>NC_071571.1:63997232-65417857 GCF_024509145.1 Vidua macroura | reverse complement strand
CCAGTGCCACCGTGCCCCTTCTGCTCGGCCCTGGTGGGCACTGCCTGGGACTCGCACTGTCACAGTGCATGTCCCAGGAAAATGGGTGCAGCTTGCACAGCTATTCACTATGCTGCCTGTAAACCATGTAAGGCAAAATATTCAAAAGCGGTAATGTTTCCAGTGCTTTCCCTAAACTTTCAAAAGAGTGATGTAAAAATGAACTGTGCTGATACTGTCCTTCCTCACTGTGAGGCTATTTATTATAAAGGATGTATGGTATAAGTAATTTCAGTATGGAGTACCTAAGAGCTTGAACCAAAGCCTTGGATCCAAGCCCACCAGCAGCTTTGCAAAAGGCAGGATCCAGATCTGAAGTCAGTGGTTCACACAGTTTCTAGCAGAGAGTGGTTTTAAGTTACTTCATGAAATGGGAGTAGCCAGAAATTTTAAACTCAGGCTTTTAAACAAGTTTTTGACTTTTTCTCCCCCACCATTCTCCTCTGCCTTACAAGGTTTTTGCAAAATCACAGCAACTATTTTCTCCTAGCCACTGTGGCCAGGACATACCAGCTTGGGGAAAGGAGAAGGGCCTCTGTGGTGGTGACTGTTATACAGCCATATGCTTTTTTTTCTGAGTATTTTTTTCTTCTAAGGATTTAGACTGCTCTTCTGGACGGAGGTCTTTGAAATCACAGTAGAGGCTTTGGAAGTAGGATCCTGAAATTTCAAGGACATCAAGAAATGGTTTATCACC
The DNA here is from genome assembly GCF_024509145.1 of Vidua macroura. Taxonomy (NCBI): domain Eukaryota; kingdom Metazoa; phylum Chordata; class Aves; order Passeriformes; family Viduidae; genus Vidua; species Vidua macroura. The sequence goes on along the minus strand of NC_071571.1, from coordinate 65,417,121 downwards.
CTGGCATGGAGCAAATCAGACCACAGTGGCTGGATTCCCACCTCCTGAAAAGTCCTCTCTTGAGATACCATAGCTGAATTGCAGACATGAAAAATTTCAGCATTGTAGACAAGAAATCCATAAGGCCCAATTTTTTCTTTTCTTGCTAGATATGTGGTTCTATTTTTATTCTCTCCCTTTTCTTTTGCCCTTGGACACAACATTCTAGGGCTTTTCAGTCTCTAGCTGTGCATGCACTGGAGAGGCATCTGGTTATGTGTTACTTTACACATCTGTTACATACGTCAGAGAGTCAAATCCAGCACCCAGAGACTTAATGTGTATTTGCAGTACTCCCTGTGGGACTTTGAATCCTTCATCCAATGAATTGCTTATGAGGATACAAAAATGCAGTATTTCAATCTAGTGCATATATTACTGCAGTTTATTGCATATATATTGCACATATATACCCTACAATCTCCTTTGTATTTGGTAGAGAAAATCTGGTGTGGGAAAGATGAGACGTGCAGGTGAACTGGGAAGTATTTAGGTATGGCAGTTAGTTTGCTCCCTCCTGAAAACATCATATCTCTGGTTGGCTGCATGAGAAACAGTTTTCATCATGATTTGAGTATCTCTAAAAGGTGCACCAACACTGTATATTTCAAACTTAACTTCAGGCTCGTTGGACAGTGGGGAGAGGCCAAATACCTGAGGCAGTATTGGTAGCTGAGGCAAAGCTCAGGTTTTGCAGTTTTGTCTGGAGAATCTGTACTATTTGCAGGCTGTATAGGAAGCATGAGTGTCATGGCTTGACCCCAGATGACAACCAAGTACTATGCAGCCACTCATTCCCCATACCCCCAGAGTGGGAGGGGTAAGAGAACTGGGAAAAAAGTAGGTAAAACTCATGTGGTGAGATAAGAACAGATTAATTACATAACAACAGCAACAATAATACCAATAGTAGTGGTAATGATGATGATGATGTAATGAAAAGGGAGGCAACAAGAAGAGAAATAAAACCCAAGGAAGACAAGTGATACACAGCACAGTTGCTCACTACCTGCTGTCTGATACCCAGCCCATCCCCAAGCAACCATCAGCCCCTCCTGGACAGCTCCTCCAGCTGACAGATTGAGCAGGATGCTCTATTGTATAGAATATCCCTTTGGCCAGTTTGGGCCAGCTGTCCTGGTCATGCTCCCTCCCAGCTTCTTGTGTACCTCCTTGCTGGCAGAACATGGGAAAATGGAAAGTCCTCGACTTAGGATAAATCCTTGATTATGGCGCTATTAAAACATGAATGTGTTATTAACATTATTCTCATGCTAAATCCAAAACCTACAAAACTTACAAGCTACTAGGAAGAAAATTAACTCCATCTCAGCTGAAACGGGGGTAGTGCATTAGTTCAGGTTTCTGTTTTGCTTTTCCTCTGCTTGCTTGTTCTGCAAATACATTAAGTTTGCAGAAAACATGTGGCTTCTTAGATGGTCTTTTTTATGATCCATGCAGAACCAAAATGTGGTAGGTGTTATTCCTACAAATGCTAATTTAGGGCTATTCATTAGTGTGCAGTGCATGCCAGTGAGCAGACGGACTTACCTGTTGCTTTTTGGGTTTTTTTGTTTGCTGTGGTGGTGCTGGCCATCCTTGAGTACAGCAGTCAACTTGAGCATTGCTGATAAACCTGTGTGTGTGTGTGTTGTCTCCCCTTTTGCTGATCTGTCGTGGAACAGCTGCTCACTGTCTGGGGAGGTAAAAGGAAGCCATCATAATGGCAGTGTATGCCCAATCTCTGCTTTGGGAGCCCCTGGCTAGGCCACTGTTAAAACCTGTTGGCTGGGTGTTACAGGGGGCTGGGTAAAACAGACATTAGTGCAGGGGAGCTGGGATGGGGGAAATTTTATTGAATCCAAGACAATGTGAAAATGAAAATTTGGCAGAAGGCACGCTACAGCAAGAGGGACAGTACAGAGTGAGCATCATGAGTCCCTTCTGCTGGAGGGCTCAGCAGCTGGAGCCCATGTGGGAGAGCATTTTGCTGCTGAGCAGTGGTACTTTGTGCCCTGATAGAGCTGTGGGTGTCAGGAGAAGGCGTCCCAAGGGTTCACCAACCCTTGGCCCACTCCCCATCTGTAGCTGGGAGTCCTTTGGCAGCCCTCTCCTCCCCTGGCTCTCTGCAATGTGGCTGCTGTGGGCAGGCTGCTGCAGCTGCTTGTTTGAAATGATAATATTTGACGCTGTTATTGTGGAATACTGCAGTATTTTTTGTAATTGTGGGCTGCAAGCCAGTAATGTACAATAACATTTTGCTCTTCCTGTGCTGTTGCTACTGTAGGCATTTGTTCCAATTTGGGCTGCATTTAAAGTGCTTTTTTTTTGTTTTGTTTTGGTTTTTTTTTTGTTTTGTTTTGTTTCTTTTTGTTGTTTCTAGATGCTACTTGTTATCTATTGTGGATGTTTTTGGAGTATTCATTTCTACCCACGTATGTCCACACAAATCTATCTGAGAAAGCACTTCAAAAGAGTGGCAGTCTCTGTTGAAAAAGCAATTGTTGTGGCTTTCACAGAATTACATTTTTTGAAAGTATGAGGCAAGAATGAGATGAAGATTGCTTTTTAAGTTTAAAAACCATTATGGTTTTAAAAATATTTGAGGCAGATAGAAAGCAAAACCTTTCTTTGACTGATGGTGGGCATGTTTAGTACTGAAGTCCACATCTGTACCAAGCTGTAGGTGATCGAAACTTCTGGATGGCAGAATCTGGGAGGCAGAACCTTTCATGATTCTCTGCAGCTTTGGTTTGAACTGTAATTAAAAAAAAAAAAAATCAGAGGAAAGTAATCATATCTTGGAAGAGGGTCGGTATTGTTCATGCCAATGATTGTTTATTAATGTGGTCATGGTCTGGAGATGAAACTTTTCTGAAAGGGAAATTCAAGTCCTAGACATCAGAGCTCACAACTAGTCAGCCTGCACAAAATTTGTTTCTTTCTGGAAGGTAGAGGCTGAGTCCGAAGGAAATGAAGAAGGTACAACACAAAGGATACAATTAATTTGTTTTCAGGTAAATTTGGAATAAAATAGAGTGTGCTATACAAAAAGAATTGCACTTTTCTCATATGTAATTTTAGTGTCCTATTACTGTGCTGACTCACTAAATGACTTCAGTCTCAATCTGCATTTGGTTTAAATTACTTCAGAGGCCTGCATTTGTATGCTGCTCTGTAAAGTAATTCTCATCTGTAATCCAGATTTTTTCCTTTTGTCCGGCATTTCAACTGACTTGTCTCTTTTCATTTTCCAGGTCTCAGTTTTACTAGCATTTGAAACCAGTCTCTCTGTATGCCTGCTTGGGCCCTGCAATTGGCAAAAGTAATTTTTCAGCAACAGATAGAACAAGGAATGAATCATTGCTTTCTGCCTTTCCATTAAATTACCTAAACCACTACTCATAAATATTGCTTTATGTATGGTATAGCAGCATGATTATCTCACTGCATTGATGGAACAGTGCTGGAAGTGAATATAATTTTCCTTCTATTACATCTTTAATGAGCTTCAATTAAAAATAGTGTGCTGGCATGCCAGAGTAGATGTGTTATTCTCAGAACTATTGAAGATATTTTGCCTGTTAGATTTGCTTGACATTGTGTTGTTCTGAAAACCCTGGTGGACATGATGTGGTTCTGAAACCTTAAGAATTAAACAACAGAAAACTGGAAAAATCTGCTTTTCTAGGTGAAAGGTGACAGGACAGTAAAATCTGGTGACTGGAAAGATTCAGGTCTGTACTGAGTGGAAAAGCTTGCTGTCTGTCTTTGAGGGTGAATTTTTTAACATATAGTTAAAAAATATTCACAAAGCAGCAGGTTTCTGCAGAGCTCCAGTTAAGTCCCCGATCACTTGACACCTGTGGCAGCAAGTCTGAGTCACAGATAGCAAAAAACTGTGAAGCCTAATACTCTCAGTATTCAAAACCACACCTACGTAGGAGTTTAATTTCAAGTACCTCTTTTAGTTCTGGGTTCCCCCCCACAACCCAACAAATTTTAAGAGTAATTCTTAGAATTTTGCAGAGAAAAAAATTCCCAGCACTTGTGGATTTGTGAAGTATTGACATCACTTAGAGATCAGAAAATAGCTTTGTCAATTTTGGCTTGATGGCATTCCATTCTCTGCTCCAAAAACTGAGGAATTACAATGGATGAGTCAAGGTTTCTTGGAATTTTCTTCCCTCCCCTCCCCCCTGCCTTGTGCAATTCCATTGCCATTTTTAGCACTGAGGGCAGCTCTCCAAAGAATGTCTGTGTGCTTGAACTGTGTTTTCTTGAAAGTCCAGAACAAAATAGAGTTGTGTCGGGTGACAAAAATCATTCTATGTTTCTATGCATTTTTGTAATATTATGTGAGCTTTATTGAAGAATCCACAGCAACAGGCAGGAGATGTCTGATACAGAGGTGTTGCATCTTCAGCAGCACAAAGATCTCACTATCATGCTGCTTCATTATGTTGTGATGAGTTTTTGCTTAATTATTTCTGTGTTTTATCAGCTGTTCTCAGGGAAGTAACCTGACAGAACAAATTATCAGTGATATGGGAGACTTGGACCAGCTTAAAGCACTTTTTGAACTGCAGGATCCTTCTGTCTTTGCCTCAGTTTGAAAACCAAGGGTTATGTATTTAATGTATTTTAGCAGGATGCTGGGAGTAGTAATACTAAGGACAAAGAATTGTGGGGGTACTACTGTTACCTAAGTGATGTGGTATGTTTAAGATAAACAGTGTTGTCAGCTGTTCTTGGCAAAATCCCTGGGGTTGCAATGAGTGAAATTTTAACTCTGAATGGGTTTGGTTTTTTTTAACTTGCGGAAGTGGCCTGTATCATGCATATTCTAATGTGTCAGAGTGAATGTGTGAAGTATGAAACTGCTGAAAAGAAATGTGAGGGGGAAGACAGGTTAAAGTGGTTGTAAATGGAAGATCTCTGTATTTTACTCTTCACTAGATAAGTATTTTACTTAAAATTGGCCGTAAAAAAAAAAACAAAAGAAAAAAAATGCAAGTGTCCCCTTAAGAGCTGCTGTGTCAAATTTGAAGAATGATTTGAATTGAGTCATTAAAGTGTGAAATGGAGGGATTTTATTTCTGCTTTAAATTATGCATCTCAAATTAACCTTAGCTGTGGAGTCTCTGCTGACGCCCCCGTAATGACACATTATTGGTACTAATGGCTTCTTTGTGACTTGAGATACAAACAGACATCCTAGACAGAAACATTTCGGCTTTGAACTAAATAAGACACACGGCGTGCATTTCTGCCTTGGGTTTCAGTTGCAAAGGCCTGCTCACCTGGTGCTCATGAGCTCTTTTCAGTTTCCATGCACTGCTCCCCATCCTGGCAGGCGAGGGCAGCTGAATGGAAACCTGCTTCACAAGCTTTGAAGAGCAGGAGAGCAATAAATCCAGAGTGAATGTGAAGTCTGTCCAGACACTGAGTGCTGTAGGGAGCCAGAACAAAGATTGGGATGTGGGTAGTGGTCAGGGAGGGGGAACTTCCAGTAGATGATAATCTTGGGAGGAAAAGGCCCCAAGATTGTGAGGGAAATGGAGAAGAGATGCCAGGGCTTAAGGAGGAAGTTGCTAAATAAGGGAGGGGTGAGATTATAACATAAAATAAGCAGTAGACATTAGTCAACCCTTTGTGTGCCTTCTGATGTAAAAAGGGACTGTATCTGTGCAGCTCTGTGCACTCTCTTCTGAAGCTCATTATCATAATTTGAAAAATTTCATCTCTACGCAGACTTACTCACAGGCTTTGCAGCTTTCTTTGCACTGGTGGTGTCTCTCCTGGGACAAGGATGGTAGTTACTACTTCAGTGTAGCTACTGGGTAGGCAGAGTGAGCGTGGCTATGAATGAGTGAGAATGGCATTGCCTGGGGTGCTGGGTACAGAAGGTGCACAGAATCTTACATGTTGATGAGAAAGGACGAGGGGTGTGGCTAGGCGGGCCCAGAATTTAGACCATGACATGTCTTCCCAAAGATATTCATTAGCTCATTGCTTCATCCTAGTTTTCTCAGTGGAATGTTAATATACACGATTGCCTTCCCTTTCAAGTTGCAGTTCTGGAAACTTGCTTGTTGGCTATGGCAGGAGTGATGGAGAGGTGCTTCTGCCCCGTGGTTGTGTTGTGTGGTGTGTTACAAGGCTGTGTGACATTATGTGACTTTGTCTATGGATCTGCTCTCAGCAGAGAGTGCTGTGGAGTAAGTAATCTTGTGGTATTGTGGATCCAAAGCAGGACAGCATCTGACTACTTAGAATCAAATACTTAAAAAAGTATTCAGAGGCCTTCTTTGTATTTCTGCAAGGAAACACATTCCTGAATTGGGACCCAAGAATTAAAAAGAAAAAAAAAAAGTAGGTGTGCAATATATCACATTTACTAATGCATTAGAGATATTTATATGAATAATTAAAACACCATTTAGAATTGCCACAGTAATAGAACAAAATGTGTTTTGTCACTTTTCTGTTTCTTTTTGTTGATTGATCAATTTATTGATTTCTTCCATAAATTTAGAGTAGGTATCCTAAATATTACTGTAAATTAGCAAGACTGTGCTTTTTAATAACCTGTTGAAAGTGTTAATGGAATGAGAAGAAGTCAGAATTTGGTAATAAAGATCTGAAAAACTGAGACCTAGAACACATATCTAGTGTTTTGCATCAATTAGATTTGTAAATATTAGAGCCTTTGTTTGTCCTACCTGTTAATTAAAAAAAAAAAAAAAAGTATTTTATATTCATTATGAATAGCCTAATACCACATCAGAAAAAAAGGGAAAAATTAGGCAACGAGCTACCTTTATGTTTGACTTTCCATTGTATTTATAGTTAACTTTAGGCTGGTTGAAGTTATTGGGAACATGTGTGGGATGGAGAACAGAACTTCACTGTTAAAGAGACTACAGTCCTTCTGAAACCATGTGTGAAAAAAGTGGTAAACTTATGAAACTGAGGTCTGGAAAACAGACAGGTGTAATCCAAGATACCAAGAATTAGGAATGATATTAAATTTCACACACATATGCACACAAAATATTTGTGTACTTCTTAGCTCAGCTTTCTTCTGGGTTATATCTTTCATTTTGCCTTACTATTTATATTTAGTTTGTTAACCTGTTTTGTCATACTTTTTCCTACCTTCAAAAAAAAAAAAAGCTTTATGAATATGGTAGAATGTACACTTAACAAGAACCCTTAACAATTTTTAAGTCAGTATTGTTCTGATCCCTTTTCAGGGCTCTGTTTCTCTGTTTTCCAGCTACAATGGACAATTTGTTGTAACACTTGGATTAGCATCATATGTTTTGTTTGGTACTGTTGTTCTAGCCATGCTTGGAATATGTGTTTTCATATGCATTTTTGGGGCCAGTTTTGGATGCCATCAGAGTCTTGTGCTTCTGCCTCCCCATCCACTGGTGATGTCCAGACTTCACTGAGGAGAAAGAGGTGATCTGGCAATAGTCACAGTCTGTTAGTCTGGGTGTTAGCTCTGGTTTGAGGGAATGATTACCACTCCAGGCTTAATTTGAGGTGCCTTATCTGTTGCCCTAATACAAAGTAAGTGATAGAAACTGTCTGCTGCACAAGGGGATATAGAATATCTCAATATAGAAAGTGCTGTATGAAATTATTCCACTTACTGTTGTTGGTTGTCACACCAACAGTGACTATAAATGAAGGATATTGGAGAGGGAAAAAATCATATTGTTTCAGTTAGTTTATTTTGTGCCTACTTGACAGCCCTCTGTGTATAGTCAGTTACATGATTTCTTGGGATAGCCAGATTTTTCTTTATTTGTGTGTGGCTCTTTCAGCTATAGGGGAAAGAGAATACTTAAAAGATCAGAAAATGTGTCTGTAAAGCCAGGAACAATTGTCTGCAACCTCAAGAAGATATCTAAGAGCATGTAACTGCTTTTTGCTCAGCTTCCAAAAGCAGCTCAGTTCTGGAATAACAGTGCTCTTTTGGGGTATATTTCAAGATGGTATGATTATTCTCAGACAGGAATTATAAGGATCGATAGCAAACCCAACACATCCTTTCTTTTCATGACAGATTCGCTGATTGCCACCAGAGCAGTAATATAACGCACTGGTCAGCATAAACACCAGAAGCAGTAATCATGGATTTTTGTCTCTATCTTAGCATGTGTTTAAGGTTACACAATTTGTTGTCATGGGTTTGCACCCACAGGTCATGAGGAAGGAGAATTGTTTGATCTGTTCACCTTCCCTTCTCTTTTGCTTTTATGCTTTCTCATTGAGTTGGGGCTGGGCTGTTTGCTGTCTCTCTGGGGACAGAGCAGGGCAGAGAGAGAATGCCTAGCCAAAAAAATAAGAGAAAGGTCATTTTGAGACACCAGTGGTTTACATGGTGTGGGTTTTCTTTGCGTGTCCTATTTTGGAAGTAGTAAAGACCAAGATTTTCCATGGATGTGTGTCAGAAGCCCTTCTGCATTGGGCTTTTGGTGGAGCTGAGTGCAGAGTTGCTTTTCCTCAGTGGAGGGCCCTGTGCTTTAGCAGTGTTTTAGCAGCTTGGCATGGCAGTGGCTAGGTAACTGGTGTGTATGAGTTTTTGGTTTTTATTTTTTTGGTTTTTTATGTGCCATTCTCAATTTACTGAAGCTCTGTGACTTTTTAACCTGCTGTCTATGGGCTGTTGTTTTACAAGCTCATTAAGGTGGTGAGGATAGCAATGGCAGCGATCCTGCCCCCCTCATGGGTGCTCATTAGATGGCTTCCTTGTGCTGACATAAGCATTGTGTAGTCATGCTCTGAGCTGGGTCTGGGAAAGGATCCAAGTTAAAAATAATCACTGAAAAAAAAAAAAAAAAAAAAAAGGTAAGTTTTCAGCAGGATCAGTTCCTGGATCTAACTTGCCATCATTCTCATGCTGGCTTGGAAAGCGTGAGGGTTTGTACTGGCACAGAGGGAGGTGAGGAGGAGCAGCTGGGGCAAGGTGGTCAGGGGTGTACTGCTCGCAGCAGGGATGCTGCCTGCTGGTATGATGTCAGCCTGAGGAAATGGGGCTCTTGTGAGTGCGCTGCCTGCCTTTCCTTAAGTGGATTGATCCAGTAACTTCCAAAGTTGTGAGGCAGTTTTGGCCAAATTTGCCTGAAAAGCAGTGTTGAAGGGGTGAAGGTCCCCTGAGCTCAGCAATTTATGGTGTCTGGTAGGCAGACCCAAATCAACTCTCCCCAGTTGATGAAAGTTGTCCTCTGGGGCTCAGCTGCTGACCTTGTCAGACCTCCTCTTGTGGCACAGTCCCACTGTCCCAGTTTGGGTTGAATTGTGCCCATTTTGCTGTGGGCCAACTGTTGAATAGCTGATGGGAGAAAAGCACAAAGTGCTCTCTGCGAGTAGCTGTTCATTTCAAGGGGCAGGGATGGTTCATCTCTTGGATCCTGACTGTTCACAGGGAGCTGCATTTCCAGTTGTGGGGTGGTTTTTTTAAATTCTGCCTAGGTATCAAAATTTCTGGAAGCTGCGATAGTTGGGAGGCAAGACTCCCTTAGTTTTCTTGGCGTGGCCAACTGTTTAACCATGAGGACAAACAAGTCTTTCTAGCTGCACCTCTACATAGCTTCCCTTGACTATTGGGCAGCATCTTTGTGCCCTGCTCGGTCCAGGTTCTGTCCCCATAAGGCTGTGCTCCTCTTTGGTGGGTGTGCCTGGGTTTGACCTGCCCAGCCTACCCTGGTGCACAGGCAGCCTTGCTCTACACCACTGCTGAGGAGCTAAGATGAAGACACACATTGTGGTTTCCTGCTGTTTTGCTTTGTAACCAGTCCACTGGTAAATATAGCTTGTGTATGGTTATAAATTCATTCTCTCATTATGGCTGGTGTTGTGCAGTAATTATGTAGAAATTACAACTTGGTGTAGAATTGGTGTGGATTTTTGTTTTGTTTTGCTTATTTATTTATTTTTGTGCTTGATATGCCCTGCAGTGAGAAGAGCAGGCTTTGGTTTCTGCCATAACAAAGCCAAGGCCACAAGCAGGTGTCAGCCTTTGGCATGGACACAGGCACCATCTAGCAGGCTGCCGACTTTTGTGTGGCTCTCTGTGTGGCGAGACGAGCGCTGCAAGGGAAATTGGGACCTGCGCTATTTGGACTCTTCTTTATTTTTCCTTGCTTTACTCTGTGGGTAGACAGGCTGTCCTTCCCTGCAGGTTTGGTACTGTACACGTGTTTATTCTGAAATGAACCCATCCTGTCTCTTTGGAGGTGTTGGTTGTACGTTTCCCGAAGCCCTTGTATTTCTGGCAGCTTCCAGCCCTGCTCTCTGAGCAGTCCTCTGGGTCCTGCTGCCGGGCTGATGCCGTAGGGCTTGGGGTCTCTGCCCCCTGCAGAAGTGCTCAGGTTCTGCTCCCCAGAGGTCTTCCCTTCATATGTGGGCCCCCTCCCGTGATCCCTCCTTCTGTTCAGATGTGGAATTAAAATAAGTGTGGGGGGTTTGTTGATCTTTTCCCTCCTGTTTCTTTATTTAAAATTCCAGTCAAGCAGATCCAGAACAGTGCTTGTCCCTGCTGCGTTCTCATTTTCATCTCATCCCTCCTTTAATTTTACATTATTCCCTGCACTGTGTTTGCAGGCCATATGTGTCCTTTGAACTCTGAAGAAGCTGTGCCAAAAGGAAGCCTTCTTCTCCTCCCCTCCTCCCATCGTGGAGCCGCTCTTAGATAATTGCCATTAGTAGACAATGCGGAGCGAATCCAAATGTGAAGTCCATGGGTGAGTGTCTGCAAATTTCCTGAGAGCTTCCGAAACGCTGGCGCTTGGTCTCCGCTTTGGCCCTTTAACCCTGCAGCAGTTCCCTGGGTCCGAAACAGCTCTGGGAGGTGTTTGTAAGCCGCGTTTTCCTGCCGGCGTTCCTGGCGGGGCACAGCCGCTGCTGAAGCCTTGGCAGGGTGCCGTGGCTCAGCCATGGACTCTGCGCGCAGGGAGGCGGAGCTGCCCGTCCTTGTGTTGCGGCCCGGGAACAAGTGACTTCGGCCCCGGGCTGTAGGAGAGCAAACCCTTCAGCCGTGCTCCCGGGGACAGGTGGGCAGCTTGCCTGCCGCAAGCTGACGGGAGTAGGGAAAGTAAAACTCACCCCGTTAAACAAGAAGTGGGAGAATTCCTTCCTGTCGTCCATGAGGTGCGGAGCAGAGGGACGTGCTGCCGGGCCAGCTGCTGCTCAGGGGCTTAGCATCAGCTCTGGCTCGGCCAGAGCGATCGCTGACAGGCCGGGCTTCAGAGTTCAAAGGGGATGTCCTCCGTGGAGAAGGGTGACAAGTGCCTTTTGTGTCCCTTCCCCCTTTAGCCTCTGAGAAGTGTCTTCTGTGTTAAACCAGGTTTCTGACCTCATTTCTCAAAGGAGTTTTAAATGAGGAGAAATAGGAGTATTAATTAGTGCCCCGTTAAGTACTTGTAGTCAAGTATGATAATTTTCTTGAAAGGATAATGTATTAGATGAATAAAAATACTCTCCATTAAAAAATGAATACAAAGTCATTTTAAACCACAAAGATTATTGTACATTTCTGAAAAATTAATGTGATTAAAGCAAAATATATTTAATAAATTAAAAAGACCCTGTAAGGCTGTTTAACTGGTTGGTCTTATATTAATTATTTTCAAATCTAGTGCTAGACAACTTTGACCTTACCTTCAGGGATGGGAAGTGATTTCTTCCCTCACTTCATTTTTTGGCTTGTAATTATTAGCTCTGAGTTGTGGGTGTGGTAATTTCCCCTTGTTTTGTGGGTTTTTGTTTTGGTTTGTGTTTTGTTGTTGTTCTTTATTTGTTTGTTTTAGTGTTGTGGGGGTTTTTTTGCTTTTCTGATGTCTTTCTCAAAGATTGGCCACAGTGAAAAACCAGACCCTGGACAGTGATCAGAAATTATATGGAAATTTCCTTGATGGATTTAGTTACTGTAACCTACTCATGTACTGCTGTCTGGATTTGGAGCTGAGAAAACTCCAAATAGCTGAATATTTTCAAGGATGTTTCCTTCTATTTGGTTTGTCTGTGATGTGGTATAGATGTGTCTGCTGGGATCAGGTAGACTTCCTTCAGTTACTTCATTTGACTTCACACAAGTTTTATTATTTTTTTCCACACATAGTTTGCCCTGTCAATTATTTTTGGTTTAGGAACTTAGCTCTCTACTGAGTTTTTGCACATTCAGCTACTTGATGAGAATTGCTCTGTATGTTGTGGAAGACAATAAGGTAAATGGTTGTAGCTGGAGACATAACCCAGATCCTATGGATTTGCCTGGTCATTTTTGAAGTTTATGTATTGACTTAGGGAGGACATAAAAAGTTCAGTGTAAAGCTGGGTTTAAATAGTAGCCTGTTTAAAAAACTTTGGGTTTTGTGACACTAGGAATGAAGGCACTTCCTCACTAGTCTCATCAAAAATGTTGCAAGTACTTTATCCCTTCTTGCTTGGCATGTTCTCTTGTTGGGCAGGGCAGGTATTTGGTATGTGATTCTCCCCAAACTCTTGTTCCCTGTAACAGGTCTGTGGTACAGATTCAGAGAATGCTAGCAGTCAGTTCTCAAGTTCTCAAGGTCTCCTAGTTTACAATTTGTTATGGTTTGGGTACCTGAAACCCATGTGACCTTTTGAAAATATTCTTCCAACAGACCAAAAAATAGAAGAGAATTTGAGTATCATACAGTGTTCTCTCAGGTGCCTTCTGAACTTTCAGGCTATTTGATTATGGTGACTGCCAATTTTTTTTTATTTTTTTTTTTAATTTAAGGCACATGTTTAAGTATTCTCTATCTTTAAGAAGACAGCCTTTGCATCTGATTCTCTACCTTTGTATGTTATTTTCAGCTTTTCTCTTCTTGTCCTGTTGCAGCTTTGACAAGCTTGTGCAACTGAGGTGATGATAGCTTCCTCCATTTCTTACTGAATGAGTAAGATTTATATCTAAAGATACTTCTCTCAGCAGAGCCCGTACAGGCTACACATGAACAAGAGAAAAAGACTTTACTTGTCTTTAGGATACTAGCAGAGCCTCCTGTGGTTGGATAATTGACTATTGAAAGCCTTGAGACATTTCTTCCTTTGTTTGAGAAGGTGGTGGTGGCTGGAGTTCCTTGGTGGTGTATGAAAATAGCTCTGGACTTCAATGAGCGTGCTGTCTGTATTAAATGGTGCTCACATAAATGTATGGGAGTTGTTACTCTGTTGTTACTATACCAAGTGCCTCCCAAGATGAATGGTCTGTACTGCCATAATGTTTAAAAATATGATTCTTAGTCTTTTCTGGTATTAAATGACACCAAATCTATCCCCTGAAAATTACCTTGAAAATCCTCTTAGTACAAATGATCTCATTTTCAAATCCACCTTCTCAGGTTACAAGTAAACTAAGCACCTGACTGGCTGTGGTTGTGGCAGCGCCAGGGCTGCTGTAATGACACCCGCAGGTGTGGCCATGGGGATGTCTCTGTGCACAATCCATTTTGCGTGGCTCCCACTGTGCTGCTTGCCTTCCCTTGTTTGTATTTTCCTCACCATTCACAGAAGACACAGTCAAACTTTTAAATATTATGACACTGCAGCTATAAATCTGTCAAAATTGCAAGGGCATAACAAAGAGTAGATCTGACCAATGGGACTGTTATCTTTTTCTTTGCATTTCCTTGGAATTCTAGCTGACAGCAGCCCTTAATATAAATTTGTTATTTGCAAGGAGCTCTGTTTAAGCTAGCAAATTATTGTGCCAATGTGTGACACTAACCATACTGCAGAATAAAGAGCAGTGAAGTATTTATGATGCTAAAATAATTTCAGGTCATGTTTTTTTTTTCTTTTTTTTTTTTTCCTTTGTATAGTTTTGCTTTTATTACTAGTGCTGAAATGGTTCTTGCCGTGCAAGTGAGAAAACCAGACTGAACCTCCTGTTTTTTTGTTGGGCTCTCAGCTGGAAATCCCTCCCTCGATTTTCCATTGATAAAAGTGTCACAAAGGGAATCCAGAGCAGAGGAATAGGCGGAAATAGAACAATGCAAAGTCTTGGACTTGAATCACAAAGAAAGTTAACTAATGTAGATACAGTACTGGATGAGCTGCTGCTCCTTTCATGACCAAGTTCATTTACCTGTGGTCTTAGCATTTGTGGCTGCCCTCAAAGCCATATAACAAATCAGCTATTTATTCTCTCTTTGCTGTGGAGGCTCTTTTAAAGGATATTGCAGAGCATTTTCTTCTCCCCCTTCCTATGGACTGCTTTATTTGACCTTCAAGAATTCAGAGTCTCAACAGGGGCTAGAAAACTCGCATACAAGAATGCTTTTATTGTTAATCTCTAAAATATGTCTTTGACTAATAAAATAAAGATGTGACATTTATAGAGCTCTGATAAGGAACATGGCAGTGGAAAAGGCCCAGGTCTCCTGCTGTTCAAATTAAGGGCAGCTGATTTCAGTGAGAGAAGAACCAGGCTTGTTAAATGTGCATTTTAACATGTGCACTCAGGTGTTCCCATAATGCTCAAAAAACTTCCAGGAGTATTTTGTGAGAATTGAGAAGTAACACCATAGAGAACTTTCTTCATTTAAGTGACTGAAGGTGCTCCTTCAGAGTTTTTTGAGAGCGAACATTACTTGAGTTTAGTTTCATTAATTAGGTGATTAAGTTTATACTTTTCCTAGACTTTCTTAGCATTGTATCACTAAAACAATGGCTTCTGTATTGCTCCTGTGTTTGACCTTTGTGTCAGGGTCAAAGAGCTGACATTATGACGTTTGCCACAGTGTCTCTGTGGTCACCTCCCTGTCATGTTCTGTAGGTGAGGGTCTGCATGCAATGGTGTGACCAAGGGACTTGGAAGCCCCTGTAGAAGACAACTGGTGCGGGTCTTGTGCTGAGGGCAGCTGCGAGTGCGGTGGTCTGTGATGCAGGAGCTCAGTCCTGAGTGAGGCAGTGACCTGCTTTGCTGCAGTGGGAGCAGCTGGTGCTCAGCACCCCATACCAGTGCTCAGTGCATGGCTTGTTGCAGACCTGGATCTCTGGAGCTTTGCTGAGAAGAACTGTGGTTGTCCTCTGTCCTGCCTTCCCATGTGAAAGGGCAAGCCCTGCTCTTGTCTTTCCCTCCTGTTCTCCTCTGCTCTGTTCCCACCCTCTTCCCCTTTTCCTGTCTTAAACCTGCCAAAAGAGAGACCCACACACTGAAGTCTTTTTCCTCGTTCTGATGGTTTATTGTGACGGGGTAACAAGAATGTGCACAGTTGTTGAAGTATGGAACGATAATACAGCAGGAATGGTTATGTAATGAGCAAATAAGTGGGATACTCTTGGCTTATCCATGTGTTATTCAAGGGTAAAAAGGAAAATATGCAGAATAGTGAGTGAACAAGAAGGAAGACTGGAAATAGTGTTTGGATTTATTGGACATTTCAAAGCTCTTCCTCTGACCCTGTAAATCAAAGTGGTTATATTTTGTGGTGGATTTGTTTTTTTAAATTTAATTATTATTGGGCCACCCTTCCTTAGAGCCAAAAAAAGGATATAGAGCAGGCAAAAACACTTTAAGTTGAAAACCAAGTAAGAATAAATCATGGTGTGATACCTTAATAATGCTATTAAAAATTGCTTTCCAGTGAAGCATACTGAAACCTAATAGTAGTAACTGCTTTAAATGATACAATTTGTCTAGCATTTTGACAATGCAAGAGTTTTTTTATCTTGTCAATGTAAGAGTCGGTAAAGCTGGGTTTCTTACTGCCTCCACTCTGCCCAACATGCTATTTCCATGCAGAGATGGACTCTTCATGCCTGTGCCTTTTCATCATAGTGAGAATACATGAGAGATAGGTACTTTGTGGATGAGTAAATACAACAACCCAGGCCATTTATTTTCATCACTGTTTTGCATAATATGCATGCAAATGCCATATACAGCAGAGGAAGATGCTAAGAGCCAGTTCTTACTAGATCCTAAATGGGATACCAGTTGGTGAATGACTGCAAATAAAGCTACCCCACACTGTCCTTAAGAGATTCACTTTTAGAAAAGGCACGTTATCTGTAATAGTGGGCAGAGCATCCACTGAATCAGAGTGGTTTTGTTTAAGAAAGGGCTGCCAAATATTGAAGGCAGGGAAAGCAGTATTGTTTTTTCATCCTCTTGGTGCCAAAGAAGCAAAAGAAGGTAACAGAAGAAAGGGGGAACATTCGTGAAGGCGTTTGGGTTTTTTATTGTTACAAAAAAAAAAAGAGATGCTTATAAGAAATTAGGGCAATTTAGTTGAGTGTTCTGCTTTGGACAATTGTAACACTAATAGGATGGAAGCAGTATAAGCAGTTGCTACAATTATAGTTGCAGTTACTAAGAGAAATCCATGTTCTGTTATTTGAATGAAGCATTCACTGTGTGGCTGAAAAGCAGCAGTATCTTAAAGAGACAGGGAAAGAAAATAATCCTCTTTTTTGTTTTGTTTTGTTTATTTTATTATCCACGTGCTTTTTTTGAGAAAGTCTGTGCATGTGGTTCATCCAAGAGTTCAAACCCAGTCTCTCCTTTGCACCCAAAGCAGTTTAAACAGTTTGAAAAAGAGAGTAAATGTGCATTTAAAAAGCATATATGTATACATATAAAAATGAAAGTATCTGCAAGAGAGCAAAATGGAATGATTGAGTTTGTATTCCCTGTAGCTCACTAAAACTTATGGGTCATGCAAAATTATTCAAAGAGTAATTTACCTTCAATTTTCATCATATCTTAGTATTGTGAGCCGTTATTTGCTTCCTTTCAGTGATATGTCAGCAAGCATGACTTTTCTTTGTGGATGCAGCTGAATTTTATTCATTAGAGAGATTACAACACATAAACAGTTGTGCCTTTAGAGTACTGGCCTTTAAGCAGTTTATAAGGCATATGTTTATGCTTTGGATGGAGATCACTTGGTGCTGATGTTAGTCAAATTAGGGCTGAAGTCATGGAAATCTTAACTTTTCGCCCACTTCATGTATCTTTGACAATTTCGCATGTATGGTGGGCAGTTTCCAAATGCAAACAGATGGTGTGTTCATAAACACCAAGACACAGAAAGGTGTTATTAATACTGGGTTTGTCTCTTTATAAATGAAGGATGCAGATCTATGGCTGGTACAAATTTAGCATATTCTTGTCAAGTAAAGTTATGCCAACAAAGATGGAATGAGAATCTGTCTTCCTGGCCACTATTTTTAAACACAATGCTGGAAACTGCTCATGTAGTTGTCTCTGTATGTGTATTTCTCTATTCCCTTACTGTCTCTGTGGCAAAATGTGTTCTCTAGCCATCCTTTTTTTTTATTTTTTCCCAGAGGACCAAACACTGTTTTTCAGCAGGTCTCAGCCTCTTTTCCTTCTTTAACCGCCTCTTATTCCTGTTTTTCCCATTTTCCAGTTTTGAATATGGAAGTAACTCCTTGCATTCCCATCCTTCCAGATGTAGCAACAGGATAGGATGTCTTTACTCCTCTCCTTTCCTGCTTTTCCCATGCCTGGGGATTCATACATCCTGAGGAATTGCTTGAACTTAAGCTCCACTTAAGTCTTGCAAAAAGCCCAACAAAATAGTGTTAGTCACACCTGTATAATGCAGAGTGATTGACAGAGTTAGTGCAGGCTGTCCTGGGCTTTGCTGTGTGACAACATGGATGCATTACAAATCCTGCTGTACTGGCTTGCAGCTGGCTCTGGACTTCCCAGTGGATAATACTGAACCAAATTGGATGGGCCATTCCCATTCAAAATGTCAAATTTGTGTTCTTAATTTCCAGTGAGGATGTAATGTGATAGCAAAATAGTTCTGTAAAGGGTCATACACTGTTTTACTGTCAGTTTGTGAGGCTCAGACAGAAGGAAATGATCAAAAACACTCGATGCTCGTTATTTATTAATTGAGTTCTGGCAGAGCCTTGCTACATTCTGGCTTTTTGTTTGTTTCTTTGTTTACAAACAAAAAAAAGACAAGCACAGTTCACAAAATAAACGAAAAAGGAAATTTGTTAACAAAGATTTCTGACAAGGAAGAAATGGGATTTGGGGGCATTTGAGTGGAGGTGCCTTGGAATACAGGGAGAGCAACTTGGCATTGTGTCACCCTCTCTGAGTGCAGCTTCTGAAAGAGAAGGATGCTTTAGAGAATAGCAGACCATGAATCTTCTATGCTGGCACACTGGGTTACCAGAAAATATTTATCCTGGTAAGTTCTGTGGTGGGGATATTTTAAGTGCTTGCACTTTATGCACTTTGCTTGTATGGATTTACTTTCTTAAAAAAAAATCAAACTAGCAAGAAGCTTCAACTTCGCTTTTCTGCATCTCTGCCTTGTTTCTGTACATATTCAGGTAAAGAATAGTACATTGAAGTACAGTGTCTTTCTTTACTAACTGTGGTTTCTTGACTTCAAAAGTCCCAAAACTACTTATAGCTCAGTCTTTTCTTCTGCAGTGAACCCTATGCAGACAGACCCTTCCACAGATGCTGTGGCCCATGTGGAGCTATGTCAAAGCCTGGGGTGTGAAGTTTACATTGCTGAAAGGTCTGAAGATTCAGCTGCTGGCCTCCCACCCCCAAGATTAAAAATTAACCGAATATAGGTGATTTTTTCACAGGGATAGCTAAGAACACATCTCTGATCAGCATAATACTTCTGCCAAATTTTCACAGTTTCTCCAAAGCCTGAAGACATTTTTATATCTCAGTAAATTAGCAACAACAGCAGCAGCAGCAGCAGAAGTAAATTTAACAGTCAGTGATACATACTTATTTGCCTGCTCTCTCCAAAATGGCTGATTTTTTCCCTGAAACTTTCCCTCAAAAGATCAGTCTGAGACATATATCACAAGATTTTAAATAAAATATTTAAAAATATTTTTATGTTTATATTAAGCATTTTCTATTAAAATATTAATTCACTTACTTGCCAGAGTTGTAAAAAGCTAACACCAAGTCTCTTGAGGAGGGTTGAATAGTCTTCAGTGTCATGGCTGCTGTGAGAATTGCTTTCTTTGGGCTCCTGGTCTAAAGGTGTTGTGTTCAGCTGCAATTCTATATGCCCTGTCCTTGAGATACCCAATTCTCTGCCTTTCACTTTTCTCTGCTGCTGTGCTTTGGAGTGGTAGAAAAAAATGGTGCAGGAGATCATTCTTTCCAGGTCATTTATATCTGCATTGTTTCAGCTCCCCTTTTCTTGTCTGCTTGACTTCACAAATTTTTCTTTCCTCCCTTTGGATTAGAGGTGGAACTTTAAAAAGGCAAAATACACAGCAAGACCTGCTGGACTTCTGCTCTGGCCCTGTCCTCATCAGTTGAGCCCCAGGGGTTCTGCAGCTTACCCAGTAAACAAGAAGCCAGTGTCAGCTGCTGAAGCTCCTGCTGCTTTTCTCTGCTTTTACACCAGCAGTGCTTTTTGGACAGTAGTGGTAACCAGCAGGAGTCTCTTGCAGTTCCTCTTGCCAGTTAAGTGACTATGGTGGCTTTTCTTGAACCATGTCAAAACCAGGACCTGGGAGGTGCTGCACAGTGTACCCATGTCCGCACAACTGCCTTGTTGAATTTGGCAGCATAACCACTCGGGATACAGAAAATGTTTGCTCATCTGGGTCACCTGAAGAGAACAGGCAGGTCTAGGAAGTTGATCGGGGCAGGGCTACTGAAAGAACTTGCAGACATGCAAGATTCCAGCTCTCCCTGGCTGTGAGCTGGCTTTCTGAAGCACTGCTAAAAATCCCCCTCGCTGTTCCTCTGTGCTCAAATCAATCCCAGTTGAAGCTGAGAGTAATATTTGCATACCTCACTGGTTGTTCAGGCTAAATTAATATTTGTATAGCACACTGTGTTCCCCCTATTGAAAGGATGACATGAGCACTGCTGTTTCTAGGCAGCTACATCCCGTGCTTAAATGTTGTAAATGTACTTAGCCAGGGCAGACAAGACTCATTGCATTTTTTTAGAAACACCCTGTCAGTGCCTTGGTATATGTGTGAATGCATTTTTTTTACATAGGTGATGTGTTTACTGTAAAGCTGAAGCTCTCTTCTCTCGGAATAGCTCTGTTTCAAAGGTTGGGGGTTGTGTTCATTTGCAATTTTTTATTCTGCTTGCTACTGCATTGCATGCTGGGGGTAGTAACAGGTAGCTTTTCTGCTTATAGAACTCTTCCAGTGCATGCATAAATCCACTAGCAGTGCTTTTTCTTAAGCTGAGTACATAAATAGAGTAGATTATTGTCTGGTAAAGCTGATTGGTATTCCTTAAATCTTGATCTCATCCCTTACTTATTCACACATCATCTGCACAGAAGATATTTCTGCTGTCTTCTGAACTCTGTTTCACACAGCCCAGTGAGATGTTAAAAAATAATAATTTTATAAATCTTTGCTAAACCAAATTAAAGCATTAATTGAAATTTGGGGGGAAAAATCTGAAAAAATAATTAATTCAAGCTAATAAATGTTCCGGTCATAGATCGTCAAAATTCTCCCGCAGTGTGTGAAAGAGGGTGATTTCGCCAAAGGTCCTTCTTACAAAGCATCTGCTGGAGATGACAGCATCAGGCAAAATAGAACAAGCCATGCCATCAGTGCTGTTGCATGGTTGGCATTGTGGCCTGAAGAGCAAAGCAGCACCGTCTCCTGCAGGAAAACCTGGGCTTGTAGCTCTCAGTGAACAGGATTCTGCTGGTTGTGTCATGCTGCCATAAATCCTGAGCAGCTCCATTGAAATGGAGGGAATTACTCCAGATTTATGCCAGTTTCAGTGAAAAGAGGCTTTCTGCTGAATGGATCGGGGCAGCCACTCGCCAGGTGGAAGGGAAAAAAGTGACTCAGCTTTCTGCAGTTGTTGCTTATCACTGGCTTTTGCCAAGCGCAGAGTCACAGATTTCCTTTTTTATTTTTTCCCTTCTTCATCTCCCTACCCCCCTTTTTTTTTATTTCTTTTTTTTTTCTTTTTTTTTTCTTTTTTTTTTTTTTTCCCTGGGTGAGTGACTGCTTTGCACACTGCACAGAAAAGAGGACTTAATTTCTGAGGGAAGAAGGGATCCTGTAGCAGGATGAACCAGCCTGAGTTCTTGCTGTGAGCAAGGAGCTTGTGGAGGGGCAGATCACTCTTGCTTAGAAGCATTTGGCCCCTCATTTCAGAGTGTGGAGTATTTATTGGCTTCTGCTTCTCGCCCTTGGGACACAAACGTTTGTCAGAGGGAGTTCCCTGCGTGGCTGACCTCGTATTTCTGTGTGCATGGCAATACCCCGCTAAGGAGAGTGAGAGCAGCTCCTCCCGCGGGGCACACACGGGAGCCAAGCCTGCAGCAGAGCAGAGGGAGCTGCAGCTAGGTGCTGCCCCTTACTTTCCCCACATCTGCAGTCACCCTGCTCTGCCTCCCCAGCAAGCTCACAAGCCAGCGGCTGTGACCATTGCCTGCACCCAAAAAAAAAGAAGCAAAGAGGAGGGGAAAAACTGTGTAGCTAGGTTCTAGGGCCATGTGCTAGTTGAGTAAATATTAGGGTTTATTTTGGACTACCCAATAAGTGTACTTCAAGTTTAGAAATGGTGTTAAATTACTGCAATGAAAAATGGGATTTAAAATCTCTAAATGGAGAAGACAATAGTGTACTGTAGATTTCTGAAAAACATGGGTTGTTGAACTGAAGCTCCCTGAATGTTTCAGCCCATCTGTCTTGATAGTTTCTGTGTCTTAATCACGGATTTCATGAAGTGTCTAATTTTCTTTTTTTAGCTTTCTGTCTTCCTCTTGTACAAAAGTTAAGACAGGGAAATCATCTGAGCTGGATTTACTTTTGCATTCGAGAGAAAAGCATTCTATAAAAAGAAGTGAGTGGTGTGTGTGCTGGGAAACCAAGTTTGTCTGCTTTGAGTTTGGGGAGCAAGATTTTCTCACCCTCAGTTCTGCTGCTGCAGTGGTTATTGGGACAGCTGGGGAGTGCAAGTAGAGGTGCCTACGCCATAACCACCAGTGCTTTTAATGGTCTGGCTCTGGTCCATGGATGTCCAAACAGTGTGGACTGGTTCTACTGAAGTCACTGGCAAAATTCCTTCGCTGTCCCTCCCACTGCTGCCACTGTTCCTGGCAGCTGTCAGGACGTACTGGCAAGTCCCTGAGCCTTCTTGCACCTTGGGAAGTCTGCAACAACTCTTCTGAACTGGAGAATTGCTTCCTATTCATAGCTGTGGGGTGAAAAGCACAAACCAACCAACAGAAACGTCCCCCCCAAAAGTCAGAGCATTTTTATTGACCCCTCAGGAGGGTCATTAAAGGAGGGTTGAGCATCTCCAGATCCTTCCTGTGTGAATCCATCACACAGAGCCTACTGAATTTCTCGCAAGAATGGAAATTTTTGCCCCTGCCCTGCTCAGAGCACAGATAAGGCCATGTATATTTGCAGTGTGTACTTCTGTAGTATGCAGAAGATGCTGATTGACATTAATTAGGAGTGGGAGGTGTGAAAGTGTAAAAATAAAATTCCTTTCTGTCAGGTTTACTATTAGCAGTGAAGTACATGGTGTGACACCCGGGTGCATGTGAGCGTGCACGTGTGTCTGCGTGTGAGTGTGTGTGGAGTGGAGGGTGTATACTCAGTATTTAGAACAATAGTGGGAGTGAAGCATTGCAGGTTGGAACATCTGTAAAAATCTGCGATTACAACCATTTAGTTGAGAGCTCCTCAGTGAAATGTGCTTTAAAATGGTTTCTTTTCCATTGCCAGATCAAAATGCCATGCTAAAAAGCACACAGTGACAGAGGTTCATCTGCCTCTGCTAGTTCATCTGCCTCTGCCCGGCTTTGTGCTGCTACAGTGACTGTTGTGAGAAGCAGTCAGAAGGTACAATATTTTTGCTAAATTTTAGCAAGAGCAATACTTTGAAAATAAATGGATCTTTATTTAACAAGCTCCAGTATTGCTCTGGTTTGTAATAGTTATTAATTCCTTCTCTGTGTGTGTACTAAAAATGAGAAACAAAAAGTGAATTCTGCTTTGTTAATGGTTCAAAAAGTGTGTTGTTGAATGCACCTGGCTTTCTCTAACAAAATAAATGGGCAATCATCTGTGTAACTTAAAAAGCATATTATTTGGATCTTAACTGCATTAGAATATCTGAGCTCGAGAACTATTGTGTATGAAATTTCTTCAGTATCTGTTTTATGTGGGTGATAGTGCCAGAGAGTTATCTGTGGAGCTTTTAATAGCTGTCTGACTGTCCATCTGCTCTATGTGACTGTTTATATTTGTCCTTTATACCAGAAAGTTCAAGACATGGGCATTCTGTCAGCCTAATTCATCTGTCACTGAAGAGGGTGGCACTGACTGAAGACCTCCTCCCCAGTGGTTGGGACCTTTCCATGCAGAACTGCAAGACTGTGTTTGGTCTTCATTGATTATAGCTAAAAGACAAATCTCCTTTTTCTGTTACACCTCTGAAATTATGTGTGTTACCCCAGTTTTTGCTTGTGTAAGTAAGCTGCTTTAAAGTGGACCCCTTTTTATTATTATTGCCCAGTAATTCGATGGAAATGACTTGCTAATCTCTTCATTTCCTAGCAGAATTGTTCTCTGTTGACAAACTGACCATTTGCTGAGGGAGAGGGTGGGAGTGACACCTCAACTCTCCCAGGTCTGCAAGGTACTGATAGTACATGCTACAGGAACTGTGAGTTGAGGCTGCTTGTGCTGGGCCTGTGATTGAGATACAGAGCTGTTACTTAGGCCTTCTGGTTAAGTATAATTTTCTGTCCAATACTGAAAGTAGATTTAATGTTTTGGACATCCATTTAACATACTCTCATCCTCCTAGAAGGGAAGCACCAAAGCTGACAACACCATTTTGCACTGGCCTCACCAACATTGGTCCTGTTGCTTTTTCATCATAATATAGAACTGGCTCAACACCACCCCTCACCCCACCCCCCAACACCAAACAAACAAGCAAAAAAACCCCAACACCTGCCCAGAAAACTCACTCCTGGCTTGCTGATGCTGATCCTTCCCCTTATGGGCTGATACTTTGGGTGAGGTGTCACATGTTGCTGAGAAGGGGCACGTGGCTTCAGCTAGGAGAGATTGCTGACTGTGGGAACATGGAGCTAAGGGTAATGATGGTGGATATTTTCCAGCCAGCTTTGGTATCTAGTTTACAGAGTGCATGTGGTACAGCACTTCACATGCTGTGTCACAAAGACAGGAGTTCAGAGGCTTCTCCAAATGTGTGCCAAAGGAACCTCTTAGTTAACTGAGCTGCACGTGGTTTGTGTAGAGGGTATCTGGGCTTGTCGGGAAGATGCTCCCTACACTGTCTCTGGCCACAGGCACACCTGGTCTGCTACAGCTTGGGTGATGTGCATGGGGAAATGTTTGAATTAGCTACAGAAGCACCAAAACCAGTTCACAGATACACAAATACTGAGGTTTCCCCTTCAGAAGAAAGATGCTGTAGTTTGGTTAGGAAGACCACAGGGAGGTTGATTTTTGGGTTTGGTTTTGTTTTGTTTGTTAGTATAACAATTTATTTGTGTTTGAAAGGGTTAAGCAGAGATAAGTTCATGGTTGAAGCTGCAGTGGTGGGTACAGAATGCATGGCATATCTGGTGTCAAAGAAGTTGTTTGTAGTCACATATGTGTAGATAAAAATATATTGAGTTTTCAGCAGTGTTTTTTTTCCTGGCTGTAATTGTGATGTTACTAGCAGTTAAAGACAACTGGGTTTCATGACTGTTTTCTTGCTGTAAGCCTCAATTCAGTGAAGTGAGCAAATGTATGTGAACTGTGAAGAAAAAAGAAAGGGAAAAAAAAAGGAGGAGGGCAGAGTAAAACCACCATCATTTGAAATCATCCTCAGACTGTTTCTATGTTTAACGTCTGGTCAAGTAGTGTTCTTGGGAGAATTAATCAGAGCTTAAAGAGTTCAGTGCATAGTCAGTGTCTTCTAGAATGAGACATCTACTGATTGAAGAACTATTTGGTCTTTGAGACTATAATTATAAATATATTTTTCTTCTTGGGGACTGTAACTGCTGAAGTCAAACCTACCAATATTTTGGGTTAGACCAACCCACAGGGTTTGATCTTCATACACATAAAGACCACTTTACATTCTTGAGGCAAGTAATATGATCTTGAACCAGGCTTAAATCATACAGTTCATTTTGCCTTCTTCCTCTTTTCATACTGATTAATATATTAGGCTGTCTAAACATAAAATACACAAGTAAAATATGTGTGGGAAAACACTGTGTAGGTATATAGCCTTCAATGATTGGGTAGCTATTTGTAAGCTTGAATTAATTAGTTGGGCTGACATGCAATCCGTTCAGCTTTGTGGGGGCTGGACAGTTTGTGGGCAAGCAGGAGGGAAATCCTTTGAGGGATGTGTCATTGTAGGACATTCTATACTCAAGATTTTTTTGGAGAGGGGGAAAGAAAAGTACTATTAGAATATCTGCTCAAGATCCTCCCTGACATGAACACAGTTTAAAATCAGAGTCTCTGTTTCGAATGGTTCTTCAGTTGTTACCATGTTTTTCAATTCTGTGTTATAAAAAAACGCCATTAAATTATTTTTAATACAATGCATAGGGACAGTGCCTGAAATAGTTTTTAATCAGCTAGACCAAGTCCTGGATGGTGCTTTTCTGTTATTGCTTATAGAAGAAAACAGTGTTTGCACAGTTCAAATGCTTTTCATGTCAGCACTGATCACATTTGTTTGCAGTCTATGAAAACAGAACATTAGATTTCACCTCAAAGCTATTCTAAGAAAACTTTTCACTAATCATTGATTGTATTTCAGAAACATGGTAGTACTGAAAATGTTACCATAGCTATAGCCATGAAGTTAGAACAGAACTGCTATTATTTTTGGAGTGTGTCTAAATCAGTAATTTTTCAAGTGGAAAGGTTGGCAGAATTTCATTGTGCTTGTCAAAGTCAAAGTTACTCGCTTCCTTCCAATTCCTCCAGTTTTACTGATCTGTTCGGTGAAAGCAGAACACAGCAATGCAGGATACGCTCCCAGAGCCCAGCACGTAGGGAGCCTGCATGCAGCACGTCAAAACCAGCCTGAATTCTCTCAGGCTTCCCTGTGTCTGTCCCGACTGTGCTCCCCTCAGATAGGGAAGGTGTGGTGCCTCCACTGCTCAGATTGCACAGTCGAGTCTGGAGGTAGGCTCATGGCCCAAAGCGCAGCATGGCAGAGAGCTCAGTGTGGATCTCCCAAGTGCTGGATCTCCCAAGTCCCACCCAAGGAGTCTTGGCACTGCATCATCCTTCCTCTCTTCAGCAGTTTAAAGAACTGTTTAATACTGAGTGATGGTTGTAAACGTGCTTTTCAATGCCATCGACTTGCATAAGTGAAACTCTGGGAAAAGATGCTGTGGAGCTGCCAACACAACTTGTCCAGGAAGTTTTCTTTACTGGGGAATGTTAAAGTGGCATTACAGTTTTCTTTTTGCTGGGGTGTTTTTTTTTGCTGTGTGCATCAGTGATGCTTGGGTGGGTGTGTTCCTTTTTTCAGATTGAGATTTGGAGTTGTGCTTTTTATTCTTCACTTACACTTAAATAGTAAACCGATGTTTCATAACACAGTGTTTTCAAATTCTGTGATAACTGAAGTGTCCTAGTGATTATTTATTGGGAGTAGAAGTTTATCATTGTATTATCTTTGGGCTAAATTAGAAGGCTACTGCTTCAAGCCTTTTTTAACACAAAATATAATAACTTGACATTCCACAGCATACATAAATTGATGAAAGTCAAAAGACCATTTGCTTGGAGGCTGTACATAATGATCTCATTTGTTATTATGTGGTCTGCACAGGCTACTCTCAAGACATGTAGGATTTTTTTCCTTTCTAATGTTTCTACATCAGGATGATAGAGATGAATACTCCGTAGATATGTGGCCATCTGGTTCTCCCAATTATGCTAAATTTACCAGAAGAAAAAGTAATGTATTTGCCTTTCTAAATATAGTTCTTTTTCCATGATTGAAAATTGAATAACTTATTCTATGGAAAACTCTGATATTCTGTAGTTTCCTTTGTTCCAACTTGAATATTCTTAGGAAAAGTAAACCCTTGATTTCTTAAAGTAAGTTTTGTGGAGGTTTTTTAAATTTTTCTTCTTTTGCTGTCATTTTCGGATCCAGACGTTCTCCAACTGTACAAACCAAATAAAGGTATTAGTTGACCTCTCTTGTTCCTCAGATTATAGCAAAAATAAAGATCTTAAAATAAAGATCTTAAAATGCCTTAGAAGGAAAGGAAGGCAGTGTAAAAGAAAGTTAGCCTGCTGGGAAGAATAATTTAGGAAAGAAATTTGAAGCACTTCCATAATAAATCCCAAACTTAATAAAACTCTTTGTGATTGGGTTTGGTCTCGAAATTGTATTTCTAGTTTGGAGACTTCCACTGGCACAATGTCTTCTAAAAGGGTTCGGTGTGTGTTTTGGGTTAGTATGAGTGGTTTCAGTTGCTGAAGCAGTTGTAGGAGGCACGTTAGA
Source organism: Vidua macroura (assembly GCF_024509145.1). NCBI lineage: Eukaryota > Metazoa > Chordata > Aves > Passeriformes > Viduidae > Vidua > Vidua macroura. The sequence goes on along the minus strand of NC_071571.1, from coordinate 65,389,544 downwards.
GGCAATTCAGATGTGAAGCTGTACAGTGATCTCAGTGAGAGAAAATATGTGCAATGATCTTGGTGCCACTAATAAAAAGAGTGATATTAATAACAATGAGAAGAAGAGGGACCAGCATTTGATGTGATGACAGCTTCTGTTTGGCAGCCAAGTAAATGTGTCAGAAGGTCACCAAAGAGTATCTATGGCAACCAAGAGAAGAGGATGGCTCTGCTGGATCAGTGTTGCTTGTTGGGTAGAACCCCAGGCAGTGAACTGGGGTATGACCTGATTAGGACTAAGCTACTAACTGAAAATGGTAGTATTTATCAGCCACAGTCTTCAAAAATCAGTGAGAAGCAGAAGGAAAAAATTGGTGGAAAGCAGAAAAAACAAGGACCAAGAAAGTTTGTCTGATATCTTTCCAATTAAAAAACTCAGACTATTCAGTACGCATAAAAATGTGGTAAGCCTGATCTCTGGAGAAAAGAAAGTTACTTGTCATTTCTGATAGGAATGTTTTTACTCTGCAGTGTCTTATTTTTTCTTTGAATTTACTTTTTTAAAGAAGTAGGGTTTGTCAGGAATCTTACAAACCAACACCAGACTTGCCACTGGGCTAGCCATAAATTTTGTTAAGTGACATTTCTTGTATGGTTTTAAAAACTAAAAACAAATGAAAAATCACCAAGTCTTTTAAGCCTTTGATGGAAATCTAGCAGCTTAAATATTGTTGAAATCCAGTCTGTAGGGTGAGTTAACTGAATTCCCAGTGTAGCAGCACTATTTAAGCTACTGTCTTAGATAATAAATGGCAATATGCTCTATGACTCACTTGAGGGGTCATTATTTTTGGCTGGCCTCAAAGACGGTGTTGTTTGCTGGGCTGCAGTGAGGAAGGTGTCAGCCTGTTCTGTGTATGTGATCAAAGTGATATAGTGGAAGAGTGAAGTCAAGTTTCCTCAGAGACCACCTGGGATGCAGGCTGGGGAGAAGAGATGGATTCCCCTCCCTGTTTCCCCAAAGCTGTTTCTTTGGCCTGTAGCCCACAGCTGCTGTGAAAGTGCTATGTGTTCCTTTCCCTTCACCACCCTCCATTTTGTACTGCAAGATGGAAGCCTAAGGAGTAGTACTGCATGTGGTGCTTCAGGATCTGAAGGGCTATGGAATTATATTATTTGGGGATTAATAATCTCTGGCACACATTGTAATTCTCTTTCTAGTAATGAACATCCATGTAAATAATGTAGTAAAGATCTGCACATAGAATGTTAAAAATCTGAAGTTTGCCTGGGTGTTCTTTTTTCCCCATGGATCTGCTGTATCTTTTATAATTCAAAGCTTTGCATCTGAAGCATTTCTTGCTGCTGAGATGGTCTCCTCTAGCATGACCCCATGCTCTGATCCTTAGTTTTGCTCAGAGCCAACCTCAGACCAGCTGCCTTGTGAGCACTGCCTGCTCCTCTCAAACCCTCGTTTTTGTTTTCATGTTCCTACGTTTTCTCAGGTGCCAGCTGGCACCGCAGCTGTGCTGGTGGCACTCAGAGGAGCCCAGGGTCACTGTGAGCTCAGCTGGGCACTGGCTGCTGCAGGGGTGGCACCAGCAGCCACAGGGAAACTGGGAGGCGTTTGTCATGTTGCTCTTGAGGTGATTCCACTGCATACACATTGGGCAACGTGAAGAGACTTCTAGTTCTTCTGTATTTCTGCCAAGCAGAATGTTACTACAGAGCATCGTCATTCAGCTAGAATAGAGGGAAATAAAGGGTGAAAATGTTTGCAGGGTCGCAGAACTGTTGACTCTTGCAAACCCCTACAAAAGTAAATAATTGAACAAGGCTACAGCTTGGGTTTAGCTGTGGATGTGCAGCTCAAGCTGTAATTTTTCTATTTGAGATAAAATCTGGTTATTGTTTAATAAAATAGAAAGTCAAAGCTTTAAATTGCAAGCAATTCAGATGTTTTTGTTCCACAAGATTGTGTAGCATTTTTTGTTTTGTCTTCTGCCTTCTTGTGTGAATATCTAAAAGTTTACTGTGGTAAGTCCAAGTGGCAGAGAACATGGTTCATTCTGGCACAATGAGAACAGCCAGGTAGTGTTTCTCAAAGTTCAGAAAGCCTGAAAGGAGGGGAGAAGTAAGTCAGACTGATGAGTTTGAAATAATTTCTGACTGATGCTTGTTTGCATCCGTGCTTTCAGTGTCTGTATAAAGCATTACAATGGTGATTCTTAAAAACCCAGCAAATTCTGTTCCTCTTAGTACACAGAAACTGCCCTAGAATTTTCCTTGTTATCTGTTTTTGGATCCTGTTTGGTTGGCAGCACGGTACAAGCTATAGCTGGCACCCACATGATGCAATGCTAGGCTTTGTGTAAAAATACACTAGAGTGTATGTGGGCAGGGCCATAGCCTCTGCAGTTGCTCTATTTGTAGCATGGCTCCTTCATCTTTTGCATGTTCCTGTATGTGATATTTGGGCAGATTTTAACAAACCTGGCTTAGGGTCTGAAATAACAACCAGCATCGTATCAAAGCACTTGGAGTATTATGAAAGGAACATGCTTGTACAGCAGGAGTATTTATAGCTGGCCCTTTTGACTGATGTAAGGGAAAGGTATTCCAAAACTATTTGAAATAGGTACAGATTTTTCTACTGTGTCAAAATGCAGTGCTTAGAAATCTCACTATGAAAACCTATATTGATAAAAACAGCTTCCCCCTCAGTTTCTGGGGATACTTGTGACTTGAAGGCCGTTATGATCAGTTGCTTTCACGCTGTGTTGTTGTTGGACTATAAAGAACAGTGCACAGGTATGGTATGTTCACCATGATCTGGTGCAGAGGGTCTACCCTAGTAATGGCATGAAGTATTTTCTGGAAGACAGATTAAGTGTTTCAATAGATAGGTCATGTGAAACCCATTCAATGTCACCAACCTCACCTTCTCCTAATTTGGACAAAACTGTTTCAAGAAGTAACCTGGGTTTTCTCATACCTAAGCACTTGAAACATTAGGGAAAATGAAAGTGGATTTTATTCCTCCTAAGTGCAAAAGAGCCATTGGAAATGTTTTTAGACAGGCAAACTATAGATTCAAAAATATGTGTAGCATATTTATCACAAACAAGACATGTTTATTTTCTCACTCATTTGTTTCAGAGACACTTTAAACTTTTGCTTGTTTTCTGAGATCATAAGTTGCAGACATTGAAGAGGAGAAAGCAGAAGACTAATAGCAGTGATGGCAGAAACACCACTTACATGCTTATTAAATAGAAACTGTTTTGCTTCCAAGTTCTTAAGTGCTTTTCTTATTTAATCTGGTTTGCCCAACCTCTCCTTTTAAGTAATTTATTTTGCTCAAAAATTGCAAAGAAATTTTTTGTCAGAACATTCTGTTGGTTTAGATAATAACATTTTTTTGGTTGCTTTTGTTCAACACATAAAATAAAACATTTTCAGATTGAGGGTTGGCCCTCATTAATTGGAGTTTCAGGAAGCAGAAAATTGGAATGCTAACAGAGTATCTTCAAATAAATAATGATCAATTGCACGCAGAAATACTCTGACTTCATTTGTGTATGCTTAACAAGCTTTTACTACTGCAGTTTCTGCTGTTCAATAATAAAACTGAGAGTATGTAGCATCAGTATCTGTTTGAATATACCCCTGGACCTGCTTTCACTACTAGAAAGCACAAGCCCTGGTTCTGCTGCAGTCTGTTGTTGGCAGCTATAAAGAGCTGTTGATGAGATAAGAGTGAATCCCGAAACAGGGCATCCTCTGTGTACAACATGGATACAGATACTCCTTTCCTGAATCAGTGAGCATCAGTCTTTTTTGATAGAGGATTCTGCTTTGTTCACCTTTGTTTCCCTGCTTTCTCTTTAATAACAAAAATGGCCTTTTCCAATTCCCTACCTGTTGGACAAAGGTTCTTGCAACATTATTTGGCTGTGAGTTTCTCGTTGCCATTAGAGCAGCCTGCATGATACATCTTTCTGTGTTGTTGAAGCTGGTTGTAATATTTCTGTCTGTGCCCTGCCACACTTGAGACTTTGGAGGCCCAGCTATTTTGCAAGGCAAATTTCTTTCCTGCTCACTGCTGCCAGTGTGCAATTCTGGTTTGCCCGAGGTCCTTCCTTTCCAAAGTCACTCTTGCCATAATGGCAGGTGGAAGGTGCCCATTTGATGAGGAGGGGAGAGGATAAAGGGTCAAAAGAGTAATTTTCATGCTTTAAGGTGCTATCACTGAAGTGATGCAACACACTTGCTGTATCAGCAGTTGGTTAAGCTGCTACACCACTTTACTGTTCATCAGCTTCATCAGTGTGTTCAGCATTTGGTGATGAAGGTTATCCAGGGAAAGGAGATCGCAATTTGTGGAGATGCAATCATGTGAAAGTGGTGGCCAGCGGAGCCCAACTCCCCAGCCTCAACAGAAAATGCATCCACAGAGAACAGTTCCCCTGGCTCTGATTTGTAGCATTTTTCTTTAACCAAGGTTAAGTCTGAAAACACAGCTGCCTCCTACTGCTTTGTCGTACTTCACAACTAAGGAAGGAGAAAAGTTTTCCTCTTAACAGCTTGATGCAGTCAAGATCTAAGAAGCCCCAAATTCTCTGTAGTTGTGTTGTTGCTGCCAACTTGCAGACTCATTTGAGGGCATTATGTTTGATCAGTCTGTGCTTATTTCTGTTATCCTGTGGGGTTTAAATCCCTTCCACTTTTGTGTGGAAAAGCTGCTTGTGAGAGTCAGCTGGGTTTTGTTTTCCATGCTCCATTCTGAGCAGCACAGCCTGAAGATCTAGTTTTATGCTGATAAAGGTGCCTTCTTTCTGAAATCATGTAATATAGTACGGTTCTGTGAGTCCAATACTTAGCTGGATGAGATAGGGTGTCAAACCATCTGTTCTGAGGGATTTTTTTTCTGATTCCAGTTAGTTTTTATAAATTTGACTGTGCCTTTGATTATATTTTTCATGTCCTTCCTTCTAAAGAAAGTAAAGGCAAAGGCAATGCTTTGATCTGTTATCAGTTCCATAGATTCTTATAAAGGTTTTTTGAGTTTTTGGTATTAGGGTTAAAAAAAAAATCTTAGGGCCTATTTTTAAAAACAGATGATCAGCCTAGGGAAGGAGCAGTGGGATGGTTACCAGTGATGGGAAGATAAATAGGAAAGCTGAGTAACATGGGAAGGAGCTACATGTTGAGGCTTGGGTCGGGAAGATAGTGTAGGTGGGAGCTGGAGCATAAGTGAAGTGTGTACAAGGTAAATGAAAACGTCAGATAGGAAAGAGTGAGAGGGTAGAGAGTAGAAAGCAAGTGTATTGGAAGATGCTGGCACTGGATTTGAGAAGCAGGAGTCTCTGTTGTTGTACATAATACTTCAGCAATGTAAAAGATTGGAGTTTATTCTTGTTGATGTGCTAATAAGAGCTCAGGAGTTTATATCTCACCTCTCTGGAAACTGAGCAGCTGCACAGTGAAGAGATCTGCCACAGCAGACATAAACCAGTTGTTGGTTGTTGGAAAGGTCTCACCTTCGGTCCCTCTTGTGCAGTCAAGGGACTTGTAAAGCAGTGTGAGCATTCAGCATTGTATGCAACTCCTGTTCTAACACGTGTCCTATGCTATTCTTTTGAGTTTTCACAAACTTAACTAGCTAATGCTCCAGTGGCAAAATACAATTGCTATCATCATCCATGTTGCTAGAAAAAATGACAGTATTTTTAAGTGTGTTTAAGGGTATACAGTGGTGAGGTGCTTCAGGATAAAGGTTTAATTCTCAGTTTATTCCCCCTCAGTTGTGCTCATGCAGATTGCCTTTCAGTAACACAGAAGAAATAATGATCAGTTCTTTCACTCTTTCCTTCATTATTTCTTAAATTAACAAATTGGCTATCTAGAAACACATTTCGAGAAAAAAAGATTATTTTTCTTGGAATTTTTTGTAATATCTGAGACTAAGGTGTCTCACTAGTAATTAAGAAATAGGTTTTTGATAACCATATTGTACGTCTTTTTGTGCCACACATACATCTCTTTTCAGCCTTTATCATCTAGCAACTTTTGATGCATTTCTAGCCTGTATGCAACTTAATATTAGTTGCAGGCTTTTACATAGTTATTCTAATCTTAGTTCTTTTCAAAAGAAGGGCAAATTACAGAAACAACTCTTGTGAGATACAAACTCCTAGATGATGATACCAATTTACTTTTCACAGTTAGGCACAATCAATTACTTTTCACTGCAGGTGAAATGAGCTGCACTGACATGTTTCTTTTTCCATAGAACACAGTTGGGTTCTGGGACAGGGATGAAGAGTTAGCAGACATGAAACTGAAGCAGCATTTAAGTTTTTATTTAACTTCATATTTATCTGCTTGAAAATCTGTATGGAAAGCTGTATGGACAAGTTATTTTCCTATTGTCTTTTAATTTCCTGTTACCTGTGAGGAATTTTCACTTAACTTTGTGATGAACCTGGAACCCTACAGGCATTGCTTTTTCAAAAATTCCTTTTGTGAAAAAAGGAGCGTCTCTATGTAGGAAACACGGAAAAGAAATCTCTTGAGTCAACTACATTTTTGATAAAGCAGATTATATTTTTTATGGCCTGATTCAGTATTAGATTATTGCAGTCTCCTGCCTTCTTAATTTCTTTCATCAGTGGACTTATTTCAGCATAAACCTGTTACAAGGGATGGCAGAATTATCCTTTCTGTGTGTAATTATTCTTTAGTATGCAAGGATAAAGAAGTACCTTCTGGAGGCCAGCAGTACTGCTCTATTAAATCTGCTGCAAATGTGATCTGAGGCTTTGAACACTGAACTTTAAGTACTTTAAACAAAATTTTGAAAGGTTTGGTGGTTTTTTTTGGTTTTTTTTTGTTTGTTTTTTTTTTTTTTTGTGTGTTTTTGTTTTTTTTTTTTTTTGTTTTGTTTTGTTTTGTTTTTTGTGTTTTTTTTTTTTTTTTTTTTTTTTTTTTTTTTTTTTTTTTGTTTTTTTTTTTTGTTTTTTTTTACTGCAAATACACCAGGGATTTGTTACAGGAGAAAGGGTCTAATGCCCTTAGCCTGTAATGAGCCCCACAGAGGCAAATCTTTCCTCGCTATTTACTCCAAAGCCAGGGAGTTTGCCTGCCTCTTGGAGAGAGATATATAAGAATAGGCCCTATCAGAAAAACACAGCTATTAACTACCCTAACCTGAAATAAAATCTTCTTCTTTAAGGTGAGTTCATTGTGCTGTCTTCTCTGATGTCATACTTTTACTGACTTCTTGTGTTAAAGACATCCACACTGTATCTCTGTATTTATAGGGAGAACATAGAGTGATAGGCACTAAATATCCAGTGTGTGTATCTGACAGTAGAAGACAGAGGAGGTTGCCTTTCCTTTAGGCAACCTACAGCCTGCAAAATCAAATGTTTTAAAAGCCCATATTTTAAAAGTCAGTTTTTGCCCTTAGAGGTGCTACGGGACAGTGTATGTATTTGCAAGATTCAGCGTTTGTGTTTTAGAAACCTCATATTATTTCCCTGCTGGTGCTAGTCTTGTCTGTGTTTCACAGCTATATCTGTTAAGGTCAAAGCTATCAAATCTGGTTAGTCCCAGCCTGATTTTCAGAGCAGGCAAATCTCCTGCAACCTTCTACTTCATTTTAAAGGGCCGCTGGGTGCACACAGCACTACTGTGAAGGAGGCCAGCTATTTAGGTCCCAAAATATGGATTGGTACCTAATTTAGCGTATCCAGGGGTGAAAATGTTGGCTTAGTATTCTCTCTTCCTGGGACTCCTCTTATTCCATGTATTGTTTCTTGTATTTGAGATGGGAGCTGTCATTCACTGTAAGCCGGTACAGAAGCCAAGTAGGTCAGTGCCTCCAGGCACTGCTGTATATTATACATCCACCCCCACGGGTGAGTTACCACCCTCTGTTGAATCTTAGTGTAGGTATTTGCTGAAACATTTTAGTGGGGCTCTGCTCAGGTTACCCTGGTCCTGAGGGCTGCTTGAGCCCTGCATGAGCAGAGGTGAGCAAAGCAAGCTCCTCCTCTTCAACAGATTCCTGTAAGGGAGATTGAGGGAGTTGCCCCTTCTTGGAGACTTGAGCCAGAAGATACACAGTGGCAAAAGCAGCTAGAAGACAAACAGTGAGTCCAAACTGCATATAAATCTCTACCCTAAGCTGATTTGTTGTTTGGTCCAGCTTTCCTCTCTTCCCTGAGCCTCTTCTACTCAACTTCACTCTTAACTGGATCATCTTTATCCACTTCCTGCAGACCTTCCTTCATGCTCCTTTCATTCAGCTGATCTTTTCCCACGGAATGCAGAACCCTACGTTTCACTGCCCAACCAGCTGCAGGGGAGCAGAAGACAGAAGTGCACACATCTTCCACTAAGATGCAGGAGCTTGCTGATTGCTTGCTCCAGGTCTGTTTCAAGGCAAGAGGGAACTAAAATAGCTTATTGCTGTTGAAGATGAACATGTGACTACCTCAAACTGCATTGCCACTAAAGGCTTAAAAATAAAGTGGTCTGCTGCCATCTGCTTACACATCTTTCCTCCACCCTCCATTGCTCTTGTCACTTCAGGCTGCTGTAAGCATTTCAAAGCAAAGATGGTCTTCTCTGCCTTGGCAAAAGGCATGCCACTGTGGCACCTTCCCAACCCCGTCATTGCTTAGCTCTCAGCTTGCGCTGTACTACAAATAAGAGAGTTGATAGTTTTATTATTTAGTCTTAATGGAGGTGTGTATTGAAACAATCAGGACTTTCATTTTGTGGTATCTGCCCAGTTGTAACTCATCCCTAACATGAATTTGTTGGTCGTACTAAGATCTCAGGTATTGATCAATGATGTAATTGCCATCCTATAGTAGGACAGATGATGTAATTCTTACCCAGTTACTGAAGAGAGTGACCTTGAGACAGATCAGATGGTTGAGTAGCATAGATGGTTCACTGATTATAAAATGCCTTTGTTTTAAAACTAAACTATCATCTGTTAATTATTGGGCAGGAACAACTACAACAAAATTCCAGCATGTCACAAAAGATACAGCATATCTTGACATTTACCAGCAGTTACATATTCCTGCTGAAGACAGGTGACTTTTGATGGTTTTGTTGCTTTTTTGCTTTGGCCATAATTTCAATTTACATTAGGATAGCATAAAACCTGACTTATGTGAGCCTAAGGAAAATACTTGGTTTGATAGCCAGTCACACATTTAAAGAAAAAGAAAAAGTAAAGGTGTATGTGATAGTAGAAATTCTGCTAGATGGGAGAAGAATATACGGCAAAGTTTTGCCAATGGGAAAGTCTAGTTCCTCCCTAGTTCCAAGGAGAGATGGCATAAACTTACATTTGAGTAAGAGGTAGCATCACTTTTCATTTGAATACTTAATAAAAAAGTGACAAACATTGACTACTAGCTTTTGCACCTACATAAACAGTAAGCAGAACTCAAGAGAGTCATGGAGATAAACGAAATAAAACCACTTGCTATGGCTGTTAATAATGTGATAGGGAAAAAGACATATTTTTCTTTGAGTGGAAAGAGGTTGTGAGAGACCCCAGGACAAGCCTAAGAAACATTCAGTTATGAGAAGCATGGATCCTAAGAAGAAAAAACAGGTTTGAAAAGACAAATGGTTGAAGAACTATTTTTGGTTCTACTGTTGGTATTTTCTTAACGACTAATGTTCTCCTGGTTTAACATTTGCTGGTTTGTGTCAGAATTTTTTTTTATTCTTTTGTTCCTCTCTTCTTAGTCAACTGGCACATTTGCAAGATAAGTATTAAACTGAAGAACTTAGCAAAGACAATTTCTCAAGCAGATCATTACTGAAGTTAGTGGAAGAAATTAATAACTTGCATGGATTTGTGACCTAATAAAGAAGACAACAAAAGAGTGATCGGTCTAATTAATTACTGCAATGAATTGATCTTAGGAAATCATAGAGGCCAGACTTTTCTCTGATAGCTTGTGTTTGAAACTAATGAATATTGCAGGCAAGAATTTATTTTTCTGAGTTCTAAGACCATGTACTTTCTATTGCTGAGATACCCTTCCCTGTTTTATGGACTTTTCAGGTCTTCTGTTTTCCCACAGTATTTGCTTAATATAATATTGTTGAATGTCCAGGGTACTCCTAATGTGTAAGACCTTATAGTCTGCTAAAAGCAGGTTAAGATATCTGGTTCTTTATGTTCATAGGACCTTGTGCTTGGAAATCCTTCCTGCTGTGTCTTAGTGAGAATTTCAAGTTTCAGAGGAATGAAATAAGAACTCTGATGGATGTGGTCCCTTCAGTAGTATTTATTTTCTAAATGGGCAATAAGTCTAGATGTGGATAGTTGAAATCGTGAGAAAGTCATGAAAAGGAGGAAATTACTTTAATTCCGTAATGCCAAAGGAACCAGAAAACCTCTCATACACACTCTCTCTCAGGGATTAAGCATGGGTCTTCATTTTTTAGCAAGCTTCTGTAGAGGGGTGCAACCACTTCAAAACTTAGCTTTCTTTGGCAGGTAGAGGTTCCAGTTGTGTGGGGAACCCTTCTTCACTGATCCATGAGATCTGCTTTCCTCTGTGGTTTCATTACCACAGCTTTGCATGAGCAGGGCAACTACCCTTCCTCATGTTTAGAGTAACAGAATTGTTACTATTGGAAAGGACCTTTAAAATTGTTGAGTCCAACTGTTAACCTAACCTAGTCCACCACTAAACCATGTTCTTAAGTGCCACATCTGTGGTTTTTAAATACCTCTGGGGATGGTGACTCAACCACTTCCCTAGGCAGACTGCTACCATGCTTCGTAACTCTTTCCATGAAGAAATTTTTCCTAATATCCAGTCTAAAACTCCCCTGGCACAGCTTGATGCCTTTTCCTTGTCCTGTCATTTGTTACCTGGGAGAAGAGGTCAGCCCCCACCTGGCTACAGCCTCCTTTCAGGCAGTTGTAGAGAGTGATAAGGCCTCCCCTGAGCCTCCTTTTCTCCAGACTAGGCAACTCCAGCTTCCTAAGTCTCATCAGACCTGTGCTCCAGACACTTCCTCAGCTCTGTTGCCATTTTCTGGATGTTCCAGCCCCTCAATGTCTTTTTTGTGGTGAGGGGCCCAAAACTGAACACAAGGTTTGAGGTGTGGTCTCACCAGGGCTGAGTCCAGGGGGACAATCACTGCCTTGGTCCTGCTGGCCACACCATTGCTGATACAGACTAGGATGCCATTGGATTTATTTGGTACCAGAGCACACCTGGGCACACACTGGCCCATGTTCAGCCAGCTGCTGGCCAGCAGCCCCAGGTCCTTTTCCACTGGGCAGCTTTCCAGCCACTTTGTCCCAGGCCTGTAACATTGCATGGGGTTGTTGTGACTTGAGTGCAGGATCTGGCACTTTGCTTGTTGAACCTTATAAAACTGGCTTCAGCCCATTAATTCAGCCTGTCCAGATCCCTCTGCAGAGCCTTCCTATGCTCCAGCAGATTAATACTCCCACCCAGCTTGGTGTCGTCTGCAAACTGACTGAGGGTGCATTCAATCCCTTTGTCCAGATAATCGATGAAGACATTAAACAGAACTGGCCCCAACAGATGAACCATTATCATCCTTGTTGTTTGGTTCCACTTGGATAGCCCCATGCCAGTTATACCAGGGCACCTGGGAAGGTGGGGCAGTCACAGAGAGAACATGCATGCTGTGCCACCATTGCCCCTGTCCCTAATGTGACTGTGTTCAGCCAGTCGGAGAGAGGCCAGGGAATCTTCTGTATCATATGTCTGCCTGCTGGGCCTGTCCCAGGGAAGGTAGGTAGGTAGGGTGCAGTTTCAGTATTCTATCTCTCTCTCTCTCTCTGATGCTCCTCAATCTACTCCTCCTTGAGTTCTCTCACTAAGTGGAGGAGTTCCCCTACCTGGGCACATCTTCTACAGCTGTTCTCACTGCTACTGGCTGCTGCTGGCATCATATTGCACATGAGGTACAAAAAGGCTGAAGGACAGGCTCATAAGAGATCAGTGATGCTGAGGGTTGACTTCATAAATTTGCCAAATCATTTGCAACTGTTCTATCCTGTAGGTCACTCTTCTGTTTGAATCCTTTTCCCCATTTTTAAAATTTTGCTCTTTCATTCTTTTGTCATTCATTTGCTCTCCCTGCTCCCATTTCTTCAGCATGGTCACAGCTCAGTTACCTCAGCTAACTCACATCCTTGATTTGGAGCCTTTATACATTCAGAGACAGTGGCATATCACTGAACACTTTCTCCCTCTATAGTACTGCTTCAGAGAGTGAAATTTGCCCTGGGGCTCTAAAGCAGACTTCAGTCTGTGTATCAGTTCCCAAAGTCCAGCTGTTTAACCTGCAGCACACCCCCTGCATTTTGCTTCTGCACTTAGTCAAATTGCGTTGTTGTTTAAAAACAAAATGAAGTGACAGTGTTTGTCCATGAAGCTTTCACTTGATTCAAATTACTTTTTTATTTTCTCATTTCTCTGTCAGCTACTGCCTTGCCCTCCAAGTTTAGATAGCACTTGTCAGGATATTTAGACCTTCAGATGACTCTTCACATTAATTATTTTTCTCTCTGTTTGCTGACTAGGGTGTCGAAAAAACCCCAAACCTCTAGCAAAGTCATGGGTAATAAATCAAGCCATTTGTCTCAAATCTCCTCTCTACAGCTTTTAAAAGCTGTTTCACAGCTTTTTAAAGTGGAGATTAAACCCTGGGCTGTTTTTCCTGCACAGGGAGTTTGTACATGGCTCTTCTCACTTGTGTTCTATGTATGAGTAGAGACAAGACTTGTTCAAGGTTGCTCCAGGTTATGTGGGAGAGGGGAAGAGCCCAAACCTCCACTGTATTGCATGCAGTGTGATCTCAGGCTCAAGGATGCTGTTTCCAGATGCTCACTCACCCTTACTCCAGGAAACCTCCCTTTTCTTCAGAGCCCTTTGCTCCCCTGCCCTGTGAGTGTTTCAGACATGCTGGGTAGGCTGTCCCTTGAGATGTCCTGTTCCAAACTTACTGATATTTTAGGGTGTCTGTTGTGGCAAGTCCATAACCATCTGAACCTTGAATAATTGTGTTTCTTTAGATACAGGGAGGCACTTTCTTAACTGATGTAAATTGCTATAGCTCTTCAACCTAGAAAAAGCCATGTAGGTTTGCACCAAAGCATTATATGGTGAATTATGGTGCTGGAAATCTTCCTCACACCACTTGCTAGACCACATTTTTCATGTTGCAGTTGGGGAACTGGGTCTCTGAAATCAAAGCATGTATCCTCTGCTTCCTAACATTCTTCTTTATAAAACTGTGAAGAGGTCTGGACACAGTCCAGTTAATTCTGGTTTATTTTCTTGCCCTGAATTTCTTCACTAGTGAGTGAATTTTTTTCCACATCTGTTCACTGCTCTGCTAGCCAAAGTGGAACATTATGGGGACTTGTTGCGTAGTCTAGAGAGTGATGAATTGTGAGGATGAGAGATCTGTGTATCTGATTTTCCTGGAAGACTCAAAGGAAAATCAGGATGATTTTTAAAACATGGAGACTGAGTTGTTACTGCTTACCTGCCTCAACCTCTGACTTCAGTTCCTGACACTAAGGGATGTGGATGTTATTAGATTGGGTATCCAAAATTCACACAAATCAAAATTAACTCCTGTATGCCCCATGAAATAAATATCAGGCTGTACACATCTCTGTCTTGTCTTGTGATCTGAGCAGTTGCACATTTGCAGAAAATAAGTATATATTTGGACGTGGTATGCTTTTTCTTGCAGTAGTTCCACTTGAAAGTGAGAGGATTTGGCTGAACTCTTTGCTCAGCCTGGCACTGACACCAGGTTGCAGCTACATTCTCTTGTACTGTGTTACTCTTTCTCAGTCAAGATATATTCACCAGATGGAGGAAAGGAGCTCTCCAGCCAGAGCACTCACCATGAGGAATAGTAGAACACTCTTTCTTTGGCTTAGTTTCATTTCATCTCCACTTGGAGGAAGGTTTCAATTTTGCTTGCTGCTTCTTTGGTATTGCCTGACTCTTTAGGATTGCCATGAAAGCCTCATACTGATACATGCATTTTGGGATTTTTCCCCATATATATTTACCTGTTCAGTGGAAAAAAAAAGTTCAACTTGGTCCACATAATAGAACTATGTAATAGATGAATGCAGAAGACAAGACGATGTCTGCAGAGCTTGTTTTTTTGATCCAGATACTTGAGAGCCCAGAAGTCCAACTTAATACAAAAGTCAGCAACTTAGAGCTCTGTCTATATGGGATTAAAAAATAAAAAAAACCCAAACACACAGGCTTTCTTTTTGCTACAGCTTTCATCATTGTTATGAAGATATGGCAGTAATGCTTCAGACTCTCCCAGTGTAGATGTAGATTATAATAGGCATTAAAAGTCAGGTGTTTCTATATGTACTGCTAGAAATATGTGGGGTTTGTGATGTTTGAAGACACCTGAACAGGACAGAGTTTGTGTCATACAGTGTGATGAGGTTTGATCCCTTTTATCTTAGGAGGCTTTCAGAAAGTCTCAGCAGTGTTTTAAGTCCCTTTGAAGACCTGTTCCCAGCTCCCTAGTTTCCAGTGGAGCGCCTGAGAGATCAGCCCATCTGTAGCTTCTTTCCACCCCTGAATTTGGAGGCTGCCTGCCTGCTGCTCCTTAAGACTTCTGTTTTTTAAATCACCCCTGCAAACCCATGCTTAACCTCTCATTTTGGGGAGGAGAATAAGTAGGAAGCATCAAGGTCTGCAAGTCAAGTTTGTCCTTATAGGAAGGTCCCATCCAACAAAGGGAAGGATCCCACCTAAGCAGGACCTATTTTGCAGGGTTTTTTCTTTCTCTGTTCGTACATCTTCCTTAAAATCTGAGAGGTTTTGCATCAGCGTTGAAAAGATGCTCTGCAAAGCCCAGATCTGGAATGTTGCCTGGTAGAATCTTCCTGCCTGCATCTCTTTCAATAAAATTAGAAAGTTAGACCTTTTGCCTTTTTCAAAAGAGTTACTCAAGGAGACAGTGACTTTACAACTCCTCTCTGTCATGCCATAAAATTGTGTGGTAGTCATCTTTGAGGAAAAAATGTTTCATACCCAGTTGCTCTTTTCTTGTGAGGCTCAGCAGCCGTGGTGGTTTCCTTTGCAGAGGGTTCAGGAGTGTAGCTGGCACCCTAGAAAATGAAAAATACTTGAGTCATTTGCATAGTGGATCAGAATCCAGCCCACCCAGCTGCTAGAGCAAAAACCACAAACTTTCACATTAGAGTCATCTGCTGAAAAGCTACATGAAAGAAATAAATGTTTGGTTTAAAGAAATTTTATTTGCTTTTTTGTAGCCAAATCACCTGACTCTTAGATGGTGAAAGTAATGTATTAACAAGATGTTCTTGCCAGCTTTCTTCATCTGTTGAACTACTGTGATCATAGATTGACCTTGCTTTCAGACATAAAACCAGTTGCTTGATTCAAGTGTCAATATCAATGTTAGTGTCTATAGAAACCAATCAACATTTCCTCCTAATTTTTGTAAATAGGCTGTTACTGTGACACTTGGATTTCCTGTCTCTTGCATATCTGAGTCAAAAATTCACTGCACATAGTGTTGTCTTGTCTTCTGTGTTAGCTATCTATTGCCTCACTAATAGGCATCTTTATTATAGTCTGTAGTTCTCCTGTTGAGATATGTCCAGACATCACTGGAACCTATAATCTTTCATTTTTATTCTACATCATGGATTTGTTTGAGGGACTTTCTCAGTAATAGCTGTAGGAAATTGCAAGTAATGTAAGAAAAGCAGGTTGAACTGCCCGCAATCAGCATTGCACAACATTCAGGATTTTTCCAGGATAACCTTTTAAACTGACTTTTTTTTCCAAAAGCAGTGGCAGTTTAGTGTTGAATTTTCTTTCTTTTTATATTTCAACATGAATGATTCAGGTTGTCTTGAGAATAAGATACAAAACTCTGCATTTTTGTACCTTTTAAAAAAATAGGTCAGCTGTTTCATTTGAGTACCTGTGTAGCACCTTCACATTTGGGGGTGAATATTTGAAATTTGGCTATAGAGTTGCCCCAATATTAGGGATTTGCCTTCTCAGTTGCAGCAAAACTTGTCCATAATCAGTCAGTATATAAACTCTAATATCTCTCATTTTGTACCCACACAGGAGCTCGTTAGGTAGCATTGAGTATGCTGTATTTTAGAGCTGAAGAACTTGCTTTGATATTTCGACATCTGTCTCCTGAATGCTGTGGTCCTAGGAGGCAAAAGAAAGGAGATTGTTGTCCCATGTTTTCAGCAAAGCTGTTGTTTGCCCAGACAGGGTGCGGCAGAAGGAAAGGATGGAGAGAAAACACAAGCTGTGGAGGATGTGCTCAGGAGTAGTAGTGAGGAGCATGGCACTACCTGAACCAGGAGATGGAGGGGCAATGCTGTCCTAGTGTGAGGACAGCATTTTGGAACTGGTGTGACTGTCAGGGATGGATTGTGTGATGTGATTGGGAGTAAGCTGAGGAACCGAGAGGAAGCTGGTGTAGAGTCTGAGGAGGGAAGCAGAGAACTTAAGCCACAGAAAAGGAAAATCTCTGTTCTGTATATTGGTATGGAGTACGTGATTCCTGAGGCTGCATTTGGATGCTGCTTTTCCTGTCTGGTGTGAAGGTACAGGATCATTTCACCTGTGGTTGTTTGTTGTAGCCCAAGTGCTTGATGCAGCCTCATAGCCCCACTGAGACAGCAGACTGACTCATGCAATCCTGTCCCTCTGCATCAGTACAAAAAACCCTGATGTGAAAATGTACAGTTTAGCTTAAACTGCTGCTGTTCAAAGTGTCTAACTTCACACTTGAAGGGGATGAAGAGCATTCATACAGTTTGTTTGAGCAGCTCAGTGGTGGAGAAGCAATCTCCATCAAGAGGATGCAACAAGTGTGTTGCTGGCAGTAGCACCTCTTGTGAATGCATCTCTTTCCACCTGCTCCCACACCTTAATCTAGCTGTCCCTGTGCTGTCAGCATGTATCTGTGTCTGCAAACTGGGTGTCTTAACGCTACAGCTTTGTCTCACATGAGATCCTTGATAGCTTGCAGTTGTCTCTGTTACTCCAATAGAAGAGGTCTGTTTTCATTTAAAAGTTTCAGCTCTGGTAAAGATTTTGACCAGTGCAGGTGCCCTCTTTTGGGTCTGCCTCTGTCAGCACAAGCTTCCCACGTGCTCACTGCACCTCCCCTTGGATAGGACCCTTTTTGGTGAGTGCTCCCCAGCTGGTTGGAGGCAAAACTGGGTTAGCATAAAAGAGCCTAAAGAGTAGTTTGTAGCTGCTCCAGTTTATTTTCACCATGACGGATTACAAAATGCTTTTACACCAGACTGCTAGCACTTCTAAAGGGAGACAGTCAGCACAGGAAGAGGGGCAGCTGGTGCTGAGCACATGAGTGGGAGGAAAATCTCATCAAGCAGCATAGCTAGGTTTGGAAGGGACCTTTGTCCACAGTTTCAGTCTCTCTGTCTCTATGATGGGGGAAAAAACGCTCCTCACCGGGGTGTTGTGAACATGTGCTAATTTTAGTAAATCAGGCAGTTAGGTAATATGGTGACAGCCAGAAAATAACCTAGAAGGAAATAGTTGTTCTGTCTTTAAAGCATAGCATTTCGGGCCATTTTTAATACTGAGAATGAAGCAAACTGAGGATTGCTTATTCAGTAATACCGAAAGCTAGAGTAATAGCTTTACTATATCATGAATGGCACCATTTCCTGTGGAAAAAAAAGCCCTGTGTGATCACAAAATTAAGAATAAAGATTAAAGGTTACATATTGGCCACATTTCTGGTATTTCCTTGCCTTTTAGCTCCTGGCTTAATATTTCTGACATGTCTGTATATGTTTGTATGTTTAATGAACTATTTGTGACCAAGCTCACAGTTGCTCATCGTTTTTATCCTAAGACGTTAAGCACTTTAAAGAAGGCTTAGAGGACATTGAAGCATCTTACACTCTTGCCATTATATATCTTCAAGCACATTTCTGTCTCCAAAAGCACTTACCTCTGGTTCTTAGAGATGATTGCAACTTTAAGTGAAGGAGATGAGAGTGGGAAATGTTCTTCTAAATCAGGTAGAAAATCACAGTTGGCCATTTTTTGCAGATCTCCCTGATAAATAATTTCTCTGAATTTGTAAGTCTTGCTTTGTAACAGGTGAGCGAAAGGTACAAAAAACTAAAGTTATGAAACCACAGATGTTGTCAGAAGGAAACAGAGCCAGGTTAACTCTCATAACTAGGCTTAAATAATTTTGAAAATGACACTATCTGAAATAAATGTAATTGCATAGAACTGGGTGTCTTACTGTATAACAGAGGAAACAGGTACACTGATAAGTAAAAAATAAAAATACAGAATTTTGAGTGCTGAGTATGCATCACTCCAGTTGATTTCATTTGGAGTTATGAGGATTAACCCTGAAAACCAAACATGCTGAGTCTACGGTGCAAAAACAAGTCTATGTGAAAAAATGTTGGTCTTGGCAAGTTTGTTTGCCACAGAGTAAATGCCATGTGAACTCCATGTGTAAGGGCAACCCCCGAGTAACTGCCCTGAGGTCTCAGGCCAGCTTGCCTTGCTGTAAGCAAGAGGTGGGTCACTGTCACCACCCTGCCTGGAAGGAGCTGCCCTCCCTCTGTACTCGGGCTGCCCGTTGGCACATGCCCACCATGCGCCCCGCTGCCGTGTTTGTCACACCGACTCAGCGCTCTGGCTCTGGCTTCACAAGGTCGCTCTTGTGCAGTTTGGGTAGAATTAGAGCAGTGATGGGAAATGCCTTTGGTTTTTTCTATCTTGAGATGGTAAAAGATGTTGGGCCTTGTCCAGGCAGTTTGTTTTTTGAACAGCACTGGGGCTTTTGTTGCTGGGGCCAGGATGTTTAATAGTTTGACTTTGTTGCTATTCTGTTTGTTTTATTCAGCCAGGGACATATCACAGATCTATTTTTTGATCAGGCAGCATTCCTGTACTATAATAATTCACAAGCAAAATTCACACACTAGTTGTGTGAAATGCCTGTTGGTTACTTCTCTACATGTGCTTCTTGCCCTTGTCTTCCCTTAGGTACAGTTTACTCTGTGCAAGTTGTAAACTCCATGGAGCAGGTGTTTGTACAGTGCATATAGCACAGCAAGACCCAGGTTTCATCGAGGTGTCTGGACATGCTCTTACGTAAGTAAGGGTACTCTATCTTGTGAGCAATTAGAATAGTTCACATTAGCTGAACTTGTAGAGTTTCCTGTGTGCAGGCTGATGAGAAAAGAGATTTTTTCTTTCCAGGCTGAGAGGGGCTTTGCAAATTTTCTCCAAATCACAGCGGCAGCTGGCTCTTTGGGCACTAGACAAAGTCATGATTTGGAAATAGCTTCAAAGTTTAGAGATGGCCCTTCACATACTAATGCTCTCAGATGAGTTAAGGGGGGAAGTTCACACCTCTTGTGGTGCTTTTGTTTCAGTCTGCCAAGCTGCAGACTCAGCATGAGTGCAGCATGCAGGTTTTCATAGTGATTGCTTTTGTCGCCCCCAGAAGTGCTAGAAACTTAATTGCTTTCAAAGGCAAGCATGGAATCTGGAGGACCCGGTACAACCTGCTGAGAGAACATAAATCATGAGATACTATCACGTTTCTGTGCTGGGGCTTGTGTGGAGTGAGTTTGCTTTGTGAGCAAATGCCTTTGGAATACACTGATGGGTTTTTTTTGTTGATTCTTAGACACAGCAGTAATTGTTATTGGCTTTGTTAACAGGCATCTATGTTCTGTTCTGAAGTTACTGTTCATGTCTTCTAAAAAGTGTGCAGACAAAAAGAAATATTTGTTCTGCCTTGAAATCATGAAAGCATTTCTGCATTTAAATGGGTTGATAGCCTTGATCCAAGTTGTTCCCAGACAGCGGTATGGAAAGAGAGCTGGTCAGTTTTCACTTGACCACTGCTGTTTATCTTCGCTTACAGAGAACGCTTAGAATGCCAGTGTTTACTTGTTCCTTTTTTTTTATGCTAGTTTGCCAGCTACTTTTGTCCCTAAACAAATGAACCATGATGGCAACTGAGAATTTTTGTAGATAAGGAATAGAATTTTTGAATGGCCTTATATAGTATGCTATCCTAGGTTTTATTTCCAAAGTAGTCCTTGTGAAAATTTGTGGAACAGGTCCTTCAATTGGTGGGGAGGTTTTTGGCATTTTTATCCACAACCCAATATTAAAGGTAGTTTTCCTCATCTCCTTAAATGATTAGTCAGTATGCTCTCCATTCATAGGAATACTATTTTGATATATTTTGCATGGAAACTGAAGCAGGAAAAGTTTTTAAGGTAAGCCAGCCAAATAATCTAGGGTCTTTTGATCAGTTTCCATTAGTATTAAACTAGTAAGCTGCCCTATTAGATGTTAGAAAGGAAGCTCAGTGTTTAAAGAAGATAAACATGCCAATTGACATTCAATATGTCTTCTCAAGTTACCAGCAGAAACCTCGTTGAACCTTGTTGGCAGAGGTGCCTTCTGCAAGGGTTCCTAAAAACACCTCCCCAGCTCTTGGCTTAAAGTGGTCTGGTGCTGCAGTGGATCTGCTGCCAGCACTGAATGCTTGGTCTGGCTCCAGTTGGAGCTGAAGAAAGGCTGAGTTTTAAGACCTCTAGGATGCCTTCAGGTCCAGAAGAAACTGAGCACTGGAATAATGTGTCATCCAAACAGTGATGTATTCCTAGAAATGGATTAATATGCTGTTTTAATTTGGGGCATTTATATAGTTGAAGTTACAGAGATCTTAACGCTTAGAAGAGAGAGTTCTGCAGCTCTTTAAGATTGCCTGGCACACAAACAAGCAAAGCTCTAAATTGCTTTAAGCTGCTGACAGTTGTCACAGCTTTGTGCAGACACACCTTTGCTGGTACTGACAAAACACAAGTACCAGTTTTACATCACTGTACTCTTCTTGGCTGGTGTACATCTTAAAACAGTACTGTACCTTGACAACTTTTGCACAGAAAATGAAAAGAAAAGGTGAGCAGCAACGGTAGCCTCTTATCAAACAGTTGGTTTAAAATGCTCAGAGTAAAGACAGCATTTTAAAACAAAACTTGATCTGTTGTTTGAAAACTGGACATTTAATGCATTACATTGCTCTGAACCCAGTCCACTCTGCTGAAGTCACACTGGATGCAAGAGCAGGCTTTTGTCTGTGAAGAGGACAGTAGCAAGTGAAGAAAAAATGTAATTTTCTTTCTGTAACACTGAGTTCCTCCAAACTTCATAGATAACTGAAAAGTCTGTTTTCAAAACATCTCTGACCCTATATGCAAATAAAATTTCTGTGATTTTGGCTTTTACTAGAGATGATGTCCATTACACATCTGTGTGACAGGGCACTGGCATATTAGTACTAAATGCTTCCTAAAGAAACTCATTTGAAATCCAGTGTGAAAAGTGAAAAGGCATTGAAAATGCCCCTAATGAATATCATGGACCACCATATATTTCACACAACTGTCAGTAATAGCCAACCTGTTGATGCAAGTTTCATATAAGAGTGTATTGACAAGATTTAAATGCATTTAGTCTCCTAAGACCATAGATTGACATTGTGGTGGCTGTTGGCCACTTCTGTGAGCCCTTGCCTGCAACTATGGAGTTAGAAATGAACAGGCAGACACTGGCTGGTAACATTGGTGTGGCAGTGTGGATAAATTGACTTCACTAATTCATTGGGAAAAGAAGTGTCACAATTTGACACTCCGATGGCAAAACTATCAGTGTTCCCAGCAGCTGTTAGCGCTGAATTTACTCTCAGTACTTTCACCATCTGCTACGAAGTCACTGCAGACTGCTAGAGGAGTGGGAGATTACACTGGCTTTGGGAAGCTTTCAGCAGAGGCGAGCAGATAATTTGATTTGCCATGATCAAACATCCTGACTGACAGAGTGTAACTTGAGTTCCATTTCTGACTCTGTGACTGAAGTTTGTTGTGAATTCCTCTAATGATGTGGCATGTAACTTTCTTGAATTAAAAATTACAATGGCTCTGCTCCCTGGGTGCTGCAGAAGTGGCACAACAGCAGCACTGACTCAAGTCTCTGCTATGGGTGAATGTTTGCTGCCTTTATCTGTTCTGCTGGATGTTACCCCTGCCCTTGCTCCTAAAGGCAGCAAGGCAGGCCTCACAGCACGCACTCAGCAAAACCAATACCTTTATTGGCTGGAACATTTTTTCTGATTCTTTATTAGGTTTCTGTTGCAACATACAAGGTGCTGTGATGATTCGGGTTACTTTTTTTAGCCTGTGACTTGTATTTCTACCACTGTAGGCTCTGAACAGTTTTGTGAGTTCTGGATTGCTTTGTGGCTCTTCTGGGATTCTGTACCTTCATCAAGCACTAACCTCACAGACATGGCTTAGTAAATAATTCCAATGCAAGGTAAACTCGCCTTGCTCCTGTTAAAATTCTCAGTCTTCTGAAAAGCCAGTAGATGGGGTGTGTGCAATTCTGTGCCAAGTCACTGTACTTCCCAACCCAAAGATTCAACTCTAGTTTCTACATTTTTGTTGCAGAGACTGTTGTTGTTGTTGTTGTTGTTGTTGTGGTTGTTGTTGTTAGCAATGCCTTCCCACATGAATCACAAATTTAAGCAACCCTGAGTGGAAGCACCAAAAATTCTTAATTGATATTTTTGCATGAAGTACTCTGAGCATGATCTACTGTGCACCTTCCAACACTGTTAGGTCCTTGAAATCTGGATATGAATTTTTGTCATAAGTTCCCCCCTCCCTTTTGTTTTTTTTAATTAAACTATTCATGAACTAGAAAGATACTGCATAACTGAAAACAGACTGGGTTACCACAGACTTCTGCATAATTTGAGATTGTAGTATTAGGTATAGATGCCATGGGGACAGCTAAGGAATACATCATGTTTTGTGCCTCCAAGCCCAGCATGTAAGAGTAAATAGCTATTTGTAGACATGATTGTGTTGATCATAGATGTGAAAATTGAATTTGCTAGCAAATGAAAATATTTTCCTCTTGTTAATAATGATCATGTAAATAATCATGTTAATACAAACTGTAGAAAGGGTCAGCAGTCACATCCCTGAGTGGATTTCATGCCTATAGGTCAGTTATGGTAGACTTGAAATAGGAAGGAATCTAAAACAGGAGACAAATGGCTTTGGGACAGATGAGTCCCTGAGTTGTTCTCCTTAGAGGTCACAGCAGAGCAGAGCATGAATCAACATGGAAATAAGCTGGCCCACGGTAATTTATGTCATTCAAAATGAAACTCTCTAGAGATGGACTCCTATTAGGTAGGTCCTAGCTGCTTGTACCTAATGGGCAATGGAGAAACCTTCAAATGGTTTGCTAATAGTTAACCCAGGAAACTCCACATTCCATGTCTGACAGGTATGAATGCAAGGTGGAAGTATTTTACCAAAAATAAGTTAGAATTAGTATATTGTATCAAAGCTATCTTATGAGAAGAAGCGTGAATGCTTATGGCAAAGATGCACATCTGAAGTTCCCTGAGAGATATTTGGTAAGAAATGTTTTACATATGCACGTACACTCTTCTCCAAGCTATTAATGCAATTTTGGGAAGGGAGAAATCTTCAAATAGTAGAGTACATTCAATTAATTCAAAAGAAAAGTTTAATAGTGGAATATGACAGAGTCCTGAAGGCACCAGTTTTGTTTGTGCCTGTGATGGAAGGGGTGAATAACACAAAACTGTTACCTGTTCCACTGCCTTTCAGAAGAGAACCACCAGAGTTCTATTGTAATCTGGTGTGGTAAAGTGTGCCCAAAATGCTGTGAGTGTTTAACAGTTACACAAATTATTCACTTTCCTAGCAGTCTGATTTTGTATTATAATCTGTTTCCCTTCTGTCTTTAATGTGCAATTCTGCTGAGCCTGCAGTTCACATTGGCTGCCTCGGGCAGACTGCAGGTCAGCTTTTGAATGTAGAAGAATTAATGAAATTTAAGTATTTTGTGTACAGTTAATGGCAGTTGCGCAAGTACAAAGACTTTGCTTTATCAGCAGATGTGGTCTAGGTTTACATTTATGTCCACATTCAATCCTTAGGTTATTGCAGTTGAGAGAAAAAAAATCAGTTCAGTGCAGTCTTTAACAATCTGCTTTGGTAGCTGGCCAGTCCACTTACCCTTGACTGAAGCACATGGTAGGGTGGTTCTTTATTCCATTAACTCTTTGATGCTTGGAAACAGAGATGATTCACATGATGTGACGGGGAGGGGGAAATTGCTATAAATGCAAGATTAGCAAAACTTTGTACTCACCTTGTGCCAAGGCAGGAAGGGATTAGTGTACTGTGGGAATGGTTAGATGGCAATGTTTGCTGGGCTGCTGTGGCAGACAAGGGATATTTGAGAAGGTGACCTAGCTCTGCTGGAGTCTGCATGGTGAGTGGACAGCAGCCTTTCCACTTGGAAAGTAGTATTGGGTTGGGCACTTTCTAGTGAAGTCAAAAGTGTTACTGTTTGCAATAGCTCAGATGTTTCCCTTGTGACAGGGCTGTTTCCTCACTTCTTGCCTGAGCTGGTGCTGAGTAGAAGGCTCTCTGCCATCATTGTCTTGGCTCTTGTCTGGTTATGGTTTTTGTTTTGTGGTGGAGGTGGGAGGTGGGGTGGTTTTTTTTTTTTTGGTTGGGTTTGTTTTTGTTTTTTTCTTTTGTTTTTTTTTTTTTTTTTTTTTTTTTTTTTTCTTTTGTTTGTTTTTGTTTTGTTTTGTTTTGTTTTAGTTTGGGAAGAGGTGAGGAGGAATCATATCCCTGCATGGAGAAATGATGATGAGCAGAATGCAGAGGGAAGGCCACATACCCCTCCTTGTCAAATGCAAAAATAACCAGTGCCAATGCAGGAGCTTGTTTATAGCGCCTCAGCTTGGCCCAGCCAAGCATCCATTATGTGGTGAGCAAAGAGTGGGCTGGGACTTCCTTGCAAAAGGATCAGTGTGATTTCCAAATGCTATGAAGGGGAGTCATTCCTGAGCGACGGTAGGAGCTTTGTTCTCTGGGTTAAGTATTGTGCTGTCCTCCTTTAAACTGGGGAGACGGCAGTCTGGGAGAAGGATATGAAAACCAGATAGGCTTAAATTGAAGCCTGGCATCTGGAACAGCTTTGGCAGACTCGAGATAATACTTCAAAGTATTATCTCTGTGTTCAGCCCCACAAGGTACAGTATAATTTTCTACTTGGTGAAAGTATTACTTAGGAACTAGAGTCATTCTTGGGGCCTCCTTGTGCTGGGCACTGTCACACTGGGTAGCAAATAGCTCCTCCTCACTGAGCTGACTGAGCCTGCACGTTCTAAGCTGCTTACTTGCCTATTCTGTCTCCCCAATAATTTAGCAGTAAACCTTTACCTTGAATTAGTTTTACCACACTGAGCAACAGACTGTAAATATATCTGAGCATTACTGATTCTGCTTTGACTCTACTGAAAAGATCTTCCATATTTTAAAGTCATTAAAGCTGAAGCAACATAAATATTCTGTGTTTCACGACAGCATGAAAGGAGCGTGGCCTCCTAATTACCCTGATATTCAAATGTGTGCAGGAGCACTTGGAAAGTGCAAGGCTCCCTCAGCTCCCTGCAGTTTGGCAGAGAACATCCTTCCATAGGCAGTTAGGGTCTGTAATTCTCACCATAGTTCCTGAATCTGCTTCCACTTTTGGTGGTTTACAAGGGAGAAAGCGAGTCAGCCTGGTTCAGCTGTTTTAGCCACGTGTGTTTAGAGATGATTCTGGAATACAATTAATGCATGCCTGCACAGAAGTAGGTTGTAAGGTTACTGATTGGTTTTGATGCTGTTTGCTGCTTGAATGTCAGTGATTTTTTAATCTAAGGCAAAAAGAGCATAATTATTTTTAACTTATAGCAACCTCCCATTTTTTCTTAAATGTCTTGATATGAAGTAATTTAAACTGAATTTCTGCACAGATACTTTCCAAGAGATTGGCTGTCAAGTACAATAAAAAAACTACACTTTTGCAGGGACCCAATGAGACTTTGCAAATTTAGATTTATTCTCGATGTTAAATGTGGTTGAAGATGTCATTTCTTAAACAGCACTTTCAGAAGCAGTTAGCTTAAAAGTATAGCAATTCAAAGCACAGAGGGAATGATTTTGAAGTGTAAAGTCTTGAAACACAACACAGAGGTTGACAGTTTCACTACAATTAGAAGTAAGGCAGGCACAACTCCCACTTCTGAAAACTTTCCTATTGCACTACTTCCTCTCTTGGCCTAGAAAACCTCAAAAAAAAACCCCTTTGAGTGGCTTTGCTTATTGACTTAACATAGTTATACTCAATAGCATTAGGAGACAGAGCAGAAAGGGCTGCCAAATGTGTCTGTAAAGAATAATCTTTACAGAAAGCTTCACAGAGGTATTTTTTTCCACATGCTTTCAATGTCCTGAGAATGCTGCTTGTTTGAGGAAAGCAAGTATTAGAATGGTGTGGGTTGTGTTTTTTTTTTTTTTTTTTTTTAAACAGGGTTTGTTTTGTTAGGAAACCACTCCCTTCTGCTGCTGCATTTAGACTCACTGCTAATTGCCTTTTGGTCGAAGATATTTTCCATGAATTGCCACATTCCCCCACACTGTTACAACTTCACACTGATTATGCTATGTTAGCAGCACTTCTGCCTGCTGCCTTTAGGAGTGGCTGAGAGAAGGATATGGTGTACATGGGAAATTGTGGGGTTTACAGGAACAGATGTTTGTAGCTGCTGAGACATGGCAGAGGCTGTTCCTCCCAGACTAAGATCAGTGATATAAGGAGGGCAACTTGTTGCTGTGGTGGTTTATTCACTGCTCTGCTGTGTGCTACTGCTGTGGATTTATCATAAGAAGTCCTGGTGTGTGGTGTGTTAGGCTTGTATTTTTCATCCTAGTCCCACAATGTAGTGGGAAGCCAACCCCAAACTCTGGTGCCAGAGAGGGTGTGGGAGGGGGTGATCTTCCAAGAGCACTGCTGGCTCACTGAGCTCCTTGAGGTGCCCACTCAGCCCAACCTCCAAGCTTGTCTTTCTCCTATAGCCTGGGGACAGCATAAGCTTCTCCTTAGCCCAGCTCTGTCCTCTGCAGAAAAATCCCCTGGAGCAGCTGTATAAAAGATCACTGGTGACTGAAGCTCAAGCACTGAGCAGGGGAAGTGGATGTAGCAGGGGTGTTCAGCACAGCTAATCCACTTAAACTATAGAGATCATCTGCTGATCTGCAGGGGTGGTAGCGCTCTTTGGTGTGATAGCTAAAAAGGCTTTGGCTGGAGCTACAGTTTCAGGGCAATCAAAACCTGCAGCTCGGGCTGAGGATCTGGTTACACCAAGTTGGCCCTGACCCAACCAAACGTGGTTAAAAGTGAGAGGTTATGAGAGATAAACCCCTCTACTTAAGCCTTGTCCTAGCTCAGGAGTTGATCAGTGTGTTCAAGTGCTTTTCCAGTCTTAGCTGCTTTGAGCAAAGGTAGGGCTTACTTGGTCTGTGAACGGGATGAGCTTTGCCAGTAAAAACCCTCTTTTACTGGGATAATTGCATCCATAGGGCTGGTAGTTAACATTTCTGCTTTAATTGTGTCACTGCACATAAGCAATCAGATCTTTTACAGGTAAAACCCCTTTAATTTCTAATGCAGTAAGCATGGTTGGGTCTCACCCACACTGCGGCTGTTGGCCGTGGTGCAGGAGGAACAGCTGGTGTTGTAACAGGATCTCTGACTACATTAATTTGTTGTCCAGCCTGTGACATGTGAGGATTTCCACCTCAGTTCAGGTCCATCCAATATGCCAGTGCTGGCTGAAGGCAAGCCCAGTATGGTGTTTTCTGCCATGTGACAGTGAGCAGGAGTGGCTGCAGCCCACAGGAGCAGCCAGTGGGCACTGCTTCTGCCCTGCCATCGTTTGTCTGGGATGAAACCTTTATGAAACCTTTATTTGTTTAGTCCTACCCTTTTTTACTGTTGAAGGGAAGAGAGAGGAAGTACGAGGAGCACTGTGTGGTACACTGCCAAGTCCTCTACTGTCCTCTTTGTAGTACTAGAAGACATCCAGATAAGCTAAAATTTGCTAGTCTTTTGTGAAAAAGGCTTCTAATGTTCCTTTTACCCAAATTATTAGTAAATTATTGTAGACCAAATATAGATGAAATAATTTTCTGCGGCTAATCCTCGCTTACCATAGGAAAGTAGAAACAGCAGTGCTGCAATCCTGTTGATTCTGATCCACCACAGGCAATGCAGCTAGGAACCACTCTCATAGCATCCATGTGCCACTCATACCACTGGGTACAGAAACCTGCTCCCTGCTTTCCCTCAGCAGTAGAAAGATGCAGAAATAAAAACAGAACTTGCTCTGAATTTCAGAAAAGGCTGAAACTGGTCTGTTGGCATAGAGAGAGAACCAGGAAACAGGAACACCTGTGTTGCATAGCTTTGGGCAGGTCAATTATCCCATCTCCAGTGAAATTCTCTTTTGCATAACGTATGAATAACAATACTCAATTTACCTTGCAGGGGTGTTACAGAGCGTGCAGTTAATATTTTCACAGTGTTTGTGGTATGTAAAACCCTAAATGAGTGCAAAGCATTATTGTGATTTCATTTTATTGAGGGTTAAATATTGGTGATGTGCCCAGCTGAGCACTTGCTGGCAGTGAGTGAGGCAAGTGACCAGCAGCAAGCATGTTTGGCAGCAAGCAATGGACAAAAAAGGAAAACGGCACTAACTTATTCCAGTCATACCTTTTTTTTGACTCTCTTACCACTGCACGTTTCCCATTAAGCAGATGGAGATGACCAAAATATCAAATTGGAACTCTGTGGTTTAACAGACTTACATTTTACTGTTTAAAAGGCAAATAAAGGTTAACGACATGAAGATTTGTCTTGTAGGAGAGTGAGAGAGTGGAAGTGCCTCCAAACATGCACTGAATGGTCTTTAAATAATATTTTTCAGAAAGAGACCATACCTGTTTTAGCTAGGTGGCAGATTTTTCACTGGGCTGGTAGCATGCCAAGACTGCTTCTCCACGTTTCATGCTACTGCTGTTGAGGGGTTTGCACTGGATCAAAAACATGGATGAAAATCACTTGGACAAGGTTGGTACCGCATAGCACCAGCATGAGCCAGGGGATAAGCAGGGGTTGTGTGCAGGCAAGTGTCTTGGGGAGTGCTCCCAAGTTTGAAACATGAGTCAGTGCCAGACTACAACGTGTGTCTGTGTTAGAGCTGCTGAGTGCAAGAGAGGGACAGACAGCGTGTGTGATTTCTCTGCCTTGCTATCATCTCATGGGAAATGGGGGCTTCCTAGTGGTGGGGTTACTCTCAAGTGCCAGCGCTCCAGCAGGCTGAACGTTGCACCTTGGCGTTTTGTTACTGCCTGCTCACTTTCATTCATTTTTCTTATTCTTATTTGTGTTCTTGGTTATTCTAATTACCACTGGTAGACAATAGCACAATTGAGTGACAATCTTCTGGTAATCGTGGCTAACTTCTGCCCTAGGAAAACTGCACTCCAAGCATGGTGGAGGAAGGTATTCCTGGCAGAGATGAAGGATTTGACCCACACTTTCTCTGTATTTGTTAATTCAATGTCTTTGCTCTGTGAGTGTCCTGAGAGACAGGTCCAGAGGTCGGCAAAGCAGAAGAGGATCTTTACAGTGTCTTCTTTGAAGCTTTGGGTCAAAGTCTGCATTGTACCCTTATTCTTGTTGCAGTTGAAAACATTGCTTGGCCCTGGATTTTCTCAGGGTTTTTTCCCCCTTTCTTTCCCAGCTCCAAAAACTGCCATGGTCACTTACCCAGAACACTGATAGCATCAGCTCCACAGTTAACTTCTCATTTAGTGGTGTTTCTGAAAATAACAATTGCTGCAAGAAAACAAATGGTAGACATGCAGCATAAGCTGCACATAATTTTAATTTATTGCCTTTTTAAAAAAAAATTGCAGTATGAAATTTTGGGGGGCAAATCTCAAATCCTGCAAAATTTATGGCACAATGCCAGTTTATTTGAAAGAACCTTACATTTGTCCCTAAATCTTACAAGTCCTTAACTGCAATTTGCTTCCTCACATGCCACTCACCTTTAAGATGATAGTCCTTTTTTGGCATTATTAATTATCATTATTGTTGTTGCTGTTATTATTCCAGGAAATCTGTATGGGAGGAACGCTGAAATCTAGTTTAAAAATAGCATTTTCATGTCCTCCTACTCACTGTACTTCGTGCATAGAATGCCTTTTATAAATGCAGACTTGCTGCCTGGCTAGATAAAAGAAACTGTCACTTGATTTCCATAACGAAGTCATTCCCAGGAGAATTTCATTGTTTTAGCAATAAAATTTTTCTAAAAGGCCTTTTATTTTGCTTGAGAAAGATAACAGAAATGAACTTCTGAGTGGTTATTCCACAAAACAATTAGACGAAAGCAATCTTGATTTGATGTAAGAAGATTTATATGTGTATGAATTCCCTTTCATTTAAGATGAGAATAAATTTCCAACTGAAAATCAAGTTAGAAATACCCCCCCAAAACCTTACCCAAAACACTTTTCCCCCCCTTGCTCACAGACATGACACATAACTTTATTGGGAATCTCTTGCATAAATTTGATCATATCCTGGAGTTCAGCCCTATTTCAAAAGGCACTTGCATAACTTCTGATTCAGATACTTTCCTGAACTAGAGGCAGTCAAGGATAATCATTGCCAATTATTACAGTGGATTAATTTTGTTACCAGGTATGTGGTATTCGTGGGGAGGAATGGTCTCTGCACGCTGTATTAAGGCTGAGCACTCCCTGAAGCAGGGACGGTGCTGTAGCTGTGGGTGCACAAACTGTGGAGCACAGTGCAGGCACAGTCCCTCCTTGCTCACATGCACCATGCTGCCCTGGCCTCTCTCACCACTTCTCCAGCATTTCTCACCCCTTTTCTCAGCTGCTCTGTGTCTCATGCCAGCATGACGTTCTTTTTCTCTGAATGCTGAACATGCTAAAGCTTGTCAGAATTACGACATCAGAAAACATGTAGAAAGCATATCCAGTGAGAGGTCCTACTGCTTATATTTAGTTATATTTTATTCTAGGGGGACGGGGACTGTCTCTCATTTGGATCTATTTTGAGCCATGCTTGCATTTTCCTGAGTGTGAATCAATGCAATTACCAATTCAGGTACTGCAGACAACTTACTACTGTAGGCAGATAGACGCAATAAGAAGCAAAAGGGAATAGGAGAAAAAACATTTTCTTTGTAGTCAGGAAAGCCTTTATAGATTTGGCATCGTACTTAAAATTCCATTGTATTAAAGAAATGCAACAATTTCAGAAATTATTATTTATAGGAGGATTTGTGAATTCATGATGTGATATTCTGACTCACCCGACAGCAAACATGTTTGCGCTCCGGCTGGTATGACTCACACTGACATTTGTCTTAAGCGTGGCAATTGTTTTAGCCCTCTGCTTGCTGCAGGATGAATGAAACGGCTGAGCTCCCTTGTTGCAGATTTACTACGTGCCGCCACCCTGGTAAATTGCAGGCTCAGCTGTGGAGTATTTCCTGTCACACACACACACACACACACATACACACACACATACACACACAGACACACACGTGCACAAACATACACGTGTGCAGCCCCCCCAGTAATGCTTTACTGTTAAATACTAGATTCATAGAAAGGAAATGCATAATTACAGCGCTGCCTTTTGCACCACATAAAGCAGCCCACATCAAAAGATGTTTGTCATTAATGTTTCAACAGGTAATCTCTGGAATTACTGCCAAGCCGTATTCTTGTTACTTAGCGCTCGGTGTCGAAATCATTGAAATCTTTGTTGTAAGCCAGCATAGTCATCTTAATCCTGCAAAAAAGTTAGTCAATAGTGCCTTTGTTTTCCAGCTCCGTATCATGTTGCATCAGCACAGAAGACGTGGCGGCACTGGAAATGGGGAGAAGGTTAAGGGTGTGTTTTGGGCTGGCTTCGTAAGCAAGCCAAGCTCATGTGATGGCATTGTTCGTGCTTGCGCCCGTGTGTGTCCCCCAGCCTGGCAGCTGGTGTAAGTCAGGTCCTCCTCAGCCCTGCGTACTGCACAGGTAGAGGAGATGGGGAAGCTGCTCCCTGAAAACTTTGTGTAAGTAGCAGATGAGTAGCTCTGGGCACCTGTGGCTGAATCCAGTGAGGCAAAGGCCATGGCCCAAACTCAAATCTTATCGACACTAGGGCGTTGGTACTGTGGGCTTCTCGTGGAATCACTGCTGCCACCAGAGATCAAGGCTCTTCTCTGGTTTTCTGGGTTGTAGCATTAACAATCTTCAGGAAGTTTTGTCTCTGGCTACTTAAAATAACTGCAATTAAACAGAATCTCAGCCATTGCTTTTGGCACTGCTACCGTTTGCAACTCACATCATTTGGATTCTCCTTTCAGCACCATCTTTGCAGGAGAGCTGTGGCCATTGTATGAGAGGTGTCTGTACATGTCATGAAGGCCCTTGAGCTTGCTCTCATCTGTAGCAAGTTAATAGGGCGCTGCAGTTCTTCAAATATGCAGGAGGCTCATTGTCTCCACTCAGGGCTGAGCTGCATTTTTTGCATAATAGCTTCCATAAAAGAAAAAGAGAAATATTTTTTTCATGTAACAGAAGCATCCAGAGTGGTTATTTTTATTGCTTATATCTGTTCAACATTACTGGCTCTCAGCCTGAATTATTATGGACCATTTGCATTCTTTTCTCAATCTCTTCTGCTCCTAAGACCTGTAGAAATGACTGTGTTACAAGCATGCAGGCAACAGAGTTGTTTTCACTTTAAACCTCTGTATGAGAATGAAGAAAGTTGGCATCCTAAGAGAAATGTAGATCTGTGTTGAAATTTCCCCACCCTCTCCCATGCCCAC
Organism: Vidua macroura; assembly: GCF_024509145.1. Lineage (NCBI taxonomy): Eukaryota > Metazoa > Chordata > Aves > Passeriformes > Viduidae > Vidua > Vidua macroura. The sequence goes on along the minus strand of NC_071571.1, from coordinate 65,356,572 downwards.
CAGTATTCCTGCTTTGATAGCCATAAAAAAGTGGCAAATAGGGGATGCTGATGTGAATAAGGTGATGGATTTTTATTAAGAAGTACATCATTGACATCTGATAGGAGATACTTATGAGGTATTTTTTTTCTTGTGGTTCTGCACTGTTCTTGCTTAGACAAAACAACCTGAACAAGCTCCTCTTAGTTTTCACCTGGTGGCATTGTGTGTTGCACCCACAGCCCACCTCTTGACTTGCTATTTTAATACCTTATGCTGCACTCTCTTTCTGGGGGAAAATCAGGTGGAACTTGGAAACTGAGCCCACTTAATCAAGCACAAGGCTAAGCACAGTCTAACCTCATGCCTTTTTTGGAAAAACTGGGTGTTAGTGAAGTATAAATAAGGAGTATGGTTGTGATTGCTGTTATTTGTGTAAAAGTGATGTCTCTGAGATCCTAGTTAGATTTGTGTTTGTGTTGTTATTAGGCTTCATGTAAATGGAGAGTGTGAATTTGAGCTGTTCTGCATTTTTTCCCAAGTACAACCGCGGTGATGAACCTTCATCTGTTTTCCAACCACTTGTTCAGAGGTGTTGAGGTTAGGGAATGGGTAACAAGAGCAGTGGAGACAGCTCTGGGGGCAAAGTTGCTTCCATGGTTTCCAGATGAAGAGGTTTGGAAGGGCAGATGAGTGCAATGAGTATGGCCAAAAGCTATCAGTCTTTTTGCATAGGCTGATGCTAAAATGAGGGGTGGTTTACCTGAGCCTTAAGTCATGAAAAATACCTGCTGTGGGTGAAGCAATGATGAATGATGGTCTTTAGATTAATTCTAGATTAAATCTAGAAATTGGGACACCGATTTCTAGATGACTCACAGCTAACATTAGTTGTGCACAATCAGTGGCCATCTTCAGTAGTGGCTCCTGCACTGGAGCTGCATCCTTGCCCTTTCAGCCTCGTGTGCTGCTCCCGTCTCTGTGCTGTTCCCAGGTAGATGTTCCTGTCCTGCATTTTCCCTCTGAGTATGCTTGGAGATGCTTTTCACACAGGAAAGATGTGCTGGGCTGGGATGTTCCATGTTCACAGAGCTGGAGAAGGCAACATAAATGTTCTTCCCTCTGCTACAAATTGTGGGGCAGGATGGATTGCTTCCTTGTCTGAACCCCATGATCTGCATCCTGTTTTTCTGGTTTAGGACCTGCAGGATATGCAAAGTGCTAACAACTTGATTTACTGTTCCCATGCACCCAGATACAGTTATTCACCCTGCACAAAGGGAGTGTAATATCTTGTGAAGTTGGGCATTTCACTGTGGACCACATGCAAAGCCATGGGAGATGTTTGTTTACATGACAAAGCCTTGGAGGATCAAGCTTCAGATGAGGAATAGATGCTAAACAGAAATCAGAGTGCTGCCTTCCTGTTTTATGCAAACAAAATTTCTATTGCCCTAAGGTGATATTGCTTCACCATAGTATTAAAGTAGGCATAATTGGGATTTAAGTAATTTTTACACTAGCAGAACATCAGCAGCAGCCTTTATACACTGGACAAAATGTCAGAAGATTTTCAGATGGGCAAAATTTGGCATGGCTGATGTAGAGAAGCTTTTATTAACTTGCAATCTAAAAGATAGTAAATTCTTGGTTGTTTTGTGGTTTTGGGGTTTTTGGGTGGTTTGTTGTTGTTGGGTGTTTTTTGGTTTTTGTTTGTTTGTTTGTTTTTTAATTTCCATTCGAATCTTTTCTCGTTGTGTAAAGTCAGCTAAACCTGTTGAAAATAATTTAGAAGTTTTTTCCTGACATGATAGATGATACACACATTAGGTAATTGAAATCATGCATGCTCCAGGAAGATAAAACCTCGCCTTTCCCATTTGCGGTGAGGCAGGATTGAACCTGTCTAAAACTATTTCATGTAGAGGGAGAATAAAGCAGGAAATGAATTATGGTTTTATTTGAGTTGAAGGATTAGTTGAGGGATAATAGCGAACAACGAAACAACTTGGGCACAAGGCTGCTGTCTCTTAAACAGTTTTATTAGCTTATGCTGATTGGTGAATTAGGGAAACCGAATTACGTCATGCAAGAGAGCAAGGGATGACAATTAAAAACCTGCAGGAAAGGACTAGTAAAATGGTACTCTCTCACTGCCTGATCTTCAAAGCAAAATGGGAGAGCATGACCTTTTCTTGGAATAAATACAGGATATTGCATGTAGCCAACTTCTGGTTTTCAGGTTTTGCCAATTTGCAGTTGCTTGCTTGTACTACAGTCCTTATTTGCTGATTGCCCTGGGGTCCAATTTTAGTCTCAAAATACTCCTGAGAAGTACTTCTATGCTCTTTGATTTGAGATTTGTTCATGTCTCAATTACACTTCTAATCTGTCAGCACAGTGTCCTTTTTAGCTCTTAAAGACAGGGCTATGCTGTGATATTTGAGTAACCATAATGCTGTGGGACCAGGAAAAACAGCTTCCTTGGTAACGCTTCCCATTTATAGCGGAGATGTGATCGGTAACCGTGTACATGATAATGATTTGTCGATCATGTTGAAACTTCAGTCACAAACTCTGGTTAGGACCTAATTGCACTGCAAACCAGCTTTGTCTGCGGGTCCCTCCAAGTTACGACTGCTTTAGATGTTCCATGAAGAGCATGTCATCAGAACCCATCAGATCTGCATAGCAGAAAGATTGTCCCAATTAGGGACTGAATGCTCTGCTCTTCAGGTGAGGGTTGTGCTTCAAGAAGCAGCATCTCTCCATGCATCCTGAATTTTGTGCTATGCTATCTTTAAATCTTAAGCATAAAAGTGCCTGGGAACATTTGCAAGCAGACATAACTTGGCCCTCACAGAGTGAAGTGCCTGTGGGTAAGGTCAAGTGAGCAAGTTGTAGTAAATTAAACTAGCGTGTGAATTTATAGTGCATAATCTGCTCCATAACAACTGGCTGTGTGCATGGTACAAAGGCACCCTGTGGTAAATACAAGGTCTCTGGCCCCTTTTTTTGCCTGAGGTGTAAGCTACCTTGCTTCATGTCATCTTTCCTGTGAAATGTGAGTGCATGGAGAAAGTATCTGCCCCAGAGTACCACCACTGCGCTGTGTTGCACAGGTGCTGCTTGTGGCCTGTTCCTGTGTCCCTGCACTGGGGTCTGCAAGACATGTTCCAGGCTGACAGCAAGGTCACTGCATAGCTAGCAAGCAGCCTCGCTCCTGATTCAGTGATCAAAGCCTTGGTTTGGGCAGTTGGAGCCTTGCTAACTTGAACAGAATCAAAATCCTAATCCCACTTATTGAAGTTAGTGGAAGGACTTAGTCACTGAATGTGGTGGGTGTCAGCCCAGGGTTACACAGAGCTGACTCTCCAAGGAGGTTCACAGGAGTCTATTCAAGCAGGAGTTTGCAAGGAGTAAACTTCTCTGCTCTTACTAAAAATAATTGGAAGCCATCTATTTTTGTTGGAAAAGTTAAATATTTTCTCATAGTCATTTGGACTCCAATTGAAGGTTCCCCCAAACACTAAATGACAAGAGATAAGGATTAAAAATTGCAGTTTTGAGGGTTGCCAAATTATTGGGAAAAAAAAAAAAACGTAAATAATTTGCAAATGCTGAAATCTTTCATTTTAACACTTAGAAGCAAAATGGTTTGAGTATTTTGAGCTGAGATGGAGGTTTTTAAATTGTGAGAGTCTCATAATTGAAAGAAAAAAATAAATGGCTTGAAAATAAATTGGTTTGATTTTAAGCAAGGTTTCAAGTTTTTTGGGGGGTTGTTGTTTTTTTTTTTTTTTTTTTTAAGGTCTGTGTTATTTTTCTCTCTTTGGTCTGCTTTCTAAAGTTAAAAATCTTGTGAGACCATGTCTGATGGTGTGTCTCTGTCAGATAAGCAGCAGAGTCCCACTTCAGTAGAAGAGAGAAGTTGCTGACCAAAGTCTTGGAAGTATAGCCAGGGCCTGGGTGTCTGAAGGCTCTTGAGGTAGCAGTGAATCTGTCACACAGGAGTTGTAGTTCCAAAGAAACTACTGTGTCTTAAACTTGGAAGATTTTTGTAATAGGTGTCTTTCATTGCTACAGTCCATCAGGGAGAGGACAAAGACACATGTACCTTGAGACTAGTGGTCATCACCATTGCCAGGTGCCTGCCCAAGCCCCAGCCAGCTGGATGCAGGATTACAGATGCTGCTCCATGAGGGCTGAGCCTGAGCCACTAAATCCAGGAGTAGTCATACACCAAAACTGGATCAGCTGGGCAGATACTGCTTTGGGCTTTGGAAGGTTTTGTTGTTGTTGCTTTGTATGTTCAACTAAACCAGTCATAGGTGTAAACGTCTTTTGAATAGCAACATTTTTTATCATTGCATTGTCTTCCCTCTGCTCTTCACCCATGAACTGCACTTGTCCGTCTGTCTGACTTGTTTCCTGCCTTCACATAATGTGAGATTCATCTGCATTCATATGTAGCCATCTAATCTGAGCTCAGTGTCTAGACTCACTTTATGGAGAGAACCAGATCTTTCTAGAGAGTGAATCATTCTGTCCTAAACCAGATGCTTGAATAATAATGAATAAATGAATAATTTTCTGGATTGCCTTGTTTCCTCCAACAAATGAAGAGAGTTTGCACCGTCTACTAAAGTGTAGAGTTTGGTCCTGCACTTCTTTTTGATTTGAGGACATGCATTCTACCATATAGGATAAAACATATTATTCTACCATAATGGGATCCATGTGCACAAATCTGAAGTGACATGTGAAATATTTAAGGAGGTAGGAAATGTTGGTGACACAAAGTGAAACTAAGAATTTGGGAAGCACAAGGAGACCATGGGAACCTGGCTCAAGGAAAAAAATGTTCAATGTGGGGCCTGTGGGAATATACACTTCATTTTAAGTATTCTGTGTGGGGTTCACATAAAAATGAAACCCAGCAATTTCCTCCGATCCCAATAAAAAGTCTGATACCTTGTGTAGTAGGTAAAAAAAAATAAAATTAAGAGTTGGTCCACAGTTAAATTTTGTCCAAAAAATCAATGAAAGAACCACACAATATAAAAAATCTCAAATATTAAAAATACTTCCTACTGAGGGACAGCAAGAACATGTGTGTGTGTATTTTTGGATTCAGTACTCCTCTGTTATAATATTGCAGATAACCATTGAAATAGATAGGTGTTTCTATTCCTCTAGAGGAGTTAATTGAGAACAAAAATCTTCCTGTGTGGATCTCTCTGCACATTGTAGACTTTGTTTGCAGACACTTTTCTAAACAGCAATTCCAAGTAGTTTTTTCTTTCTCTTGTTACAGCAACAGAAGTATCCAAGAATTATTTTAATTATGTATCTGCTTCAGCAATTCTGAACTGGGTTTTAATTTTGTGTAATAATATGTACAGAGAAAATGGCTCTTCCTATCCTAGATCAGTGCTTGCCACACACTCACTCTGTTCTGGAATCTCCATCTTGGGAGCTCATTAAAAATGCATTTGCTTCAAGGAGATGTAGGAGTCAATTGTTCATTTGTTAAACAGCTCTATGGATTTTCCTCTCTTTGTTCCTTGCTTTCCTTTCTTATTTGGTTTTGCTTTTGTTTTACAGCTCTACCTTACTTTATTTGAAAGAGGAAAGCCAGTGAGGACCTGTGATCAATCCAGCAGCTTCTGAAAAATCTTCATGCTAAAGGATAATCCAGAATTCCCTGAAGAAGAACGAAGTGAATGTTGTGAGTTCCTAGCAGTGATAACAAATACTTACAATTGTGTCTTTTGGGAGATAATATCTGCCCTGTACTGTTTGGTCTCTTCCCTGTGATGCACTGAGCACCAAAGAGTTGAATTTCTCTCCCTCTTTTTTTTTTTTTTTAATGGGTTTAAGAGAAGACTAGTGTTATCTAAGGAAAGATGGTGGGCTTCTTTTCCTTGGACTGCTACAGTTATTTGTCATACTGCTATTGCTTTTTAGTTAAATATGTGAGCCTGCACTGGAAGGCCATGTGACTCTGTAGCCTAACAAGAATGAAAAATACTATGGATAACAGTTCATGAATCTACAGGTCAGATTCAGGAGTTTTATGCATGCTTTTGCACAATGGTTGAAATTATTTGACCACTTTCAAATTAGAGGAATGCAAATGTAGTTATTGTTGTAGTTATTTCTAGTATTCCAAACTCTTGTTGGTCAGTTTGTTATATTAGTTTGAGTGTTTCCAGTACAAATGCTCCTCTTAGAGGTTTGTGTTCATGGGAACTGGAGTAGCACACCTTTCCAAGGGAAACATAGTCACTCAACTGAGACCTTGATTCAGCTGTGGTATTAATAAAAGAAAATTTTCCCATGAGGGATGGCTAAAGAGAAAGCATGAATATTTTTATGTTCATTGTTTTTTCTTATGAAGCCCACTGCTTTTCTGGGTTGAAATGGGCAAACATGCAGATCAAATGTAAACATTTTCACAAAAAGAGGAAAACAAGAGTTCTCTGCCTGCCAGGTTTTAGAATAATCCTTATTTTTTTTCTTAAGAAAGAACCATGGGGATTTCCAAGTTAGGCAAGTTAGTATTTAATTCTTATGCCCAGAGTATGCAGTGGTCCTTCAAGATGTTAGTAGTGATAAAACAAGCTGCAGATTCTTCCAGTTCAACCAAACTAGTTTGTGCACTTTCCATTAATGTAGTAAATATAAATATATTTTCTGGCATGCCTGCTAGCTCCCTCCTTTGCTCTGCTTTTCCCTTTGGGTTCAGGCTTCGGGAAGCAGATTGAGACAGTCTAAGTGGTGCTGTTTTCCCAAGAACCAGCTGCAAAATAAATATTAGAGGAGACACTTGAAATTTTTTGTCATCTCTTGCCATTCCCACCTGCTTTGATCTATAGTTAACAAAGCCAACATTTGGAATTTTTACTTATTCTAGTTACCACTAAGCTGCCAAGTTAGTAGCTCATTAAGATGAATAAGAGGCCTCTGAGATGTGGAGCTTCTCACAGTCCATATACCCAAGAAGGCGTGGCCATATCAGCTTATTCCCACACTTCGAAAGACTTCTTTAAAACCATAAGAACTTACTTTGCATGCTGGCATCCTAGAACAGGAGAGGATAGTCTTAACTACTACTAATAATAATAATATTAATAATAATAATAATAATAATAAACAACCATCCTAGCATGTAGAGCTGTTGGGATAATAGGAAATGTTTGTTTAAGATGTTGCAATCACCTCCACTGATTGCAACAGCAGCACCACCTCACATGGAGAAGAGCATCCCCTGCATCCTGTAAGGTATGTGGTGTGCCAGATCTGCCAGGTAAACTGAAAGAGGCAATCATCAGCCATTGCAGGGGATGGAATACCTGTTGAAGATGCCGTGATCATTACATTCTGCCCTCTCCTAAACGGTTTAAAATCAGCCCACTTAAAGCACAGTGTGATGTTCTGCTACTGTGGTGCCAAAACCCTGATTATACTCAGGAAGCCTGGATTAGTGCAGAAAAAGCAGCACTCTTCTCACTAGGTATGGATGGGAAAAAGTGTTCTTGAGAACTGCTCTTACCCTGGCATCCAGGACTGGTTCCTTTTGAGGAATCATTTGTAGGTGATGGAGAGCTTTTTAGCAGTTCCTTGAGACTGTATTTCGTCACCTGGCTTCTGCTTGGAGGACACTGCTGCAAGAAGGAGGCAGTCAGCTAGGCTCCTCCTCTCCTCTTTCCTTTAACCTCTTAGGGAGACAGGAATACCAGAGGTGAGGAGGTACAGTGTTTCTCCTGAAAGGAAATACTGGCATACAGTGATTTTATTGAAAAATATTGCTCTCTCTCCCCTGTTTGCAGGGTGTCGTCATGTTAAGATGTGAGGAAAATGATCAAACCCTTCCCACTGCAAGTGGTAGCTGTTCTCTTCCCTTCTGCTGCCTCCTTCTGCCACCCAGGCAAATTTCAGAGGAAGCGGGGTGTGAGGAGGGAGTAAATTGAGACCAGTGTCTTGTATCCACCTAGAAACTGCCTGTTTACTAAACAGTACAAATTTCTTGCTTCCTTTTTCCTGCTCTCTTCATTTGGATGAAAAGCATTTCTGGAATAGCAGTGCTTGTACAAATCAAGTCCATATTCCACTTCTGGGAGAGAAAAAGGGATGTCAGGAGGGTTCGTTAAGGAGGAACGTTTATTTTAGTAAGGGTAAAAATGAAGCAAGACAAGGCTCCTTTGCTCTTGCCAGAGGGTACCTTGTGTATTCCAGCATATGGTTTTGTAATTTTCTGGTAGGATGTAGGTATCCTGAGGTTTTTTTTTTTCCAGCCTGCAAACATATGCCACAGCTTTTTTGGAGTGCTAGCCACACAAGCACAAACACATTCTAACAGGAGCAATGAATAAACTCTTCATGTTCCTCACTCGCAGGCATTTCTTCACATTATTTTTTTTCCATTGCTTATGCGAAAACCTCTGGCACGGTTTGTGGGAAATGGAAAATAAATCTCTAAATCCAGTATGTGTCAATAACAGAAATGTGTTTAGTTGATCTCATATCTATAACTGTTATTTTGGGCAAACTGCAGATGGTAGGATAGTAAACATCCCCACTTCTAGCCCAGACAGGCTTTCCATGCCCTGCCTTCAGCGGGAACCTGCTGCTGTAAGGGCTGACTCTGAAGAGGGTCTTGGGGGACCATGGTTGCACATGGCTTAGCCCCAGTTCCATCCCATTTTTGAGCTGCTGCCTTCTTTTTCTGTTCCTTGGCCCTCCTTGCTTCCTTTACCCTGGGTCCTGTCTCCCATGTACTCCCCCCCTGGCTGCCGGCTGTTTTTCCTGGCACGTGGAGCCGTGACGGGTCTGGGAGCGACAGCTCCTGGAGCTGATGTCAGTGCTGCTTCCTGAGCCGCCTGGCCAGGCTGGCTGCAGCCCAGGCACACCCTCTCCCCAGAGCATCACCTTCTCTGCCTGCCTGTCCTGCTGCTGCAGCAGCCCCTTGGGGAGGAGGCTTGTGCAAGTGATGGAAATTGAAGGTTAGCGAGCCTTTCATGGTGGTGTTCTGTGAGCGGCCATCCCACGCCTGGAGCCTCAACGCCAGGTTTATGGCATGGTTGGAAGTGATGCCTGGTTTCTGTTTGAGCTTTACACACCTTGGAAGAGCTACGGGAAGCTTTGACACATGCAGACTTAATGATTCTGGATGTCTCTGCTTTTGTGTTGCATTGGTATCTGTATGCTAAATCACTCCATCATTTTCTATGGAAATTCCCATAGAGAGCTGCTGAGAAGAGAGCAGAGCTGCATGTGTCCGTTCTTCCAAACAACAGCCCAGTACATGTCACTTGGTATTTATAGTGAGAGGGAAAAAGGGAAGAATCACTTTAATTTGAGAAATGTCTCTCAGAAACAGCAGTAATTTATTCCTAGGCATTATTCTTCATTAAGAGCTACAGACAGCTGCAGCTTCCCTTTAAATAGAAATTGCTCTCTGCAGGCATGCTATACATAGGGCTTCAGGTTTCTGCCATTTCTCTGCCAAAAAATCAGAAGTATTTCTCACCAAATAAATGTTTATTCAGAAAGTCATATTTCCTGGCTTTTATTTCTCGTCACAGGCTTCCGGCAGCCAGGCGAGAACAGCTCAAGGCTGTCGTTTGGGAGAGGAAGCTGAAACAGTTTGAGTCTCTTGTGGGGCTTCAAAAAAAAGTCTCTGACCATAACTCTAGGCCTTCAGTTTGGCAGTTTACTTTAGCTGTTGAACATTGGATTAAAATGGATGCTGCAGAAATCCTGCAGGGCAAGTGTGCCTGTGCAGATGCAAAGTGAGTGGTGGTGGTGGGCGTTTCTATGCATCAGGTCAGCTCACCCCCTCTCTCGGCTTTGAAGCCACAGCCATCTTCAGACTGCATGGGTGGCAAACTGGCTTTGGCAGCTGGCAGCAGCTGAGCTGTTTTGTTATTGGGGAATCCCCCATATGATCAGTGTATGGACACCTAGGGACAGCAGGTGAGAGCTGGGCTGTGCCTGCTTGTACCTGCCACCCAACAGAGAGGCTTCAAGTCCTGCAGAAGGACATGCAGCAATGCAGCTGTAAGCCACCAGTGCTCCAGAGGACCAAACAGCTTTTTTATTCACATCTGTGGAGCTTCCTTGGATTTATCTTTACCTTTCTCTTCTCCGCATTCCTGCTGGCTGGCTCTCCAACTAATGATTTTGCCTTTTCCTCACTATCTTTTCCAGCCTGAGCTGCTGAGTGTCCTCTTTAGTCTCCAGGGCTTATCTGCTGGACCATACTTTCCATTCAGTGTGCCAGCCCCTACCATCCAGTAGATGACTTTGCTGTCGTGGCAGCCCCATCTGCTTGTCTTTTGTCTTCTGTGGCTGTGGTGTTCCTGTCAATTCATGATGTTTTCTTTCTCCATATCTCCTCTCAGTTCTCCCTGCAATCCCAGTGTTTATGGCTTATAGTATGCAATCCATGTATTAAAATAAATTTTAGTTAGGTCATTCATTATTCTCTTGCTTTTTTCTCGTCCAGTATAGGTTCCAGAGAAGTGAGAAGCTGTAATTTCTCCAGGGCTAAAATCCAAGTCTTTGATAGGCAGGCATTACGCCTGAGGCCACTACATGTTGCTACTGGTTGTCAGCTTTGTAAAACTTACCCTGCAGAGCAAAGAAATCTGGGCAGAAAGATTGTTCTCTTCTCTACCGTGGCAAGCTGTAGTTTCCCAGTCTGCTCTGCCTTCCCTTCATTGTCTTACAAGCAAATGGCTGTAAGATTATGACTCCCATGTTTGGACTGAGAACAGCTTTTGCCTGAGCAAACAGATTTCTCTTTGGCAGTCACTTTAACTGCTGCCCCAGCTTTTTGCTGTCAGCTTTGTTTCATGATTTGGCATTAGAGAAGTCCAAGCAGTCCTAGTGCACAATGCATTGGAGTGAGTAAATGCAGCAAGGCAGGCAGGTGAATAATGCCTTTGTTAATGATCACAATACCAGTGTGGTCCATGAGACCACAAAAAGCATGTCCTGTAGTTCAGCACTGTAGCTTATGGTTCCTTATCTTTAACTTGGTGGTGCCAGCTGGAGAAATTTCTGATCCTTGTTGGCAACTCTGCTTGGTCCAAGAGACATCCAGTGAAACCAAGAAGAAGCATTGGGAACCAAGCCCAGCCTTCACAGGTTTATAGAGTGGCATGAAAGCTGCCTTACTATTTGCAGGTTGTTTCTGGGGTGAAGCTGATCAAAACACAGGTGTCTCATGCCTATGAGAATTTTTTTTCCGCTCTTCTTACGCTTCTTGTGTTTCACCGCCACTTTCTTGTGCTGCTGTGATAGTTAGCATCACTGGTGAGTGGTTTGCTGCGCCCATGATGACCCTAACAGTATTTCATAACCTGCCAATGCTTCTCTCAAAGCTGATAATGTTTGTGGCAGCAGCAAGAAGAGAATACAAATTAAGCTCTCCTAGAGAGGAGGTTTTTTTCCCATTTTCTGTTTGGAGCGTGTATTCAAAAGGAAAGGCTGCTGATGGTGCTAGGTTAGTTAGGAGGAATCATGAGCCCTTTCTAGCAGGATATTATTCTGAACAACTTGTTCATTCATATTTATTTCAGGTTTGTTTGCAGCCTGCTAGGCATGTTGACCCTGGATGCATATTTTGGGGAGGACTATCAGACACTTTTATTCAAACTGGCTGTATTGATGCTATCAGGTTTCCTCTCAGTGAGTTTTATGTTTCTTGCTGTTAATCAGCTTTGCTGTTTCCAGCTACAGACACTGATAAATGTTTCAGAGGTACCTCATGGCACAAGGGTCAAGAGGAAGAAAAGCAAGTTGACAGGATTGCCTTTAGCTTCTTTTCCTGTTGAGGTGTTAGAACTAGAGACAGACTAAGGAAACCAGAGATACTCTTTTTTATTTATTTCTAATGAGTTTTCCTGGCAGCTCTTTAAAGAAAAGAAAAAACCTCCCTCCTATGGCAAATAAAGTTTATTGCAGTAGTGCAACTTACTACCAAGTTATTGCACTAGTAATAGAAGAAATCTGTTTGGAGAGTGAGGGCTGCATTAGATGAGGGGAGGAACACTATTTGTGGTTTTGTGTGCCAGGCAATCTTCAGTCAGAATTGGGGTGGTGATTTATAAATTCCCTTTGTCACACTTCCAGCGTTTGGACTACAGTGAATCCTGCTAAAACATTACAAAAGCTGTGTTAGTTGAAATAAGCCGGGCAAAATGTGGGTCGGCGTCCCGGACAGGGGTATGTTTGTAAACAGAGCTGCGGAGATTGCTTGCAACAAAAGTGTCCTTAGTGGAGGCAGTGAGCAAATTGTGCTTTAAGCCTTCAGCTGCCAGGAGTTTGTCTCTCTGGCAGATAAAACTTGTCTTCTCAACAGCTTGATTTATCATTTCTGATGCAAATAGCTGACAAAAAGAAACTTCAGGTAACATGAACCTCTGGTGAAGTAAAAGGGAGCTTGACACTCAGGGTGGAGCATCAGGAAGAGCATTAGAGGAGCTGACACTTAATATTCACAGTTAAAATCATCTATTTTATGTTGTTTAAAAGGAATAGTTTTTTTTGTTTGTTTGTTTGTTTGTTTTTTCAAAGCTGTGCTCTGCAAGTGACTTTGTTAAAGAGATTCTTACAGGGAAAAGAGACAAAATTATGTTTCTTAGTCACTCAGTCATGTACTGCTGCCTTTTGAAGTGGGAAGGTCCTCATAACTTAATTCTGAGTTAAGACATGTCCATTAATTCCACAGCGCAAATCACCAGGATCCTTTTTACTTTTACCAGAATCATTAAAACATTGGTATAACTATATTCAACCTGAGGGATAGCCTGCAGACCCATCAAGGAGATATAAGTACAAGCACTTCCTACTTGCTATCATTGACCAGTCAAACCAGTTCAGCCGAAGGGATTTGGCTTAGTAAGCAGTCCTGCTGCTCCTGATGGCATCCGTAGAAAGGGCTGTAGAGCTTTATAGATCTTCATTATAGGGTGAAGTCTCTTCTCAAATTAAATGAAACTGTCAGGCTTCATTAGCTCTGGGTTTTCTTGTTATTATTCTAATGTAATTATCACTTTTCTCCAGTCAGCCTTCTGCTTGCCTACTTCCAAATAAACTCTTTCCATCTGGAGAGTATTTTGAGATGGGGAAGGTACAGTGAAGTAGTGAAACTATTCTCAGCATTGTGTTCTTCCTTCCCTTTTCAACTACCTAAAATGCTATACAAAGAAATAGAAATAAACAAATACACAGGAACCATAAGGGGATCGTCTTCCCTCAAAAAAGATCATTCAAAGGAAGGCTGTTGAGTATCTGTCTAAGCACATGCAGTGGGAGAAAGCATCATACATTGATATATAAGATCCCTGCAGTTCTTTGCTTCAAAAAAGAATCATTAAGAACTGAGGAATCACCCCACTCTGCTCTCACATGACAAGACACGTTGCTTCAGCGGTAAATAGTTCTTGGGCGTAATGAAATACCTGCTGACTGCAGGGAGTAAGAAAGGCTCAGTCACGATGGGTACATCTATTTGTGCATCCAAGCCCTGTGCAGAGATTTCCAAGCTGACAAGGTGCTTTGCTCAGGCTAATTAGCCCTGCTTCTTTCCTTACATATTCTCTGGCTATGCTAATTAGACTTAGCAGGGTGCTGCTGGTGAGAGTCCAACAAGTGTGTCTGTACAGCCTTGCCCTGCAGTGTACCCTCTGAATGCCTGAGCCTGCTCGGCACAATCCTACCAGTCTGTGCCAGCAGCTCTGCAGCTAGCACAGGTATTGCCTGCAGTTTTACTGTACGTGCTGTCAAGCATCACTCAGCCTTGTGTGGCTTGCTGGGACTGCAGTGAAGGTACTAAGTGGTAGGGAAGATCTTGAGCAGCTCATAGCCTGTAGCCTCATTGCTCTCAGAAAAAAACACATCCTGCTGGGTGTTTTTCATCCTGTTCATTCTATTGCCACGTGAATGACTTTCCTGGTTCTGGAGGTGGTGCTCTGGAGCACTGAGGGAGTTGGGGGCATTGTGTGAGGGGACAGAAGTACCAAGGCAGACAACGAGAAATGGTGAAACTGATGAATGAAAGTGTGACAAACTTAGAATTTCTGCTTTTCCTCCTGTTTATATGTGCAGGACTAACAGAAAAATGGGCTGGCATGTTGAATTAGATCATGAAACCTTGCTAGTTAGCCCTTCTTTTCCCACTCCACCTCTCCCTTCTTCCTTCCCAGGTGGGATTCTTGCAGAATGAAATGACTGCAGGGATAGGTGACTTTCATAATTTGCTATTTTAACATTCAATTCCAGCTAAGTCTTCTATCAAATATTTTTTTCAAAGACTTTGAGTAAGCTTACAGAAGACAGGTTTTAGAAGAAACAATCAAAGAAGACCTTGACAATCCCAAAATGACTATAAATAAAACTGTTTTCACTCATTATAGTAGATGTGGCTTTTTACTCCCTGGCTGTTCTTCCTCTGACTGGCACTTTCCTGGGAGATGCGGTTGAGAACAAATGCGTATGTATACACACATACAAGTATGCCTATCTATATATACATTGATCTGAGTGAGCCTGGGAATGGAAAAGCAAGTGCAAAAACATATGCTGGGTTTGGCAAGTTGGTCCTTTTAGTTGCACAGTTTCCTGATTTACGTAGTTTAAAAGGTGCGTTAATGTTCTGTGTGTGATGTTCTGAAGTGTGATCAGAGCTTGGATCTCGTCAAAAGATGGATGTTCATGTGTCATCCCATCTTGTGAAATAGTAGTCCTCAAAATACCACGTCAAGCCACAAAGAAATAGCTGTGCTGTATTATTTGGGGGAATTGCAGTTTCTAAGACAGTCAGTATGATCTCAACCATTAAGTGAGTAGAAAGTGTTTTGAAAAACTAGAAAGAGCTTTGTTGACTGAAATGGCTGGGCCAGAGCTGAAAAAGAAGAGTTTGCTGTTTTAAAACATAGCAGACATTTTAGACATTCTTATCAGGATGCTTCAGTAACACAATTGTGTGAAAGACTGATAAGGGAATGTGCAATAGCAGGCCTCATCATTTAAAGTGCCCAAACTTGGCACGTTCTGTGGCAATGTAGAATAGCAATAAATATAAATCTCATGTTCTGGAATTCCTGGGTCTCCTTATTAGCAGATCAGTGTGTAAACACTGGCTCAATGTGTCTAGTACTAGAGGGATGTGTTTTGTTCCTGCAAACGGTTGTGTGCTGGCTCTGCACCCCCTGGCACATATATAAGACAGAGTAGATTCAGAATGAGCTGTACTCCACATTTTCTAGAGGAAGTCTGTTTTGTATAAACCACACATGAAATCAGTGTGTACATAATTTTTCACTGCAGTGCAGATATTTAAATCATGTTTTAAATCATGACTTAGTTACTGGTTTCAGTCAAGCTGCCTAGTAAGAGCTTGCCAGGAGCATCGTAACAGGACAACTCAATCAGAATTCCAGATTTAATGCTGCTCCTTGGTCAGTTTGGGATTGGCAGTTTTCATTTTGCTCTCACGTCTGCACCCATTAAATGCATAAAAATGGTTTGAAAGAGCAGGAAGAGCTTTGTTCACTGAAATGACTGCACTGAAATTGGAAGTGGGGAGCAGCAGGAGAAAGAGCACTGGACTACTAGTGGCAGGGGATGAATGCCAGTGTTTGCACCCATGGCCCCCATTGTGTAGATCTGAAGTAGCTGTTTTTTCTCTTACAAGCTTGAGCCCTGAGCCTGCTTGTTAACTTCTGCATGCTTTTAAGGCTGTCTGGCATGTCAGGGCTGGAGCCTCGAAGCAGTAGGGAACGGTGTTTATCCTTGGTCAAAGAGGGAAACCACCATGCCAACACAAACCTGCTTTTCCGATGAGACCAGTGCTAAAGGTAACATGTCAAGCACTGGTGATTGCTTCTTTGGGAAAGCATTGAAATAGGATAAGTGGTCGGTAATTGAACTATGATTGGCATTTTAAGGTTTATGACAATGTACTTAAGCTCAGTGAAGGCATTTCTATTTACATGTTCCTTCAGGACTTCAAAATGTTGTGAAGAACACAACAAACTGTGATTGTGGTTGTGCAAAGCTGGCATTATCGGTGTAGCTGAAACTGAAATTGCACTCAGATGGGTTCGGTCGCAGTGCCTGTATTGTGCTGGAAAACCCGAGTGATTTGGTTTAGAAAAGATTTGTCATATTAAGGTGTCTCTTCTGGTTCTATGGGGTTTTTTTTTTTGTACTTTCCATTTCTGTTTTGGCGAAGATGGTGTGGGGGATGAGGAGTTGCAGATTGATGATTGTTTGTCTGTAAACCGTCTTACTGGAACAGAGACTGTGGGAGGCTTTCTCATGGCTCTTAGTCAGACCACTGCCTTATCTAAACAGTGTGTGACCCTCTAAGATGCTACATGTGGCTCTAACACAGCCTACCTGCCTGATCAGAGTGCATATGGACATGCTTGTAGCAGAGGGAGAGGAGCATTCATTTGAGGAACTGTTTCCATGTATTCTTAAGTCTCTCCTTTCTGACAGCATCCTTTCACTTGATTTATTTTAATCCAGTTCAAAGGTGGTCCAGGAAGTAGAGTTTAATACCACGATAAAGGAGAGGTTACAAAATGAGGGTAAAGCTGTGTCCTGACATCACAACATGGTATTTCTTTTGACATTGCATTAATATGCAATGACTTGTAGTGGTAGCAATGCAGCAACTCAAAACAAACACTGTAAAACCTTTCATCTCAGACAGTGGTTGTCACTAGAAATGCAATTACCTGTGAGGACCATCAGTCTTAAGACTACTCATAGCAGCAGTATGGGACACTTTATGGAATGCAGTTTGAGGCATTTCCTGCCCACAGATGTCAGACAGGCTGACAGCAGGTAGGAGACTGACGGCGGAGATCAAGACTTGCTGAGCATTACTTGACTCCAGTTTTATGGTGGAATAGGGAAGAAATTGTATCCTTGATCTTTACCTGAAAAAAGTAAGAAAGGAGGAGATACAGAGAAGGATATGCAATTAGAGAAATAAACAAACTATTCATGCTGCACTTTCATGTCACTTCTTGCAGTAAAAAGTAAATGCAATAATTCCTGTCTTCTTATTTTCTAATTGTTTTTAGATTCATCTTATAATGATAGGAACATTTTTCCCTTTGTAAGAATTAATTCTGATATGAAGAATTTGAAACCTAAGGGATAAAATAAGGGACTTTTTTAATAAATAAGGAATGATTTAAATTATTCTTGAGCAACTACCAATTACTTTATCCTTTTACAGGCAAAGGGAACAATGGAAAATGGTAGAAATTCAGCTTTGGTAAAGTTTGGTTTAATAGTGCTATGCATGGCTGAATTTGAAGACCAGAGGAAACATTATGGGTTTTTTTGAGAGTGAGGGCCCCAGGTGTTTGAGAAGACACCTTCAGAAAGCTGGAGTTTCAGATCCTATCTTCTCCCTTGTTCAGTCTTCTTTGAGATACTACTTTGGTTCTTAATTTAAGCAATCACACAGTCAGTTTTGTCTTATGTTACCTTTTCATTAAATGCATCTACAATTCAAGTGCACTGAACCTGTTAAAGGCCAGTCTTGCCTTTTGGACAGAGAATTGCATTTCATGGTTTTTATCATGTCTTTTTTTTTCTTTTTTTTTTTTTTTCCTCTGTCCTGTCTGCGAATGGAATAGCTGGTGTTAGATACTAATATATTAACTCCAGCAGCCCCATCCTCCTGTGCAGCCTGTGGTTTGGGATTACTCCACTGGTAGGGCACTGACTTGCCGTCAGGAGACACAGTGGCAGAACCAGAAGGAACAGTTATCTGATGGGTGGCTTGAGGCATGTCATGACCAGTCCGTGCTGCAGCCATAAAATGCAGATAATGATACTGATATCACTCCTTGCTAAAGCATTATGAAATGTTTTCATGAGTATTTCTGCTCAAGAGCCTCAGTGTTTTTAGTCTGGATTCCAAGGACATGAGGTTTGTGTGGTGGTGATGATGACTGTCTGTTTGATTTCCCCCCCCATTTCCCCCCTCCCCTCCCCATAACACTGTCTTGGCTAATTCCCACCAAATCCTGCAGGAGCAAAAGTCTCAAAGACAATTAAATTCCTACAATTATTTTTGTTGTTGTTGCTAAATTCAACAGGCTGTGGAGGTGAGAGGCATGAGCTACTGCGGACACTGAGAGGAAAGAGACAGCCAAGCTCTGCTCTTGGTAGCTCTCCTTGATGGTAGCCAGCAGTGAGTCCCACTTCTGCATCCAGAGCACCTGGGCATCCCTTGCCCAGGTGCCAGGCTAGCATGGCAGGATGTGGAGCAAGGCTAGGCTGTTGAAGGACACCAGAGTGAAGATGGTGCAGAGATGGATAAATGCAGAGGGGATGGCAGAGCACAAATCCTACTCTCTGTTCTTTGGGATGTGTTGACAGAAGGGCTTTGGCTGAATTTGCCATTCAATATCCTGGAGGTGTTCTTGTTTCTGGCTGCTTGAAACATGACTTTCTCATGTTCCTAGGATGTTTTCACTCTTCTGTACAATGCTGGGTTCCTCTGCCACAAGGAGCTCTGAATCTTTCCAGATTCTTTTGGAACCTTTGGCAAAGCTCTTGTGCTCCTTCACATTTAGCTTCTGCAGTGAATGCAAATTGAGAGCTGCCCTCTTACCTTGTAACTGTGCAGCTTCCCCCCATGTATACCACGTGCAAGAGCCTTCCTGTTCTCATGAAAAGGTTCTCTCTTTGTTCTCAATATACACATTTAATGTCCAGCAGTCCCTGTTTTCAGTGACTGCTGAGATTCTCCCTTGCACAGTTCTGTTTGTGCCTAGCCCTGGCTTTTTTTCTGCACCAGCCCTCTCACTTACTTGGCACAGCACTCTGGTTTTCTATTGTTCTGTACATTGGGAGCAGCTACATGGCAATAGTAAATTCACAGGGATGCAAATTTATTATCTCTTGTTTAGTAACTCAGTGGGGCACATGTTTATCTTGTACGCTCGAGTGCTGTTTTTAAATAATACTGTATATGCAATAGATAGATTTAAAGTTGACTAACCAAGAAAACATCCTCAAAGCTGAAAGAATAAGTGTGAAAGATATGCAAGAGTTGCAGGCTGGTTTTTAGCTCTGCTTTGTGTCTGGCGGGCTGACGTACATGGCTGTAGCAGTTAAACGTCTCATTTATGCACCCAGATAAAGCCAGGGCAGTTTAAAACAATCAGATTAATCTTGTGTCCTGGAAGAACAAGTTTATCCTTTGCAAGAGAGATTTCCAGATTGTTGGTGTGTTTTTGTTTTTGGTTTTTTTTTTGTGTTTGTTTGTTTGTTTGTTTTAATAAGGAATGTTTGTAGAAGCAACCTTTCAATGGGAAGAGGGGACAGGCAAACAGCCAACTGACCACAGACCCTGTGGCTTCCACAAATGCAATTATAGGAAGACCAAGAGTCTTAAGCTACCTTCATTCAGCTCAGCTGTTTTCAACAATATTAGTTTAGGTAGGTTAAGAGTTCAGTTGCTTTGAAATGGAGAAGCCGTGACCAGGAAGGAACATGATTGGAAAAGCATCAGTTATGGAAAAATAACTGTAGCCTAAAGTGAGCTTTCAAGCCTCCAAGTCTTTTTATTGACTTGATAGACCTAAGGTTAGGCTTTCAGTAAAGAAAGTCAAGATCAGACGTGTCTCTGAAATAATTTTCAGGTGTTATTTAAATGTAACATACTTCTTTGCCATTTTAATAAGAATCTCTTGAGTTGAACTTACTATTACTGCTATGGCTTTAGATTTCTAGCCAAAGCCCATTTTGGCTGGGCATTTGAGTACATAAATGTAACAAAAGGATGCTCCACACCAAAAAATCATAATGTGCATGTGTATGTTTGCGTGGAGAATGGAGGTTTCAGACAATGTGCACCTTGGCTTCCAAATCCACCTATCTTTGCAGTAATTTTGGATAATAGTGGATAGTAGCCTGGGCTGCTGAACAGTGAACAGAGTAATTAGTCCAGGAAGGGCACGTCTAACTTCTGGTTGAAAATCCTATCTTTGAATCAAAGGGAATTTACAGCTTGAAAATAGTGTCTGAATCTGTTTCAAATCTTTGCCTATTATTATTTTTGCTTTATTTTCACGCACCTCCTGTTTGCATTGAAGTAAGAGGTGCAGAAGACCGCTTTATGTGCTTCATGCCATGTTTGTTTTCCTGCCAGGATGGGACAGGTCACTGCAATGCATTTTTAAGGTGTTTGCCTTATTAAGTTCCCCGTGTCTAGACCTTATGGCTTCCTCCACTTCCCTCAAGGTCTTGTTAACAAGTCTTATAACATTCAGCTTTCATTTTTTAAAAATTCCCTTAAGTTGCCGAAGACACCATCTTACATAATTCTGTCTAACTCACTTGTGATGTTGGCTATAACACTAGGGGTGGAATCAGCAGTAAGTGGATACTGGTAATTGACTGTTCCTTCAGTGCATGATTGGAGATTCTCCTGAGAAGCTGCCCACATTATATGTCAAACCCAAAACCAGAGAAAATGTGCTCTGAACAGGCACAGAAACTCTGAGATGTTTGGGTTTATGTGAAGCAGTGTGACTGAGCCTTTTTTATATTGGCTGATTGAAGTGGTGTTGCTGCACTTCAGAATTTCTGAAGGACTCATTTCATAACTCTGCCTTAAATTTCCTTCTATTGCTCTCAGTTCTTCCTTATTTTACTGTCAGTCCTATATGCTCTCGCAACACTAAGTTTTCATTTCTTCCTTTTTATTTCCACAGTAGATGGTGTAGTCACATCCCACATGGCTCTGCCATCTGGAACAGCTTCCCTGACTCATATTCCTTTCAAGTTTCAACTGTTTCCTTGGCCTCTGTGTGATAATCTTCCTTCTAATAAAACAATCACATCTTATGCCCAGAGGCTTTCAGTTCTTCTCTGTTCAGTTTTCTTCCTCAAGACATGTAGCTCTTACCTACCCTTTGATACACAACGTATATTGTGATCTGTACTTATTAGACATGAAAGACCTATTTTAAAGAGACCTAATACATAGTTGTGTCTAATTCTTGTTCAGGACAACACTTCAGGGCACACTTACCTTTTTAACACTCTCTTGTCCTTTTGATTGCAGTTGGCTTGACTGATTGAAAGTTCGGTACATGTGTAAGTACTGTGAATATGATAAAGCCTCAACGGTGAAACATGGTTTTTTTTATTTTAATTTTTTTAAAAATCAACTAAAGCATATTGCATAGTCTGAAAATAATAAAAGATTTAACAGAGAAGATTTCCAATTCGAAATCTGATACTACATTTCCTTAAGTCTCATCTTGAAAACATCAAACATGCTGTAAAATCAAACAAAAATATACTTTTCAGACTGTTGACTCAAAACATTTTCTGCTGCACACCAAGATTTTCAGTAGTTGATGTAGTATGCAGTTTTTCTAAATTAAGGAAGTCTCATACTTTGTGGGATTCCATAGTACAACTGCTGAGCTGCAATACTTGCATAAAAAATGGCTGTTAGTTTATTGAGTGGGTGGACACAACTTGCAGTGCTACTGCTTTTCACCTAGTGGCTCCCTTAAAGCTTCCATGAGATGAGGGGCAGATACAGCTAATAGCAGCTGTGCCTGGGCACCACACAGTCCTGGCTTTGTCAGCAGTACATTCAGTGACAGGAATTGCTGTAGGAGCAGTGGAGGGGCTCAGCTATGTGTTTTTGAGCACTGGATGTGGTCTGTCTCAGACTCATCATGAGTTCATGGAAGATCTACTCGAACTTCTGTTTCAGACTGTAAGACTTGGGTGTGGGGCACCACAGACAGATAACCACTCACTTCTGAAATAAATGAAAGCTCACTTGCAGGGTTCTATCCATTTCCCCCTATCCTTACTCTTTTCTCACTATTGCTTACTTCTTTCCAGGCACAAGATCTGTCTAGAGAGGACACACAGGAACACGCATCCTTCCTAATTCATAAAAAGTGAGAAACAGGGAACAGTGCCTGGCTTAATAATAGCTCTTTAAAGGAGATTCATTTACAGTCCAGCCAGCATTGAAATTGGTTGTCTTTGGGGGGAATGCCTCACCTTCAGTGTGTCTCCCACCAAAACCAAGAAGGGGAAATGCATTCCTGCTCACCCCTAGGAGTAAAGCTGCCCTGGAATATCTAAGTTGCACCTTAGGAAGTCACAAACCAAAGTGGCTTAGGCTGCTCTTGCAGCCCACAAAAGCAAAGCTACAAATTAATTTATTATGGAAACCTGCATGGTGTCAGCATGGCCTAAATTTGGGCAAATCACTACAAGGAAGAGAGTAGTAGCATAGCCTGCAGAGTGTTTTTGTAGGCTTCTCAAGGGTTTTTTGTTTGTTTTCATTTGGTTTAGGTTTTTTCACTTGGTTTGCTGTCCCTACCTAAACATACAGCTCCAGTTGTTGCTGTTTCAACAATCCTCTCCTTGCTCTGGATCACTGGGAAGTTATGCAGTAACTTCTCATTTGCTTCTGGAGTGATGACACTGGCAGTGTTGTAATGTGAGAATGTTTTTGAAGCCTGAGTGTGGGCATATGATTGTCAAAATTGAGGGGTTTTAATATAGAATTCGAACCACACCACTTCATTTATGAGAGATTTGCTTTGTCCTCCATAAAATGAGGAAAGTAACTGAAGATTGTATGATGCTTAGGTCCTTGCAAATCATGGAGATAGTACAGCCAAAAGTCCTTCTAAAATGCATTGGTTTTGTGCCTTTCACATAGTCCCCTGTCCAGACTCGCATGAATCTATATTTTCCTACCTCTCTTAAATGCTCAGTAGATGTGAAAAACTTTCCTCTGTGTGACAGTGGAAGTACCAGTGCAAGTAAAAAAAAAAAAAATCATGTGTTCCTTTTCCCATTCATCACAGTTCTTGAAATTTTTGTGGGAAATTCACCCTTGAGGACCAAACTAAACCTAGATTATGGGATTAAGCCAATCTGAAGCACTGTTTTGGGGAAGTTCTGAAAAGTCCATTGTTCCTAGTGAAATCTCTTTTTTACTCTGCTTCCCATTTTGCAGAAAGCATATTCCTCACACCAGTGCTGCCATGCTCGTCAGTTCAGCAAATGTTTCCTTGGCATTGCACTTACTGTTTTTGAACCATGAAATGCTTTTAGGTAAAGTTATCATAATATAAACTGAAAATTGACAGGCTGAATAGTTGTGGTTAGTATGTGCTATAGTGGTGATGACATGGGAAAATATGTTGTTTTTCTCCAGATGACTGTTTGAGGCTAGTTCTAGACCCTTTTTTTCATTATGTGCCAGCTAAAATTAAGGGAGCATGGCTTTGAAGTAAGCAGGTTAATTTGATTTTTTTTTAACTTGATAAAGGCCTGTTGTCAAACAATAGATGTTGTTGTTATTTTGGGAATTAAAAAGGACAGAACCAGACAGTAATAGGAGTAAAAGGTTAAAAGGACTAAATTCCCCCTTCCAAGAAGTTTGTCTCGCTGCATAATCTAACCAAAGGTGTCTCACTCACAGCTTTGGCAAAGGCACTGTGTGGCCTGCAGGGCAAAAGTTGACAGAGTTCAGAAGCCTCTTCTTCAGCAGAAAGTAGCAGTGTGAAGCAGGGATGGGTAGCAGCAAGCAAAGCTGGTGCTTTCTGCTGGTGGCAGGAGCAGCATTTCACAGACCTGTTCCTTCTGTACCCTTCTGGTATTAACAGCTAGGACGGCAGCTCAGCCATGGGTGGCACCTGGCACACTTCATCAGGGTGGGACAGTCTATACCTACCACAAGATGTCACAGTGCTGAGTGAAGCAGGCAGTGCTCTAAAGGACCATAGAAATATGGGCCTTGTTCATAAGACAGAAGGAAAAAAAGGAGCCATTAGACAGGAGGGGAATGTTTGATGTCTTCATATCTAATGAGAAAAACAAAGGTGACTCAAATGTCACTTTCTTCCCAGACAGAAGTCTTTTTTGTGTGGGCTGCCAGTTTGTTTCAGGAGTGATATGCAAAATACACTGAATTTGTGTGTGGCTAAACCATAGATTATTTTTCTTTCATCTGCCTCCATGTCACTTTGTGTTGCAAGGTTGCAGCTGCATGTAAAAGGCTTGACATATTTAATTGAACCCTGAAATAGCTCCAATGAACTTCAACAGAAAGAGAAGCAGAGGAAAGTAGAAGGTTAGCAGAAGACTCATTAACCAAATTCACATTTTGAAATAAGTCCCTGCAGTTCTGGAGAAGACTTAACTCTATCTGCTACACCAGTGTGTGAGTTTTGTTTAAATTTGCTCCAAGGTCTTGGTAGTGTTTGGGCATGGAGAGACAATTAGCTGTGGAGGAGTAGCAGCATTAAAGGTGAGTGTGCTTGCTTTTACCCCAGCTGAAATGCAGACTTAAAATAAGGCTGTTAGGACAGTCCACTCAAGTGAATATTTTTCTGATGTTTCTATTTTTTCTTTGCTTGTATGGGCTAGTCTCAGCTCTTTTTGGGGTGTGAGGAAGATTGAGGAGAGCGGAGCGTGCTTGCTGACATTCCCCTGCCCCTGAACTGAGGGGCCTCTGAGGCTTCTTGAAAGTTAGACCGTGTTGACTTTTGTGTGGAGCCCTTTAGCCCCAGCAAACACTAAAAGCATACAGTATGGAAGACTTGTTTCTAAAACACTGCCAAAGAGCCAGAGGAGGAGATGGTCTTCTGATGCTAATATTCTCCTAATTCTGATAGTCTTCTAATGACTCCTGAAGGCACCATTCCCTTTCTCAGCAATTCTTTTTTCACTCTTTAGAGTACTTAGTACTGGCCAGTACTCTGAGTAGTTTAATTTTAAAGCCCATCTCAGAAAAGCTCCCATTTTCCCTACTTCTGATGAAATACTGTAAAATATTTGAATTTGTTTCAGTTAACATGATGATAGCGTGTTGATTAATATGATAATATAGTCTGACCAGTACAGTTGTTCAGTGAGGTTAAGCATATAGAATATAAATAAAAAGGCCAACTTAGACAGGGACAATCAGTTGTTATGATTGTCCAAATGGTGACCTTTCAGGCTTGGCATTTGTACATCCAGAAATGAAGGCAGGTGGAACAGCTAGCTGCTTCTCTCAGGCAGATATCCTTCAAAGGGTACTTCAAAGTTCACTGCAAGCTAAAAATGTGTTGTTGCACATTGTGTATCTAAAATAAGAGGTGAGATTTTGGCAATTCCCTAGATCAGTTACTGACATGTATCTTTTTGGGATATGTCATGTGGGATTTTTTTCATTCATTGGATGAGGGTCATGTTTATAAGATAGAAGCAAGCAAACACAGCAGTAGAGAAGAGGGCTTGCTTGTGTTGATGTGTTTAATAGTAAAAACCAAAGTGACTCAACAGCCACTTTCTTCAAAAATATGAATCTTTTTGATGAGGGCTGCCAGTGTATGGTAGGATGTAGTGCCTTAATTCACCTACATCACTTGTGGCTTTTATTTCCATGACCTTGCTCCCTGTCTTCAGGGCAAACACTTGCATAACAGTTTGGTCAAACCACTACCCAGGGACGGGGCCTTTTCTCCAAAATTGTGCTGGGAGGAAATTCATGCACACGCAGTGGGATGCCAAGCACAGTAGGATTCCAATCCTGACTGGGGCCTCTGGCACAATGTTGTCATAACTTTTAAGTAATAATAATACTGTAAAAAGTTAAATAAATGTGTCAAATTAATTTTATGCTCCCCCCCCTCCCCAGGCAAATTAGCATAAATTGAATTTTCTAATCATTAGTCCAAAGAGTTATATCACCGAATAGATATACCTGGTTTCTGTGAATTGTGCTAATACATGGATGACAGATTCTGCAAGGAGCAGAAATGTTCCCAGAGTGACCTGTCAGGATCAGCTCCAGTTGTACAGATACTGTATGACTGCATTTGCTCTTAAATGGGTTAGTTATAGGCTACATGTGTATTGCCATACATTTCAGATTTTGGTCACTTACATTTACAGCCTTACAAAATAATACGCTGAACTGTGTGCACTGGGCTTGTTAAACTGTTGTAATAAAGTATTTTACAATTCCAGGCGGCCCTTCCCAAACGTATTGTAGAGTCTATTAACAAACACCTGTCAAGTTCAATTGAAATGTCTGAGTGATCTGATCTACAGCATCTGTTGCCGTGCCAGAGAAAGCAGGGCTTGCACAACACCAGCCATGCCAAGCAGTGTGTCCAGAGATGGGGTATTTGGGAGCTCAGAACAGGGGCTTTGAGGAGTTCTTGGCTTGCTTTTCAACCTGGTGGATTTTGGTAGTAAATAGTGAAGAAAAAAGAAGGAAAAAATAGGTCTGTGTAAGGCAAAGAACCTCTCCATTGCCTGTCACTCGGCTGTGACATCAGTCTCAGAGCATTTCAAGCTCTTCATTCTCTTGCTTTTTTCTCCATTTTTTCAAGTGAGGATACAGAAGTGTAAACAGATCTTTGCTGCTGACTTTAATGAGGGCTGGCCCCTGCTACATGTGTGAAAATTTCTTGGCTAGGGAGGATCTAATGATCGTTGTACCATAGCTTTGGAGATAAAGTCCAAACTCTCTATATGCTTCTCTTGACAGAGAGTGCTGCTTACCTGCATTTGCTTCCAGAGACTGAGCTTACAAAAGAGGAGAGAGGGAAAATTAGCCCAATAGCACATCAGAAATGTTTGTGGAGGGTTTGTTTTGTGTTTGGGGATTTTTTCTTTCCCTCTCTCTCTTTTATTTTTTTTTTTTTTTAATCATGAACGCAGAATCCAAGGAGGCTTAGCAATCAGCGTGTTTGAATGCCAGCCAAGACACTAAACTGGCAGCCATCCATTCTGATATCAGTGTGAGTGAAATGTGTACTCAGTAACTGGATTCAGGCCCTTCATAGTTTGCAAGCAAATAGTTCTGCTTTTGCAGATCAGATAAAAAGCAGAAAAGCTGCGCAGCTCTCACATGTAAGAGAGGATGAGTGTCTGCACCTTTGAAAAAGGGCGTTAACATTTCTGTGTCCCAGTCAAAGTTCTGTGCCGTGTGTCATTAAGTTGAAGGCTATGTTCTATTTCCAAAAGGCATTTAATTATCTTTTTTAATGTTTTAACCACTAAGTCTGCCTTGCATAAAAGCTGTGAGTATCTCACACTGGTAATAAGCTGTAGGAAAGTGAAGTAAATTGGCATTTTGCAAAAAAGGTTGTACAAACCCAATGGAAAGCTATGCAAATCAGCTATGATACAGCCAAATTTGCATTTTGTCTTGGGTTTAGTGATGATATACACAGCATGATTTTGGCAGGCTTGCCTCTTGGGATGATGCATGCACTGGTGGTGTGACCCTGTAGGGTCAATTTAACAAGCGTAACGTTGTGATTTTCCATGCAGTTTCTTTGAGCCACTGAGTAATGTGCAGCAATAAATAGTGTCAGAGGAAATCGATTTTTAAGAGTAAATGCATTCAGTAGGAGGAAAAAGTGTTATACAAATCTTTTGCTTTGCCAAAAGAACATTAGCAGTTTTGTTTGGTGCTGCTCAGCTTTCCAGAGTAACTCCCTTCTGCTGTCTTACTTCATTCTTTGTTACTCTTTGCTTGAGGAAATGTCAGGACTTGGAGGTGACACAGAGTTCTTGTGCTCAGATCATTAGAGCAATATATGGGGGAGGGCGACATGCTGCAGGCAGCTGACGGTGCAGTTCCACAGCCTTTGAGTTCACTGAACCAATTGTAGCTCTTAAGACCTGTTGTTCTGCCCAGCTGAGAAGGAAGGTGGGAGTATGCTTGAGGTTTTTGGTGATATTAAAGCTATTCTAGGGAGAATGACGTGCAAACGGACTCTTGGTGCCCTTTGCAGTCTGTTCTATGTTGGGAGAGACATGCATGCTTTTTAGGTATTGCTATAAGGTACCTCTGAAATTACCTTTCCTCTGAAATTACCCTTCCTGCCTTTTTCCTTATGTAAGTTCTGGTTCACTTCAGGAATTCTTTTCATATGTCCAATTGAAAAAAAAAAAAAAAACAACAACAACTAAAACCCTAAATGAAATTAATTGGAATTTTTGGCATTGGCCTTCACATGCAGCATGCTCTCTCCAGCTACCTATTTGAACACAAACTTTATCTCTTTTCTGCTGTGAAAATGGACCAAATTAAAAATTCTGTACAGCCTTTACTTGTCACAAGAGTGAATTTGCTGCAGCATCCCTTCCCAGTTCTTTGGGAGCTGTGTGACAGCTCCATCCTGAGGGGTGCTGGGAACTCAAAAGAAGTGCAGGGTGTTTTAATTTCCTGTGCCATGACCCTGCATCCCTTGAAGTGATGCAGTAGGGTTTGGGCTGGAGTCTTACTAGGGCTGCTCAGGAGCAGCCTGATAGAAATATCTCTCTTTAAGGCAGTTATTTAAGCAGCAATTCTTTGTAGGGCAGGGCTTGAGCTGGAGTTCGGTATGTTTTGGCCAAAGCACCTGGTAAAAGTCTGTCCCTAATTCAAGCACAACCTTAAGTACTCTCTTCCTGTGACCTCAGTCCTCTGTTAGTCTGCCTTTCAAAAGCAGAAGGGAGTTTGGCTGCTTGCAAATAAAGTCTGCCAAAAAAAAAAAAAAAAAAAAAAAAAAAAAAAAGGCAACCAAAAAACCCAACAGCCCAGCAAGCATCTTCTTTTTGTCTTTTTTTTTTCCCCTTTGCTTCTCTATAAATAGTCAAAACATTTTTCAGAGCAAGTTTAGTTAATGTTTTGCAATGGTGAGTGAACACTGTGATGCTCCAATATGTTCCAATATGTTTCATGCTCCTGAATCTCCTAAGATTCTTCAGTGTAATTTAATTTACATTTTTAAATGAGAGGAAGAAAGAGCGCTGTGAAGTCCTGTCTGAATTTTGTCATTGATTTCATTCAGAGTCCTTTGAGTGCATTTGGGAACAGTTTGGCTACATTAGATACACATTGAAAGTTTTCTTTTCTTATCCTTACCACACAGACCATCACATCATTCTTGAAACCAATGCTGTGATGCTGTCCACATGCAAGAAATTATGTGAACATCTGTGTAAGCTGCAATACAGAAGAAGGCAAATCCTTCGTAGCAGAGTCCTTTCATACCCCTGTCTGCAGAGGGTCTGTGTGCAGCCTTCACCCTTGTTCTTGCACCACGCGCTCTGAATTTCATGTTCTACCACTTCACTACTAATAACAGCTAGTAGGGGTTTATCTTGTTGGTTTTATGTTTGTTTTTTTTTTTTTTTTCTCTCTCCCCATTTTTTTGAGCACCAAATGTATAGTTTCATTTTGGCAGCTGGTTTTATCAAGCAAATGGCATCGGACTCGTGTGGGATTTTGTGAGTCATTAGCAGAAATACTGCAGTGGGTGGACTAACCTCTTCAAAGAGTATTTCCGGGGTGGTAAGGTGCAGGGAAAATAGGGTCATGCCTGTGATTTTTTTTTGTACCTCTGTAAGGGTGATATCCTTGTTCCATTGGCAGCTCTCTGCTGTTTCTTACTGACATTAGAAGGAAGAAAGGTGATGCTGCTCAGTCTCCCTGCAAACAGGGCATTTCTCACGGCTGTCCCTGTGTGACAGGATACTGCAGCACAAAACACATGTGTTTTGGTGGCAGGGCTGTGTGACACAAGCCTGTGGTGCGAGAAGCCAGAGCAGCAACAGAAGCACCCAGAAGAGCACATTTAGGTGTCTGTGCTTTAGGTGTCAAGGCTTTCAAATCAGCTTCACTGGCTGGGTTTATTTCAGTTGCAGATATGAACGCTTCTTCTGAAAGTGTTACTGCCTCTCCACCTACAAAATGCAGCCCTGTTTCCATCCCAAACCTTGTTGGAGAATGCTTTCCTTAAAGTAAGTGCTGTCCCCTCACTTTTAATGGCAGAGCCCAGCTCTGTGTATCTGGGCTGTCGCGGTCAGCCTGGTCTCACAGGAGCAACACATCTTGCCAGGAACAGCCCGTGAGTGTGACACTTTTAGAAGCATTTGTTGGTCTCATTATGTGTGCAGATTTCTCATCAGGGAAACCATTCAGGAATAATGTGCAAGACTTCTTCAGGGTCCTGCTGCCTTCCAAACAGAATTACAGGTCTTCAGAGGCCAGCACCAGGAGCTGCAGCTCTGAGCTTGTGCTGCCAGGACCCAGAGCACATGGGTTTGCATTAGCACATCCCACTGCCAATGTGTTACCTCAGACGAGATACTGAGGAGGTGTGCATATGTTTGATTTTGTGTGCTTCATCCAAAGTTTAGCAGAGAAATTTCTTACCAGAAGCACATTTGTGTTGGGTAGTGAGTGGTTTTCCTCTTAAGTCCTAGAGTATCATCCTGTCCTGTGCACTAAAAAAAATATTTCCCTTATTTTCCTTAGAGACAATCTAAGAGACAATGTGAGACACTTGAGTGATGAAATTGGAGAGGGATTGAAGAGGAAGGGCAGCAGAGACCTCTCTCCTTCCAGTGTCCAGTTAATGCTTCTATTCAAGTGTAGTGCAGTGCTCTGACACACAGCAAAAACCTGTTTTGATGAGTAATAGCTTGTTGGGCCTATTGCTCTCCTAAGCATAATTCATGACAAATAAATATGTGATGGCCTTCTCTGGTTCTTCCTATTGTTTGGTTGCTCTTTCCATTTCCTCCATTTGGGAATGTCAAAAAAAAAAAAAAAAAAAAAAAAGAGTAGTAGTGTTATTTCAGGCCAGTTCCCAGAACCTGGAGGAGCCATGGGAGGAGCAGGGTGTGTGTAGGTGGCTGCTCTCCTGCCTTCCTATGTGAATCCTTGAAATTCACCCAGGTGGGCACTGCCAGCCCCTCGGCTGGTCTCTGGACAGAGCTGCACTGAAGGCTGCAGACCTGTAAGGAGCACTGTAAGGTGTAGTAAGCTGGCTCTTGGTGGTAGAGATGAGCCAGGGCAGAGCACCTGGACAGCATCTCAGCTGCCTCCTCCTGAGCAAGGTGGGCCACCTACATCCCTTTGTCCGACATGTGTGCATGCCCATAAAGAGCTTATTTGATAAGGTTGCAGCGTATCTAATTGTGCTGTACTGCTATCCCCACAAAGCATAACAGCTGTAGCTGTAGGTTCAGACTGAAGCAAGGACAGGAGGCGTCCCTGGTGGTGAGATGGATTCTCCCCTCCACACTTGGGCTGACATCATCCCATGCACAAATCTCCCACGTGCATCATGTCAAGCAGCTGCTCCATGTATCAGAGGAAGACCAGAGTCTCTTACCCCTACACAACCCTTGTAGCCCCCTTATGCTTCTGGCAGGTCATTTTTGCTGTGGGAAGGGCAGGGTGGGAGTGCAAGGCAGATCCTGTTGCAGAGTGCAGAGGGAACGTGGTAGATACACTTTGTACCCAGCTCCCACTGCTGAATACACAATGAGAGGAAGCAAGACACAGCTCAAGGAGGCACAGAAGGAGCATCTCCTTGGTGTGCTGCCGGAGCACGACGGCTTTGGCTGCTTCACCAGCTCAGGTTTCTCTGCGGCTGCACCCGGCGGCAGTGGCTGGGCAGCAGTTCTGGCATTTCTCCCCTGCCTTGATGCGAGTGGCAGCAAGATGGGGCTGCTGTTAATGGGTGAGGGGAACAGCTGCCAGTCTGCAAAGATTAAAAACTCATTTTCAGTGAGCCACTGGAGCAGGTGTGAGGATTAGCCTGCCATGGCATGGCCAGAAAACGAGCTTGGCTGCAGCCTGCTGGGGCTCCTGTGGGTGAAGAGGAGGTGGTGATTGCCTGTATGCCTGTGCCTACTGTTTGGGAAACAGTGTTTGCAAACTGAAGATCGATGGGATAAATCCTCCAGTGCCATCCCAGCTGTGGAGAGCTTGCACGCTGAGGCCTGGGGCAGCACCAGCTCTGGGAATGTGGTGTGGCAGAGAGGTGGTGGCCCACGTGGTCATTGTGGGAGAAGTTTTGAAATTACAGCAATGGTAACAGCAAATTGCAGCTTCTTCAGGATGCTGGAGGCAGGGCTGGGCCAAGTGTCATCCTGGTCATGGCAGAAACAAGACCTTTGTGGAGTACTGTCCTATCCCTTGTAATTACATGAGGCTCATGTAGAACTTCCATAAATGTATTTCCCCAGGCATATTTCTTTCCCCTTTCCCTTCCCACCTAGAGACTGAACCTGCTTGGAATCTGAGGCTTTTTAAAAAAAAAATAAAATACTAACAACAGTAATAATGATGACTTTTTTTATTTGTTCTGAGGATTTTGTGCTTTTGGTGGCTCAGTTCAGGATATAGTACAGTGTCTGAAACTAAGTGGACTCAGGTGTGGCAGTATGAGCCTTTCCCCCTCACAGGTACGGACTAACTGCATGTTGTGTTTGTTTTGTAGACCTGGTTTGTGCCATTTTTTCTTAATCCAAAGCAAAAATGTGATCCTGCACGCTCATAAGGAAGGCACATACATGCGTGCACCTTACCTGGCATGTCCTGAATAGAAATAGGACAGCCCCAGAGCAGTGAGTCTCTTCACTGAGTCCAACAGCATTTGTTTCTGGAGCCAGGAACTTCTCTGATCAGCCTCAGGGAGAACATCTCTAGTCTTACAGCAAAGCATTCATGCTCCCTGATGGAGAACAGCATTTTATACACATGCAGACGTGTGTTGTCATGTTGCCTTTTGAGTCAGTGCCCTGTTGTAGGGTGGAATATTGCTGCCATGTTTGAATATTATTCTTAACAGGATAGATGCTTAGTGCTCAGATGCACAAATGCACATGTGAAAGATTTGCAGAGGCAGGTGGTAGCCTGTATTTTTCTTCTGTTTGCAGTTTTTAAATAAAAAAGAAATCTTTTCAAGTTCTACACTGTCAAGAATGTGGGTGTCTGGCTGAATGAAAGAAAAATAAAATAAACTTGCATAATAATTACGCTAGTAAATTTGCAATTTCCCTAAACTGTTAGCATAAATACAACTACTTTGAGGGGTTGGTTTGCTTGGTTGCTTATCCGAGGAAGAGGAGCAGCTTTTGCAGAAAGTTTCCCAGAATGTCTTTCCTTACTATAATTATGTTAATTACTAGCAATGTACATACTCCAGTTACAGCATGAAGTGCTACTCTCTGACAAAATCAGATGTGCTTTTACATCACGTCATGTGTCAAGTATGGAATAAGACTCCAAAGGCCTTGAGACTGTGTGTGGGGTTTTTTATATTATTTATTTAATAAGACTACTTTTTTTCTTTTTCAGCATTTTAAAGGTTGACTGCCTAGAGGTAGGCACCTGGATTTATATTTAGGGACTGAAGCAAGTGGGATGGCTTTCAAAGGTCCTACATACCTGCAACTCTTGGAATTAATTAAAGGCAGATGTTCTTTTTGGCAAGTTTGACAGAAACAAGTAGGAGATGCTGGGCTTGTGTATGAAACACTGGCAGCCCATTCAGATGCCTAAAGATGAAGTTAGGCAGTTAAATTTAGGCACCCAAGTTGGAAAGGTTTTGGCCCCGTAATCATAACAATCGCTGTCCCCTCTGTCCTGAAGTGTAGCAGGGATTCATCCGAGAAGCCGGAGGTTCACACGTGGGAGTGAGCGGGGACAAAGTCTGTGTCTCGCTGCGGTGGAAGCGAGCTCGGCTGCCTGCGTTGTAGCACATGCAAATGAGGGTCAGATGGCTTGACAGTTGGTTATGAAACTAAATAGAAATTATGCAAAATGGGATTGATTTTGCACATATTTTTAGGTTTTGTCTTTTAGGAGCTTGAATCTTTAATTAAATACCAAAGACAAGGGGAAAAAAAAAAGTACTGGCAGCAACTGTTATGTTTCATATATATACTGGATGTAAAGTAATAGCCTGCTATGCTCTTTTAAGGGATCTTTTTTATCCCATTGCAACTGAGAATATGAAGCCATCTTACAACTTGCCAGAAGTGACACCTGCTTTCATACTTCTCAATAATTACTTTAGCTTTGACAGAAAGTACTTGGCAGGGTGCATACAAATTATGACTTGCTTCAGGGTACAAATAATGTCATAATGACTTTAAGAGTTTCTCTTTATGCTCAGGATATTTGCATGTACACATTTTGTTGGTATGAAACAAGTGAGTAGACCAGAGTTTTGTGTGTCTTCTTAATGTGTATTGGATAGTGTAAGAATACAAATACACTAAAAAAGGGAAATAGGTTTTCAGTAGCTATTTGAGCACGTTTTGGTTTTTGTCTGTTTTTTGCAACTTGCTATTATAAAACGCCCTAGGCAAATGCAAGAAATAAAATTACTTCTAATGCTAGATACTCACTCTAATTATCTTACTAGAGGAAAGAACTTGCCTGCAGGTAAGTGGCATCAATCTACATAGACTTCTCTCCCTCTTCCCTGCCTTGCAGTCAATGAATGTTCATTTTAAAGTGCATTTGAATGTCATATGCACTCTTTTACCATTTTTTTCTGCTTCTTGCTACAATTAATTAGAATTTAGTATCACATGAAGTCAAATCTGAACAAAATCAGGGTCTTTATTGTATATCTCCCCAAACTATAGCTAGAAAGTTAACCTTCTGCAATGGTTGGTAGTTACTGAATAGCCTTTAAAGTATTAAGGGTTAAATGCTTTAATATGTTCTATTTGAAAGTCCATTTTGGGAGAAGGTAGAAGATGCACAGAGGTTGGTGATACTTGCCCAAAATCAGCCCAGGATATCTGGTGGAGCACAGGTGCACTTCCTCATCAGGGTGGCAGGAGTTTTACTCTGGGTCCCAAAGGAAATTATGCCTTCTCTTCATTGTTCTGTTGTTCATCACCAAGATGTAGTTCTAAAAATCTAAGGAAAGGGAATGCTGAATTGGATTTCTCTATTAATATCTGTGACCTGTCTCCCTGACCTTTTTTTTTAGCAAAAAGTAGGCAAAAGAGAGAGTGAGGGATGGGTAGAGGCTGCTGTTAAGCAGCTGTCACTGAACTGTTCCTGAAGATGAGACAAATGATTTCTGAGAACCAGAACATAAAGTTTTAATGTGAGATTCCTTAAAGGATTGGAAGAGGTAGGCATCGATAAATATGCGGCTTTTGCAAGGTGCAATGAGCAATTGTGGAAAGCAGTTGGGAGTCAGGCAGTTTCTTATCTGAAAAAAAAGTACAGTGTGTGACTTTTCCACCTCTCTGAGGGGACTTAAAAAGACAAATGCCTTTTGCTTCCTGCCTGAAAGAAGTTAAGCTCTTTCTATAAAAAGAATAAATTTGGAAAATGTCTGGTGTCTTGCTGTGTGCGTGCATATTATCAGGCAGCACTTTAAGAGATACAAAGTTCATATGTGTGTATGTCTTTCATTATCAGAAAGATCTTAGCAAATTGCAAGGAATTCAGACAGCTGCAACAAAAGTGACTAATGGACTAGAGAGAAGAAAGATTAAGAATTAAATAAATGTGGTTTGTCTGAGAGATAAAGAGGGTGAAGGTGCAGAGTGATGTTAAAACTACCAGTGCTGCCCCTGAGCGGTTATAAATATCTGAATTTGAAAAACTGTTTTGGGTGGTCCTATTACTAGGAGTAGTGGGATAATTTTTAGTGCAGAAAATGTAGGCTGAAATCCAGAAACACTTCCATCGAGTAAGATCTGTTAGACTGTGGAATAGTCCCCGGTGGGAAGGGGTGGAAGCCACGTCACTCGAGTCTTTTGATCTACACTGAAAAAAGGCACAGGAGAGGTCCTGCATTGGGCAGGGGTCTGAGCATCACCTTTGAGGCATCTCTCCCTCCTCCCTGTGCTATCTGTGGGCGGTGCCAACACTGACAATGTCTGGAAATCACACGGGGATTTCTAAAAGCAATGTATTTTAGCATATATTTGAATAGGGATTTCCTTGCGGAAACACAAAAATCCCTCTCTGTTCAGCTTCCTGCCCTGCAACTGTTTCTGCTTGTTGTACAAAACCCCCCAAAAAAGAATGAAAGAGAGCAGAAGTTGCCTTACTGTAAAACTACCTAGTGATAAACTTTTTTATACTTCACTTGGAACGGGCTCATCAGGCTGTTCTCCAGGGCTGAGGAAGAGCTGTTGGCAAGCTGCATACAGCCATTACAAGTGAGAATGACTGAGCAGAAGAGGCCTGTTTTACTCATTCACTTTTCTGCTCTACCCAAGCAAGTCATAAGTTCTTAAATTCCACTTTTCATGTAGGTGCTTGGTCTCCATAGTTATGTCCCTTGTTTTCTTGGCCATAAAGGTAATTTTCCAGTGCATGGCTAGAAAACTGCAATATGTATGATGAAAACTAGGGAGTTAATTTTTTTATTAATAAGCCTAGTAAATTTTTTCTGTCACTTATGTTTGCAGCACAATGTCCTTCACAGCTTTTACTTGCCATTAGGTTCTCTTTAAAAGAATGATGTGGAAATGTTTATCTCCCCATCCCCAGGCCACTGCGTGATTTTGGGTTTGCTGATTCTTTATTCTCTTTGCCAGTCCATGGAGAATATAAGGAGAAAAACCTTTCAGTTCCTTCAGCTCAAGTCTGTGCTATGAAGTTTTAGGAAGGTCTGTGGCTGAGATGGCTCTTCACCTGAAGCTGGCACAGATTGCATTCTCAGATGCTCCCTGAGAAGAAGGTCAGGGAGCATGCACACATTCCTGCATGGTGCTCCCAATGCAGAGCTCTGCTACAGTTTGTGGACCAGGCTGTCAGCATCCTGCATCTGCAGCTGCCTGGTGTTTCAGTGCTGTGTTTCCTCTTTCCAAGAGCTCCCCAAGTGAGGAAGAGGATTTGTGTGGTTTCATACAGGTTTGGATGCTACAGCTGGGTTTTGTACTTCTCCAACTCTCAGAAAAGCAAGGTTAATGATTACCTGTTGCCAGTGAAATACCAGAACACAGATAGGGTGCAAGATAGAAATATATATCAAGGTGTTGTCAAAAACTTTTATTTCCTTGGTAGGAAGTATCAATCCTGAAAAGCATATTCTATTTTAATGACATTATTTCTCCTATATTAAATGACTGCTTTGGACTATATTTAATCAATTTGTGTGATGGTGATGAACCAGTGTAGCAGTTGGTCATTGTGCACATCATCTTCTGCGGCTGGCTGGCTGCCTGCTTTCAACAACCCAAAAATAGGGTTTGCCTGCAGATCAAGGTTTTCAAGGTTTGTTTTGTCACTTAGTAATACACTGGGCTTTGGTTGCTTGATTTACTCATTTTTTTATCAGCGTTTGTCAACACTTGAGTAATGCCTACAAATAATGAACCATGCTTCTGCTTGTTAATGTGCTTTTGTTGTTTTCATTATTTGTAAGCCTGTTTCAAAGGAGCAGTCGGGGTCATCTCTCAGACAGCATTGTATCTTCCTAAATGTATGCTTGTAGAAAACAAAGATGGTTCAAAAGGGTTGTGAACATTTTGAATTAAAGGCCATGCTTGAGATCTGCAAGGAAAGTAGTGATTTTTTGGCCATAATTATGAGGTGTTCTTTCCCTTTTATTTGTTTCTTAAATTTCATTTTACAATCAAGAAGCAGCTGAATCTCAACAGTGGTAAAGAATGATAGAAACAGGAGCTGTGTTTCTGCTAAGTCCTGTAGAATTCAACAGAAAGTATGGTCCTCTCTATATTATCTTTGGACTTTTCTGTAAGCAGACCTGCTGGACTCAGATTCTGAGATATTTTCTAAATGATCCTGTCTGTCACTACAGTTAGATCTCAGAAGAATTGTGCTGGTTTTGGCTGGGATAGAGTTAAATTTCTTCACAGAGGCTCATACGGATCTGTGTTTTGGATTTTGCTGAACACAGGGTTGGTAACACAGGGATGTTTTCATTACTCCTGAACACAGCTTGCACTGTGTCAGGGCCTTTTCTGCTCCTCACACCACCCCACCAGCGAGTGGGCTGGGGGTGCACAAGGAGCTGGGAGGTGACAACAGCCAGGACAGCTGACCCCAGCTAACCCAAGGATATTCCAGACCATATGGCATCATGCTCAGCATATAAAGCTGGGGGGAAAAGGAGAAAAGGAGGGACATTTAGAGTGATGGCATTTGTCTTTCCAAGTCACCGTTACGTATGATGGAGCCCTGCTTTCCTGGCTGAACACATGCCTGCTGATGGGAAGTGGTGAATGAATTCCTTGTTTCATTTGGCTTGTGTGTATGGCTTTTGCTTTACCTGTGAAGCTGTCTTTATCTCAACCCACGAATTTTCTCACTTTTATCCTTCCAATTTCCTCCCCTATCCCACCAGAGAAAAGAGAGCAAGCAGCTTTGATGCTTAGTTGCCAGCTGAAGTTAAACCACAACAGAATATTCTGTGAAATGCCTCTCTTGCCCATCCTTTGGTGTACTAATTTTAACCTAATGACTCAACTGCACCGCTGCCTTCCTCAGCAGCCGTTTCTGTGGCTCATGCTTAACTTTGTCTTTGGAAGCCAACCTATTTGCCTCTGAATGAGTGAATTTTTTAGGGTATGACAAGACTTTTGTTTGTTCAGTGAAACTAATTTCTCAGGTGGAGAAATATTTAACTGGAAAGAGTGGTTTTGAAGGGTTGTGGGATAGTAGTTACCTGTTACTGCTGCCCTTCTTGCTCCTCTAGTGCCACTTTCTTCTTCCTATGGAATTAGATGATTTCAGCATTGCTGACAGCAGAACTGGAGGGCCAAGATCCTGATTTTTTCCCCTTCAAGGGCTAAACAGAGAGTCTTGTCCTCCCCCAGAGGGGGAGTGAGAAGTGAGATGCTCACTCTCACCAGCTGTCTTGGCTGTGTGGGCACAATTCAGCCAGGGACAATTTGCTGGTGTGTCTGCTTGGACTGACTGCTGGGAAGGCTCCACCTGGCCCTGGCCAGGAGCAGAGGAGTTTGTATTTTCTGGCTCCCTGTGTCTCCCTGCTGAAGCCTTTCTACATAGGCACATTGCCTCTGTTCATCGTCTGTGGACTGTATGGAAGTAGAGAGCAACCTCTTTACAAGTGTAACTCATCCTGCTTGATCTAGGGATTTGAGTCCCACCCTTCAAAGGGATTTGTGTGGACAGGTGAGGTATTGTACCTGCCCAGCAGGACATCAGTTTGGTGAACAGGGATTTTTCAACAATTAAGGCAGCCTGAAAGAAGATGCAGTTTTGAAGAGAATAGAGAACTCACCTTTAACTCTTCATAGAGGAAGAAAGTTGTGCTTGGCTTCTTTCTCTGAAATACCTTGGTCTCCAGAGCCAAGAATGTCTGACATTCTTCTCAGCTGAAAGTTATTTAAAATAGATAATAATAAAGGAATGAGAAAGATGCTTGGAGAAAAATTGCTTATGCTTTGCTAACAAACCACAGTGTGCAAGGGATTGGTTTATAGACCTGGCTTAAGTACACAAAAATTAAGAAGCACCAGAAAAATTTCAGCAGGTCAGCAGAATATTCAGAGATTCCCTTGCAGATCTAAGAGGCAGAGGAAGTGAGCAACACACAGCTCAGAGCTCGTCCTGACATTTGCGGGTGGCGCATCAGTGGGTCTGGGTTGTAATTGTCAAGGTAAGTGGGACACTGATACAGATGAGGTGGCACTGAGCATAGAGCAAATCAGCCTCACATGGCAGCAGCTCCCTTTAGGGCTCATCAGGTGTGCCAAGTGTGAGACGAGCATCTTGGATGAGATATAAATGGCTCAGTGGTAAGTGTATTTCAGAAGTAAAGAGCAGGCACCAAAAGGTTACAGGAGAATGAGGCAGAAACAGAAGGAGCTGAGGGATGATGATGAGGGATAGAAGTGTTCAGTGGAGGGAGAACCCTGCACACCAGCCTCAAGATGAATAAAAACACTGTATGACAAAGTCTTTGCCTGTTACATGTGCACATATTAACACATCTGTAATTACCAGCAGACTCATCTCAAGGTGATGTTACTTTTACTTTCATCACATTTGGGTATTCACAATTTTGGGATGAGCTGAGGAGTTCTTCAGTGTTTCCTGACACAGTTGTGTACTGAAAACTGCTTTCGTTGATCTCTCCATCCTTCTACCTTCTAGTAGTGTAATTGGAATTTCTGTGCACACCTGGCGACAGACATCTTTCCCTGTATGAATGACTTTTCTAATAGAAAAGTCTGTATGTGTTCTTGTGTTAAGAGTGTATGTGTGAGTTAAGTATCATAAAACCTGAGAATTACAATTTGGTTTTATTCTTTTTCAGTAAGTTTCAGAGTTAATTTTTAAAGCTTCAGTGCATGTTGAAAAGATGTTAAAATCAAAAGTTTGAAATTTATGGATTTCAGATGTGTTTTTTCTTGTATTTTTCTTTTTGTCTTAACCCAGTGACAAAGTGAAAAAACCCTGCATCATGTTTTTCTGTAGGAAAAAGAATAATTCAATTCCTGTGTTTACTTCAGAAAATAAACAAATGCTTCTGAACATATGAGAGGGGGCTTTTTTCCATTGTGAGAAGGGGATTTTTCAAGCATTTAAAAAGCTGGAGGTGAAATGATTAATGTAGGCACCATCTCGTAGCTGTGGCATCAGCAGATCTCCCCTTTTAGTATCACTACGAGCTTGTTTGATACAGTATGAAGGGGAGATTAGTGTTGTGCAAGTGATTTTCACAGAAAAGGAGATGATGTGTGTAGTTCATCCCAGCTCAGTCCTGCCCGAGTTCAGCAACAGCAGAAATCAGCAGAGTTTGATGTCTGTTTCTTTTTGGACTTGATTTTAGGTCTTTTTCCAGGTGTTTTTTACGGGTTTGAGAGTTACTGGAGCTGCTTTCCAGTAGAAGGGGAAGGGCAAGGAGCATGCCCACCCTCATATGTGCTCTCAAAGTGAGCAAAACTCAGGCTTTTGGTATATTGTGACAGACTGAACCAGACCAGCATCTCTGGCTCCCCACCTGTGGCAGCACAACAAAAAAAGAGTAATAAACAATCTGTCTTAATCTATTCTCCCACAGGAGCACAGTCCAAAGCCCCTCACAGGGAAAAAAAAAAAAAAAAAATTACTCGGTTGAACAAAGCCAGCGCCAGCATGACCTATCCACGTGATTGGGAAAAGTGCCTCAGGATTGAGAAGGAGTAAGCAGGTTTTACCCCTGACTGCAGTTTAAAATCATTTATCTTTGGCTCGAATGTAAACTGAGTAATCCTCATGGTTTGGCCGCCTGTCCTGCAGCCTCTGTGCATGTGCTGGAGCAGGGAGGAAATTCGCTCGTTCTTCCTGCGTTTAGCGGAGCCGCCCGGGAGACGTCTGCCTGCTGCACCGCCGCGGGTTAGCGCCTGCTGCCGGGTGAGCTGCCCTGCACGGCGGTGTGTCCCTGGGCACCCCTCTGCTGCACGGCCTTTCGGGGATACTGGGGCAGGGAGGGGGGAGCAGAGGTGTGCAAATCCACATCTGTTTCCCAGCAAAACCCAGCATTTCCTGCCCGGTTGTATTCTGGGCAGTTGCATATGTTATAGTTGCACGCTGTGGAGATTGAGTACCCTTCAGGCGTGTTGGACTGAGATGCACTCTTCCCCTTTGTGCAGAGTTGCCGGTTTGTTAGCTGCAGATTAGAGACAAAAGCTTTTACAATTAGTTTTTTAATGGGAGAGAAGAGGAGTGACATTGTGACCCGCTTACAAATGTGGTTGAGATCGTCTGGATTTCAGCCCACACGGGGGAGAGTGGAGTCCTGTTTCCTGGGGATTAGTGCAGAAAACTACCCCTTGCTATCACTTCTCACCATTTCACAAGCCCAAGTGACGGTATTCTGGTATTCCCAGGTATTCAATCAGCGTACATCTTCCAGTGGTCCAACTAAAAAAAAAATCCAGATAGCCTGGGGATCGTATCAGACTCTGTTGAAGCTGCAATTTCCTAAGCGCAGTATTTACAAGACCTCCTGCTAGAGAAGTGGAGGAAGGAGCTTCTTTCCAAGAAAAATGTAGGCTGGGTAAACTGACATCACTCAGAGTCACATCACCCTACACCCACCAGAATTCAAAGATAGAATGGAAATGGCATAATCTGTTCTCACGGTAACACTAATAGTACTGCTCCCGCAGTTCATTGTGCACTGTCCCCACCCGCCATTGCCACAATTAACATTTCTTGCAGTGACTTTGAAAAGTGTTGCCATAACAAGGTTGCTGATCAGCAACTACAAAAATCTTAACGAGATACCTAATGGAGCTTTTTGTTTCCATTATTTCTGCTTAATATATTCTGAAAAAGTCAGGAGGTTTTAACCTTGCCTTCAACTGCGGTACCGTGGCATGTTTAATAGAATAGCACTTCGTTTGTACTGAAGCTAGTGTACACTAAAAGGGTTTGGAGACCCCTCTAATGTAGTCAGTCAAACTGGTGCCTGAAGCCAAAGAAAACGTATATCTGAACACATGTTTTCGGTCTTGAACTAAAAAAAAAAAAATGCACTTCACGTTGAATAGCCTTCTCTGAGTGCCGCATTTAATAAGCCATGTTGTGTTTTTACTGGAAAAGTATGCTTCTAGCCAAGCATTCTTTGCATTTTTCCCAGGATTTAGTCATAAAATCACTTTAGACATATTGCAAGTATGAAATGTGTGCATATCAGATAAAGGGCAGCAATTTTTGTTTTTCTGTAAAGCTCCATGGAAACATTTTTTCTCACCATCAAGTGCATTATCCCAAGAAGTCTGGCCCCTTTCTTTACCATTAGCATCT
This sequence comes from Vidua macroura, assembly GCF_024509145.1. NCBI lineage: Eukaryota > Metazoa > Chordata > Aves > Passeriformes > Viduidae > Vidua > Vidua macroura. Next base: position 65,314,004 of record NC_071571.1, on the reverse strand, counting down.
ATCTGTGTAAGAAAATGCTGAACGACAGAGACCCTGTGAACAAACTGCTTGGGGATCAAACACACAGCACCATCTCCGTGAGTTTGGTGGCACCAGGATCCGACTGCTTTTGCACACAGTCTTAGACTCAGGTATCCAGCGCTAATAGCCAGCGCATGCAGATGTACATCTCCAATCCTGGCTGCCTAATTCTGCATGCATAAAAAAGCAAGGAACCTGAAGACTTGCTGCACTATTTTAAGCATTATTATTTCAAGAAATGGTTTACGCAAGCGAGAAAAGCCTCTAGCACAGTCGGCAGCCTCGGCTCTTCAAGGCAGTTGCATCTCACAACACACTCTCGCAGCCCCCTCTGGCTGATGCTCGCAGCATCGTTCCTCTGCTCTGGAGCCAGCCTGAAAGTCCTGCTGATGGCTGGAAGAAAACCTTCCCGGGGGCGAGTGGGGCAGAGAGGAGTGAGATTCCTGGAGGGAACCTCTACGAAAGTCAGCAGCAGCAAGGTTTTAAAAGAACAAGTGTATACGCGGTTTTATGTATTGGAATAGAGTGATCTAGCTATCAAACATATGTTCACACATACAGAGTATACAGAGTAATGTGTATATACCACCTCGATGAGCCAATCTGTGTTCTGAAGAGAAGAGATATTTAAAGCAGCTCTGCAAACTTTGTAGCACGGGGAGAGACTATCTGGGCTTGTCTCTGCAGGGATTTGCAGCAAAGCTGGTCCAATCTGCATTTCTTTGTGTATACATGGTTGAGGACTATAGAGGAAGGGCAAAAGTTCAAGGGAGAAAGAGGGTTACCCAGCCCAAAATCTATCTTGAACCCTATGAAGATGCCATGGAACAATGAAACGAGGAAGGAGGCAATTTAAAAGCCATCCCGTGGGCCAGGAGAGCACTGTGAGCACTGAATCATCACCATCTCACATCTTTCTTCTTGCTACTCATGGCAGGCAGCTGCCATGGCAAGAGCCAGGAGAAAGGAAGGACTGTGCCATGTTTGGCCTTTGCATGGAGAAGCAGAGTGGAGGTAGCAGGGGGACATCTACTTGTTTGGAGTTAGGAAGCCCTGCTGTGTACCAGTTGTGGTGTACAGTGCTTATCACCTGCCCATACTTTGGACAGTCATACTTTTTGACAGATGAGTAAAACTTTGATGCTGTGTTATTCATTCTTAATAATCTTGGGAAAAGATTAGCTGATAGGTTTGGAGCCTTTTTCAACTAGCATATTTGTTGGTGAAATTTTTACTACAGTGCAATACATCAGGGTAAATTTTACAGATGTCTGTGGATCCAGGTTTATATCACCTGGTTCAGGGGTCTGTGATAGAGAAGTCCACAAAATGTTGTTGAGTATGTAGGATTCATACAGCATACAACAGAAATGTTGGTCCAAATCTGTTCCTTCTGCCCTGGGAGCACCCTGTGAAGGAGCTGCCTCTGTGGTTTTCAGCTGGCCAACAGGACTGCCCCCCTCTACCCTTGTCTTCCTAGGAAAAAGCTGTTTTCTTAGTCTAGATCCCCTGAAATAGCCCCAAAAGGGAAGAAATGAGACAGGTATTATCAGAGAGGAGGCTGGTTCACTTCAATCATTTCTGCTTCCTGGCATCCTCTCTGGGATGTGTCTGCTGGAGCCTTCTGAAGGAGGGCAACTCTCCAGGGAAGATCTCTTTCTGCTGGCCAGCCTACACCCATGGGAGCAAAGTACTGGCAGAAGTCAGAATAAGGTCTTGAAGGCAAATGTCACAATTATAGTGAGAGTAGTTGGGTGTTCCTACATGGGATGATAGGCTGGAGATACTGTTGTAGGTTTGTGTGTGCTTCACCAGAGACATTGTGCTGCATTCATTCTGGATCAGACAGGGCTGAGATTTCTCCCATTATAAACAAATCTCTGAATCTCCTTACTAGCTGAGTATCTGAAATATTTGAGCATTTTGCCTTTTTTTGACTACTCGGCAAATTTTTGCTTGTGTGCACTGTGGCAGCTTTCATAGAGGAGGAACTTTATTTCACTGCTGTCTTTCCAAACGCCCTCTTTTTTATTGTACCTAATCAATCTTGCTTGTTACTAAGAGCAACATCCTCGTTGGCCAGTCAAAAAACTGGAAGTCTTACATGGCCTGGTGTGTAGCTGGGCACAAAGCTCCCTTTCATGGCTTCGGCTGCCTGCATTACCAGCCGTGCCGAGATCACAGTCCCGATAAAATGGTGTTGAAAGCACTGAGAGTTTCAGGCTTCGTGCTCTCTGCTGAAGGGATAATTTTAGAATGTTCTTCCCCTTGATAATAGTAATTTTACAGCAATGTAACTGTTGGATTTTAGAGTTAGATCAGTGTAAATGAAGGCAGAACAGATCATTTCTTCTGAAGCAAAGAACAAAACTCTTCACATCAGCAGTTATAAATGTATAAAAAAAATCCAAATGTGCAGACACACACAAAAAGCTACATCCTCTTAAGGCAAGACTGTAAATAATTAATATAATAATCTGCTTACAAATTCAATCTTGGTATATTAAGTTAGTCGAGACATTATAGATTAGTCCTCTGTTTTTTGTCTTGTTTTGCTCCATAAATACAGGTAACTTCCACTTGCATGAGGGACAAGCAAGCATTTTTCCTTCTGGTTTGAGAGCTGCATTTTCAAAATAATATTATACCATTCTTCCAGGTTTCCAAACATGTGTTTCTGTGGCTTTTTTTTTGTTGTTCTATTCAGATTTTTCAGTGTTTCCAAAAAAATAAAATGCAACACCTTGTATCCATATTCCTAGAGGCAATTTTTGCAGCTCTGCAAATAAAGCGCTTTAAGGCATCCTGCAAAGTGATTGTACTAAACAAATGTAGTAAATAATCCTGAAATTGCAATGCACCTCATTTACACTTGAATGGAATTACTTAAACGTGGGATGTTGCTGGTACAAGTGGCTCCAAGTAGCTGCTCGCTAATACAGGCAGCTTTATCACTTGCTTGTATAAAAAGCATGACGCTGAAAAGGATTCGAATCTCACTTGACTCTGCTGTTCTACGGGTGATTGAAGTTAGCAACCGAAATAAAGCTGATCCAATACTCAAAGGTGCTGAACAACTGCATCCTCTCTATGAGTAACAAGTAGATGCAGCTGCGTGGCACATCTGAAAAGCAAATATTTTTTCAGGTTCCTAAAAATGGATTTAGAAGCCTAACTTAAGTAATAGATGGTCACACAAAGTACATTTCTGGCCATGAACTGAGCAGGGATGCAGATGTACTCTGATGCTTGTTCAAAGCTACCTGTAGGCCCTTCATGGAGTACTGCAGGACAGAAAAGGCCTATGTAAAAATGCTGAATTCACAGAGTTATGAAAATTCATCAGGAGATTTGAGGACCATCAGTACACAAAATCATTTTGTTTCTTGCAAAAAGAGATTACAGGGTAGAACCCCCAAGTTCTGGTCATGGTTTTGCTTCTCCAAAATGTAACGGTTGCTTCTTACAAGCACCCTTTGGAATCCTGTCTTGCTTATCAGGGTCATCTTATCAGGGTGTACAGACAGAACATGGCTACTACCAGCTGTAGTTTAGGTAAAGAAACCAAGTTGAATTTGGCCTCCTGTACCATGAATGGACCTGGATGGAGGATCTAAAATACCTTTGCTGCAGTTTACTCTATCTGTAAAGGCGTAGCAATTTATCAGTACTTGATTTTTTCTTTCCTAATTCCTGGGTTTTTTTCAGTAGATGAAGGTACAGTAATACAATACCCTGAAACATCCCTCTCACGGGCAATTCAATGAGCATCTCAGAAGGCACTGTATGTCTTTGCATATGAGCTGTGGGAGTACCATGTTTGCCAGAAACAAGGTGAGCTAGCTGTCGAGCTGTCTTCACGATCTAGAGAGGTGTTAGATCTGGCAGTGCAATGGCAAAACCTTCTTCTGTCTCAGTGATGTCCACCTCATTTCCTGCTCCTGCCAGAGGCTTGCCTCGGGCTGGGGACTGTTCCATATGCATTAAGGCAAGAGCGCTGAGTCGTCCAAAAATTAAGTTTACTAGAGACCATTTATGTTTAAACAGAGAAGAACAGTGACTCCTGCTTGCAGCTACTTGTCAGGCAGCCCTCTGAACTTGTGTTAGATTTATTGTATTTATCTGCGAGCAAACCCTATGGACCAGTGACAGCAGCATTTATGTGCCATTTGCACAGCGGTGAAGTATGAGACAACATGACACTTAAATTAGCATTCTGCTCATTGATAGGTAAGCACAGATGCTGTAGTGTGTAGTAAACCCTTCCTGCATCTGCTGCATTGTAGGATGCTGTGTGTAGTGTTGTGATACGGCTGAAGGACCTGTAAAGTCATACCAGATAAATTTGGTTAATAGCATGGCTTAGACCACCATTCCTTTGGGTGTGTGTCATATTAGACAGTATTTCCAGAGGGAGACCAGCAGGCTTAGATCCAGTGGGTGCAGAGATGGACTTTGGGGATGACACTGATTTTGGGGAAAAGGTCCCCTGGGGATTATACAAGTCATCATGCACTTAAGAGATCACTGCTGTGCATTCCTGAATAACAGAGCAGAAGTGCTCTTGGTCATGCAGGTGGACAGGTTCTCAAGCACCTACTGCCAGAGTATTGACATGGGTAAGTTATTCTGGTGGGGCTGATATTGACTTACTACCTTGTATTATGGTGAAAGTCTTCTTGCTTCAGTGTTCCCAGAGGTAGTTCATACCTCCCCTGCTTTATGTCCTTATTATGTCCTTTTTTGAAATTCATGCACACTTGTGCATTTGGGTTTAGACAGGGTAAAATGTCTTCAGATCACAGTTAGGTTGCAAGGAAAAAATAAACAAAAAGTTGCATGCACAGCTTCATTTTAATTTTAAAAAAAGAGTTCAGAAGATCTGAGAGTAAAATTTAGCACAGAATGTTTAGATTTAAAAAAAATATTCTTTGCTTGACTTGCCTTTGAGCATTTTGTTAAAAGTAGTAAAAGAACTCCTTTAATGAAGCATAAAAATTGATTGTTTCTTGCCAGGAGGGATTGTCTTCAATCTTCAGATACTAAAGACTTCATGAGAACCACGAAGAATATCTTCTTGAATCATTTACATTTTTCCCCTTTTGCAGGCTTATGTAACCATGCAGAAAATCTAATAATAAGTGTGCTATTAGTATCCAGTGTGGCACCTTCTGGAAAGTGAGGTGTCATGTTATTACAAATAATGGTGCAGAAATGTTGTAAATGTGGAGAGCTTCCGTATGTGTCTTATTTGAGTAATCTTTATCAAAAAAAATCTTGGGCTAATTGAATCAGTCTTTGCCTCTGATTTACTATTCTATTTTATTGTTTGAGGGAGGAAGAGCCTGGCTGCTTGCTTTTGTTTCTGTGAAGTCTGGCATGCTATTAATGGTGTTGGAAGGAATAGGCTAGTAGCAGTATTGAGACACCAGGTGTCTTGCGGTCTCTTATTTTTACATACGTGCCCACCCCTTCTTTGTTCACTCACCCACAGGCTCTGGAGGTTTAAACCTGACCTACAAGCACCCTTTTCAGTTCTGATCTCATGTCCCTTGAGCAGGGATTGTCAACCTTGACAAACACACTCAGACGAAAGACTACCAGGCTGATGTGCTTGTTTGCACAACCTTACTGCTGGTGAGTTCAAACTCAGCTTGGCTTCACAGTCCTCACTAATGGGACTGTAGGCTTTGCTTGAATATGGGCAGGCTACTCAGCAGCAGGAAGCAACCTGCAGGGTCTTTTCTTCTATTGCAAGTGACTGTCTTTTCTCTTGCAAACAGCTCTTTTTTTGTTGTTTTTGTTTTTGTTTTGTTTTTGTTTTGGTTTGTTTTTTTGGTTTTTTTTTTGCAGGGGGGCTGTTCCTATCACCCTTACACTCTGCCATCAGCAATACCTACACCCTGAGCCTCACCCCCTTTTGCAGCAACCACAGAGTGATGGCTCTATAGGCATTTCCCTACCTGCTGGCATCTCTTCACCTGGGTTTGTGCAAATTGCACACTTAGTTGTTTCTCCAGGTGAATATTTATAGTATAAGTCCCTGCCTCTGTTACCATGTTGTTACAATGTACCCTGAAGACACAATGGAAAACTATAGTAAAGAAAAGCGTGATGCTACTTTTGTGTAAATTGCCTCTCTAACCTGACCCTTGAAAGAAAGGGAGGATAAGAATGTTCTTGATGGCATATCCCTGCTCCTGGAGCACCAGTGTGTTTTACTTGCAAAAAATTATGTGGAATGTTGTCCTAGTCACCAAAAGAAACTCCTGAAACCTCTAGGTATGTCAAATGCCAGTGCCCATAGGTGCTTATCTTCAGATCCTCTGTTGTTCACTCAGAGATGGAGTCGCTCGTGAATATCCATCCTGGGTTTGCTCAGCAGTGCTGCCTGGCACAGCTCGATGTCTGCCATCCCCTCATGGCTGCAGCCTCCATGAGGAGATGCTGCACAGGGGCATGGGCCATGCCATTCACCTGCTGGTGTCTTGCCACTGGAAGAGGCAGGACCATGGGAGCCCGCTGTGGTCATCCCACAGCCAGTCTCACTCAGTCACAAGCATTTATTCTTAAGAAGCCGACAGTCCCAGATTTAACAACACATTTAAATGTGAGTGTGGCCCAAGGAACAAGGAACGTAACTACAACCTTACCAATATTGCCCCACAGCAATATGGAGTAACCAGTGCTTTGGACGTGCAGGCTTTGCAAAGTGGTGATTGATAAGGGATGATTTGGGATAGGAGGTAACCCAACTGTTGCCATCAATGACTTTCACAAGCAATAAGTCACTGAAAAAAAAGGGTAACTCCCCCACCCCAAAGCATACAATAAAAAGCTGGGTTGTTTGCTGTAATCTAGCATGAAACAGCTAAGGAAGATAGTGCATTTTTCAAAAGCATTCAGTACCCTGCATCAGCATAAGAATTCCAGCTTGGGATATTGAATGTATCTGTTATTGTAACAGCTGATAGAGTTAAGTTATATGTAAAAGTGTAACTCTCCAGGGTTGTTTTACTGTCATTTCCTCTTGTGTGTTTTCTTAGACAATTTAGTGCTTTGTGGTAGGGACCTAATCCTGGAAGTTACTGAGCACCATGAAATCCCATTAAAGGCAGTGCATTCAGCTCCTTGACAAATTGTAACTTTATTTGACGCAGGTTGTGGTGGTACTGTGGCAATAGAAATAAAGCTATTTTTAAAGGTTGCGGTGTGTAAGCTTTTATAAAGCTGTACTCACATAATGGATCTTTCTTAAATCTGTACTTCTCTCTGCTAATCCTGGAGACTTATTTCTTTCTCCTTTGGTGTTCTTGCTTTGATTTTTTCCTTTTCCTTAATAATGTATTTTCTTTCATGGCTTCTTCTAGTTCCTTGGCTTTGCAGACCTTCTCCTACTTGGGTGGGTCTTTTTATGTCTTTGTTAGCTGGGAATTGTTTTCCAGCAGTGGTAACTATAGGACTCCTGAGGTCTCTGCCACTTTAAATGCTCATTCAGAACCATATTGGATAATTTCCTGGCCCATTTCCCTTCTGTTTTACTTCTAAACAGGTGATAAGTTTGTTTACAGAAGCTGGGGCTGTTGATGCCAGCCTAAAGAAGGGCTGTATTCACAGGCCAGTAACACAGTGGGAGGGCTGAGCTGAGTGACCATGAAGCTCTATGCTCACACTAACGCAGAGGGAAGCTATTAAAGTCTTCAGCTCTAGAGCCCAGTCTAATCTTGAACCCTTCTTGGGAAAGCTTGGATTTTTCTGTTTAGGAGCCATTTAGCATAAGGTATTTGTACTATTGACATAGGTTTAATTTCACTTTGTTTTCATGAGAAGCAGTGCAAGTTTACCTCAAAACTATCCTTCAGGAGTCATTTGGAGGCTTCGCCAAGGCACTTCTCTGAGAAGAAATCTGATTGTGAAGGCTAGGCAATAGAAATTGTTCTGCTGAACTGGCAAAGCCATTTTCTGGTGTCCAGTCTTTGTAAAACTGTCTTTTTAGGGAAACCTCTAGGGATAGCAGTGTGGTCCTTTCCTGTAGCTGTTAGGTACAGGCCTTTATATTGCAGATGCATGGCTGTGCATGTGTTTGTGCCATGGAGAGCTTGGTGACAGTGGCACTTGTGCAAGGGAAGAGCCAGCCCCTCGAATGCTGGAGGGAAAACATTACACTCCGTCATATTTCTTCTGTGCTTGGGTTTTGTCCTTTATGCTCCGTGGTTAGGCTTTGTTGGCAAGAGGAGCGTGAGGTCAAGACTGTGCTGTTTATTTTTCTTCCCAGCTAACTGAAAAATTCTGCCTTGCCTCTCTGCAGCCTGCCAGGGACCAAACTTAATGGTCAGTGTTTTAATTTAAGTGACACCAGCCATTAGGCGAGCAGCTTAAAGGGTATGGTCGGTCAGCCCTTCCTTCCAGGGGTTTGCTGTACATCCAAGGCTCTGGAGCCCTTGCTCACAGACTGGATAGGGCTGGCCAGTGGCCAGAGGGGGGCTCTGTGCCAGGAGAGCTCAGACTTCGCTGTGCATCCATGCCTGTTGTGGGAGAGGAGCTGCTCTGTGGTGGTGTGGGGATTCTGTGATGTGTTTTCTGAGGGTATGAAGGCCTGTCCATGTGGCTCTGGGAAAGGCTGGGGGCACTCATTTAGGTTCAAGGCTGTTTTTCTGAAAACAGAAGTACAAGAACTTTGTACATAAGAAACAGAGACATCTCACAAAGCTTTTGTCTTTTAACCTGGTTGTGTTTCTGTGTTGAGAAGATGGCGTGAGACTTGCCATGTGATGGTGCGATGAGCGACACTGTGCTCTGCTCTAGGAGCTCACAATCGCCGCTTGGAAGCTGTGGGGAGGAGCAGCAGGCTCCTTCCCTTCATGGGTTTCACAAATAAGAGCTTTTTTGGTACTTGGTGATCATCACATTCCTTCTCCCGTGACAGGGAAGGAGGCTGCTCCCCTTTCAGCCTCTCCCACTCGTAAGCTGTTTATTCACATTAAGTGGTGAGGAGGCTGGATCAGCCATACTTCTCTGGTGTCCTCAGTTAACACAAGGCTCTGACAATTGTATCTCTGATTATTCCCTCACCATTCCTACCTTTTAAAAATATTTTTCTTTAATTGCTGCTTTGTTGGCTCTGTAATACTGTACTGGGATCCAAAGGTGCATTTTAAATAAGGGATTTGAGGCTGCAGGGGACTGAGCTGATCATTATGAGTCTGAGAATGGGACCTGTGATGCATATTTTCAGAGGCCTCCGTGGATATTTGAATTAGATGAATGCTTTTGTGATAAACTTTTCTTTCAAACTAATCAATTGTGTCAAAGCAGGGAGTAAGCTGTAGCGAGCTGAATGGTGAGAAAGACACAGCTGTTGCCTCTTTCCAATGCCATTAATGTGCCCTTAAAGATTATATCCTGGTCCAAGTGTTCCTGGATTCTTTGCTTTGTTTCATTGCCTTTGCTTAAAGGTGGCTCAGAAAAGAGGCCAATAGGCAGAAGGCATCAGGAAAATGGAGCAGGGAAACAATGCTGTGTAGCTGTCCCAAGACCTGTGCTGTCCCTGCAAATTACATTCTGGATCTTCTTGTGGGAAGCAGGTACAGCTAGGGTTGTGAATCAACATGCTGCTGGATGCCACACACAGTCAAATGATGACTCTGGGGCTTGTAGATCACACTACCTTTGTGCACCAGGCTGAGAAGGCAGGGCAGGCTGCCTGCTGGTAGAAAAGCAGGGAGCCCTGCTCCAACAACATCAAGTTTCTGCCTCGTTTGCTCTAATAGTTATTTTTCCGAAGACCTGTAAAAGGTGAATTCCCTTTTGGTTTTGCTTGATCGTTATCTGTGCTTTAGAAAATAAAAAATTGGTTTTGTGCCACCTCAGGTGAGGAGCAGCTTGAGCTGTGCCCTCCCAGGCCCGCCTTGGCCTGTACAGCCACAGTGAGAGGGACAGCACTGGGCAATTGCACCTCCATGCGGCAGGATGGGTAGGTACAGCTATAGATTTGCTCTCTTCTGGGCTTTGGGAGGTGAGTTTTGGATAGGAAACAGGTGAGAGGGAGACAAATCTGGAAGAAGTCTGGTGCAGTAGAAGACAGCAGAGGTTTCCCCTGATCTTCTGCATGGACTTTGGGTGCAGTGAGCCTTAGATTACTCACTGACCATATCAGCAGTGTGAGCCCAAGGGGAAGGGACCTGGCTAGGGGACACAAAAGGTGAGGTGGGATATTAAGTACTGTCCTGAGAGTGTGAAGGTGGTCTCATCAGCCAAGGACCAGTAAGCTGCACAAAGACCTAATTTCACTGACTCCTTGCATGAGGACCAGTGGTATTTGCACTGCCTCAGTGGGGGGAGGTTATGGTCAAGGCTGATTCTTGCCTTGTTTTCTTGAGGCACTATGAACTATCCCTTTGCAAAGGGAAGGGGAACAATGAGCAGGGGTGTGGGAATGCTTTCTTCACCAGTGCACTTTGCAGGAAAAAAATGTTATCCGTGTGTGAGGTCTGGACTCCCCAGCGGCTGCAAAGGATGTCATGGGTGGTAACACTTCCTACATCTATTCTCTGTTGCTAATGGCCACAGTTCCATCATGCAGAGGCATGACCCCTCTGGGGCAATAAAAAGCTAGTCTTCTGTCCCTTTAGCTGTCAGCAGTGGGATTTTTAAAAAAATTTTGTTTGCTTTATCATTTTTTTCTCTATGAATTTAGAGAATGCAGGCTTTCTCTAGTCCCCATACACTTGGTGTGTGGGGTGCATGTGTATGTTGTCTGGTTATCTCTTTGTTGCATCAGTAATTTAGAGCAGGGGTAGAATTTGTAGCACAGCTATATGAATTCAAGGGGAAAAAAAATGCTGCTTGCCTCCTGTTTTCCATTTGCATTCTGCACTGCTTAGCCAAGACTTTTTCACCTTCTAGAGATTTTCCAGCCACGAGGGAAAGGTTCCAGGAACATAGTTTCTTCTATCTGTACATAAAACTGAGAAGTCCTGAGATAAATGAGCATAGGGCATTTTACATCCATCATCTCTTCCCTCTTCCCACTTGGTATGGCTTGGAAGTGACAGCTATGGTCAGGTTAAAAGATGAAAGGTTCTCTGCCTTGTGCATGAACCTGATTTCTGTCCATGGGTTCATAATCTGTGCTGCTTTTTCCTTGCTACAGAAGTAGGCCTTATTTTTCTGCTGTGTGTGAATCCAGAACTATCCAGAAGAAAAAAATACAGTTGTTGGGACATGTCACCCCATGACTGTTAGCTCTGCAAGATATGCCTTTGCTACTCATTACTTAATGATGAGTAGAGGGAGTGCTTGACAGTACTTCTCTTCATCTCAGTTCTCAGGAAATCAATTTGACTTGCTATTTTGAATTCTTAAATCCGAAACAATAAACAGTTCCTGTCTTGTACTGAATAGTGAGGGGAATGAGCATCTTGTCTGTGTGGTGATGGGGGAGGTGATCGACAGAGGGACGACTTCAGCCAGGCAGTCTGGAGGCAACACAATTCATTTTCTTCCCTGAACTGTGAACCCTTTTGGTCACCAGAGCATTGAGACCTTCATCTGCACAGTGTGCTGGGTCTGCCCTTGAACACTCCCTGTGACTGCCTGACACTCAGAGCTTCACTCCTCACTCATCCCAAGTGCCTGTGGTCCTGCACCTCAGCTGTCCCCAGAAACAGCTCTGTAGCTTCAAAAGGTGATGACTGCAAACCTGGGATCTCTGTAATTTATGCTCCCCACGCAAACAAACATGCATATGCCGTTCACACTCCTGTGTATTAATAGTGACAGAGCAACATGTGTTTTCCACAAGAGCAAGACACCTGTTGAGGTTGTTCAGGGTCACAGAGCGCTGCAGTGATGCTTTACTGCTTTCTGCAGACTCTAGAATGTGTTGAGGAGAGAGGGAATGGTGTTTATTAGGCCAAAAGAGGCTACCAAAGGGAAATTATCCAGACATCCAGACATGGCAAGTCCTCTCACTGGATTAATGTGTGCAGCCCAAGAAGGAGGGCAGATCAAGGAGCTGAGGTTGTTACCTGTTTTAGTCTAAATCTGGCATTTGTGATAAGGTAAATGAAAAGTCTCCTAGCAACTGAGGTCAGCATTTGTCCTGTGGTATGTACAGCACTCCCCTGCAAGGTGCTGCACTGATAAATATATTGTGTCCCACAGGTGCCTGATCGGCGAGTCTGAAGCCACTGTTGCAGTCACTCTCATTTTATAGGTTAGAAATGGATTTTAATTACAGTTCCTCTTCTATTGTTTAAAAACTATCAGCTCCTCAGTTACCGGACAAGTAACTCAAGGGCACAAAGGCTGTCCTTGTCTGCATCATGTGAAACAACATGAACCAAACTTTGCCTGATATTAAGAGGCACTGAAAGCAACCCTCAGTACATTTAAGCAGTTTGCATGTCCTCCTTCAGTGGCCTTTGGGCCTCACAGTATCATCCTGGGTCTCAGATACTCTTAGATGCAGGTTTCACATACATGATCCTTCATGGATTCCCTTTTTGCAGAGCAGTCTAGAGTCCCTAGAGTGGTGTGGGCTGACCTTGCAGAAAAGAAGAGAAGCAATGTCCCATGTGTTTAACCTGGGCACCTTAGCAGTACCTGTAAACTGGAAAGCCATTTCTCTCTGAAACACATCAGCTGGGAAGGACCCTCATACATGCCTCCTGGATTCACCACCTAAGGGGATCAGAGCACTTGTAAGGGGCTAGATAGAAAAGGGAGAGCAGGATATGCAGCCAACTTCTTCCTACAAGACAGCAATATTTGGAGCTGTGTCTATTTAGCATACTGGGCCAGGAAAGATGTGAAGAAACTGAGAGGAAGTTGCTTGGTACACTCCACCCACTAATGCATAGAGTTTTGGAGAATTTTACACAGGAATTTATGGTGATCCTATTGGCAGCGCTGTCAATGACACCCTGGTCCTTGCAGAGGTGCAGAAAGGGAAAGACATGATCAGTGGAGGATAGGCAACAGGCTGAAGGAGTGGACATTTTCTCCAGGATCTATACATTTCCTGGGAGACACAAGATTTCACTTATAATTAGGGGCTTCTGCTGAAGGGTTGAGAACTCTCAGGTCCCTAAACAGGCTCTCTTAGCCTTTTTGTTTGTTTGTTTTTCCTTAATTTTGTTTTACTAGGAGGGACAAGATTTGACCTACAGAAATTCCATTGTTTTAAGGTAATAATATGGGCCTTGCAGAAAGTTTTGATGATAGTGTTTAGCAATTTATAAATGCAGATCATCTTTTCGTTTTCCACAGGCTGAATTATACTAATGAAAACTTTACTGCTAAACAAGAGGGAAATTAACCAGGTAAACCCAAGAGAAAGAATTAAGAAACCAGATTAAGAGAATTACATTCTTTGTCATTCCCATTCTTAACTCATGTGCCCATTAGAATGGGCACAGAATACATCCTTTATATCCCAAAATGTTCAGCCTGGAGTAACTTTGAAAGGATAGCTGTGGGCACAAATATATGCCCTGTATTCCTCATTGTGTTTTCCATTGTGGCAATCCCTGCTGGTGTTTTCTATTTCTGAGTTTTATTAATCTGAGCAGGCCTGTTCCTGAGGCTCTGCTGAAAGTCAGAAGGGTGAAAGAACATAATGTCTATGGAAGTGTCAGAAGAATTTCCAACGTGCTGTGGATCATTAATTTGGCTTCAAAGATGTGTTTTATACTTTGGAATTCTACAAAGCAGCTACATGGAGGCTTTTTTGCTATGGGCAAGGCATGTTCCCCACAAGGTAGCCTTGTAAAGCATTTTCCCCGCTAACAGGATTGCAGACAAATAGTTTCTTGCCTTTATCCTCCTGTTTTATCTCTGTTCTCCCTAAGAATCCCTCTTCATCCTTTGGTTGCTCTTTGGGGTGACATAAGGACAGTGAACCTGAAGTGGGAGATGAAAGAAAAGCAGCGTTAAAACAAACCAAAGCTGGAATGATTTGCCAGGACTGGAGAGATAACCCATGCGATTGGGGTAATTTCAAAAACATCAGGGGACAAGGTTCAGGAGTAAAATCTGTTGTTACTGAATCTGAAAGACAACACTGCCCTGAAAGTATTGAGTCAATCAGAAACTGCTAGAGTTTTCTACTGAGTGAGTTTTCAGTGACATCATCATCAGTATTACTATGAGAAAAAAGAATATCAGAAATTATTATTTTAGGGGTTTAAAATACCTAGTTTTCCTGTTGAAGTCAGTTGAATAATGGCACAGAATGATGTGCAAGGGAACACTTCCTTTAAAAGATGACTTTTAATGATGGATGAAAATTAACTTTGTTACTTTGCATGAAGGTGTGGTTTTGGTTTTTTTTTTTGTTTGGTGGTGGGGTTTTTTTTTTGGGGTTTTTTTTTTTTCCCTTCCCTTTCCTGGATGGGTCATGCCAGACCACTGAAAGGCTTGCAAGAACATTAAATAGAATAGTGATGAGGGTAATGACTGAAATTCACAGCTGGTAACTGAAATGGTAGCAGCTTCCAGCTGTCCACACCCCAACTCCTTCCTATCCCTTCAGCCTGTTTTGGAGGTGTTTCAAAAAGGATACGTGCCTTTTCCTCAACACAACAGTTTTCAACGTGACCTTTTAATGCAGCCTGCTGCCAGTGCCAGTTTGCAGCATCCCCTGAAGAACTCAAAGTATTTGTTCACATCTGTGAAGTGAAAGTTATAAAAAGAGTTCTTACTCTGCTGGGCACAATGAGGTTAAGTCATTAAAATTTGGAATAGATTTCTTGGGATTTAAAGATATGCTCACATGTTGCCCTGTGAGCAAATGGAGAGTTGGAAACAGGATTTGAGAGTCCACAGTCTAACCACTGAGTCATTCCTTCCCAGGAGAAATTATTTCAAGTGCAGGGATTAAATTAAAGAAAAACGGACACATGCATGACAAGATAAAAATCAATAGCAAATACCAGAAAATAAAGCAAAAACTATCCCCTAGAGATACCAAGGTTCTGTAAACATTTTTGTTCAGTTCTGCCCTTTCTCTGGAAAGGTTGGTTTTCTCTGAAAACCCAGTCTGCAGGACTGCATCATATGAAGTAGTTAAGGAAAATAAGTATTTGTTGCCTATGTTTATTCACGTAAAAAATATCCAACAACGACAAACAAAACAAACAAACAAACAACAAAAACCAAAATGTACTCTTTCCAGCAAGGTTACAACATGCACCAGTCACAACCTCTCAGTCTTCCCAGGAAACAGGTCTGTCACTTTATTGCTCTAGTAATGCACAGTGTACCTTCGTTGGGCTGCTGCTTGCATTAAGTTGCTTGGTTGCCCAAGAGATTGGTTAACAAGTTCATTGGAGTGAACTCACTGCAAAGCACTGGATTCACAGTCTCTGCCCATTTAAATGCTATTTTTGCCCTGCCCCACCGCCCACCATCAGATGGCTGTGGCTTGGCACAGCGGCAACCATGTCTGGAGTCTCAGTGGTCCAGTTCATCAGAGAATGTAAGCCTGCCTTCCCAACAAAGTTACTTAATGTTCTCAGTGACTGGACTTTAAACAGACTAGTTTCCCATGGTTTCACACTAACAGGCACTCGACTGGAATTTTAGGTCCATACCTAGAGAAACAGTGGCTTTGCTACTCAAATGAGCTAAAGTCACTCGGTCAACAATTTTGTGCACAGAGCTACCCAGTGACTGGATCTGTATTAAAAATATTGTGTTTTGGCACTGGCAAAGGTATCTACCAAGGAAAAAAAATCATTGCTAGATAAGGAAACTATGTAAAAATTAAAGTTGAGTGTTTATACTTCTAAGGGCTGCTATTTACTTTTATAGATTTGTTTATACAAGTTTTGAGGACAACTGCATTTTTATCATATGAATCTACCCAACTCCTGACAAACTCCCCTAGAAAAACTCCTTAGAGTTTTGCTTAGGGCTGTTAAAAAAAGAAATAATAATTTTTTTAAAAGACAGGGTGGAGCAGTTTAAGAGGTGGTGTGGCTGTGCAAGGTTTTGTTTACTTTTCCACCAAAGATTAAGTAGTAGTAAATTATACCATGTAGAGGGAACAAACATAACCAGTGCTATGAAACAGGGATATAAGCATGTTTTGAACAGTTTCAAAAATGCACAGAAATTACTGTCCCCTGCTTGTGCTATTAACACACAGACTTTCTTCCTCATACAGTTGTTTCCCACAAATAAGTTGAAGTTACTCTCTGTAAGATACCATATTCCATACAGTTTTCTTTTGGACAGTGGATTTCCATCTGTTATATTATTCCTAGGACCAACATTTGTGGCATCCTAATCATAAGATACAGAGATGTAGTTTATATGTAGAGGTGTTACACTCTCCATGTTTGTGGGCTGGCAGCTGGTAATGTCTTGATGCTGTGTAAGAAAAGCTTTTTCTGGGGGTAAAACCTCCCAGGGTATCATCAGATTACTTCCATTCACAAAGAAATACTGGTGGCAGTAGCCAGATGGCATGTGTCAAAATCCTGAACCTGACAAATTTCACAGAGGTTTTACCTTTCCTTCCTCTGGGGGCAGGATTTCATACGTGTTTCCAAATCCCACAAAGCTGTGCAGCGCTGGGGAGGACAGGAGCTTAGTTATGGAAGGTGACTGACTGCAACTTCTGATGGGTGTCCCAATGTGTCTGCTCTTCACTGCAAAACAGGGAGAACTGGAAAAAGGGTTTGAACTTGGGTCTCTGTCCCACCACTCTCAAGTGCAATGTGTTCAGTAGCATAAGGCAAATGATTCCACAAAAATGACAGATGTAGAAAAAAAGGTTATAAGCAGGAAAAAGTGCCTTCCCCTCAGCAGGAGTTGGTGTACATTACACACTGCAGCCCCATTGTGATCGTGCTCGGATCTTAAGTGGTGCTGGAGCAGCTGCCACTCATGTGAGCAATGCAACTCAGCAGTCAGGAGTAGAAACTGTAGAGGTCAATGAAGTCTGTTTTTCTGTTGCTCTACACTGTTTATGGGTGCCTAGTTGCATTATTATTATTGCTTTCAGAGTTTTTGCCTTTCTGTGAGGTACCGGGTGTTGCCCACTGCCAGCAGCCTGGGAAACCAATGAGGTATTGTTGTGTGAGCACATAATGAAGTGACCAAGAAGTGGGTTCGCTTTGTTTTGCTAGAGGTGTTGTGCAGTATGATCATTCCACCAAATGCTTATGGTCTGAATAGATAGAACAAGAAAAGGAAACCAAAACTGATGCAACATAAGGCTGCAGGGAAAATGCACTGGGTTCATAAACTTGTGACCCTGCGTCTCCTTCCAGCTTTAAAGAAAACTCTTAGTAGAATTGGTAAAAAAGTTCCTTGTCTCAGTAGTTTGTAATTTGAAATCAGAAAATGGAAATAGATACATGAGAGTTACTAAGGATTTCTTCTTCATTGCATGCATTCATATACCTTCATTCATTTCTTATTGCATCTCTTTGTGGTTTAAAATTTAGACAAAAAAATCGTGCTACTAGCTTATCTATGCAGCAAGTATTTAGTCGTGTTTCTGCCATTGCTGAAAAACTGAATTCACCTCTGCAAAGACATTTTGGGGGAAAAAGTGGTTGGTCAATGGTATGTAACTACAGTAACTACAGTGAGATCATGTTAATCTGAAAAGAAATACCCTTGGGAATCCAAATACATGGTCTAAATAAAATGTAGGTAGAATTGGCAGGAAAGGATTAAATTGGTATAATCTGATTGTATTGTTTCTAAGCTGATGCTATCCAAACTCATGGGAGAGAGGAAAGCATAAATGTGAAGGCATTATGCACAACCAGCTGTGGTGACAGGACTTCATTAAAGCATGAAGGCCCACGGCAAGGCCAGTGGGAATTATTTTTTTTTCTAGATCAGACTTTGATCTTGGCTGGCCTGGAAGAAGATAAATCCCTAGAAGAGGATAGTGAAACTTCTGCAGCTCCCACACAGTCAGGCTTAGTAAAGACCTACAGGGCTTTTAACACAACAAAATAAATTACCTTTACCGTAAGGGGCTGTTTTGAAAATCTTATGGTGGATGTGTTCAGGTCATTAAAATGGCCAGGTGGCTGGGAGTATGGCTTCTTTTCTTGCATTAGATAGATGAGGAAGTATGTCTGTAGAAGGAAACTATAATTTGTAATCATAGTGGTTTACCCTTCCAGTTCCCAGTGGCACACATCCAGGGTCTGATGGCTGGAAAATGCAGTTGTAGCCAAGGACTCCTCTTCAGCACATTGCAAAGGCTGGCTCTTTGCTCTGCTCTCAGTTCTCCAAACCGAGTGATCAGTGTGTGTTTAACACAGTGATGCAAATGAGGAGAGGACCTGGGGAAGGTGGTGTTGGAAGGATGCTGAGTATCAGCATTGCTTGGAGATACAAGATTGTTCCCACATGGGGTGATGAGCTAGGTTAACATCCTGGTGCTGTGCTTAGGTCACTTAGGCTACAGGCCCTGGGCAGGAAGGCAGCTCCAGCTGGAGGTCATTGTACTTGGCTGCAGTTAAATCTTTGTGATGTTAAAAGCAGTCTTGGAAAGTGCTGGAGTAACATCTGGTCAGGAGGGGACGATGCACGGACTGGCCTGGACCTCCTCTGGCTTCGGGACGCAGGAGTGCGTCAGAACGTGAGGTCCCTGAATGCTTATCAGCATCCACCACTTGTGCATGAAAGAAGGAAGCGAGAAGTGATTCAGTGATTCAGATCTGGGCCCTGCAATGGCCTGTGCTGCTGCTTGATCTGCCTTCTTCCTGGTTCCTGCTTCCCGGCTCTGCCTACAATAGTCATTCCTCTCTGCTGGTGAGACACCCAGTCTTCATTTTGTTCTGCAAAGTGCTTAGTCCGGCCTGGGAAGAGGGGCACGTTTAATGGAAACCGACCTGCACACATGGCCCCCAGCAGCCTTTTCCTGTCTGCCTGCCTGCCAGGCACGAGGAGAGTCACTGCTGGGGTGTGGACAGGGCCACAGAAACCGTCAGCAGGGGAGAAAGTTGTGCTCACTTTTGGAGGCCAGTGGGCAACCGGGGATCAGGGTGATGCTGAGGAAGGGAGCACTCCAGTTTCACCACGTGTGGATGGTGGGGCTGTGAGCAAGGGCCGTCGGCTCCATCTCGCCAGCTGGCTCGCTCAGCAGTTTTTGCAGGAAGTGTGAAGAGAACACATTTTATGGGAGATATTTATCATTATCCTGTACTGCTTAAATATAGTCTGTGTAGCAGGTTAGAGCTTGTTAGGCTTTTATCTTCTCAAGTTGGAGGGTGATGAATTAATCTATGAGTGTTGCAGCCTCGAGTGAATTATAGAAAGTCATCCCCAATGAGTAAAGATAAATGACATTTGGAAATTAACCCATTAGATAGTCTCTTCCAATAAAGTGCTTACTGAATTATTAAATTGTAAATGAAGATGCTTCACGTCTCATTTGAAAGTCAGAAAGACACTTATTTATAATTCCACTACTGGTTTTCTTTTTTTTTTTTTTTTTTCCCTCTCGGAGGTTTCATTTCTCCTGAAAGGTTTGGGGCTGACAGCCCCAGAGTACAGAGTCTCCATTAATCCATGGAGCCGGCACAGCAGCTACAATGCAAGCTGTGCTGCCCTGTTAATGTGCTGCAGCCTCTGCCAGGAAAGGAGCAGTCCCGAGGGATAGGGTGTTGGTTTACACTTTGCAGTATCCAGCCTCCAAAAAAAGAAGAGTTGTTCAGCTTTTTATTGACCTGCACCTGTGTTAGTTTAACTGGATTTGACTGCTTGTTTAGCTGGATTTAAGGTGACCCTCTGGGCAACACAAACCTACTGTAAACTCTTCGGCCAGTGTAGGTCCTCTAGATTCAGCCTGACCCAGGATGCACCAAAAGCTGAGCCTCGCTCAGGCGTTCTGAAAATAAGCAGCAATAACACTGAGATGCACATTCGGCCATCAGTGTTACTGAAGTCTTGGCAGACCTCATGGTCCCTGGGTTTGCTGCCCCTCACCAAAGTAACGGGGTTGCACAGGGGTAAAAACACCCCTGTTGCTGCAAGGCAAATTGTTCTAGTTTTAAAGCAATATAAAATGCATGCAAGTTTCATACAGTCACCGTTGGTGAGATTTACTTTGGCATAAATATTCCTGTATAAACATCCTCGTTCCAGGCTAGGATCTATTTGCATGCTAACAAAAAGCCAGAGACAGAATGTTTTCAAGAACTTCCACCTCCAGCACAGCCAATTGTTGTGGTGATGGGTTTTGTTCTATGTATGTGGAACTGGACCAAGCCTAAGAACACCAGCTCACTTCAGAGAGGTACCCAGCAGGAATGACTTTCACTTTCAACCTGAGCTGGCTCCAAACCAAAGACCCAGAGGGCAGAACCTGTCATTCCCATTATCAATTGGCATTAGAGCCAATTTCCCATTTTCTTTTAGTGCTAGCAGTTTGATGATAACAGAAAATTATTAAAGCCATTTACTATTAAATGTAATGGTAATTAGATAATCTCCTATAACTGATTTTTAAAGACTCTTGATCTGCACTGCCTTTTTCTTTCTGACAGCACAGGACAGGCTTCATCTTATATGTTTTGCAAGTACTGCCAGTGCATGAATATAACCCATGCTTATGGAGGGAGTTTGTATCTGCTCATTTAATTGTGATTTGGCTTCTTAATAAATTTCTAATATAAGGAAGGACTGATCTTGTTCCCATAGCCATAAACAAATTCTAAAGAAGTAAAGAAGCAAAACTTTAGGTAATAACTATCAAAAAGTGTTCTATTAGTTTTATTATCTGACCAGAATGATCCTGACTGCGTTACCTTCTCTGCGTCCAGTGTCTTCAGGCCACATTCTGCAGGTAGAAAGTGAAGAAAACAGAGAGGTTGTCCTGCATCAACTCTTCTTTTTAAAGATTGTAATCTGTGACATTAAATCCAAACCAAATGGCAATTCGCATGCATGTTTAAGATTGTTTAACACTTGTTTGAGATCAGTAGTTTGAGTTTTTACATAAATTTTGTACTGACCTCCCTGTGAAGTGTGGCTTCTCTGCAGTGAATGTGAACAGAATAAATCCCTCCCACCCCCCCGGCAAGGGTACGAGAAAGCCCCCTCAGGAAGGCTTCTTCACCACTGCTTTATGTTGTTAAAATGGCAATGATGAGAAAAAACTCATCCTTAAGAACATGTTGAAATATGATGTAATGCCCATATCAGTCTGCCAACCCTCTCAGTGTTTTTTCTTTAGCCTTAAAGTTGGGGGGTGGGAAAAGACAGGACAGAGTGAAAAATCTTTATGTAGAGTGTGACACAATAAACACTTCATAGCGATTGTACACATACTGTACTAGTGCAATGCTTCTGTTCTGGGCATCAGTGAGAGGGCATGTAATTCACAGTACTTTTTTTGGCTTTTAGTAATTCTTTCCTAGAGTTAAAAGTGAGTGAGTGCGCAGTCTCAGTTCTGACTCAGTCTCATGCTGTTAGTGATAGTGGCATTTTAACTGATATTGAAGCAAGGACAGAAACTAACATTTAAGAGAAAGCAAGAATGACAGAAATGCTAAGATGAAGAGCATGAAGAAAAATGCTAAAACAGTAGTTCAGAAAAGAACAGTGTGTGGGGGGAAATAATTTTACACCAGAGCTGTAGAAAGACTACTTGACCACAGACTGAAAATTGGTAAAGCTCCTATTTCTTGTCAGACCAGCTTGATTTTCAGTCTAAGCTGCTGAGCGACAATTTTCCTCCAGTCTGATCCTGTGTCTTTTAATTAACCAGCGTTGTCATCTACATCTTTGAGATTCTGATGGGAGCAGCAGCTCATCTCTGTTGATTTGCTCAACACTCTGCCTGCAGAAAACAGCAGCTGCTGCTGGTGATCCCAGGGCTGATTTGTCTGCATGTTCCACTGGAAACATTTGCCTAAATGAAGTAAGCTGTGTGAGGAGGCACCTAGTCTAATTGGAGCATTAGGTCTGTGCAGTAGGTGGTATGCAGGTGGTTTTTTGCTGGTTTTCTGTCAGCTGGTAATTTATCTGTGACACGTGTGGGGTTTTGATGGATGTAGGTAGAGCAACTGCATGGAAGAGCCATTATGTGCTGGTACAGTGTGGCTGTGCTGTGGCTTGCAGTGTTTTCAGAGTGCTTTGCTCCCCCTGGGCTCTCACACTTGGAGTAGCAGCTGCCATGGGGCTCTGCAGGGGTCCTGGGCAAGGCCTTGACCTGAGTGGTGCAGACGACACAGTTGTGTTACCCCCACCTTTGCAGCTCCTCATTGGAGTGGTTCCAGCTGTACAAATCATAGCTGTCAAAATTATCTGCTAAAATCTAATTTTTGAGAATCTTCCAACACTTTCACCATCCACTTTCAGTGGATAGGGGTAACAAGCATATTCTAATCCTTGCCAGCAGCCCACTAGTGAACTGGAATCGCACAAGGTTTCAGTGATAGAGTTGTAGCAAAGCAGCCCATGGGAGATTATTATCCCCCACTATTATAAGATTATTATTTAGAGATTATCATAAACTCATTCTGTGGTGCCCCTTGTGTTTGTCATGCAGTCAGCTTTCCACAGCAGCTGAGGCAACACATGAGTAAGAGACATCTCCCTCCTTCCTTCCCCACTGAAAAGAATGGACCAGCTTCTGAGATGCTGCAGCTCCTTCAACCCCAGTTTACCAGACAGGCTTCCCTCTCTTTCTTCTTTTCCCTCTCATTAATCCAGTGTGGTAGCTGTCAGCTCAACCTGGCTGTACATCAGAGAGAATACTGTGCTGTTTTGGAAGCAATTTGAACCGAAAGGAAAGATTTTGCAGGCAGAATTGAACCTTTGGGAGGTGAGCTGAATGATGCTGTCACAGAAAGACTCCTTTTCCAGTGTAGCTCATGGTTTTTGCCAGGCAAGAGCAACAATGTGAATTTTCATATAGACAGATAGATAGACAGACAGACGACAGATAGATAGGTAGATAGATAGATTAGATAGATAGATAGATAGATAGATAGATAGATAGATAGATAGACAGTTATACAACCTGGCAATATTTCAAAATGCTTTGGTAGGTCTTGCCCCAGCTAGGAAAGATTTAAATCTAATTAGAAATCAGAGATAAGAGGAAGTGCTATTTCAGCCCATGAGAATTTCCACAATCTCAGAAAACCATTTCTTGGTCTAACGGGAGGAAAACTTTAAAAACTGAGACAAAGTGATAATCAGGTAATAGGTGGAAATGTTTTACAAAATAATACAGCAAAGCCTACAGTCCTGTATTCAAGCTAGAGGGTGGTTTCATTTTAAAATAAATTTCTGTTGTTGTTACAGCATTTTTTAATTACACCTTCATTAAATGTTTAAAACATTTAGTTTTGGAACCAGCAAATAGGTTCTACATTTTTTAATATTACTGGGAACATATTTGTAAAGAAGTTCCAGCAGTTTTTCCCAGCTGTAAATGTATTCAAACATTTTTGTTTCCAACAGATTCAGGTTTGAAAACAAACATTTCCTAATGTAATTTTTCCTTGAAAAAATTCTGACTATTTTATTAGACCCCATTAGTTCTTACTTAATTTTAGCCAAAGGGCAGCAGTGACTTGTGTACCTTATTTCGGTTTTAGTTTCACTAACCTTACAGCAGAGTGTTGTCAAGATTTTTTTCTCCTTAGGAGCTGAACAAATTCTGACCAATTAATGTTTTTGTTTTAGTCATCCTGATTGTATGATCTCATGATCATTCCATATAACTTGTTCATTGTACCAAAGTGATTATCTATCACTCACTGCAGTGTTATTTCATGTTTCTAAGAAAATATGTCATTCATCCATAAGCACAAGAACAAAAGGCAGAAGAAATAGCATTTTACTTCATATTTACCATAAGGAGTCTGCAAGTCACTAACCACATATGAAAAAGAAACTAAACCAGATTAACAGATGTAAAATCATTACACATTCAGAAGAAACAGTAGGCAGAGAGAGAAAGTGGTAAGCAGATCAGAAGCTGGAGAATCATTTGGTCCATAACTAAACAGGCGTAAATAAAACCAGGAAAAAATTAGATTTCCTTTTTGCTGTAGGAATGGCAATGGTGTGTAATGCTCTTGGGTCTGCAGGGGATGCTGTGGAGCAGTGGGATGCATCACATCTGTATGCAGCTTTTGCTTCTGAAACTCTCAAGCCAGACACAGGGTGCCTCCATGATCAGACCTGCCTGACTGTCATGTCAGTGTTCCCTGTTTGTCTTGGTTGGAGTGGACGTTTTGGTGAGATGAGGCAGTGTTTTGCAAGGGACTCCCCCAGGAGCTGTCCTCTCCCTAGAAAGTTTCCCCATTGGGTTCTGCTTTGCAATGGGAGGATCTGAGCCTATTTTCCCTATTTTCTTCTCTGGGAGAACAGCATTTAAATTCTGGCTTGAAGAAGAGCACACAAAGGCTTTGAGCACTCAGATCCCAGGCTGAATCTCTTTCCCCTAATTTAGTTGGAGTGCTTCTGAGAGCTCCTTAACTGCTGCAGAAACTGAAATCTGGTCATTAGCGAGGTATCCTTGGATGGGAGAAGAAGTTTTCATACTGGGTCTTGCCTTAGCCCCAGGCAGGGGGGTAGCACTTCAGAGCCCTGTAGGTAGTACCCATTGAAGCTCCTTGGCAAACCTTGGTGGGACATGTCTGTTGCCACAGAAAAGGGCTAACACTGGTTTGCTGGGCCCTGTGCAAAAGGCTGTAGTTGGTAGGAGAGCTCTGTCAGTAGAGGACACACAGTTCTGAGCTGGATTTGCTAGCATGGGTCCAAGGAGTGCCAAAAAATCTGTAACTCCACCGTCATTTATTTGTGTATGAATGGAGCTGTACAGCAAGTTGTACCATCCATGTATAATGTGATATCATGAATTTTAAAGGTCAACATAGTGGCTCACTAGTGTTTAAAGTAAAACTTCGGAAAGATGAATTTCTGTGCTTAGAAAGTTGTGGAGTCTCCCTTTGTAGCTGAGTTGCAAGATAATAGATTACAAATGAACCACTAACTTTTGATTACCTTTGCCCCACTTTCTAGTTCAGACCAGTGGATAGAGCTAAAGTCACCAGCTTTGATGAAGAAGGGAATCAACATTTCTCTTTCAGGCTTTGCATAAACAGGCAGCTACTTGAGTATGCTGAAGTGTGAGGAATGTGAGCAGAGAAACAGCAAAAGTGAGTGGAAATCTTTAAGAAATACCACTAAT
Source organism: Vidua macroura (assembly GCF_024509145.1). Lineage (NCBI taxonomy): Eukaryota > Metazoa > Chordata > Aves > Passeriformes > Viduidae > Vidua > Vidua macroura. Next base: position 65,288,794 of record NC_071571.1, on the reverse strand, counting down.
ACATTGGACTGCAGTTCAGCATTTTGTTAAGGGCATCATTTGTATTAATACTGTCAACACAGGGTGGATGAATGGAGCTACAGTAAATGATACAGACAATTTGAATTTTTCAGTGTTCTTGAGACATGATTCTGTTTCTCCAGCAAAAAAAGATGATGTTTTTTTGCCGTTTCAGGGATTAGGTAAATCCCCATGAGTGATGACAACAGACAGAACTAGGGCTTGCAGAAGTACGGAATGGAAAATATACTTGACACTTGTGAGAAGTGAACTCTGAGCTGGTAGTGTGGTTAGACATGCAAGTCTCATTTCACAGTGCTGAAATATTGCCTTCTCATTCTCCCATCTTGAATCATGAAACCTCACACTTTTCTAATGATTCTTTCAGAGGGAGCAGTGAAATTATTCATATAAAGAACCAGAATTGCTCAAACCACCTCCCTTTTATTTATCTAGCCCAAACTACAAGTTCTGCTGAAGTTTGGATCATTTGGGATAAAATTCTCAGTGTTCCCAGGCTGGCTTTCTTCTCCTGCTCCTTTATGTTCCTGACCTTCTTCTGATAGCCTGCTTTAAAACCGTGTAGCTACTTCTGGTGTCAGAAATCACACCTTGCTGGGTGCTCCCATGTATGGAGCACGATGCATGGAAGAGAGGCTCAGGAGGAGGAATTTCAGGTGATTTGATGCCCTGATGCCAGGAAAGGAGGTGACTGCAGTGAAGAAGGCTTGAGCAGCTGTTCAAGCAGGTCAGGGGAAGTTGGGCCTGGGCAGAGGAGGAAGGGTTTGTACTGTGTTTTGAATGTGTCTTGAATTGTGTCAGAGCTGCAAGAGAAGGGAGGTGAAGTGAAAAGAAGGAGCCTCCAAGCTTTGGACCCCATTTGGAGAAGGTTGAGAGATGGGGGCAAAAGTAATGAAAGAGCCACAGTGCTTAAGAGCTTAGGTAATTGAAAGGCCCTTAGCCCAAGACTGAACTTCCAGTGAAGGAGGCTGACTTCAGTGTAGAGTACTTCGAGTGCTTGGCCGGTGTCCTGCACACTCTGGAGTGCAAGAGGCCAAGGACTAAGAAGGAGGTTGCCTTCAAACACCTTTGCATTTCTTTCTCTTTTTAAATTCTATTAATGCAGTAAAAGCATGCTGAGTAGTTTTTTCTCTTATAGTCAGCAAACCCATGGTGCTGTCATGTAGCAAAGAAGTGATATTCAGCCATACCTCACTGTTCACTTGCTGATGAGCTGCAATGTGTAAATCTCACTTGTAGCCCTTGGATGTGTCAACAGCTGTGTGTTTGCTTGTCTGCTTGGGTGCTCTTCAGCACCATCCACCTACAGAGAGCTTCAGGAAGGGATCTTTGAGTTAACCATGGGCTTCTGTGCTATGGTCAGGAGTGGAGTCAGGATCAGAGTAACAGGTTTTGGTTTGGGGTCTTTTAAATGTTTTTGCTAAGTGCATCTGAACTGCAGACCTTTAGCTAAGTATTTGCCTTACATTAATAACCCTTTTTGAAAGTCTTTGTCTAATTTGCCATTTGTATCATGGTTTGTGGTGGTGGGCACAGAAAATGTCAGCTTTGTTGGTTTTTTTTTTTTTTTATCTGAAGAGAAATAGTGACTTTTAGGCTATTTATAGAAGAGGCACTTGAAGTTCCTAAAATATTTATGCTCTCCATGATAACAGAGCATGAAGGGTTATAACATTTGATCTGCATCACTGGGGGAAGGTGGGGAGTGTACATGCTCTTGAGCCATGTCAGCCAGGTCTGTGGCTGAAGATTTGCACCAGGATATATCGTTAACATTATATAACCATAAACACTATTTTGAAAAATTCCAAAGTGCTTTTTATTTCCAAGTTACCTTTATGGACTTGTTTAGAGTAATCTGCCATCTGGTATTTTTTTCACACAGGGCAGAATGAGGTAAGGGGGGGACAGATGCTGACTGCTTCCATGCTGTTGCTCAGCTTCCACTGAGGGAAATGTAACACCTTTCCCCTTTCCTGAGTGTCCAGCCTGGCTCCTTGTGTGAAGCTCTTCACAGTAAAGTCGGAGCTGACTCTCAAGACCTGCTTTTTGGAATAGTTATGAAGCAGCTTTCTTGTAGTGTGCAGGAAAAAAAATGCAGTGAAAGTCATTCTGATGACAGGTAGAGGGAAGTAATAATGTTTTTTGCAGACTTACATGCAAAGAGTAAGAAAAATAAGTGCAAGAACTGTTCAAGGAAGGGGGCTGTATTCAATGCTTGAGTGCTGCATGCCTCTAGGAAGTCTTATATTTATAAATACAGGGGTCAAACAGACTTCCATTACCAATTGCTTTTAACATTAACTGAGTGATGCTTCCCTTCTTTTTTCTGTTTTTTTTTTTTGTTTTTTTTTTGTTTTTTTTTTAAACCCTATTTCTGTTCTGCTTTGGTCCCTTCTGTCTGGACTAAGCTGTGCAACATATGTTGTAAATGCAGAAGAAATGGGGGGAGCAACCTTGCAACAAAATAAGTTGTGTCAATCCTGCCACAATTCCTTTCCCACCCCCCACCCCCCCCAAATAACCAAATTGTTTAATTAGTCATTGCTCTGGGGAAGTTCTCTACTCATCTTCCTGCTGGACGCACTGACTTACAAGGCTGCTCTCGATTCCATGGTTTCCAGCACCAGCGTCTGACCTCAGCACAGCTCCCAAGCCCTTTGTGCTCTTGGGGAGGCCGTGGCAAAGATGTGTTTGTGCCTGGGCTGCGTGCAAAGCTAAAGCCCTGTTCAGAGCTTGAGGAATGTTAGATTATCCTTCTTCTTCCAGCCCCAGTGGCTGATGTGAGCATGCTCCATGCATACATGGCACTGGCTATTTGCCAGCTTTAGAGTAATTTTTTTTTTTTTTTGAATGAGTGAGTGAATGAATGAATGAATACCTGATTAAGTTAATGAAGCTGAGCCAATGGTGGGAGGGAGTGACTTGGCTGCTGCCTGCTCGAAGAGATCTGGCAGCACATTAGACTTGCATAACGCTTTATAGCTCCATGCTGCGCTCCATATGAGCCACAGGAGAGGGCTGCAATAATTACTCGGCTCTCCGATTGAAACCAGCTGCAGGTAGCTAGTCATCCTCTTGTCCATTTCACTGATGTCGGGAGCCACTTGTCTTGCGCCGTGGATTTCCAGGGGCAGATGGGTAAGGTGCTTTCACAGAAGTGATTGCAGCGGTGAGAAAGCATGTTCGTGGCTCAGTGACTTTTACAAAAGATCCATTCAGGTTTCCAAGCTGTGGTTCACTGGACCCACAGGTTCTATGAAGGAATGTTTTTAGTTCCTAAGTTCAGAATTTGTATATAAATAACCTTGATGGAAGCTGTGTGATTTTTTTGTTTTGTTTTGTTTTCTTGTTCTTTCTTCACCTGGCTGGGAAAAACAGAGCAAAAGGTTTTAGTGTATCTGTTCTTTTGTTAAAAAAAAGCAATTTTAAAATCCTCAGAGTTCTTTTTGATTGTTTTTTAAGTCAAGTTCTTTCAGGCAGCCCCGGATGGTACATACCTTTGTTTCTCACATACTTAAATTAAGAGTGCTGGTGCTGCCTGTTAGCACACCGCCTTCATTTGTCAACATTCCCTGCTTGAGAGCAACGATGATGATTTACATTCTTAGTTGGAACGGGTGGGTTTTTTAATTGCAACTGAAGCTTGTGACTGTGGAACCTGCTATGTTTGTATAATCCTGCATTATTTCATTTTCTTTTGATTGTTTTCTGTATTGCCTAATCAGAACAGTTGGGGCAATATCAGCCTTGCCATGCTGGCCTCAGTCAAGTGACACTGGTGATGGATTTGGGCTCTGTGCCCATGTTATCTGCTTGCTCCCCATTAAGCAGGAGGGAGGTTCCCTACTCCCTGAGTCAGGGAGAGTAGCTAGTCACTTGGTTTTGTGGGCTGCAAGGCCTGGGGAGGCGTTCCAGAAAGAGAGAAGATGCAGAAGAGTTGATCTGTTTTTTTTTTTTCTTGCTCGTGTGTATCCCTACATGCACTGACCCCTACAACACTGCCTGTGCTGAGATGGTCAGCATGAGGGTCTGTGCAGGATGAGTGGGGGATGCTGCAGGCCACACCCAAATGTAGCTGACTGGAATGAAGAAGAAAAAAAATTTAAGAGTTAGAGAAAAAAAAGGTGTCTGAAGGGGATGTTCAACTCAATCTCTGTCTGCAGCACTGAGGGGATGTGCTGTGTGCCTTGACACCAGCATGAGCTGCTGGCTTTTCTGTTTTGTCAGTGATAGTCAGTCATCCTGATTTGAGAGGGCACCAAGTGTGTGCTGAGGCAGTGAGCAAGGGCTGGTGCAAAATGGCTTCAAGTTAAAGCTTTGCTGAATGAAGTCTGGGAGAAGGCAAGGTGTTGGAATCCATTTCAAGGGGAATTTAACATCAGTTCATGTTTCACACTTTACAGATGGACTAATTATAGTCTAATTTGCTGGCATGTGGAATCTACCAGAGAAGCAGTCTGCAGGGAAGTCTTCCAAGGAAAGGCACTGAGCATGCAGATGACCTTTCCAAAGCCTCCCCAAAAGCCGTGCTCTCACACTGTCCCCTTATCAGCCAGGCTTAAAGGCAGACTCCTCCCCATGAGTGCCTGTGCTTATCTGTGAAATGGCTGCTCCGAGTTGGCTGCTGCTTGCTGGTGTTTCTGGCTGGATCTTCAAAGGGGTAAAACGCCCCCGGTTCCTGTAATTTTTCGTGGTGGTCTTATTCAAGTCTCCTGGCAGCAAAGCCAGGCGTCTCTCTTAATTTGTTTTGCAGAAGATGGAGAGAATGTTAGCGAGCATTTTCAGACACATGGAAGGAGACCTGTGTGACATATCTGCAGTACAAATGTGTTCATACAGGCATGACAGTTTCTGTCACAAGTTAAAATGAGTGGCGAGTGGGTGTTGCTACGTTTATAGTCACTCGTGAAATTTTCAATGGAAAATTGTGTAGGCAGCTCCCATTGTAGCCACATTGTAGGCACATTTTAGATAAATGAAAAACATCAACAAAGTAATTTCTGTATTAGACTTGTTTATAAATGAATTCTATGCACTCATTTAATCTGCAGAAGTGCCTCTAGGGATGGGTGTGAGAGTAAAGGATGTCACTGAGCACTGTCAGATGTCCTGCTCTGGCAGCAGTTGCTGCAAAGCAGGAGATAAAAGGTTGGATGCAGCGCTGGCCACTTGTGGAGTGGCATAGGTGGGATCCGCCTTTCCGTCCTGCTGTTGGTGGGGTTGAAAGAGCACTTTAACTTACACGCGTTTGTTCCATGGCTTCCATGCTGCCAGCGCAGACTCTGGGTATGTGTGTAGTGGAATGCTGACTTCCTGAGCATCTTGTGTTGGTGGCCCTCATGTCCTAGCACAGCTGACTCCGAGGCTTGGGGAGCAGAGGGGTTTGGAGGGGTTTGGCAGGCCTCTGTCAGGCTGTAAAGGCTTCAGTGTGGCATGGTGGTAAATCATCAAGCTGCTGGAGTGAGTTCCAGCCATGTGGGACTATGCAGCTGGCAGTCAGCCTGAGCTGAGACCCCAGGCCTGAGCAGCCCCAGAACTTTCCTTTCCTTTGCAGATGGAGCTGCTTCTCGTAGGGTCAGCTGAGGTGCACTTTCTGCTGTGCAGCTGAGAGAGAAAGCTGCACATCAAGCTGTGCACACTCAAATGGCTTTGCTCCGGGCTCAGACCCTCACTTAGCAGTTAGACCCTTTCCTTTGCCCCATAGAGGCAGAAGGCTCTAGAGTCCAGCATTTCACCCTCAGAAAAACCTCCCTGTAATCAGCACTGCATTTTTATATGTGGATATCTGATGCTATTTCACAAAACTCCATTTCCTGGTGTCAAATGATGAGAAGGGAAATTCCACTTTTAGCCAAACCAATCAGTTTCTGATCTTGTGGGCTGCAGGGAAAAGCTAGAGACCTTAAGCCTGAAAGGCCTCACACAGCAGAGAAGCAAGTTAAAAGAAGTAATAATAATAATAATAATAATAATAATAATAATACCCTTCACCTTTATAATTTTAATAAGTCTTTTATTTATGAACCAGTATCATATGTTCCAGAGGCAAGAAGCTGGGCCTGACTCCTGACATCTGAGAGCTCAGGTTTGGCACTGCAAGGGGGGTGTTTCTGTGCCAGGGAGTGAGGGTGCTGCCGTGGGGTGGGCTGGGAGGGTGGCATGATGGCAAACATAGCCCTCCAGTGTCATCCCTGACATGGGGTCAGCTTGTGACTCTTGGAGGGAATGCTTCCTTGCTTCCAGCCTCCCTGGCATCTTGTACTGCGTGCTCTGGTACCACCTCTCTACAAAGCATGCTGGAAGAGGAGGGATGACCTTTGCTAAAAGCTTTTTCCTGTATAAACAGAGGATGTAGGCAGCTGTGAATCCGTTTAAATCACCCATAGTACTCACAGTCCTGCAAGGCTTACGTGTAGCTGCACTGCTCTGTGTGTGCACAGAAAGGACAGAAAAGGTCTGCTGCACACCCAGAGCACGGAGTGACTTCTACAGATGCTGAAAATAAGGGCATCTCTCCTGTTGCAGAATGAAGTGATGGCACCCAGATGATCGGATGGCAGAAACTTGCAAACTTCTGCAAAATTCCAACTTTTCATTCAGCAGTTAGCGTAACTAAAACCAAACATAATTTTATCACCATGTTCCTGTGCAGTTCACCAGCACCTACCAGGCATAATAACAATGCATTATTAACTAAGCACAGTCTAACCACAGTAGCACAGGAGGCATGTGCCCTGCTTAGGACATGCACATCTCTCCTTATCCTCAGAATTCAGGGTAAGTAGCAGAAACAGACAGTTAACCAGTGGAGTAGCTTTCTAATAATCAGTTTGTATCACCTGTGCTCATGAATGGCTGTCTTGGGACTCTGTCATCTGTCCGTCCTTTTGGGAATATGTCTTACACTGTTTTTTCCTCCTAAACTTTCCTCTCTCAACTCTGGTACCTACAAACCTTCATTAAATTAATGGGAATGTTAAGTCTTTGGGCATCTCACATCTGGTGATGTGCTCACTGAGCTTTGCTCATATCACTTGCTTTTTGTCTTGTGTGAAAAGTCTGTTTGATCTGCCTGGGGAGAGGAAGGATGTGCAGAACCGCTGCTCACTGTGCTGAAACCTGTAGCAATCTCCTGTGGCAGATTCCCAGAAGTATAATAAGAGCTAACACTGCACTGGACAATCTGTATTGCAGATGTGGTGTTGATCAGGAATCCTTTCATTTTGGGAGGAGAATTTCAAATTTTATGAGAGGTTTTCATGTTCCTTATTAATGGATCTCTGCAGTTGGCACTCCCGGGAATTCTGCCAGGGAGCTGTGAAATTGGTCGGGTTGGACAATAAACTCCTATAGCTATTGTTGGCCTGCGCTGAGCTGCACATGGCAGGGCTAATGGAATCTGTAGCAGTTACAACCATGAATATGTAGCTGGCAGCGGGCGGGCTGTAGAGCGGGAGGGAGAAAGCTGGCGTACGGATCTGAGAGGCAGAATGCAGCTGCGGAGCCCTCTGCAGTGTGACTGTCTTTTCGTCTCTCCGAATGTGATCCTGCAAGATGCCAGCCTCCTTGGAGGGGAGGGGAGAGGTGGGCCGAAGTGCCTCCCCTTCTCACTCATTTCCAGCGCTGCCGAAATTACTCACTCGTGATAGGATGGGCGGGTGATTTGAGGCGGGAGCATCAGACTGCGCTGCTGCATCTGCCCGGTAACACCCCAGACATAAAGAGCCGCGTATCAGGCTCGACTCTGCGAATGTTGCATTAACATCTACGTGCCAGGCAAGGCAACAGTGTCTGTGGGAGGAGAGACGCAGTTTTTCTAGTGCACGGGTAAATGTGAGAGTTTGCTGGTCATACCCGGAGCTGGAAAGTGGAAGTTGGAAAGTCATAGTACTCTGTGTGTTTTTAGGATTTGCGATCAAAGGAGCCTTTTGACGATAAGTGACTGGTTTAATTGAAGTTGGAAACTGACGACTGCCCCCCCCCCCCCCCCCCCCCTTGGGTATTTGCTTCTTGCACCAGTCCTTCCTCCTACCGGCACGTGATGGTGTGAGCTTGCTGGCAACTGCGGAAAGGTCAGGGACCAGAGGAGGATGGAGGGACCAGATTTTTGAAGGAGGTTTAGAGACCCAAAAAAGGATGTTAGCTGCACCATGGGACAGAGAACGTGCTTGATTTCTCAAGGCAGTGAAAGTCCCACCCACAGCATAGCCAAGTGCTGCTGTGTTTTGTGGTTCTGGCCCCAACTTCTGTGCACCCCAAGGCTCAGTCCCAAGGTGGTGGGATACAGCATGTCGCTGTGTTTGGATGCTTGCATTGCTGGTTTTACCTTTGCTGCAGTGAACTCCAGATAAATAAAGGAGGTCAGCATCTGAAGCTATAACCCAATATCCTCTCCTGTGCTTTAAATTTATTAGATGAAATAAGTACAAAAATGTTGTTTTGGGACACATAGTGAGATTTAAAGTGCCTTGCAAAGAGACGATGGAGTTTTGCATGAAAATGCACATCCCGAGCTCCAGTGAGCAATCCCTCTGGGACCAGAGCAAGCCCAGATGGTGACTCCTCCAAGTGATTATTTTTCTGCCTTAAGCCTTTCCAGGAATTTGAGTGTGGGCAGACTGCCAGTGGACACTGGCTGTCCAGACAGTTTAGCAATGTTCTATGTGTACTCACTGCCAGAGATACCAAAGTCCAGCTGCTCTCCCTGATCTCTTTGTCCCTTTTACCTTCCCAGCCATAATTACACATGCCTGCACGCACGCACGCACTTGTGACACACACAGGAGCAAAAAATCACCTAGTGTTTCCTGCTCGTTTGCATATCTACAAATCATGATTGACAGCTCTAAAGTTAAAGGAAAGCTCCAGAGTCATAAAAATGTCATGAATCAAAAAAAAAAAAAAAAAAAAAGCATGCAAATAATAAAATCCTGTGACACACTCATCTTTCTAGGACAGCCAGCAAAAAACTGTTTAACCAGGTCTTGTACCTCTTGCCTTTGAGACACTCTTGTTTGGGTTGTCTCCCTTTCATTGCTTCCCAAGCAAAATCAGTCCTGTCTTATCTTTGCTGTTGCTGGAGCTTGAATATTGCTGAAAAGTTACTGTTTTACTTTTAGGTCTTGATGTAGAAATAGGCTGTTTTACACTGCATATTTCCATTTTTTGCAAATCCAGTCCTATGTCTGTTAAGAGTTCAGAGGCTCACTGTGAAGTGCCTGGGCTTTGAAAAGTGGGGCAGTATTCACTGCTCTATGGCTGTCTCATCCCTTGTCTCCATTAAATTTATTCATTCCTCCTGTGTTCTGCAGGAGATTTTGGACTGTCCTTTTGCTACTGGTAAAGATGAAGTCAGCCATCTGAAAGATTTACACCAAAAAAAAACAAAATACACGACCCAAAAGAGTTAGTACTTGGTATTTTTGAAGGATGTTAGCTTTGACATTGGAGGCCACCCAAACCTCAGTGGTTCAATGCTATTTAGCAGAATAAAATCTTTGCTTCAGCTCCTGCATAATGAAACTTCACCCTATTTCATAGAGCTTCATACTACTACTTTCGATGCAGAGAAGCTGAACTCAGATGCCTTGAACTTTTGGAACCACTGGTTTTGGGGAGCCTGGTTGCCCATCACAGCAAAAGAGCCTGTCCCTATTCAGTCCCATGTACAAGCTCCCTGCTCTGTTGCAGGCAGAGAAGCCAGCCCTCTGCCTCTGCTCCCAGCTTTTCCCCGTGGGAGTGTATTTAAATTCTGGATTTGCAGCTCATGTTCCAGAAGAGATTGGAGAATGGTCCAAGCCCAGCACAAGCTCCCCGTGGCAAGGGGAGCAGGATAAGCACCCCATGCTGAGGATGCCCCCCCTGGGCAGCTGCCTGGGCCAGGATCTGCTAACTTACCTACCCAAGCCGACTGCCTGGGGCAGAAGGCTACAGAGAGCTAAAGTTAACCAAGGATGACTGCGCAAATGTGAGCTTGGCAGTTTTATTTTTAGTCAAACTTAAAAAGAAAAATCTGTAAGTCATGTGTAATATAATAATTTTAGCTGTTGCCAAGACACGCTGAGCAACTGTTAGGAGGAGGGGAAGGCCCGTGCTGATCTAGCAGGGGCCCTGTCTCCTGGCTGCCCTCGTCGCCGCAGTCACAGTGCCGAGGTGATGGTGCTGACAGACCAGGGCAGGTCAGGATAGTGCCTGGGCTGCTGCGCCCTGGGTGTCACCGGCCCTTGCACATCTGAAGCTGCCCTGAGTTCTTTCATCCTCCCTATCTCCTCAAAGCCAGGGAATCTACCCTGAAACAGTGCTTTACCTCCGTCCCCCAGCTCTAGCTGTTGGTGTTTCATTACTGTTTATCAATATTTAAAGAATGGAGTAATTAACTTAAGACTGATTGTATCAAACCATTAGAAGGTTTGGACTTTTCCTGCAGGCTTACAGCAGCTTGGAGGACCATAAACGTAAAGAGTGCTTTTAAAGATAGGTTTAATCTGAGTCTAGTGTGTCTTCAAAGTACTTCATACACATATAAACATCAGGCTTATTGTTCATTAGAAGTGAGGCAGCAGGGAAAGAAATCCCCCAAAGGAATATTACTTGCCATAAGATAAGTATCATTACTGCTGTGCAGCATTCCCTTTAAAGTGGGCTATATCCTATTTCCATCCTCTTTCACATCCACTCTCAATTCTTTCTCTCTGTTCTTCTTAAATGTAATGCATGCTTTTCTTGTTGAGCTGCCACTCATGCGAGGTATGCGGCTTCTCATCACCCATTCTTGAACAACTTTCACAACAGCCAGAAATGCAGATGACAGGTGGTGGATGGACAGTGGCTGAGGAAAAGTTTCACTCTTCATGAAGGTTGATTAGGCAAGGCAAGATTTCAGGAAGAGAGTAAATGTAAAACACATTACAGTTACAATATTTTCTTTGGCAGGTAATAGAAGAGTTAGGAAGACTTTGTTGACTTGGATGAAATGGGTGATGCAGAAAGCATCAACAGCAAAATCAGCCCAATATGAAACTGGAGTTTTTACAGTAATGGGGGCTCATGATTTGGATCAGGAAACTCAAACACACTTTTCTGAGCAGCTCTGGGCAGGTGTCCCCAAGGCTAAGGACACCTGAGTCAAACTCATGGACCTGTGGCCATGGCCGTGAGTGTGATACCAACAGCCTCTGTGGTGCAGCAGTGGCTACGAAAGAGTGGGGTTGGATCCTGCCAGAGATGGATATGGTGCCAGCACCTGGCTCTGGCTTACCTGCATGTGGCAGGGAGTTCCTCCCAGCAGAGTCCTGCCTGGACACCTGAATGTGAGGCATCAGTAGCAGAGGGAGTTCAAAGCACTGGGTCAAAAAAACCCCACCAGACATCAAAAACCTGGCTCAGATCCATCCCTGGCTCTGGGCTGCTGCTGTAAATAGTTCGCATGGCTGAGGTTCATTGCCAGACTGAGAGATGAAGCACACGTGTCCCTGTAATGAGCTGTGGTGTGGAGTGGGGACAGGAGGCAGCTGCTGCCTCCACAGCCCTGCGCGGTGTCACGTGAAGTCACCTGCCAGTGTCTCTGGGTTTCAGGGGTTTAGGAGTGGCACACCACCTTCTCTTTGCACCATTCACAGTGACTTGTTGCTAACAGTATTTTGTGTGTGCCTGTTCCTCAGGGCTCCCTTATGTGTTCCCATGTTTTTTTAGGGCACGTTAGGGTGAAGGCAGTCGTCCTTGCAGGGGAAGAAGAGGCTGGAAGAACAAAGCAGGCACCATAGAGATATGGAGTGTTTTCATAGAGGAAGGAGAATGAGCCTTGGGAAATAAATGACTGCTGCTAAATGTGCCAAGTTATGGCCAGGTTGTTTCTGATATGCCTAAATGTTTTAATGTTTTCCTGATGCATTAGCAGACATGCCCAGGATTTTTCTGCTGTTTACAGCATAGCTAGCTGTCAGCTGCTCCTCGACATGAAAGTGGCATTGCCTTTCCATTTTTTTTTTTCCAGAGGTCTTTTTCCTCTTTGCTGATTTAGGGTGTCTGCTTATTTGTTTTCATTTCTCATGGCTGACAATATGACTCCTGTCTCCCTTGCCCACCCTTTCGTTGCAGAATCCAGAGGAGCTGTCGGAGGATCGTGCTCACAGGGAGATGATTCCTCATGAAGTCACTGGATCCCCTGCAGAAATCAAATGTGACTTTCCGTTTATCAGACTGAAATCAGAGCCAGCCAGACAGTGAAGCAAGCACAGTGGAGGGGGGACGGCGAAAGATGAAATCCAACCAAGAGCGGAGCAATGAATGCCTGCCACCTAAGAAGCGAGAAATCCCTGCCACCAGCCTGCCTTCGGAGGTGAAGCCGGTCCTGCCAAATGAAAACCACCGTGCAGATAACCTGGCATGGCTCCCCAGCACACCCAGTGGCCAGGGCTGCCTGGGGGGCCGGCACCGGCCCGGGGGCACCTCCTCGGTGGAGGCAGGCTTGCAGCAGGGTTTGCACAAGTCACTGTCTGCAGGGATGGACTATTCCCCGCCGAGTGCGCCCAGGTCCCTTCCAGCCTCTACCACTCTTCCCACGGTGTACTCGCCCGCCCTCTCCCAGTCAGGGACCCCCGTTTCCCCCGTGCAGTACACTCACCTGCAGCACACCTTCCAGTTCGTCGGGCCCCAGTACAGTGGATCGTACACCGGATTCATCCCCTCACAGCTGATTTCCCCAACAGCCAACTCTGCGACCGGTGCCGTGGCAGCAGCCACAGCCGTTGCAACCACTCCATCCCAGCGCTCCCAGCTGGAGGCTTATTCCACTTTGCTGGCCAGCATGAGCGGCTTAAGCCAGCAGGGGCACAAAGTTGAGCCGCACCTGGTCAGGACGCCTGGACTGATCGCTGCTGGGTCTCCTCCACCCACCCAGCAGAACCAGTACGTCCACATTTCCAGCTCTTCCCAGAGCACTGTCAGAAATGTCTCTCCTCCAACCATCCCAGTCCCCCTGCACCCACATCAGACAGTGATCCCGCACACCCTCACCCTTGGCCCTTCCTCCCAAGTGGTGGTGCAGTACACTGACTCGGGGGGCCACTTTGTCACCAGGGATCCCCCCAAGAAACCCGAGAGCAGTCGGCTGCAGGCGATGCAGGCCAAGGAGGTACTGAATGGCGAGATAGAGAAGAGCCGGAGGTACGGCATTTCGCCTTCTGCCGACATGGGTCTAGTCAAAGCAGGCAATAAACCAGCTCCCCATCATTATGAGACCAGGCACGTGGTGGTCCACTCGAACCCTGCCGAGTACGGCGTGCGGGATTCCTCAGGTGTCCGAGCCTCTGTCATGGTGGTCCCCAACAGCAGCACGCCCACAGCAGACATGGAGGTGCAGCAGGCCGCCAACCGTGAGACCTCTCCTTCAGCCCTAAATGACAAGGGAAGTTTGCACTTAGGAAAGCCAACCCACCGGTCCTATGCCTTGTCTCCGCAGCAGGCTCTGGGCCATGAGGGGGTGAAGGCGGTAGCCACGCTGTCCCCTCACACCGTCATTCAGACCACCCACAGCGCCTCCGAGCAACTCCCTGTGGGGCTGCCGGCAACAGCTTTCTACACTGGGACCCAGCCGCCGGTGATCGGCTACCTGAGCGGCCAGCAGCAAGCCATCGGCTACCCCAGCAGCCTGCCGCAGCACCTGGTGATCCCGGGCACCCAGTCCCTGCTGATACCGGTCGGCAGCGCGGACGTCGAGCCGTCGGGAGTCACGCCTGCGATCGTCACGTCGTCTCCTCAGTTTGCAGCAGTGCCTCACACGTTCGTCACCACCGCCGTCCCTAAGAGCGAGAACTTCAGTGCAGAGCCCCTCACCACCCAGCCTGCCTACCAGGCCACCATGGTGCAGGCGCAGATCCACCTGCCTGTGGTGCAGTCCATTGCCTCCCCTGCTGCCGCGCCCCCCACGCTGCCCCCTTACTTCATGAAGGGGTCGATCATCCAGCTGGCCAACGGGGAGCTGAAGAAAGTAGAGGACTTGAAAACAGAAGACTTCATACAGAGCGCGGAAATTAGCAATGACCTGAAAATAGACTCCAGCACTGTGGAGAGGATCGAAGACAGCCATAGCCCAGGCATCGCCGTCATACAGTTTGCAGTGGGGGAGCATCGAGCGCAGGTAATGGCAATGCATGATGGGCTGGGGGGGTTAGACTGGGATGCATGCTCTGGCCCCCCAGGCCATATCACAGCCCATTTGCTTTAGATCCACTCGGGCTTGGTTCTTCATCCATCTGTGATTCAAGCTGTAGACCAGAAATCATCCCCCTCACTGTGGTGGGGGATCCATCAGGTCGCACTGGTGATAAATGTAGACTCTTGGATATCAAATGGGTCTCTTTTATAGCTGGAGAACTCACAGGAAGACTTACGTGATTTTCGTGGATTTTTATTAAAATACCAGATAATGTAAGGAGTATGAAAGGTTATATTTTTCATTTTGATAGATGATTTTTACTATTCACACCAGAAAGGTCGGGATAGAATCAGATCAAAACCTACCCTAAAGAGATAGGGCACAAGGCAGTGAATTTCCATGTCTTAAAAACTTGTAGCTGCCTGGGAATGGTTCTCATGCACATAAGTTACCGAAATGTACTACAGAGTTTTCCTGAGGCTTCAGTTGAAGGTGGTTTTAACATTGCATGGCTCATGTAAACTCTGTGGTCAAGTGAAATTTGGAAGGAAAAACCATCTAGGTCTCTGGGCAGGCTGCGCTTCTGACCTTTGTTTCTCTGTTTGCAAAGCAAGAAGAAAACCTATAACTTTCCAGAGGTGTTTTTAGGTTGAGAACGAGTGCATATTGATTTGAAAGTGTTATCCTGATGCTGTCCATTTTCTAAGCAATTTAGATTCTGTTGGTTGATGCTGAAAAGTTCAGATGTCCTGTGTAGTATTTGGCTTCCTAGAGGTACTCAGTTTAGATAATCCTGTTGCAAATCTTTTTGTTTTGGTGTGAGTGCTGTGAACTCTGCTATCTGCACCTCTGATGCTGCAGCCTCAGTGCTGGAGAAGCAGAATGAGAGAGAAGGAGAATGGACACAGGTAGTAACACACCTCAGGCTGATGGTTTGGAGGAGAAAAGCAAACAGTGATGGTACTGAGGAGCAGATCACACAGAAAACTTCTTACAGTCTCAGCAGCCTGTGCCCTGTCCTTCCCCAAGTGTACATACATGGTGAATCACTGCGTGTGCCATGTCCTCCTTCTCAAGTCAAACAGGCAGATTCCCTGTGTAGGTTTGTTCATGTATGTGCCTGCATCTGCACAGCTGATTGAAGTCAAGCCTCTGGTGCTTTCAGTATAGAGACTTGATTTTTCCCCTCTGCTTAACTGTATTTTGGTGCATCTCAGGCATCAAGGTTAGAGGAACTGTCCTTGGATCAGGACCAGTTACTATAATTTGCTGTGGGGTGCCTTGAATAATGAGATTTCAAAACTAGCAATCTCCACTCTGCAACTTTCATCTTGCTCACATTTCTCTGTCTGCAGCCAGGCCATCGGTGTCTGCACAGAAGAGGTACAAACGAGCAGGTAGCGTTTGTGTCGTGTCTCAATCACAGCCCTGTCAAGGCAGGCAATGGACTGCGGTCCTGGGAAGAGCTGCTCTTTTGCAGAGGGTGGAGTGCCATCCTCTGGCAGACAGGGAGCGAGTCCGAGGCTGTGCAAATCCAGAGCCTGGCACATGGGTCTCACCCAGCAAAGTGTCACCTTACAGAGAAGCCTATCGGGAGCAGGCTGACATCATTGCAGCCGAAATACTCCCCAGCTGTGTTTCCCACTGGGGATGCTTCCAGAATGGAGGGAGAGTCATGTAGAGATATGATTAGAAATGGGGGTTTAATTTAGGTTTCCTGCAGATTCCAGGACTTGGGTCTCTTCCCAGATCAGTGTCCCTGCATAGTAGGGACAACTGCTGGTTTTCCTTCGCCTTGATGGGGGGCGGGGGGGGAGAGAAAGAGAGAGAGAGAGAGAGAGAGTGCATTTCTGCATGCTTGAAGTCTGTATGACCTCACCCTTAGCCTGCCGTGGCGGTCTGGAAGTATTCAGCCTTATTTGCAGGTGTGCAGCAGTCATTACTCCTGAGAAAATTGCCTGTGTGAAGAAGCTTAGTCTTCTTACTGAAAGAGCAGTACTTGGTCGAGCTGCTCTGAGCACCGGCACTGTGGTGCTGCTGGGCTGAAATAGAGCCCTTGACTCTGGAGTGCAGGGGGATAGAGCTGCGTGTGTAGTGCAGCTCCACAAAGTATTTCATTACAATTGAGTTTCACTTGCATACATGCTTCTGAAAGGAGGGAGTTTTTCGAGTGGTATTACCAAGGGAGTGTTACTTGTAAAGACTAAGTGCCATGCAAAAATAGGGTTGTTATCATTAGCTTTGGCTCACTCACTTACTCCTCCCAGGGATCTCTGGGAAGTCATTATAATATTGATGAATCTGTATTTTCAAGCTCTGTGCAAACACTAGCTAATTTTCTCACCAGTTGAGGGACAGAGGTAGGAGGTTATTTTCAGCTGAGCATATACCACTGTAATGTAAACAGGGAGGCACC
This sequence comes from Vidua macroura, assembly GCF_024509145.1. NCBI lineage: Eukaryota > Metazoa > Chordata > Aves > Passeriformes > Viduidae > Vidua > Vidua macroura. Next base: position 65,272,199 of record NC_071571.1, on the reverse strand, counting down.
AGGCAGCTGCTCTTGTGTTGTGTCACTGCAAGCCCACAGCTGGCCCTCCCCAGCACAGCACTTAGGCAGAAAGGGATCATCTTCCCTCCTTTTCCAGTCCCCCAGTCACCTGGAAAATCCATCCCTCTTCCAGGTATAGAAACCTAGAGGAAAATCAACGCACCTGAAGGCCTTAATAACTGAAATAACTGACCTAACTGTCTTTACCCCTGAAAGGATGCTAGGTTTCCATTTCACAGCATCCAGCTCTGGATTAACAAGTCAAGTAAGTATCAAACGAGCCAGAACCCAAAGTCCAGCTGCTAGTCCTCTGCATTCAAGGTGCATTCATATAGACCCATGGATCTACATGTTTTTTGAATTCCTCATATTATTTTTGTAATAAGCATTTCATCATTATTACCTGTCCATCCTTTTGCTGCCAGGAGAACACAGAAGACAATAATTCACTTCCCTTGATGTTAAGGTCAAAGCACATAGGCTATGCAAAACAAGTTCTCTGAAATGCTACACTTCAGTTTCTAATAATTTCTGAAGTATAGATTAAATGGAAAACATGAGCATACAGTTCTTAATTTTCCTTAAAAAAAAAAAAAAACTACAACAAAACAAAACTGGAATCATAAGCACTAGAGATGGGAAAGTCCCAATCGAGCATGCAGTTAGTAGCCCTAACTAGTTTAGTTTAGTGCATATGATTTTAGACCATCATCTAGTTCAGTTTTCCCCTTACATCTTTCAATGCACACACAAATGGTCTTTGCCACAAATGGCACTTTTTCTTTGAGCTCCTCTTTTCATTATCTTTGACACCGTCACAGACACAGAAAGAGATGTTGACTCAGTTCACTGCTGCAGATGGAGATCTCTCCCAGCCTTCCCCTTATGCGATCTCTGGTCACAGGACAGTAAGATCTCTGGTCACAGGACAGTAAGTCCTTTTGTCTCCAAGTGATGGGTGGCTGTGGTCTGTCCTCATGTTAGTGAGTTCTGGGAGTGCAGCAGATGACACAGCTCATGTGATAAAGGCAGCAGCCTGTGGTCTGCTGGACGAGAGGCGGCTTCTCTTGAGAAATTACAGGATTGCGTGACTGCAGAGAGCAGCAGCCCCTGACGTTCCAGCCCTGCCTGCCTTTGCTGTAGTAACAGTGGACTGAATTGGGGTAGATGCAGCCCTGGGTGAGTGCTCAGTCAGAGCATGTTCTGGAGAATGGTTCCGTGGCCCAAGGTGCTGCCTACAGCCCCAGAAATCTCTTACAGGAAATCCACTCTTGTGAAGGCATCAGAGTGCAGGGGGAACATTACAAGTTCTGAAGTTTCTGAATAGGGAAGGTTGTGTACCTGGCACTGCAGAGGCTTCTCTCTGTGAGAAGGAGAGCTTCTCTTCTGTGAATCCGCCCAGTTGTTTTTTGGGCCCAAGGAGCCTTTCAGCACCCAAAGCAAGGCCTTCAGTGGAGAGCTCTGCTGCTTAATTGCACATTGTTTCCAGAACTGCTTCCTTCTCTTTGTTTCCAACCTGCCACTCCTAGTTTCATCACATTTTAATAATCTTATGGAGAAAAACACTTAATTGGAAAATGTATGTTTACATTTATTATAATACTGTTCACATGAACCACTTTCATTGGCACCTTTTGCTTTCGTGCTTGTTATTTTGGTTGCAGCAGTGAGGCCCAAGACTAAAGTTGTGTTTCTAAATGAAGGGAAGGGTGTTTCCTGGGCATCAGATCTTCCAGCCCCTGGTATCTGTATTCCAGCTCCAGCTGGGATTTCTAAAGCTTGTCTTGCCTACTGAGTTTGGATGAGAAATAAAAATTACAAAGGGTTATAGAAAGTTTCAGTTTTCAGTGGCTGCACTGAAGAGTTTTGGCTGCTTTCACTAGTCAGTGTTAACAAATAGAAATATAAATGTAGCTTGCAATAGAGCCTCAGTATGCTTTGAGAGGAGCCAACATGTTTGTTTCTTACTTTATCCTTTTACTAGTAGGTAGAAAAGTTCTAAATTTCCTTCTCTCCTATAATAATTGTGGCAAAATACTAGGGGGTCAGGGGGAAGCTTTTAAAATAAGGGGGTTTGTGTTTTAATGCAGTGATCAGAAAAAATGTTGTGGGGATGCTTTTACTGAACTTTCACATTTCAAAGGTCTTAAACTTGTTTTTAGAGTATGGTTGCCTCAAATCCCTCCTTAGCTGAATCCAGAAGCAGAGAGCTAAAACAGGGCTTGATAATCCATGAGGGAATTAATTTCAAATCAAAAGTGGTACATGCACAGTGTGACCAGATCATGAGGATTCTAGCATTCCACCATCTTGGGTGTTGTTCATGATCACCACCACCAATTCGGGCAAGTGTTTCAGTGATCAACCCTTCAGGCAAATGTTTGGGATACTACATTTAAAAAAAAAAAGCATAATGTGTGGTGGAAGTGTGTTGACATCAAGAGGAACTTGTGTGTTGGTGGAGATGATGCACATAACCAAGTATGATTCCCACAGATACAAATAGCTTTTGACAAGGATGGAAAAGTAGAAAAGGACAGGGAAAAAAATGCAGCAGGCAAGCAGGAAGAAAGAAAGAGGTGAGAAAAAGCAATATAAAGGAGAAGGCTGTGTCCACCAGATGATGCATGCCTGGAGACAGCCTACAGTTCTTGTGCAGACAGCAGTTTCCATGTAAGTCCATGGGAGATGCTGGATACTCAGTACTTCTCCTGATTAGACTCCAGTTAAATTGAGATGCATATGTATGGAATAGGATCCCAAGCTCTGGGCAAATATTTCTGCAAATCCTGGTGCTGGAGTGTTTCTATCTAGTGACATGAAGGGATGGGGCTTTCATGGTTACCTCACCCCACTTTCTCCATAGTTCGAGCTTAAACCAAGGCTCAAGTCAGGTCCCTTTCCACTGTTGCAGTGTGTGTAGTTTGACTGTTGGCAAATAGTTCTGATTGGAAAAGGTTTAAGATGACGAAAATTGATGTAGTGTCTTACACCTCTAAATTGGTCCTTTTGAAATTCCTTGTACAGTGGCTTACTGTGTTGGGCAGGTGGAGTGGCAGGATAATGGATGCAGTGTTATCCGCTGGCCTAGTTGCAGAAGTGCATAGCATATATTTATAGACTCAATTAGTTTTTTTCCAACAGAAGGGTTGAATTTTTTCAACCCTTCCATAAACAGGAGTTGGCTGCTAGTGCATGGCATGCACGTAGTCAGAGGCACTGTCAACATCCAGTGGGAATCATTGGTTTCCTGGTTCTGGAGCATCTCTCTCTGACCTGTCAGACATTCCTGAGCAAGTCTTCTTGCCCAGAAGGGCTGTGGAGCTGGTGGGGTGTGAGAGGCACTACCAGGAGCCCTGCTTGCAGGAAGGGCAGCTGTGGGGGTGGCATTGCTAGCAGAGAAGGGGTAGGGCTGCTGGGGGCAGTGCTTCCATAGAGTCCAGCCTCTTCTGTGAGACAGACCGTGCAACTTCATCCCAAGGTTCACACTTAACATTACGAACATATGTGTTGGAACACTGGAGTGCAGTGTGCATCTCAAACTGCTTCTGTGTCGAAATGCATTTTTAATGGTGCAAAGCCATGCTGGGTGTGAGAGCGTTACTCATTCCCAGAGGTGAGAGGTGGTTTCACAAGCCTGCTGTGATGTTCTTAAGTGGTCCTGGAGAGGGGAAGACTCTCCAGGCAGCTGTTATAGTCTATGCCTGCTGAATGGCTCAGAAATGAGGCGAGCATGTGTATTCAGCTGATCTCCTGCCCTTTTGCCCCTACCAAATAAGGGATACACCATCAGAGTGGGATCCTGCCCCCATGCCTGAGAAGAGCTCCAGAGGACATGAGGACCATGGGAGCAGAGCAGTGGGTATCCATCTTCAGCACAAGCCAGCCTCTTAGAGTGACAGACCTCACTGGTGTGACATGCAGCAGTTAAAAACACGTGCCAAGTTCTAAAGAAGTATTAGTCAGAATTTCCTGCTCTCTTTGTAGTGTTACTGGGGGGGGGGGGGTGTCAGCCCCATGGGTTGAGAATCACATGAGTCCACATCAAGTGTTTGAGCCTGCAGTGAGTGCTGGACTGCTACCATGTGCAAAGATAAGTGGGAATTTTTATCATGTTTTTATTAGGTGTTTTTTTATCATGTTGGGACTTCAAGGCCCAGCATTTGCAAGGTCAAGGAGCAGGGGGAACCTGCTGTTGGTCTGTTCTGGCCATGGCAACTCCCCACAAGATGGTTAGGTAGGATTCCTAACCAGATGTATCTTTAAAGTGGGGTGAAGCAGAGGGAAAGGGGACATGGTACAGAAAAGGAGACACAGTTCAGGAACCACAGGAAGAAGAGGAGGGACAGCCACCTCCCTGAGGAATTGCAGGAGGTAAACTGTGCAGGAGAGTGGAAGACCAGGTGTGAGAAGAAACTGGACTGATAATGGACTGCTGGGTGAAGGCAGGCTCTCACTTGCTGCTCTTAATGGCTACAACTCTGTATGTGCTCGTGGCCTTCCCCTGGCAATCAGAGTACCTTCACCCTTTCATGCTGCTAGTGAGTGCTTGTTCGGACAGAGGCCAGGATGACATTCCTGTGATCATTTAGGAAATCCTATGTCAGAACTGAGAGCTTCTCTTGAGCCATCCTCTGGTTGGAAAGAGTCTTAAGATTTGAATTACAGGTTCTAGGTGCCACAAGGGGATGGTAGGAAACAGTTGGCCAGACACTGAAGCTGTTCTAACTCTTACACCTGTCTGAGTGACTGGATAAAGGTAAAGCTTGATTCCTGCTGAAGTTTGTGCTATGAAATACTGAGCACAGAGAAAGTATTAAGAGCTGGGTGACAAGGGCTGGTGTAAAGTCTGGTGACCAATATTCTGATTTTGCAGAAACTGAACATTGCCTTTGCAATTCCAGCTTTATCCCTCTCCCCTGTGGCAAGCACTGCACATGTGTGAGGGCTCATGGAGTGATCTCATGCTCTCCCCTCTCTCTCCCTCTGTCTCCCTATGTTGTCCTGTCTCTTTCTGCAGGTCAGCGTGGAAGTCTTGGTAGAATACCCTTTTTTTGTATTTGGACAAGGCTGGTCATCCTGCTGCCCTGAAAGAACCAACCAGCTCTTTGATTTGCCATGCTCCAAACTCTCAGTGGGGGACGTCTGCATATCGCTCACACTCAAGAACCTGAAGAACGGCTCTATTAAAAAGGGCCAGCCCATGGACTCAGCTAGCATCTTGCTGAAGCATTCAAAGAATGACAGTCTAGCTGGAAGTAGACACAGGTATGCAGAGCAGGAAAATGGGATTAATCAGGGAAGCGCACAGATGTTAGCTGAGAATGGTGAACTGAAGTTTCCGGACAAAATAGGATTGCCTGCAGCACCTTTGCTCACCAAAACAGAACCCAGCAAGCCCCCAGCAACAAGGAAGAGGAGGTGGTCAGCCCCCGAAACACGAAAACTAGAGAAATCAGAAGAGGAGCCACCTTTGACTCTTCCCAAGCCTTCTTTTATTCCTCAGGAGGTTAAGATTTGCATTGAAGGTCGATCCAATGTAGGAAAGTAAAAGTTGTTTGGGGAAAGGAAATTAGGCTATCCCTTGTCATTTTTATCCAGATTACTGTACTGTAGACTAAATAACCCAGTATTTACATGTTATCATCTTATTTTAGGTTTATGTTATAACCTTGTTGTTATAGTTGCAGCTGGTATTATGCAGGAGACTGGTGCATATGTTTTTCCACAAGTGTTTGTCAGTGACTAGGTTTATTGAGAGCTACAGAAGGGGCAGTATCTGCTTCACACACCCTTAGTGGAAATGAATGTGTTGTCATGGCTCCTGTTTTCTAACACCTCGTGTAGGACAGGGTCCAGCTGTGATTTTGTTTCCTTTTCGTCGCTGTTTTTTTTTTGTGTTTGTTTTGTTGTTCTGGTTCCTGTTCTAGTTTTTTTGGGGGAAGGTGAGGAGAAGGGAACTGTAGCAGAGGTGTATGTCAAACATGGGGTGCATGTGTGTGTGTGTGTGTGTGGATGTGTGCCAGCCCCCAGGGTGGGACGGCTGCTCTCTGGCGGGCTGGTAAATTAGGCTTCCTCACCCCAGGTGGATGCTGAGGACACAGCCCTTTGGTGTGTTACTGAAAAGGATCAGACAGTCTCTGATGTTTTCAACAACAAGCCAACTCTTACTCAAGGCTCTGCTATATATATATATATATATATATATATATATATATATATATATATATATATATATATTTGTGTGTGTGTATATGTATATATATATTTTTCCCCCATGGGGTCTGACTGCACTGATTTTTATTCCTAAAGCAAACTGCCACACCACATTTCCTTTCTGCTTGCTAGTGCAGTTCCATTGCCTGGAGTCAGCGATGGCGAGGCTGTACGGACCCTCGCGCCGGTTGCCCTGCAGGGTTTCCCTTGAGGGCCGGGGGGGTGGGTGTGTGCGTGTGGCGTGGGTGTGTGTGGGTGTGCAAGGAGGCCTCTGGCTCTGCGGATGTGCCTGGCTCAGGCTCACTCCTATTTCTGTGCAGTGTTAGACAAATCGACCGGGTTACGCCATTGACATTTGCTTCCACAAGGTAGACGCAGACTGCCCCTTTGAGATCACAGGCATCCATCGTTTGCAGTTAGGTTGCAAATCTTTGTCTTTAACTCTAGTACTGGTTTTAGTTCATGGTTATGGACAACTGGTGCCACTTTTTTCAAATTGCGGTGTGTGACACAGGAATCCGCTGTTGAAGATGAACCTAGAATGTCTTTAAGCACTTAAAATGCTGTTCACACTTTATTGCTGAGCATCCTGGTCTAACACTCAGTACGTACTGTATATCACTTTAACCTGCTCGGAAAGCAACAACAACAAACAAACAAATCTCTTCAACACTGTAACTACATGCAACTATGTAAAGTTTTCTCACAGGCAAGATGCTGAAAGTTTTAATGTGGTTTCAAAGGGATGAATGTGAATTATTGAACTAGTATGTGACAGTCATTGTCCACAAAGGACTACTTAATAGGAGGCACTTTTTAAACTTTAATGCTTGAGAAAGAGTTAAAGGCATATGCGAGCTGACATAATAAAAAAAAAATAAGAGAAAGTAAAAAGGAAAGAGGAAAAATCATTGTCCAGTGTTTTTGAAAAAGATGGACTTTAAAGAATCTTGCAATTTGCACATCTTGAGTTTATCATTTGTGTGGTATTCCTGCAGTTTTTACCTAATAATGTTGTGGGGTGGGGGGGTCTGAAAGAGCATAAACAAATGTAGCAATTACTCACTAACCTGCCTACGCTCTAGGCCATTTCATAGGGTTACGTTCCTTTCAGAGTTCATTTTCGGTCTTTCTACCTTATCAGCCACACAGAACCAGGTCCTACCAGGACACCTCTGAGAATTTTTCTTCAGACTTGCTGAGAGAGTTTTCCAGAAAAAAAAACCCACATTTCTATAAGTAACCAAGGTGTTTGTTTGTTTTGAAAACAAACCTATTGTTATTTTATTTTTATTGTTATTATTATTATTTGTTATTTTAATTGCATCGTTTTCCATTGGAAAGGCGACATTTCAGGAGTTTGGTACAAACCAAGTAGGAGCAGGGGGGATTCACGTGTTCAGTCTTTTCTTTCCCCAGGTAGGGCCGGATCCTCTGAGGTGCTGTGCACCCAACCTCCTGCACAAGCCTCGGGGAGGTGCCAGTGGAATTTCAGTGGGATTGCACTCAGGCCCTCTGTGAGCACACATTCGTGTCGTCATTTTTGGTTGGCGAGTTCACATCCTTCAGGTAGTTTTGAAAAAGCTGTTCTCATAGGGAGAACAGGAAATCAAAATCTGTCCTTAGAAACACAGTAACTTAAAGTGAACAAATTTATTTAAAGTCTTGTTTTCCCTCTCCCCTGAAATACAGTGCTTTTCTTTGAGAGAAGAAATGTTAACCCCAAACCCCATCTTTGACTCTTGTTACTTGTTACTTGAAATTTAGCTCACACCAGACGTAATTGTTTTTATACCATATTCTGGGGTGCACCAAAAAGTTGAAATATGTTTAAAATAGCTTGAAACTTTTTTTGAATTTCCTTGAATTTTATTAACCTCTCGGCGGGCTACCAAATAGCTGAGTGGGTTTCTTCTCACAATCACACAGCTTAGTTAGTGCTTATTTGTTAATATTTCTGCTCAGAGAAGTTGCTTAATCTTCCATATACTCTGCTCAGGGCACTTGCAATTTATTGTTTCGTTTTGTTTCCTGGGGTTTTTTTAAGCTTTGATGGTAAAGGAATAGAAAGAATTACAGATTTTAGTTCACAGTCTTACCACTATTTCTGTACTTCATGTGTATTTAGAAAAGAAGAAATCTCAAGTAAAACCATACGCATACACATTTGTGGTCAATAAGGAAGCAGGGGCTATTAAACTGACTGGATCTATTCAACTAACACTAAAAAAAAAAAAAAATAAAATACATTTGGAGCAATAGGAATGTATTAGTTCTGTGCTTGTATTTCAGACTGAGGAATTCTGAAATAACTGGTTCTTTCCAAACAATTGTCCCCTTCCATGCTTTAGCTTTTGTAGGATGTGCAATACTTTATGTGCCAACTTAGACTCACCTGTGCGGTGTTAGCTAGATCTCATACCCACTTCTGATTTCCCCTGGTTATGTCCCTTTTTAATTCTTTCTTTCTGCCTTTCTCCCTGAACCCCCCTCCCCCCATTAATAAGTCCCTCCTTGTCCTCCCCCCTCCAAAAACTCATACCATATTAAGGGTAGAAGATCTCTTGTCCTGGGAAACACGAACCCTTTTTGTATTTGTTGTTTAAAGAGATCCAGGAAGAAAAAAAAAAGGCAAAAAAAGATGTATTCATGTCTACATGGCATCCAGGCAGAGGGTGACACTTCAACCATATGGCCAAGTGCCACCTTCTGCCTGGACTCATGCACACAGGATCTGGCTCCCACTGGGGCCAAGTCCTTTGCAAGGCGGGGCTTTGCCTTTCCCTCTGGCACTGAGCATCCATTGCGGTGCAGCCCCAGGCCCAGGAGTGCCATCGATCCCCAGGGCAGGTGCAAAACACCACTCGAAAGCACGGGGATGCTGAGGTGAAGCCGAAGGAGGAGGCTCTGCCTCTGCTCTGCATGGTGGCCGCTTTGCAACAGTAACTAACAGCAGTTTTCTTTTTGTTTCTTTCCTTTTGTAGCAGGCCTCTTTAGTTTACAACGAAATGCATACAATCACCAAGAAATTAGTCAGGGCAAAGAAAAATAAAACAAGAACCTCTTTATAGGGATTTCTAAAAAAAAAAAAATAAATCTGTCTATCTATCTATCTATCTATCTATCTATCTATCTATCTATCTACCTATCTATCATCTATCTATATATCTCTATATATAAAGTGACTGTTCCTTATAGCGTCTAACTTAGGCATTGTTTCAGTTTGTCTGGGCCACATTGTGGGGAATTTGAGTTTGATGTCACTTACCTCGAGTTGTCTGGTCGAGACCCGAATCGGAGTCGCTGTTGACCTATTTTACCATTTTGTACCTTGCCCTTAGGCTTGCTTTCCCTCAAAGATGCAGACCTCGGGAGGAGGGGAGGGACACACGTTCCTTTTTTCATTCCTTTAATTCCTTTGTCCCACTGTCACTTTGTTCCCATTGTTCCCGTCATTTTCTCAGCATGGGGAAGTGACATCACTACTCTTGTTTCCCTTAAATCAAGGAACATTTAGAAACCTTTCACACCTTTTACTCAGGGATGGGGCTGGTGTATGTGTGGTACACTGATGTGACCAGAAGCAGCACTTTTACTGCTCCGGAGTAGGGATGTACAATGTTACAGACAAGTTTGGATTTCCTGCATCTCATGGTTTAAACTTTGTAGATCTCATTTAGATTGCAATACAAAAGCAGCAGGCTCAGCATGAACTGTAGCTGTTGGTTATCACGAAAATACACTCTCTGCAGAGATTTATATTACTTTAAAGTGTGTTGCCAGTAGTAAAAAGGAAATGGTGAATTTCTGTTAATTCTTGCAACTGCTTAAAAAAAAAAAAAAAAAAAAGCCTGTGTCAGGGAGAGCGAATTCTCAATCTTTTTAAACACTAATAGTGTTGTTTCAGAGTGGCTCTTGGTGCAATGCTCTGCAAGTCATGGGACCCAGTTCTGCAAACATTTATACATGTGCCCATGGGAGGTCTGGGCTGGCCAGCAAAGGCTGCTCAGGGGCTTGCTGTAAAGCTCATGTATAAATCTTTGTGAAATTGAAGTGTGGTTCAATCAGGGCCGTACCTTAATTGGGCAGCTGGAAAAATGTCAGGGTTGACCAGGGCAGAAGCCTTGGGCAGGTGGAGGGGATTTGGCCCATTGAAGCACTTCTGCTGTCCCAGAAACTTGACAAATGGCAGAATGGGATATGCACTCGTAGTTTCCATTACTTCCCTCCCCATCATCACAGGTAACAGCAGAGTCCATGTGGCCTCTGGCCAGTGCTGATGTGAAAAGCAAGGGGAACATACCACCAGAGTGGAGGCAGTAATTTCCTTTTCTCTGGTTCTTCCAACCCTCCCACTCTCCCAAATCTTGTAATACATAGCAAAATGAGAATTTGTTGATGCAGATATGCCTATGTGCACACACACCCCCAGGCAGAAGTGTCTGTTTGCACACAAAGAAGTTATGTGTGCATTTTTTTTATGTGTATGCCTACATGTCCACTTGATTCCCTGTCCTGAGGACAGCCTTGCTTTGTGCCCATAGGGAAATTCCAAACGCATTGCACACCTCTACTCCAGAGTTCAATTTCTTTTACATAGACGACCTCGCTTCAGATGTGTTACCTTTACTGATAGGATCTTTTCTTGTAGCACTATACCTTGTGGGAATATTTTTTGATGTAAACCTAATTTGAGAAGCTTATTAAAAATAGAAACTTTTTTTGAAGCACTCACATTGAGGAGTACAGGTAATGTTTTAAAAAATTGCACAAAAGAAAAATGAATGTTGGAATGATTCATTCAGTGTTTGAAAAAGAGATGGCTCTGTTTGAACAGTGAGTTTCATACCTTGTTTGTAAAAAAAAGTTTTTAAATACAAAAGCAGAGAAAGGTTGAAAGTTACATGTTTTTTGTATATAGAAAATGTCATGTCTAGATGATCTGATTTGTATTGGCTCTGGCCAGGAAGAATTATTACTTAAAAGGCTCTTAAAGAACAACTGTGCTTAATTTTCTGTTCATATTACATGGGTCCCATTTCTGGGGAATGGAGTCACACTGTTTATTCCTGTGCTGAAAATACACCTTGGAGCAGCAATTCCTGAGTGCAGCTACCGGGCACTTCGAAGGGTGGCTACTGTGCAAAATGAGAGTCTCACTCTCCAGTTGTATTTTGGCTTTAAGTCTCTTCCGCCTGTGCTGAGGGAGCCCGTGGCAGCCCAGAGGTCAAGGCTGGTTTTGAGGGAGGCCTTGGCCGTGCCCTGGGCAGGCAAGGCCCGGCTGGCCCGACTGTGGGGACCCTGCTGGTGCTGGCAGCCCTCGGGTTGAGAGCTGCTGCCGGTTGAGCACAACCTGCGTAGTTTCCACCTGAGGCCTTTTGGTCCCATTTTTTTCTCTCTCTGGGGATGCTGTTCCACATTTTTTCAGCACTTCCTGGTCCAGATGAAATCCAAAGAGTACAACCCTGAGCTAGAAGTGCTTGTAACAAGGTTTCCTTGCCCAGCACTAGCAGCAGAATGGTATCTGAGGCGGCCCAGCCTTCCAGCCCCTGTCACTGGCCGGCTCTCCCACCGCTGCTGCCAGAGCGCCAGGAGCAGCTGGTCACATGGTTCCAGTGACGGTCTTGAGCAATGGCAAGACTGATGTTTTTCAAAAGCCAAAAGGAGAGGATCCTGAAGCAGTTTCTGAAGAGAGGATCCTTTTCCTGTCCAAAGATTGAGCTGGGCAGCTGGCAGCTGGAGGCAGGGTGGAGAGGGCAAAGTTTCAAGCTGCTCCCATCCCCCTCCCCAGAGGTGACCCAAGCTTCAGCTCCCGCAGGCACAGGGGGTGGGAATGCTTGCCCTGTGCAAGTGACCCCTGGGTGCTCAGAAACCAGCCCCAGTTGTGTTTCGGTGAAGTGCATTCAGCCAACAGGTAGTATTTATACAATAACCATCTCTAAGGGTTCCGTAGGTTTTTTCTTGTTAGCTGAAAGGACGCAAGTCTTCCACTGAGGATTTTATGGAGGCTTCATCCAAGGTTGTTTCTTTTTTGTTAGTTTCTATTTTGAGCAGTTAAAGCTCCTGAGCCCTTTCCCTCGACCACGCAGTAGGTGTGCATTGGAAGTGTTGTTTGCAGCGAGCGGAGTCACTTGTTGAAGCTGTCCTTGCTGTACCACGGAATTGGTGAGGGCAGAAACTTCAGGGCCCAGATCCTCAGCCAGAGTGGAGCAAGGGTGGGGCCACTCACTCCACCGGCAGTGCAGGGTCTGCCCCTTCACACCTGCTGGCGAGGGGATTCCACCCTGGCGTTTGCTTTAAAAGTCCAGGACCCAGGTACTCTCCCGTCGAACAAGCTCTGCAGAATTCTTGTTCCAGTCCACTGAGTTTGGATCTGGGCAGCTGAGGGCAAAAATGGGCCAGGGGTGGCTGCAGGTGGCTCGGACGGCCAGGCGCTTCGCGAAGTTACTAATCTGGTAAGGCATAGATGCAACTCTTCACGACAGTCAGCTAATGTTGAAACTCACTAATGTATGTATTTGCTCCTTTTTTTTTTTTTTTTTTTAATAATGTATTAACTTGTTGAACACTGTTCTTTTTGCAGTGTTACAAAAGTGGGGGTGGGGGAATTTCCCAACCTTTTTCAGTTTGGGTGAGCTACTGAAATCCATTTTGTACTAGCTATGTCACCACTCCCGGCAGCAGCTGGCAGCGGCGCTTGGCCGAGCCGGGGTCAGGTCCAGCCATTCAATATCAGTAGTTTTTAAAGTAATTTTTTTTTTTAATTGTCTAGTATTACTAATGAGGGTTGTTGCAAATCACACTTCCAGTGTAGTTCCTAGTGTAGGCCCAGTAAAAGGGATATCGCAGCTTTGTGTTGGGGAGAAATTGAGCTGACATGGCCAGTACAAAGGAGAAAATAGGGAGGGAATAACGTTTTGCACCTTATTGAAAAGAGGAGAAGATTTTAAGTGCATACAGACATAGTTAAGAGCTTTTATTGTGACAGGAGAACTTTTTTCCATATGCGTGCATACTCTCTGTAATTCCAGTGTAAAATATTGTACTTGCACTAGCTTTTTTAAAACAAATATTAAAAAAAATGGAAGAATTCATATTCTATTTTCTAATGGTGGTGTGTCTATTTGTAGGATACACTCGCGTCTGTTTATTGAATTTTATGGTCCCTTTCTTTGATGGTGCTTGCAGGTTTTCTAGGTAGAAATTATTTCATTATTATAATAAAACAATGTTTGATTCAAAATTTGAACAAAATTGTTTTAAAGAAATTGTCTGTATACCAGTACAAGTTTATTGTTTCAGTATACTCGTACTAATAAAATAACAGTGCCAATTGCAAATGTGTGTTCTGTCTTTTATGACTGAAGGGGAGAGAGCTTTCCTAGGGACATAATTTGCCCCATTTAATTCCCTGACCCATCCCCCCCCAGCCCCACCTTGGCAATGCATTTGAGAGCATTGGCTTTTCTTTGCCCAAAGGCGCCTGTACCCTCCCACCCATGGCCATAAAATGCTCTGCAGCCCGTCAGGGTGAAGCTCTTTATTGCATAACAAAAACTTGGGAACAGCTGGGATGATTGGGCCGTGCACATGGGGATGCCACAGCAGAGGGAAGGGGGGCAGCGCTCTCATCACCATCTCAGCAGGGCTGAGCAGGGCAGCAAAACACTGAAAGCCCATCAGCTTTTTGGCCAATGACACAGAAGCGCTTCACAGTTATCACAGGCAACGCCAGGGAGTTATGGACTACAAACTGTTGATCTATGTATGAAAACTTTAGCCAGCTAACACTGGGTCAAATAAATGTTGGGGAGGGCTCGCATAAGCATCTGGGTGACCACAAATGAAGCTAAGGCTGCAGGGGGTAGTCTGTCTTGAGTGCAGAGCTGTGCCAGCATCTACTCAAGACATGTTTCAACCCCTCTGCCCCTGGCAGCTCCCAGCCCGCACGGAAGGGCTGTCCCACTCCCACCTGCTGGCCTTGGCTGCTGTGGAGGGGAAACTCCTGTTCTTGGGCCTTGGCTTTTTTTTCTGCCTCTCTTCTACACAAGGCCAAATCTGGCACTGGTTGCAAAAGCCCTCCTGGCTCCAAAAGAGAAGTTTTGGTGTAAAACTGGTATTAGCAACTAAACAGTACCATCCCCCGGTGGGGAATGTGAGATGGTGATGGGTAGACACTGTACATACAGCGGCAGAAAGCTGCAGCAACAAGTCTGTCACGAGAGTGGAGTTCAACAGGTAGAAAGTAGGGAGTGCTTGGTTCAGAAAAGCTTCAAACTCTCATCATGTCCTTGACTGAAAGCACCTGTCCCAACACAGTGGGGCTTGGCCAACAGCTGCCACGTTTCTTCCTTAGGCCCGTCTTTTCTACCCCTGCTACTGACTAGCTGAAAGAAGAGACAGGCACATTTTATATGGGAAAAGCTCACCCAAAGGCAAACAGAGGTTTCTTCTGGTCCTGCTTACAACTCTCTATATTTACAGGGTGTCCTCATCCTACATTCAACCCCACCATGCCCTAAAGGAGAAGAAAGCTGCACCAAAGCACAGCTGAAGCCCCTGCCCCATGGCCAATGGGGACTGGCTGTTCCAACAAGCAGAGAATGTTTCTCCCAGAGAATGGAGACCTTCGTGGCTTGTTTTGCACCTGTCAGGATGCTGGCTCAAGGCCCATCCCTTTGGCAACTGATCACACCAACAAGGAAGTATCCACGTGCACAATGCACTCCTCACAGCCACCACACAGTCACTGGGGAGTGAGCAAGGCTGCTCCTGTGACGAGCCCTTCCCTCCCAAGTTCTGGTAACCAGGCTCTGTGGGCAGGAGCCCACCCTGCAAAATGTGCTGCAGCAAGGCAACCCCAGAGCAGCACTGGGAGCACTGGGGGTGTTAGAGGTGTCCTAATGTTTCAAGAAGCCACAGGTAGACATGCTTAGCAGGGATTGCTTAATGACATAATGTTGCTCCCCACTTGTAGGTCTTTGGTATGTTAAGCTGCACTGCTGTGGAGCCAGTGGGAACCTCAACACTGCTCTTGGGAGCTCAGCAATTGCCTGGCTGGGGGAAGAAGGTATGGCCCTGGCCTACAGTACAGGCTGTCACAATCACAGCATTCCTCTGGACAGGATGGGGTTGGGGTGTAGGGTTAAAGAAGACCTGGTTATGCAGAATCACTCAACATTAAGCATTATTAAGCACTTACAAACTTCATTTCCCACAAAAGGACACCAAGTTACAAAGAACCCAGTTAGATGTGCAGGTGAGGTAGATCCACAAATGGCACATGGCATTTGTCAGTGGTTGTGGTCTTGACTTGGACCATCCTGCCAGACAAAGTGTGTTCCTCAGTTCCTTGTGGGAGTGGCAGCAGGCTTGAGCAGGTACAGGACCTGGAGCTAAGTGAAGATCAGGACAATGACTGCAGCACAGGAATAGGTGTTAAAGGGGGACTCGAGTGCTTCTTTTTTTTTTTTTTTTTTTGTATTTTCCAGCCTGTCTCAGAGCTGCACAGGTACATTGTCAATGATGAGCACTGACATAGCTAAGGGTTATTCCTGAACAAAATTCACATATAACTGGGCAAGATGCAGACATGCCACCAGTTCAGCCTTTCTGCATCCCATTTCTCTCTCCTGCTCATTTTTGGGGAGAAGAAAACGAAAGAAAACATGCTGCTGCTTATCAAAACAATGGTAATATCTGCTATTCAGAAAACCAAATACCTAACATCAAAATTTATCAGTCACTATTCATGGCATCAATGTCATTCACAGCCTGAAGAATTACAGGGACAGCTTAAGAATAGCCTGCCCCTCTCCTCTTAGTCACTGATCAGAAGTACGTGCAGGAGGGGAAGGAAAGAAGGTGGAAGAGTTTGCCACACTTGTAGAGGCAGCCGCCCCTTGCCCCCAGCACCTGCCCTTTGGAGAAGAAACTGTTCTGAGGCCATCATGAAGCTGCTTGGTTTGGTGTGTGCATGATCTTTTACAAAATGTTTACAAATATATATATATTTTTCTTATATGCATATGTATTTCTTAAATTCCACTTAGAAATGTAGCTAAAAAAAGTAGAAAAGCGCTAGTGAGAGTGGGCATGAGACCAGCAGAGTGCTGCACTTCCCACATGTGAAGGCACCAGTGTGGAGACACACCTGTGGTCAGGCCTGGGCCATGGTGGTCCAACCCCACTCCTGACAGAGGTGTCCATTTGCTTCCCCTTTACATGACATAAATAGAGGAACAGTGTTGTCCCACAGCTGTACTGATGCAGAGAGGTCAAACTGCCCCTGCTCTGGGCCTAGTGCAGCTGAGAGCAGTAGGTGGCCCTTTCTGTGGTGGAGAAGCCTGACATTCTCTTAACATGATGCTTCCAGGCTGGAGGGAACAGAGATCAGGGCCTGGATTCACAGGGCCTGATTCTCTTCTGCATTCACATGCCTTTATGATACATGGGCAAGACAAAATGGTCCTTGCAGCCAGCACAAGCACAACCTTTGCTCACATCAAGGCCCTCATCCTCTTCCAAAGCAGAAGAAGAGGTCATCCCACAATTAAGAAGTACATCCTACATGTTAAATGGAAGACATTTAAAATACCAGGCAATTTAGAAGATACCCTGTGCTTTTTCTAATGTGCACAACACACTTAAAAATCACCAGGGATCAGCTTGTGGCCTGGATTTGCTTCTCAGCATGGTCAATTGTACCAGTCCTTGTGATTGGCTTTTTGAGCAGTATGAGTTTAATTCCAGAGTTTCTCTTTGCTATTCCTTTTCCTACAGATGACTTTTTTGCTTTTCAAAGGAAGCCTGCTTCTTTCCACAGATGTCTACAGGAGGGGAAAGTAAGAGTCTGAAGTACTGAAGTAACACTAGCCACATTATGATCTCAGCAGCAGTTTAAAGTCAGCGGCCAAGCATTACTAATTCATTGGTGCTTACTTTTACATCATTTATCATATCAAGCTACTGTGGTATTCATGTGGATGCAATGTGTATTTCCAAAGAAATCTTCATTGTGATTTATCAATTAATTATCAGGCCATTACACTTTATTGAAGTGTTACCCAGAGTCTCAAACATTCACTACTGCCTTTAGAGCAAATGCTTTAACTCCATCTCAGCCTGACAGTGTCTTGCAATCAACTTGGCTGTTCTGCCAAAAGCTCTCTCGTGCTTTATAGGATGGACTGCTTTACATGCCATCAAGGACTGCAAAGGAGTGGTACCACATAACCAGAAGGCAATTTGATCCCTCCGGCCTTCTCCACCTGGCCACAGACAATGCACAGCGTTTTTACATCTTTGCTAAATGGATATGAGCAGGCAAGGGAACAGGGCTACAAAGAATCATCTTCCCTTGTCAGGGTTACAGGGTTGCTGAGTTTCCATGTCTTAAAAACCTGTTCCCAGAGAGCAGGTAAAAGCAGGAACCCAGGTAATTCAATAACTGCACTTATGATAAAGCAGGCAAGCTCTGAAAAGTGATCACCTGAATGATCTCCTCAGATGGGGGCAGGGGGGCCATCCCCCATGTGAGGGGGCTACAGTTTTGCTACATTCAGTGCCCACTTCTCTGAAGGGATAAGTCAATTGAATAGGGAGGTTTAAGTAAGAACAGCAACATCAGCGCTGTGAACTTAAAGTGACAAAGATCTGGCATTTTTAGCATCACATGTCACCAGCAGCCAGGCCTCATCTACCATCCACTTCTGATGCTTTGCAGGCTGGCAGCTGTGCCATAATATCCATTCTTTAGCCAGAAAAAAAGATGAAGAGAATTTGATTTTTTTATTTCTCTATGCAATTCCTTGCATCTTTTTTTCTCCCAGCCTGCAATTTCTGAAAGGTGCACTGCCAGAAAGTGGTGGTAGCTGACAGGTCAGTCTTTTAAAAGGGAATGTCTGAATGTGTGCAGGCGTTAACAGCCATGTCTGTACAAGCCAATTCCTTGTTAACTGAGGTTTCAGCAGCTATTTATCAGAGGGGGGGAAAACCAGGTGAAGAAATTATTAAAAAATAAAATAGGCACAATGATAAAATATGAGGCTATTGCATTTTGAATCAATGGCACTGTGTTAATGTGCATGACCTTCCCCTTCCAAATCCCAGCCATAGCCAATGGCTATGACACTGCCATTCTGAGAGAGACAGAGAGGGAAGTTTGCCACTAACACAACATGGAGGAGAAAGCAAAGAGCAGCCCTTCCTGCTCTTTTCCCCCAGCCCTCTCTCTAGCCCCCCAGGCCTAGGCTAGGAGAAGACCTCGTTGTGCTGCTGGGTGACCCGGATAAACGTCGTTCTCTTGCTCAGTTCCTTGAGTTTGGCAGCTCCCACGTAGGTGCAGGTGGAGCGCAGCCCCCCGAGGATGTCCAGGATGGTGTGTTCCACATCCCCTTTGTATGGTACCTCCACAGTCTTGCCCTCTGAAGCCCTGGAGAAGAGATCAATCACTGCATTCATCTGGATGCAAAACATGAGTGTGTATAACGGAGCAATGTGGAGCTTAACTCTGCAGGCTGCAGTTTACAAATGTGCCCCCAGCTTTACTGCTTGCTGCTTGGTGCTGCTTGGTGCTCTCAAGCACTGAAACACCTCAGCTCCACTCACCACCAACACTGAGAAGTAGAAGCAGACAGATCTTGTAGCTGCTCCAATATCCCATGAGTTTATTTACAGATCTGCCCCTTCCTCCCCTCTACCATCTGCCTATAAGCAAGTGGAACGTACAGCTTTATTGAAAAATTTGACTGTGAGAGCTGCAAGCTTTAAAGTGTAAGGAATGGCCAGACTCAAACAGAAAAATGTTGGAGCTGTTGAGCTCCACCCAGCACAGCTCTACAGAGGCTTCACAGCCCCTGGGCTCTGTCCTGAGTTACTGATCAGACACAGATGGAAGTGCTCTGGCTGTCTCCTACCTACATTGTGATTCTCCAGAGCTTACAGAGAGTAGGAAACCTGTTACAGAAACCTGCTGCACAGCTGTTCCTTGAAGCTAAAAGGTGATCTTGCACAATTCAGTGCCAGGCAAAAAGGCCAGAAAAATACCAGTGCTGTGAATACTGTCAAGTGCTGGTGCATGCCAGCACAGACTGCACTGCTCCCAAAAAGCACATCTGAAGATGGAAGAAGATGGAAGAATCCAGGCAAATAACTTACACTCCTCCTCCAGCTTTCTCCAGCCCCATGTTCAGCAATCCCTTCTGTAGCAGAGACCCTTAATCAGCAGCTGATCCCACTATACTTTACAGTAAGCTTGTTCTGCCTGGCACACTGGCTCTTCTGGGAAGGCAAGCCTTGGAAAGGGAGGGTCTAAGACAGATGTGGAGAGAAGAGGAGACTCTTTCCTTCTGCCCTACAAAATGGAGGCAGAAATCATGGCAGTGGTCTGTCATTGTTCTATATGTGGCTTTATTTGCTTCTTCCTTAAAAGTTTCCAGAGGATAGTACAAGAAAGGGCATGCCTGTTTGTGGGCTCCATTTGTGAATCATTAACAACAGCAACAGCTGCTGTGTGAAGGTACTTCAGTGTGAGCCTGGCTATATTTCATCCTGTTAGTTTAAATGTGAGGTCACAGCCCTAGGGAGACAATGAAGGCGAAGTGTTGATATGCCATGTGAGTAAGGAGCCATGATTAATCTCCCTACATCTGATGAGTAATTGACTCTTTCTTGAAACCCTTAAATAAACACTGCAGTGAGTGGTCAATGGAAGATGGATGTGCCACTGGCATCTCGCAGACTGCACAGGGCTTAAGGGTCTGTTGTATGGCCTGCACTGCTGGGAGTTCCCAGGCTTTTATTTTCAGCTCCAGTGCCAGAAGGAAAAGGCTGGACCCATGAAATGACACTCATGCCACTGTTCCTTGCTTTTGGCCATAACCATCTCTTCCAGTCAAAGTTGGGAGGTTGAGCTCAGGCTCCAGGGAGCTTCCTGTGAGATTGTGAGAGACAGTGCCATATCTGGGATTTGCAGAAACCAGTGCAAATTCTACCACATCCTGCCAGCTGAATAGCTCTGCATGCTGTTCTGGGCAAGGAGTGCAGGGTTTACTGTATTCATGCATGGCCGCCCATTCAGTTCATGCATGAGAGGTCAATTAGCTGATGCACGAATGCACCATCAGTTCAAATGTAAATTCCCTGTTAATGCTTGAGCATCTTGTGGGTCATAAGTTGCATGTTGCTCCTATGAGCATGAACACTTGGTGGTCCTTTTTTCAGTGAAAAATTACAGGAATGGGTGATGGTTACAGCCACTGCCCCTAGGAGATGTTCCTGCAGTGGCTACGGTGATGTTAGGAAGCTGAAGCTTGTGGGTTGCCAGTTTAGACTTTGGAAACTAAGATCTACAAAACTGGTAAACACCTAATGACACAGCCTCAAAGATCTGACAGATAAACACTTGCTATTGCTCCTCAAAGTGTCAGCTGATGACAAGGAGTAAACTGCAGATACTGTACTGGGGAAAACACGCTAGAAGAGAGGTGAGAGATTAACTCCACAGCCTTGTCCACAGGGATAAGGGGATGAAGTTTCTGATTAATATATACTCAAGCTGTGCTAACATTAACCCCAATAGTCTTGTCCCCAGAGGAAAGGGGTTTTTAAGACAAAACATGTTGCTCAGACCGAGCTGAGGAGTCATCTGGTTCCCAGGGAAGCATGGGTGGAAATTTACTACACGTATGCACAAACTGGTGCACTATTAACTGCTGTAGTCTGGCCCGGGGTGGGATCTGTATCCATATGGGTATATAACCAAATGTTAACCACCCTTTAACACAGTCCTCAGGATGGAGGAGAGACATTTAGTAAGTGTACTGCTACAGTATTAATCCCTAGTGGCTGGTCCACAGGGAGGAAAAATGGAGTTTTTAACTTAGGTACATTAAGACTGTGATGATGTCCAAAGAGTTCATATTGGATTAACCTTCTAAGAGTTCCCCAATACGTGCCTTCCCGAGGAGTGATGTATAGGCCATAAATTGCTGGACTTGCTGTGTTCTTGTGTGAGTGCCAGATTAGTTCATGCATGAGCACTGAATAAATTAATGCATGAGTGCCCAACTAATTCATGCATGAATGGCCAATAATTTTTCAATAACCATCCAATCAGTTTATTCATGCATGCCCAAATTATTTATGTCCAAACACCCTGTTAGTACATTCATGAGTGCCCAACTTCCACCCAGCTGACTTCCACCAGCACCCACACGGGTGCTGTACTCGGCAAACACGGTAGGGTTCAGGTGACATGGGGGGCCAGTGTGACCTGTGTGGGAGAAGGCCATGACCTGCATCATTCCAGAAATGTTCCACCTGGCTCCAAAAATGGTGTGAGCCACGAAACTTCCAGCAAGTCACAGAAGCACATGACACCTCTCCTCAAGTTTTTTATGAAACAGCAGTGGCCACTGGGAGAGGAAACACACCTGGACACACCTGAGGAGACGTGCAGCTAGAGGCACCCTTGAAAGGAGGTGGTCCATGCCAAAGGTGTGCACTCCCAAAGGGAGTGTAGTTCCTGTGTGACTCATGCCAGAACAGGGACAGCAGTAAAGGGACTGTGTCCTGTGGACAGCCCTCAGTGTTGACAACACACCAGTTTTAGTTTTTGCCAAGCTGTGGTTACTGCAAGTCAAGGACTTTCCTCTTCCTCACACCACCCCACCAGCAAGTAGGCTGGGGGAGCACAAGAAGTTGGGACGGGACACAGCCAGGACAGCTGACCCAAACTGGCCAAAGGGACACTCCATACCATATGGCAACATGCTCAGTATATAAACCAAGGGGGAAAGCTGGCTGGGGCCACTGCTCAGGAACTGCCTGGGCATTGGTTAACAAGAGGTGAAAAACTGTCTATAACTTGTTTTGTATATTATTATTGCTGTTGTTATTATCCCTTCTTCTTCTGTCCTACTAAACTGTCTATCTCAACTCATGAATTTTGCTGGCTTTTTCCCAATTCTCTCTCCCATCCCACTGAGGGGTGGAGTAAGCGAGTGCCTGTGTGGTGTTTAGCTGCCTGCCGGGATAAACTGTGACAATGGATTACATGGGCTGTCACAAAAGCTGGCACACTTGGCAGAGAGCTGCATAAGCAAGTCAGCAGGAACTGCTGAGGGTTTTGCTGTTCTGACATCTCTCCTGGAGTTATGACCCAAAAGTAACCTCTTCTCAGAAAGAAAGGTGATGACAGAGCTATTGAGGCTCCCAGTGGCTGGGAAAGGTGTGCTCAGATGCTCTCAGCAGTAACTCTGACTCTTGCCAGCCACTGAATAAAAAGGGAGAATTATTTGCTTCAGACATTTTGCACAGGGCCTGGTCTGTGGTGCCCCTCCTGGCCAGCAAAGGCTGCTGCATGGAGGGAAGTGTGTGGTGGGTGGGAATCTTGGCAGGCTGCATGGGATGAAGCACATGTGATGGTGCTCTGTCAGCCCAGCAAAATGTGGGTCAGAATAAAGGGGTCAGGTTGCCCTGGCATAAAGCAATCTTTTGAGTGGGGCATATAAGAAATGGAGGAACTGGGGGCAGATCTTCCAGGCTATCATTTGGGATACGCAAGATGGTAAGCAGCAGGCAACAGTTGGTGCTATTCTGTCTCTGTGGCCAAAATTTCACCCTGCAGTTAATATAAAGTGCCCGAACACAGCTTAGTAGCAGCTGTGAATAGCTGAGTGGCCATAATAGAACTGCAGCATTCACACAAAACCCATGAAATTTCAAAAGGGTTAACAAAAACAAATTGGCTCAAATACTGTATGCATACTGAACAATACTGCATGCATACTCAGTCCCTGCTTGCCTTATTTCTCTTCTCCCACAAAAGAAACATAAAAATTGCCTTTCAGAAATCCCCAGCTCTGATCCATATTCCTCATGGATGGAGCTGAAAATGTAAAAATAAGCCAATATATAAATGACATAAGATTAATGAAAGTGAGTACACAGATTAAATGGGATCAGCTTGACATATTCATTATAAAAACAATTACTCTCATGACTTTATTCCCTGACACAGCCATCTCACCTTATCTGTCAGTTTTAATGTAACTGCTGCAGGCTCAGGTTCTCCAGCCAACACGTGTAATTTTGAGAAGATGAAGTTAAATGACATCCCCTGATTCTGCAGGGGACTGAGCACACTGAGCTCCCCACTACTCACTGTGAGTGTTCAGGCTCTTTTCAAGACAAAACAGCTTATTTAGGTCACCAATACAGACTTACAGCTGGGCTTTTTAAATACATATAAAGGAGGCCCACTGACTTGACCTGTTTGGGTCAAGTCTGGGGTATCCAGCATTTAAAATGCTGACTAAGAACCCTTTTGGTTCAAGCTTGCCATCAGCTAAACTAGAAAGTGATTAAACTTCCTGTAACTTTTTCTATAAGAGCAACTGAAAGAAAACCTTGTGCTGTTTCAAATCCCCCTTCAATGCCCAGCACATTTACAGTGCTCAATTTAGGAACTGCTATTTTTAAACCACAGTGACACTCATGCTGGGACAGGCCGAGGAAGACTGAGCCCAAGGCTGGTACAGGTAGCCAGCTCAGTGTCATGGCCGTAGAGTGAAGATGAGCATCAGCACTTTCCTAGTTAAGAGCCAAGGCTCACAGATTTAGTGTTTGGAGCTGTTGTATCTAGCAGTAGACTGGGAAACTACTTCTATGCTACCTGTTAGTGGCACAGAAATGCAGTATCTCAACAGGGACTAAAAATTTCAGATTGTGCTCCTGCTCCCTTGCTGCTGAGAGAGTTTCAGAACCCCAAGGAATTCTCAAATCGAGGATGCAGATCAAAATACAGGTATGGATCAAGCCAAATTTGTATAGCATTGCCTATAATGACTTCAAAAGGTCTGTCTAGACTGAGCCAAATACAGCACCTTTCTGTACATCCTTTGCTCCTACAAGACAGGATACTTGCACTTTATGTCATTTTTAAGAGGGACCAGTGTCAATTAGTTCTCCTGCTGGCAATAAATTTTGTTGCCAGATCACACACACCTAACTAGGTAGAACAGAATTTAAGAGCTGCCTTAGTCCTTTGTCCTCCTGGTACAGCTAGGCTTTCTCAAACTCTTCCTACAAATTTCACAGCTCTGTGGAGGCCAGGCCCTAATGACTGTGCTGCACTGAGATCCACACAGCACACTTGGGCTGCTCAGTGATCTCTCAGGGACCTGCCATTAACTACATGCCTGAGCAGCATCAGGCCTTTCCCATACTCCAGCTTGACTGCACAGGGTAGCACAGGACAGGAAATGATCATTCAGGTAAAAAGCTGCTAGCACCAGTGTGCAATTGGCAGCTGCCACTTTTATATTATGAGACACTTATTAGTGCTGTCCACTCAGACCATTTGTTCAGAGGCTTTGATGACAAGCAGACTTGCTGGGGGGCAAAAAAAAAAAAAAAAAAAAAAAGAGCTCCCAGACTGTGCACTGCTTTTGGGGAGTGGCATATGAACCCAAAGTGAATCAAAGCTCAGAGATATGCAACCACATCTGTCTGGTGCATCATTTCAGCTTGTCTCAGATGCAGATGACATCTTGTGCAGCTCTTTCTTCTGCAAATAAACAGCTGTGTTTGAAAGCAAAAACACTGAACAGGTTGCCCAGAGACCTGGTGGATGCCCCATGCCTGGAAACACTCTAGGCCAAGCTGGACAGGGCTCTGAGCAAACTCATCTAATTGAAGATGCCCCTGCTCATTATAGGGACGTTGGACTAGATGAACCTTAAAGGTCCCTTCCAACCCAAATGATTCTGTGATGCCATGATCCAAGCAAAAGAAGATGGTTGTAAATGCTCTGATGGAGGCTAAGTTTTACCACTTTACACTTTGCACAAGTGCTATGTGAATGAGTGCACAATTTTATGGTGCAGACTCCGCCACAGGAGTCAATGCTGGGGTGGAGAACAGGAGGTAGGATCCATGATCCTTCTATCTAGCATGACATCTGGGATTGCTATCTATCAGCTTGTCTCTGTGTCAAAGCATGAATTCCATTTTGTTTTGTGGATCCCATTCTGCTTTACATTCTGTTCTGTTACCTTCATAGAGCTGCAACTCTTACCCATGGTAGCAACTGGACATGTTGGGAAAAACCTGTATGCTGGAGTGGTTGTAGCGGATGAGGCCAACAAAACCCATCAACCTCAAGTGTCTGGCTGGAACTGCAGGTGTACTGAGACTCTTGCAAACAGCAGTTTACCAGATGGGACCAGAGCCTGAATCTATGCCAGCAGAGAAGAATCAAAAGGGAGCCCTCAATAAACCAGTGTTTACTGTAAGACAGGAGTCACTCTCTAATGAAGTATGTAAGAACCATGTTGTCCAAGACTGCCACTCATAAGAGAAAAGACACAGGTTTTCTGATGTCATCTGCTTTTCCAAAAAGTCAAAATTCTCAGCATTTTCCAGAGTAAAATAGCAATGGTCAACAGATTTCTTTGCAAGATCTGTCTTCCTTTCCTCTCCCCTGAGAATTTAGCTCAAAAACTAAGCTTCTGCATTATTTGAGACTACTCTGGTGCTCTGCTACCAAAAGAGGGGTGGGAAAACTGTACAGCAGGCTTCTGCTGCATCTGAAGACAACCCAACAAATGCAGAAGGGAGTCCCAGAGCTGCTGCTGGTAACAGAGTGCTTCAGAGATTCTGGGCCCTCATCTCCCTACTGGAGAAACCCCAGCTGAGCTTCACCAGTTCATCAGCACCCACTTTCTGCAAGTAGAAGGGAGCATATGGGTTAGCTGGGAATCCCTACACCAAGAAGGCACCCGATGTGGACAAGCAGAGGGACAGAAACTGCAGCCTGGTATGTCATGTTCCAGCATTTAGTTCATACACATCCTGAAGGAGCAGTAAGTCAGAGAATGCCTAATGACTTCCCAGACCACACAACTGGTGCAGCACACCACACTAACTGCAAACAAGTGAACATCACTGCTCTCACCTAGCCAACCCCAGCTCTTGATTCCTCTCTCCCTCTGGATGTCATCCCTCCCTCAGATCAGCTGTCAAAAGCATAGGCAACAGCTGCTTCAATGGGAGTAGCAGCATAGGCCTGTTTCCTTCTGCACAATTCTGCTCCAAAAGTTCCTGGATGGATGGCTCACACCGCAATTGCTCCTGTGTGGAATTTGTACCTGTATTCAGCAACCCCTCCTGCATGCTTCTTCATGGCTGTATCAGAGCTCATTCCGTAGAATAGTTTCACCTTCTTGCCATTCCTTTCTATAATGTCTCCAGCACTCTGGTCATGGCCTGCAAACATTCCTCCAATCATGACGAAGTCAGCACCAGCTCCTGTGATCAGCAAAGGAACATGTAAGAAAGCAGGGAAAGGAGAACAAGGTGAAAGCCAAAGCAAGAACACAGTGATCTCCAGAAACAATAGCCAGCATTTAATAGTTTGGCATGGAGTCCCCTCCTGTAATAGTCACAGCAAACTTGGAAGAAAAGCTTTACTGTAAAACTGACACTGGCTGAATTGTATTTCTCTGGTACTTTAAATGGAAAAAAAAACTTTTCTGTTACAATGACAAAGATATAGATTATTCTACTCTACCCCACAGTCTTTTATTTTCAAATTCAGTTTCAACCCTTTACTTCATAATAGTATCTGAGCATGATTCCTTATTAACTGTGACTGCAGCAATCTGAAGTCCTAAACACACCTGTTGAGCTCAGTGCTGTACAGAGAAGAAGATGGCTCCTACTTCAAGAGCTTTCTAGGCCACAAGTGGTGAGTAGGAATGTACCCTAAAGAGAAGCAGACTCATGGATGTAATGCAATCCTCCCCACAATGACATAAAATGATTGATTCAGATTTTTCACTGAAATTATGGATTTTTCAACTCCATCAGCTGTATGTGTTAAGTATTGTTCGGGATGATTCCTAGTCAAAGAGGTCTGGATGGGTTTGCGTTTGGTTCCAGTTTTAAAATTCTGGGCCAAGGACCATCACTCCTGGGTTCTATGGTTCTCAGCACACACCACAAAGGAAATCTAACCCATAGCTACAACTCCTAAATATGTTCCAGATACTGAACAGCAACACTGAATACTCAGTCATGACTGTTCAGTCTATCTCCTCTGGCTTTGCAAATCATGAAATCGGCTAAGATCAGGAAGAAGGTTTTTTGAATCAATTTTGTACTGTGATCTCCAATATTTCCACCTGGGCTGGAACTATTCCACCAGCAGCTCCTCCTGTGATATTTTGGCATATCTAGTCTTGCTTGGAAAAGTTTGGCTTTTAGTCTTTTATGAGCCTGTGGTGACCCAACCCTGAAACAAAGCATTTTCCTGCTCACATTCTCTGCTTCTTCAATGTGTGTGTGTGTCACAACAGGCCTCCCCTCTGCTCAGCTTCTTCCCAGAACTGGCAGAAGAACTGAGCTATAAACCACACTTCACAGAAAGCAGATGAACTTGAACTACACCCGTTCTCCTAAGAACACATCCAAACTCTGGGGAGATCCCAGACTAGGTAAGTCTGGCATTAGGATTTGGTCTGATCTCTGTCACTATCCAAACAATAGTACCAGACCTTGAAATCTGAAAAGTAAGTGAAATCCCTATCAAATCTGCTCAGCTTCTACCAAACCTGAAGTTGGGAATATTTTGATTTTAGAACACATGACAAGGGTGAAGTGTGCCAGTTCCTCCCTCCAACCCTTTGCCAAAGAGCAGAGTTGGCAGCAGTGCCTGGGGGCAGAGTACCCAGCTAACCAGCTGCTCTGCTGACCTCACCTCCCTTTGCCTGGTGGCTGCTTGAAAGGAACACTGTGTCCATGGTAAGGAGATACTAAAAATGAAGCTTGTGCAAAGCACATCACAAGCAATATTTATAGCCAGGCACCCATTCAGGTGTCCTATCATGTCAGCTACCTGGCAGATTTCTCCTGAGCTTTCTTGTTTCAGATGGCTGAGTTTCAAAGTCTTGGTTTGACTCATGTCTGCTACTACTGTTAACCTGCCAAAAACAAACTGAATACTCATCTTTTAATTACTGGTGGCAAATTCCTGTTGCTACATAGCACAACCTTGCTCCATCTTTGCAAAAAATAAGCACTCTGGGAAACCTAGTTTATGTCTTCTTCATTGGTAGAAGAAAACACAAGGAAGGAGGGACAGATTTGAGGTCAAGGCTGCAAAGAGGGCGTTTAAACAAGTCAAAAGCCTGCCAAAAGACATTCTGGACTCTGCCATGTCAATAGTATGTCCTGACCCCAAATTCTATTGCCATTTTTGGTTGTGGGTCTTACAGCCTTCAAATTAATAATGCAAAAGGCTCATGAAAACTACACTTCTGAGTCACAGAATTTTGGTTCCTGTGCACTTCTGTACCTATTTATTATTTTCCTTTTGGCTGCATATTTTTGGGAGAGAAGCAAATATGTTTGAATTACAGGATTGAAACTCATCCAACTTGAGTAACTTTTGCAAACTACAACATAATTCATCAAGCTATTCCAGAAGAGAGGAGCTATGTTACAGCAGATGCAGCACGTCTAAACATTGAAATGACACATGCTTGCTGCCCTGCTGCTCCAGAAAGACAAGCCCATATTAAATATACTTTTCCAATGTTCTCCAGAACCTTCCACTTATGCTTCAGTGTTGCAAACATATCTGAAAGTTTCAAGTCTGTTCCATTCTTTCCATCAGTTAATATCTGACCAGGAGGTTGTAGTTTTTAGTATGGTCTTTAACTTATGCATGTTTTTCTTGTATAACCACCAGAAGCACTGGTGATGTTTGCAACATCCATCTGCAGTCTTTTGTTTTCAAGTACAGATTGACAGCATGCCATTATTTTAGGTTGTAGGGGACTGGGAACACCTGTCAACAACCCCCTAGATAACACAGGACGTGCTGGGGTATGTTGCACACAAGCATCCCAGTAGCTCAGCCAGAGCTGGCCAGACTTGTCCTGGTTTTACACAATGCCACTTTCATGCACTGACTTTCCCCTTGAGGCCTATGCTGTATCTGGACTGATTTTGCTCATTCGCATTTCACAGTGCCTCCTCTTTCAAGCCATTACAGAATAGCAGTGCTGACGCCAGCCCAAGCTTGCAGCACTCACACAGTTCTGCTGGATCTGGAGAGAGTCCCTCAGATGTCTTTTGTATGCCTGATTATACAAAGTCACTGATAACCAGATTTGGCTCTGCACAAATTCAGCTGGAGTCGGCCTGGATTTGTGAGCTGGGCAGCCCTCCAGGCAGATGCAGCCTAAGTTTGCCTGGACCAGAGCTTACCCTGGAATTAACATTCACCTGTGCTCCAGCTGAGCCAGGAAGCCTTTGCAGCAGTAGGTACACACACAGCTGTTGAAAACAGGAAAAAAAACCAGTGTGATCTAGCATAATTTGGAACTAGCATATGTCCCCAGTTGACTTTTCCATATGATTTTTCCTTCCTTTTCCTTCCCTGCTCCTGCATCTCTTCTCACCACTGCTGTAATGTGTTAAAGATGCTGGCATAGGATTCAAAAGGCACATTCTTTCTTGGCTGTGTAAGAAAAATATATGTGACCTCAGGCAATTGAACTTAGTATTTCTCTGCTTTGACTTCTCATCATTAAAAAAGGAGACAGTAGTGCCTCCCTGGGGCATTCTGAGAAATGTGTTCATGTTATCAGCCTTTCCAAGGGTTCAGTTGTATGAACATTTGAGAGCCCAGCAGAAATTTCTTCCATGCTTTCTCTCATTCCTGCATCAAAACAGCTCTTTTCTTTCCTATCAACCTACATCTTTTTCATTATCATCTCTAATACCCAGATGGCAGTGACATCTTCAGTTTACTGAATGCATACCGGGTTCCCATCCAGCAGCTCCAGAACTCCAGCAGTCTCTCCCAAAATATGTTTCTCTCAGCATTTCTGTTCCTCATCTTCAGTGCTTCCCTGTTCCTTGCATTTTTAAATAGGCTTCTACCCTGTTTCCCCTCTGTCAAAATGCCCAATCTGCCTCTGAGTCCTGACACCAAGTCACAGGTGCACCTTAAAGCTTCTCAACATATATATTCCTTCGTTCTTCACAATTCTCTCACTTAGAAGGAATCTACTCCTTCTGTTTCCATGAACTTGGCTCCTCCAGTCACACCTTTAGCCATTTACCAGTGCTTGTCTTCACATTTGGGACTCCATCACACTTCCCATAATTCAAATAGGTGCTCTGTCACTGCTTTATAGGGAATAATCCCATCCCATGAAGATTTTACAGTGATCCACCAGAAAGAGATAGCACAATTACTTTAACCGAAGTCCTCTTCTTATCTCTTGTCCATGCTTTGTCCAGGCCTTAATTCCTAGATGAAATTGTAGAACTGGGTGTTTTATCACCTGGTCTCTGCTATCCAATATATTCACATAACTCAAGCACAGAGGTCTGTGCCAGACAATTCAGTATCAAGGCTTTGACTTGTAAATGTTGGGCATAGTGGCTACATTCTCATACATACAAAGTTCAGATAGCCAATCACTTCAGTAGCATTCAATAAACACTGATAGTAATAAAGTTATCTCAAAACTTATTTTGCCACATACCTTTAACAAAGGCACATCTGGGTCCAGCTTGTCAGATGTTCACAGTGTGTCTACCTCAAGTGTACATAACCAGATACTGTAAGCTTATTGCCTCAGGGTCATCTCCATCATTTCCAGCTCTTTAGCTGTGACACACAGTCACACTGATCTATCTGGGCTACTATCAAAAGTACAACTACTGCCTAAAAAATGTCAACTTTCTGATGCTCATCTGTCCAAGGGATAATCCCGTGGCAGCCTTCAGACATGTACCACCATGAATCCCAGCACGTCTTGATGAACAGCAAAGCGAGAAGGTGTCTCTTCACAGGTTTCAAGCAGGTTCGGGTTCAGTTAGCCCAAAGAGACTACAGGGATCTTTCAGACTTGTAATAAACACTACTAAGAAAAACATTTGAAACACTGTGAAGTTGCTTACTGTTGTTCTAACTTCTCGAAATGCTCTTGTTGAAGAAAGACCTTTTCCACAGGCCAGGTTTCTATGCAGACATCCAGGGATACAGTGAAGTCAGAGTTTCAGTTCACAAGCTCCCAAGGACCACACCACCAGTAAGAACTTGGTGAGCTGTGGAGCCAGAGAAAGGCAAAATAAAGACCTCACTGCAGGCACTATGTCAGAGTGAGGGCTAAGGAGAGGTTGAGCATTTTTTAACACAATCTTGTCTAAGAGGGTGGATGCTGCTGTTCAGCTATGTTAGAATCATCCATCTGGAAGTATCTGCATCACATCACCATTGGGTAACACAAGGGTTATATGAAATCCTATGACCAAGCACATTCCTTTCTGGTAGCAATCACTCCACAGCTGTCCTTAGAATTCTCTAATTAAGTCTTCCTTGTCGTCTGACCTGTCTCAACACTGTAGCTGTCTGCAAACTTAGAAGACAGACTTTGGTTTCAACATTTCCAGAAGCCGAGTTCCAGGCCTAGAGTTTTCTTGGCAAGCCTGTAATCTGAATTTAGGCCTGCCTCTACTCTCCATACTTGTAAAGCTTCCTGCAAAGCAGACATTCTTTATCATAATGCGCTACGTCTTGTCTTCATACCACCCTGAAATCCCAGTGAGAGACTGTGCTGTCCCACTGTATTCTAGGCATTACCCTACTTGACACCTCCAAAGAGTCTGGCATTCTGGGAGGTGGGGAAATACCTTTAAATATCCTGTATTCAGGATACAGGATAAATGCATCTCAGGATGCATTTAGTGCCTGCATCCCATATGCTGCTGTAACAAGGTTACGGCTAAGTGACGATCATGAGTTTGACCCCCTCATATCAACATAACTCTCATGCCCAACAGACCATACTCACAGATTAAATCCTCTATTCTATCACCAAGAGCTGGTGCAATTCACTGAACTTACTTACATGAAAGCAATATCTGTTAATTATTAACTTAGATGCTTCAGACATCTGCCTAGCTCTAGGGGATACAGAATAAATAAAATCTCATCTCTTCAAGTGGACAGTTGATCCCAAGAACATCTCCAGGGATCTGGCCTGCCTTTTTGTTTTGTTCTTCTGTCCAACATGCATTCCACTAGCTCTTCTTCCACTCAAGGTTCAAGTCAGCCAGATATGGCAATGTTACACGCATCTCTGAACGCTACTCAGAAGAAACCTTTATCAATTTTCTTCGTATTACTCTCCCAGCAGGTCTATCTCATACACACCTGGCAGATACTTTCTAAATATCACTTTGACCACTCTACGTTTTGCACGGCAGAATTTGGACTGTCTGTTCCAAAGAGCAAACTCATGCCTGGTGCATTAATTTCACTGGAGTCAGCTGCAGGGACTAACTTAACCTCCTGCTAACTGATTAGACATTCAGGGTCACACTGATTCCTGCATCCCTGCTGCCAGGGGCGCTGGAGATACGTGGAGGGTGTCACAACACACTGTTCTTACCAAACGCTTTGGCGACATCTCCTGGGCAGTTGCATCCTCCGTCCTGCACAAAGAAAAGACAAGTGAGTGGCAGCAAGGTCACTCAGGGACCTGCAGCACTGTGGCCCCTGCTCAAGAACAGCATGTCAAGAGAGTTGACTGTGCACTTGGGATGCATCATCTTGGCTATATTTTCACAGAATCCAAATAATCCTTTCCACTGCTTACCTCCTTGAGGCTCACCTACTCTATTGTACAGTCTACTGGTAACACCACTGATGATAGCAGCAATGCAAATTCCTGACTGCAAGTTTCCAAATCCCAGAAACCAGAAAACAAAACCTCCTCTGATTATCTGAATCATCCCCTGCCATTTTAATGTAAGGCTGTGTGATGCAGAGGTACCACAAGCCTCTACCTTAAACCACTGAAGACATTTAAAAACAATTTCTCAGCAGTTTACAATATATTAAAAGGTCACAGTGGGAGGGAAGAGGGAATATACCATCAGTTATGTTAGATTTTTGTCTGATAATCTCTAACAAACCCACTTAATACAATTTTTAGTAAGTGAAAAAAATGAGCCTCTCATCCTACTCTTTACTATTTGCTATGGTCTTGGTAAGGAAGCAAGCATTTAGCATTTTAGACCAACACATTTCAGTTGCAGTGCAATACAGTGGCTGATGAAGGGGGTTCAGCTGAGTGGAGGGAGGTTGTGTATGCATGATAGAGCTGTAAAAAAGGAATGGCACACAGCAGAAGTCATCATGTGCTATGGTTCTTTAGGATTTGTAAAGGTCTGAGCACCAGATGAAAGATCCTTTAGTCTACACAGCCATTGTACCAGGAGAGCTCCCCATTCCTTTGATGATCTGGATCCATTGCAGACTGCCAACATCTTTCCTGCCTTTGAAGCTACCCCCAGACTGGCTGGCTACCTCATGCTGTTTCACCTCCCTGTTGGCAAAAATGTGTGGCTGAGCATGACCTGCGGACGAGCACAGCCAGACACCCCCTCCATCAGCCACATCAGAGCTGCCTTTGATGGGCAGCTGGCAGCAGGGCTGGGGGTTAGAAACTCTGTGTGCCCAGAAAAGGATTCAGATACAAACTGAGCAGGTGGATCCAAAAGTGAGTGGCTTTTCAAAGGGCACCCCACTGCAAACAGTGCCTGGTAGAACTTTAAAGGCTTCTATTCCATTTGCTGATAACCTCTAGCACATTATGCCTTTTGTTGAGCTTAGACACCCTTGCTGTCAGCTCCAGGAATAAGTGCTGGGCTGACAGCTGAATCCCTCTCTCCTTTTAATGGCTCTGCTTGTGCAATTGTTTCCCTTTAACAAGTCTGTCATAGCTTGGAGGAGGGTGTGAGTGCATGTGTCAGGGGAGGAAGAGCCACAGTAGAAAGAAGAGTCTAATAATCTTCAAAGAACAGTTTTAGGACTCTTACTATCTGAGAGACATTGGCTTTGAATGCTCTCTGGTAGGTGGGTTGCAGTCAGTTGGTTTTGGGTGGCTCAGTATCTGACTTTTATAACTAACCCAGTAGTGGCAGTGATGAAGGTTTTATGCTTTCAGAGGTACCATGAGGATGGGGGCCTTACTGTGTAACCATTAATCGCCAGCTTCAAAAGATATCACTTTGAATGTTACCAAATTACAAAATGCTGAGCAGCTTAAGAGACTTGCCCAAAAGCTCATGGGTTACCATTTAAGATAAAAGGAAGTGACAGTGATGATTCACAGTCCTTCTTTATCTGTAGATGTCTTCAGTTACTTCAGATAAGCAGGTAAATTTAGTGATTCACAGAAAGGGAAACAAAAAGGGAACATACTAAGCAGTTATGTCAGAAGATGCTATATAATAAAGCTATATGCAGTAAAGCACTTCATTCCATGTGAAAAAAACAGGCACTCTGTTTACAAAGTTAGACTGTTCTGCTGCTGCATTGCATTGGAAGCTTACCCTTGAAATTCAGCTTGTTCAAACAGGACCCTGTTTTGAACCCTGGATCTAGGTTCAAAATGACTTGTAGATGGCTGGGCTTCAGTTACAGAGTTTGCTGCAGGCTCAGCCTCTACCTCAGAACCCTGGGGAAATTTATCTGTAAAAATCTGCCTCTGAATTCAGGAGAAGCGGCATAACACCAAAGTAAGACTACTGGAAAGGGTTATGGTCATGGAACCTGTAGAGACAGCACGATTCTGAGCCAAGTGGGTGCTAGGAAGAAGGATGGGGGGAAAGCAGCTTTCCCAACAGAATTACTTTAATGTGACTGAAGTAATGGTTTTGTCCCGAGTCTTGTTCTCCATATAGATAAGCCATCTTACAGCAACAAAATTTAGCCCAAGTAAGAAAAAAATTACAGCATGGAAAACCAGTATACACTGGTTGAACATTATAAATGCAATTTATAATGAGTTTATAACTCTGATTTATGTTTCAAGCAACCTTTACAATAAACTGCACAACCAGTGCTTTCTATGGTATCAGCAAACAGATAGCTATTTATTATGCAGAAGATATATAAAGTATGTGGCATATACAGCAATAAAAACAATACATATAGTGCTTTATTCTGAACTACATATACCAGGTATGTTTCTCTGTGGAAAGTGTTCTGTGTGGAAAAGGGGACAGTATGGCAGTAGCTGGGTGAAGAAGCCCTTAGTCATTCTTTTCACTAAATGCTGGTGACCTATCACCCAGGCAGGGAGAAGGGGAAGCAGGGATCTCTGTCAAATGATAGCCACATGAGAGAGGACACATGCAGGGGTGCTTTCCATTCCCCACATTGCTGGCTTACTAGAATACGTGACTGCCTCTGTCCAGCAGAGGAGTTCTCTGACCTACAAGAAATCTCCAGCAGGCCCCCTCCACTGTAACTCACTGCAGAACTTTCTCAAGGCCAATGGATTAGCAAGAATGAAAACTGAGACTACTGTCTCCCAGACAAACAGCATGGGACAGAAACCATGCCTGTATCTCATGGAGGGTTTCCTCTCTGCTTTCAGTGAGTCATGAAAGATTAATTTCTGAGGTGAGCTTTTAGTCTTACAGATAATTTAGCATGAGGAAAGTAACTGGTGCAATTTTACCTCCTACTTCTCTGTGTAAATGACTAGACAGACACCAGGTGTTCACTTGGACTATCATGTTTGCCTGAAAATTGTCACCTTCCCTGTCAACGAATCAGTTCCAAAAATCATACATGATAACTTCAGTATTAGGAACATTTTTTAAAATCCCAGTTTGTGCTCCCACCCTAGCAGAGCTCCTGAAGATCAGGGTTCGGTCATGCTGTATTCTCTGCAGTGCCCATACTGTGCTCAGCACCACCACTTTCTCATTCTGAGAGCGAGACTTCCTACATATGGAAATTGTACCAACATAACAAGAATGAGGAGTTAATTTGATGAAGGTACTGAACAAAACAGAAATGGTTACAAGAAAGTACCCCAAGGGACTAACCCATATCACACCATTAGCCACAATCTACATGAAGCTAGCTGCTAGGCTTTGAATCTTTCCACATCCTTCCTTCTACTTTCATATCAACATAACAAAAATTGCTGGACACATTTTCTCCTGGGGTAGATATACATATACAGCTATCTATACATAGATAGCTGTGGTAATACTCTGCCTGTAGGGATTTTTTTTGGCTCAGGTAGGGTGTGCCCCTTCTTCAATCTGCAGAAAGACAGCAGTGAGACATTTTGAGGGATGCCACATATACTTGTTGCCACCAGACCCAATTCTATACTTAGAATTGCTGCCATATGGTGTTTTTCTGTCATGAGGATACCTCTCTTCCATGATATTCTTGCCAGAGATCTGGCAACAACCATGCAGTCCAACCTTTTCTTTCCCTAATAAATACAACAATACCCAACTGAATGCTCCAGAATTCAGGCATAATGTCCTTACCCTTGCTTTACTCTTCTTAGATTAGGTGACAGAATTGAGCTGAAGTGATGTGAGAGACCCCAGCTGCAGCTGAAGGTATTTCTCTTAGTCCAGATATTGGTAGGAGACAGGTATCAAATTGCCCTCCTATATTCCCCCACAGGGGGTTGATAGGTGCAGGATCATTGAAACCTGAGCAAGTCAAGAACTGATCCATTCCCAAAGCAGGAAAGGAGATACAGTACAGTACCATCTAATTTTTCAACAGTCTGAATACACACTCCCTGTTTTCTTGTAAAATCAGGACAACAGCATTCTCCTGAGGGCTGCTAGCAGAAAATTATTATTGCAAAACTAGGATGGGTCTCTGAGCACTACTGCCAGGATGACACCTATACTTACCCAGCCTTCACAGTAATGAGCGAGGCTTTCATGCTCTATTGCACACGTTCTACTGTCTGTTATAGACAGAATACTGCCCAAGTAATAAAAATCACAGACTGCTTCTCTTTTTTTTCTGCAAAATTCATATAGAGGAGCCACAGACAGGAGGGACTGCATACTCATTAACAATAAAGAACAAGAGAAATCTCACTGTAACACATGTTCCTGCTCCATTATACTCCAAGAGGTCCAGTCAAACCCTTTGCCCATCCCCAATCAGTTTGTTTTCCTCTCACCTCCCTCCTCAACAACACAACACAACACAACACTCCTTTCTCACATGGATACTAGTCCCAACTGGGTCGAAGAAACCAGGGCCTTCTAGTGATTTCACTTGGCAGCAGATCTAAAATCCAGTGTGTGGTCTCTCCTAGGGCAGCAGAAGGGAGGCTGCTGGCCATAAGCACAGCACACAGGTGAGCCCCTGTGCCCTCCCCCAGGAGCAGCTGCCTTGCAGGCAGCCTGCAGAGCCTGCGCCAGCCTGACACGGCCAGGACATGCTGACTGTGTGTGCCCGAGCACACAGGACCTTTAGGTGCTGCAGACTGCACTCTAACTCAGCCTGGGACCATGCTTACCAGTTTACTCTCTCTCTCTGAGGTGAATCTGGTCTTGCTGACAAGAGTGGAAACTGCCATTAGCAGGCAATACAGACAGATGCTTTTTCCTCCATAGGCTTGTTATTTCCCCAGAGTTTAGCGAGAACATAAGTGGCTCATGTGCCAGCTGTGCTCAAAACAGTCACCTCAAACACTCCTGCCCCTGTGCAGAGAGCTTTGTGAGGATGCTCTCTGAATCAATCCAACTAGAACACAGATGGGCTCACATAATTTTACCTGGTACTCCCCACTACTGCCTGCCCCTCAGTCACACTCTGAGGAAAGTCATGTTTACATTCCACCCCTTTTTCAGAAGTCTTTAATAGGAATTACTGTTTGCTTCAATAGTGAAAACACTATCAAGCTTCCTATTCTGTTTACCTAACAGCTTACTCCACTAAGGAAGAAGCAGATTTCAAAAGGCATAAACAGGAGTGAGCTGTCCACATCTTTTTTTAATGTTAGAGAGCTGGTTTCTTTACATCTGGATCTCCACTGACTGTCCTAGGAAATAATACAAGAGTCAACTGGGGATGACAGGACAGGCTTTAACATGCAGGGTACTAGACTGTTTGATTCTCCCATTCCACAACAATTTGCACAGTAGGAATCTGAGAGTGGATGATAGTTACTTACAGAGATGATATGTCCTTTCAAGCCATGTGCTGAGTCTGCACACTCAATAACAGCACTTAGCTGTGGATAGCCCACCCCTGTCTTAATCCGAGTAGTACACACAGAACCTAGACAAGAGAATGAGAGGAATAAACATAGCCCATTAGGATGACAGAAATGATACAGAAAAAATGTGTTTCTACCAGCATTATTTTTCTCCCAAGAAATCTCTATTGCCAATGCTGGCTTCTCACAGATAAAAGGAGCACACAGGAACTTGAGTTCTAAAATGCTTTCATGCCACTTCATGGGAGCTGTGGCTGAGGAGACTAATGTCTCCCCTTTCTTCTCCAGGGTTAGTCCCAGTTTAGTTCCCATCAGTAATGCTTCTCAGCATTAATGAGGAAATTACTGCATCACAAGAAAGCAAATCTGATTGAAATGCTTGAAGGGAAGAGACAAAGGACCAGAATCACAACCTGCAAGACTCAGCAGTAGCATTAATTTCTTCTAATTCTAACTGACTATTTCTTCTAATAAATATTTCTATCTCTTTTCTGCATATTTAAAGAAGTAATTATCTGGTAAAAGCTGTTCTTTCTTTTCTTTTTTTTTTTTCTTTGTAACAATTTTCCCATCTTTTGTTTAATACTGATGGCAGGAATATTTGGCTGATGGCAATTTTGGGGAATATAAAAAAATCAACACATAGCATTTAAAAAGTGAGATAAGTAATCATCTGAAAGTTGTACAGTACAACAACAAGGGAAATATAGGAAGTATATCTACTCATTGAACTATATTATTTATACCCATACATTGTGCATGCATGTACATATAGATAAAAATAAAGGTATGCATATATCGGTATATATCTATGTATCTATATATAATATAGATAGAAAAGATAGAACAGTATCACATGTACAGGAGATTCCAAGACTACCGCAGTAAAGACTAAAATAAATAAATAAATAAATAAATAAATAAACCAATTTATTTACAGTTCAACATAGCAACAGGGCTATTGGACCTTCTGGAATATCTTCTCTATTTTGTTCCCTCAAATTAAGAGTCAAAAGACTACTTTTTGCCAGTCTAGGTCCTAAAATTTAGGTTACAGACCTAAAAGGTCTGCATGATAATGAGAATTTCAGAACAGATTCTAAACCAAAATGTAGTGAAATCTGGATCCCCTCATTCTGCTGATATCCAGGTATACTCAAGCTACCAGTAAAGCAAAAGTTACCAAAGATCCTTCAAAGAACTGACAAAGTGAAAACACTGAGAAGAATTCTTGCAAAATAGTAAGAAAATTCGTTTTAATGTAAGTTCCACAGGGCTTGTACTTCATAGTGTATGTAATGCTATATAATAAATCACTGCCATTTTTCACAAGATGGATCATTATCTGGAAAAGAGCCTCAAGACCTGAGGGAGAAACATTTGTTACTTGTGGGTTTGTATGGTCAACTTGTACAGATCTGTTCAGGAAGATCTCCAGGGAGGACTATACAGCATTTACCCGTATTTCCATGTTTGAGGCAAAGAACTATAATTATTTTTCTGTTAAATCTGAATTTGCCCATGACAATTACACCACAAAATCGCTGTTGTTGATTTTTCATCTTTTTTGTAGTATTTATTCTTTGGTATCTTCCTGGGCACAACTGCAATGTTTATTACATCATTTTCTCTGCTCCAGTTATCCATTCATGGACCATAACTATCTGGCACTGCAGAGTAAACAATCTGCCTGCACTGCACTGGCTGATCACAGCTACAGTGTCAGTGGCATTTGTGCTAGCCACTTTAAAATCTAGCCCACATATGGTGACTCCAGCTGCAGTCTAAGAAGAAAATAGCAAGAGAAGGAACATGTGAAGGAAGGCACAAGGAAGGGGGGGGGAGCGGGGGGGGCGAAGATTATGCCAGTGTATGCCAGACAACAATATTAGGGAAGATAGGGAAAACACTGTAAGAAGGTCAGGGCCCTCTTTTATCCATAGAAATGTCAGAGAGATAGCATGTAAGTGCATTAATGTAAATTTTAGCTCCCAGGTAATAGTAACAGGTAGAGGCAAAGTTATTTGTATTTCACAATTGACACCATTTCATCTTTGAAGACATTGACAAGGATAACCTCAGCTTAACAGAACTCAAATCATAAAGGTATTTAGAAACCCGTCTTTCCTTGATAGAGGTGGACACCTGGACACAGTATCCTTTGAGCTTTAGCTCGGATGATTCATCCTCTTTTCAACAGGCTAGAAAAGTGCTCCCAAACACAACACACGTTATCAGTGATGTCAGGAACTCAGGCAGCCCAGTGCTTCCAATAACAACTGTCTTCACTGACTGAAGGTGCAATACGCAACACTGTTCAATATGAAACATTGGTACCCAATCCACCAGTATGTGGATTTCTTAAACACACTGTTGTAGCATCCCATGAAGTCTCTGCTCTCAGTAAATTCCGAAGTCCCATGCCTTGGCAACGACAGTGACTACCATGAAGTAGTCCACCTCAGGGGAAAAGGCAAGACTCATATGGACTTCCCCCGTTTCTCCTTTCCCTGTTCCCTTATTGGTTGGATACCCCTGGTGGCTGTGCCCTGCCCAGCCCTTAGCTCTGCCCCCCACCCCTTCCCCTTCTTAAGCTGCCTGCTCCACGTGGTTGCCCTCTTTCTTGCTGGGTTACCTTCAGTTTCATCTGACTTCGCTGGAATAAAACCTTGCAAAAAGAACCTTTCTTGCCTCTCTCGCTGAGCTAGCTGTGGTGAGTGTGGATCTGACTGCATTGTCTGAATGTTTACCCAACTTGCTTTTCTACAGGAGAGGTTTGTTGGGAACAGATATTAGGTAGCAGCACCCACCATCTACCTCCCGTATTTTTACACTGTGTGCAAGTTCACTGGTACTTTATTGACCTGAGTGGGTCTTGGCATTCTCACAGGCAGGGAAACAGCATTATACACTTGGTCCATCTGGACAACTCCTCTATCCTCTACCAATGGTACAAAAAGCCACCCCCTTATTTGACTTACCTGGTCCAATACCCACTTTAATAATATCTGCTCCAGAAATAATAAGTTCTTCTACCATCTCTCCTGTCACCACATTGCCTGCCTAGAAAGAAAGAACAGAATCACATGTACAGGAGATTCCAAGACTACTGCAGTAAAGACTAAAAACTATAATGTAAAGTTTGATCCAGAGCTTTTAGAAGTTGAACTATGCTGTGTATGGAAGAATATAGTTCACTATACTGTTCCTTGGATGTGCCACCGAGACTAAACCAGTCATACAGGTAAATTCTCCAGTCAAATGAATTTAACAAGTAGTCCAATAAACCCTGATCCTTAGCATTCCATTAAGAGATCTGCTTTGTCATCCATCCCCCTAATCATCACCCATAGGCTCTCAACTACATCATCCCTAAGCACAGGGGCTATTCTTTGCTCTTATATACAGTGAACTTATGCACCTCTCCTGCCCCACTGTCTCTCCTGAACAGCCTAGAGACCTCCATGCCTTTTACCCAACTTGCTTTGCAGGAAGAAGTTCAGGTCTTGTTTAAAACACTGGAAAATATATTCTTCCTTTAGGATTCAGTATTTTGCCCACTGAAAGTAAGGTACTATTCTTCTAAATTTGTGCATTGGTGCCAAAAATGGTATGTACATAGAGACTATATAAATCTGAGCATTCACACCATATACATACATTTGGTTGTGGTGATGCCACTGGTTAAAAACAGGGGTTTGGTTCCCCCTGCATGACCTTTGGAGAGATACAGAGAGCATGCTGTTTAGGGTAACATCTTCTTTGAAAGAAGTTCTGAATTGGTTTGTGCTCTTTACCCTATTTTTTCTTGCACTTCAATAGCTCTTTTCCTCCTTTTGCCTACATTGTTATCTTTGCTGAAAGTGAAGACAGCTCTCTCAGCCTTTGTCTTGCTTCTTCTAGAAGACTTCTTCTATTGGCTCTCCACATCCCTAATCAATTGCTTAGTCTTTGTTTGCCTTATACCAGACTTCCTTGAAGTCATACCAGACAGATCTTTCTTGAACCTGAGGAATGAGAACTATCCACAGTGGTCCAGGTGAGTTCTCACCAAGGCTTTGCACAACACTTGCCTTTTTCTGTGGAAATATCTTGCCTGACACACAAGAATGCATTTGCCTGGGTCACACTGGTGGCTCACAGTCACCTTGTGATCTACTCATGCCTCCAGGAACATTTACCTACTCCAA
Source organism: Vidua macroura (assembly GCF_024509145.1). Taxonomy (NCBI): domain Eukaryota; kingdom Metazoa; phylum Chordata; class Aves; order Passeriformes; family Viduidae; genus Vidua; species Vidua macroura. Next base: position 65,229,700 of record NC_071571.1, on the reverse strand, counting down.
ATTGTAGCAGAAACTTGTAGTACTTCCCCTGATACTGTGCTACCTATTCCTAGAGTAATGTTTTTCACGTGTGCTTCATTGAGGTGGGGGCCCTCTCCTGTTAGAGCCTCAGCTGGGTACGTGGCCTGTAGTAACATACCACAAGATACAGATTTTTCTGGTTCATGGATGCTGTGAATGCAGAGAATGCCAGTGTGATAAAATTACTGATACTTTTAATAAAAGAAACTACAAAACAACCTTCTAGCACACACTTGGTAATTGGTTTGCAAAACTGGTGCAGTAAGTGCAGAGAGCTGCTAGTCTATTCTATTCAGTTAAAGAAACATTTTGATGCAAGCTCAGTGTGACAAGACAGGCCCTTGCATGTGTCCAATTGTGCATCTGATCGATCAGCAGTCAGAGTGAGGCTAGAGATTAATTCCCTTGCCAGGAGTGTCCTCTGTCCAGATGATTTTCAGGGAAAAGAAAGTCTTCAAAGAGCAAAGATTTCAAATGACATTTGAATCCTATTCAAAGGAGATTTATGAGCTAAAAAACCTATGCTATGAGTTACATTTGAAAACAAACTGTTACCCAGTGCATTTTCAGACCACACTTTCCTCTCTGCAAAGGGCTGCACGAAGCAAATGAATGCTGACATAGCACATACTGAACTGACTCACTACAACTGTACTAATTGCATTCCCATACTCTGAGGGAACATTGTACAAGAATACAATCCTATAAATTGCAGCCCACAATTTAAGAAGGATGTGAAGGTCTTTGAATGTGCCAGAAGAAGATAGGAAAGCTGGTGATGTGACTGAAAGGCAGGTACTGTGGGGAGTGGCCATGGCCCTCGGTTCACCTAGCTTGGAGAGAAGGTGGCCAACAGGTGACTTCATTAATCACTAAGCTTCCAGAGGAGAGGAAGCGGAGAGGGAGGTGCTAAGCTCTCACTGGGATCCAGTGACAGGATGCATATGAATGGCTCGAAATTGTGTTCCTCAGGGAGGTTCAGACCTGAAATGAATAATCAGTTCTTCAGCAAGAGCATGGAAAACCCTGGAACAAGCTTCCTACGGAAGTGGCCAATGCCCTATATCTTTCTATTTAGTTTCCCAGGTCTTCCCTTACACCCCTCTTGTAAACTGGAATAACACTGTTTCACCTTCTGCCAGCAGGAACCTCCCCACACTCCCAAGACCTTCCATAGGTGATGAGAGGGGTCCTGCTCTAACATTTGTAGCTCCTTCAGTACTCTTGGACAATTACAAACCAGGTTTGGTTTGTATCTCAGCTCTGTGGCTTGTCTCATGTCTACAGAACATTCCTAACCAGGAAAACTGCAAAAGATACATCTCCAGTTTTCCACATAACCTGTTTTGTACTTGTACTAAGGACAGGCTATTAATTTCTGGAGATCTGAATTTAGATCTAGAGATGTTCAGAAAACCTCTTACATACTGATACTGCAGGACTTAGCAAGTGTTTGTAGCAGTACTGATATGGGCAAAGGAGGAGGCAAATTCTAAAGTCCTTACTTAGTACAGCTTTTATTCAAATGTAACTACTGCTGAAGTCAGCAGAAGGGTAACCAGGGAATATTGGGCAAGGCCTGTTCTCCACTTATGGATTTCTGACTCCCATTTCACCATTTATTTATTTTTACTGAATTTTGCTTCCTCCTTTTATTAGCTTGAAACAGCTGACAAGCCACCACCTGAAGCACTTATAAAGACAATGGCAATAGCAAGGAGCAATTTGTGGCCTATGATATAGGACCATTTAACTCTGCTCAAAAGAGCATGATATTGATTGAAAAAAAAATAAAATAGAACAATCCGGAAATAAAGAATATGTAAGAGGTACAGTGTTTCAGCTAAGTGCTGCTTCCTTTCTGCTCAGTGGTAATTTGTTATACTAAGTGCTGTACATTCCAAGGTGGGGCTGATGACTAAGCGTGCCACTTAGGACATGAAGGAAGCAGTTTACCTCTGGAAGGCAGATGACAACCTGTGCTGTATGACACAGACCACAGTACAAATTGGTGAAATACTGGAACACATTCAAAAGATTCATAAATAGGAATTCGAGTCAGTGGTTCCATGAGATTTGGGATCAAATATGTATTTAACTTAAACAGCAGTGTCTTCTTATTAGCAGAGCATAGAGAGTTGTCAAACTGTCTCTTCAGAAATGTTAACCAGACGTTTACTGTTAAGTTACTGCTAGAAAATGTTGGAACTGCATATGTTGGTTCAAAATGCTCATCCTAGCAGGGAAAAGCACTTATGTCCCCAGCATACATTTTTTTCCTGGAATGCATGTACACACATCACTGATTTCTGTCTTTCTTAATCTGCAGATCCTTAACAAATTTTCAAGGAAGATGTGGAGCTCTACATAGCAGACTACAACCTGGCAATGAGAGGCTTGCTTCTTTTAGGTACTTTTTGCAGACCTCAGAGAGCACAAAAAAATACCACTATGAGAGAGGCACAGTTATCTGTATGTGAAGAGACCCCAGTACAACAGCTGAAGGGAAATCAGTTTACTCACATCCAGCTGAATTCTGCTTTACTGAAAACAATGCTTGCCTTACCACTGATACCAGTATGACAGCTGAATTGAGGCAAAAGGGTTTTGAAGTCCTCACTGGTATGGTAAAGCCAGAACACTTCAACTTAAAAAAAAATCTGAAAAGATCAATATAGAAAGACTGAGACTACAGAAATTAAACTGTCTTAAAATTAACTTAAAAGAATAGAACACAATTGGAATACACACTGTGAAGTCACTACAGACAATGCACTTTGTAGTGTCTTTACACAAGTAGTCAGGGAACAAAGCAATTGGTGCAAGTATTGTGATGTACCATCACTCAGTATGAAGTTTCAAGTGAACACCACCCTGGGTCATTCCAGCAGTATGCAGGATGACTGAACTGAGGGTCAGTCCTAGGAAAATCCTGGCCTCAGAAAAGTCAAAGGGTGTTTCCCTACTGACTTCAATGAGATCAAGATTTTACCTAACAGGATTATAAAGACTACAGCTTCTCTGACAAGAGATACAAAATTAGTGAACACATAGGGCAGTGCCTCTGAATTTCAGTCAGGCATTTGATACTGTGCCTCATGAAAGCCTGCTATAAATACCAACTTATACTGCCTAAGACAGGAACACTGCTGCACTGATTGAAAGCTGCTGGCAAATGGCAATGGATCGAGCTGGGGAGAAGTGTCTATGACAACAGTTCTCAAACTTTCTTCTTGTATCCTGGAGGAAAGCACAGTCTGTGCCTCCACGTTATCAGGAAGACGGCCAAAGGACACTTCCCACCCACGAAAGCAAGTGGTGCTTAACCATGAGATGGAGATGCCCTTTGCAAAGCTGAGCCATACCCAGTGCTTGCACTCAATACTGTGCCTGACCTGAGACACGTTCGGCAGCATCACTCTCTCCTATCCTGGGATCCTGCCTGGCCCCTGTTCTGAGAAATCAGCCCTGGCAGACATGCCACAACTGAATTTACTCTGGTGTGTGTTCCAGGGATGAACTGGGAGTAGTCTGCATGGCTTTCTCTGACTGAATCCTGCCTCCATTCTGCCTCCAAGGCCCAGAAAAGTTCTGCTACTGACTCCAAGGAGGAACAACAATTTCTGGCTCCTGCTGTTTCCCTCTGCTTCTGCTTTGCAATTCTTCTTGTATCCTCCTCTGGCCCACATCTTGTGGGTGCTACTGTATCTCCAAGTGTGCTCCTGCCTCAGTCTTCTTCCTGCCACTCTCCCTGCTCCCCTCAGGGTTACTTGTCTATAATGAACAGAGGAATAGCATGAAAAGAAAAATTCAGGATAAAAACTTGGCAAAGCTTGCTGGCAAAGATAACTTAGCTTGTAAAAAGACTTTCAGGGTGATGGAATAACCCCAAAGTCTACTATTAAACTAATAAATAAGGACTATGCAACCTGTAATATAAAGGCTGTGATCCTCCATCATACATGCTGACTAAAGGTTTTCTTTAGACTTGAGCAAGCAAGCTCAAGTCTATTGATGCACAATTGATGCACATAATGCTGCACAACAGCAATACACCCCAATGGGTGATCCTCTTCAGGATCTTCTGAGAGGCACTTGTGGGACACTCAGAAGACTTAAATATTCCTTCTTCCCCCATTCCCAACCTGATGAGTGATTTAAGACAAGTCATGTTGTACCTTTGTGTCCCTGTTTATCTTCCCTACCCTTTGTGTTCCATGGAGAAACTGATCTTCTTTGTAAATTAATACAAAATACAGTAATGAAAAAACCTTGTGTCAGAACCAGGCAGAAGAAAATAAGGTAATGTGATTACAAAAGTATTTAAAAAGACAGAAACATGCATTTGAAAGGTTGTTACACAAGAGACATACTCCATCTGCAGGGGAGTATTGGCCACAAGAGAGTACTACATTAACCACAGTTGCTTTGATTTATCCCCTTTCAGCCTCAGAGCTGAACCCATTACATGGCCCCTGGGAACACACATTCCCTGAGATCCAGGGTTGGGTTACTGTTATGTATTCCACTACAGCTGACTGTGGAATGAATAGTCATGCTGAGGAAAGCAAACAAGGTCCTGGAGATCACTTTCAGCTATGAGAAAGCTTCTTTATTTTTATACCTCCTATTTAACTGCTAACCCTTTTGTTTGAAAGCCCCAACAGCAGAGAACATACTGCAGGCATAGCACACACCAAAGCAGTCGTAACAGGTAGCAGCAGGACATGTCTTCCAGATTACCATTAAAAGGAGCCTAGACCAGCTCCTGCATTTCAGCCAGGAACAGCTTCAAAAGGCCATTTTGGCACAGAACATGAATTAACTTGGAAGGAGGGTAGAGGTGGGTGTCTAGTTGAATCAGAGACCTGCAGGGACTGAACAGACTCAGAAGGCTTTGGAAAGCAAAAGGTTTTTGAACACCCCAAGTTTGTTAGCAGGCTTTTAAGAGTGGAAATTATTGCTGTGCAGAGATGAAAAACATAACCCATATTAAGCCACGTTCAGGGAAAGGAGCTACAATCAGAGAAGGCAACTGAACAGGTCAGGGCTGTAAATGTGCTCAAGCAGGTGGTGCTGTCAGGACATTGAGACCTGAAGTAACAATAACCTTAGCCACAAAAGTAGAGATACTAGGAAGGCAGTTGAACAGATGTGGAAGGTGGATGAGACTGGCCTAAGAACCCTGGACTAAAACCTGGGCTTGATATCTGACTTTTACATTGACCTTCTCTGCCTTCTGGGGAATTCATCTTGGTTGAGTTCCCTCCTCAGTCAGCAAAGTCAGCAATCTGTAGGGAGGTGGAGGAGGGCATGACACACAATTTTCTTTCCACTCCTGACAGAGATGATCTTTGGCTTTAACTATGTGATTTAAGCTCCCTCCCACAACTCTTCAAAGACACTGGAGTAATCATGTCACTTGGGACAATACTTCCCAGATTCGAAGCAAGGAAACAGCTTCTTCCTTCACTGCAGTGAACATGAATCAGAAAGCTCAGAAGACCCACATTTATCATTTCACAGTTCCAAAATCTCTCTCTCCAAAGCCATGGGAAATATGACCATACCAAAATGGCTCCCACCTCTCCCTGGCAGCTGTTGAAGAATGCCTATTCATCGGCCTATGATAATCCAGAATATAACAAGCATTCCAGTTCACTTCAGCTTTCCATCATTCCAAAGCAAAAACACTGCCTTCCTCCGACATGGGAGAAAGGAATGCATCCTCTTCTGAACTGCTTCAACATGTTATTCTCTATTGAGCCAAGGGAGAATGCGCATTTAGGAACATTCTTACTTCACATTTACTTTACATGCATGAAGCTTTAGCTGTGGCACGGGAAACCAGGCAAGTGTTGCCTAAGCACGATTTTTTTGCTGCACTGGCTTGAAGAAAGGCTGGTAACCTCATTACAGATCTGCTGCTTGTTTGAGGATTTCTGCTATTCTCATGGAAACAATTCAGACACATTTCTTCAAGAGCCCTGGGAAAGCAGCAGTAGCGCTCTTCTGCTAGGATTCCATGTCCATATAAACACCCTATTCTTGGTGCAAAAGGGCTCAAGGAAGCATGGAACTAGCACTCTGAGATGGGATAGTATCACAGAAAGCACCATGAAAAGCCTCAGCAATGACCATTTGCTCCCTGATAAGGCTGTTCGCAACTGTGCAACATCCCTCTTTTTCTTATAATGGGCAAGGATCAGTCTGCATTGAGCTGTCTTCACAGTGATCTAACAATCATTGGCCCCAGCTGGCCAGAAATGTTGGCACATTCCCACAGCAAACCTCTGCTTGGAATCCCCAAAATAAACCTATACACTTAACGATTAGAGATCTCATCTAGTGTGGGAAGGAGGACACAAGTAGGAAAATAACTGGATCCACCCAGTCCTCCATGCCAACTTAATCAGACAGCTGTATCAGAGCACACACTAAACATTTACACAGGTATCAGCAATGGATGGACAATACCAAACTGTTATTAAACATCCTGCCTTGCTTCCCTTCCTTTTCTAGCTTCTGATGCCTACCAGTCAAACTCTGGGTCCTGTTCCTAGACAGAATTCACACACCCTCCCCTCTTTCTACACACTTACCATAATGGTGTGATGTGGGAACAGGACACGGACGGACTTCACAAACTCCACAAAATGCTCTGAATAGCCGTTTGCCACATCCAGGCAGATGTATTTGATAGCTGGAATGGCCTCTAGAATACTTGTTAACTTTTTCAAATCATCTTGTCCACTACCTGAGCTTGCTGCTACATGCTAAAAACCAAGAGAGAACAAAACAGAGTAGTAGGTTGCAAAAACGGAAATAAACACACACAATTTGTATGTCTTTTCCTGCATAGTCTTGGCAGAACTTGTGCTGGTAACTAGTGAAAAATCACACTATGTAATATGAAATACCTTCCTGGGAAAATCAGTGGGCTATTTCTGTTGAGTTTAAATTATATAAAAGAGAGGGAAATTAGCATTCTAGCATTCATTCACAAGTGGATTGTCACAGGCATATATAATCATCTGATATCAATCAAGATTCAGCCATACTCATATTAACATGAACACAGATGAAACCCCAACTTGGTATATTTCCAGGAAGTTAGAGAGGCAAAATTTGGGGCACTGTCAAGAGAGTAAAATCTGTGTCTTGAAGTTCACCAAGCACTCCTGTGATCTACAGAATCACAGGATTTTGCTGGGAAGGGTCGTTGGGAAATTTTGTAGTCCAATCCCCTTTCTCAGCAGGGTCAGCTACCAATGAAAACAAGCAGACTGCTTCTTCTTTTGTCTTCCAACGAGTTCTTTCCAAAAGCAAAATAGTTTCTATAGCTGTTGGCCTACAAAACCTCTGCAGAAATCCAAGGTCACTGTGCAAGTCAGTATTTAATCACTATAGGAATAGGAGATCCTATTCCAGCAATTATGTACCACAAATAAGCTAAGTTTGGATGTGTTCAGGCACAGGACATTCCTGGGACCACTTTCTACCCTGTGGTAGCATGTAAGTAATCCTGACTGGCCAAAGTGCTAGGCTCACTTTCAGACAACTCTGTAATCAATAACCTTTATAATAAAATTCTGAAATGTGCCACAGATAAAGATATAATACAGAGATGTAGTATTCTTTTCTATACACAGAAAGATCAAAAACTGCACTGAACTTTGAGCAAGAAGGGGAGATGGCCAAGCACACTCACAGTGCCTCTACTGGTACAGGACCCTGACAGAAGAAAAGAAGTCTGAATGTGACAAAGTCACAAATTAAGTCAATGTTTAAATCTACTAAATATAATGGCTCAGGCTATGACCCTGTGAACAAGTGGGATAGCACAGCCAGGAATAGCACAAAGTGAGCTCTGGTGCAAGAAGGTTAGTGGAGAACACATGAGCTCTGACAACTTTGAATGCTCATCCCTGCCTGGGCCCAGCACCTCGGCCCTTCCAGCCTGCAGACTCCAGATTCACTTGCACATCTGAATGCAAAGACTTTGCCTGGCACAAGGGTATGCAGGGTCAGCCTGTGGTTGCGTTACTTGAAATTATTCACATTGGTGAACTACCACAGCTTGCAACAGCAACAGAAGCACAGCACTCATACCTACTCCTAAGGATACTTCTCTGTTTCCATTCCAGGCATATACAAACTTTGCTTTTTTGCATCTTAATATAAGCACTTTTGTAATGGACTCACATAGCCGTTCTTTTAAATCAGAACAAGCCACTTTCCTTGATGAATTTAAGAACAGCAAATATCTTCATTCCCCAAAACCTCACTTGACAACAGTATTCCCTAGAGACTCCAGTGCATGTGAGTTCAGAACAAAGCAATAAACCATAACAATTTACAGTAGAAAAATGTACCTCAAGGCATTCTGGGTGATTGGCAGCAAACAGTTTCCATTCTTCCAGAGAATAATGCTTGTGAATTGCAGTGAACATTGCATGCTAGCAAAAAACCAAGAGAACTGATATTAATGTCTCAGTAATTTTTCTCTCAGCTGCAAAAAAGGCATTAGAAAACCCCCTTTTAAGTATAGGCTTATCCTGCTTGGAAGAAACAGTAACAGTGAATAATAGACCAGGCAACTATAAACAGCTCTTCAAAAGCAACTTGGCATACTTAGCCAACCTTTCAGGATCAGGTTTACGATATGTTTCATTAAGCTACTGTCAGTATTTCGAATGTGACAGAGACTCATTAACTTAGAAAGTGCTGCAGCCCTATTCCATAACCTATACTTTCAAAACTTGTCAGCTAATTTTTTTTCTGGCAGGGAGCACCTCAAAAACTAAGCTCTAGAAGCTCCACCTGAAGCTGAGCTACATCCAAGATGGAGGCTTCCCAATATGAAGCATCTCCACAGAAATTTCCTTATATCAGGAGCCCTATTTGTGGTAACTGTGTAGTTGTAAAAGCATACCTACTTTTTCTTATTCTGGAGTTTTAAACTCATGTTCCCCTGTTCTTCCACAAACTTAGTTAAAAATCAACAAAGGCTGTTCACTGTCACCCAGCAGCTTCCCAACTGTTGCAGAAATGAGAGTTGAGACTTACTTTTGCCATAACCACAGCCATTTCAAATGTCCCCACAGTGTCCATGTTTGCCACAATAATGGGAATTCCTGTGTATGTCTGCTTGGAGTTACGGAAGGTGAAGGTGCGCGTGAGGTCAACCTGCAGCGAATAGACACGCATTCTTTTAAGTAACTGATTGTAATCTTACACGAGTTTTACCACAGATTCCAGATACAGCACGTTTAGACGCAGCTTCTCAATTTTCCTCACATTTCCTGTTCCTTTTGTTCCACTATTACATCATTAATTTTTCTTTTTTTTTTTTTTACAATTCTGCCTCCCAAACAAGAAAAAAATTTGAAAGAATGTTTTCTGCATTAAATAGAGCTCCTACTTAAGAAAAAGAACCAAAATAAAATTTAAAAACTAAAAGGAAAAAGGCAGAAGGGCTTGGAAAGAAAGGATAATGAGGACTCTGGGTTATTGTATACAGAAGTAATCTCAACTGTTTGTATGGCTGCCTGAGAAACTCAAGTTGAAGTCAGAATTGCAACTCCCTCCATCTCCAGGGCATAGAGGATTTTGTCCTAGTCTTCAAGGTAAATGACAATATAATAAAGTATGCTCTTTTGGTCACAGTTACCAGCACTCCTGCCACACAATATGAACAACCATACCTTGCCTTGCTAAACCAAGAAGCTGCTAGTTTCTAAGTTAATGTCTTAAAACTGTATCCGCCTTCACCTTCAAAGTTATTTCTTCTTCAGCACCTTCAAATGATCACAGTAACACCAGGCATTTTTTTCCTTACATCTGCAAGAGGTATTACCAAATTAGATCAGTTCCCACTGGCCTAGCTAGGACTTTCCTGCCTAGGGGAAAAATGCTCAAAAGGGAAAAAAAACCCAAAAAAACCCCCCAAAAAACCCCCAAAAAAAACCCCAAAAAAACCCCACAACTCTAAGATATTAGTTTAGTCTCTAGCGAAAATGAAGGCTCTTTCAGTTTTCACTAATTCCCACTGCACCTTTCAGTAACATTTGGAGATCTGAACTAAACTGAAATCCATCACAAGAAAGAAAGCAACAGGAAAAAATACAGGATTTTTTACTATTCAACTAAAACACATTTTGAACACTTCCAAATTGAAGGCTAGATTCTGATTAATATTATGAGGTATTTATTAGTGATTTTTATAAGAGAATATCTTGGTGCCTTACTGATAAACAGTGAATCAGGTTCTCCTATAAGCTTGTAAGTGAAGGGTCACTTTCGTGAACAAGCCAAGATATATCTTAATGGAGACACCCCTTTCTTCCCATTTACTATCAGAAGTCTAATTCTCCAGCCATCATGGATGACAAAACATTCTTTAGCTGCAGCTAACAGAAAATAGTATGAAGAAGATAGGTATGAAACAGGTATGAAAACTTAATTTACTTTACTCCCTCTTAACACAATGTATTAACTAGAACCAAGGGGGGCAGGGGACACAAAAGTATCCTACAACCAATTCCACACAGATGCCAGCACCAGAACCACTGCCCTGTGGTTTTAAAAAGGAAAAACATCTCTTTCAAAGAAACTTCAAAAAGGAGAAGAGTTACATTTCAGAAAAGACACAAAAATACTGCAAAATAGACACAAGGCAAGAACTTGCCTTCTATTTTTTTTAGTGTTTCACATCTTTAAGCCTCTCCAAAATCCCATAGCAATAAGACAAATAATATGTTGCATAAAAACTATGACCTTTGCCTGGTAAATACATTCAGTGCTTTTTCTTGTTTTATGAGAGACAATCAACAGCCACTACTCAGTTTCACCTTTTCCATTCTGCTCCTCACTTTATGCATTTTTAGTATATCATCCACAGCTGCTTCTTCTCCATACTGAATTATCCCGGTATGTTTACATTTTTCCTTATGTGGAAATCAGTCAACACTGCTGATCATGCTGTCTGCCATTCTCTCTACCTATTTTAGCAAATTGTGCTGCTCTTGTGGACTTACTTAAATTTTAAAAAATTAAGACATTTAAATTAACAACTTCCTACAGGACACTCGTCTGTTGAACTTGGAAGGGATAGAGTGCATGAGTAAGCCCAGACAAGGCAATAACAGGCTATGTGAGTACCAAGACCCCACAGACAGATAATGCTGCTCCTACTTGCACCCTTGCTCTGACCAATTTTGATATTTGAATTCAAGCATCACATTTTCTGATACCTTCTCAAAAAGAGAAAGCTACCATGGAAAATGAAGACAATGCAAGGAATCAGAAACAAGTACCAGCATAGTAAACCTACAGGAAGATCTGCAAACATCCCAAACTGCCTCTCTAGGAAGCTGACTTAACTCTAGTCACTGCATAAAAAGCTATCCTTGCGCAACACGAGGCTTCACACCAGAGAAGCAGACGCTTCCTGATATAAGCTTCAAAGCAGCAGCTTGCTGGGTAACAGGCACTGTAGTATGCTGACTCTGTTCCTCTGCCAGAACTATTTATTTATATTCTTGTTTTGAAGCAGACTGGGGCTGTCCATTTCAGATCTGGCTCTCACAGACTCTGTTTATCCCTGTTGCCACAGCCTCAGTGATGGTGTCCAATTTCTTAACCTTCATCGGTTTTCACTGACCCCCTCATGACACACACTTTTTCTCATCTGCAATGTTTTAACAGTTCATCAGAGCCACCCGTTACAATCCTTCCATATCAGCTCATCTTCCTCCTATCGTTTTCCCTTCCCAGCAGCCCTTCTTTCCACAGCCTGCACCCTGCTAAATATACAAAACACTGCACTTGAAGGAGCCATGTGCCTGCCACTCACTCAGTGGAGCAGAGCTCCACCTGTTAGCCAGGTCGGCACAGTGAATTTTAAGGAGGGATCCATAGGTCCCCAAGTAAATGTCTGGAAAGTGCCCACAGGCTTAATGTACAGTAATTGCACACTATGAGGAGTTACTTGGCTGGGACACTGTTCATCATTAATTAAAAATTACTTGCCAGAGATCAACCTTCTACTGAGAGGGCCTCTTACACCTTATGATGGCAAAGAAGTTTTGCCTAGTTGTTGTCCTCAAAATCCCTGGCCATAGGCCCATAGTAAACACAGCCTCTCTGTTACACTTTCCCTTTCTACCTCAGTCTCTCTCTCTTACAACTCCATGTCCCCTAGAGAAAATCTTAATCCTCTTTTCATCCCCCAACACAACATAATTCCTTCTTTAGTCAAACTAAATCCTTTGTTAACCTTGGGGTTATGTGGGGTAAATGAGAAGGCACCTTCGATCCTGAGGCAGCCATCTTTTTTTTTTTTGTGGATGCAATCGATCCTTATGGGATTGATTTCCCGGGGTCTTTCCCGATCCCTGATGAAGAGAATCACAGAACTGTTCCGGCTAACAGTGGTCAGCAGGCACAGGGCCCCAGGGGACTCCAGGGCTCTACACACGCAGGTCACACGGGTGAGGGTGAAACGCATCCATCGCCCAGGTTTGATGTGATTTCCCTTAGTACCCCCCATGATGGGGTCCCAGCCCCGGGCACCCTGCACACTGAGAAGCGCTCCCTAGCGTTTTCGCGGGGTTTTTATTTCTTTCTTTTTTTTTTTTTTTCTTTTTTTTTTTTTTTTAAGATCACATCAGTTCCTCGGTACCAGCACCGCCCACACCCCCCAAGGCTGAGGGCAACGCTGCCTGTCCGGTGTCATCACCGGCTTCTGCCGGCCCAGGCTACGGAGCGGGTAACCGGACACCCCGGGCCCGCAGCGCTCCTGGCTCGCCGCCGCCGCCCCCTCCGAAACCGTAGGTCAGGCCCCGCTCAGCGCCGCAGAGGCACCTGTTAGGAGAAAGCAATCCCTCACTGCCCCCTTATATTTCAGCTTGAGGAGCGAGGGAGGCCAGCGCGGCACCGGCCACCCCCAGCTCCCCTGGGGCCGTGAGGGGGACACGCCGCGGACGCCGCAAACCCGGCCCCGTCCTTCCCTCCCGGGAGCAGCGGCATCCCCCTGCCACGCAAAGGGCGTCTCGATCGGGGAGGGCATTGCTGCACGAGACCGGAGAATAAAAATAAAGCAGGGGGGAAGGTGGGTTAAGGAAGTTAAGCGTTGAGAAGGGGGAGGAAAAGCATGCTGGGTTTGGATGCCCCCACCTCTGCTCTGCTTTTGAGGCTGCTCCTTTTAGGTCTGACCAGGACATCTTTAAAGTCCAGTTTGAGGTCTGCGTCTACCCGGGGCATCTCGCTGGGGTGCCGGGGCTGCCCTGGCAGCGGAGGCGGCGGCAGTGGCGGCCCTGCTGTGCTGACTGCACCGCCCCGCCTGCCGAGCCGAGCCGAGCCGAGCCGAGCCGCACCGGCCAAAGCCCGCCGGCCGCACACCGAGCGTATTTATAGGGCGCGGGCACCGGGCCCCATCGCTTTATTAGGCGAGGCTGTGTTTAGCCGAGCCTCTGCCCCGTCCCCCGCCGCAACCACCCCACCTCTCCGCCGGGCAGCGTACGGTGAGGGCAGACGAGGACGCGTCGCCTGTCCGCAACCGCCCCGTGCGGGGCGAGGCACCGGCGGCACCGCGGCGGCTTTAAGGGCAAAGCAAGGGCATAGGAAATGGCGCCTCCATGTGATCGAGCGGGCCCCGCTGCCGCTGGTACCGGGTGCGGGAGCCCGGCCGTGCCGGGCGGCCGCTGCGAGGCTGAATCTTGGCCTGGCTCCCTGTACCTTCCACCGCCCCGAGGGGGGGTTTGCGGCGTTCCCCAACGCCGTTAGGGCTACTGCAGCACGGCCCAATTGCTGTCCCTCCAGACAAATAAAAAAGACAGCACTTGGTATAGCTGGGTAGTCGTGGGAATCCCACTTCCCGGGGTGCTCCGCTCCGAGCCCAAACCCGGCCCGGGCCCTGCCCGGCTTTCGGTAATACTGAGGCAGAGCTGGGCTCCCCATGGCTCTGCAGAGCACAGCAGAGGAGCCGGACCGTGGCTTTGGCGTTAGAGACGTTGAGAAATGTGCAGCTGCTTGGTCATAGGAGAGTGGTCAGAGCACCAGCCACCTGCAGCTGCCTCAGGAATTTCCTACTTCACTGCACTTAGAGAAGCAACAGGGAGTTTTTGTGTTTAGTTGGTGTTTGGGTTGTTTTTTTTTTTTTGGGCGGGGGCGAGGTGTTTGGGTTTTTTTTGGGTTTCATTTGTTTTCTCCTCAGCATACAGGAGCCTGATTTGTGACACCTCCAATTTCAACGGTGCTAGCCACAGTTTAACACACAAGTAAAAAACCACTAAGAGCAGCAGGATTGCACAAGCTGAGCCCATCTACATCTGCTGCTAGAGGGATCAATACAGGGTTACCAGATACCACATGAGATGACTTCCACAGGAATCTTAAGCCTTAAAGTCTATTTAATTATGAAGTCAGTTGGTTGTTAAATTTGGACTTTGGAAGACACATGAGCTAAGCATTTTTAGTGACTGGAAACTGAAGCCTGGGGCCATTGCAGGAGGAGGTAGTGCTCTCTCCTTTATCTGAAAGTTGCATATGTTTGGTCAACACCCTGCCTTCCCACAGAGCTCTTTTACACCTCTTTGCTTGAGTGTCCCAGACGATCTAGTATGACCAAGCATGAGCCCAGGGCTTTACACAGAAGGCAGAGTGTTTGAGTGTTTGCAGTTTTGATTGTCCAGGTGGAGAGACCTTGAATCTGGGATTTTGGAACTCTAGATGATGTTCCAGGAGAGCCTTGCTGTTGTGGATATTTCCCTTGGAGATACTCAGGAAAAATTACTCTATAATTTGTTTGGTCTGTATAACAGAGGTCATTCATTTGGTGTTTTCTCCACAATATAAAGGAACTACTAAAACATATTTTTCAGAGGGACATATATGCCAGTATTTACTCTAAAGTAATAAGAGTACTGATGAGAATGGGTCCTGTGGAAGTGGCATATCTGTAGCAGAGGACTGAGAATGGAAAAAAAAACAAATGCAGTCTGTCTGTGCCTGGCACCAGGTCTTCCATTTGCCCTCATGGCAGGCATGTGATGCTGAGAAGAAAGAAAGAAGCCACTGCATTGCATTGTGAATTCAAAAGATCAGTGCTGTTTTGAAGAGTAGGAGATTCGGGCTAGCAGTGATATGTGTAAGCCACAGAAAATGCATGTCTGATGCTGTTCACAATTCCCAGTACTTTAGTCTCCACTCACAGAGCTCACAGTGATATTTTCCTGCAGATCACAGTATCTGCTAATATCCATAAATTCCCCATGTACACACACCAAAAGATTAGTCAGGTGTCTCAGATCAGCTTGAGTGTTCTTTAAAGTTTACAAAGTTCGAAATTCTCTAGTTTCTTACTTCAATATATATTTTCTGTAATCAAAATTATGTTTTCTTGTTGAACCACCTCTGTTTTTTTCATTGTCCTTTCTGAAGTATGGACACTAGAGGGGATATGATCAATAATCACATTAATATCATAGCCAGAAATGAAGATCACCTCTTATGTATCTTTGTTATTCCTCTTTATATACCTGCCATAATTGATCCCATATTATCTCTTTCTGCTATGGAAAGAAGAGCTGTTCATCCAGGCCATATGCAGTTTAGTCTTCAAGTATAAATGAGCCATCACTGATTTCAAATTTAGCATATGTAAATGATTTGTTACTTTCCTTCAGAGTTCTTTTTTTCTCTACTTCTTTGTTTTATAGTTATATTTAAAAGCAGATGGAACAGTGCACTCAGAAGGGAACTGCTCAGCCACTGTAGCTGAAAAGACCAATGCCAATTGGTCTTCTAAAAGTTTTCTAAACTTGGTGTTTTTGAGAAGAGGGAAAAGTGATCATTATAATGCAAATAGTAACTACTGCATCTAAAGCCTGTTATTAGCTAAGATTGTTGAGCTTGTGATTTTCATCCTGCTATTGTAATTGTAAATACTGCTGTATGTAATAGTATAAATTAGTTCACAAATCTGGCCTGGTAACAAAGGATGTGGAAGAGCCTGAGGTATTCATTGGCATTTTCACCTTGGTCTTCCCTGGTAAGATTTTTCTCAGGCCCCTGAGATGCATCAGAAAATCAGGAGTAGTGAAGATGGCCTCATAAGAGCAGGATCAGATTGGGAGGGCAAGTCCTGAGGACTCAAAAAAGCAAATATCAGTCCTGTCTTTGAGAAGAACAAGAAGGAAAGAAGATCTGGGCTAGTCAGCTTCACTTCAGTGCCTGAGAAGGTGGTGGAGCAAATAATTCTGGAAATCATTTTCAAATGAATGAAGGACAAGAAAGACTGAAGCTAGTTGGCATGAAATTATGATAATAAAATCATGCTCAGCTCATTTTTTAAGATGAAATTACTTGTTCAGTAGATGAGAAAAAAAAACCCAATGGATTTTGTTTATTTTGACTTAGGCTTTTGACAGATTCCAAGAAACATTTTTGTAGGCAAACTGATGAGGTGTGGACTAGCTAAAAGGATATTGAAGTGGATTGAAAACTGACTGAACTTTGCCCTCAAAGGCTGTGATCAGTGAAATTAAGTACAGCTGGAGACCAGCTATTTGTGGTGTATCAGGTTAATTGTATATGGCATTAAAAATACTTCTTTTTATCAATGCCTAGTATTTTTCTTATTTAAATAAGAGCACTTCCTCAGTAACTCCTTAGTACTGAAAGAAGCATTGTGACAACCTGAAAGTATGAGCACTCATGAGCCCCTGAAAACACCTCTGGCGTGAATGCTTAACGATGTTGTCATTATTTGTCAAGAGAAATTCTGGTTAGAGAAGATATACAGCTAACACAACTGAAGGCACAAGCTGACTTCCTTGCTTTGGTTCCTAGGAAAATACTATAGCCTCATGTAGCTCCATACAGACAGCCTGTAACATAATTAGTGTGCCTCTTTAAGGAGTGTGGTGAGCACTAGTGAAAGCATTGCTCAGCTGGTAAGTGCTCCCACAAACTGTATGTCACAACTTCCCAGCAAAATCCCTATCTGGAAAGAACAACATGCTGCAGGACGTGTGATGAATATCTTTCACTCTTAAGGAGAAACAGTACATTTGAGGAAAGAACCTTGTTTTTCTTACGAGAAATGTAAATCCCTTTTATTGTTCTGAGTTCGGGCCTTGTCTACACTGGGTAGCATTTCCCAGTGGATGGATCAAGAAACATACCTCAGCAAACCCTGCAAATGCAAGCAGATTTCCTTTTGTAGGGGAGATAAGGGTGTTTCTCTGAACTATCAGTATTATTACAGCATCTACATTAAGGCTTTTGCTGACCTTGATAGCCACCAGAAATGGGAGGAGTGGGGCTGAGATCCCTGCCTTTTTTTAAGTGTGCCAAGCAGACTTCATCTACATGTATGGAGATCACTTGTTACAAAGAAACTTGTGTGCCATAAGTATTTTCATTTAAATTCAAAGGTATTGGAGGAAAAAGAATCTTAGTCACGAATCATCAGCTAAATCCCAGGCCACACAGAAGTCAGTAGGACAACTTCTCATTCAAGGTACAGTTTACTTAGGAGTAAGTGACAGTATCCATTTCCATTTGATTTCAGCAGATTTCAAATGTTAATTTTAAGTAATCACAGCAATTTATAATTAATGCAACTCTGACCTTCCTTGGCTTATGAAATATGCTTAGAGTCTGTCTGTGCTGATAAGTAAAGTGGACCACGCCAATCTGTTCCTGCAAGGCAAGAGCTAGAGTGTGGCTCATACGTAGCCATTTAGATGCCATATGTGAGCTTCAAGGGATCTCACTCAAACTGCATATTGGAAACAGTTTGATGCTGTTCCCTGAACTGTCCTCAGACTACCTGGAGGAGTGGTAGCTGTCCAGGTTGTTCAAGGGAGTGTGATTCTAATGAAAGAGTGTGGACTATTTCATTGTAGAACTTGTAGCTGGGTCCATGCTCAGGTCCAGTTTGGTTTACTATTGGACTTTACTGGCATGGAAGTGGTTTCTAGATATTTTTTTACATGGTCAAAGTCTGATGTATACTAACCATTGTAAACTGATACATCTGTTCATTACAGAACTACAGTTCTACATACTGTAAAAGGCAGTGAGATTCTTTCTTTGAAATATGAAGTCATCTCACAGGATGTAACAGGTGTTCTGTTGCTGCTACATAGCTTTACATAAGGAGCCATCCTCTCCTTAGCATCCTCTACCCACTGGTAGAACAAGAGAAATGGTCACAAGCTGAAACACAAGAAATTCTATCTGAACGTTAGAAACCACTTTCTTTTTCCTGTGAGGGTAGGCTACATGATCTTAAAAGGTCCCTACCAACCTCAGCCACTCTGTCATTCAGTGGTTCTATACATTACTTTGTCATTGCACAGTATCTTCCTCTGCAAGGTCTCAAGGGCCTTTACAAAATCTGATAATTACATAGTTTATTTGGTGGTCATTTGATAGTCAAATTAGTAAATCTCATTTACATAAGGAAAAGGCCTGGAGAGAAAAAATTAAGGATGAAGCAAAGTCCTATTCAAGTTACACATTGATAACTCTGATTGTGATTTTATACTGGCTTTATAGCAGTAAAAGCCACTGACTTCAGTGGACTTATCGCTACTTAACAGCACTGCTGGGAGAAATAGGCTGGAGAGTAAACTCATCAGAGACAAATGTTGATTTTGCATTAATACTGCTGCAAGAAGTAGGCTGAGCCCATGTTTTTGCATCTGTTTTCCTTAAAAGTCATCAGACAGCCTGGCTACTTGGCTTCACCACTTCAGATTGAGGCGGTGAAGGTCTTTTGTCTTGACTGGACATAGGCTGATTTACCAGGCTTTTCCAAAATATACTAGACCAAATAGCAACCAAAATGAGGTAGCAAAACTGCCTCAGTAAATAATTAAATTTACAAATAAGTAAAGAAAAGCAAGAATGCATAATAGCAGAAGGATTAGGGCAGTGAAGAACTCAGGAAAAATAAACTTTTGGTGTTGCCTGTATAGCAGCTGATGATTTTTTTTGCTAGCAAATCACCTACTGCCATACAGCACATAAGAATTTCACCATTTTACAAGCCAGACTCAGCTGGGGCCAGCCATACCCTCTCCTTCTGTCAGTGTTTGCACTCCAGCTTGGAAACAAGCTTGCACCTGAACTTCATCCATTACTTCTAGCCCAGAAACTCCCAATAATCCATTGTCAATTCAACCTGCTCACGTAAATAGAAGAAAATACCAAATTCAAGAAGAAATTTTGCATAAATGTTTCTCTCACCAGCAGCTGATTTTACAGTATGTGACAGAGCAGTCACAGCATTGCTGAGGCAGTGCAAATACTAATATTGCTGTTTTCCTCTTTATTTTTAATGTAATACCTCTATCAATGTGCTGCTTTCTTCATATTAATCTGTTGCATGTGGAGTTAATGCTGTTGTAGTCTTATCCCCGAGTTTGTGTTACTCAGGACCAAGGTGCTTAACATAGAAAAGAAAATAATATCTATTTCTCTTGCACTTAACACCATTGATTTGCTCAGTCTATTCAGCATAAGTCAGACTAAGATTCTGAAAGTCCATTTCCTTCTTATGGAGAGGGGTCAGGACGTTGCTTATTCTAATCCTGGCAGTTGTGGCATTTTTGGGCTTGGTGCCCGAAGTCTGTTTGAATAAGCACACTGCCATTGCTATAGGAAATAAATTAAAAGCACAACATTAATTTTAAAAGGCCCCACCCATTATATAACCAAACAGGATTTTCTTCATTTTCAGGGCTTTCCTTGACATTTTTATGTTGGGTGGAAATGTTGCTACAAATTTTAAGCTGGAGAAATGCTTCTGAACTGTGAACATCTGGTAATGAATAGCTTTCAAATCCAATTTAATCTTTGGAAAAACTAAACAACTTTGCTGCCCTACTGCACCATCTACAGGCAGAAAAAAGCCATGCTCATGTTATGAAGTGTTTTAACTGTTTCTAGCACTTTCTTTAATTATTGCAATTAATACATAAACCTGTAATTTTTCTTTTTTCATCTTAATTAGTATGAGGGTTTTATGCCTTTGTGTGTAGAATGACATGTCATCCAAGTCTAAATACCTTGTAATCTTGGGCCGGGGAGCTTTCCCTCTGCAAACCTTGTGTTAATTTGGATCTTATCATGGGGATGTAGAAAACAAGATTGGCTTGGTCCTTTATTGCAGTTGAGGCATTTAATGGGATGTAGATAAAAGCTGTTGAATTTATCAGCTGTCACACATTTTTTTCATAAAGACACCTACATATGGATTATGATTAACATCAACTCAGTTGTCACCACTATGTCTTTTTTACCCATGATTCCTCACTGGCTAGAGTTAAAGATATTCTTAAAATGACCTAGAAAATGCTGCTTCCCTTTCCCACAGCAAATAAAACCCCGCTAAATATTCTCGTATATCATTATGATAAAATGAAAGGGGAAAATTTAATGCCTGAGCTTGTAAAATATGCTCTAGTTTTGCAAGGCTGTTTAAAAAGTGAATATTATTAGCATGTGAGGCCACAGTTGCTGCACATCTGTAGCTACTGTTAGCTTAAATCTAGCATGGTTTGGGTACCCATGTTCTTTAAGTAATCAAATAGGAAAAATACCATGTGGAACTGATTGATCAAGTCTCATTAACTGCCCTCCTCCTTTTTAGGAAGAAAGCAGACCTTTTTTCGTTCTTTTCACCTTCCTGAAAATACATGTGTTTAAATAATTATTATCCAAATGAAATATACTAATGAAACATCCTTAGTAGTGGTAAATAGATATATGCATTCTGTCAATAAAATCTGAAGGAATTTAAATGATTTTGTTTTGGTAGTAGAACAAGAGGCTAAACTCAAGATCACTTGTCTACTTGGGTATTAGTCTCATATGTAGTGGCTTTGCTGGGAAATCCATGGAGCAAGAACATTATTTGGTGCTGAATATGCAGCACCCAGAGGCAGTAAGGCATGGACCCTGATTACAGTAGTTTTTCATTTGTGTAATGAAGACTTTTGAAAATATTGCCTGCTTTTAGTCTGTTCTTCCACATCTTTGCCTAGAAAATTATTATTTTGCATTTTGATTTGTACCTACCTCTCACTTTTTTCCTAAGCTGCTGTGTAGCAGTGCTGGTTTCTGTTGTTAAAGGAGTTGGCATGTTTCACCCTGTTGTCCATATTCAGTAGAGGCAGAAGTCACTTCCATGTGTTTTGTGGAGTGCTTTGGGATCCTTCAGGATGAAAGGTGTGATACAAATATTAAATACTGTTCATTCCCTTTTTTTTCTGCAGCACACCCAGTACTAATAACTTTTCCTTTCATCTTGAGCTCCCTTGACTAAATTTTCAAACATCTCAGTAATACCATGAACATTTGCTTCAGGCACAGTCATAATCAGTTCTGTTAGCTCCATCCTTACAAAAGGATGGCTATTCTCCAGGCACACAGTTGACTCTTCTACTACCAAATGCCTCTTCTTATCATCCTCAGTAGCTTCTCTTACAATTCCTTTAGAGTTTCCTTGCTTTGATCTAATCTTTCAGATCTCATTCAGGTCCTATTTCCCATGTCAATTCATCTCCAGTACATTGTTGAGTCTGTGCTGATCCTGTATCATGAGCAAAGAGGTCCAGCACAGGGATAGTTCTCGGGGCTCACTCACTCCCTCCCTTCCTC
This sequence comes from Vidua macroura, assembly GCF_024509145.1. NCBI lineage: Eukaryota > Metazoa > Chordata > Aves > Passeriformes > Viduidae > Vidua > Vidua macroura. The sequence continues at coordinate 65,208,001 of NC_071571.1, read as the reverse complement.
CCCATCCATCCATCCCCTGTATTTAGATGGCAAAGGCTCTATCCTCTTTAGGCAGATCACTGTAGGAAAGCAATAATCAATAAAGCAATAAAGCCTCTCCAAGCTACCTAAGCAGCACCTCATTCTCTTCTCAGAGAGAAGCAGAACACCACTGCTTTTCTGAGCCCTTCTGCCCAGCTTTGTGGGAAAGGGAATAATTAGTCTCGTTAAACTAGAGGGCCATTGCCTTCCCTGCCCTCCCCTCACTTGACCCCAGTGTTTTAGAGCTGCAGAGTCCCTGGGTAAATACAGCTGAGCAGGCGGCTGCACCCAGCTGTGCCAACACTGCCACTCTCTGCGCCTTCTCTGGTGCTGCACTGACACTACCCAAGGCTGCACAATTGGCCTTTGAGAGCTCTAATGGTGTAAGCAGAACATGGAGGGGCACTTCCTCACACTCCCTCTTTTTCATTCCTCATTATTTTAGCTCAATTAATTTGCTCTCATGTTCCTGAACCCTGTTGCATTCAACTGCAGGCTACTTTTCCTGCTGACACCCTGCTGTCAGGTGGTAGGTAATGTATTGCTCACCAGAGCAAGAACTTGTCAAGAAAATTGATGACCTGCAGTGTCCCTTTTGGGTCAGGCAAACGAGTCTTGTGGAGTTTGTTAAGGTATGTGGGGCTATGCTGTTGTGTGAGGGAAAAAACGGGAATAAATAAATGTCTATAAAGGTTCAGATTTCTGATCTTTGAAAATTTTTCACTTGAATCACTGTGTCCAATTTAGTAAAAAGACATCTTTCTTTACTTCTTATTACTTTCCCAAGCCACCATTTGGGCTGCAGTGTAGTAGGCTGGTATAGATCATGGCACACAGTCTAGCTTCCCTCACTTCCCTAAGTGGACTACATCCATAGGAGGCAGTGGTGGTGTCATAATATAAAACTCATGTGTGTATGATCAAAGGAGTCCTTGTTTTTCTTTCCCCACAGCTCATAACAGAGCTTGGAAACACAGAACCATTTTGATATTTAAAAAACATTTGATATTTAATCAGAACAGAAGCTTGGCATATGAAGAACATAGGCATATAGCTGAGCTGAGCTTTGGGAGATATTAAAAATGAATTATGCTGTAAAGAACATCTGTATTCTTACATCAGAAACCACAGGGACAAATAATTAATTTGCCTTCGTTAATTTCCCAATTCTTTCCTGGCAGAAAGTCCAGAAATGCTTAGACTACAGATCTAATTGCTATCAAGTGAGTGTATGTATTAAGAGACTGTATCAATTATTGGGCCATCAAGTGTTTTTATGAAAGCCAATTTCTGCTCATGCAATGTTAAGATCCCCACTCACCTGCACCCACCCTGAGTCCTTTTTGTTGCCTACTAGCAGGAAGTCTGAAGAAAAGATGATAAAATGTTGATGATCATTTTCTTATTTAATAAGTCTCTTTCTGAATCTTGGCTGAGCGGAGCTGCGCACAGCTGTGAGGTGGAAGAGTGAAGCAGGGTACAATATTAATTCCCTCTTCAAAGACAGCACTATGGAGGCCACAGCATGTTTGTCTCCCATGCCATTCTAGACTATGAAAAATAGTCGTCCCTAGGTTTAAATTTGGTGGCTCATACATGGTTTAAATAAAATAAATAAATCAAACCAATTGATCAGATAAATGTGGGAGTCGAGTTGGGCGGCAGAAGAGAAGGGTACTGGAGGGATGATGGGGTTTGTACCCACTTTTTTTGAAGAGGTGACAGAGACTCCCCTTACCATGATGGAGAAGGACACTGTGCCCTTGCTGCCATAAGGAGTGTACATTGGAGGGTAGGAAAATGCCAGAACACACTCAGCTGCCCCTGGCTTTCAATGAGCCATTCCATGCAACAGCCCCTTCCAGGGATGGCCTCGCCACTGTCTTCTCTGCCCAGCAGTGGCCTGTAACAGGATGTGTAGTGGTGGACTTGTCTGGAGGGAAAATACATTCAAAGCTTTGTCTAGCTTCTGGTGGCACCTTCCATCTATGCCTCTGATACTGGAATGTAATTTGGGCTTACATATAAAGAAAGATAGGGACATACACAGAGTGCAGATATAAAAAAGCTCTACATCACAAACACCAAGCCTACAGATTGAGGAAATTTTTAGGAACTGATAGATAGTCAAATGATAGAATAGGACTCCTGGGAAATACAGGCTAAACCTTAGCTGGTGTAGCTCTTCTGAAGGATATAGACCTTATATTTATAGTTTATTGAATGCCTTTGAATGAGTCAAATCTTGTTTCAGTGGCAGGCAGATCAGAAATCTTGGCAATGTTTTTTGTCATGAAGCAAATCTTGACAAGTATATATGGCTGGTACTTAAAAATTCCTACTGAGTCGTTGAAACACTTCCAGGCATCATTTAATCAGGTGAAGGAGATCTTAGCTCACTCCTTGTTCTCATTTAGTTTTGCCAATTATAGCTTGTCTAGAATTTTGTTTCCTCTTACTTGCAAACGTCTCTTCAATTCTTGCTAATTTCTGCAACTAGACCAAGTGATTAAACCCAGCCTTTCTGGCAGGCACAGTATCTGCTCTCTGCACCATGCTGGCCATGCTGATAATCACTGTGAGCCCTTCAGTCTGGCTGGATGTAGGTTTGGAACTTTGTTTAGCATGGCCTGGGAGGGTTTGGGAGGTAGGGGTGCACAGACCCCTACTCATAGGCAGAGGACTTGTGGCTCAGGGAGCATCAAACCAGACAGCCACCTTTGCACCACAGCTGGGCAAGCTGAGAGCTGGCCTTTGTGTTTGGCTTTGCCTTGTGGCCAGTGCTTGAATGTATTTCATAGAATCATGGCATCATTTACATTGGAAAAGATCTTCAAGATCATTCAGACCAACCATTAAGCCTGGCACTAAACCGTGTCCCCAAGTGCCACATCTACACGTCTTTTAAATACTCCCAGGGATGGTGTCTCTGCCCAGTGAAATGGTTTTTTAGGTGATATCCTACCTAAACTTCCCCTGGCGCAACTCAAGGCCATTTCCAAAGGATTCCCGCTGGACAGTGGTGATGCCGCATCTTCCATATTCTGTTTGTTTGTGGGGTGTTTTTAGGTGTTTGTTGGAGTTTTTTCCGATTAATATAGAATGTTAGCAACACAGAGGGAAGCGATGTATTCCCGGAATCCCCGAGCCCCGCCGTTCGGCGCGGTGGAAGCGGTGCCCGGGTTGGTGGCGGTGCCGGCGCAGCCTGAAGAGGGCGCTGCACCCCCGCCCGGTGCCCGCGGCTGCCGTTCCCTGTTCCCGACGGGGAAAAGAAGCATTTACACCGTGTAGTGTCTCCGTGCTTCTTTCCTTTCAGCCTGCTGGCGACAGAGGAAGTCACCCAATCTACTGTTATCTGTTTGGCTGAATAGCATGCGGTTCATTTGCGTGGCATGTGATTACAAGGTTCTAGAGGACACTAATTAGGAAGAAAATCTGGGGAGAGAATAGGGATTAGAGAGTATCCGTCAGTCAGATGCCTGTCAGCCAGTAGAATAATAATAATTAATCATGATTAACAATACATTCTGTGTCAGTAATGCATCTTATCTGAGGACTCTACAAGCGTTTTGTGTTTAATCTGCACAGCTCCTTCTGAGGGGAATAGACATGATAAAATATTTAGAACTGAATTTGCAAATGGCATTTCTGAAATGAGACCCCTAAGGCAGTTGTATACAAGCACTGAAATAAATTGCCTGGTTTTGAGATGTGCTGAGCATCTGCAAAGCCCAGAGTTGGTGTGCTAGTGTTACCTCAGATGTCTTTCAGCACAGACAGCACAAGTACACCCTTTTTCCTTGGTGAAGGACAATATTTCAAGTCATGAAATACAGTCTCTGCTAGGAAATGCAAGTCTGACCTGGTGGCCTTGCCTGGATTTACTGCTCATCTCTACTGTTTGCATGCAAGCATGCAGTCTGCAAGGAAACAGCCTGATTATACATGCAGGGCCAAGGTCTTACGAGTAACCTGTGCACAGATTGGGCATGTGCAAGGCCAGGCATGCCACAGGCCAGTTCACCTGCAAAAACTCCAGTTTCAACTCTTCTTAACCATGGTGTGAGTGCTTTGAATACATCTGGGGCTCTGCCAGCCGTGCTTTTTGCAGGACTCAGTGTACTCACTCCACCTAAATGAGCTCCCAAATAATTGTACAGGCATTGTCCAAAGCATAAGAAGTGTTCTGGTGAACAAAATGCCAAGTTGCCTTACAAGTCAAACTTCTGAGTCATAACCAAAATAACGGTGCTGAGAAAAAATATCCAGCAGTTTTAAGAAGTACAATTTGTTTTTATATCTATGCATTTTTTTTCAGTGCTTTATGCCTCAGATAGGATTTAAGGATGTGAAATGCTATTTTTAGATGCATCTGAGAAAGAAACCAAAACAACACACAAAACCCCCTCCCCACCAAAACCCCAGACCAAAACAAAACAAAAAACAAAACCAGATTTTGAGTTCACATGTACAATGTCTTGCTGCCACGTTTCCCACACACAGATAATTTCTATCATTTTCATACTCAGCAGCCCTGAAAGCAGAAGTATTACAACATTAAAGCTCAGACCCCTAAACCCTCCAGGCTCACTGGAGAGATACATGCCATTTCAGGTGAAAAGTGTTTGCTTTTTCCAACTAATAATGTGGTTAAGTCACTTAATTGGATGCTGCTCCACCTCCTGCAGACCTGGCATTTTTTTTTTTTTTTGCTAACACAAGTTAACTAAATAAAAGCAAGTAAACCTATGCCACAAATGACTCTTTGCAATACCAGGCTATATAGGCCTTCCTGGCCAGTGTTCAGCCTTTTTTGTCCTTTTTTTCCTATCACCATCATGGCAAAGAACTGCTATACTCTGTAGAGAGGGAAGCCTAAATTATGCCATGTAATCTCCTAAGTCTGTAGCACAATGGTGGAAGTTCAAATTCCACAATGGTGGAAGTTACAAATGCAGTTTAGTTAGAAAAACCCTTTTAAGAGTTGATATAAGTATGGAAAGAAAAATATATCCAGTATTGCAGCTCTAGTGCTATTTATTTGAGACCAAAATTTTTTCCCTCTCTTTATTTTGCTAGTTCTCAAGTATTCTATTTCTGCCATGCTGCAGTGCTTTTGAACCAGAATAACACAGACCCCTAGAAAAAGACAGATAAAGGACAAAAGGTTAGGTGTCCTGGCAATGGACAAAGCAGCAGTGCATAGATTTGTAATGTCCCTTTTGAGTCTCATACTTGTCACTACTTTGTAAGCAAATCTTCACAATCCTCCTAGCTGTTGTTTTGAGTTGTCTGGGAATACAGGCAGAGCCTTCTAAACTGGTGACAAGCAGATACTACAATCAGTAATAATCACTACTGTGGAGCCCAGTACATTTTCTCTATCTTGAAAGATAAAATTCTGCTATTCTGTTCAACACAACACATGAAAATGTTATTTGTAGATTTGGTGATATGGCTAGAGAGGTTTCTGGGGTGCTGTGATCCCACTGTGGCTTTTCTCCAATGCTCAGCTGGACATAAGTAGCTTAAGCTCCTGTAGAAATCTTTTTTGCATTTTATACAGAAGGGTCTTGTTATTTCCACAGACGCTTTTTCTACCCTATAGGCAGTGTCAACTATGCTGTGACTAAATCCACTTAAACTGCAGTAACCCCAGTGCTTCAGAGGACAGTATCATTTGGGGGATGGAGTGAAAGTTCATCCCTTAGGAAAGAGTTTGCCGTGATTTTGCAAGGCACAGCGGTAACCTGGTAACCGACATATCCATTTCTGTTACATTTTCTAGGTCAGCGTGAATCATTCTTAAGGGAGAAAATTTAACCAGGCAAGTTGAGAGGACTGTAACTGCTCTGTGCTCCCCCTTGCCCAGCTAGTTCTGCCCCAGGAGAGGCTTTTGTGGCACATGGTGTAATCAGGGAAATGCAGTCCTCATCCCCTCCTCATGATCTCAGGATGCTTTGCTGTTGACAGCAAGGCTAACAATGGTTCTGGTTCTAAGGATCCCATCCCTGGCATACCACTGGACAATTGCAGAATAAAATAAGAGGATAAAGCAATTTCATCCTGAGTCAGGAGGTATAGATGTAAAGGCACAAGGAACCAGTAGAAGGAGAAGCAGATTCACGTAAAGGCACAAGCAGATAAATGTAAAGGCACAAGGAACTGCTCAGAATGAGAAGCAGATTCCAAAGCAAGGTGCCAGGCAGAGAGGCAATTCTACTATACACTCTAGTCTAGCCCTATATTGTGAACATGTGAAGGAATCTATAGTCTTAGAAATAGTAAATGTTTACCTATGACACACATTCAAAGATAGTGACATACATATAAAAACAATACTCTTCCATGTGCTGTGAACAGCAGCATCAGTGGTTGACACATGACTCTCTTTTATCCAAGGAGTAATACTTACCAGCAAGACAACAGTGTGTGGCATGTAAATTCAAGCCTGCTGCACCCTTTCTTTGGTGTTATCTCTGAAGATGCTGTGGGTCACGGTCTTGGCTGCTTTCAACCTGAAGCTCTCATGCCATAAGGGTAAAAAATGTGCTGGCAAGGGTTATAGGCTGCAGTGATTTGAGCTGAGGACCAACAGGGCATGACATACTGAATAGTTCTTGGTTCAGCAGTTTGTGGGCAATGAGCATCTCTCAGCAGGAATAAACCATGAAAAACACAGAACTCATCTACTTCAATTACACTGAGTATTTTTAGCCCAGAGTTATCACCAATTAGGCAAATTATTTTCTCTAGTGATGAACTTCTTTTTGACCCTTTGTAGGATACTCTACTTCCTGGTGCCTCAGTTTCTACACAGGGGATAAAAATACTCCTTTAACTTGCAGAGATGTTGTGCTGATTAATTAACGCCCAGCTGCACTTTCCAGGCTCTTGAGATGAAAAGTGCAATGTATGTATTTCCTTTTAAAACTGTATTTTACTATCTTGCTGAAAAAGGCATAATTTGAACCACTGCCAGCGTGAGAGGAGAGTTCTCAGCGGACACAGGAAATCAGAATGAAGCATATCTTGTCTCTTTAGGACTTGCTCAATGCTCATTGTAAAACCAGAATATCTGCAAAATACCTGTTATCTCTATCTAGGTTTAATCTTGGCTAAATATTATTCAGAGAACAAATTGTGACAGCTGCTGTTCAAACACTGGGCCTTCTGTTGATGTCAGTAGTTGTATGAGAGATGAATTAGGCTTGCTGTCCCATTTTAATGAGTGCACGAGTGTGTGTATCTCCCATGCATTACACTGAGACAGTGTTAAAACAGGTCAGGATTTGGTTTAAATCCCTCAGTCTCTGGGGCTGTCTTATTTCTTGCTGAAGAAATCAGCTCTTCAGCAAAATGTGTGTCACCTCAGCAGAATCAGGGGTGCCATCTGCAGTTAGAAAGCTGGGCTTCACAAATAATTTTGTCTTTGCTCTCAGTGACTGCATTGCATCTCCTCATGAAGCGTCTTGGATCACAGAATCACTGAATGTTTTGAGTTGTAAGGAATCCACAAGACTACCAAAGCCCTGGTCCTGCACAGGACAGCCCCAAGAATCAAAACATATGCAGCTATGGATGTGGGCCTTGATTTTGGAAGAGGGGTCCTGGTTTGTTCTGTCAGAGCAACACTCGCTGTTTCTCAGGTTGCTGTGCAGGGTAAAGTGAGTGTGGGTTTTGGGTTTTTTTATCCACCTCTGCAAAATCCCCCAAAAAGTGTGTGACAGGGAGAAATAGCTCTACCTACTGGAGGACAGACAGGCTCTAAAGTTAATTTTTAGGTACAAAAAATGTGTGGGTTGAGTGAGTAGCTGAGCAACATCTGAGAAGCTATGGAAATCAGAGTTTTCCTAGATCTAAGAGATTTAAATTTTTCAATGGAAAATAACTGTGCCCCATTGTAACAAAGCCGAATGTTTTTTTGGACTGTGTGTAAACCCTTGATTTTGGCAAATAATGGCTGACTGGGAAGCTGGAAGCTGTGTGCTGTGCATGCAGTCTGTAAGCCTTTTGTCATTCTGAATGTTGATTCAAGTAATCTTTCTTTGACAGCTCATTTGCATCTAAGCTATCCCCAAAGAGTCTGAGAGTTTGGAAATAATAGAGATGACATTTGGGTGTTTAAAAATGCACAGCAGCAGGATGCTCGGAGGCTTGCATTAACAAGCAGAAACAAATTCTGAAAGTGAGCTGCAAAAAAAAAAAAAAAAGAAGAGAATCTGTTTGAATGAAGTAAGTTTCTCTGGGCATCTGAAGACTAAGTAGGAAGCGTTTTGTGCCAAAACCTGGGAAGGTAAGCGTTACTCGCAAGATGACAGTGCCAGAAAATAAACCAACACCAATGTGGCTTATGGCTAGAATGCAGTATTGAGCACAACATACTTCCAACCTCTGTGAAGTACTCCATTGAGAAAATTGCTTGCAAATCAGTCTGAATGGCAATGGAAAAACAGGGCAACAGAATGACTTCAATGAGCCAAAAAAATTATGTGATTTTAAGTGTTCCTGTCCTCTAGCACAGGCATGATGCCAGCAAATCTGTTCAAGCAAGCTTTGAGGTTTAGGACGACGCAATTTTGCTAGTTCACAGGCAGCTGATGTCACATGCAACTCAGGAGATGTTGCTGGATACCAGTAGGGTGTATCCTGACAGGAAAATAGATGGTGGCTGCTGTGTTTGGAAGAATACTGTGCCAGGATGGGTACATTAAAACTCTCTTGGTGAAGGTAGCTCCGTGCAACCGAAGCACACAGAATTGTAGCTTTCAGGAGGCGTTAAAGTTCATTAACTGGATTTACCACTGGAGTTCCCATGATGATCACTCCTATTGATATTGTAATAAAGACAGCAGTTCAGCTGAGGGGTTGATTTTACAAACATATAATAAGAGATAGAGAAGAGATTTGCCTGAAAGCTTGTTAGTCCAAATGGGGTGAAACTAGTAAATGAAGAAATAATAAATAATTGAAGAAATAGTTGCTGTGTAATAAAGGACAGATTAGGGCGAAGCCAGAACTATCAAGTTCAGCACCATGCCAGTAGCAACTCTGCAAGGTTGCTCAGTAGATATAAACCACAACAGGCCCAGCTTTATATATTAATTTTCCAAAGCATAATTGCCTTCATAAGGGAAGGCCCTCTGAAGAAAAAGGACATAAGCACTCAGGAATTTGGCTCTAAAATGGGCATTTTGGGCTCTGGAATGTTACAAAAGTATATTTATTTGCTGTGGAAGGATGGAGGTGAAATTCAGGGTACAGAGTCAGGACCCAGCAATGAGTACCTGGACCTGATCTGGCTAGGGTTGGTGCAAGGATACAGGATTTGTGTGGTGTTCACTACAGCCTTGACCCAGGGCTCACTCCTGCCCAAACTCCTGCCTGTCACAGTCTATTATAAACAAAACTCAGCAGAAACTGCTGAGCTTTGGAAATTAGTTATAAAGGTCATTGATTTCAGCCATTCATCCTTGCCCAATTTCCACATGCTGGAACATACATGGTTTTACATGGAGCCTTTTTTAGAGCTTTCTTTTCTTCAGTGGCATAAACAGCCAACCTGAATTCTGAGCTCCTTTGCCCATCAGTGTCATGCTCAGGAGCACACAAAGGCCAGAAACACTCATATAAATTTCCTGCAATGAAAGATCAAAGGCAGTGAGTGAGCGTTGCCTGTTCTTATCTGTTTCAATGAGCAGGCATAGCACAGCAGAGCTCCCACAGAGTGCCAGTGTAGCCTCCCCTGCTTCATTCAGACCTCTCGCCCCAAATTGTTCCTGATCAGTATGGTTGGCTTTTAGATCCAGAGGAAACATTTGAATTATAATAGTGTTCTTCAGTAATATAGAGCAGGAGTGTTTGATACCTGTGCTCCTGCCTGGAAAGGCCACAGGCTCACTCAAGTCTAGATGCAGGCAATAAGCCAGCAGGTGAAGCAGCATGGACATCAGGGATCTTGGGCTTAGCAGGACTGAGGCCCCAAGCTAACAGAACAAGATGGACAAAACCCTTCTACAAGATAAATTGCTTTTTTGCAGAGGTCAGTTAGCCATCAGGGGGCCTTTGTACAGAGAATCTCTAATAAATAACTCAGAAGGGAACAGGATTTTCTCTGTGGTGAGAAAGATGGAGATTTTGAGAATTTATCTGCTTCCTGTTATTCTTGAACAGAATCTCAGAGCTCTTCGTGTAACACCTGCCCTCTTCCTCTGTTTCCCAGCCCCTCTTTCAAAAAGAGTTGCATGGGGAAACAAGCCAGGTGAGGAAACCACTGCTTGGACACTTAAGAAGCCAGCTGAAGAAACACTGTTTTTGATAACTGGTGTTTCTAGAAACAAACTTTTAATGTTCAAAAATTTCTGAATTCCCATGGGGAATAAAATAAGTAAGAGCCTACCTCAGGAAAAAAAAAAAATATCCTGCTCACCCAACTGCTATTCTGGAATGGAATTCAAGTAAAAATGTGATGAAAGACTCAGACAAAATAGTAATTTAAAAGAGAGTTTCTTGTTAAACCAACAAATATTTTTAAAACACCAGCAGGATTTATTTAAGGAGAAAGCAGCTGATTATTGATAGATTTTATACAGAGGTTGTAAAGAATCTCAAAGCCAAATGATTTGTCAAGTGAAAACTTTGTGTTCATCTACTAAAGGTAACATTATTTTCTACTTGTTTGTTTCTGTCTTTTTCAGCTTTTCAACAAGGATTTGAGAAATTTTGGGCTAAATAAGCATGGAAATTTTTAGGATTGGAATTTTTGGGAAGATTTCTGCAACCCATTTCAGAATATGGCCAGCTGTAATGAGAACAAATAATAAAGTAAACAGAGGACAATAGACCTGCTCCTCCCTATAGAAACCACTGCTCAGAAATACAGATAGAAGTCTCTGGAAAGTTTTGTGGCACTCCTGAGCATTCTCTTGGACTGAAGAGCTGAAGAAATATTTATTTTCAGACTTGGGTCAGGGAATAAGAAGCGAGTGAAATGACTCATAATATCCTAGACCTGCTAAATAAAACTTGTTTGAAATGACAGCCCACTGGAGAGCACAGTGTCTCTTGAATCAGTTTAGAGCCTCACTGTATAAATTCTGTGATGACAAAAAATACTTTCAAAGGCTTTTTAATTTCCTTAGCACCTCAACTCCTATGGATTCTGGACTCTCTCAAACAGAGGAAGGTAGGCGACTTGCTTGTTCTTCTGGACTAATGTGAGAAGCAGAATATGGCTTTATTTTAAGAAGATGTGGGCTGGATATGCCTCTTTGGTCCACATCCTATCTGAGAAAATACCTCTGTTATTTGGGAACAGATGACTGTAAGATGCCTTGATGAGTTTTGCAAAGGAAGGGAATATTCTGTTCACTTGTCTCTTAACTCTTGCCCTAAATCCCTCTAGAGCAAGCACTTCTCACTAACAGGCTGCAGACTAAAATACTGTGAAATTCACAAAATCCATTAATAGTCATTAACTACAAAGGGCTCTGTACAGATTCTTGAATGCTTTACTACTAGGGTAATTTCCATATTTTTTCTAGATTTTACTCCTTCAGGCTTCTCCACAACATTTCCAAATCACCCATGTCACAGATTTTACTAGGGAACATAAAGACACCTCCAAAGAGCACAGTCCTTTATCAGAGTCCTTTTTTTTGTTATTTCCTCTTGTTTCAGATAGGCACGGTTGAGCAATGTGGTCACAAACATGGTTAGTAGGTATAGTTAGTAACATGAAATGCCTTATCTGTGGCTGCATCTACAGTTGCACTCTGATTTGGTAGAGTAACATAGTGTTGAAATGAACCCCCTGCTCATTCTCATTTCTGGTCCACAAAATTGCATGGCACATAGGATCTATGCTCTGAAAGAAACTGCACCAAAAGCTGTACTCCAGATTGGCATCACACATGCCCCAGCTCTCAGTTGAGGCTCTGGACCTACGACCCGTCCATCAGAGAGCTTCAAACCACTTGCCTGAGGGTGATCAGATGGCACCCTACATTAAACCAGATGAATTCAAGCTCTAGATGCAACTTGTGCAAAAGACAGAAGGGAAAAAATCAGCCTAGACTGCCAAGTGAAGTCAATAGCAATGGTACAGATCACTCTCTTCCCTGGAGATACTTGCTGCATGTCAGTCTTGCTGACTGACTGATTCCCCCTTCCTTGATGGCATTTGAGAGCCAAAAATAAATTGGGGATTTGTTATAAATAAATTAGCAGTTAGCACTGTTAGTACTATGCAGGGAGGCCTGTAAAATCTGGCCTAGGAGCCGTGGAAATTTTGCTGCTGAAAAGAGAGGCCTGGTCAGCCATGGCCTTGCCTTTACAGAGCACTGATGCCAACCTTGCCTGGGCAGAATTCTGAGGAATTAAGAGGTCGATGTGGTTTGAACTCTGATGCCTGTCAGGAGCAAAGGTGCCTGATTGTGTCCCTGCCTTCTTATCAGTCAATAAATGATGATTTTGCCACTTCTTCACCTACCTGCTTTGCAGTCTAAACTATTTGGTAAAGGTAGCTCCAACTTTGAGGAGCAGAGTGCAAGCAGCTCCTATTTGTTTTTACTTTGCCTATGTTAAGCATTGGATTTCTCTTGGAAAAGCATTTATTGGTTTGTGTTTTGCACATGCTCCATTCCTCAAATCTTTATGGGGCCAGAGCACTCCCTCATGGGCTGAGCAGTACGCTGGGTATGCTACAGATCCTCAGTGTTTCTCTAACTCTGCAGTAGAAGACTGGGTGATTTATTTGCTATCTTAGCTGCTTTTATATGCTATATGATTTCTCTGTGCTTCGTGCATCACAGCTTCTCCTCATTCTGTCTTCCCATCATTATTCTGAGCACAGACAGCACTGAGAAGGCACATGGTGCACACTGGTGACACACCAGGCCAAGTGGTTGCAGTGAGCTGGTTTCTACAGCTGACAGGTAGAGGTAGGATACATCATGACGAGCTGCTTCTGATTTACCACCTAAAGAAACTGATTGTAGCTAGTCCATATGGGATGGCATGAGTTTTGAGCCAGATCTCTGGACCTGTAGCAAAAGTCTGGGTGACAACACCAGCAGGCCCTGCCATGGGTGTAGAATCATCCCGGATTGCACAAATCCTTAAAATACAAATTTCTGTAAATTGTCTTTCTTCTTCCATTTCTTGTTCATTTCTCAAGGAAATGCACAAGGGTTCACTTTTTAATACAGTCAAAGCATCCAAGTATCTTTCAGGATAGTCTAATTTTAAGTCTCTTATCTTTGTTCCCAGAAGAAAGTAAGTATGACTTCAGACCCTCAGGTCTTGTTCCGTTTTCATGAGATGACAACCACTCATCAGGGATTGGGATGCTAGGGCTGTCCTACAGGCTGGTTCTGTAGGTAAGATCACTGGGCTGGAATACTGTCCATTAAAAACAGACTCCAAGAAAAGGACAAAAAACATGGCTATTTTTTTTCTGATCTGCTTTAGCTATAACACTTAAATATACTGAAATGATTGTCCAGCATGAATAATTATTACGGCCTTATTTGCCTTTCTGCTGTATGAAAAAATGTGAAATATTTAGGAACAGTGTCATCACAGTCCACTGAAAACATTTACAATGGCAGAAGAACCTGAGATGCAACATAAAACATCTTTGATTTTTTTTGTCCTTTTTTCCTGTCCTTTTAGATTTCCTTTACATGGTTTTGCTGACAGCAGTAAGTCACATTTTTCCTAGATAACTTTTGTTTGGAATTTTGTAAGATTTTTTTAGCCCTACTTCAAGGCTGATGATAGGATGAATTTCTCAAGGCATCCCATTGTTCTGCAGTTCATATCAACCTCATGATTAAATTACTTGACATGGATATACTCTTTGCACATTTATACACTATTTTTTCTATATATAAATCAAATGGGAATCAAAATAACAAAATAAGAAAACAGACAATGTGAGTACATTGTCAGGCAAAGCAAGCCACAAGGTTTTACTAACAAGGATTATTGATATATTTATTAAAATAATCTGCCATTTCCATCTCAATGTGCACTTGATTTGAATGTCATAAATAAACAATCAAGTCTTGATTTTTGCAATGCTAAGCATAAAATTAGAGCACAGAGAAACCAGCCCACACAAAAGCCTCTGGCTTTTCACAGAATCATGGAATTCTAGAATGGCTTGGGTTGGAAGGGACCTTAGAGACCATCTCATTCCAATTCCCTGTTATAGGCAGGGACACCTTCCACTAGCCCAGGTTGCTCAGACCCCCATCCAACTTGGCCTTGAGCACTTCCAGGGATGGGACATCTGCAGCTTCTCCAGGCAACTTGTGCCAGTGCCTCACCACCCTCACAGTAAAGAATTTCTTCCAAACATCTAATCTAAATCTCTCCTCTTTTCATTTAAAACCATTTCCCATTTATTCTTTCGCTCCTTCTCCATATAAATGTCGCTCTGCCTCTCTTTTATAAGCTTCTTCCAAGTAATGGAAAGCTGACAGAGTCCTTTTGGCTGAGCCCTTTTGCCTGAGCTTAGGTTTGTCTGAGGTGCTGTTGATGGGCAGAGATCTCTAAGTGTTGCATTCAGACCTGTTTCAGGTAGTCGACTTAAAAGGTAGATCTCATTTCCCGAGAAGAAAATGGTGTTATTACTAATTGCTTTCTGACTGATAAACAAAACTCAATTATTGGGTTAGGCTTTTCATAGGAACTTCTGTACACTCACATGGTTCATGTGAGTTCTGTCTGTCACATCCAGGTAGGAGCACAACAATCAGGAAAAGTCTGAGTATTGTTTTTCATCTGCAGACTCTGAGGAAAAAAAAATGAGAATATTACAATATTGGCATAGCCAGGTAAATTTATCACATAAGAAACTAAAATCCTTAATTTTGATATGCTGTACTATCCATGGTCAGCCACCTAATAAGCATGGCCTGGGTTCAACCAAAAGCCAGCAGAAATTCTCCTTTGGCGTAAGTTGAAAGGACTTGCATCTTCACATCAGGAGCCCACTGGTTCTGCTCAGGCATCCATGACTGGTGGTGCAGTTGTATCTGAAGATAGACTGTGGCCATGGGATGGTTCTGCAGGTACATTTCATGGTGGAGACGAAATGTAAGGCAGCACGACAGGTTTCCAGATGGTGCTGCCTCTTCGCTGAGCAAAGGACTCCATATGCAAGTTGGCTATACATGACTGTTGGCTTCTTCCAAAAATAAAGCTGGTCATTAACATGATTCCCTTCTTTTTTTGTTGATGTTATTAAACTGAGAAATAAATCAAGTGTTTGTGAGTACATAGGAAGGAAAGCAGATAAAAGAAAAAACAGAAACCCAGAAAGAGGCAAACCCAGACAACACATGGCATGAAAGCACTTACAGATTAGGTTGTGTGTCTCTACAGTGTTTTTATTTATTTTTCACCCTGCCATAATATGTGGGAAAATATCATAGTGTGCTGATATACTGGAGGGACAGAGTGGAGTTCTGTTCCCATTCCTTGAGGGACTTTAGTTTATTGAGACTGCCTTTAATTACTGGGATTGAAATTATAATCAAAGAAGGTCTTGAATGGAGATGTTGATATTTCTTGTGTCCATAGAAGTGAGAAAAATACCACAGGCCAAGGTTGCTTCCCCAGAGATATGCTTGCTCAGTTATCTAACAGATCTTGCAGTTGGCAATGCCTATATTTAATTACAACTTCAAAATCATGGTAATAGAAAACTGTTTATCCTCTGCCCTTAGACTCTTAGATGTCAGGCTCATCCAACTGCTGCTCTTTTCCAACTCCCTGATGGAACTGCAGTGAATAACAAGCCTGTGCTTCCGGATGCTCTGTGCATAAATACTCCTGGAAGCTACCCAGAAAATACCCTCCAGGAAAATTCCAGAGACACTCTTGATGATTCACTCAGCGCTAGTGAACCACCTAACTGGATGTGAGCACTCACCCTGTTGTAAAGGGCTTAATCTAATAAACAAAACAGGAGTCTTGACTCCCAGTCCCTTTTATTTCGCTTCTTCTTTCAGAGCCATCTGCTTCTCTGACCTATTTCAGAGCATGCAAATTCACAAGCAAGGTGAAATTTCCCATGGACCAGTAGCCTGTGAAATATAATTACTGTGCTAATTTCGAATTCCAAGCGGTCAGCACCAGCTAGGAGTGCTCACTCAGCAAACATGTTAACACAATTACAACAAATATTAAAATAAAAGCCATGTTGAGATTTGGCAGTGACTCTGGAAAATGACAGGTAGCTTTTTTGGGGTCAGAAAACAGACAACAAAATGGCTGATAAATGTTTGGGTTTTTTTTTTTTTTATGACGCACAGATGCATTCTCAATGGAAACAGTTGAAAGCAAAAGGAAATGATAAGTGAGAGCGCATCGCATCCAGGCTGCCTTCCCAGCAACGCTCAGAAAATGAGAGGCTGTTATGAAATCTCTGCTCCCTTGTGAGGTCTTTGCTACCTTGGATGACCTCTGTCAAGTTATGCGCTCATTCAGCACTGCAGCCTGTCTGTAACAGGGGCTAATGACACTAAGCCCGCTGGATAAATCCATGTGGGATTTATGACTGTGCAATGCACAGCATTTCAAGATATACAGTATGCCAATTTGACAGTATCAGTGACAGGGGTAAGGCTGTGAAGCTGTTTCAAAAAATCTTAGAAAAATCCTGCTTATAAGTCTCCCATTGCTTCACAGCGGAATTAAAGAATGAGATGTAATACTGTATTTTAATGTAAATGAATTTACTGCTTCCAGTAAGGACAGTACGTGGTTGATTTTTTTTTTTTTTTTTACTCTTTCAGGATTGCCTTTGGGATTCACCCAGTATTTAAAAAAAATAAAAAGAGAAACAAACAAAAAGAAGTGTTTTGATGATGATAGCAGGTTGTATATTATCCAATCTCTGGAGTAAATTGTACTAATGCAGCCTTGCTAAAATAACCAGGAAGGACAATTTTGCCCATTAGCACCCCTAATACCAGTAGTGGGTTTCAGGCTGTGGTGCTTTTGCAGAGGAAGCTCAGGTCAATGAAGCAAAGCCCCAGATCCCTTCTGGGGAAGCAACACTTTTTGACCTGCTGTGCTGCTCACCTTGGAAGAGGAGCTACAGGCTCTTCTGTTGTGGTCATAACAGAAACTGAGGGAATCAGAGTGACAAGCATATTGCACATTCACTCAATTTCTTGGGAGGCTTGTGTATGAGATGTGTGTGGTGTGAAAGGGAGAATGTTTCCTTGCATCCAAGACTAATTTCAATCCATTGTGACATAGACAGAAGAATCTGATGCGCTCGGCAGAAAATATATGGAAAAAACGCCTAATGCAAAGATAAGACAAAATGTACTGAGGGTGTGTGTGTGTGGGGTGTGTGTAATTAATTTTGACATACATGCTTAAATCAAACAGCCCAGTGGTTACAGCACTGCTTCAGATGTAATCTGACTTTGGTCAGCTCTGGTTGAAAATCCAGGTACAAAAGGCAATTTCTCTCCCCCTTGGCACTGTCTGTCTGCACTGTAGGGTCTGGGGTCAGAAGAAGTTGTAGGGGTGCTGTGAGATGGAAGTGCCAGGCAGCACAGGGCTCTCCTGCTTCAGGTACTCATGGGAGAATACAAAAGCTGCCCTGCGGGTTCAGGACAACCATCTGCATTGTAAATGTGTTTTAACAACCAGGGAAAAATATCCTACATCACATGGCTGGCATGGTGTGGGAGCTCCATGAAAAAGCAGAATTCAAATCCAGCTCTCCAGCCCTGAGACTTGCTGCTTTAAGCATAAAGGCAGTTTTCTCCTCCCTCCCTGATGCTAGCATGTTCTCCAAGTCAGAGCCATTTGAGGGAGGCAGGGTAGAAAGAAAAGAAAAATAACCACAACAGAATAAAATGCATGCATATATATATATATATATATATATATATATATATATATGCAGAGATGCAAAGATATATGTGAATTCATGCATCTATATGATTTGGATCGCACACACACAAGGGTTTTGCGTAAACAAGATCTTTTAGGATTGCAAAACAACATATTTTTACTTCGTGTCATTCTTAGAAAATTTTGGTTGAGATTTAAAAAAAACTCCATCATTCTGAAACAGACAGGCAACACAGTAAAATCAATTCTAAGTGATGCAAATTGGCACAGTTATTTGAATAGTGTTATAGGCAGACATAATAATTGTTGCCGCCTGCCTATATTAAAACATTTCTGCTATACAAAACCTTCCATGGGCTGCAGTTCTCCTTTCTTTAAGTAGCTGTCTGAGCTTGTTTGGTATTTATGGTAAAACAATACTGAACATTTTGCTGCCATGTGGGGTCACAGGACAAATATAATGACAGACAAATGAAAGTACAGGCAGACAAAACTGAGGGGTCAATGTATAGATGTCTGACATTATATTTGGCTGGAAATGATTCCAAAAGTGGCTTATATTTTCTCTTTGGTCCAGGGCCCTGACGTCCTTAACAGCAAACACTTGCAAACACACCATCTGTTGTTGAAGAGTGAGCAGTTTAATGAAGAGGATCAGATTCTTTCCATCTCACTTATTCCTTGGTGCCTGTTCCATTTTCTGGGCAGTTGTCTTCAAGTAATACAGAATTTCCTTTGGTTTCCTTGAGCTTTTGTTCAGACTTCTAGTTCATTAGACTGGTGATCTGGGATGCAATCAAGGATGTCAAATACATTTTATAATTTTTAATTTTCTTTTAAAAGGAAAGAGACCTGGTGGAATCACTCCAGTGTTATTGTAAGAGTAGCTGTACAGTGTTTTAAAACCAAAGGTGTAGCATCAGCAACAGCAGAGATACATGCACAAGGTGTCCCTGTGTTCTTCTTCATCTGGAACATTTTTCCTGAGCTTTGGGACCATGATTTAGAGTACATCTCCCACAGCACATTGCACTGACCCAGAGCACTCATATCTTGTGGGCTTTTGCCTTTCTCTGGCTAAAGGGCTTCACATCCTTTCCCTGCCATTTCCCAGTGCTCCTTTCCCACCAAAAGCCTGCCAGGAGGTAAAGGAGGACTTTCGCTCCACGACATGATGATCCTCATTGAAACTTTACCCAGCCAGCAGCCACATTAGCAACCAAAGAGGGAGCCCGTGAGCAACCAGAGAGGCTTAGTTTCCATAAACCCAAGCCATTTATTTCTCTAACCCCATTGCACAGCTGAAGAAGCCTGACAATCCAGGTGGAGCAGCAGAAGCTGCCATATTCCATCCCTGTTAGCTACTCCCTGTGGCAGTTTGGCCTTACACTGCATTTGTGCCAAGGAAAATGCCAGCAGGGGCCGGGCCATATCCCAACAAAGATATAATTGGATCAGTCCTTAATGTTTGAGATGAAGATCCTCTCATGTCACTGTCACCATGATACAGGACCTCAGATGTGCCCCTATACACAGACCAGTGGGGTTAACATCACTTTGAAGGAACTGGGAATCCATCAATTCATAGTAGCATTGATGGGAAAGTATGGTTTGGTGGGATAAGGGAAACGAGTTCAGAGAATAACTGATATCTCATGCTAATTAATTTCCATGTAAATACTCCTACAGTAAAATGAGACATATGGCTCACCTCCCTGAGCCCTAAGCAGCTCTGGAGAAAATGTTCACTTGTCAGAGAAACGATCACAAGGGAAGAAACGCAGTTAATTCACCCACCGTGAGCATTCTCTTTTAACAGAAAGGCCTATCTTTTGAGGGCACAGCATTTTCCAGAGGATGGAGATTCTAAGGTATTAATTACCTTAGTCTTCAAATTAAAAACCAGAGGGAAAGAATGAGTGTCAACATGTCTTTCTATTTAGTGAAAACAAGAGACATGCCCATGTCTCTGCACAGATGAGATCCTGATCTAGGTGACAGTCTCAACTTTGAGCTCCCAAGCTAGAGGTTGATCTGGTTTTGCTTTAATGTCTCTTACAGATAAAAGCCATGAACAAAGTCTACAGACCTCAAACAATGGCCTTGGGCCTATATTTGGGCCAACCTCTCACACGTTATAAGAAGATCGCTAAGAGGAAATACAGGTATCACAAAAAACTGTTAGGCAGATGGATAAGAACTGAAAAATCCAGTCTAGACTGGAGTCTGCTGCAGGCTAAGTCACTGACAGCAGAGAGAAACAAAGGCTTAGGAGGAATAAACAATTAGCAACTCTGATTTATTGGAGACTGTTCAGGAAACATTGCTGTAAATTCTTTCTCATCTTGGATGAGTTAGCTAGAGACATGTTTCCTCTCAAAGCCTTTGTAGATTCAAAAACATCTCTGGGAAAATCCCAGAGTAACTGACTGCACTTTAGGTGCCTGTTTGGCGTTTTCTTCAGAAAGATATTAGTAGCATCACCAGTTTTGGACTACATATCTGGAAGGCCAGCTGTCTTTTTCTTCTTTGGTATTCAGTTCATCAGAGATCCAAGTACCCGCACTGTGCCATTTAATGTTTTAAAAAATGCATCGATGTCCTTTGCAAAAAAGGCAAAAAATCAGAGGAGACAGGCAATTTGTAGGAAGAACGAAAATGCAGTAGGTGACTGTAGGGATTTGGGGATTTGGCTTGAATTAAGAGTGAGGGAAATACTGCTATGTAGTGAAGAATACAGCAGCATGCAGGCAGAAGCTGATATAGAGTGGATGAAGCTGGCATGTTTCTGGAATTTGGATCCAAGAAACACAGAGTGCAGAAAAGGACACTTGGAAACATGAGACTGAGCCAGGAGTGATAAGCAGGGAAGTGTTTTGTGGAGGAAAGGAGAACAAGGAGATTACAAGTAAAGCAGCTGGTGGCTGTGGAGGGCAGAATACCATACTGAAGCCAGAACATTACATTTTAAGACATTTTTCATGAAAGTATCCTTTCACTAAGATACCCATCACAGAAATTAACCTTCAGATAAATGTATTTTGATAGGGATGCACTGAATGTAGAAAAGGGAGTTTGCAACCATGTGGGGGAATCAGGAAATAGTCCTAAGAGACTAAAATATCACCTTGCACGTGGATAATATTTACTGGTAGGTATCCAGTAAGGTGGTGGCAAAGCTGCAGAATATTTCATACAATAGTGCTGTATCCTTTTCAGAAACACGCTTTGCAAGGAAAGGATCCAAGGACAAACATACCCCAGTGCAATCCTAAAGGACTCGAGTTTTTAGAAGAAATCCAGGAAGACAACACTCAGCTGAGGATTAGCCATGAGGGTTGTATCTACACCAAAATAATGTTGTTTCTTTGTGACTGGTATTACATAAAGAAGGGTTTAGCAGCTTAGGGTTGTTAATTTAACATTTGCATAGCCAAGAGTGAGAAAAGAAACACAATATGGTGCAATTTATTATTAGAAACCACTGCAAGGTATTCAGTTTTGGGGGAGTTTCCCTTTTTCTTCTTGTCACTTGTTCCTTACCCTTGTTAGTTTCTTTTTCCACAGTCACATGTTCCACTCCCACTCAAGGACATGATTTTCAGCAAGAGCTGTGCTGCTGATTTTACAGTCACTAGACTGTGCTCGGTTTCTGGTGTTACTCTGCCTCTTTCCATCACTACAGAGCTCTCTGCCAGAGAGAGGAGCTATTGTTTGCAATCCATGACCATGAAATAATGACCATAAAGGGGGCACAAAGATGCTGAGAGGGTTGGAGCACCTCTCTCACACAGATAGGCTGAGAGAGGTGGGGATATTCAGCCAGGAGAAGAGAAGGCTCCAGGGACACCTTGGAGCACCTTAGAGTGCCTAAAGGGAGCCTACAAGAGAGCTCCCTTAGGAGAGCTCTCCCTCCTGGAGAGGGACTTTTAAGAAAGGAATGCAATGATAAGACAAGGGGAAATGGCTTTAAATGGAAATAGGACAGGTTTGGCTCAGATGTTTTGAAGAAATTCCTTACTGTGAGGATGGTGAGGCACAGGGACAGGGTGCCCAGAGAAGCTGTGGATGCCCCATCCCTGGAATTGTTCAAGGCCAGGTTGGATGGGGCTCTGAGTAATCTGATCAAGTGGAAGGTGTCCCTGCTCATGGCAGATGGGGTCAGAACAAGATGGTTTTTGAGGTCCCTTGCAACTCAGCAATTACATGATTCTGTGATTCTGTGATTCTATGACCTTAGCTTGCAGAACATGGCAATTTCGAGGGAAACTCTTCAGGCAGGAACAGGATTTGAGGGGGAAATACCAGAACTTGCACAGTTGGGAACCTACCCAGCATCATGATCCTTTGGGTAACAGCATCCATTGTGACAGCACATTTCTGTCTCTTTTTTTCCTTTCAGAAGTTTTTCCACACCTTTTATTCCTACCAGTCTTCTCCAAGAAGAAGCATTTATTCTTAAAAACAGAAACTAATCTTTTTTCTCTCCGTCTCTTTCCTACACAGAAAGCCTTTTTCCTTCTTTTGTAGCAGAGGCATTTTTCACCCAGGGAACAACTGTTGTCATTTACTTTTTTGCTACCAAGGGAGGTTCAAATGCTTGTCTCCCCCAGGGTTGGAGAGCTCTCCTGATAAGGTTGTAAAGCCTTGTAAAGTGTGCTAAATATAAAGACCCTGCATCTGCACTTGAGTACACATGGTGTTGTCAGTGGGTTGCTCAGGCAGGGTGCTCTCAGGCCACTCCAGTATTGTTTCACTTCGTGGGTCTTGAGGAGGGGAAGGAGGAAGCCAGCTGCTCAAACCACAGCAGAGATGAAGGCATTTTTTAAAAATTCCAGTTCAAACAGTTTCCTAGGCAAGCAGTTTGAAGATCACACACGGACACCTGGTGTGTCATTGTACCTTCAGGGCCAGTTTGCTTTTTGCATTGCCCTTTTGGAACTTCAGCTTCTGAAGCAAGAGTTGGTTTGGCAGCGCAAGTCCAATTTTTGGCTGTGTCTCTGTGCCTGGTTTATTTCAATCATCAATACTGCTTGAAAGAGAGTCTTCTATTGACTATTTATAGTTCTAAACAAGGAAAACAAGTACTGTCTCTTCAGATGAGGTGCCAATGTCTCTGTAATTCCTGCAGTTTTAGTGCTATGATTGGAATTTGGTGCCAGATGCATGGATTCCTCAGACAAACGGCGTTCTGGCAGGAGAGAGGAAGATCTGGCTCTGGCAAGCCTGTTTATGTAAAAAGTTGCCATGTTACTGGCTCTTGTTACCTGCATTGGCTTGATTTGAAGAAGCAGAGAAGCCAGACACAAACTACTGGATAAAGCAGAGCTGGCAAACCTCTTCACACACGCACACCTTGTTATTCCCATTGGAACCACTAAATGATCCTGACAGGGCAGCTACAGACAAACAGTCTTATTTAGACACTCCAGTGAGAGGAAAGATTATTTTATACTGACTTCCTTTTTTCTTGCTGCCAGAGATGGTGCCCTTTGCACTCCTGACAAGGCACAGAAAGAGGTGGGGGTGCTGTGTGTGTGATCCTCACTGGACAGGATTGGCCAAAGCAAGTCAGATTGTTTCCTGGAGCAGAGTTTTTGAGATCTGCTAGATGAAGAAGGGCTGGCTTCAGAGCCTGATTCCAGAAATTACTGGTAAGAGAACAGAAGAGTCTTCAAGAATAAGGAAGGGTTAGCAAATATGTTAAATCAGGTCACTCAGGAGAGAGGCAAAGTGAAGGCAGAGAAAGGCATCAACTTTCAGGACCAGATTGATTCCCCACCCAGCCCAGCCTCCAAGCAATTGAAATGAATTCTTTCAGTTGATGAGAAATCAGCAAGTGACCTGTTGTTAAACTCTGGGAAAGCTGGTATGGTTTATTTGCTTGACCTTTTTCTTTCAGGAACTTGGCATATGCATGAGTGCTTTGAAAGTTTGCTGCTGGCCAGCCCCCAAAAGTCCACTATCCTGGCATGAACCAGAGGTCATGCTGAACCCTGCTCACCATCCCTGAGCACCCAGGAGTACCAGCCCTATTCAATCTTTTGGATCCCTTGTGTCCCACTCTCACATGGGGAGAGTTTTCCGAGTTGGCACAATTAGCATTTTCCTTCTACTGCACCAACCAGTGACTCCTTTAGCTGGGGCTCTGAGAGTCCCTCCTCAACATTCCTCCTGGTGCCTCTTCCTAGCTCACACTACCCCTTGCAGGAAACCAGAAGACCCAGAAATCATGGTAGCTTTTACCCCCTAGTACTGTTGAAAGTGATTTTAAATCATGGGGTTCCAGCTGGTGATTTACCTTTGCAGTCGTGTGATGCTCAAGGCTCCTTGCAGACAGGGAAGTCTGGCTGTGGCCTGTTTGGAGAATGCTCCAGTGGGTGATTCCCTGGGGAATTACTGGCCTGGCAGTGGCTTACCTGCCCCAGCATGCCTTATCTCCTGCCTGGCCCTCTCCTGCCTCTCCTAGTCTGCATCCCACCCAGCCCTTCTTGCTAGGGGTCAGTGGTGCTCCTGCAGACCACCTGTCCCAGGGGAAGCCACAGCCCGGGACCCCATAGTGGGAGCCTCCACCCAAGCTTCCTCCAGCAAAACTGTGCTCAGGCCCTGCCTTGGAAGGTCCACCTTTCTTCTTCTAGCAGGTTGTGGACTTTTTCCCCTCCACAGTTTTACTTTTTAAACCTATTTAAAAAGTTCCTACATTCTGTTTTAACAGGCTCCAGCTGGCTGAATCTGAGGGTGCAAAGTGATTGAAGCATTTGCCTGGCACTACAGAATTCTTTCACTGAAAATGGTGGTTGGTGATTCCAGAAGGATGTTTGACCAGGCATTACTGAAGCTAAAATTTGTCAATTCATAATTTTAACACTCCATGGAGTTTGTTGTTCAAAAGCATACACAGGAAATCTGAGCTGTTATTTTCCCTGTCTTTGATCAACATGCCAGTGTGCTGCTGTGAAATGAAACAGCGTAGGCTGACAGATGAGAATTTTTCCCCAAGGGCATTCTCTTAGGAAGGCAACACTGCTGATTTAGTAAGGAAATAAATCTCCACATATATGAATGCTGCTGTGTACATGCTTTTATGGCACTTGGGGAAGAAATCAAAATAATTTAAAAATACAGAAGCCTTCATTCTACAGTTCTTTAGCACTTGAACATTTTGTACGTAGCTTGAAATGAGCAACTATGAGCTGGAGGATGGAGCTGTGCCTTTATAGCAGCTGTAGCTTTGAACATGTCAACATGCTGCCTTTGGAGCCCCTTGCCAACTGAGCTCTCCATAAACAGAAACCTTGGTGCAGCAAGAGGATGAAAGCCAGGGAGATACTGGTAGAAGTCTGGAACTTGACAGCCCTGTCTTATTAATAACACTGAAGTGCAACTGCTTTAGTACTTGATCTTCTCCAGATCTCCTACATGTAACCCTCTCCCCACAGGGCTGCTCTTAAATGCTGTTCTGCCCTCAGGAAGTGCATGTCACTAGCAAGGCTCTGGCTCAAATCGACCCAGCAAGTCATGTTGTCTCCCATGGTGAGTTTTTCCCATTTAGTTAGTTGTGGGGGAAATTTGAGACTATAGCACTTTAAAGTGACATTGCACACACCCAATGGGATTACAACAACTGCTCTGCAATTCTGAAGATAAATAAAAACTGAATGTTCCATGAGTTTTCTTGCCAAGCTATACCAGCTTTGGGTAGCAGATACTGGTACAGGAGCTGACTTACATGTGAGAGATATCAAATGAAGCTTTGTGATCAATGCTCCCGAGGAAGAAGCGTAAAGGACACACACTCCAGTTACTCCCACAAGCTGTGCTGTTGTTTTCTAGATTTGGGAGTTTGGGGTTTTTTCCCCCCTCTGCCATCCATTGCAACATTCAAAACATCTTTGGAGAAAAGAACAGCATTTCAGTAAACAAGACCTGACTTTTTCTGCAGTATGACTAAGTGGCATGTAGAGTTCAAGATTTCCTATTGTTTCCTTTACACTCTTCACAGCACTCGGCAGCTCACATGGACAAGACGCAGGTACTCCTTGTAATAAAGTGTACTCAACCTACAAACATTGAGCAACCCAAGTCACAGCAGTGTTGCATGGTTAAGCAAAACTTTCCTAGCAGAGCATGATCAACTACATTTCAAGCAATGCTTCTGAAGAAAGAAGCCTGTGAACAAATCAAAGCTATCCTTGCATTGATTTACATGAATTTTTTTCTTACATATAAACCAAGTAAGGCTTTTGTAGTGATTTACAGTGTTGCAGAGGTGGGCTGCTGCTCAATTCTCAGAACAGGTAACATCATTTCATTAAAAAAAAATCCACAAACCCCCACCTATCGGAGACCCCTCCTAACTGCCAAAGTCCATCAGCCTTCACTTGTTGCTGCACACTCTGCTTTGCCATTACAGAACCAGGTTCCCAGCAGCTTCAGGTACAGCCTCCTGCCTGCACTCAGACCTCAAAGCTTGGATTGATGCCCTGCACAGCTTTCCAACACTAAACAGGGTATGCTTACAGAAGTCATAGGATTTGGCCAAATTCCACCACTGCCATATAACCAGTTTCAAACCTTACCTTGATTAGAGTTCTTAACTACTGGAATTATTTTTATTAGCAAGGTCTAATTACACAGTCAAGTTAATTACAAGGACCTAGAGTTCAAGCTTGCCTATTTTAACAGCTTGATCATGTTGTATACTTTAAATCAGATTCCTGTATTAACATCTATTTATGTTAATTTACAATCCATTTCAGCCAGCTGCCATAAAATAATGGATTAGATGTTACTAACATAATTTGGTTGTAATCTTGCTATGCAAAGAAGGTTTGCTCAAGCACCACTGTATGCTGGTACAATAGCTGGATACCGTCTTCTCTGAACACACTTGTACACCCGCTTCTTCCTTTTTGTGGCAGAGCACAGCCCTGGAAGTGCTGAAGCACCATCTCTCCAACAACGTAAAAGGAGTTAGCAAGTCTGAATAGCTCCAATCAAAAAAGACACCAACACATCTGTAATTAAGAACTTGCTTGACAGGACTACTGAAACTCCAACCCTCTACTCTCAAGCTGCATTCTTTAATTTCTCTCATTCTCCTGTATTATACCTCCAGGTATATTGCCTCAGATTTGGGGCAATTTACTGTAGAAAATATTCTTCACAAGGTCAATTTGAAAGGCTATGCTACAGTTTGAATATGTCAGCTGTTTTAAAGTTCACTGTCTGTAACAAATGCCAGTTTTCTTCCCTCCTTTGCATGCATTTGAGAAAACCTCATTACCTCAAACATGACAAAATATTCAAGCCTGTGAATATGAAAATACTGCTTGTGTTTTCAGTTCAGTAATCCCTCAGATGAATTTCAGAACAAAATCAGTCTTAGCAATAATACAAAGATTTTTAAAGTCCTTTATTAATCTGAATATAAAAAAGACAGAAGCTGCCTACAATATAGGACAAAGCTCTTGCTTCATGAGGAAACAAAATTTTCTTTACAAAGTGAAAAAATAAATACCCTCTTAGAGTAAGGTTTATATGCTAATGTGTCATAAAAAAGTAGAGTTTTAATATTTTGACAAAATGTCTGTGCAAAGAAACAGATGCATAAACACACATTACTGCTACATTAAGGCAATATGAAAAGTATAGTCAGAGAATTTCAGTAAAGTGACAGTGTACTTTTCTAGCTTTGATTAAGCCAGTATTGCACCCAAACATGGTCTCCAGTTCCCTCTGTACCCTGGAGAAGACACTAGGAAACCAGAGCCCAAAATGCCCAAGTAGGGGGGTGGAAATCAAAAGCATTTTATTGGGTAGGTTATTTCCTGCTAAAGATGCTAACTGAAGAAAGCATTTAAAATTAGACAAAACCCTTAAAGATTAATGGTGCATGTTTAATAGTTTAAAATCAGTCTCCAAAAATAAAGCCAACTTGAAGGCCAGTTCCCTGCAGCTTCCAAGACCACCAGCCAGAAGTAAACTGTGGGAAACTTGGGACTACCCTGCCCACTGAGAGCTGTGAATGAACTGCCATAGCAGTGCTTCCACAGGACACTGGCAACCACAAGACTTTCCTGACTCACCCTCAACACTTGAAGATTAACAATCTTGTCCTCCCTTTCCAAAGCTATTCTCTCAGAATTGTTTTCTATTTAACAGAATTCTGAGTTCAGCACAGCTGCTTAGTGAAGCCTTGTAACTTCAGTTTAAGAACGAATTTTTTAAAAAGAGATCTCTCCTCTTTAAAGCAGTTTACTAAAAGCAGACGCTATGAGCCTTACTAAACTGGTACGTGTAAAAGCAAGTCTTACTATTAAAATAAACAGTACAACAGCGCTAAAAAGGATTTAGAGCATGTAAAAGAAAAGACTGCATTGCTTTTACCAGGTACATTTGCATGTCTACACCGCATTTCTCCAGGGTTACCAAGCTTTGTGGCAACACTGCGGTGCTACAAACTTATGGATCATTCTTTAAAGAACATGAATCAATTACACTTCTCTCAGAAGACGTCCCAAACCATTTTGGACATGCTGAACAAATAATATTTATGTTAAAAAATGCAGTATTTTTTTTTGCTTTTGATCGTGGTTAGGTGCCAGAGTGATTGCCTTCTTCACAATCAATGGTTGCATTTCTTATTAGTGCAGTTTGAAGAGTACATGATGCATTTGAAGTGTGTACGTAGATCATATCACAGTCAGATTGAGAAGACTGGTGTGGGTTGGCAAGTACACGTGCTGGACATGCTCTACACGAGATCTGCAAACAGGACACGACTGGAAAGGAAAAACATTGGGAAATTAGTTTACTTTGTATTTTGAGAGTGTCTGCACTTCCTGCAGACTTCACATACACAATAACAGCACTTCTTCCATCATCCCATATTTAAGACCACATATGGTGAGAAGCGAGATGCAGCTCATTCTTAGCCTCGCCACAAATTACATTTAGCACATCATTCAGACAGAATGCTCTCTGAAATTAATTTGCCACAATCTTATTAGTTTTACTAGAACATCATCATAAATGTATTAATCCATCACCATCAAATATAAAAAAATCAAACCTTCCACACAAATTGGTAACTTGCATCTTAAGGGCACTGCATTTACCTGTAACTGGGAAGCACAGGACTTGCAGCAAACTGTGTGGCCACAGGGACAAAAGGTTGAGTTTATCTCTTCTTCACAACACACCATACAAAGCATGGACTCCTTCAGCTTGCGCAGCTTCTCTTGCAGGGCTTTTGTTTGTTGGCAGCTGAGACCCTCACAGTTGTCACAGTTCATGCTGCTTTCTGAAGACTTAAGAGGGGAACTTGGTGGGGTTTGATCACTTCTTGAAACAAGATCCACAATGCCAGCATTATAAAGAGCTCGCCTCGCATGATCATAAACTTCTTTTGATGTTCTTTTAATATCAAAGACGTATTTTTTACCAAGATTAATGTTTTCATTCAGAAATAGAGATGCTAGGTGACCCTTTAAGTCTCGACTATACTGCATCATGACAGCACTGGTGACAGTGTCACACCTATAAAGCAATAGGACAAATGCAAACTTGGTTAGTTAATACCAGTAGAACAATCCTACAGCCATTTGTTCCCAAAGTTGAAGTAACAGCACTGAAATTAAAGTAAATTAAACAGTCTGAGGTAATATTTAAGCTCTTGAATGATCTTTGCATGAAAATTCTCCTTTGGAAAGTGTAAAATGGAAAGTGACAATTACTTTACATCTTCAAAAAGTGAAGTGTTTGGTAAAATAGACTCAGCCTATGGAAGGGACTTAAAAGAATTATGCTAACAAACAGCAAACAGTTGCTTAATCCACAGTTCAGCCTGGCAACACCTTTTTGAATGGCATTTCCAAATGCTGCCCTAAATAATTCCAATTAAGAGTCTTTGGCTCTCAGTTTTATCATAGAGTCAAGTAATGTTTTAACCCAATTTCCACCAAGTAATTTATATGCTAGTATTATTGTGCTACCACATATTATGTCATTCTGAAGGGAGCCAGTGTGGAGTGTAGAGAATTAAGGCATTTGTATTTGCCACTGTGCATTTCAGCTACCCTAACCATGCTTGTCACAGATTTCAGTGATCCAGTTGAATCTTCAGAAGCCTATTAAGGCATATCACTTCTCTAGGCAACACAGGAAGGAAAACGCAAACAAAACAGAAGGACTACAGTCTCCCAGGGCCTAAGGTTCAAGATCTAAGCTTATGGCCAAATGCTATTGCCAAACTAAAATTCTGCTTAAATTAAAATCAAACTGTGAAGGACAGAAAATTATAAGCAGATACAAAGATCAAGAAGTAATTGAAACTAGTATGTGGTAGTTAATTTTAAGAAAACACTGCTAAGTGTGTTTGACAGCTAGTCTTACTGATCAGTGTTGGACACCACAGTAGGAATGAAAGGGGGTTGAAAAGTTGCCCACCAACAAATGAGTATAGCACCTCACCCTTCAAAGAACAACAGGACAGAGACAGTGGATAGCTGCTGGCATGAAGCAAAATCCTGAGCATGTGAGCAAGGACAGAGGACCTGTAAGAAGGTTTAAATATATGGGATGGGAAGGTAGCATGCAGATAACTTAACTGAAGGAGCCAAATAAAGGATCTACACATTCTGAATGACAGGATCTTCCCTACTGCTCTCATTCTCTCTTACACAGGAACAAAAAATGTATGTATTGCTTATTAAGTATCAAGGAACATAAGTTTATACTCTGAAATGCTGTTATTCATAGTGGGAAAATTTTGCTTACTTTTATTGTTACTCCCACCCCACAAAATGGAAAGCAGCAAAAACCTGTTCAGCTTCTGGACTTGAGAGGAAAAGAGAGGCTGCAAATACAATGGAATTTTGCAAAGCATTTCCAAAGTGCAGTCAGACTGCTGGCTGCTTAAGCACTTAGATCAAACACTGGAGAAGAGCAGCAGTGCATGACTCTAGGGGCAATACTGACCTGTAAAATGCATGTGTTTCTGTAATTGCTCTGTAGAGTCCACTTGCTGCCCTTGTACTGATCATCTTAAACAAGAGAACCACACTATTACCAGACTCCTTGGTAACAGTCAGATATACATTCTTTCCAGACTGAGTTGCCATTTGAACAACAGGATAAGCAATCCTATAAATTAATGTCAAAAAAAAGAAAGGTTATTTAGTTGTTAAGGATTAGGGCATTTTCCACAAACTATTACAGTGTATTTTTATCAGAAGTTACAATGATTTCTGATGGTAGTCAGCAATAATGATTGAAGATGCTGCCTCAAGAATATATAAAAAAATCAAGATAATTAAGGTCATTTGTTTACCTTGATTACAAGCAGGTACTGCCCCTCAGACCCTACATCCCTATAGTCACTTATAGTAATTCTCAGGGCAATTTTGAGTATTTATGTGACAACTAGAGGCATGCTCCTTATTTTTGAAAAATTGATCATGCCAATGGTTCCAGGAAACACATACCTGTTGATTGGACTGAAGTCATCTTTGCAGATGGATATTCCTTCAGGTCCAACACCAATAAGGAGTTTTTGCCCTTCACTATCTCTCACTGAGTGCCACTCTACCCCATAGTTCTCCAATGTTGTAACAATCTGTAGAATCTGGTATTCAGCAGATGCTTGACTTAGACCTTCTAGCTCCTTGTGCTTTGTAATAATGCTGTTGATAAAAAGATTAAGGATAGGTGAAATAATTCAAGTATCTGCTGTTACTGTTAGCAGCTTGTTTTAACATGGGTTTTTACATGACCTAGTTAAACAGATTAGTAAATGCTCCTGACCTGCTTTATCTGTCTATAGATTTCCAGCAATTATGAACTGGAAATAGTTGAGAATTACCAAAACATCCTGAGAATATCAAAGAGGAAATACTGTGCATTTGCTTAGAAATGAAAAAGCTACATATAATCAAGGTTTTCCAAATACCACCACCAGCCCCAACATATTTCCCTGAGCTACCATTAAGTTCATAGTTAAAGAAAACACTTCAGAAAAGTATGACACACTGAATGTTTCCTGATATTCAGGAACTGAGCTATGAAGATGTTTCAGAATTCTGTTTGCTTTTCAGAGTAAGGGTACTAAGCCAGATGAATTCTTTCATTCACAAGTACAGGTCTAAGACATACTTACAATTTAACTACTCTGATCCAGGGACTTAGATATATCTGTATTTCCCCATGTACCAGAGTTTTCATTAGAAAACAACAAAAACACCACACCTCATAACTGAGTTTAAAAATTTAACTGAAATCAGAACATCAAAGATTTTGATCTCCAAAGCTATTATTGTTAAATTACTGATTTACACTATATTACCAGCAATTAAATGCATAACAAAATTTTTTGCTGTTGGTCTCCAAAAAGGAAACTAGATCATTGTGCTTTTTACCTCTCCAAAATAGTAGTGGTGAGCTCTTTTGCACACAACTCTTCATAATTGTACTTGGCAGTGTTCTGGTTATAATCTCCAAACTTCATCTGTGCCAACAATGCACTAAGTTCAATTGCATGCTCTGAAGAACACTGAAGATTACCAGCAAGAAGATCTTCTTTTATATGCAAGAAAAACATATGCCTGCAACACAACCAAGCATTTGCTTACACAAATTGTTACATGATATCTGTAATCAAGACATGTAAGAAGTAACATCTCAGTTATGTTTGGCAATCAAGAATTTACAATGAATGTACCAAGCAGATGAAGTCTGGCACAAGGGAAAGAAAAGGGCCTCCATCTTATTCTTTACTTACTCTTAAACATGAAGCTACAACTGAAGATGGCATCTAAAATCACTACTAACAGAAAAGAGCACTTCACCATCATCCTGAGTATCTCAAGAATAAGAACTGCTTTAACTCCTAAGGCCACTTAGTAATTTCAATTTAGTGAGTAAAATATCAATGAAAGATTTTAATTAGTTTCCCATATTTACATTTTGGTTGCGATTTACAAGTTATTTTTCATTTCACAAAAGCAAATTTGGGAAGAGCATCTCAAAACATACAAACTTCTGTTTTGGAAAAAGGGGAATCCATACTCTCTCTACACAGTGGAAATGCCCCTGCCACTACAGCCATGGTGTTTTTGCCAGCAACATGATTAACAGAATAACTTGAAATACCTGAAAAGGCATTAGGGAATGAAATAGAAAAACAGCT
Source organism: Vidua macroura (assembly GCF_024509145.1). Taxonomy (NCBI): domain Eukaryota; kingdom Metazoa; phylum Chordata; class Aves; order Passeriformes; family Viduidae; genus Vidua; species Vidua macroura. Next base: position 65,174,907 of record NC_071571.1, on the reverse strand, counting down.
ATGGTGTAAGCATTCATCAGACCAACCTTTGCACTTGAGACCAAGGCAGGTTTGACAGCTTGCTGAAAATTCAAAAAGCTGTTCTTAATTATCTCATAGGTTACTTGACAGACAAATCAACATTTTAACCAACATTAACAGCAGCATGTCATTACCCCCTATGGGTCGGCCTAACTTCTATAGATCATCCTTGTTTTCCTTCAGGGGACACAATATAAATTTCTTACCATTTAAGGCTCAACATATTTATGGAAGACAGATGGAGAATTATGCATCACAGAGTTATGTATCACTGAAGAAAATCTTACAATAAATGAAGCCTAGCACCCACAGGAATGTGTCTTGGCTTCCACAGGAACAGGACATTTACTCTTCTATAATGAAGTCTAATCTACTTTTAAGAAAAGCTTTACTGAAGCTCTGTACTTAATCTCTCATCAGTGAAGCTGAAGATGCTAATTAGTGATGAGCTTTCCTTCCAATTGGAATTCTGAGTATCTAGCATATATTCTGTTGTAGCATTCTAAAATTGCTCAGTACAACAAGGCAAACAGGACTTTTTTCAGCATTATGATCAATTACAGAACTTACAAAAGCTGTGTTCTTTCTCAGCTCTATTGGTAAATGTTGCAACTAAGAAGATACCAGCCAAAAGATGCCTCATATCCACAACTTTTTGAATCAGGACAAAACAGAATTGGTATTAAATTATCCTGTAAGCTTTCCTACAGTCCACTTCCTGCAAGAATTCACAGCTCCAACACTTCCCTTTGCAAACCATTTGTTATGCTGGAGTATCATGCTAGTTGTGATGCAAGTGCTTAATCACATCACTCTCAAGTATAAACATCATCCTACACTCTTCAGCACTTCTTGAAGGGGGTCTAGTGGAAGCCAGTGTCCTCACAGTGTGCAGGACACAACCTGAGGTGGCAGGAGGACCAGAACTTCAGACAGTTGTCTCCACTGTCAGCAGGTTATTCCTTCTTTAGGCTCTTTTTCTTTGAGAGAGAGTGTCAAACCTCTGCTCCTATGTGTTTCTCCTACCTTGCAGAGTAACAGCTTTTTGGGCTTGGGCCCCAGGAAGGCATGTCTGCGGCCTTTTAAAATTATTTTGTTGTACAGACTCTTTTTTGTGCTCAGCACATAAATCTAAAAATTCAGTATAAATTACAAAAACACTAGAGCCAAACTAAATTCAAATAGTAGGCCTTTCCCTAACTCCAATCAACATTTCATAAAATAAAGACATTCTTATGCATTCTTGATCCTCTGACAATACCAGAACAGGATTTCCAGTCATTTAAAGTACTAATTACAGCATTTCAAAGAAAGATTAGACTTTTTTTTCTCATTAGCTAAAACACATTTACAACTTGTATCTTCAGGGGTTTTTTTTATATGACAGCACTGACTACACAGGGTAAAGTGAAGAGTTCTCCTCTTGCTGGGAAGACCTTATTGACACCTCAAGGGGAGCTGAAAACCAAAATATTGCTCCTGCAAATACAGGTGAATTACAGAAATGGATACAGAAGATGCATGGCATATCACATTCCATTACTACAAAGCCAGTAATGGCATAGGAAGATAAATAAGTTTAAGGCAATGTGAAGTAGCATCACATCAGCTAACATGCAGTAACTTCCCATAACTGGCTCACATCACAGAAGGGAAAACATCTCACAAATACTCCACTACTTGGCATTTTTTTTGATACGTAGAACAAACAACACATATAAAGGACAGTTACTGCAAAGTAACTTTATGCAAATTCAGTCCATCTGCACCTAAATAACCTAAACTACACCCATAACAGGACAGTGAATGACTTCACACTGACCTGTTAGAGCAGCTGCCCTGCAGCCAAAGTTCAGGTAGCAAATTCTCTGCTGCCTTTTTTTTTGTGTGTGTGTGTGTAATGGTGGGGGTTTTTTGTTTGTTTTGACTCTTTGTGTTTGATGAGGAAAAGGCATCTACAATTTTAAAGACAGTGAGGGTTATGAACACATCAGAAAAAGCCCATCCAGCTGCAGAATGCACTCCTTCAAAGTTATATTAATATCCATTGTAAAATCATTCCTCTTCAAAGGTCCAAAACATGACACTAGCCACAATCTGATAACAAACGCAGACTTGATTTTTTTTACACTAAACAAAGTCTTTTGATCCTTAAAGAAAAAGGCCTAAGAATGTGATTTTCTTGCTGAATACAGTCAAGCAAAACTAAAGCATTAGGATCTCTGATGCAGTTCCTTATCTATTTCTGCAAATTCTAAAGGACCCAACAGACTGTCATGTAGAAAATCTGTTCATATCACAGATACTATTAGTTACAAGAAAGGATTTATGTAAGTTTTTGTAAATTTGATTGTGACCTAATCACTTCATACACAATCCTCCACCCCTCCTCTCTCCTGGAACCTTTAGATATGATTAAAAAAAAAATTAAGACTTTGCTCACCTCTAAATATAGTCAGGTTGTACAGTAAGAGGATACATTTTTTTCAAGGTATTATTTCAGCACTAGTACTTTAGACTTAATGCAATTTTTACCTAGCAAGTTTTAGAACAATGAACTGTTAAAACTATAAACTGGACTGTTTTTACGGTCCCTAAAGGTTGCATTTCCAACACTGCTGGTAAAAAAATCTAAAGTTTGTCCACCATATAAGAAACTAAATGTTGTTGTTTCTACATCATTCACACTTCAGTTGCATTTGATACATTAATAATACATGCTACAAATTTGAGAAGTAAGTGAAGTCAGACAAAAGGTATGTCTGACTGTTCTTGTCCTAGCCCCAACATTCTTTTCACACATTCTGCAGCTTTTTACTACCTTTGCCAAGGCTTCATTTAGTCTTTAAATCTTCACAACGCTGAACTTTGCCCATTAATTGTTGTGACTCCTAGTTATCTTAACACTTGCCAGACATTTTGGGACATTGACCAACTAGTGGCAACTTTAAGGACAAACAGAACTTCCCACTGTGCTTGTAGCCCAAGTTCTCTACGTGTGATAGGATCAGTATGAAAGACTGTCTCTGTAACCCAAAACAGCCTTTTCTTCCCCTCTGAACCCCATGCTACCTAGACATACCTGTGTATTCAATTGTGGAACATTTCCTCTGAGTTTGGTAGTCCAAAACACTACATAAGAATACTGACTAGAGGGAAACACATTAAGTTTGCCAAAGCTACACTCCATCAGTCACTGCCCAGACAGATTTCTTCCTTTCCAAAAGAACAAAAGGCAGTTTTACAATTAGAACAGGATAACAGATTTTCTTCAAGCATTAGCTACTGGTGATTTTATATTAATTTTGCATCCTTATTTTTGGATCCATGTTCTGCATATAACTGAAGATTTATGTACATACAAAGCACTCAGTAAAATCAAATGTGGTGTGATTAATATACTGTAGTTGGATGCAAACAATTTGATACAAAAACTGTAGAAAGGGGAAGTTGCAAGGAGATTTCAGCAGATGGTCCATTTCACAAAAAAGTATAGCTATCAAACCAAAGCCACAGACCCAGATATCAATCACATTAATTGCTTTTTGCCTCCCTCTGAAGCAATTTATGCAGGCTGACAATACTGAACACTACTACTAGAAACAGCCATCAGAACTTCACTACAATGGAATTCCAAGAGAGGGCAAATCAGTTAATGTTCATCCCAATGAACCCAATGCAGTAAGAACTCCACAAAAAATAAAAAAAGTACATGTAACACAAGATCATATTTTCTTTTGTAACTCATTGACGACAATTATGTGCAATAGGAATCAAGGCTCTGCACTACTACTAGTAGTTTCTACGAATTTTTTTTTAATCAAGGCAAGGGAAACAGAGCAAATAGGTAGCTAAAAATTTTAAGCTCTAAACTTAGCTGTCAGTGGAAGAAGTGACAATACTTTACCAAAGAGGTGTCTGCATATGACTAATGACCCCTGGAAGCATAGCCAAAAAGAACTCACTCTCTTGCCAGACTATGGGCAAGAATCTTGGCATACTTCCCAAGGAACTACCTGTTCTTTTTGGGGCATGATTCCTTACCACAGGTTAAGGCTCTTTCCTACTGTGGAGTACATTTACTGCTCTGTAGTCTAAAATCAAAATTAAGAGGTATGATTGTTCTCCCTAAAATATATTTATAAAGACTTCTAAATGTATAGAATTCTGATTTTAAAAACAGACAAGGCCACCCTACATTAAAAAAAGCAACATTCTTTGCTTTTTTTTTATGCTCCTCACTATCTTTGTTCTTCCTTGCTCATAGCAGAGTGGATAAAAGGTTACCAACTGCAGTTTAACTCTGGCTTAGACAAACAGATCCATTAAACTCACCCCAGTGTCAGTCATACACATTTTCATTGCCTTGTAACAAAGGCCACATCACTGCTGCACTGGCTATCCAATGTTATAGGATAAAAAGCAAAAAAACCATCCTGTTATCTACTACATGTATCTGACTCCTCAAAATATTTAAGGTCATTCTTAATTTCAACTAGTTCATCAATACAACTGGACAACACAGCAAAAAAGTGTACTTTGTAAGTATAATTCAAATACTGGCAAACATCACACAACTTTTTAACAATCTCAAAAACAATAATTGCCACTTTCAAGGTTGGCAAAACGCAGCTTTTTGAATGCTTCATGATATTGTGTGGCTTACTAGAATTTGACATATTTTGTGGCTTACATGTGAATATTTGATTTTCAGTCGTGCTAAACAAGACAAATAATGCCGAATTTAAAACCTAAACCCATCATTCTCCCAGACTGCTGCCAGACAGCATTGGTCTCTTGGGCAGTTCGGCAAACACTGTTCCTGGTAAAAGGTGGATGAAGTTTCAAGACTCCTCTGCTTCACATTCCACACCGGCCTGTGGCCGATGCCCGGAGCTCTCTGCCTTTGGCAGGGGTTGCGATATCCCAAACCGGAGCTGGCTCCCGGGCCGAGCCCCGGCCACTCCCGGTTGCTGACCTCGGACACCCGCACCCGGCACGGCGGGACCGCCCGGGCCGCACCGCTCCTGGGCACCTCCTCCCGGCCCCACCCCTGGCAAAAAGTCTCCTGAAAATCCCGATTTGAGAAGTATAATCCTTTCTCTAAGCCCTAGCTCCTTACTGCAATTCAACACTTCACAACATTTGATACATGAACCACCCACAAGTCAATCAGTAAACAGGTGAAAAGCAGGTTTGCTTTTTTTCCCCCTGCAACTGTTGCACGACCTATCAAAGAAATACAGAAAAGAGTGAAAATGAACAAGACACAAGCCAGGGTTATGATCTTGATCTTGGACCATCACATGTGTCTTTAAGTAAACAGATAATCCTTTTCAAGCAGTATGATTTCCCACGATAAAGAAAACTTAGAGCTAGCTCTTCAGACTCCTCTAAAGCACCACACTGTTCACATCTCAGACTTGTTTGTAAATCTCTGAGAGCAGCAGATTGAATTACATTCTTGCACTGAAGCACTTTTATTCCATTGAAAACAATTCTAAACTATGAAATCATGTGGTGCAATTCAGTACCAGGTAGTCAAAAAACCTAAAAGTTGAGATCCAAAGAAGAATAGAAATAAACTGCTTTTAACCCTATTAAAAAAGTGCAGTAGAAAGGGTTTCCCCACACAATTCTCAGATTCCCAAAGCACTTAGTGAACGTGGTTTGTTGCCACAGTGGTCAGAGGTACAATTATAACCTGTTCTGCCTTTGTGCTCTGTGCAAAAAGGCTGCCTTGTATAAGAATATTAAAATTGGCTGTAATCTTCCTCTGGGCTGATCAAAGGTAACAGAAGCAGAGGTCAACATTCTGTTGCCAGATTGGTTTCACAGCATGTGAACATTAAATTGCTACAAACAAGCACACACCTGAGTTTTAAACTGAAGTGCAAGGCAAGGGTCTCTAATGAAGCACTGCAACTGGGGCTGGCAAAGCTTCCAAAGTACACAGAAAAAAACTGGTAACTCAGTCATAACGCTTGCCATTATAATCATGATGAAGCACATCAACAGAATTTAGAATTACTTGTAGCTTCTCAGATTTCAAAAGCAGTCTCAACATGCATCTAATTTATATGTAAAAACAGGATCAGAAGCTGCAAGCAGAAGACTGGAAAACTTCTCCAGTGTTCTTCACACACAGGACCACAAGGCAGCAGCTCTGCCAGAAACACCCCATACATCAAATATGGACACAACAACTAAAGGAAACTAAGGATACCCATCACTTTCTCCACCAAGACTTTGCAGACAAAGATGAAACAATGTGTCAGCTTTAACTGTACAGCTAATCCTTGCAATTCTATGATATAACTATTTATTTTTAAGTTTGGCAACAGGTTTACAAGTTTTTAATCTTTTCTTTGATGTTTACACACAAACTAAGTATGAATTCACAGTTATGTGCATATGTAAATCCTCAAGCAGATCTGAGTAGGAAAAAAAGCCGCTCTATTAAAACTTGGTGTCAACAATCCAGGAGAATAGACATTTACCACAGGCTCTGGAATTCTAGGTCTGCTAACATGTGGACTATTGAGCTTACACAACTAAAAGGCAGTTATTACAACTTGACATACAACTTGTATTTGGTTTTAATATATCTCTTCTGATGCCTAAGCTCGGGTTAATTTTTAAATTGTTTGTTAAAAATGTTAGTTTCAGAACAGTCTTAATACATAAAAGAAAGCTTGCCCCACCTACATCCTTTTAAATCATCTTTACAGTGGAGAAATACTTGCTGCTTTGATGTAGGTGTATAAACTCTCTTACATTTTAGCTACACAAGCCAGTATTTGAGGCCCTTGGGGCATGTTTCACCAGTTCAACCTTTCTATTAACTTCCACCTCCTGCCAGGTCTTGCACTGACAGCGCTGAAGGCAGGGACACAGACATCTGTAAAAGCCTTGTGAAGTTAAAGAAGCATTCATCAATGATAGCATAAAAATGCCACTTTGAGGTTTCCTCAGATTTTCACCCTGATTTGCTTTGTGAGTGCAGACACATCCGACATGCTCAGGGTAATCTCTTCTGCCTCATCAGGTATGAAATTGTCTGGCTCCTTTTGTTCAACATAAATCTCATTTGTTATTTGGTTTTATACTTACCAAGAATATTTAAATAACAGTTTCTTTAAGGAAAAATACTCTACCATATGCCACGGATAGCAGAAATTATTTCCTAAATAAAAGTACGTCAGAACTGGAATTCAGTTTAAATGCATTTACCTAACTGAAACTATTATCCAAGACAACCATGTGGTCTACCACCACAGCATTCTGAAAACTTCAACCATATTGATGAGCTGGAACCACTGGTCCCCAAAAGCCTGTCCCCTACACATTAGATCAAAAAATAAACTCAAAACCTTTTTCCTGTGAAATAAACATCAAATCAGACTGTCAGCCTCTGACCAAGTTCTTCAGACATTCTAAGCAAAAGCACCATGTTGTACTCATGGTCTTAATTCTGAAAGTACTAAGTTAATGAGAGTAACAAATTCAGGTGAGTAGTGAAAATGGGTTTTGGCATTATCATACAGACACTAGATTTCAACTGCCCCCATTCATATTAACTGTACTATCAAAAACTAACAGGAAATAGTAGGTGGAAGGTCAGCATTAAATACATACGTGTACAGCATTCTTTAAAGATAATTCTGTTGCAACTCATGTGGTAATCAAACTCAAGGAGTAAAAGCAAGTGTTCCCTACTAATCTTAGAAGACTATTTCTTCTGCTTTAATAACAGTATGATGATTTAGTTAAGAGGACTTGCCACAGAAGCAGCCAGACAGCTGTTTCTTTTGTAGCCTCTAAGGGCCTGTAGCTATATGAAAGTTACTGTAACATAATACCAGACAAAAAGGAATTCAGCAAGTTTTTTTTTTTTGCACTGTGGGAGGAATTGTTTCCTGCCTTTCTGTACTAGTGGTTCAGAATGACCTAGAGTAACACCACAGAACAGAGGTTACTATCGGACACACAAATACCATATAAAAAGTTTAATACTGGTAGCTTAAGTTTCTTCCAGTTCCAGCACTAAGTGCTCCAAAAATTACTCACACTCATTACTTACTCGCAGCTACACAAAGTTTAATGTTGCCAATTTAATTACATTTTTTCTAAAAAAAAAAGCAATAATAAACTTCAAAAACACTAAGATTTCAAAACTACATAGAAAAGTCAAGCAAAATTACCATATGATAAAAGAAATAAAAACAGTGTGCAATCACTTTTATAAGTTATAGCAACTGAAAGCAAAGTATTAAATTAAATGTGCTTACAACCATATTTACTTACCTTGTCTGTTCCTGTAAGATAAGATGTGGCTCAACAAAAAACTTGACTCTCAATTTCAATCGATAAGGGGCTAAGCCATCCATCTGCTGCGAGATCCTGTTCCTCAAATTCAGCCATAGATTCTCCCCTTTGCTGCCAGTGAACTGCAGTCCAAAATAATCAACTTCTATAATCCCCAACCTTCTGCAAACCTGAAAGAATAAGATTCTTTACAATCAGGCTACAACATGACAATGAAAAGTAACTTCTGAAGTGGTCTTTCAGACTGCTCAGATAAAACCACACAAAATCCTGCTGTTAGCACCTTCATACAAAGGCTTAATCACTTAGATTTTAGGTTGCATACAAAGCAGCCCAGAAGAAAGCACTATGCATGAACTAGGAATTTCTCTATTAGCCAAAATACACATGGGCTTCCACGGTCAAATTTCACCCCCAGGACAGGCACTTCAGAGGGTCAGCGGATTTCCACAAGAGGAAAATATCTGATACTCAACATCACAACCATTAGCACTTGCTGGGCACGGAGGAGTAAATCCACAAGTTTTATTTAGGTGCCACCAGCAGACCGGACGGTTCGTCTGTCTCCCCCCAGCATCCCTACAGAAGCCACCGCAGACACAGCAAGGCGGTGGTGACGGAAGGGCGAGAATGCACCTGGACGGCAGCTCCAGCCCGCTCGGCCCCCGATGCAGAGGTCTGGATGCAGTGGGTGCTACATCCCCCGCCTCTGGCCCCACTCCTGTCCCCTCCCCAGGCACACTTCCAGCGGGATTCCGTGGCGAGGCCCGGGCCTGCGCTTCCCACGGGAGAGGGGCCGGAGAGCCCCGTGGCGTGGGATGCAGCACCTTCTGCATTCAACATGGAGAAAGGGTTGGGAAAAAAAAAGAAAAAGACGGAAAATAAAAAACCAAAACCATAAGGGAAGCGGGGACGCTGCGGCGCTCCCCGCCCCCACCGCCGCGGCCGCCCCCGCACGGCCCAGCCCCGCGCCACCGCCGCCCCTCGCCTGGCGTCCGGGCCCCGCCGCGGGGAGAGGGCGGCGGACTGGCAGGGGAGCAGCGCGGCCGCCGGGCACCAGCGCTCGGTGCTGCCCCGTGGGCACCGCTGCGCTCGTCACAGCCCCCGCCCCGAGCGCTGGCGCCCGGCAGGCGGGCGGCGGGAAGAAGACCCTCACCTGGTTGAGGCAGTCCTCGCCGTTGGCTTTCGCCTCTACCTCCACCTCCATCACCACCGCGTCCGGCCTGGTCACATAGCACAGCATGGTTGGGGACAGCCGGTTCTGCTGCTGCCGCCACGGACACCCGGAGCGGCCTCCGCCGCTGTCGCCACGGGCTGAGCCCCGCACGCGTCGCCCGCCGCCGCCCACGCCCGGACCCCGGCAGCGCCCGTCCCGCGCCCCTCGCCGCCTGCGCGCCGCCAGCGCCGCTCCCTCCTTATGTACCCTCCGCCGCCCCGCCCCACCCGGGTCCGCACCTGCGGACCAATCAGAAGCCGCCTCTCATGGCTGCGGACCGCCGCCGCCGCCAATCAGCGCCGCCATGGCCGCGCGGGCGTGTGTTGTGCTCGCTCTGTGGCGCCCCCCGCCGTGCCCGCGGGGTCGTGGCGCGCTGGGGTCGCTGCCGGGGCTCCCTCAGCCGCCCTCAGCCGCCCTCAGCCGCCGCTGCCCGCAGCTGCTCACCCTGGCGTTGTTTCCGCTTAAATCAAAGCAAGCTGCAATCTTCCAAGCGCAGGTGGAGGCCAAGCCTGCTGGGCAGGGACAATATGTGATACATGTGAGAGAGGACAGCCATCGGCTGTGTGACAACCAAATATTGCCTTCACAGAATCACAGGATCGGTTAGGTTGGAAAAGACCTTTGAGATCGTCGAGTCCCATAATGCATCACCACCGTGTCAACTAGACCATGGCACTGGTGCCATGTCAAGTCCTTCCTTAAACACCTGCGGGGATGGTGTCTCCACCACTTCTCTGGGCAGCCCATTCCAATGTCTAATCACCTCTTCTGTGAAGAAATTATTTCTAATTTCCAAACTAAACTTCCCCTGGTGCAGCTTGAGACTGTGTCCTCTTGTCCTGTTGCAGATTGCCTGGCAGAAGAGGCTGCTCCCCACTTGGCTGCACCCTCCTTTCAGGTCACTGTAGAAAGTTATAAGCTCCCCTGGCTCATGTCTCGGCTTTCAAACACTCATTTTTGTTAATGGAAGATAAAATCCAAATTGATGTTCTCACTCCCATACTCTCTTTGGCCTCCTCAACTCTGTATTATGCAGAATGCAAAACCCTGGAAAACATGGAAATTTGTAGAACGACTGGGCAAGCCCTGTCACAACCTCCATGCATCACCATGCCAAGGGATGGTGGAGATTTTACACTCACTGAACTCTGTAGGTCTGAATCTCGTAGGTGATTCCTAACCAGGGGAAGAACACTTGCACCAGGCAAGCCCTTGGAAGTATGTGTTTGTCAAGCATACCCAAGGTGCATAAAGTAGTTTTTGGCTGCTTTAATAATGTAAATTGAAACAACAGGGAGGACTAAGTACAAAATGCATGCTGTGTGTGTTGCCCAAGTGTAGATCAAAGATGTACTGAGCAGTGCAGTAGTGAGGAACAAGTAGGCTGTCACCAGGCAGAAGACTGTAAGTTATTTCAGCTTTTTCTCTCAGACAGTGCCCAAAGGGTTGCAGCAGGCACTTGTCACACGAGCTGTCTCCTGTGTGCAAACAAAGTAGCTGAACAAGTAGCTGTGAGATGAAATGGGGGATCTAAAAACACAGTGAAGAATAATAGGAAGAAGAACAAACCCCAGCACTAATGCAAGGTCACCACAGGGCTGAATATTAGCTTGTTCACATGTGTATGGGTCACTTGCTTCTGTTTCACAATTTCTGCTATGCTTGTCAGGGTTGTTAGTATTTTCAGTTTTTAATAAAAAAAATGCTCAGAGCAGATGCTTATTCTGCTGGGAACTCTTGCACACACGGTATATGGAACTTGATCCATTTTGTTCATGTGAACTCTAGAAGACCTCTCAGTTCTGAACGAGGCAGAACAGTAGGAGACAAATAAGAGTAAGGACATGAGATGTCAAACCTGAGTGGTGCTACATTTCACCTGCACACTTCCTAGCTCAGATTTTCATGCTCAGGTCTAGAGTGTTTAATTTGAAGAACTTAGAGTCTTAAAGGACCAGACTCATAGAGTGGAGGGTTGAAAAAGGGAAGCAATACGAAAGAAAGATGAACAAAATTGCAAAATTAATTGCATCTCGACTCTGTGGTTTTCTGGTGGAAAAAACCCAAACTCTTTGGGAGAAGCTTAATTATAAGGAGATTAGCTACTAGCAAAAAAAAAAAAACCCAAAATATTTTAGTATGGGGAAAAAAGTCTGTAGTTCTCACTTCTTGTTTATTTTTTGTTGGAGTGGATGCAGGAAATTAGATTTTAGTTCTATTTTAGTTTTACTTCTATATATTGTGGAGTTGTGGTATTTTGTGTGATTTTGATATTTCTGTCATAATCAAAAAAGTCCTAGATGTGTTATGAAGAAGAAACACCAAAACTGCCACAATGACTCATGCCATTAGTGTTCTGATATACTCTCCCTCACAGTAGCTCATATCAGATGTTACAGAGTCAGGTGAAAGAAATGTTGATATAATTGTGAGATAATAATGGACTTGTATATTTTCTCTAACACTAAGCAGTTAAAGCTGGCCTATACCTGATAGATTAGCCTTTACTTTTTTTATCCATTTTTCTTGTGTAGCAGAAATCAGTTCACTTTATGCTGGGCATTGTCCAGACAAAGAGAAACTTACCCTTTCTCTATGTATTAATATCCATCCTCTGTTTTCCTTTTATCTGACTTAATGTAAATTCAGGTGTTCTTATTATGTCTGTAAAAGTGTTATCCTGCTTTGAAATCTGCTAAACTGTAAGCCACAAAAATAGCTTGTGGCAGTAAATTGCGTAGATTGGTTAAGCCCTGTGTAAAACAAGCATTTCTTTTTGAGGATGTAATCTGGGCACTGCTGTCAGAGAAATACATTTCATTTTGCAGACTCTCTGTGATATTTTATTCATGCTGTACAGGAGAGAGTAAAGGACCAAGCCCTTTTGCACACAGGAGACAGCTCGTGTGACAAGTGCCTGCTGCAACCCTTTGGGCACTGTCTGAGAGAAAAAGCTGAAATATCTTACAGTCTTCTGCCCGGTATCTTTGATGAATTATCAACACTCAGTGAGCTACACTGTCAAACTGCTCATAGCATGGATGTTCACCTTTTGTGTATCATAAAAGAGCAATGTTTATCAACATGTCATCTCAGTGCTGCATTTCACAAAATGATGTGTGCTGTATGACATAGATCTCTATGGTGGGTCAGCTATGGTGTCAGCTTGAGCATAAGTGATTCACCTTATATACATTTATATATTTACATTTCTTTGCCTAACATTGGTTGATATTTTTTCCTAAATGTAATCTATCTAAAAGGTTAATTATTTGTCACATCCTGCTTGAAATAGTTATAGTACCTCATTGTCTTTGACACTTGAATGGAAATTCTGTGACAAGTCTAATTGCTAGAAGAAAGGAAATAATTTCTAGACCTTTGAATTTAGTTCCCATCAGGTCAAGACTGACCATAGTTTCCAAAGAACACTCATGCCTCTTGTACAGATTTTTATTCTCAAGGCTTCCCAAGTGGTTTCCTTCAACGTGTTGTCATGATACTCCATCTTGTGAGGAATTCAGTAGTGTAGCTGTGGTCTCTTTACCCAGATGTTTATGCAAGATCTTAGAAAAGATCCTCAGTCATTGCTTGTTGTCCATGGTATTGACTCTGATTAAATTCAGGATTTTTTACTGCCACAGAAAGCCAGCGCAAAAGGTTCAAAATGCTCAGTTGCTGCCAGTGCTCAGGATGAAGTTTCATCAAGTATTTAGAAGTTCCTATCATTTATCTTTGCTGTTCATTTGTGGCAGTCACATTAAAGGCATGAATGAAGTACTGCATTACCTCAGCTCTTGGTGCCAAAGGTGTGTCTTTACATTATCTGTATGGCCAGCAGTGTATATATGTGTATTTGTGCTGTATGTATGTGGTCTCTGTGTATCAGCTGGGAATTCGGAGGCTGAATAATGTTCAGCCTCATTACAGGTTGGAGCTGGGGATGTGGAGTGGCAGCAGTCTTGCCTCTGTCAGGCTGCTGAAATAGGCATTTTCCACTAACACAAATGCTTAGAGAAAATAACTGAAAAGCACATATCATGCCATCATGCCATTGCTATTTCAGTCCTGATTTCCTTTTTTTTTTTTTCTTTTTTTTTTTTTTCCCTGACTGTCTCTTTGTATTCTGTATCAAATTGAGTAACCATAGACCAGGTCAGCACAAATGCAGTTTAAGATGATTTGAAATGAAACTGAGCAGGATCATATGACTGTAGTCAGTCTTTTCTGCTGTCTCCTTCTGGGGTAAAATTGCTTTGTGCATGAACACAACAGTAGTGTCTGTCCTCCTTCTTGTCACTGTCAATACTGTTGGTCATGTTGCAAATGTGCATCACTCACGTGGATGATGATCTTCTGACTGAAGCATGGACAGAAGCATAAAACTGAGAAGCTATTCTGACAGTGATGGTTGCTTAGGGGAAACACCATCGTCCATCCACAAACACAAAACCATTTTTTTTCCCTACCTAAAATATTCTTTTAGTGTTCGGACATACATCATGCCTTTGCCTGAAGTTTTTGAAAAATATTCCCCTGCTCTGCACTGTCCACAGTGTATAATTGGCTTCTATGGAAAAAAGAGTGTGTCAGTGACTGACATTCCCACAGTGCTGGTTCTCCTTTACCAAAATAATGAATACGGAATAAAGTGCTGAGATTTTCTGCGGCTAACAGGCTGTAAGCTGATTGTTTTACGAAGCATTATTTGGTGGTCAATTCCAGGAGTTTTGATAAAACTGGTCTAGGATGTTTTACAAACATAACTACTATCCTGCCAGATCAGACCAAGGATTCATATAGCCCTGAATCCTGTTTCTTGGGAATTTTGTCCAGTGGTAGATGACGTGTAACATACAAGAGGTACTTATTGATGTCTACATGCTGCAAAGTGCCCAAGGCAAATACCTCATGTTGTATCAAAGAGTATAAGAAGAAATTCTTATTCTTACTCCCCATAATCCTCTCCCAGCTTCCACTGATTTGTAATTCAGGGACTTTTTTGTATTAGATAAATAATTTTATCTTGAATTGCATTTCATATTCCAAAACTTTCCCAGTTGGAGACCAGACTTACTGTAGAAATTCTTTTCTTGTTGTTGGGACATATATCAGCTGCTCATGAAATCTATTAACTCAGTTTAATAACTAATTATTTTATAATTGCTATCAGAAAGAAATTCCTCAGTCTGCACTTTTTCAGAAGCTCTAAACATCAAATAACTTTTGAATTTCAGCTGGTTTTCTGGATCATTGATTCCATTTCTGAGCATTTTGCTTCCTTTAGTGCTTGTAAAATGGAGTCATCATTGATTATTTTCACGTTGTTAAAATGTGCTCTTGTGGTCTGGAGTCAAAGCTTTCACAAATTAAATTCTCACCAACATTTGTTCCTACTACTGTCACTATAAGCTCATATTTTAAAGCTGTTTGCCCTTCCTCACACCACCTTCAGAACTGCCAAGACATTCAGAAAAATGAGCTGGAATTTGAACAGATTAAAATATGAAGAAAGACTTGTATAATAGCTATTTTTCTATGTGTCAAATAACTGATAACCACAATATTAAAAAATTTACCTGTATCTCAGAAGGTTTTACATTGTCATAATAATAGTCAGTTCCACAAAGTGGAAAAAGAACATAATGATAACAAAAAAGCCTTTAAAAAGACTTTTTTATTCTGCTGTATCAGACCTGTCAAACATTGATTTTATAAATCTTGTAGTATAACTCTTCTGTTTTTAACTCTGTCCATCAATCAATATAACTTTTGTAATGTGCTTTTATTACAAATAACAGCTAACAAAGAGACTTGAGAAAATACATATTTCTCTATTTTTAGTTGAATTGATCAGTGCATTTGACCTAACTTTGCCTGTATTAATTTCCACTCTTTCTCTCCTGCAAATGAATCAGTTTTTTGTCTGAAGAAAATGCAAAATATCATCACTGGCAGAAAAACTGAAACAAACTTAACAGTGTCATTAAAGCTTGATAATAAAGCATATGATAATGGATAATATAAAATAGTAAAATAATGAAAACTCTCATAATCAATTCTTCTACTTCTTTTTCTGGTTTTCTTGCCTTTTTTAAACATTTCTTTTATTTTTAGGTTGATTTTTGATCCATGTACATTTTCCTCATTTCACAGACCCTGCACATCCTGGGCTCAGATCCATCTTCACTTTCTAAGTATCTGTCTGGGCAATCAAAAACATGTATGATAAGGCACATATACAAGCAAAGTGAATACTAATGACAACAATGGTTTTAATTGTAACATTTTTTAAACTTTTGAATTTGTGTCTTTGAAAATTCCGTAAGTATTCAACAAACTAAACTACAATGATTTTAAATGGTTTACAAAAAAAGTCCTCTCATTGCCTCTTTTTCTTCTTTTCCTTGTTGCATTTTGTACCATCAAGCAATCTTAGTGTGGCATTCTACAGAAACATTATCTCTACCACACTGATGTAGCTTAAGCTAATAAAATTATTAATAGCAGTGGTATTATATTACAAAACCAAGAAATTAAATTCTCCTTTTATGATTAGAAAATTTAGGCTTCTGAGAGTATGCAGAGTTCAGATGATGTCACACTGGTTATATGTTTGCAGAAACACTGGAATTATGTGAGGTGAACTCCTCCAGAATTTTGTTTAGACAAAATTCTAATTCTGCTGTCATGTAATAATGGTCTGTCCTTCTGATTTTAGAGCTACATATTTCATGAATCCATGTGCAGATCAAAAGTGTCACATCAAGTTTTTTTAAAAAAAATAAACTAACCAATGAATCTTTCACGAAAGTCAGAAAGGGAAGTGGCTATTTTATGCCAAAAATTTAACTGTAGGTATTCCCCTGCTTGGAATTCCCCTTTTTTGAAGTACTAATATTGAGGAAAAGAAAATAATATAGTTACCATTATCAATTTAGTTTATATTTTATTTCACTTAGAATTTAGAGAAATGTATGAGTTTTCTTTAACCTAGCAAAAATTTTTTTAATGCTTAGCATCTTCAAAATATTTTATTATGTTATTTTAGTCTATGCGCTAATATCCTTGTATAAGTTTAATTCACACCATTTTTATAAGAAATTGAATACAAAATTTGCTTATAGCCTAAAAAGGATAGATAAGAAATACTTGGGCTATCATATATCTGGCTTCTGATACACATTGAGGAACACTGTTTGCTGCTAAATATTGTGTCCCCCAAGTGTTATTATTAAAACAGCTTGTTTGAGAAGATAGCATTTTATAGCAATCAACTGATTTACTCCAAAAAATACAGTCTCTATGAATTGATGTCCCAGTATTTAGCCATTGAATGTCTGAAACAGAGGCACATGAGCACAAAAGCACTCTGATTGCACAATTTTATTAGCATATTTTTCAGGAAGGCATTTTCATGGACTATTATCTTTCAATTGCAAGTATTTGCAGTCAAAACAATTACGTTTTGTTCTAAATGTCAGCCAACAAGATTGCCAACAAAACAGAAGCAAAGATGGTTGCTCTTAGAAACAACATAACTCACCACTGTTAGTCATTTTTTCTCTTACAATCTCTTCAAACTAGAGTATCTCAGTAGCTTCAGTGTTCTCATTTCATAATTAGAATAGAGGTCTACAGCTCTCATGATCACAGTAAAGAGATCATTAACTAATTGGAGGGATTAATACTTTCATTATTTTCAAGCATTGTTCATTATTTTTAACAAAGGCAGAAGTCTAATCCAACAATATATCAAAAGTTCCATTTTTGGGCTCGAAGCCTGCATGGAATTTGTTGTGAGTAGAAGAGGAACAGATACCAAGTTGTGGTAATTCCAGTGGAATTACAATGAACAAATTATAAGTGGAAATACAATGAGCAAATTAAGAAAAGTCAGAAACTTTCAACTCTGCCAAAAAATGGGAACAAACATTTTGCAGAGGTGATTATTCTTTTCTGTGAATAAGCTTATCCTTTCCTAGGAAAGGTCACAGCAAGCAACTGCAGATAGAGTAGGACTGAGAAGTTAAAGCTATGTGTGTGGGTTCTCTCTCCATACCATGTTTTAGGGAGAATTTAGGTCACAGCCAATGATTTTGTCACTTGACAGATCCAGTACTTATCACTTCTACAAATAAGGGAAGATCCAAGTGACACAAAATTCTGCCACACTGGCAGCACATAGTGTTTTTCTGTGATGAGGTATGGAGTAGGAAATGGCTTCTTTCAAATCCTGAAGGGAAATTAGCTCATGGATTAGCTTTTTGCCTATGTACTTATACTAAAGATAGCACACTTAATGGCAGGGAGGGGGAAGAAAAAAAGAAAGGAAAAAAAGGTGTCTTATAATTTAGATAAAGACAAAATGTCAGTTCCTGCTAAAGATATATAGACAGGTCTATGTATACTTATATATATGCATATACTTGCACGTATACCTTGATTATTACTGAGTCTGAGAGGTTACTTGTCTTGCATTGTAATTGTTACTCCAAAGGGTGATACCAATTGTTTAATGGACTCAATGAAAACATGGCCAGTTTGAAGAAATAGATGAAGTGTGACAATTGATTTGCTGACACATTTGTCTCACAGTTACATGACACGATTTTAGCAGGATCAGGAACTTGTTAGACAAGAGGCAAAGCTCATGATACTCGCTGTGAATGAATTTGTTCGCCTGAATCAGCTCACCAAACTGACATTTGCTCACTGTGCTCTTGAATCACAAGGAAAAACAGTAACCATTTTCTCAAGGCTGTGATCTGGTTAGGTAGACTGCTTATTGCAAATGTTTTTAACAAGCTCATGGAGAAAGATATTTTATTCATAGAACACCCCCACCTCCACCCCCAAAGTTAGCTGTGGTTGCTTTTACAGCAGATAACAAAACTGCTAACAGTTGGTAGAAATAATTTGATAAATTGATTAAACTAGTATAGTAAATAATCAAAACAGAAGTCACAAATGTCATACATATTTAAGGATACTTAGTTTGATATATGTGAAAGGCTCCAATAGCCACATGTGCAGCTGAAGGGCAATGCCATGCTTCTCTGGTACAGGAGGCATCTACTGTGGAGCATGAAAAGAACATCATCAAAGAGAAAAAACCCTTGAGGGTTTGGGGAGGTGCATTTTGTAGGAGAAAAAGATTGTTTTCCTGGTGCAATTTGGGAAATTGGGAAGTAGCTTGAGCACTCAGTAATGAGCTAAAGATCTGGGGAACCAAGGCAGTGCAAAGGAGAGAAAAATAGACCTAACAGAAAAATGACATAAACTAGTTTAGGTATAGAAAGAAATGCAATGAAAAAGTTATGTCCTTGATAATGAAAGAAGATATTTAGAATTTGTTTCCCTTTGATTTTGAAAGACTGGAGAAAGAAAGGGGATAAAATTGAAAATATAAAGAAAATTGTATGAAAAAGGTAACTGGAAATTCTTTGGTGAGAGCTCTGTACAGTAACCACAAAACACACAATTGAATGCAATACTTCACAGACAACATCACTTCTTGATTCAGGATCCTCAAAAACTTAAAAGAGACTTTGATATTTTTTTTCTGCATTTGCCTTCTTTTTAATTTGATTTCGTGCTTGGTGAGTGAGAATGCCTATCTGTAGAAAGCAAAATATCCTGATAACCTCTGATGCCACAAGTGAAAGCATTGGTCAGACTTTAAAAGAAACTGAAGAAAAATGGCCCAGAATTGTACTTTTAACTTTACAAACAAACCAAAACCCACCCATTCACAGTTCTCAGAAGACAGACTAGATATGCAAAAATGGGTATCCTGTATGAAAATATCTTGGAGTTATGGTTGATTTGCAGTTGATCAAAGCTGTGAAGAGAACAAAAAGCAAATTGTAGAGTTTTCTATAAAATATATGCATCAAAAGTAGAAGTCAGAAAAATTATCCCTATTCTCAGAGGCTACTTTGTGTGTCTACAGCTTGGCAAGAAAAACAATAATTTCCATAGACAGTTATTGCATCTGCAGTTTTTGTAGGAAAACTGTGTTTCTCTGAAAGAATTACAATATGTTTTGTTGCAGTCTGTGTGAGTCATGTGCAAGTCGTTAAGGTCAGAGCCTGTCCTCTGTAAACACCAATTATATAGGCCAAGGTTAAAGAGAAAATGTCTGGTTTATGATTCCCTTCACTCTTCTAGCTGTATACAAATACTTCTAACGAGAAAAAAAAAGTTTTTGAGAAATGACAGCTTCTTTGCAACTTTCTTTGCAACTTCTAAAATTTAGTTCAACATCCATTATACAGCATCTGTTTGCAGACTCACTTGGCTAAAATATTATGTTTGCTCCTGGTAGCTCTCACAAAAATTGAAAGAAAAGGAAGACCTGTAGCTATGAAAGACTACATGCTTAACTCTAACTTTCAGCACATTTCCCTGTTTCTTCAGGTCTTACATGTTCAGAAATTTTATTTACAAAGAGGATCAGCTTTATGTTAATTAATATTTTTGACTGAAGAGAAAACTAAACCAAACCAGAAAAAAGTAGAATGATATGCCCATAAAAGAGCACAGGAGTGTATCTCTTCCTTGAGGAAACCTATTTTTCATGTGCCATCAACATGGGCTCTTTCACTTGACTTGCTCTGTATTTTTCACAGAGCTCTAACAATACTTGAATGTCAACATTCATTTAAGGCCAGTAGAGAAGAAGCTGTCTTTTCCCATAGATTTTAAATCCCTAAATGACCTCTAGATAGTTTTTAGAAGTTTTTTTCCCCCCATATTGTCTTTGGAATCACTAACCCTGTGCCTTTTAGTATTGCATTGCTCTTATTACTGAGGTCTTCCAATTAGCTGGTGACTGGAAATATATTGTCCGGTGCATTATTTTAATTACTGTTGTGGGAACTCATTCTCAGCAGGAACCCTGTGAGTCAAAACCTACATTTTGTAAGAACCCAGTTCCCTTTTTAAACTGTTACCATGTAGGTAACACAGCCCTCAACCCTTTTCTGCTATCCCTTATTAGATGTTCAAAATGGTTGTGATTTTGTTTTGGTCTGTTGTTTTTTTTTTAACATCAAACCATTCCCAGTTTTGTATTCTATTGACAAATTATATTTTGGTAGGTGAAAAAAAATATGATCTGTTTGTGAAACTGCTTTTTGCTATGGCAGGAAGTCACTAAAGGGAGGTTTCAGTGAGTGTTGGTCTCTCATAAACAACTATTTCCATGAGCATCAAAACTAATAAAGCCTATGGATTTGCCTTGTGGTTGGATTCCCAGCTGCTTAATAACTTGCTGCCTCTCACTGAAGCTTTTCCTTTTACCGGAGCATTCATAATGTTCCTCTTGTGGTTTCTCAGTCTAATAGAGGCTGAGTTTGTGCTGCAATCTTTCCTCACTGTAGAGACAGATATTCTTTCTCTTCTTTGCACAGGTATCCAGTTTCACAAAGCTTATATAATAATTTGGTGTCTTTGAGGCAGCTGCCTCTCTGTCAGACTTAGCTCAGACTGGTCCACAGTTTCAAAAGTTACTAGATTAGGAGTCAGCAGAGACAGCGATACATGTACCTTGTTTACTTAGGAACCCAGGCTCAATGTTCAGTTTCTTTTATTGTTTTTTGTGAGTTTGTTTATCTCCAGGAACTGAGGCCAGAGGCTCCATGTTTATTCATTCATGCATGTCTATCAGTCTTTGCTGCTGACAAATAAGTTATCAGCCTCTGGGTTTGACTATATAATTGTAAGAGGAGTGTGTTTGCAGCCTTCTTGAACCATTTTCTTGACCATGGTTCTTGAACCATGGCCATTTCTCATAAGAAAGACTCTAAAATTCAGTGTCATAAATTCCCTTAAACTTTCTGTTCCAGACATCTTGCAGTACAGGTTGCTCGGCAGATTGCTTGTGCAGGCAAACTGGATTAGGCACGAGTTCTACAGCTTTTCCTGTGACTACTTGCACCCCTTCTCTATTGGACAGAATTACCAGTAAAGACCAGTACCTCAGGGAATTTCTATACATGTTGTGACATTTGTTAATTATAGCATGCTAATTCCATCATTATGGATTGATATTTGTGTTTGCTCAGCTTTGGCCCAGTAATCTTGTTGCTACCCCAGTTTTTATGAGACACTTTTCAGATGGTCTCTCTTAGATCAAAGCCAACCTCTATACAAACATTCTTACTCTACATCAAAAACAAACCATGACACTTTCTGGTGAAACACCTCATGCCAAACAAAACAGATGTGGCAGTGTGTGGGGAACATCTTATAAAACAGGTCTTCAAGTATACACTGTTCTGTCTTTATGTGTTCTGTCTTGCCAACAGAACCCGACAGAACCCTGCAGATACAAAAAGAAGAGAAAAATATTTGACATAATTTCATCTAGAATTTCTTCCTTTCTTCCTCTTCAGAGCAGGAACAGTAGAAATTTCTTTCTTTTATATATTTACTTATTTTTTGCTATGTGAAGTGGAATATTTAGTTCTTCTTTAAATGTAAAGAGTTATTCCCTCTATTTTCCCCATCACCTCCTGAGGAAAAATAATTTCAGACAGTATTTTAGCATATGATTTGTCATGGGCTTTTGCTGGGGTCACAAACTGTGGTCCAGCCGTAACCCTTCCCACGCTGCTCTGCAGAGATCTTCCTTTTGCCTTGGAAGATATCCTTGATCTCTTCCTCAGTTGTTCTATTCCCATGAACTTCAATTGAGATCATCCTATTGATTTGAGCAAATAGTAGAAAAGGCTCTGGCATGACCTAGCTGTGGCCTTCCAATACCTAAAGGTAGCCTAGGAGAAAGATGGAGAGAGATTATTTACAAAAGTAGGTGGTGATAGGACAAGGGGGAGTGGCTTTAAAATGAAAGAGGGGAGCTGTTAGATTAGATACTAGAAAAACAAACCAATGCTGTGAAGGTGGTGTGGCACTGGCACAGGTTGCCCAGAGAAGCTGTGGATGCCCCATCTCTGGAAATGTTCAAGGGCAGGTTGGATGTGGTGCTGAGTAATCTGGTCAAGTGAAAGGTGTTCCTGCTCACGATAGGGGTGTTGGAACTTGATGACCTTTAGGGTCCCTTCCAACCCAAATAATTCTATGTTTCTATAATAATTTTAAATTAATGGGTACTTTGAATATTATACTTCTGCAGATTAACATGCTGCATGGAGACAGAGGTAGGGGCTTAAAGCAGCTTCTTGAACTGCTGGTAGTTTTTTCTTCATTGCTCCAGTACTTTTTGGAACACCATTCTGCCTTGTACATCTTTGTCCAAATACAAGAGACACAGAAGTATCCCATTTACTGTCAGGTCTCCGTCTTCTACTGCAAGTATTGGCTTTTGCTATGGTGGTGATTTTTTTTTCAGAACTGAGGGTGCTGGTTTTGGTGCTGTTTCACTGTATTTACACCAGCATGCTCTGCTAGTTCCAGCAAATCGTTGTTGCAGTGATACGTTCACTGAAATTCCTCTGTCTTATGTTATGACTAACAAGCCAAGCTCAGCTTGTGTTATTTACCACAGCATGTGCTGTTTTTTTGCAGACTTACTTTGACCTCCACATGTCTTTCTGCTTCAAGCTTCTTTTATCAGAACTGTGTTATCTGAGAATTGTCTATTCTCTACAGCTGCTCTTCTGGACAAAATAATTTCTTCTTATCAAATCTGTGTTGTTGTGTCATGGACTAGTTTTAGCCTGCCTGTTGTACTTGTAAACTGAGTGAAGACACAGAAGAATTCTTTACTAGGAGAACTGCGGCATTTAAACTGGATTTTGAATTATTGTTTAAGGAGCTTCCTTCTTTCAGCCCTTCTCTTTCTCTCTCTCTTCATTAATAACATATGAAAACTATCCCTCTAATTTAGTTACCTAATTCATAAGACCAAATTTAGACAGTCTGAGTGGTCCTAAATGCTCAATAATGTATTTTTCCTGGTATGTTTCTTTAAAGTTTTATAGTTACCTTTTTCTTCTTGAGCTAACTGGAAGCTATTAAAATAGTGCAATACTATTACCCCAAAAAAGCTACTTTCTGACCAAACATCCTGGTTTTGCTGTCATCCACTCATTTAACCTTCCCTGGTTGTCCTTTGCACTGTACCTCTCCTGCAGAGATTTTAATTGCTCCATCCCATTGCTGAGGTTATTTTCTTCATTTGTACCACTACTCCTGGTATCACATTCTGCAGTTAAAAAAGCATTCAGAGCCAAATATCTGACAGAGCCCTGCTTCATTCAGCATCTGACTCTGACTGATCATCACTGTCTGCCATAAGTCTCTGAATAATCTCAGCATCCACTTGCAGCTGGCTCATGTCCCAGCTTATTAAAAACCACAGTTGTTCAGAAACAGTGCATTTTCCAAAACATTGATATTATAAATCCAAATATATTCTTCAAAGCAAATCCAAAGAAAGGTCCAAAACATAAAAGTCATAGACTTTGAAGTCTGTCTCAACCCCAGCATGCCAGTTTCTGATGGCATTAGTCTACATTCAGCCATAACTAATAACCAAAATGAAAAAGAAACAATATTGTAGGGTGCACTCTGCAAAGCAGATTCCTAAAGCACTTTAACCAGATGGCTGTGCTAATCCATGAAGACTAATTTACAAAACAAAACAAAAATGTTCCAATGTTAAGAAACAAACTGCAAATAGTGGTACTAAAGCAGGATATGATTTTATTGGAAGTTATGTAGAGTTCCATTAAATTACTTTCTGTGCTATAAAAGATGTAGAAATAATGCTTAGTTACTCTAGCTTACATATGCAATTGCAATTTTGAAGGTTTGCATCGGTCATAATCAACACTTAATTATTGAACAGGGGGTGAGGGATTTTGAGTGTGGAGTTTTGTGCCTACATCTTGCAGACAGTTATTGAAGAAAATAAGGTTTTCTTTGAAACAATTTCAGTTAACATGTCAATTAATCTTTTATGCTTTTCAAATTTGAATAACTTGCTAGGAATTTGACATGCAGTACAATCTACAGATTTAAAAGTACCTGATACTATTGTTCTTTGTTATTTAAAGTACTAAAATATTTAGTCATCTTCAGCATGAATCAGAGTTCTAATGCTTTAAGTGCTTCAACAGATGGGAGATCCAGGTTCCACTTCTCATATTTGTGCAATAGATATGATTAAGTACTCTATGATATTATTTTCATTGTGTATTGAAATGGGTTGACATCAATCTGAAAATAGGAGATATTTTAAATGGGTATCACTAACCTATCAAATCACCCATTTAAACCAGAAATTTGTTCTTGAATCATGGGCACCTATAAACATATAAAACACAGTATTAGAATCCAATATTTGGGAATTTGATGAAGTTTTTAGTAAAGCTTATCACTGTTACTGCTCCTTGAGAGTACAATGTGCTTTATAGATGCTTGAATCAGATTCCAAGTTCTTCAACCCTGTTGATATAATGTGGGTTGTTGCTCTTTGTTATCCAGCAGATTCATCAGGATTTTTCACTGTCATGGCTCTAGACAATCTCAATATGGGCCAAGTCTGGAGGTGAATACACCTCAATGTGAAAGGACAGAGGACCAATAATGAGAAAGGAGATCTGAAGGATAAATAAACATTTTATCTTCAGTGGTATTTAGAGGCCAAAGGGCTTTTCATCCTTTCACCAGGATTAAGTAAAGCAGAATTAAGTAAAAAGACTACAAGAATCTAGGAAGTTATATGGTACAGGAAAATATCCTGAATCTGGCATGCTGCAACTGCATGCCTCCAGGTCCAACCAGTAGCAAGGACAGACTGTGCTGTTTATTTGAAGGACATCACCAGACAGACATCTTTGCCAGCCCCTGTTTTCCATATGGCATCCTTTGGGAACTTTAATGCTACTAGCTGGAGGATTTTGTACATCAATCATGACAAATGTAGTTATCTATGATGCCTACACAGGTACTACAGAGGGTCATCCTTACACCCTCTTCTCTTAAATAGCCATGAAAAGTTAACTAGAGTCTCTAATGCTTATAGTTAATTTTAAAAATCACTGAAGAGTGAATAAAGTGATATCAAGTCCTGCAAAAATAAACCTAAGAAAAGCTTGATGGGGGCAAGATAAAAAATCTTGAGGAAAGAAATGGCTAGACCACATCTGTGGATTGTGCAGCAAACTGAAGGGAACACAGAGTGAGCAGTAGTATATAACCTGGATCACTTCAAGGGATGATAGTTTTTATGGCATCTTCCCAAGACTTTAGATTCAAGACATTTACTTAACTTGTCTGCAATATAACAGCAGGACTGAAAGCTGTGTTTGAGTTTTCAAAAAGGTTTTATACCTCTTGAAAAGACTGCTCCCTAACAACAATTTCAACTACCTCCAGGCATTTATCTTGTTTAAATCATGTACATAAAAA
This sequence comes from Vidua macroura, assembly GCF_024509145.1. Taxonomy (NCBI): domain Eukaryota; kingdom Metazoa; phylum Chordata; class Aves; order Passeriformes; family Viduidae; genus Vidua; species Vidua macroura. The sequence continues at coordinate 65,148,959 of NC_071571.1, read as the reverse complement.
TAAGAAAATTAAATAAGAATTCTTAATGAGACATTTATCTGAATAAATCTGTAATTGTCTTGAACGGAAAATGTTTATGAACTCCTGAATACAACATTTCATCTTCAGAAAGTGTAAGACAAAGAGAGAGTTTGACAAGCAATTAAGAGTCTCAAGATAGAAATTGCTATGAAAGTCCAAGGTATATTTGTTATTAATCATTGTGTAGCTCCCTACTACTGTAAATCAACACCAGTACACTGAAGTCAACAGAGTAATTGAAGCAGCATTGATTTTTCACAAGCTGCAAAGCTGGCCCAGAGCATTTCAGTTTTATTTAGGTTTCTTTAAAGAAATATTGTTCTGTTTTTTATTTCTCCCCCTTTCTGTAAGTTGAAGAAAGTAAATACTAAAGCTAGATTACTTAAGTATTTAGAGTTGAGCACAAGAGGAGTAAGAACTTATATTAAGGCCTTTTTTCAGTCTTTAAGGTATAAAATGTTTCTATTCTTGTTTTGTGTTAAATTGTAATTTCAGTTACAACAATGTACTTATGGAGCATTGCTAATGCGATACAGCACTATTACTGAGATAAACATCTGACTGATAGTACTTTACATGCACTCCAGCGATGAATTTACAATGTAACAATATTTCATATAGGAAAAGTTTGCTAGAATACCTTACAAAGATATTTGTGTAGTCACTGAATCATGGAATTATTTGGGTTCAAATGGACCTTAAAGATCATCTCATTTCAGTCCCTGAACAGGGACACCTTTCACTAGATCGAGCTGCTCAGAGCCCCATCCAATCTGGCCTTGAACTCTTCCAGGGATGGGGCATCCACAGCCTCTCTGGGCAACCTGTTCCAGTGCCTTGCCACCCTCACAGTAAAGAATTTCTTACTAATAACTAAATCCACACTCTTGCAGTTTGAAACACTTCCACCTCATCCTATCACTACACTCCTTGACAAAGAGTGCCTCCCCATCCTTCCTACAGACCCCCTTTAAGAGGTTGCTACATCTGCACTTGTTTTTCATCAGGGTGAAAAATAGATGCAACGGATTAATGAGAGGAAGGGAGGTTCCAACATATATCAAATAAAATACTATGCTTGTTGAAAGTAAACTTTTGAGTATTGACTTTTCACATTAAATATACAGGATATGTCAGATAAATACTGGGATATGAACGATTTACCCCAATGTTTTGGATTACCTAAATTTAAGGTGTTTATTTTGAGTTATCACATTTCCAAAAGCTAAAAATGTGGAGCAGGGGAGAGAGGGAAATGTCTCCATAGCAGCCCTAAAGGCATGAGTGGGGAACAGCACCATTCATGTCTGTGCTTCTATGCCTGTGCCCACTGTACAAGGTGGGAAGGACACAGACTGCCCTGAATTGACCTCAGGGACTTTTGACTAGCAAATGCTGTGTACCCCACTCCTCCCATCATGTCTACATTCCCTTCTCTTTTCCTTCTCCCAAGTTGCAAGTCCTCACTCTTTTGTCCCAAGTCTGTGCACCCCAATCTGTTACTGTGAACCTCCTCCTTTCCTGCCTTTCTCACAAACACAATAGTTTCTCACAAACATGTGCTGCAGCCCCTCACTCTCCACACCAGCCCACCTCCTTTTTGCTGAAAGCTCCTCACTCTTCCAACCTTGGAGGTCTCCATTTGTTGGATGTCTCACACCTCTGCCTCAGGCCCAGGTTCCCTGCGAGCCTTCAGTATTTGTCACGCCCACGCAGTCTCCTCCAGCTGTTGCCAGTCAGCTGCTGCTCCTGTTGTCCTTCTCCTTTCTGGTCATACTCCCATGGCTACCATCACAAACAGGGCTCCCTCCTGGTTTCAGTGCCTTATCTACAAAATCTTGCTTGTTGCAGATAGAAAGAAACCCAGGGACAGTTGCATTTACCAAAAATCCACTTGGATGGGACACTTAAGGAAGCAAAAGGTATGTTCAGAAGAAAAGCCCACAGATGTATCATGGCCCTACTAATTTCTCAAAATTAGCCTTGTATTAATACATTATTCATTTGAACATGGTGCTAAATAAATGCAGATTCTGTTATGCAACATATCACAGAGAATATCATGTACCATAGATTCACCACATCTGACATGGAATAACCTCCAGCAATAGGTCAAAATGGAAACACTTTTGATTCTTACTGATAGTTGGACCCAATTACCCCATGGAAAACATCCAGTTTTGAAAGAATGGGTCTGATTTGGAAGCCTGTGAAGCAATCCCTTAGAATCTGTTTGGGGTACTTTGCCAGATCTCTATTTACCTAAGCCTTTTCAAACTGCCTCCAAGCAGATGTAAATGACTCTTGTCTAGAGTCATATAATTTTATTGCTGAAGTAAATGAAGTGAGGAGGAGACAAAGAATGCAGAGCAGAATAGAAAAGGTCAGTGTTACTCTCTCCACTGTGACAATAAAACATGGTAAAGTGGGGATGCCAAAGCGGAGGTGGAAGGGGGGGGAATTGCAAGGAAGGAAGGAAGGATAGATACTACAGTACTGTCTTGCAGTACAATGTGATTCATAAAGCAGCAGTGCGTGAAGAGGAGGAAGGGTGATTCACCTGAGAAATTCACACTGCTTAGTACTGCAGCATCTCTCATTTCAGGGACTTGAAAACTTTGACATTTCCATGCCACAGCCTCAGTGCTGCCCTTGGTACTGCACAGGCTTTCTCTGCAAGCAGCAAGTCTGAAAAAAAGAGACCTCATGTCTGATCAGCTGCCATGGAAATACAGCCAAAAAGTGTTATACACCAACTCTCAGTGTCTTTTTGAAAAAGGAATCGTATTTTTACCCCAATTTCATTGAAAAAGAACTGAGGTACAGATAGATCAACTGCCTTTCCTGAACTCAAAATACAAATAAATTACTGGCTAAGCTTTCATTAAAACCCACATACATTCTCAGCTGTATATTCTTCCCTCCCACCTTTTAAATGACCTCTAAAAGTCTATCTTTCCTTAGAGGTCCTCTGAATTAGCCAAAGGGCAGCTGTGGCAGCAGCTGCTGTGCAGCAGCAGCCGGTTAGGTCTCTCCATTCCACTCTCCCATCACACCTTTCCCATGACTAGCTGCCATGACTAGTTTCTAAATAAGAACTTTGTACCTTTTAAAGCCACATTTCAAAATAAATACCTGCAATTTTTAAAATTCTATTTTGGTGTTGGACTCACACTCCATAACTCAAACATAATGTCTGCTGGCACTTGAGCATTTCATACACACATGAGTATCAAACCTAGTAAGTAGAGAAAAGAGAGCTACAGGAGTAACAGCATCAACTTCCAAGCAGATTGGTTGAATTTAACAAACCATAAAGCATTTCATTTTGGGGTCAGCAAGCTGCTAAGCCTAACATATGCAGATTCTATTAATTTCCATGGCTGGCTCTTGGAAAGACTGAAAGGGGAAGAGGAAGAGATACAGGATACACAGGCAGAGCTGGCTGCACTACTGATGAAGAGGACACAAGAAAGCTTACTCTGCAGTACCGAGCACTCAGATGCCATCTGTCTCTCCTCCTCAGAAGATCCAAGTTCTGCAGCGCTGGACAAAGAGATGGGAGGCCTCTTGGTAACCCAGCCAGCCCTCGTAATTCACTGCTGCTCCTGATCTAGAAATAAAAGGATTCACTCGTCTCCTAATTTGCATGCATGTCTGAGGCACGGAAAGGAGGATTTTACTTTGGATGATTTCCACAGAACTGATCTAATCTAGTGATAGGAGGAGAGTGCTGCTTTGCTGGATATTGAGAAGCAATAACTGATATTACATTGCAACTGGTATGTGACATGCTCAGCATAGCGAAGTGTACCATCATCTCCCCTCAAAGATCAATCACCTCCTGGTGAAGGCTGCCCCAGGTTTATATTGAATTAAGGACACTATAAAAGTAAATCAGGCAAGGCTGGAAACTCAGGAATGCTTCTTCCAATTAAGAACATAAGAAGCAATTAGTTAGGCACAATGCAGTTGGAATTCGGCCAGTAAAATCAAACCCTGTTTTTATAAAAAGCAGCACAGGATCCTTAAGAGCACAAATCTAATCTAAAAAAGGAGAGAAGACGGAATAACTGCTCTTTTTTTTTTCTCTGTCATAGTATGTTTCTTTCATTTTCCTGATTTTTGCTTATAAATTACTTAATTATATTCTCTAGTCATAAACATTCAATGATACATTTGCTTGGAAGTCTAATCCTACAACTGTCATTGCAAATGAACAGAAATATGATTTGAAGTGCTATACATTGAGAATAATTCCTTGATCAGAAAATTAAGCTTATTTTAGTGAACTGAGTACAGGTCTTATAATGAATATATTCTAATACAAATGTGAAAACTCCAAATATGAATTTGGGGACATGTTTAATTTTTATGCCTGAATCAGCCGCTTTTTGCTATTCTAATGATTACAAAAGCCAGAGAGAAGCAAGGTGTCATTTTTGATACAGATGTAAATTTGTATTATATTGGACATTTTTTATTTGTTTGCAAAGAAAATTTCTGTTGCATAGAGTGTAGGTGAATTTCTAAACAAAATGAAAAACAAAGCATAGTCATAATAAGCAACGTTCCCTGAAGCTTATAGGGCCACAGCTCGTTAAAAAAAACCCCAAACCTATGATAACAAAGCACTGTGAAGATGGATAAAGGTTTGTTGGTAATATGAAAGGTATGAAAGCTGAACAAAGAAACCTGACAGGGTAAGATGATTTTAACTTTTAACTGTACATATAAATATATGTGTGTGTGTGGACATTACTGAGAATGAAAAGAAAATATTTCTTTGGATGGGTTTACAAAGAGAAGAGCTAAAAGAAGCAATTTTCATTTTTCTTTTGTAATCTAGATAGTGTAAAATTATTCTGTCTTCACAACCTCAAGGCAAAGAAGACAGTCTGCTTCTCTAGCTATAAAAAACAATCTGTCAGATTTTTTTAAAGGAAGTCACAACTTATTTTTCATAAAATAAAATGCAAGAGGATTAGACCTTTGTGGTGACAATGAAATCTGCTCAAAACTCTTACAGTGAAACCCAGAGCTCCAGTGAGGTCATGCTTGAGGCAATGATCCTGCAATAAATGAAGTTTAAATTTTGTAGATTTGGGGCTTGAACTGTCAAACATGTAGACCTTCTTATTCATCCAGATTTTTTTTTTTTCCATAAACTCCTATATTTGAATAGAGCTAAAGGTTATCAAATGAGAATAACCCACAGCACACAGACCCCAAACCTACAGCATCAACACTATCCTTGTAGAAAAGTGGCTGCAAGTCTGATGGAAAAATATTTTTCTGAAAATACAGTTCTAAACAAATTGTGTCATGTAATGTGTCTATTTTACTATTCTGCCATATTACACGCTACTGTGTCCAACTGGCATTCTTTTTGTATACCACCCATTTGCTATAACAGGTGAGTTCTGCCTCTGGGGTGATGCTTAATCATTTTTCTTTTAAAGGTTTGAATTTTATCAGAGTCTCCCTAAAGTTTTCAAAAGCCCCAATATTAAGTTATTGGACTATTCTATAAGAAAATCAATGTTCTTCTCTAAGGCCCACTCAGGTGCATGTGAAAAGAATCTGATGAACTTCTAAACACTAAGCTCAGGTATCTGGCGTAGATTGAAATGAACTGAGTCAAGGATCCAGCTTTTCTGCTTACAATAATTTTGTAAAAGCTGCATCATAGTCTTATTTAGAGCTAACAAGCTCAAATTTTGCAATTAGGGTGCAAGAAAATCTTCCAGTACCGCTCACATTTGGTCATTTGTCAAAACAAACCAGAATCTGTTTCCAAATTAGTGAGTACTTAAGATCAGGAATTATATGTCTGTGTTTGTTTCTTTAGTAGTTAGCATGCTGTGGAAGGTGTACAAACAATCAGTCCCAAACCTCCTGAATACAGGCAGTGCCCCACTCAGTGCCAAATCATTCCAAGCCCCGGGTAGCATTTAATTTACCAGCGTACAGAAATTGCAGTTGTGTCAGGTGCTGGCTAGCACGGCATGATAGCACATCTCTAGTGCAGATAAAAGAGATTAATAGCTCTCCACAGGAGTTACAGGGAGATTTTTAAAACAACAAGAGGAACAGCAACCTATAACCAGTTGAAGGTCAGTTACAAACATGATGGAGTCAAACTCTTCTTGGTAGTTATGGACAATGTTGGAAGAGGCAACTGCCAAGTCAATTTAGTTTAGGCATTAGGGGAAATACAGAGACATGGTGGAACCTCTGTCCTTGGAGGGTGTTAAGACTTTGGCCAGGCAAGGCCATGGCTGACAGTAATTCTGCTTTGAGGGGATTTCCAGGGGTGTCTTCAACAGGCATTTCTGTAACACAATGAAGCCACATATAAATTTCCTGTAGGCTCACTTATGTAATCTTGTGCTTTTGGAAGCCCCAAGTTTACAGGATTTTAACCTTCACATTTTGTGTATGAGACTGGAGATGGGAGAAGTAGCAAAACTGACAGGAAAGAATAAATGCTCTGTGCTTACCTTGACTGGTGTTTTCCAAGCCCAAAAGAAAATTTAGATAGGTATTTTGTTATTGACTGAAAAGATGTGTCATTCATATAATCCCCAAAGAGACAACATTCAGCACCTTAAGCTGAATTGTATTTGGATTTTGTGCATGCATACAAAAACCTCAAAAATCAAGGTAACTGAAATCAGAGGGCAGAACCTGAGTCCATAGAACAGACTGGTGCTCCATTTTTAAAATAAAGAGTGTGTTTTCCAGATAGATGCATTGCATAGATACTTCTCATTACACTCAGTTACTTTCAACAATAGTATCTATCACTGTGCAAGTGGGTTAGATACTGGAGAAATAGATTTGTTTTGTTGTTTGTAAATGGCATCTGCCTTTTGCTTATTTAAATGGTAATTTCAAAATCAGCTTTGCCAGTACCTATATTATATTTAGAGATATATACACTTCTATCAAAGAGAAGTTTCCACCCCCTCATCAAGAATAGTGTGATAATTCTCAAAGCCCAAGCACGCAACAGATCTTCAGCTTGAAGTCATGCCTTTGAAAACAAATATCCATTTTCAGTTATTTGCAGAAGCTTTGGTTCGGGGAAAAGAGGAAGACTGGAGTCTGACTTATTTTTCTTGCAGTCAAGAAGAAGAAGTCTCACTCCATGTTACTGTAATAAAAACACAGGGAAGGAACGAGCCATGTAGAAATCTGTGGAGTTGCCTGGAGGACAGAGCTGAGTTTACAGCAGGCTGCTCACCTCTGAGCATAACAAACTGCAGCAACACCAAAAAGCAAATATCCATGCCAGACTAAGCAGAATACCACACCTATATACAAAGAAAAACATGTTAAGAGCAATTTTCTTTAGAAAATTCCTTATTATTCATGATGGTTTAAAGGCCTCCTGCAAAACTTAAGGAGACAAAAAAGGAAGAGAATATGTTACAACAGAACTAGGAATTCACCTATCACACTACCTAATATTCCAGTGGAACTAAAAAGGTACTCAGTTATTTCATAAAACAAAAGTAGGACTACTTCTGGTTTCCTGTCTCAGAAAGGAGATGCTATTTACAGAATCACAGAATGTACTGGGTTAGAAGGGACCCACAAGGATCATTGATTCCAGTTCTTAACCCTGCACAGCACCATCCCCACCAGTCACACCATGTGATTCACTCTGGGAAGAACCTTTTTCTTAATATCCTACCTAAACTTTTCCTTCAGGTCATTCCCTCATGTCCTGTCACTGGTCACCACAGAGAACAGATCAGTGCCTGCCCCTTCTCTTTCCATCACAAAGAAGTTGTAATTGTAGTGAGGTCTCCCCTCAGTCTCCTCCAGGCTGAACAGACCAAGTAACCTCAGCTGTTCCTCACACGGCTTCCCCTCAAGGCCCTTGACTACCCTCATGGCCCTCCTTTGGACACTCTCTAACAACTTAACGTCCTTCATATACTGTGGTGACCAAAACTGCACACAATATCCAAGAAATATAGTAAAAGACTGGGAAAGCAACTTGGCAAGGTGTCCTATCACATACTTCAGATTGGATTCCTAATTTATAGTTTATCATTTCATGAGGCCATTCAGTTTGTAATTTCCTTTCTTCCCTTTGCTATCATCAAAATGTGATAACAAAGACAGAAATAATGAATCAGAGAGAACCTTTTGCCTCTAGAAATTCCCTTCCTCTGAAAGTAGAAATCATATTATTAATATATACAGTAAAGCAGAATGAGTTCATTTAGAAGGCAAATCACAGAAATATATTTTAGCTTCAATTTTTATGCATACACATTTCTATATGCATTACATATTTCAAAAACTATGTGCCCACCTCAAGCACGTGATGGTACCCACCAGACCTGTGTTCTGAGACATCAGTGAGTTTTCCTGGCCCTGCAGCCTTGTGGTGCTCCACGGAAGTGCTGCCTACACTTGTTCTCTAAAGGAGACAAGACTACTTTTCTTTTTGTAGACGAACCAGAAGCAGCTCAAGCTTCCTTAAGCATGTCTGCCATGTTCATCCAAATAACCTGAGGCATACCAGCAGACAGACTAGGCTGCATTTTCATGGCATTTTTCAGCCAGTCTAGATGCAGACGGCAGCTGAAATGTGTGATCTCACACTCCCCTGGCACCATCGGAGATGTTGCTGCTCCCAGCTTTGCACTGGCGTTGCATTAATGTGTGAGGGAGAGCAAAAAGTGATCTGGCTGGAAACTGTGGGGGTTTTCTGGAGTTTCTGGCAGAGCAGCCCCTGATCTCATTTGCACGAGAATATATGAATGTGAGTGGGAATGCAAGGAGTCCTGGGCAAAGCACATCATGGAGCAGAGGGGTGGGTAGCAACCATCTCTTTCAGCAGCAACTATTACTTAAATTATTTCAAAATAATCATGCAATCACTGCCACGCCTACTCTTTTGTGATACCTCCTCTGTGGAGTTTGGAGCGCCAACACAGGAGTGTCCTTCCTGGCTGGACACCTTCCAGGGACAGATGGCAAAAACCAGCAAAGTCCTTTACCTTCCTTCAGGGTCTTAATCTGTGGCATGCAAAGCTCATGTGGCATGCCTCAACCTCGAACTGTAAGTGCTGCTATTGCCTTTAAATATTCAGTGTGGGCCAGCCAGAGACAGCACTTTAAACACAGCTGCTAGCAGGTAGGTTAGACATTCAGTGGAAGAAAACATCCTTGTTTAATTTTTGGAGATACTTCCTAGCTTTCCAGCAGGTTCTTAAAGACCACATATGTGGTATAGACCCTGAATTGTGCTATAAAGGACCTGGGAATGGGACTCCCTACAAAATGTTACATTAGACTGAAGCACTGTGAGACAGCAATACATAGCAACAGCCAAAGGGGCAAAGGAGAGATGGAAGGAAAATTTTATAACTGTATAATCTTAATACGGTGTGGCTGTGAGATTTCAGTACAGATGAAATGTGGTAAATCTTTATCAATCAGCCAACGGCTTAATAAGGGATAAAAATCTAAGGCTGCATTAGAAAAAATGTTTTCTGTTCTACTGTCAACTTCAGTTTGCATAAAACAGATTTGTAGAATATGCAATTCCATAGGAATACTTGACAACACATAAAAAGGTGTAATCTACCTGTGGTCTGTGGGACAAACACTGCCCATAAATTTGTGTGGCCTATGTATGTATGGTTAGAAGAGACTTTGTTCATATACATATCTAAATAGAAAGATAAACAATTATGTAAAATCAGCACTCTGGTTTGATACAGCACTTTAAGTTGTATCTGTTCTGTTATGTCTTTATATTTTTGGAAGAGTTAAATAACACTTCTTTTTTGCATTTTGTAAAGACCATGTAGCAGGGTGGGGGGAAAAAGATTGGATTTAACATACAACTTGAAAATAGTAAGTTTTATCATTTTATCACCATTTTTCGTAGAGGAAGGTTATTGAAGGACTTAATTGCTCTTACTATAAGAAAAAGTCTTCTAATTTTCAGCCTAAATCAATATACTTTCTAAACCAGACCCAAAAATAAACCTCCAAAGTTGGTTATTTAGCTGAGTTCTCTTTTGTTGCAAATTAACTAATTTTATTTTGCCATTTTCTTTAGCAGAGTGACAATTACACAGCAACAGTTTTATTGATTCATTATCTATAGCCCTTTTTATATTAGAAGACATACATCAAACTTGAATTTTCTCGGATAGGACCAAAACCAGCCAGTTGTTTGAACCTCTATTCATAGTTCCTATTTTCTGAACTTCTGGTTTCTGCTGCTCTCTCTCACAGCCTCCTTAGAATGTGGTGACCTAAGCTGGCACACACCTAAACCAGCACACATCTCCAGCCTCCAGAGGCCCCTACAGAAGGAGTAGAGCACGGTAATTATCTCCATGTTTTTTCCTGACATTTACATGCCATTTCCTGGGTTTGGCATCACATTGCTGGCTTGAATTTCACCTGTAACTCTCTAACCTTATTTTCTGTCATACTGTTTCTCTGCCAGGTATTTCCCAAGGTTTTTCTATATTTCATTTCTCTTCCCTTCTGTAGCTCTTTGTGCTCACCTCTCCCATAGTATTTATGCTGGAGGTGACACCATAATGCATATCATCAGTCAGCCTGGCTCCTTTATTGCAGAAGAAATACGTGGTAACTTTCTAGGAAACACTGCTTACAGGTGTGTTGATGATTACTTACACCAGCTTGGGAGAAAAGAGAGAGGCATATGGTGGAAGAACACTGATCAACAATTGTGCAATTAAACAGTACTGTGGGTCCAGCAGGCCCTCAAAGCTCTGTTGTGCTTGTAGATCACTGTCTGGAACTGAGTGTACAGGTCTCCTGGAGAACATCACAGAAAGAAGGCAAACTTCACAGTGGATTTATGACAAGAACAAATGTATGCATTTGTGCAGCACCCCACGAAACCGATGGATTGTGGCAGAACAGCAGGGCTGTAGGAGTCATTTGTTAGTGAAAAATGTGCAGAGCTGGTTTAAACCTTTCAAAGTACAAAAGGGAACAAAAATTCAAGCTCAGACATGACAGTTGCCATATGTCAGGGGTTTTTTGTTTATTCTTCCTGAAAACATACTGGGCAGGGGTGGGGGGGTCAGGATGGGGAGAACATCTCATTTAGGCACAGATTGTCCTTATTTGCATTTATGGATGTGTGTGAAAAATTTTTCCATGTCCTTTGAACTCAAGTCACCCACAGAACAATTCTAATACTTCAAGAAACTATTTGTTTTCTCTGTAGGTTCGACTGCTCACCCTGGGAGACTGCTAAGTTCAAATCATTATCATAGTTCCCCTTCCATCTTCACCACCCTGCCAAACATAGCAAGTGGAATACATTGTAGACCACACATTGCCAAGTGCACTTCATGAAAATTTTGAAAGCTCATCCCTGCCTGATATCAGAGCTCCTTCTCAGGATGTGACCCTTCATAAATATCACCTCATAATGATTGTGCTAATTGCAGCAACCCCACCTTTGTCAGCAATTCTTTTAAAGGTGACAGCATGGAGGAATGGCAGGATGTTTTCCCAAGGAAACCTGAGTTACCGCTTTCTGTGGTCAGAACAGTTCTGCATCTGCTTGGCTTGATGCACATCATCACACTTTTTGCCCACTATAAAGTGTGTCTGCATGTTATCTCATTTTACTTGTACAAATGATCTGAAAACTTGATTTAGAACAAATACCTGGGATAATGAAATAAGGACTATTAATGTAGCAGCTCTTGTGCACTGCTACTCTGGGTTTGAGAAGTGAAGAGTAAATTAATTGGTAGGGTAATGTAAAAATGAAAAGCAAAATGATAAGTAAAAATTTTGTGTCTCAACTATAGACACTGTATTAGCGCATCTATCAACAATTATTCAGCACAAATGACAGAACAAATGAAATTGTTCCTGCTTATGTTGCGCAGTTTGTACCCTCGAAACACTGGAACATATATTGGATATTCAGATTCTTCAGTGACATGAGTATATGCACACATATAGACATATGTAGATGTACATCCTTTAGTATGTACACATATATAATATATAAAGACACAGACAATGTTGCACTTGCAATTTTTTTTTTTTGCATTTGTAAAGCGTGGGTAAAACCAGCAGCTTAAAATGTCATACCAACCAAATATGTTCTTCACTTAAAAATTCCTTTGAAGTTGCTTTATTCAAAACTATTTCATTATTCTTCTTCCATGAAGTTCTCTTCACTTTCTTCTGATTCTTGAAGTTAGCATTCAGCTTGAAATATAAAGCATTAGGAATTAAATACAAAGCATGGATCTCACTGAGAGCCTGCATGAACTCTGGAGCAGTAAGATCACATTCCCTGAATATTCATGTCCTTGGTGGCTGTGTGTGCCTTGGTATTGAACAGCATTCACAAGTATTTGATTTGCCTCTCTCTTTAGAGCCCGTGACAGGTTGAAGACACTTGGTCATTGAAATGTCTCTTTTACTCCTTGCTTCTTGTCAGAGGACCACTAACACCTTAGAAGAAAGATTTATCCTCAAAATGTTGCTTTTCATGGTACAGACTCTCAACCCATTCCTCAAGACTTGGCAAAAAACACATCCCAGGCCAGAGACTCTCAGATATACTTAGGATTTATGTACAATGACAAAATCCATATTCTCATTGTGATTTCTGCTGCTAAAAAACCTGTAAGCACTTGCTGGAGAAGCTGAAAGAATTTTTCTTGTTGATTGTCAATATGAAACTAATTTAAAGCTAGTAGTTCCAAATGTAGCAGATTATGAAACTGAGCATCTCCAGATTGCCACTGTCTCTGAACAAAGCACTAATGAAATACTTGCTGATGTCCATTAGACTACCGTGGTCACAGTGTAGCAGTGTAGGTGTTTAATGGTTTTAATGGGGCAATTTCATGGCAGTCCAAGGTGGCCTCCAGGATGCCTTGGGAAATGCATGGCCTGAATGCTTGCCATGTGCAGGTGTAAGAGTGGGTGTGGATGTGGAAGATAATCAATAAGCCTTGCTCTTGTCAAAGTCATCCCAGTGTTTCTCTTAAAGCAGATAATCTTTAAAGGGAAAATTCGTGTTGATTATAGCTGAATTTAAACAGCCATTAAAGTATTGGAAACAAAGTTACTGTGTAAAAGCAAAACCCAATAAAACCCTTTTGCAAACTACAGAGTCACTAAGACACATTCCTGTACATCATTTTGGATCTCCAAGACTTAAGAAACTGAAGGAAAACCCCAAAATATTCTACCCTGACTATTATCTTTAAGAATTATCTTTCTTCATTTTTTCTTGGCAATCTTACTTTGTGTCTCCAAGAAATGCTGCTAGTATCTTTGTGTACTCTCCATCCATTTGTTCAGCAATGAGCAGCTTACTTCCCCAGGTTTTGCCATATTCCTTAATAATCACATTTCTTCTTCTTGACTGTTTGTTCATCCTACAAGCAACAGGTTATATGAAGGGTTTTTTTCCTGTGTGGCTCCAAATCAACAGATGCTGGGCTCAAACTGAATCTGCCAAATTACTCTTTGCATTGCCTTGTCAAGCATTATTTAGCTGAGGCCGGATAAAATGATTTTGGGTAGGACTCACTTTCAACATGTGTCATAGTCCACAATGAAAACCCCTTTTGTAGAGGGCCAATATGCAGGGAGCATTGAATCAATTGCAGTAGCTATTAGGACAGATTACTTTCTTTGACTTTGGTCCTAGATCCTGTTTTATATATGCTTTCCATAAAATCAGTGCTCTTCGGTGACCTTTCCCAACAGCTTAAGACAGGCCGTGGTACTTTTGGATGTAGTAAATACAGACTCTTACAGCCTCTGATCCAGCCCTCAGACAAGGACCTAAGCTCACTCTCGTGATGTAGTACTCTATCCATAACTCAAATCACTGCACCTGCAATTGTGACTGATCTCTGCCTTACTACTGTGGATAAGGACTGCTCTCTGCAAAATAGATCATTGTAAACAAAATAATCAGCTGGAATTGCTTGTAGGCAAAATAACTTACTAACTATATTGATAAGCCAATCTTTCAGAAAGGGGCCTTATCTTGTTCTGACTGCAGTCTCGCTATCTTATCCCAGAGTCCAAATCAACTGACATGAATGCTTCCTTGTATAATCCACTGCCTGGCACGTGTCTTTTACCAGACTTCAAAGTTCAGGGGCATCGTCTTTCTTATCTCGAGGAGTGTCAATACGAAAAGCTGGCTAGGCCAACATCTGATTCAAGCCACTGACCTCTGAAAGAGCTGTACTTTGAACTCTGCTGTTTGTCACGCTGCCAGCTCAGAGGAGCAGCAATGCAAGACAGGCTGATCCACCAAGCGTTCCTCATTTGCACCCACATGAAGACAACAACTGCTTGTGCAGATACAAACCAGCATGGGAGCATGAAAGGGAATTATTTACCTTAAAGCTGCTGTGGTTCTTGATGTCATCAATGCAGAGTTCATGGTTAATCCTCTGTGCCCATTTTCTTGCTCCCTCCAACAGCATCTGATCCAACAGGAGCAGATGGATCCCTTTGTTTTCATCTCTGCTTATAAACATAGGAGGTGTAGAACACACAGTCAGCAGTACCAGGTTAAAGGTTCCTCTGTCACACACAGGACTTGCTTGTACATCTGTAGGGTCATCCTGGACCCTGATGCCTGCTAGATCACTGCTGTCTTTTTCTAGGGGAAGAGAAAAATTCCACAGCAGAGTACAGGAGTCAGTCTGCAAAAGCAAAATATATCAGCAAAGGAAGAAAACATTGTTTAAAGGGTAAAGGATGGGGACACAGGATTTTTGCAGTTTGATGGATGGCTTGTTTTATTTGGCTCTGCATACTGCTGATATTTTCTCCTTCTAAAATTTATACTGAAAATTCTTTGTCAGTAACTTTTTGACACTATCAACACCAGTAACAAAGTTTATAAACTCCTAATCTTTCAATTGATCTTTCTCAGTCCCCATTATTTCTGCTACCAAGAGGACAAAGAGCAGGCTTACAAATACAACTCTTGCAATTTTCTTACTTTTTGGAGCTCGTGAACTTTACCTCTGTTTTTATTCTCTGAGTTGATGTGAGGGTGAGTCATATGATCCCTGTTTCTGTTTTCTTATTCCAGCTGTTCCAGGTTTGCTGTAAATGACTCACATGACCACAGACATGTACTCATGGCTTTCTAAGAGGAAATTTGCAAATCAGCTCTGTTTCAACTTGCTCTTTTTAAAGGGAATTAATTAATTCTTCTGCCTCACAAATACATTGGGAAAGGGACAGACCAGTTTCTCTGTGTGGGTAGATCACCAAACTATGTCAAATTTTACTGAAGTTGTTAGATATCCATATAATCCTTGTCATCATTTGTACCACAAAGGATGCAGAGAAGAGAGTCAGTGATTTTTGAGGCTGTCATAGGAGAAACTGGGACTCAACTGATGTGTAAATCCTCAACACTAGTCCTACAGTAATTGAAATGGTTAGGAATTATCACTCTTTTAGCTGTCTCTGAATGTGCTGGACTCAAGTTTTAAGCTGGCACTAATTTTTTCTTTCTATTGGGTGCCATAGTCAGTTAGACAGCAAACAGTATCTTTTTTTCTTTGTTAATGAGCTTGCCAGCATGAAAAAAGGCCTCATTTTAAAACTAAGACTTGCCTATTTGTCTTTAAAATGTGTTTTAAATGGTTCTGGAGGACAGAACTATAATTTGAAAATCCTTTTTTATTTTGTCATCTTGGGACCTGCTGGCATATCTTGTATTTATGGACATCTCACAGTGAATAAACTTCTCATAACATTTGATAAAAAAAAAAAAAAAAAAAAAAAAAAAAAAAAAAAAAAGTCAGTGTTCTGTCCAGCCTCAGTAAAAACTAGAGCAAAAGCAAACTTTTAAGGATGAAAATGCTTCTGGTCTGGATGATGGGATAGGGAAAAAAATGCCCATTTTTTGTAACATTATGAAGTCTTTTAGGGTTTGTTGTTTTGGGGTTTCTGTTGGGACTTTTTTTTTCTTTTTTTTTTTGGTCAGTACAGGTCTGGTCTTCTGTGGACAAAAAGTGACTTACTAGATCATGGTTCCCCCTTCCTGCTCCCTCCTTTCTCCCCAGCTCTGGGGATTTTTGACAGCTGCCTTTCAAAATTTGCTCTGTTTGGAAGTTAAATATAGATCACTTGCTGGAAGTCTTTAATAGTAGGGGCCATAAGAAACAAGCTTTTGGAAAATGTTCACTTTATATTTGTTCTTATACATATAAGAACAATGTCTGTTGGTTAAGAACTTTTGTTTCAGTTGCAAATTAAGTACTTTGAATTTGAATATTGAATTAAGACTGTCCAGCCTCTTGCTTCTCCTCTCTTCCATTCATACCATGCCTGTGGGAGATAATTGCCTTGTGTTCAAAATGGTGCTATCTTCAGCTACAATGACAAATTATTTTACTTATAGGAATATACCTCATCTGCAACATGTCCAGACAGAAGTGAATGAGTGAGCAGCTATTCAATAGACTGCTTTATTCTTGCCTAGCATAAAACTCCAAGGTCTCAACGTCACCAGCCAAGCCCTAGTAAAAGGAACATTATAAATTTACTCAGGGGTTATCCCTGGGAGTCATCCTTACAGTACCTTGATGAATCATCAGCATGTTCTGGCCTAATTTCTGATTTTATAGGTCTGATGCTTTGTGACTACTTAACATTATGCTGTCGCATTGATTGCAAATAAAATGCTGTAGCACTTCCACATGCCAGTTTCCTTAAAAAAGGCACTCAGAAAAATCAAGAGTACAAATATGCAACTATCTATGAAAAACTTGACTCAAATTTCTAACCCCCCGGAAATCTGTTGTATAAGCTAAACTGAGTTATCTGGGATAATATTTATCTTTTACAGATGATTGAAAAGGTTAATAAAATTGAGGTCAGTCAAAGCCTCCATCCATCCATCCATCCATCCATCCATCCATCCATCCATCCATCCATCCATCCACCCACCCACCCACCTCCCTCTCTGCCTTAACAACATATGAACCTGCTGGGCAGTTTCAACCCTTCACGGAAGGTCAGTGATGTCAAAGACAATTAATACTCTTCAGATTTGGCACACTTGAGTAGAGCTGGGGACCTGGAATGAGCTCAGACACAAAATGCAGACATTTACTTAGGCAAATAGGGAAGTTACAGAAGTAGATGAAGGAGTTTAAGGAATGAATGGCTGGAAACAATGGGAAAACAGTTGTATATTGGTTCTGTGGTTCATGAAAATATTTTTCTATGGACTTCCATATCTTCAGAAATTTTTAGGCAGGGCCTCTGTGTTTGTTTTTGTTTGTTTGTTTGTTTGTTTAAAATTATTATTCTCCTCCATTATACAACCCTAATTAACTCCCAGAGAAAGCTTAGGGAAAAAAAAAAAAAAAAGAATAGGTGGTATCTTTAAAGACTCTACAAGAACATATATACATCAGCAAGAAAGGTGTGGATAGCAAATTATACCTGCACAAGACTGCCTTAATTCTGCCATTTCTTCCCTTATTTGTGTTTGATGCTTGAACCTCAGAAACCCTGCTTTTAACAGGGTGTTTTGTAAATCTAAGCTTTACACATACACAGATGGGAGCTGCAAGACTATGAAAGTGTGTAAAACATTTCTGACTGCAGCTTCATTCCTGCAACTGAGAGTTTGAAATACAGAGTTCTTGGCATTGTCTTATTAGTGAATTGCTAAATTTGGCCTATTTTAAATTCACAGTTCAACCATATTATTTGAAAGCAGGAAAAAATTACTGAATCCACTTTTAGAAAAGCCTAAATGATAGCAAGACATATGAAGTACAACAGCTTTTTCATGTTGATGCAGCTGGCTCCTGAGTTTGAGAACTTATTTATTTTATGGATTTCAAATAACACTATTAATGCCTTACATCTTGACAGAATTTAACAGAGAGGGGTTCATTAGTTTCAACAGACTGGCTTATGTATACCAAAAGGGTAAAAAATTTATTTGTGCAATTTTTTTCTCCAGTATTCCTTGTTCTTACAGGAAAAATATGATAGTTGTAAATTTATCATTTCTTGATTCAGGAACTGGGAGATAATTGACTGAAGAGAAAGTCACATAAGGTAGCTGTAGTTAATCAGTGTTAAAATATATGAGCCCAGTGGGAATGACAGGTTTGTAAGCAGGAGGGAAATCTTCAAGCTGCAAATGCAAAATACACTTGTATGAAAGCAGCTGCTAACTGCACTAAAGTTTGTGTTTGCCATTCTCTTCATATATGGGTATGCACACCTCATCATCTACAGCCATTAATTAGGAAAAACGTTATCCTGAGGAAAGATTTCTAAGGTCCTGGATCAATGTTCCAGACAAACACAGACAGTCCCAGCTCTCTCAGGCTGCGAAGCTTTGGGGTCCCAGGGTCCAGGTCACTGTGACAAATTTGACATATGCTAATGCAGGTCTGGAAGCCTAAGGTAGAAATTTGTGTCTGTGCATGACTAGGGCAGGAATTTAAAAAATACCAAGAGGATGACACAGAGAACAGGAGTAATATACTGGTGCAGGAAGCATCCAAGTGGAACAGGTATAACACCTAGGATATATTGGAGGTGCTTTATTGACTACATGGATTAATTTACTAAAAATCCTTTTGAGTCCTAACTTGTGGCTGAGGGATTTGAGTCAATTTGCTGACAGAAGGAATGAAAAACAACATCACTTAATGGAAACAAAATCAGGTGTGTCGCAGAGATTTGGTGTCTCCCATGGTGTTGCACCTTGGGATCTAGCTAAGAAAGGCTGGTTTGAAAAGCATGCTAAGCATCACCCAGGACTTTTTGCTTAAAGTTTCCCAGCAAATCTGGACTTGTCCCCTGCAACCAGGAGCCCCACTCAGAAGTTATTTTCCTCTTCTGAAAAATAAGGTTTTGGTGCTCTGTTTTTCCATTTGCAGAAACCAGCATAACATAGGAGGGAATCACACAGGAAATGAAGTCAATATTTCCTGATTTGCTTAAGGAGAAGAAAGCATAGAGGGAATAAGTGACAAAGGAAAGGAGAAGCTGTGAATGGAAGAGACATATCAAGGCACTCACTTAAACACTTGATAGTTTTAACCCTCTGTGAAATTTCAGATGGGGATTTGAAAGCAAGAGAGCCTGCTGCCTGCAGCCAGGTCAGTACTTCATCATTTCTAATAGGTGGGGTCATGGAACTGGACAGAAACTGACTGCTCCTCCATGGGATCTAACAGCCAAGCAAAATCCACAGGAGTTCCTTATAAATACAGCTAGGCTGCAAACCATGATTTAAAGGCCTTTGAAATCCTGATTATCCCAGCATCTCCTGTGATAAACTGCCACACAATTTAATTATCTTCTGCAGTATCAATTTAGTGTGATCCCTCAAGACATGTCATTGAACTCTTGTCTTCACACTGAGCAAATGGATCTGTTACATTCTCTTCAGCCCTTTGGACACAGAGGAGAGGCACCCTCAGCAATCACATGCCCTACTGAAGTACCAGACACCAGCAGTCAGCTTTGGCAGCCTGTCCTTGATGCTGGTTTTTTTTGCATCTGTGCCAGCTGTGAGTCCTGTATCCCACTGAAGAGCAGAAACTCAGAGACAGGGAGCAGAGGGGAAACTCCCAGCAGGACACTTGCACTGCCTGCTCTTTGCCTTCTTCCTTGGTGCAAGCTCCTGTCCCTGCCTGGAAAAGTTTCCAAAGGGAGAACACTTCCACCTCCTTGCCTTGTACAACCCAGTGGTGGTTATGGAAAGAATCTTGGAAAGCACTCAAAGATACTTCCACTTAAGCAAGGCTTCATTTCCACATGTTTCATAGGGACCAGGCTCCTTTTTTTTGATCTCACAGTGTAGCTGCATAGTTGGTATGCAACAGCCTCCTTACATTTTGTGATGACAGGAGCTCACAAAATCTTGCATAAGCCCATAAGAATAGCATATGAAGGTAGCATTGAAGATTAAAGAAATGCTGAACAAAAAAAATCCAGACCCCACATTGCCCCTTAGCTTGCAACAGATCAAGGAAAAACCACCAGATGAACACACTCAACAACAGAATGCCTGGGATTATGAATCCAGAAGAGTGAATGGGAAACCTCAAAGTTTTCTGATGTGGAGAGGTTTATGAAGAAGCCCTGCCTCTGAGCAGGCCAGACTTCACAGCTTGGCTCCAGACCTGGTGCTGTGGCTCAGACTTATCTCTGGTTATTGCTGAGAGAAGAATTCTGTTTTTCTGAGGTCCTTGCCAAGCTCAAGGTTATCCTTTAATCTTGCAGTGCAGGTTAATTCTGCCTGGATGGAGGGCAGTGCCCCAGCTGCACAGCAGGTGCCCTGCATGTATGCTTGCTTCAGATATAAAAGTTGCATGGACTCCTGCTGGGTTTTTAACAAAACCTGATCCTCCCTATAAGGGGAGCAAAGCCAACACTCGCTGGAAAAATCATTATTAACAACCAAGGCAAGCAGGAGCTCAACAAAAGAGCTTTCACCTTTCCAAAATTCAAATGCCAGATCCCTGGAAACAACTGAACAACACTCAAGGAAGTGATGCTGAGCAAGCTATCCAGCAGCTCTGGGACTGGAGCAAGCAGATGGATACAAGGAGATGGGTGCATTAGATCTGCAAAGTCAGCCCTGTCCTGCCCTCTTGCTTGATTGAATTCCTGTAAGGGAAGTTTTCTCCTTGTACAGTTTAAAAGACAGTGTCTTTTTCACTAAATTATTATTATTAGTATTACTAATAATATCTTTAAAGACCTTCTCACCCAAGCTCTGTCTCATGTCTTACACAGCTTTCAGAAAATTATTTAAGTTTGCTATGTTCCATCGGTATGAAGCACAGCTTGCTCAAGTGCACGAAGAGTATGGCAAGGAGAGAAATCATTTATGTGAGGGAAGCAGTCAATTACTTCATTGATGTGTGCTGCTTTATAGGCTTTTCACTGCCAATCAGTGTCATGGCTTTCCAACTCTTTTTACAAACCAGTGCACATCATTTCATGCAGTTCAACTGATTTTAGCCTGGCAGCAGTCTGTAAATAAAGCTGTCCCTTGTCAAACAGTTAACTCCTTTCCCTTTGCACATCACCTCTGAATATTGCTGGAGAAACCATCCACCAGCAGTGGTTACTGGTTACTGGCCCAGACAGGCACCAGAAGGCAATCCGACCATCTCCATTTCATGTCAAAATGCAGCTGGAGAAGAAGCTGGGAGCCATCTCAAAGCAGAGCAAGGTTCACAGTATCCTCCTCTGGAGCCTTGAGGCAGGAGGCAAACTCTGATTACTTGGTATAAAGTTGAGTTAGTTTGAAATGTCAGGGCTGCAGAGGGATCAGGGGGTGCGGGTTTAGTGTGATGGGTGGCTCTGTTTCAGCTTTGGTGTTTTTTTAAATTTTTTAAAGTAGCAAAGCAAGGACCAATATAATGTGGAAACAGCAGCAGTCTCATCACACTGGCATTGATTTTATCTTCCCTTTGTTGCAATTTTTTCTTCCTATTGGTTTTAGCAAATGTTCATGTTCAGCTAATAAACCATGTAAGTTGTTGAATACCCTTCCCACTCGCAGTCAGAGCTCTTGAAGCTCTGAAAACACCTCCTTTTGAACCAGGGACCTCTGTTTATGCATCCTGACACAGGCTCTGGCAAAGGCTGTGCTAGAAACAGGAGATTGTTATGTCCCTCAGACACAGAAAAAGAAAAATAAAAGCAACATTCAACTGGGGTGTCCTCAAGAGGATCTTGCTTCAGTGGAATGGTGCTGGAAACTCCTAAAAGCTTTACAATGTCCTACCCAGCTGGGAAATGCACTCACTGCTCAGGAGACAGCTTAGTTCATTCATGCTGTACTGCAACATTCATATATTTCCAGCTCAGTGACTCTGACATGCAGACATGGGTAGAGACAGAGTTGAGAAGAAAGACATTTCAGCTTTTTCCTCCAGGCTTTTAGCTCTAAGACAACATTATTCTATGATTAGGTTATTGCTCTCCAGACCCAGCTGTTATTTTTGAATCTGCCCTTTTCCAGGTTTCTGATATCAACCAGTTACTAAAATTCAACATGCCTCAGTTTCCTCAACTATAAAATGGGGGTGAAAACCACTTTTAAATCTAAATGCAAAATATTTTTGAAATGCTGGATGTTTACCTATCAGTGGCTCTGTGGAAAGATAAACTATGCCCATTTTACAGGCTATTACCTTGTATTTGGACGTGTCCTCTCTCCAAATTCAAAACAGAACGTTGTGACTGGGTAAATAGTTTTCATTGCATCCACCAGGAAACCTGTTATCAGCACTTTATTTAGCTGTTTGGATCCAAACCATCAAAAGCTTTATCCTGTAGGTCTGCACTTGGAGTTATCCAAAAATTCAACAGATTTGTTTTTTCCTCAAAGTAACTCGACATAGAAGCACGTCCTTAAGGTTCACATCTTTTACTGAAATCAATCAACAGTGTAGGATCAGCGCCCAGTAAACTGCTTTAGAGATGCTTCATAGATTGATTTGCTCAGGCAAACAGTTATTTGATTTAATACAGAGAAATGTCCTGTCCCATCTCAATTCACGCAGCTCCAGAGGGATGTCACAAGAAAATACTGTCCTCCTTGGAAGAGAAATAGAAAAGATAATTCATTTTATTTCTTTCTAGTTAGAAAGCAGTTTCTGCCTCTGACTCCAATTTTTCCTGAACTCTGCAGGGAGAGTGGATTGAAGCACAGGTTCACCTCTGCAGTGTGAGCAGAGATATCCCTGGAAAGGGAATGAGGAGCTGTTCCTATAATCCAAATAGAATCCTGACCTGAAGGGAAGATATATGGATATATGTTTGCTTAACTCCATCAGCTGATTAACATAAAATTTTTTCTCACAGTATTTTATGATTCATGATAGTTGATTTGAGGGAAAAAAAACCCAAAATTGCACCCAGCATGGAAAAAAATTAATCATTTTTTTTATACAGCATAGGGATGAAGAAATGACAGTTGTGCTGCTAAAAGACAAGTAATACAAGTAAATGTGCCTTGCAAAGGCAGATGAGCAAACTCCCCTTTACTACATAACATAGCAATACCTTTTTCCTGAAGGGATTTTCCTTAAATTTTTGATGGTAAACAGTTCAAATTGTCATGAGAACTGCCTTTACTTTTCCCTATGATGAGCAAAACTTTGTCCTTCTGCCCAAAACAAGACAAAATCAGTCCAGCTGGGGATTTCTACATATATTTAGATCAATTTTATTCCAAAATTAGAAAAAAAGGGTGCAAATTGCAAGCATCAAAAGAGAAACTGAATGTTCCCATAGTTTGCAGCCTATTTAAGACATGCATGCTGAGCTTTTGAACTACAGCACCAAGTTAAATGCCACTGCATCTGCCCATTAGACCAGTGGTTTAGGGAGAGCTAGGATGGAGAAGGATTTTATGAAGTGTAGCAGACATGGAAGAACTGAGAATAATAGGATGAAATAATATCATATACACTGTTATAGAATAATTTAAAAGTGTAATCAGCAGAGGCATTATCTAACATGGCGGACAAGAGAAAGTTTTGTGTTCTTTGGTAAGCTAAAAATCAATGCAGAGAAGTCACAAGAATGTCTGTAAGAAAGACAAAGGTAACACCCTGATCAAAAAAGAAAAACATTGTTCTGAAAACCGAGAGTTAGATTAATTGCTTGGGTGCATCATTTACCTGTAAACTGTCTCACAACATTGCTGAATAGTGTTGCTTCATAAAACTTCTTAATTCTGGAAAACTTCTGCAGAAATTAATATGCTTTACAGATGAATATTTATGATTTTAAAATCCAATAGATAACATTTTCTAATCCAGCCTGCCTCTTTATGCCCATGATCTTTTTGGTGCTTTATCAGAAGCAAAAAGAAATTAGAGAGCCTGCCAAGGCTTAACTTGCTCAGCAGGCTGCAGGCATTAGCATCAAGTAAGAAAATGCTTGTGCTGGCCTTATCTGGGGAAGGTCAGCTCCCACAGGGACTGGGTGGCAACAGCTCCAGCACTTATTAAATGTGTAAGTTTTCAGTTCCTAGGACTGCTTCACAAAACAAATGAGTAAATCCAACTTATAAGGAGCCAGCAAACACCACAAGCTGATACCTTCAAGGCTTCCTGGCCCTTGTGCTCAGGAGAACAAAGGTCAGTTGGCAAAGCAGGGTTTGGCAGACTGCATCAGAAAGTCTTCTTAATGTTTTCAGGAATGGTTTGAGTCTCTTTCATAATGACACTTTAATTTCAAGTCTTAAAAAAAAAAAAAAAACCCCAAACCAAAACAAAAAACCAACCAAACAAAAAACAACACCAAAAAAAAAGTAAACAAGAAACCAAACCACAACACACACCCCAGCAGTAACAGGAAAGGTGTTCCAAAAAAGAATACTGAAGGTATTGTAGCATCAGAGTAGGATGTCTGTGGCATAGCTCAGCTCTGCCTTACCCTGTGGCATCCAGAACATGTCTGGTTTTATTGGATTTTTTTCCACAGCTTGTCTCTTGGCTCCCTCAACCATCACAGCTCTGTATTTACACAGCTGCCTCTGAAGCTGTAAGTCAGCACAGCGACTGTTGCACAAACAAATGGAACATGTGGAACCTGCCAAATATCACTTACCCCAGTTTTCCTCCTCCTTCTTAAGCATTTTATGTTTTGGCATTAACAGACTCCTTGAAAATTAAAAGGAAAGAGCTTTGTGCTGTGTGTCATGTATAATACATATCTGTTTTGGCAGAAAAAAAAGTTTCAAATAGCTTTAGGATGGGAGAAAATACAAATAAGAGAAGTTTCAGTATAAGACAGCAAAATTCAGTGTGACACCAAGACCAGTGCTGAGGCTGCTGGGTGTTACACCCCATGTGAGCCACAGACTCCACCCCCCCCCCCCCCCACGACCCTTTGGCTTTGACTAGAGAAACAGATCCTGCCAGGTCAGGTTTATTCAGTCATGGTGTGCAGTCTGACACACTGGGACCAGGCTCAGCATTTGCTATCTCCCTCCTTCGAAACAGGTTATCCCTGACTAACCTTCAACAACTGGTCTTGCATTTATTTTCATCACACCAGTTGTGATAAATGAATTTATGCTGCTGCTTATGTTGTCCCTGGAAAATAGGCATTACATGCTGAATAAATGCAGTGCAACGGGGATCATTACACTGAGTATGGGAGACAGATCACATGAAGAGATATATATACTCTGAAATGAAGTAATCAAAGGTCTCCCAAGCTACAGATGTTGCTATAAATAGAGTGACATCCTGCATTACTAGAAACTTCAGAGAAGCCTGTTTCACAGTGCTTCATTCCTCCACTGCTCCAAGTGAAAATACAGACAGGGGAAGTTTGGGCTGTGCCAG
This sequence comes from Vidua macroura, assembly GCF_024509145.1. Taxonomy (NCBI): domain Eukaryota; kingdom Metazoa; phylum Chordata; class Aves; order Passeriformes; family Viduidae; genus Vidua; species Vidua macroura. The sequence goes on along the minus strand of NC_071571.1, from coordinate 65,123,541 downwards.
GTGGAATAACAAAAGGTGTGTTACTGAACACAAGAAACAGCCAGATATCCATTCAGCAGCGTCACACTGAAGACTCCACAGAGGAATTTAGGCTGGGAGAAACCAGCTGAGTGAGGTCAATTTGCACAGGGCTGGGTCCTCCAAAGCATTCAGCAGAGGCTGTACCTCCATGGGCACCCATGCCAGCACGGGATCACCCTCAGGGGGAAAGAGTTTTCCTCATGTCTGACATCCATTTCCCTTGATTTGTGTCTGCTGCCTCTGCTATCACTGGGCACCTTCAAGAGAGTCACGGAATAAGCTGAGTTGGGAGGGATCCACATGGATCAATCAGGTCTGACTTGGTCTGCTCTGTGCCCTCATGTGAGGTAGGAGTACACAGTGATGACTCTTCCTCCATACCTTCTCTTCCTTATGCTAAACAAATCCTATTTTCTGGATAAATCTACCCAGCATCTTCTAGTATTGAAGAAATTCATTCTCTCACTGTTTTGCTCCCCTGCCCAGGACACAAAGGGTGTTGAGACAGATTATTTGCCCAGGTAAAACATGAAGAAATAGTGCATCTGGAGAATGAGGGCCATAAAGAAGCAAAAACACCTCCATATCACCTCTCCTTTTAGCAAATGGCCATGGGCTTTGCCAATTAGAGCTGTGCCAGCCAAGGATAATGATAAATCTGAGCCCATTAAACAACACTACTGTAGCAGAAAGCAGCCTACCTGCAATCCCACTGTATTTCATTACAGCCTCATTGAACTGCACAATCTGCTAAGTTTTAGTCAGGGTCAGTGTGTGGGCAGAAAACAACTGAAGGATCAAGTAGCAGCACCTGCTGCAGAGAGACATCTCAGTTCTCCAGCACTTCAGCTGCTGTGATGAGCTATTGAAACCCTGTGGCAGCAGCTCTCTGGCCACAGAGAGCAGGCACAGATTTTCCCAGGCATGCTGTGAGAAGGTCAGAGAAAAGAATGAGAAACAAGTCTTATCTCCACTTGCTGCACCTACTGTTGTGCACATGTGGAATGTGTTATGGAAATTTGTTTACCAAAGGGTGATTTCTTAATTGGGCACTGGATGGTGTTTGGATGGATTGACCAATTAGATCAAAGCTGTATCGGACTGGCTGGAAGGATTACTGAGTTTCTTAAGAAGTATAGTATAATATAGTGTAAAATGATATAATAAAGCAATTGATCAGCCTGCTGCAATCATGGAGTCAATGCTAATTATTACCCAGCTGGGCGCCTGCGGCAACAAACCCCCACTGTGCTCACAGTGCTGCTTTGCTGGCAGGGATGGCCATAGTCAGGCCTTGCTCAAGTCCAGCAGGCTGCAGCTGCTGTTGTCCACAGGGAGGCCCAGGTGCATCCCACGGCCCCTGCCCATGGCTTGGTACCCCTGCATGCCCTGCCCCTGGAGCAGGAGGGGTGGATGGCTGACCCTGCTCCAGGGGAGCACTCAGATGCTGTTTCAGAGGCACAAGATGGGATGCTATCAGCTTCAGAAATTGCCACGTGTCCCTGCCCTGAAACAGTAAGTTCCCTTCCATGCAGAGCAGCACTGGGTTAGGCAGGGATGCCTCAAACATCAGGCCTTCACCTTCACCACGTAGAAGTCCACATTCTGGAAAATATCTGTACAAGGAATTTCATTGGCATAGAAGATCAATGTGAGTACCAGACTTTGAAGAACTATAGGTTCACGCAAGTCTACATGAATGTTATTTCCCGAGTCAAAAAAAAAAAAAAAAAAGCTATTTTACTGCAGGATTTTCCTTTGAGGTGCTGTCAATTAATTACACTGCCAGTATCTGCAGCCAAAATACCACCATGTGTCTCTTTGTAGGTGGTTCCATTTTCAGCTAAGACTAAATGAGACTTCAGCCTTTGAATACACTTGGAACGGTAAGAAACAGTCGTTGCCAACAGTGGTAGCTTCCTAAAGGCACTGAAAGGATTTAGGAAGACATTTCTTCACTTTGAATTTAGACAAGGTGGTGATACCTGAATTAGCATTATTATTGAAGAGCACCATCCTTAGGAACTAATTTTTTGGCAGTCAGTTTCAAGCTCCAAATTAGAATATTCCTATATTCAATTTATGCAGGTAATTTTCCATAATTATTATCAGTGACAAAATCTAGCACATGTTTTTTCAATTTACATAAAGAGAAACTGAAAACCTAAACTTCTAATGCAGCTCAAGATTTCTGGTATTTCCTGGACTTCCTTTGACTTCTTACTGTTAACTTGTGCCAGAAAGTCCAGTACAATCTGTCCTGTGCTGCTGAAGAGTAATTATTCTTTCATGGTAACCCATAAGGGGGTCAGACTTTATTAATTTTAATCTGTTTTACACAGACGTTAAAGCAAATTAAATTTCAAGTTTAATTAAAACACAGGTTTTAAATATAGATTAACAATATCTAAGGAACCAAAGAAGGTAGTACTGTTCTTATTGAACTTACACCCATGGGACTTCAACAGATGAAGAATCAGACCCTTTCATTTCTTCTTTAGTTAATGACCCACACTCAGCAGTGTCTTATGTGTCTAATATGTGAAGAACAGACATTTGTCATCCCCAAGTAGGTTGTTTACAAAATTTACAACTTCATAAAACCAGTAATTTAATCTTTGATTTAAGTGATGCTGTGGGTCCTTACAGTTGTTAAACTTCCACCACAATGAAACCTGAATATTTTTAAAATACTTGTTCTCCTTCATTTTTGGAAACAATGTTTAGGACAATCATGCTAGGAATAAACAAATTTATCAGAAATTAGAGACAACTGTTGTCATTATGAGGAAATCAGGTGATGCTTGGGAATATTTATGCTGGGGAGAAAAGATGGGTTTTTAGAAACACTTGATTCTATGAATTGAAAGAACCATACCTGGATAAAGGTTTCTGCATTACTCATCTGGTTTGCCAATTCAAGATGTGTTAGTAGTGTATTAAGTGACAGAGCTGAACAAAAGAAATTCTACAGCTGAACTGTAATAGCACAGGATTTCTGCCGAAAAATCAACTGGGAAGTGCATGAACAGAGCATACAAGTAGTAAGAATACACTGCTTTGACAAGATTTCTTTTACAGTTTTGACACTACATAGTCTTACCCAAAGCAAATGGTATCCCTGAACAAGGTGGTGACATTTCTCTAGCAGATATTCTTATCAAGAAAAAATATTAATTACATACTATTAAATGGAAGTTTCATAGTGCTATTAAAAGTGTTTAAAATATGGATAAGCAAGAAGCACAGTCCTGCAATTCATTGCACTCCAGAATCTAAAACAAAAAAATGTCTAAATGTGACCTCTTTGAGGCCATGTAGTGCTTGATACGGCATAGCAGGTAAGGAAGTGTTTTGTCAGGTACAGTCCAGGGTACTTACCTTATTTTTAATATTGAAATACAGCCAGCAGTGGAAATTACAAATCATCAGGGAAAAAAAAACAAAATCACAAGAAAAGAGACTCATCATTTCCCAGCAAATCAAAAATATAAAAGAAAAATCATGTGTACAGTAAGAAAACCAAAACAAATTGTCCAATATGTATCATTTCCCATAGATTTTGTTTTTTTCCTTTAGTGTCCCACATTTTTAGCTTTTGTCTGCAGAACACACTTCAATTAAGGAACTTCTGGTGATATTCTATCTGAAGGACACTCTAATGAAATGTTCCTTTGATGTATTGTACTCCTAGGAGAATCTGGTTGCATCACATTTTCTGAGCACAATTAAGCCATTAGATTTCAAGTTATATTTCAATACATCTCAGAGACTGAAAGAAGTGATGTAAGCACGTAGGTTAGTCAGGGTGGTCCAGACTGGCCACTGATGACAGGACATGTCCTAATGTCAGTATTTCCTAAGGAAATGCAGGTTGTGTAAAGAGAGGAATCACATGGCCCTTTTTGTACTCATGACTGACACAGAACATTTAAAATATGTTGTAGCAGTAGCTTCATACTCCAAGTATTTATCCTGGGGGAATAGGTAGATTTATCCATTAAACTCTTGTTTACCAATAAAACCTTCGAACAACTCATCTAAGTAAATGTTTCTTGAAAACAGTGAATGGAAATTTTTTTCAGCATGAATGAAATCACTTGAACTGTACACTGCCTTGAACATGGAAAGAGAATTGGAGGCATTTAAAACAAGAATAAAAATATGTAGAACATTTGTAAGATCTTTTGCCAATTCACAAAGCACCTTTAAAGCAAATAAACAGGAGAAACCTCAGCTTAGGGGTAAAAAAAACCCTGAACAACAAAACATGTACCAACATTCTTGCCCTGCTATACAAAGCAAAAAATATCACTGTTAAATTGTCAAAATACTTCACATTTGAAGTGAGGATGCTTTGTAGTTCTAGGAAGCCTTTTTTTTTCAATGCTGATTTTGAAGGATATGCTAAGTTATTCCAATGGTAACTGGCAGAGCTCAGAGAAATTCCATGCAGAGCAATTGAGTGAAAACTGATATTTCCATAATTTACAGCTTTGTTCCATTGTAGCCCATGGCACAAGAGAACAAGAAAAAAGCCAGCAATAGACATTCAGCTGTCCCAGCTTTATGCTCTAGCATAAAGCAGGCTCTAACAGAGAAAGCTACTCGCCTCTTTTGAAAGGTTAGTGCTTCTGGATACCTTTAACAGAGTTAACATGCATATCATCACACATGTCATCAGTTGTGCAGACAACATACCTGTGACCCTCTTCAAAATTTGAGGGCAGTAAACCTGTTTTGCAGAGGCAAGCCCTCAAGTGGGGCGGAAGCCTTTCTCTTGGCATCAGAAGTCACTGACTTCCAATCTTCACCTTCTCTGGAGGTTGCACTTACCTTCATATCAGGGGAGAACAGCACCTGTCCTGCTGTTGCAGATGGGATTCAGCTCTTCATACTGTTTATTTCAGAGAAGATCCTCTCTACCTCGCTTTACTCTTCTCTGTTCTCCTGTAACTCCTCCAGTTGGCAGCCTAGCTCCTGCAGGACAGAGGGCCATCTGTCCTGGCCTCAGAAAGAGACTCCAAGCATTCCCTGCAGCTTAGGACATTTGCAGGGCTGCATCCACTATTTGCAACTTTCTATCCTTCTACCTGGGCATGGATAGCTTGCCAGGGAAACCACTCTGTGCTCTGTCTCATGTCTGAGACTTTTGCAGCAGAAAAATTGACCTGAGTCCCTCTATTTTTTAGCTTAGGACCAGCTAAAAAGGCTGCTTGGCCCTCTCCAGCTGGGGGCAGCTAACAAAGGCAGCTGATCATGCTCATTGAAGCTGCTAGACCAGCTTCCTTACCTTGCCCTTGCCTGGCAGCAGCAAGTATCTTAAATTTCTTTAAAAGTTCTCAAGCATTCCCTGATATCTTGGATCTTGTCACAGGAAAGTCAAGAAGTTTCCAAAGCTGAGCCCAGAGATGGCTGCACAAAAAGCTGCATCTTTAGCTGTGATCTTGTAATACCCATTTCTTAATATTCTGAATTTAGCCTCTTTTTAAACCATAAATGGACCAGTGGGTCAGTAAAATGACATGATTTATAAAAGATGAAAAATGATTAGGAGCCATTTCTCACAGCAGGTCCAGCTCCATCTGTAGCTGCCTCTCACTGCAGACAGGTCTGGTTGTTGCAGAAGATGTTGAAATACTTCCCTTTCTTCCATTTCAACTTTAAAATTCAACTTCAGAGGCTGAAGATGGAAGATCAAACCTTGATTCACTACCATGATTAATGGCACCAGTGATTGGTTGTGTAAGATGTGCCTCTGTTCGGTTTTTAATCTTACTAAGTTCTTGACTTCCACACTGTTTTATGTCAATGAATTCAAGTGTCCTTTTCCACAGAAAAACACAACATTTCTTAGGACTTATTGCTTTAAAACCATTATCCTGCAAGAATCTCTTCTCTGCTACTGCAGGTGAGAAATCTGGGTGTTATATTCTTCTGCTTCATTTAATACAGGCCTTAAAATGAAATAGACACTCCATCCTGCAGCTTCCAACACAGTCCTGCTTCTGTGGATCACTATTATGAGTCTCATTAAAAGGCAATGCAGACCCTTAGTTATCTCAACAAAGTAGCTCACTTTTTCTGCTTTTCCTATTCAACAAGTATGAAAAGAGATACTTCTTATTTTAACAATATTGGGCACGCAAAAATATGGTTTATAGCACCAAAGTCAAACCAGCTGTAAAAATTAATAGATACTTCTGCTCAAGTTCACTAGTCTGTTCCACTCCAGCTGGAATGAAACTCATAGAACTTAAAACACAATTGAGTGAAGGCTTTCACACCTTCATTGCTTGATATTGTTTCATGATTCATTATGTGGCTATTTCAGTCAACCTGACTACCATCAGGAGAGAACACAAAATTATTATTCAAACAAGAAATTTCAGGTCCAACAATTGGTTTCCTGTCTGACACAATTCACATGATGCAGGTTTGGGGATTTTTTTGTGTTTTGCATCTTTTCCAGAAGAATATCAATAGCAAAAAATCAATCAGTGTCTGATAATGAATGCTAAAACCCCTGAAATGCTAAAAGATGGTACCTTTTGAATATATAACAGGTTTCTAGAGGCAGAGGGCAAGGAGACTCAAAGGTCCAAAAAATTGTGAAGTTTGACACACTCTGTCAATACTTCTGGCACTTAATAAACCTACATTGCATTTGTCAATTCCTGTCTTAGGATTCTCTCCTTATTTGCCTACAGCTAGCAAATACATCACATTTTACTTTGTCTAACACCTTTGCATCAAGGCACTGTTTAGTGACTGAAGCAGCGCTGTGGAAAGAAGCATCAGAAGATGTTAGGAGATTACATATCACACCAATTTAATGCATTACAGAGCAAATCAATTGTGATGGGTAGAACTTCAAATAATAATCTGATTACAGAGGGATAAACCCAGGAAACATCCAGGGAGTTCCACCATGTGGAAACCCAGCAGATTAGATCTGAAATTAATCTCAATTAGATAATCACTTTTGTATTCTGGATTTGCTCTCACAAAGACCACTGACAAAAATCTATGTTCCCCAAGGTGACATAAATTGGTAGCTCCTGGGGCTACCACCAGAGTCAGGGAGAGAGATCCCCTCTTCTTTGGTCAGCATCAATTTTGCCATTCATTTCCAAAGGGCTTGCGTGTATCAGGACCAAATTGAGCTTTATAGCTTTTCCTTTCTCAAGAGTACATTTCTGTTATGCTCCATAGATTTTGGCCATTTCAAAGAGTCATGATGAGCCCTTTTCAGAGAGACAATCTAAGTCTTCTATCCTTCATCTCCTTCTGTTTAAGTCTATGAGTAGTCCCATTGACTCCTCTGGGATTACATGGATTGTGAAAGTCAGGCATATATCAAAGAATATGATATTCAGCAGGATTGCTGCCTAGGGAGTGAGACACAAAAGGCTGCAGAAAATATATTCTATAATGAGACTCTATTAAAAAAACCCACAAATGTTATTAAAGTTTGGTTAGTTTGTTGCTGGTGGGAAAGTACTCTGAGTCTAGCAGTGTGTGTATTTTCCCTATAATTTTTATTGTTTGGATACATGCTATTATGCATGCATACAGTGATGTTATCTACTCTAATATCTTTCAGATATTTTACTCTGAATGTCATAAGCACATAAAATCAGTTAATTCCTTCCACGTTATGAATGCAGAATACTGATTGTGGAGCTATCAGTAATATGCATTCAGAGGATACACTGCACTGACTCTGAAGGATCCTCAATTGAATACTGAATAATCCACAAAATATGCCAAAATGCAAATAAAGTGACTGACATGATATTGGAATGTTGAAGTACCGGAGAAATACAAAGGAGATATTAGTAATTTGTTCCTCTTGTGGAAAAATTGCTTGTGAGACTCTGATTTAACTAATTTCATTTTCTATTAAAACCCTTTTCATTACTCTGACCCACTGCATATGACAGCTGCATTTCAAAATTAACACTAATTTGCAAGTGCAGCTGGCCTCCCTTGACAGTGAGACAGAGCACAAAACATTGTTAAGACAGAAACTGGGGGTGGAGTTACACACATACTTAATTTTATACTACATATGTTTCAGAATAATTTATTATAAATATACCCTAATGACATCAGTGCCAATTTTGCACTGTAGTTCCCTGCTTCTGACTTCCTATAAGCCAGATCTCTGCAGATCAGTTTGGGCCAGGTGTACCTTGCATTACTATTTTATCTCAGGCAGCTTCTCCCTCCCTCTTCATCCCTTCTGGGTTGCAAACCCTGCCGCACAGAGATGTAGAGTTGGAGCTTAGGGAACTGAAAGACTGGTTTTCACTTGCTGGAGGCAGTGACAGCTTTTGGAGGGAAAGTTTCTTGCAGACTATTGCAGTGGCAACCACCAGCACACCCTGCCCATTTGGCAATAATTATCATGGCACAGCAAGTCAGGCCCAGACTCGGCTGGGTACATGCTTGCTAAGCATGTATTTATCCAGAGATCTTGCTTGAAGATTTAATTTGACAAACTAGGGCCTTAAAAATACTGTTGGAGTTCTTTGAGGTTTGCTTGTGCTGCATGTTAATAAAGTAGCAATAACTTAGACAGCAATTTAGATTTTGAAATTTCTAATACAAATAAATAATTTAAAATATATATACAATCATACAATCATTAAGGCTGGAAAAGACTCCTAGGAGTCTGTTAACCCTGCACCACCCTGCTCACCAACAAAGCAAGTTCCCAAGTGCCACATACACATGCCTTCTGAAACCTTCCAGGGATGGTGATTCCATCAGTTTTCTGGGTAGCCTATTCCAATGCCTGACCATCCTTTCTGGGAAGATTTTTTTTCCTCATATCTAATCTACACCTCCCCTGGCACAAGTTTAGGCCACTTCTTCTGGTCCTGTCACTTATTACCTGAGAGAAGAGACTGACCCCTACTTAACTACAACATTCTTTACAGTAGTTATAGAGAGATATAAGGTCCCCACTGAGCCTGAGAAAGATAGCTAGCTAGATAGATAATATATATACATATAACTTCTAAATTCTAAAATTTTTAAGCTCTACTGTATATCCAATTTAGCTTTGGAAAGATGCAGTATATTACTTTTCACCCTGAAAGCTTTCTAAAGGACTTGTTATTAACAAGTGATCTAAAATACACATGTAAGAAGAGAGTAAGGGAGATTAGTGCAAAAAATAGTCAGGATTCAGGTACCAGCATTGAAGGAATCTTGCTGGTCAGACACTTGCTTAGAGGTGTCTACATTAGGTTTTATGTGGCCATTTCCAGAGCTGAGGGGTTGGTAACATATTATTTAGACAGATTTCTATCTGTCTATATTTAGACAGATTTCTAACCTTCTCTGTCCTTCAACCTGTGACTGTCAGTCCTAGTTTGAGCTGATCTACGTTTCTAATGTTTCTTCTTGGGCACTGCTAACAGCCTGCAGCAGTGACTTCTCTCATCCTGCATTTTCTGCCTTTCTCTATAAGCTTTTACTACAAGCAAAATCTCTTCCTGCCCCTTTAGCTCTCATGTCACACACATGCCAAACTGGGCGTAGGTAGTACTGGAGTCAAATGGAGGAGCACCTTTTGTGCTTAAAGAGCTGAAGTTCACTGCAGGACGTCCAAGCCTTCACAGCATCCCGTGGGCTGTTACACAACGTGACCTGTTCCCACCCCCACGCTCTGTGGCCCTGTCTGTCTGTGAGCAGCACCCGGCAGCGTGACACCACGCTCAGGGCCTGAGCCAACTCACTTCAGAGCTGATCTGGGCACCCACCATGGTGCTGTTTCTTGACAGGGACACAGACCTTTTCAAGAAATGAGGAGAATACAGACAGGCAACTCTGCAGCAGTACTGCTGCTGGGCTCACAAGCTACTTGGTGTTCAAAATATGCTTGATTAAAACTTGTGTCAGACATCACAGACTTCTATGGGTAGTAATTTTAAACAAAAATTGAATTAATGGGAAATTTCAGCTCTTGATAAAATCAGATAGTCCTTCACATTAAACTCTCACTCACACAGAAATTGGTAATCTCTCTACTGTTTTTTAATACGTTATTTGTCTAGTAAAAGAGAACGTTATGATTTATCTATCAGTGGTTTGCTAAACATCTCATTTATTTTGGTTTGCAAAGTGAAGCTTTAGGATGAGGATGCTGATATTTTTGAATATCTGCCCATCCCCAGGGAAGCTGGAAAAGGTTAAAAATTTATTGCAGGTACTCCAAGTGCAATAATGTCTTACAGACAGAGCTGGCATTGATCCTTTCCCCTCTCCTGCTAAATCTTCCACAGATGAGAACAGCTATTTACTTTACATTGTGCAAGCAGAGCTCCTCGGAGAGAAATAAAATCTTTCTAACTTGGAACATACTGCTTGGAGCAGACTTGGATTCCTGTTACACAATGTCTGATTATTCCCATCTTAGAAATACCTGGGGCAAAGAATGTGTGTCTTCCAGGGCATCAGCTCCAGGTGAGTGGAAAAAGAACTGACAACCTGGAGATGTCTGCAGATGCACACAAGGCATTTATTTATCTGGGCACAGGCTGAGCTAGAGTAACAGCAAAAAAAGCACTTTTTTCTAAGTTAGGAAAAAATGGTGGAGAGTGTTCAACAAGATGGAGGTTCAATTAATAGTAACATAAGGAATAACTCAGTATAAAGACAGGAGTTTTGTTGTGATGGGGAAGATAACTGAGGAGCAGTGTCATATCTCCCTAGTATATCTGATGCTTCTTTTAGTAGAGCACTTACTGAAAATAATCAAGTTGACTCCAGGATTAGACAAATGTGTCTTATGAGTGCATGACACCCCTCAGCTCTAACTTGAGAAATACTAGATTAAAGTGGTACATGCTGCTACCAACACAGCTTTATCAAGATGCCACCAAATCTCATGCACTGTGGTATCTGCATTGAAAAATATGGGGAACTTCCATTTAGTTCCAAATTTGGCCCTCAGAGATGCATGTTCTCGGTTCTTGTGAAAACTAATGGAAAGAGTATGTTACATCTGGCTTTAGAGCATAGCCCCTTATGAACTCTGCTTCTGAAGCGCTTCTTGTTGCTTTGATTTACAGCAGTAAGTGCTACAGTGGCATCTGAAGGTCTCACCTGCACTTAGGAACCTTTTGAGCTTGGTACCATTCACATTTGTGACTGCAGCCAGTCTCTGTGGAGTCCTAGTTCAATTTGGTGCCCTCTCTGGGCAGTAGGGAGGGAGCCAGAAAGTTGAAAGATGCCCTGTGATATTCTCTGCTTTCATATAAACAATACTTTGTTGAGACATTAATGGGTTTGAGAGAAACTGAAGATGAATTTACATTATAACTATAGACTTCTAAGCAAATTTCTTTTGAAGGGACTTGGCTGGCAAGACTCCAGCAGCATCCTTTTGCAAGAAGTCTGGGTTGAAATGCAAAGTAAGACTAGTGTTGCACAACCTAAAAAGCCAGCAAATAATGTAATAGGAGCTGAAGATGTGCATCAGCCAGAGTCACTTGCTGTGCGCCCAGGTCCCAAGAGTGGTTCTGTCTCCATGCAGCTGCCCCTTCCTCTGGGCAGATAATGAAAGCCAGTGACTTGCTGGCAGTACACAGCCATTGGAACTTTGCACACAAAAAGTCTGAGTTGTTATCAAATACAGAGCTGATCTTGTTGTTAGCCTTTTATACATTAAGCACACATCCTATTTTATGTGACTGTTTTAAGGGGAGCACAGTCACTCTCAGCCACACAACCAAAGCACTCAATAAAAGCTTGACTTTTGCCCTGAATACCAGAGTGCAGAAAGCAGCTACGCAAGGAAAGCAGAGTGAAAGAACGTGGATGGTGTTTGCATGAATCCTGTAACCCACAAGCCTCAGAGAGAAACCTGAATGGGAGTGGTGGGCTGGCTGGGATGGACCAGGACTGTCTGGCTGTGGCTGTGGCCTGGAGTTACCCTCCTGACTAATCACCACTTTGCTTGCACAGGACTTGTTTGTGAAATGTCTCTGCACATAAAGCAGAGCTCTCTCACCTACATTTCTGCCTCCAAAGAACAATACTCCTTGCACTAAAGGTTGTCTAACTGAACATTGGAGCACAAAAAAAAGTGCTCTCATACTGTATGAAATTCAGGAAGGTTTTTTTTTTTTCTTTCCAGTACTCCATTTTCCTATGAAAAGGCTCTCTCTCTTTGCAGGTATGTTTCTTTGATACCTCCAAACATTCTTCTCTGTCTCTCACTGATCACCATGTCCCAAAATTTTCACCATTTGTACTAACAGACATGATGGTGAGGTTGAGAACTGACTTGCAGCCTGCCTTTAATTTCAATTGCTTTTTAAACCAAGAGCAGCTAAAGCAATAGAAAACCCTTGATAAAAGACAGCTCTGCTCTATTTAAGAGAGGATTATTGTGCTTCAGTTTAAACTGCTTCCTTAATCAAATTGACATAAGCTTGCTTGATATCTATTTAAGTTTCCATATTATTTTTTCTCTTGTTTAATTAAATCCATTTTGAATTATGCTTTGAGGCAAACCTGCACAACTCTGTATGTACACAAGCTCTCAGATGGTGTTACCAACAGCCCATTTGGAAATGGTACAGCTCATTAGCTTTGCTGGCTCCCAGACAGTTCAGGACAGTTTGAATTTCCTGCCAATTCAATGGTATTATTTAGTTTGTATTTAAAAGCTCGTGTTTCCTTTTGACCCAGGATGGTCAGCAAGCACAAGCACTGAAGGGCCTGGTCTTTCATCAGCGTCTGCAAGAGCAGAAGAGCCCTGAGACTCTGGATGAGTACAGTGCATTGCCTTTTGCTTCATTTTACTGCTGTTTTATGAAACAGAAGGAAGAGACAATGTGAGCTTTTGTACAAAAGTGAGGTGACCTTTCCAAGTTACATGTGGGATCTGCTGCTGTTTCTATAGAGACCAAATGCATTAACCTGAGTCAAGTGGGAATGCCTGAGGCTCATTGAAAGGGATAATGTTTCTCAGAGAAAGCTGGAAGATTTAAGTAAAAGGCTTGATTCATGTGTTTTACTTTTTAAACAAAGGGAAACTGCATTTAAGCTTCCTCAATTGGATGTCTGGGCAAAGACAAACAATTTGTGTCTGATTTCAGTTTCCAATTTCCAACTTGCAACAGTCTTACCAAAAAGCTGTCCTAGTTTAGGGTCCCAAATGCTTCTTTGGCTGAATAACACTGTACAAGAACTAGGTTTAGACTGGTGAAATATGCTTCTTGTTCAGTCACAGAGACTGCAAAAATACTCTGAGATGCTGCTTAGTTTGTCCATCCTACATCCACAAACCCATAAACTGAAACAAAATCCCCCCTCAAGGCAGGTCCTAACTCATTCTTTTCAGACCTAAACCAATTTTGCTTCAATACTGAGAACCAGTGTACAGAATAAAATATTTTGCAAAATGTGTAAGAAAGATTAAAAAAAAAAAATTCTTAAGAGATCAGTTGCACACCTTTTCTGGGAGCTAATGAGAAAAGACAATGATGATAAATTTCTATACTAACTAATAAAATATTTTCACTGATTTTAGGTGCTAGGCCTATTTAATTTGCAGGTGGGTGGACATGAATCATGTCACAAGTACTGCTTGTTGTCATCTGTCTAGATATATTCTGTCTGATCACTGGAGAAAATTCAGCTTCTGCCTATGTGCCCACGTGGTTCAGTTTTTTGGTGGAGGAACAAAAAGTAAAGTGAGGATTCTCTCCAAATTCCCATTTCTACCTAGTCCAACAGGTATATTTGGTAAAACAAGACTTATTCTGTGGAAAACCATCCTCAAGCCCTCGCCCTTCCTGTGGTTTCCCCACAGTGTGTTTGAGAATCTGAATACAAGGGGATTTTTAGTGATTTTTTTCTCTTTGCATCTCTTAGGCATGCACTCCTATGGCCACCCCTGGCTTTGGGTAGTGGAGTACGCCTGCTTGGCTATAGAAGTTAAGAAAATGTTAAAAGTTAAAAAACTGTTAATATCAGCTCATTAAAAGACAAACAAAACTCTACATAGTTACAAAATGGCAGTTTAAAGTTTGATGTAAAGGCTAATCTGACAAATATTACATAGGAGAGAACCACATAACTTACTCTGGTTGTGAGGAGAGCACTGACAGGACCAGAAAAGCTTTCTAAACTGGAGTTGTTCTGGCCCGGTGCTCCATGGGTACGTGTTCTTTGTTTGATAAGGGTTAAGCTTTTTATTAAAGACATTCATGTGGGTGTTTGTGTACCTGCACAATACGATACCTCCAGATAAATAAAAGAGCATTAGTTTTGAACACAATCCTGGTTTATCCAGTGCAATAGCACATGCATATGAATAGACTGGAAATATTGACACAGGGTAACGGAAAAGGTTAAGTCAATGTTTGCACAATGCTGCAATCCAGAAGTCATTTTGAGTGCAGCAAATTCTGAGACTCCCGAGCAGGAAGTAAATAAACAGGTCAAAGCAATTAACAGATAAGTTAGGTGAGCTCAGCGCATGCACAAACAGGCTCAGCAAAGCACTCTGTTCCAGTCTGCAGCCCAGCCTGAACACTTTGGCAATGTCTTACTGCCTGTGGTTCTGCACTCGTGTGTTTTCCTCCTTGCAGCGGGCATTAAGTTCATGCTTACTTAGGGAAGTGTGACAGCCTGCAAGGGCACTGAGGCCCTCCTTGGGAACAAGGAATAGAGGGAGGTACATTGGTGGGGGTTGTGTTTATCAAAATAGGGAGCTGCTCCTGTTCATATTGGCAATGAATGTATTGACTTCTGTAGGAGCAGGACTGGAAGCTGAAGGAGTCATCAGTCTTGTTACACAGTATTGAGCGGAAGTGTAATAGGTGCTCAAACTGGTCTGTATATTTTTCATTTGCAATAGCTGTGTATCGGGGATAACACACGTTCATAGGAATTGATTTGATGGCCAGAATCTGTAACTAAGGACAAGTTGTGCAGCCCAGGAAGGTGGGATCAAGGAGGCAGGACAGTAGCAGGTCTTTGAGTTTCCTGGCTAGCAGCAAGGAGAGATAGTAGCCTGGCCTACCCCCTATCTGTCTTACTGCTGCAAATTACAGCATCAGCATCACCTCACGCTGGGCAGCAGTGAAGCAGTTAATGTGACTTTTGAGGGAGAGATATGAGCTCCTTGCCAGCCCAGGTAAGTAAGTCAATATTACAAAGCAAACTCCATAAAGAACTTCATGTTCTCTGGCAGAGGACCTTCATTAAAGCAGCAAGCAAAGCAGTACGCTTATTTCCCAGGGGTCAGCCACTTACACCTTAAACTTTCAAAAATGAAATTTATTGCCTGTTCTCCAAAAGACATTTTACATAGTAGTGCCCTTTTGGGATTAAAAAATCAAAATCTCTGACATTTTTCTGAAATTTCTGTGATGAGAAGGGATCACGTTGTTAGAGCTGAAGGACACTAGAGTGCCTCACAATGCAAGAGCTCTCTTTTTGAATATCTGAGCTACTGTTGCCTGAGATGGGGTACCTGCTGGAAGAAATCAACACTTCAGTAAACTCTTGAAGTACAGATGGTTTCCAGAGATAAACAGAACTAAAGTCTCAGACTGGAGCTTCTCAAAAGTCTGCATTCAGCTGACAGTGGTTTTCAGGTGAGGCTTATTCTGTCTGAAGTCTCTGTCACGTTTATGTGAATTTGCAGCCACAAATGTGAGAACTTCAACAAGCACATGGCAACTGGAAGAAGGCTTCAGTGAATGAATACAGTTTAGTACTTGGGGCAAAAAAAAGAAAAGGTTATCTTGGGGCTTTTCATCCTTGATGTGAAAAGATGAAAAGGGAACATCATAACTTCAAAGTACATGAAAGACTGCTGCAAAAGAAGCAGCTTCTTTTCTTTATTTACTTGTCAGATGGGACAAGACATAATGTGTTTAAATGGAAGGAAGAATCAGGTCAGACACTAGTAAAATGAACTTTCTAGCAGCAACACACTGAAGCACAGGAGTAAATTTCCATTGATAGCTCTTGGGATCGTCTTTGCTGGGGGTATTGAAGTCTTAGATGAAGCTAGTGACCTAAATATACGTAAATATAGCTGACATTATCTTGTTATGACACAAGACCAGCCTTCTTCTTGAAGTCCCTTCAACACTGCTTCTTTTGCATAGGGTCAGGAAAACTCTACGATGCACCAGAACAATTGCAAGACTTCAGAGGCACTTCAGAGAAGATGGAGGAGGGATGATGTTTACGCTGGCAGAGCAATTTACCCGTAGCAGGTTTCACTTGCACCCCAGAGATGGTACTCAAAACCTTGCAGTGTGCTTTTTGTCTCCTCGTACATGATTTCTGTCATGGTAAATAATATTGGAGAGGTTTTACACATTTTGTCAACTACTGTCTTAGCTGCAAAACATGATAGCATGAGTCATAACTTGTCTGAAAGTAGAAATTATTTAAATTGAAAATAAATATCCAAGTGGAACCAATAGAAGACAAAGGGATATTGCAGACCAAAACAAATATTCAAAATGAATAAAAATGTCTGTCCATGTAAATTACTCTTCTAGAAAGCAACTTTTCTCATTCTACATAATTGAGATGCTCAGGTAAATCTTAGAAATATGCCTCAGAACACTGAAAGTAATGCACATCATGTACAAAGTTGTGCTGTTTTCCCTGGCTTCAGCTGCATTTGAGATTTCATGAACAGCTTGTATTACCTCATTCATCAATCTCTTGTCTTGTTCTGTTCCCACATTATTCTACTTGAAATATAAAAAATGCTTCTGTTTTATTTAACCATTTGTACATTTATCAGACCAGCAGGAGAGCAAATGGAGTGAAAGATATGGAGGGCCTATTAAGTATGTGGGATCTGTGAAATAGCTCACCTGGAGGTAAAACAAAATACTTGCTATGAAAAGCTTTTCTTTTTGTAGTTCTTCAAGAAATATTCAGATTTAAGATGCTGAATCTGTTAGACATTTCATAAAGATCTCTCTCTGTGCTCAGACTACTAAACTGACAGGCTAAGATGAAAAGGGGAATTAATTAGAATTAGTCTTAGCAGGAAAAAAAGAAACTGCTGGATCAAATTCTTGCAAGAGAAAGGAAGAAGTTGTTTCATTACCTAAAAAAAGAAGTAAGAACAAATTTTTTTTTTGATCTTTAGATCAATTGATCCAAAGCAACTTGCACCTGACCAACAGAGGAGCATCTAACTAACTTGAGTCAGGCTAGATAAAAGAAAGCAATGTAAATTAGCCAGAATATCCTCCCATTCTGACATGATTAGATTGTTTTCAGTATTTAAGAGAAACTATTTCAATCTTCCTCAAACCTTTTCACACAGCATTAGCACAGGTTTCTTAGTTCTGCTCATTCACAAAAGAAAGTTGTATTGTGTTTGAACAGGAAAGGTTGAATATAACAGAATTCTAAATAGATCTGAAAAGCCTTTTTTTCATTCCCCAGAAAAATGTTTTGTACTTAAAGACTTTTTAATTTTATATTTTCTAAAGCTTTTTTTTCTAGGTGGTTTTTACTCCCTATTATACATGTCTAAGTCAAACATTATTTTGAAATAAAAAAAAGATGTCTTGAAAAAATTAATTTTAATGAGACGAGGGTCTTGCTAAACCAATTTGACTTTGTTGGACATTTGTACATACAAATTAGATAGAGCTAAATGTTTGATAGTTAACATTTAAGTTAATATAACTTTGCTCTGTGCCCATCAACGTTTTCAGTGTATCTAACTAAGAAAGCCCCTTAGTTATCCATGTGCATCTGCTTACCTAAACCATAGTGCAATCCTAACATCCAAATGGAATTTGACCATCACGTGGCCCTGCTAACAGATTTCTGACCAACAAGCATGCGAAAATTACACATCCTTGCCTTGCTCTTTTCCCACCGCACTGTGCTCAGGGAATGTCATGAGTGATTCTAGACTGCAAGACATGCATCCACTTAAAAGATTTCCTAAGCAGACAAAACATAATCTCCCTCTGCACTACCAAGGATGTCTTTCATGGCCTACATTATCTAAGAAATACCCAGTTTATCCATTCTCTCTGAGAGGGAAAAAGATAAAGAATTCAAGACCTTGGGAAGTCTTATGTCTACTGATAGAAGAGCAAATTTGGATAGTAAGGTCCATGTGACACAAGTTGGCAGTATGTTTTCTGCTGAAAAAAGAAGAAACAAGTATGGGATTCAGGACAGGTGAAAACTGTTGTCTTAGAGCAGCATCTTCTGAGCAGCAGCCACTGAAAAGTCTATAACCACACACTTAAATTATCCTTTCTGGAGTAAAATTATTTATATATTACAGAATGCTATCCCAAATAGTGCTTTCCAACGTGAAGAGTTCAAAAGCAGAATAGTTTGCTTAATTAATTAGAAAATAAGTATTCTCCCTAGGAGTCACTGTACTTTCACTACCCCTTGTAAAACCATTTTCCCTTTCTCATTTTTAAATGAAAATTTTATTTAATCCAGACAACTTTTTATGTCTCAAGATATGTGTTTGGACTGAGTGCCATTTGATGTGCTCCAAAGAGGTGAGATGCTCCTCTGAATCTGTCTATTGGGCAAAAATGCAGGTTGCCACATGTGTATAGAGGACAACAGTTTCAGAATGTAGGCCGAGATTTTCGATGGTAATTAAAGGGAAAGAGCTCAATATCAAGCACTTCTGCTCAGTTCACAATTACCCTGGGGACATTTACAGTACCTTGAAAAACAGTAGAGGGGACTGTAAGAAAAATCAACACATCTCAAGGAGAATAAAGTCATTAGTGTTTTAAAAACACCTCTAACTGCTCTTAGGAAGTGTGCAAGGCTAAAAGGAGCGCACCAAGTTCGGCTAACAGAATACCCAGGTATTCCTTGCAGGTAATTAATGCTTACTGGAATGATCTGCCCCTTCATTCTCATGTTAGCTAGGTTTCAAATGACTGTAGGAAAGGAGCCAAGGGAACCCGGGTGAAAGGACTCAATGAGCAATACTTGTCACCGAGTGAGGCAGACAGTGCCACGTGAGGGCACAGGCTGCATTAAAATATTTGCCAGGTTTTTAGACAGGCAATTATCGCCTCAGTCTTTTGTAGGCCTCTGATGTGTAATGTCATATTCACACACAAACACGTTCTCTCTCACTTCTGCATTTGCCATTTTAACCACGTTTCCCTAATTGAGCTCTTTTGATGGAGATTAGCAGGCTGCTTTCACATGGCGGCTGTGGCAGTTCACCTGGAGGAGAGGAGGGTCAGAGGGGTCAGAAAAGCAGCCAGACAAGTTAATCATCTGCTGAATATGAAAATGACAGTGCAGGGAAACAATCTATTCTGTGCAAATAAAGACCTTTTGTGAGAGTAAGTGATCGAGCTCCATACAGCTTGTCCACCACAGAAAGTGAACAGTAAAGAATTGGGGGCAGGGGCAAAGACACTCACTGCACTGCTGACAGCAGTCAGAACTAGTAGTTATGTCTTACCAGAAATAAGTATCCCAGAGAGAGAGAAATTTGGTACATATGGTTATTCCTGGAGATGAACACTCAATGTTTTGGATCTCCTTTTTCCCACCCCCCCAGTACCAGTTATTGGCACCACAACTTCAATGGCAAAAGATTAGCTCAGCAAAAGCATCACTGAATTCAACAAGCGTTTCATGAAGCTCATAGTGCTTGAAGGTGCCCCTGCCCATGACAGCAGGGTTGGAATCATGATCTTTAAGGTCCCTTCCAACACAAACCCTTCTATGATTCTATGGCTTAAAGAAAGAGGGAAGAGACAGCGCTGCCAAATTGGAGCTCAGACTTCCACTGTCAGCTGGCCAAGGTGTAATAGGGTGCAGCTTAACACAGACCCACTGGATCTTTTCTTAGTAATTCAGTGTTATCTTAGCCTTTGCAAGGCAGATTAAGCACCTTGAAGCAGGTAATGAGAGAAGAAAACACAGTTACACTCTTGTAAGCTGATTACATCTCTGCTGTATTGCTTCATCTTCAGAGTCTTCCAGAGGAAGACAGAACACCTTTAAAAAGGGTGCATTTTATATGGAAGACTGAAATCTTCCCATGAAAGATAAAACAATGTGTTTGATCCTTGCATTCATGTTATTGCTCTGAAAAGCACACAAGACAGAAATGTTTAGGCATTAGATTGTCAGTCTTTGAGGTAGGGCTGTATTTCCTATGTATATCTATAGCGCCTGGTGTAATGAATATCTTCGCAAATGAAATAATTTGTAACTCCTGAGATACTTCTAATATCTTCTAAGATGCCCCACAATATGGGAGCTAACACCAAATAAAGCATTTTTTAATATATCAACCATCAGTATCAGGAAGAATTTTTTGTTTCTCCACCAGCAACTCTGAGTGGATTCAAAAACAGAAAATCCAGTTATATGTAACCACTGCTGATATACCAAAGACACCACTCATCACTGTTTCTGTGCTGCTCAAATATGTGGCTGAAGGAGGTCGTTGCATGAGTCCTTCATACACATCTGCCAGTATCCTTTCAGGGTGAAACTCAACTGTACATGATCGAGTGGATAATACATCTTTTGTTGTTATGTGGGTAAGAACAATAATCGAAACTATTTAGAGGATAATTGGTGTACTCTATTTTAAAAGGAAATAATCTGGTTTCCAAGGGGACTAACTATGAGACCTAAAGCCTGTAGTTTATCTCAGTGTAGGAATGGGATCATTATGGAGGAAAACAGAGCACTCATCCAGTTCAATTACCCCAATTGTATTACGAATGTAAAAGAGGAAATTGTATGTATCCCAAAAAGGAAAGTTTCCCACTCTTCCCCTTCCATCCCACTTGGAACCTACCCTGGAAGCATTTGGTCTCCTTCAGACTACAACAGGGCTTTTGTGCTCAGAAAAGTTGGAAGGTTTGCTCCTTGTTGATTAGTCAGCTACCTCTTAAACCCTTCTTCATCCTACATAATCAAAAATGCTGGAGCTTATCAGGCTGTATTCATCCACTCAGTAAATTGCCATATCTTGCTGGTGCTCTTGCAATCAACAAAAGAACAATTGGAAAAACACTGCTTGGAAGGGGCAAAACATTTGCCAGGTATAAGTAAACTATAATAAAATATGGTCTCTTTGGGGGAAAAATGTTCCTTGGAATATTCAACTAAAAAATATTAGAAGTGGGGAGAGAGGGTAGGGTCCAAGTTACCCGCTCCAGAAGCTTTTTTTCAGTATTTGGATATCACTGTGTTGATCTTACTCTTCTGACCTAACCAATATCTTGAGATGCCTGGGAGGCTATGCAATATGAGCAGCTGGTCAGCATATGAATTCTGAACACCCTGCAGTGAGAAATAAACTGCTAAGGCTCTGCTCATGAGGCTGCTTATGCCAGGCTGGGAAATTCTGCCTGACCAAGAGAACTACCTCCTCTGCTGTTGAGCTGGTATTCAGTTAATGCCACCATCAGCTCTCTTACATGGGTTTCTAGCACTTTATGGGGCAGGTCATCTGCTAGTAGACTTCAATGGAAAGCTCTGTTTTTCTCCTCAACAATATTTATGCATTCTCCCTCCTCAATAACAAGTTTTCTTTTCTCTTCTTTGGTAATCTGCAGTATTCAGTAACTTGGATCCTGTTTTGGTTATGTGTATTAACTGCATATGCCTGTGACCAGATCAAATTAAACACCATTAAAAATAAATACATCTGCACCTATTTTGCTATTCTCTTTCAAATACAGTCATATATCCAGTCCTACTTGCTGGATTATTGAACTTTGATAAGTGTGCTGTGGGAATACTTTGGCAATCCCACTGTGACACCCAGAAAACACTATCAGAAGGCATCACCAGTGCGTGTGTGTTGAGAATAGCATGAAGCATCAGATGCATCAAATTTATACTTATCTCAGAGAGTAAACCAAGTTGCTTTTTACAGAGAGTTGTGAAGCTATGACTATAAGAAGAGAAAATATATATCCCAGGGTGTTCAGGACATTCCTTCATTTTAATTTATTCACATCTTCTAAGCAGTGGCCTAGTAGCACAAGTTTGAGAGTTGGCTCCTTTTCTTCTGAAAATGGTGGGTATGGTGCAGTCTTAATAATCTGTGCTTGCTTTCTGGAAAGGAACAGATGGGCCCATTCATCAGAGTAAGTCTATAAGTCAGTAGGGTAGCTGGAAAAGCACTCTGCAAATCCTGTGCATCACTGCAGATGGGACTGATATCCTGATGATCTGCTGCCAGTGGTTCTGGCAGATTATGAAAATGAGCATTCATCAAGAGGGTCACATCTAATTTTGTGTAGACTTCTACTGCAGCCATGGTGCCATACCACAGAGGCTGGACAGCTGCTGCTCTCTGGGACAGCCAAGAGAACCCTACCTTGCATCGCAACACAGCAGCAACTTCAGACTTCTGTCTTAAGTGAGCTGGAAAAAGCAAAAATCCCCTGATCCTCCCATTTCACAGCCCTTTGCAGGTGCAGAATATAGTGAAATAGGTATGATAAAGATTTTGCTTTATTTTTTGTGGCTTGCAGTCTGAAAAACATGGATTGGGAGCAAATGAACAAGCACAGATAGAGCAGCTCCCCCATACCCAGCCTGTTTCCTCTTTTCTTGATGGGTAAAAAACTGGGTGGGTGGCTGGGCCCAGGTAGTGGTGGTAAATGGAGTTACATCCAGCTGGCAGCTGGTCACCAGTGATGTTCCCTAGGGCTCATCTTTGGGGTTGGTCCTGTTTAACATCTTTACTGATTATCTGGATTTTGGGATTGAGTGCACCCTCAGTGAATTTGCAGACAACACTATGCTGGGTGCAAGTGTTGTTCTGCTCAGGGATAGAAAGGCACTACAGAGAGATCTGGACAGACTTGGTCAGTAGACTGAGGGCAGCTGCAGGAGGTTCAACAAGGCAAAGTGCCGCGTCCTGCACAACCCCATGCAATGACACAGGCTGTGGGATGAGTGGCTCAAGACCTGTTCAGCAGAAAGAGACTTAGGGGTGCTGGTTGACAGCTGGCTTAATATGATCCAGCATGTGTCCAGATGGCGGAGAAGGACAATGGCATCCTGGTTTGTATCAGGAATAGTGTGTCCAGCAGGACCAGAGCTGGTGATCATCCCCCTGTACTTGGCACTGAAGAGACCACACATTGAATACTGTTTGAGTTCTGGACCCCTCACTTTAGATAGGACATTGAGGTGCTGGAGTGAGTCCAGAGAAGGGCAACAAGGTTTGTGAAAGGACTAGAGAACATGCCTTATGAGGAATGACTATGGAGCTGGGTTTGTTTAGCCTGGAGAAAAGGAGGCTGAGGAGAGCTCATTGCTAATTGCAACCACTTGAAAGGAGGTTGTAATGAGGTGAGGGCCAGTCCATCTACTGTTCCTGCAGTGAGAGGACCAGGGGAAATGGCCTTAAACTGAGACGGGGGAGATTCAGATTAGATATTTAAAAAACCCAAAAATTACTGTTAGGATGTATAACAGGTATTGGAATATGTTGCCCAGGGGGGTGATGGAGTCACCATCCCTGGAGGTGTTTAAGAGGCATCTGGATGTGGCACTGGGTGATGGTTTAGTGGTTTAGGGGTAAGAGTAGCAGTGCTGGGTGGACAGTTGGACTGCATAGTCTTAAAAGTCTCTTCCAACCTTGATGATCCTATGATTTATTCTCTGCCATCTGGGCCCAGCTCTGTAGGAACATTTAGTTCCACATCCATTACAGATTTCATTAGGAATTAGGCATTGTGCAGCTGGACCTTACTGTAGATTTGTCTGCTACAGAGTTCTTTCATAACACTGAGTTTGCTTTGGGAACATGGAGTTCCAGGAGACCCTGCAAGCTGTCAGAACCAGTTCTTCAAAATGCAGATCACAGCCATTCAAGAAATCACAGGGCAGCATTAGGTGCCATGGCTCTATGCCTTCCATAAAAACACACAAGGTATGACTGAAAGAGAGCAAGCCCATCACAATACTTGCTGATACAATGCTTGTTTTCAGTCACTGCTGTCAGTGTCTCACTTCCAGGGGAAATAAATTCAAATATTAATTAGCTTCCCTGGAAAAGAGTTTGCCATTAGAAAGGTTTCTAATGCAGTTGTAACAGACCTCAATGGATAGCAGAATTATTCCATTGCAGGTGTAGCATTGTTTAAGGGAAAACAGGAGTTCTTAAACCACATAGCTTTTGACAGCCCCACTTAGAAAAGAAAATATCACAATTCAACCCAACAACAGCTCAGTAAAAGTTGCTTTTTTCAAATGACAGCTAGTAAAGTCCAGGGACAAGGTTATAGAGTAGCTTGTTAGCAGCACAAGTATACTCTAGTCACTTCTTTCTATCTCTCTCTCACACAACAGGAGGCAATTTTAGACTGCAGAGCACAGATGTGTCTAGTAGACACATTCTTCTTCCTGCATCTTAAATAAGTGTCTCACAGACTGTGAGCCATTAATCTCGTAAAAAAACAGGTACTCAAATAGGATTAGAAAAAACATAACAACAAAAATCACCGAAGAATTGTCAGTAGCTGTAAGAACCAAATGGATACCTCCTGCTGTGAAGAAAACCCACTGTCAGCTATTGCTGTTATTACTCTGAATCCTAGGACAAAGGCTGGAGGAATCCATTTATCTGTGCATTTCCAACTTTCCCATCCTTGTGGGACCAAATGCCACTGCCAGGTGCATTCCCTTAAATATTTTATTTAACTACCTTACAATGCATGTTTGTTACGCTGTCATGGCACTGACTAATGTACTAATTTTGAACTTCTATGATTATTCTTGATTAGTGAGTGAAATGAACACAGCTTCTTCTCCCTTAGCTCCCTATACTCAATCTGGTATTCCATAGGCTGGTCCTTCCCATCTGCCAAGGCATAAGCAGGGGAATATTTCACCCAGGAGTGAGTGAACTGAACCTCACTGCTCCACAGGCAGGGATTATCTTCCATCTCTCCAGGTCACTTAAAATGGAGTCCAGAAGAAACAATATGAAAAAGTTACATATTACAGACTACATAAATGCCTAAGTATTCCAGTAAGATTTTAGTGCAAATTACATGGAACTCCTGAGACTGAGAGAAATTATCAACTCAATCTGATATTTTTGGAGGCTGGAGCATGGACTGGCTTTAGTGAGATCACTGCACAAGACTACACTAAGGCCCTTGCCAAGGTGGGAGATTTCCTGTTGTCTGTACCTTGAAGTTCTTTATAAATTACCCTCTGACTATACTTTTTGTGCATCATACACAGCAGGTAGCCATCAGGCAAACTTAGGAGAAACTGTTTTCCAATATGACTCCTGAAAAAAACAATGTTAGCCTTAGACTGAATCTCTATGAAATGGTTGAAACAAGGGCTTGAATATTCTGAAGGCCAGACTCTGCCACTGACTGTATGATCCCAAGAAAGTTGTTCATTTGCTCTATGCCTTTCATTTCTCCATCTGGGAAAGCTGATACTTTATCCTAGGTACATACATGGAGCTCAGTTACTTGCTGATTATAGTGCACTTGACATGTGCATACAAAAAGCATTTTGAAACAGAAGTTTTCAGTGCTGACTGTAACATTTTCAATGTTTTCAATTTCAGGTGAGTTTCCTTTCAAGACTAAAATAAAACAAGACTTTTAAAGGATGTTTTTCTTGCCTAGCTAGAAATATATGTAAAGTAATAAAAATATTGCAGAAATGTTTTACATTTATTTTTCTACAAAGCAAAAAAAAATTGTGTTTTTCAGCTGTCCTACAATTTATCACTGTTATCAGAGCTGGGGAAAAGGTTTTCTCTGCACTCTCTTCCTGAGAACACATTGAACCTTTGCCAATCAAGAAAAGCCATCTTTTCTTGAGCACAGATTTATTCTTCTTACCAAAACAACTTGTGTTTTATGACACACACAGTGGTCAAATGACATTCTAGACACAGACATGAATCCATCCATGAGGTGAAATGTAGCACTCATGTAACAAAACCAAATTAACCTCTTGTGTGCATTTGCAACACAGTTCTGAATCACTTCAGCTTCTGGAAACCACTTCTTTGGGAAGGGGGAGGAAAAAAAGGTTATGCTACCAAAATCTACATTAATCCACTATCTTCTATACAGAACTTCTCAGACAGATCTTTTATCAAAACAGCCCTAGCTGGCTTTAATGATTTACTTAGGCTGCATCAAAATTCATATGGTATTTGATATAATTTACTTACTGCTTTCAGTGTAAGCTCTTTCCAACTTGTTTCTTTTAAACGAGCGGTTGCTTTAATGCTGTAAATATTCAGCAAACATCAATATTATGGCCAGCACAATGTGGTTCAGTGTAGCAGTGCCAAGTTTTCATTGATTGCTGCTTGTATGCGCCAATTTTAAGACAGGCTTTTAATAAGCTCAAAATATGTTCATGGGATTGGTCTCAAAATGTCTCTAGTGGAATAATCAAGCTTCTAAGTGGCTGCAGAGAAAAACAAAAATTTTATTCAAAGAATTCCAGCTCAGACACTCAGTCAAAACAATTCCTGGCTTAGCCTCATTAAGTAGGTCTCAAGATGAACATGCAGATCACAAAGGCAGCTCTGAAGAATTGCTTAGGGCTTCCCCCAGCCCTGGCAGCAGGGCCTTTGCAGATATTGCATTGCCGCCCCTTGGCTGCTCCCAAGTCCCTGTCCTGAAGGCCATCAGAGTCTCTGTTGCTCCCCCAGACCCCGCTGCAACCAGGGATCCCAGCCTATGTCCATGACTCTCATCAGCCATGTTTCACACAGGCTGAATGCAGTCCAGCTTGCTCACCAGCTCTGGTCACTACCCAACATTTTAACTATAGATGGCATCTTCATCATTGGCTTTGGGTTTCCAAAAACCTGAGCTTCTGCCAAAACCCTGGGCCACTACCACCCACTGATGTGGAGTGAAGAGTTCTGGGGCAGGGGAAGGTCTCCAGGCACTGGATCTGAGGAACACCAGCCTTCAGCCTGAAGGACACAGGCAGTAGCAGTAGGCCACTGCCCAAAGGAAACGTGAGGAAGGGGAGAGGGGGACACAGAATGAGCAACATCAGAATGAGATACCCAGTTTGGGTGGAAAACAATAGAGCAGAATAATGTGGCCCTTCTTCTCCAAAGGAGAAGTGTTTTGGGAGGTGGAATGCAGAGCTGAACATGGGTGAGTGCTTTCCACTGTCACTTCATGTCAAACATAAGGAGCTTCTCTGCACTAGCAATCTACTATTTTTATTATCATATTTCATCAATTCTAGCAGTTCTGCAAATGGTAATTGAATCAAGCCTGGAGCTTTATGGGGAGAAAACAAAGGACAGAAATAGGACAAAGGAAGGCACAAGAACAAATGGAGGATACTCTTTTCAGCTGGGACCTGTGATTCTCAAAGTTTAGTAGGACCATGAAGACAGTGAGGGAATCTTTAAAGCCAGTGAGATTATTTGACTACATTAATGGTGTATATACTAAAGAGAAGAAAGTAAGAAAAAACATGCTTTGACAAAGTGGAAAGAAAATTTTTAAAAAACAGTAATTTCACAGACTTACAAGTTGATTTGAAAGACTTTAGACTAAAATTAAACCCTTAAAGTTAATTCTTCCAGACTTTAAGAAAAATAAAGAAAAAATATCAGAATTAAGACCTGAAATCATCTAGGGAGATAAGTTACGTTTTTTCCTTACAATATTTTCCACAGAGAACAGAATAAATACAATAACATGTTCTAAAAACTTCCCTTGCAAAATGTGAGCTGTTGTCTGAAGTTCAAATGCAAGTGTATTTCCCTACCTCGTCTTCACCATCCACCACATTTCAAGAGCAATGACTCTTACTGTAGAATCAGCACTGTGCCTTCTGTTTGGGACTCAGCCATGTTCCCAGGAGAACATTAATTTGACCTGTAGCAAAGACATTTCTCAGTGCAGTTCAAGCTGGGATAACTCAGATGTAAATGTAAAAAAATCAGTCTTTATTTAATAGAAAATATGCAAACCTAGAAAAAAAACTTGCTATTTATGCAGCCTTTCTATGACATAGTTAGATTAATTTTAGATTCTGGAGGTGGTGCTGTTTTGCTGTTCTGTATTTTTAAAGACCTGTCACCATACAAACATTGACTCTATCACATATCATCCACTCGTGATAGTAAAGTTAAGAATGTGAATTTGGGAGGAATGTGTACAGGTGAAAGCCCTGGAAATTAATCCAGGTCTCTTGAGCCTCAATCAAATACTTCGCAGAAGGTTACCTTTCATCTAGGTGAGATTTCTTGCTTTACTTTTGCAGAGACACCAGCACCAGGCCTGCACAGAAATAACACTGAATTACAGGAATTGAAGCAAATGTCAAACCATTTTCCACAGTAGTTGTCACCCTTTTTGTCACAGGGCAATTAACGTGTAAGCTCAAAATCCTGGAATAAGATCTAATCTGTTCCAGTTTCTTCCTCTCCCACCCTTTAAAAAACAAACCGTGTCCTTCAGCCTTGACTACTCCAGACTAAACTCCCAGTTGAAGCATATACACAGGAAAAAGATCTTGCTTCTGCTCACATCAAAATCCTGAAGCTCCTGCTAAAAAAGAGCTTTTGAATAAAAATTTTATTCATTTCTAAAAATGAATAAATCAATTGAATTATCTTTTTCCGAGCTCAAAATACATATAAACTAGTTAGAAATCTTTTGTTCAAGTGTTTATTTTTCTCATGTATTTCTGCCTTTGCCTGAGAATGAAACTCACAATATCTAATATAATTCAGAGACTTTTTCTGTCTAAAGAGAACTTGAATATTTGAATGATTGACAGACTTTACAAAACTGATCATGATTTCTCCACAACATTGACTGCTCAGTGAGCAGTCAGATATTGTGCAGCTGGAGAACAAAAAAAGCAAGTGTGTTATTTGCTGGAATTGAAATATCAATTAGATCCTCTGATAACTTAATTGATATATTTAATGAAGAGTGATATTTTTCTTTGATGTGCTGGAAAAAATGGTGCCATGAGTATCAAAAACATTTGCTAAGTTTCCTGCAGCAGGTAATTGCTCACTCTCCTCTTTTTGAAATATTTTGCTTAAAGGAGGGGTGAAGTTTTTGAACTGAAAAATGTTCACTGAGCTTAATGCCTCCTGTCAGACTACATGTATCTGCCTCCCTGAATAACCTAAAATAGAAGTTAAACTGGAAAATACAATAGTTCTTGCACAATCTTGGTTTTATTTATTCATCTCAGAGGAAAAGAATTGGCCAAGAAAAAAGATATGAAGTCATTTGTCACTCTTTAATGGATTTAATTTTAAAAATAAGTCTGTGTTGAGGCTCAATTCCTTCTCCCACTTTCCCTGGCAACTTTCAGTGCATCTGTATTCATTGCAACTTCTTGGATCTCAGAGCCCAATGGTGGTAAACTGGGTTGAAACACATAGGTGAATAAGCTAAAATATTTAATGATTATAAAGGACCTTGTTTGGCTTCAATGCTGGCCATGACTGACAAATAATTATGAACAAACAGTTATAACAAATAATTATGAAAAACTTATAGTCAAAGTGCAACATTGGAAAGTGCTCTGGTCTTCTGCTGAGAGGATATCCAAGGAACTTGATCTAACTTCAGGTATATTAGATTAAGTAGGATTTTGATTGTTGTATTTTCCTCATAATCAGCTCAGGATTCTTAGCTGTGGATGATAATCATAGCCTAGAGTTAGTTTAAAAGGACTGATGAAGCAAATTCCCGACTCTCTGTTCTGGAGATCCTCGAGTTCTGATTTAAATTCACATATCTTGATTTAGATGCATCTCAAGAACAGACCAGGCTCTGTTCACAAGGACTGTCACTAATCAATGCCCATCCCAGGAGAGAGCTTAACAAATGAAGGTTCCCACTGCAAGAGGTCATTAGCAGTTCTTTCCAGCTGACATTCCACCTTTTCTCTATTGTCTGCTTCTCCAAGTCTGATTAGATGGGAAAGAAAGGATGGAGTAGAAGTCAGGAGAATAACCTAGAACTCTTCAGATCTATGCTCAATTTGTTATTTTACTGATCCATAAATTTGTGTTAAAAACATGGAATAAATAATTAGTAAACCACCCTTGTACAGAAATAAAAGCATCAAATTATATCAGTTGCTTACCAGTTCTATTGTAGCCCATAAAAATAATTTTGAAAATACTGAAAAATACAGCCCATGCCTAGAGCTGCTTAAGTGGTTCAAAACAAATGTGTCATAGTTTGTCTTCCATAATATTTTCTTTGCCCTCTTTCTCACACACAAAAGGCTAAAGCCATTTTCTTCTGTTTGAAGAATTTTGTCCCCTGAATTGCAGTTCCCTGCAATGCAGCAGGCCTTTAATGAAGCAAATAGGATTAGGCCACTGGAAGAATAGTTTATCCTGATTTTTGAAAATCTAAATCCAATATTGTTTGAATGATGCTGGCCTTTCCTTCATCAATCCTAGTCCAAAAGATGTTTTGAACTTTCTGTCAAAGTACATTGTATAAGAACAGGACAGTGATACGGGTTACTGGAATATCTCTGCTCCTTATAACAGAAAATTTTATCCATCTGACACTCTGTAGCATTTTCCACTGCCACCATAGAAATACATGCAGTAGAGAAACAATATTTTGTGCTGTCCTACTCTAGGAAACTCCAGTAAGGTTAAAATGGCCACTAAATCCAGACTTGAGAGCCATGGGCAAGTCTGTGCAGTAAGCCCACAGTACAGCCACAGTCTAAAACAGAGGTATTAGAAGCCTCACAAAACAAACCAGGTCATCCAGGTAACTGCATGGTTCTGCCAAGAAAAGTGCTTTGGAACTGGAGGATGCTTCCAACTCGGTTATGCCAGTCAAGGTCACATCTCATCTCTTCTCTACTTATGTAAGCGGATAAACCCTGCCAGAATAGCTCTGCTGACCTGAGCTGGAGTGATTTGATGTGGGAGCCTGTCAGAGCTGCCACTGAAAGGATGAACAAAGACGTAATCTCTGGCAGTCAGCACTGAAATCTGCCTTTGCTATGGCCAAATTCAGTGCTGCCAATTCTTCTTCTCAACTATGCTGGCTCTGCCTTTTGAACTACCCAAATATGAAGCCAAAAATTCCCCTGTGTATCCTGTAAAGAATACAGTGAAGAAACATTCACGTAACCATTTCCTTCCTGATTTCTACTGACCCAAATAATGCTGTAAATGAGACTTTCGAACATGCTGTGCTCTTTGGCTGATGCCAGGTCTGTGTTGTAATCATGATTTCTGATCTGCATGGGGCAGATTCTGTGCAGCAGGTTAGAGGTTGTTGTGAACATTTGTGCTGTTCCCCCAGATATTCCTCATGCAATCCTGGCTGCATTTCTCCCTTCTCCAAACAGGTAGCATTTGAAGAGCCAAAGGATCTGTTCTACCTTTGGCAAAAAAACCTTTGGTTGTTCTTTGATTTTTTAATGGTTACTCTATGGAGAAAAAAAATAATCACTGCAATATAACATGGAGAAGAGATAGTGCAGGTTTACAGCAATTGTCTCCAGCAGATCACATCTATCCTTCCTGCTGTGCCTTCTGTATCATATGGCATGCATTTTCCCTTTTAAGGGTGGGAAATTGCACAATTGTGATACTGTCCTTCGGGGAATCATTTGGTTTAGTGGGCTAAATGCAGCTCTGTTGCAGTTAAATCTGGATATATTTCCAATCTGGTGTTGTTCCACTCACTTTTGAGAGATCTTTATAGTGTTATAGACAAGAGGTGCACTTGATAGTCTTTCTGGGAACAGAGGGTGCAGGATAAGTGTGGGGGTATGGATTTCTCACCAGTCCCGTTAGTTATGGCCATGGGGATGCCAGCACATTGCATTTCCCTCCTACCCGATGAACTCTGCTTCATCCCAAGCCGACTCACACGAAGTGGGATAGCAGTGCCAACCAGCTCACATGGCTCCCATCATGTCAGGCATTCACTGCACTGGTTGCATCTACTCCAGACACTTTTGCCTTTATCCTGCCTCTGTTTTTTGCTCATGCCTTTGAAAATATTGTATACCAAGTCAGATTTTCTGCTTAACCAGCTGCATACTATACATGTATATTGCAGTCCCCCACACCTATAACCCAGTTTCCTGTTTTCTTCCAAGTTCACAGTCTTTGTAACTTCATTTCCTAGAGACACATAGCTCTGTCTAATCACCATTCTTTCTGTTGCACTCTCAGTCCTCACCCTTGGCTCCATTACTTCACAGCACTTTGTCTCCACCTAGCAATCCTTTGTCTTTTCTCATGCCATTTTTATGGCCAAGATCAGCACTTGCTTCTTTACCTGAGCTTTGTTCCTCATCTAATCTAGTGCTGCTTTTTCCTGTGCATGCATCAAAAATGAACCTTTGTATTGTGTCTGTCTCACTCTCAACATGAGACTCTCGGGTCACACAGAGCATCTTCCTGCATTACTCATAGCGCCTATGATGTTATATAAATGATCCAAATGGGCACTGTATCAGGTAAACTATGTCATACGGTCTGGACCATGGCCAGAGCACAGACAGAAATTTCTATTCATGGCATCAATCCTCTGCTTGTTCCCCTGTTCTTAGCATATTCTTTATCTGATAGTCCAATTCCTGTATATTTTCCACTGTGACTCAAAAGACAGAGGCATTTTTATTTTCTTCCCATTTTCTCAATCTTTTGTGCATCAACAAAAAACCATTAAAGAATACATTGCAATTAGCACTTCCTCAGATGCACTCATCTGTCAAGAGCACTCAGCCTAGAGCCTGTTTTCTGCAGGTGGGTAACTTAATGCCTCCTCTTACCACTTTTAT
Source organism: Vidua macroura (assembly GCF_024509145.1). Lineage (NCBI taxonomy): Eukaryota > Metazoa > Chordata > Aves > Passeriformes > Viduidae > Vidua > Vidua macroura. The sequence goes on along the minus strand of NC_071571.1, from coordinate 65,090,697 downwards.
TTATCTCAAGTTAATTGCCAGAAGTGGAAAGCTCTCAGTGTTGTGCATTGAATTCATGATCATGCAAATACTTGTGATGGATTGTGTGTCTGTGACAGCTATCAGTAAACCAGAGACAGAACAGGAATTCTCACAGCAAAAACAAGAGCACTTAAAAAAGCCAGTGCAGACAGGACAAAGACCTGAAGTTAATACACATTTGGCAGCTGTTTAGACTCCTCGGGTCCATTCTTGATGCAGTACTGTCCTTGTTTGTAGATGCAGGCATTTCTCCCTGCCCTTATTTTTATCCCTGCTGGGAACAATGGCTTACACATCAAGTGAAGTACACACCACCAGCACTAGCACATTTTCAGCACTGCAGTCAGTGGGGCCTGATAATAGGGCTGCAAGGTGTCCCTATGACAGAGCAGAGCTTGACAGCTTTGTATGACAACTGTTTTTCAACCTACAGGTTTTTCAACCTGTTCTAGAGCAGAACAAGAATGTAAAATTTTGCTGTCTCCCAACAAAAAATCTACTCAAAGCTATACTGCCACTATGAATCAAAACAATAGGTAGGTTCATCTTCTGCAAGGCACTGTGCAAACAAAAGCAATTCCAAGTCCACAGAGCCAACATTCTGAAGTCTTCATCCCACAGTCACATTGTTCTTTGAGTCAAATGGTTGGCCCTGCCTTGCATAAAGCTATAAACTCTTGCGTATTAGCAGGATGAAGCCTAGAAAACCAGGTGGTTAATAGTGATTAGCCCCCATCAGTAATTTGCTAATTCCTTACAGATGCCAGGGAGTGCACATGTTGTGGGGAAAGGCAGCAGTGCCAGAGCAGCCCTGCTGTGACACACCAACCCACCAGGCTCTGCACAAGAGGAGCCTCACAGGAGGTGTCACGCCGAAGCAGGGACTGCCTTGCCTTTCTCAGCAAGCTCTTCCTAACAATATTGCTGGTGCATATACTGTTGTGAGAAGCCAGCTGGCTGCCATCTGAGAGCAGATGCCAAGTGGCTGTCAGATTGTCATCTTGAGTTTTAGTATTCAACCTGTCTTTCTGTGAATTGGCTTTTGGCCTTTTTTCCCCCCAGGGAAGAGTTGTTCCTCAGCCAAAACACCTCTGATTTATCCCCTGTAAAAGAAATGAAAGTATGAGTCACTATTACTTCTGATGAAACAATTTATAAGTCTCAATTCTAATTTTTTCCACTTCTTTATTTTCTGTAGTTATGTAACTTTTTCTCTTCCGTTCCTAAAAAAAACCCCAGGAAAATACATAACAGCCACTTCAGACAGTTTAGTAATTCAATCTGTCCATTATGTAATTAATTAGAAAAGCTGAGAGAAATACAGTTCTTCAGTGTCTGACCTCCTGATGGTCATATTTTAAGATTTAATAAAAGGCTGGTTGCATATCATCTTCAATATAGTACTAGTCAGGCTTGGAGAAGTGTCAGCAATTTATCCAAAGGCGCAAGACAAAATGAAATGAAAAATAACTAAAAAATACCCAAAATTAAACAGCAAAAATCCCTGGAACAATTTTTCCATAAGCAGTGGTCCAAAAGATGCAACTTCAAGTACCCTTAAAGGATTGCTACTTTTATGAGAAGTGCTTCACTCTTGCTCTTTGGGAATGGAATAATTTTCATATGTGTCATGGCAGGCAATTTAACTCACTGATCTTGTGGGAAAATAATACCCTCAAGAGTTCCGAAGACTGGAATAGAAAGAAGTCGTTATTGCCATTGAAGCAAGAAAATATCTGCTGGGAAGACACTTATGTAACTAGAAAGGGTGTGTTTTCCATCAGAACAACCAGCTAAAAAACATGCAAAGGCCCAGCAAAGAAATTGTTCCAAGGAACTTGTGCCATTATACAGGATTTCCATTCTACATTATCATTTGACCAATCGTACTTGTGTTAAATCCCATTAATGCAGAAGGATGCATATTTGTTATATCTAATTCTGCTCAAAAAGTAAAATGCTAGTTTCTTTTCATGTTTTGGGCGTTCCCATTTAACTTCTGACAATAAAATACTATTTAAGTTTATCCAATGACACAAAGCATCTGCTTGTTCACTGCCGGACCACTGAAAATGAAAGAAGGAAAATGTTTCATATACACTCAGTTTCAGAAACAGGTTTTAAGCACAAGAATCAGAGCAAAGAAAAATGCACCTTGTAGCACACAACAAAAAGATCACAAAAATGTTGAAAGGTCTAATACAGAAATACCACTCTGGTCAGTGCTGCCTGCTCTCATAGAACTAAGTTAATAATGAGGAAATGCATTTAATTTTAGGTCTTTTCAAGAAGAAGAGGGCTGATGTCCTGACATAGCACAAAACCTTGGGACACTGCCAGCACTTGGCACAGTAATCGTTTCTGCATAGCTTACGTAGTAAGAAATTCTGGTTTGGATGAAGAACTCCTGATGTAACAACAGTAAGAAATTAAAATGTTAAAGTAAAGACAGCCAAGGGGACCAAACCACAACATCCAATGCAACAGCATGCTATTTCCTGAATCTCAGTGCTTGGGCTACATAGGGTCCTAAAATAGGCATTGTTTGGTATCTTTTGCATGTCATGAAGTGACACATCATAATTTGCTTGAGTTTTCTAATTACAAATTTTCTCCTGTTAGAAAGAGTCAAATCAGGCACCTTTTCCTTTATGGACAAGCTTGTTTGGACAAGTAAGTTTGCATCTCCAGGAATTTATAATAGCAGCAAGAGAGCTACTAAAGCACTTTAAACCATGATTGAAATTAGAGTTGTTGCAGCAGTGACAATGGAAGGTAGGTATCTAAATTACTGTGTTTCAGGGCATGAAATGCCAGACAGGAGAAGTCCAAGCAGCAGGGGCATATCCTTTTCAGTACCCTGCCAATCCTGGCTATCAGAGAACCTGAAAAGAGGATAAAAACATATTTGTCACATGTTCATTAAAATGAAAGGAACAAACCAAGCATAGACTGCTTTAAAAATATTTGGCTGGTTTTGAGAACAAAATATTTTGTGTTTTTCTAATTTATTGTTTCTAATCTTCACGTGTTGTTTTTCTCCGCATTCTCCATCTCATCTTAAAATTACTGCATTTGATGGAAAGCTTGTGTCATCTGACCAGGCTCATTGAAAATGAACATTTCTCAAGAAAATTTTATTTTTGTGAAAATGTCAAGTGAAAAAGGGTTTTGAAAAGCAGGAATCTTAAAAAAAATAGACAGAAAAAAAATCTGTTTTAAATAGCAATACTTGAAATGCCACCCAGTTTTTAAAATTCAGTTTGGCCTGCAAGGAATTACATAGGACAGTTGAACAGAAGACTGTCCCTATGGTTAATCTCCAGAAGTAATGAAAATAATGCCAATAAACAGTGAAATTGTACTCAAAAGCCCTTAAGAACCCTAATGTTGTTAGAGTTCTGGTATGGCCAGATTTCTGAAAACCTTGCAAAGAGGGAGAGGGAAAAGATGCTTCTGTCAGCACTGACCACATGGTCCTCTATGCACTAGAGGATGCCCCTGGGACTATGCCTAGGCTCTTCACTGTGCTGGTGGCTCTGTGAGCAAGGTCTCTTGGCACACAGTTTGGGTCAGCTCAGGGACCTCTGCCAAGCACTCTGTACCCTGCATTGGGCGACTTTCTCCTTGACAGCTTCCCTTGCATCACTGCCTGCCCTGGATGATGTGGCCATCAACCTATTTGCTTTCCCAGGTCATGACACTTAGTCCTCTGCTCCTCCCATGTTTCCAAAGGCATGCACCAACATTGCTTCACTTGGAGCAGCCACGTCTGAGTGTGATGACTGTGCTGGCCTGGGCACTGGTGAGAGGAAACCTGGTTCTCCCTGGATTCCCCTGGCTAGAGCAGCTCTGCCCTGGGAGGAAGGGGGCAGCACTCTGGCCTCCATTGCCCCAGGGGTGTGTGACCATGTTGCCGACCTTGCTGCCTCTCTTTACACCTTCCAGTGTATAGCAGAGCTGATCAGTCCCAGCACCACCATCCAGGCAGCATCATCCCTCAGTTGCCAGGCTCCTGAAAGAACAGCTAGTCAGGCAGGCTGAGACAGGATCTCCCCAGTCTCTCTGGAATGGAGAGACAGCTGACTAACACTGTGTCAACTGAAGGCTGACCAGGTGACTGTCTGAACTTCTGGACAGCAACACAAGCAAGCATTTGAGTACTCAACACCAGAGATCTAGAGATGGGAATTTCAAACAGTACTGAAGGTTTTCCATGAGATCTCCTGATTTGAAGATCTATCCAAAGGCAAAATCTGTTTGTATCGCTGTGTTGATTGGCACCACGGGTGGAGGATCCGACCATACATAAAATCCTTTGTGTCATTTCTGCTGTGAAACAGACCAAACTGATAGATAAGATGTCAGTTTAAACTGTTCCTGCATCTGCAGGAACAGTCACACAAGGCAGCCTTGCCATATTGTTTAGATAGTTAGGTGTTTTGCATGGGATGATGGATCCTGCCTGTGTAGGAATGGTAATATAGGAGCATTGGGTATGAGAATTAAGACTGCAGATAACACAATTGTGAACACTACACTGTTTTTCCAGCTTTTTAAAAGGCTGGTTTAAAGTGCTTTAAAGTCTGTAATTTTGAGGCATGCACCACCTCCTACAAACTGCTTTGAAGGCTCTGGTTGTTTCAGAACCCCTTTTGCCTTCTAGACCAATGCTTCAGTCTGGCTTGGATAATATGTCTGTCTGCGCTAGGATGTACTTCACACTATCATAGTGTTTGGAAATCTCTTGCATACCACCAAGCCCTCCTGCCATTGCGTAGTGCCACACCACTTTGTTCCTTTTGAAAAGCTTTCCTGGCACTTTCTGTAAGCGGTAGGCCTCTTGGTTTGCAAGCAGGTTGCCAGGTTGTTTTCTTTTCAGGCTGGCAAATTTCCTTTTAGCAGCTTCAAAAAGGAGATTTTCACCTCTTCAATTTCCTAGGCATATAACAAAGTCTTTTAACAGAAGTAGTGGTGTAGACATGTCTCCTGTGTCACAACGACACTTAAACACACGTAAGAAATAAAACACTGGGCTAATTAATGTTACTTTTTGTTGAAAGCCATCTTCTGTGACAGTCCTCCTTCCCTGAACTGCTGTAGGCCTGGGCAGATCAGGGCACCCTTTTGCCTCCTGTCTCCTCAGTCTGTTGCCAAAGCTTTTTCAAACTTTCTATAAGGTCATTGACCTACAGTTGAGAAAATAGGTACAGCAGCAGCCTACACCCCATGATGCATAGCTGTGATCCCCCAGAGCCCTGAGTGAAAAATGTCTGTCCCCATGTATGCTGCAGTCAGGGCTTCCTGCTCTGACATACTTTCAATATATGGAAATACAAAGTCTTGTGTCCAGCAAAGCATTTGGGGTCCTGTCTCCTAATGTAGGGTTTTAGCTCTCTCTTAGAGTTCCAGCCTCACACCAATGCCAGCATTTATATCATTGAAAACTAATGACCTAAAAACTTTACTGGATTTGGCCTACTGTTCCTGTTGGCTTCCTGCCCCATGACTATAATTTCCAATCAGTTCTAATTTAAATGACTTTTTATCATCTTCATGGTAATCACGAGCTTACAATTAAATGCAGCATGTAGTTTCCAAAAAAAAGAACAAAATATTTCCCAGTAATGGCTACTTGGGGACTATACGAACAACCTAAAAATATTCAGAGCATGTAAAAACACAAAACTATAAAAGATTTATTTTTAAAGTAAAATTAATTGGATGAAGTTGAGCAATGAAAAATGTAAGTCAGACAGTATCAGGAGGGATGTTCTGGCACTCTATTAAACTACAAAATAACCTCCTGATAGAAGGAGTTGGAAGCATCATTAGTCCCATGCATTTAGAGCAAGATGAGGCAAAGCAATGAATGGAGCAATGATCTTTCTGGCCATAGAGCACCACAAGCACTTTATGAAATACCCTTGTATTGGCATTTCAGTTGAACATGGGGAACTAGTGTAGTGGTCTGTACTTCACCTATCCCACACATTCCCATTTTACTCCCATTTGGAAAGGAGGAGGAGACTGGGTTACCTGGAGGCAGAGCAGGAGGAACTGCAAATGCAGGTCTTGGTTTATGCAGAACAACAGAGCAGCCATGAGGGGCATTTCCAAGGGTTTGGCAGTCACAAAGGCCTCCTTCCTCATAGGAGGCTGTCAATCTTCCTGGGAAAGACAGATTCAGAGGATATCAAGCAGAGACACCAGCTGTTAGGTAAGATAATACATCTGATGCTTCTGAATTGTCAATAGAAAATAAATTTCTATGTTGCTCCAGAGCCCTGTCTAGTCACTTCAGGTAACTGAAGCAATGAAGATTCCATGGTTTCTCCACAGATGGTCTACTCAAAGATTCCCTGTAAAGAATTGATCCTAATACTGACCCCGAGTTCTCCTTTGCTCAGATTTACTACTCAACACCCAATTAACATTCTTGATGTGACACGGTTGTCTGATTACCATCGCTGTTATGTAATTGGAGTAACTTAAACAACTGATGCCAAGTGGATAAGAACATCCCATTATCCCACTTATCGTCATCTCCTGAAGCATTGCACTGTTGTCAGGCCCCTCCCAGAATGACTGTAAACAAGAACTACCGTGAAGATGTTATGAGAACATCTCTCCGGCTGCCACCACATCAGCACCTAGGATGCAGATGGATTTAAACATCTGCTCCATGCTCTCAGGTGACAGAGACATATGAGAGAGATAGCATGCAATTAAAATTCAGTTTATAAGTGGGAACACTGGTTTGCCCACATAGATCACTTCAGAAAGAAAGTTATTTTTCAAGGGAACAGCAACACTGTATAGTTAAGCAAACCATAAACTCTGGGGTTACCTTGAGAAGACAGATTGCTGAAATCAGTGTGTTTCAACATTAACCTTTTCCTTCTGGAAAGGTCAGTTCATGCCTCTATTCCACTAAACATCAGAACTTAAGTGCTATAATTAATGCATCTTAGGAGCAACCATCCCAAGAGGGGGCCCTGTCAAAGCTGTAACAGCATAAAACAAGGGGATTTATGTGTTTTTTCAGTCTGCCACATGTGGCTTTTACAGTCACTAGGATAATGCTCTTTTGGAAATCCCTTGTGATAGCACACTTAATTTGTTCTACATTTAGGTTACCACTTCTCAACAACTAATGGGGGGGGAAGGGGCTTTGTTTTTTTTAGCTACAGAAGTAAGCAGAGATATTATGGTACTGATGGTACTGCAGACCAGCTCACACAGCATCTCCACACCTTAACCTTACAGCAGCATCCTAGATTTGTGAAGATAAAGTGACAGCAGATTGGAGGCTTTTATTCCAAGATTTTTGCTGAAGTTTAGAAACATTTTCAACATTGAATAAGCATTTCCTTATACAAATGGTTTATTAGGCAAATAATCCCTCATTTCCTCACCTAGGAATGATCTTATTTACCATCAATAGGTTATTGCTCCTACTAACAGAATTAAAATGCATCAAACGTCCTCCAGATTTGCCAGCAATGACCTATTTGCAAATTCGTCTCTATGGCCATTATGTTCTTGCACACCTAAGAGGAGACTCTTTTAAAATGCAGCCTTAGATGACGATATTGGGAAACTGCTCACCCTGCTATAAAATATACATGTAAAATGTGTAAAGAGTCTCTCAGAGAAATGTTCCCCTATAAACTGTAACTTAATCATATGCATACTAGGTGTACTAGTCACTGAAATCACAGATTTTGAGTCTCCAAGCTTTCAGTTATTCCACCCCATTGGACTTTTATGGCTTTCTAACCCAAGCCCTCACTCAGAGACACAAGGCAGCACAAAAAGTGAAAACAGCACAGGATGTCCAGGCTCAGCAGCACACTGTTAGAATCACTGCTCCATCCTCCCCTCTGCTGTGACAAGTGCTTTTACTCTGTTCTGAAATACTCTGGATAAATCCATGAGATTTGTTGATGCTGCATATATTTTTTGACTTACTTAAAAGGTTAAACTTTTTGAGGTAATAGAAAAGAAAACGAAACAAACCTTTCAACAAGCACATATTAAGCTTTGTTATTCTGGGCTAGGGTAATCTTTGAAAAACATGCTTAAGAAAACAGTATACTTCTAATATGCCATACATCTCCTAGATTCTGTAAGGTCCATGTAACTATAAACTTTTTCAACCGTTATCAGGAGCCACTAAGTGATAAAGAGAGAAGGGCATTCCTAAAAACAGTAAGACTGCATAACAAAATTCCTGTTGTCTACCACTATTTGAAATTACAGCAGGGTCTTCTTTTTGATATTACTTGTTTAAGAAAATGCCTTCTCCCCAGAGGAGAGCCCAAGCAGATGTAAACTAAATCCCCAGTTGCTTCAGAACAAGTTAGGTTTTCACTTGTTCCAAGAAGTTAAAAAATCAGTAAACTAAGAGGAAAATCACATTCTTCTTTCTTGAATCTAGCTTGCATTATCACACAGACAAATTCTTAAGTCAATATATTTTAAGGTCAGAATACTCGTGAAGATACAATCAAGGCTCTGTTTGAAACTTGGAGGCAAAATTAGAGCAAAGTTATTAGGGGGAAATGGAAGAAAAAATCTATAAAAAAGACTCAAAATGAGTCAGAGGGCAGAAGGATGATGGACCATGTTTATTTAAAAATATGCCAACTGTACACAAGGAAAAACGTGCTGTGAAAAAAATTGTACATACATCAGTTGGCAAGAGTTTAATAATTTTCAGTTCTCACTGGACAAGTAAGCTAAATAATTCAAGGCACTTTCACAGCTATTGAATTTAATTTATGAGCCTAGATTGCTGATTTTGCGAATGGTTCGGGGAAATCTGCACCAGTCCATATCATTATCACCTTCAATTCTAACTCTCTTACAGCCATTTGGGAATGTTCAGTGTGAAAATTAAGTGTTTTACAAAAGCTGAGCTGGTGAGATTCTAGCTTTACACGTGATTCTTTACTCTTCAATCATTGCTGCCTTTGTTTCTAATTATCTCACATTACAGAACAAGAGAAGGAATCCAGAGTCAAGTGGAAATCCACTGTGCTGAGTGCTGTAAAGACAGCTAGAGACAGTCCCTGTCCCAAGCAGCAGGAGAAACAGTAACAATCTTCTAGAAGGTAAGAAAATAGCAACTGTTTAAGAATATTTTGCAGGGCTGGATTGTTGAAAGATTAGGTATTAGATCTACTGGGGCTGCCTCATTTTCAATTAATATAGTTACATTAAAATGAGACCTAGTATCACCACATTTGGAGTAATGCAGAGCAAAGTCATGTGGGGGGAGGGAGGAAGACAGCAAAGCAACTGCTTACAATCAACACATAAGCATTGGAAGATAAGAACAAAATACTAGGGGATGCTTATCAAAGATCTATAAATGTAACCTAGAGAAAAGAAAACTCGTGGGGCCATAGCTTGAATCTATAAATACCTTCAAAATATAAATATAAATGAAGGAAGGGAATTACTCAATCTCAGCAGATGCTGAGACGCAGAAGCAGGCTAACAAGGAAGGAGCTGAGACTAAGCTCAGAGCACATTTCTGAATGCTAAAAGCAGTTGGAGCTTGAAAGACTATCAAAGAGGGTACCATCCTGCTAATACACAATGATGTATTCAGAGAGGCATTAGTAGGAAGAAAGGCAGGTAGGGTGCAATCTTGCAAAGAGTAGAAAGCCAAGCTGTCCGCACAAGCAACCTTCCTAGCTCCCACATCTGTCTGGTGTCAGGAACAGCCTGAATGGATTCTCAGCCCTTGGGACAGGTGTTTACAGCACTCAGGCTCCTGCAACGTGACAGTAAAGTAGTAGCTGGAGGGCAAATAACCTCAGTGGCACAATAGGCACAAAGACCTTTTGGAAGCCAAAAGGCAACAAAATCCAAATTGACTTGGGGGAACTTAGGAGAGTTTTGAGGTCAACTTCCCCCCAGAGCATTAAGGCTTTTCTTCATTTCTTTTGTTGAGGGGAAGCTTGCAAAGCACTGACCTGGCCCACATGGAGATGCTGTCCTTGAAAACCTTTCTCTTAGGACAGACACATGGACAAAAATGAAAAATTGTATGTGGCAGGCCTGGCAGTCCCCCACACCTACCCACAAATGAGACCTGAAGGTAGCTTGTTTTGTGCACATTACATGGGGATAGGGGAGTCTGGGATTCCCAATGTAGCATTTGGTTGAGTAGGAACAATGTAAGTATCCTTTGGATTTCTGTCAATCTTTGATGGTTACAGAAGGGTGAGAAGGAAGTTCAGACTTTGGCGTTGTTTGGATAAACCTGCATGCAAGAGCGCTGTTAATGCAACATCCCATGTTAGGAAATCACATGCATGTGGTACTCCATTATATTTCAGCCCCATTTATTTAAATTTTAATGTCTTCTTTAATTGCAGGGCCTACTATTATACCTGAAAAAACAGGCACATCTATACTGCTGTAGGACTACTAATTTATTCAGTTTCTTGTGGTTTTCCACATCTGTACTAGCAACTTCAACATTGCAGAAAGAACTGTCACATAAAACATGTTCCATTGTCTTGGCTACTGAATCCTGACTACTGACATTACTTTAGATGTGTTACTGGTGAAACAATGTTTTCGTAGTGCAAAATGCCAGGCTTGATAGAGACCTGACAATTCTTAAGCACCTCAGCTTCTAGCATCTTCAATGATTTCCTGAAGACCAAGTCTCTTCAAAGGCTTTAGATCCTTTAAAGCTCAACTAACTATAAACAGCACAGAAGAAGGAATAATTCTCCCAGTTAAGCCTCCCACAGAGACTGTTCTCTGTGCCAGTGTACAGATGAATGGGCTTTGAATGCTAATTGTAACACTGTGTGTACTCTTCCTGAGCTAATCAGCTCACAGGGTACAGACAAGCAACTTTTATTATCAATTCCATTCCAGCACACAAACCCTCCTGAAATGCTTTTCCAATAGCTAATTTAGAGATCTCCCGTTGGCTTAGTTCAGGCTGTGGAAGGTTTGTAAACAAGCTGTGTTATTCAAGAGGAATTTGCTCTCTCTCACTGTCTCTCTTGCTTTCTCTCTCTTGCCTAAAGTATTAAGATCTAATGGAAATAGTTGCCTAAGAGAGGGAAGCAAAGCATGCTAATACCTATTGGCAAAGGCTCATGTTCAACGTCCCAAGAGGTTTCCTGTGCAATAGACGAGAAAACTCACTTGCAGACCGAAGTATCAGGGTATCACTTGCTTTACAAAGTAAAAAAATCACTGCAAAAAAGAAGTTATTTTCTCCATTTGGTAGTGGAGTAGTCCTTACTATTAGAAGTAGAAATTTTGGTTTGTCCCTCACTTTGAAATGAGATATTCCATATATAACCAAAGCAGTGATAACCTCTCCTGGGAACCCTGCCAATGTGAACTGCAGACAGCATCATCAAGCTGAATGCTAAGAGCTTCCCCAAACTCTGTATGGCTGTTCAGATTTGTATGGAACAGGTCAAGAAGTGCCACTAAAACTGAATCTTTTCCTTTGCTACAAGTGACCACAACAGCAATTTGGAGGAGTCACATTCAGATGAGATATTCTCTGCTTTTAAAACCCCAGTAAATGTACTCCTAATCCATTCAGAATTCTGTTTTGCTAAACAAAAAGTGCAGTCTCACAGAAAGGAGGCTTCTAATGTTTCTGGCACTGCTCTGTCTTAAATCTTTGGGGAAAGAAAGTGCAGACTGTGGAAAAATGAGCCTTTTTTATAAGCTCAAGTGTGTGAATAGCTGGTAACAGTACTCGGGGGAAAAAGAAACTTCAACCAACTACTCCTCTCACTCATCCCCCTCCCTTGAAAAGAAAAAAAAAAAAAAACAACTAACAAAAAAATCCCACCAACAAAAAAAAAACCACCAGCCAGAGACAGAACTCCTTGTTTGAGATGAAAGGAGTTTTGTAATTTAACAGTATTCTTACTAAAGAACAAAGATCTTAGTGTAGCTGAAGTGAACTTTCAGAGACACTTTGTACCTTGCTGGAAGTTAATTTCATCCTATTGTGTCCATATTCCACTGTAATAGGTTGTTACATTGCTATTACACTCCTGTTCTGAACTGCACCTGGGAGCTGCTACTCTTACATACTACAGTCTGATGTGGGAAAAGGTATTTGCAAGTCTCTTAAAAATCCACATTGAGTTGAAGCATGGCCAATCATTTTTCTGCCATGGAATTCAGATGCAAAACAAAGACTCAGTCTTCATATAAGCCATCCAACAAATTCCCAGTTTATGCTGAGAGAGGGAACCGCTGAATGATCTGGTCTCTCTTGCAGCTGAACACATTTATGAAAGCCACTTAGTTCTTTGGCCACTCTCTGTAATCTATTTTGTTCAGCAGAGGATCCACGTTTTTCAAAAGTCTTAACATTTTTCTTGAGCAGCTTTTGAAATGGGAAGCTGCAGACCAAACTCCCCTTCTGCTGAAGCTGGTAGCAGACTCTCACTTCTTCAGCCAGCGAGTAACTGTGGTTCCTACTGACAGTATGAGTAACTCAGGAAATAGGATTCCCACATAAGTGACCCCTTTGTTTCTCAACCACATTGACTGTGTATTGTCACAGCAGCTACTTAAACAATACAAACAAAGAGTCTAAAGAGAATTTTAGAACTGCATGAAAATGTCATCTTGTCTTTGCTTCAGACAAGGATCTCTTACATACATTTACTTTGGCTTTTTCTCGTTAACAAGGAGATGAAAATCTCAAGCATCTCATAGCTCATTATTAATACATAGTCATGCTCTGCTGCACACAAGGGACATGGAGATACTGGCAGCAGGCCCCTTGAGACAGCAGCCTGATTATACAACCCCTGTACATAGACAATTCCGAGTGACTGCTCAGAAGAAAGGACCAGTTACAGTTATTAACAACATTTGTTAGGTACCAGTAGTGTTTGTGGTGCTCTACAAGACAAACACTGTCCTACTTTATCCTTATGAGGAACAACAGATGTCAAAAGACTCTTTTGAAGGTGCAGAGAAAGTGATGACTTACAATGTTCATGTTGGGTTTGGTTTTGCTTTCCACTTTTTCTCTTATCATTAAAGGGCCTGTAAATAATACTAGAATGGTGAGGATAGGCTAGTGACAACCACTCTGATAAAATGTGCTTTGAGGAAGAATTCGAATGAGAAGAAAGAGGTACGCATGTGCTGGGAGATAACAGCAGCTACCAAGAGTGAAGGAAAGAGAACAGAGCCAATGGGGTTGGCACTGATGACTACACAAAAGGAACCAAAGACAGAGATTTGGCTTGATGAGATGTTGGGATGAAGCATTTCATCTTGGAAGGGAGAGACAGAAGACGCAATGAAGTAAAAACACATTTTGATTGTCAGGCAGAAGGTTGATGTAGGAGCTGCATTTCTGACATAGCAGTAGGGAATAATGAGGGTGTGTAGAAGGTGGGAAAAGGTTAGAGGTTATCATCAAATGCATGACACTCAAGATGAAAGAGAGTAGGATTATAATGACAAGACTTATAGAAGTTTAAGGGTGTAGAACATTAAAATATGTTTAGGGCATGAATAGAAGAAGCCACCAGATGGATGAAGGAAGGGAAGTAGTTCAGTCATGCTGTCATGCATCACTGAGGAAGGAAAAAAAACAAGAAAAACACCAGGAACAAAAGCTATTAGGAGAAAATAAGGTAAGTTGATGAGAAAAGCTTGTGAGAGCCTTTCCATCTTTTTCTTGAAGTCAGTAATATTTGGAGGAAGAATGACAACAAGGCAGCTTAGGGAAAGAAATGAAAAGTCGCAGAGGGGAACTTGGTGGGAGCAGTGGGACTTCTGCTTGGGAAACATTTGAAAAGTCTCTTGGAAATAATTCAGTACAGACAGTCCCTCTGGCTCCTGAGTGCCTGAGAGCCCTTTCAAGACATTCTTTGTAGGAAGAAGCAGAAGCAAGATGCAACATGTACATCACTCAAGTACAAAGGAGAAAATTACAAAGCGAAACCTAAATAAGTAATTGAGCACTTGTGAAAGCAAACGAAGGAGCAGGGGATAAGGAAACCAGGAGCTGCAGGGACACTAGACATATCCATAACTTAGAGGGTGTATCTGAATGGACAAATAAAGGAAAACATACAAGGAGCACTGGAAGAGCAGTGGCTGGTGACCACTGAAAATTTTGATAATGAACTGTCAGCTAGGACACAATTAGGCACCTCTATTCAGATGAGTTTCTCGGCAAAGGATGACATCTCTGATGTTCAAACATATTCTGGCTTCTTAGTAAAGGGGATGCCATGTGGATGCAACTATGAATTTAAAACAGAAAAAGGGGAAAGTTGTCAAAAATAAGGCAGCCTACAAGGCTGTATTTTCCAGAGATAAGACTAAATATATTGTTTTCTGGCATCATACCTGAAAGGCTGCATGGTTCATCTCTTCCTTTCCATTTCACAGACTTTGACAAGAGTCAGCATGTGCTCAAAGGAAATAAGCATCAGTATTAGATGCAATCAAAAGACAAGTTAATGTACTTGTTAGATTCACTCCATGTTTGATAATGTAAAGGGCTTCTTTGAAGGAATCTACAGGGCAGTGCCTAGCAGATGCCACTTTGGCTGAAATCAACAACTGAGGAATCTGGTAATTATAGTCTCAGATACTTCAACGTGTGGTTCCTGGACCCCAGGGGATACATGGATTATTTCTAAGGAGTCTGTAAAAGCAAGAATCAGTAGGCTCAGATTTGCTGTACAGGATATGTATCTTCTGTGAGAAATTTTAAGGAATGTGTAAATTAAAAGGGAAAGTCCATCTACATAGTAGTTTTCAGTTCCTTCTCTCCCCAGATCATGCAGTTGACATTGAGAAATATTACATAACCGTAATTAAGCATGCAATAACTTCCTCTTTTCTTGAGTTTTAGGAAGATTTTCTTTCTCTCTCTTCCTCCCCCAGGGGCATTCCATACTATTTAGAAAGCATTTGTTAAAAGATAGATTAATCTATATATAAGATCCTAAAAATGAGATGAATATCTGAGCTCTCCATTATTCTAGACATAGGCCACATGCAGTACTTACACGTAGTCAAGTGACTCAGTTTTAATGAGACTATCACAGTGGAGAGTAAAGAAAGTATTTATACTTTTACTCCCCAAAATAATGGGCAATTGTTCCTTTCTTTCCAAAACTGCCACTTTTATCAGCATTTATCCTAGTCCTTTATAGAATTCTCTCACTTCAGCAGCTCCAAGTTTAATTCTCACAGAGAAGGAACTGAGACAGGACACTGGGATTTGCTTTCAGGAAAGAGGAAGGTTATATTAACCATACCAGCAAGTGTTCTACTACTTCCTTTAGTCTCAAATTATTAGTCTGCTTAATAGGAAGGTCAGAGAGAGAAGGTTTGCAAATATATTTTTATTTTTTTCACATCAGAGGATACACTTCAGATCAACCCTACAAGTAGTCTGAGGATCATAATAAACCCCACAGCTTTCACCTGAATGTTAATTTCTACATGGCATTCTGCAAGCAAATGGAAATTCACTCTTCTTACTCCAAGTCAAGCAGAACTCATTCATTTCTCAGCAGGACACACCCTGAGTTCAGTGCCCCACTACTGGATCTGTACAACTTCTAGGTTGTTGCAGTGTGAGCAAAGTGAGCATGCACTTGCCTTCAAAAGACAAGAGAAATACACTCTTTTTGTGTCTCCCTAGGCAGAACTACTTGCTTCTCTGATTATCAAAAAAGGATAAATACTGCTTTTCCTCAGAGCAGTTAGACAAGGAAAAAAAAATACTGGCAAGTGGCCTGAAGAAATTAATATGCATTTCAAGACTAAGAGTTAGATTTTTTTTATTATGCTACACTATTTCCCCTTTTTCTTTCCACAGATAGCATTTATACAACACACTTAAGTCAGTTTTGAGCATAAACGTTCTTTTTTCTCAAAAAGAAGGCCAATAGGAGACAGGAAAATATAGGTATATAGCCTTTTCTGAAGAACATGCATTTGCTGTACACTCTTAACAAAAAAGAGTGATTTTCCCAAATGCCTAACAACAGATACTGGACTGTACAAGAAAATTATGTATGCTTTAATCATGGAGAGCCCTCTGAATCTGTACATTTGACCTGAAGGCTACAAAGGAATGTTTAAAGGAAATATATGACAGGCAAGATCAAGTAGATGAATAAACATGAAAGGGAAGAAGGGGATCATATTTATGTAATTCACATAAGTTGCTTCAAGTATGACTTCAAAATAGTATCACCTTTTTTCCCTACTTTCATAGAAGTAAAAAGGAATTTCTTTTGAATTTATATGAAAGATGACACATCCACTGTATCTTTGTCATGCAAAAAAAAAAAAACAAAAAAAACCAAACAGTTTTCAAGCAACACTCTGTTGTAACTTATTTCTGCTTTTCCCAATTAAAGAGAATTAAAATGTCACATTTAATTTCTTGTAGGTAAAGGTGCATAAGCCATTGGAAAGTCAGGGCAGTCCGTTGGTGGGTGTAGAAAGTTCTAAAACTCTGCCTGTGTTTAAGAGGCCCACCATCTTCCACAGATAATGCCAAGCATTTGTAAGAGGGCTCTCTCCTGTCCTTGAGTTCAGTGTTTACTCAGAGCATTCTCTTATTCAGAGAGGACACTGCAAGCAACAGCAAAGGGTGGCACCTTTGAAAAATGGTAGAGAGTCAGGGAATGTTCTTTCTGGATGACAATCATACTGACATTTTCAAAGTTGGAAAAGCCTCATAAAGTTCCTCCAAGCCTCCAGTTTTCACCCTTGGAATCTAACCAGCATGACTATTGGCAGTATGGGGGCTGCATCTGTGTCCTGGGATTAAGGTGGTCAGTAGGGCATCCAAATTGAGGAGACTGCTGTGTATAGCTGGTTACAGATGTGGTTTAGGTCTGGCAGGATTCACTAGTGCACAGCTGTACTGATCTCAGTACTAAACATCTACCCAACTACAGCAAAATTACATCAAACACTATAACTCTAAAAAGTGTCTCAGAAAACAAAGAAAGAAAGGCAAAAATCGGTTCCAGTAAACCTGCTTCAGTTGCCTGTAAGTTGACTACAAGCAACCAAACAGTTTGATGCAGTCTCACAACAAAATGAGTCTGTGCAACCAAAGGCACTTTTTCAATACAGATGTAGCATGGGCTAACCAAAGTTGACACACAGCTGGATCTGCTTGTCATATCAAGGAGATATGGTAATCAGCAGTAGCTTTGGCAGGAGTGACCATGGAACAATGAATTTCAAGATCCTGACAAGTGTGAGGGAGGACAGCAGCAGAGCACTTAGATGAGCAGACTTCAGTTTATTCAGGGCACCCTAAGTGGGGTCTGGTGGGAGGCAGTTCTCAAGGGCCAAGGATCTCTGTGAATTCAGTAGACCTCCAAGGACAGCATCCTTTGAACACACAAATTATCTCCCCTGAAATTCAGGAGGACAAGCAGATTCTTCATGAAAGTTTTGCTAAGCAGGGAGCTTGAGATGAAGTTTCAATGTGAAATGGCAGTGTATAGGAGATGGAAGCAGGGGCAGGCTATGAAGAACGAATTTAGAAATATTTTCTGTGCACGCAAGAACAACACTAGCAAAGCTAAAATTTACTCAAAGTTGACACCTGTAGGGGGTATCAAGGGTGACAAGAACCCTTAGTATAAAAAAAACAAACAGGGAAACTGTTGGGATCTTTGTTACATGGGATATGCGACAGCAAGCCCAAACATGGCTGAATTAATCAGTGTCTTCTTTGCCTCAGTCCTCTCAAACAAGATTTCCCAGGCTTCACTGTTTAGGAAAAAATGTTCAAGTGTAATAACTAACAGCAGAAAATGAGGATTACAAGAGGAAAAAGGCATAAATGGAAACAAGAGAGTTCCAGACTGGCTATAAGGAAAAGCTATTTTCCCCATAGGAACAATGGGTAACATGCTGGTCACAAAGGTTTTGCAGTCTTCAGCCTTGGAGTTTTCCAACGTTCAGCTTGTTAAATCCCTGAGCAATCTGTCCTGATCCTTCAGCTGGCCCTGCTTTGAGCAGGAGGTTGAGACATCCTGTGTTATCATATGATTTTTCTGAACATGACTACCTGCAGCATGATGAATCCTGAAGAGTGCTGCAACTTCTTTCTTAAAATTGTTTTTAGAAAATGAGAACACTTTAACAGAACTTGCATGAAAAAGAAAGGAAGAAGACAGATCATAGTGTTTTATATACCTTTCAGAGCCATGCAGGCAAGTAGTGTCCAAGGCACCTAGCTTGCTAGATGTTAAGGGAAATGTGAAACTAAGAAACTCCCAATGAAAGAGCAAACAGCTGCTGCATCTACAAGGAAAGGAAAACAAATAATATGCAGCTTTTTATTGCAGTGGTATTCATACTTTTATTTCCACTCACAATAAATTTGGTAACATCAGCAAAATTTATTCTAGATTGCAAGGCTAGGCAAATATCTATATAAATCTAGTGCAGCGCTTGGACTCCTGGCAGTTGGCCAGAATAGCTCTCTGTGTAAACACGTTTGGCTATTTCTATATTAGCCGCTCATGGCTATACCTCTCTCCTGGCCTATCAAGCCAGATTACCCTTTATTTTATGTTTCTTTGTGTGGAACAAAATCTAGCAGTGGAACAGCATTTACAGGCAATATAATATGGAAATGATATGCACTGCAATTAAATAAATGTCCAGTCTTCTGAGTAAGGTCCATTTAGGAATGCTCTTCTGACTTTAGAAAAGGACTCTAGTTCCTATGTTCCAAGTTGAAACAATAAATGAACTGTGTGAGTGGTAAAGTTAGCTGGAGAAACAAACAGAGGAGATTTGTGCAGTGACATAAATTAGGACTTAAAATTATCTTAACAGTTTACATAACATTTGCTGTGCACGAATCCATTGCATGTGGTGTTTAATATTGCATATATGCTTTGGCAGATCCAGTACAACTTTACAGTGAAGCAAGGACACAACAGATGACAACTCTCCATGAAGCAAGAAATGTAATAGCTGTATTCATATACTGCAGATACAGTGAAATGAATCTAGGTTTATTGCTTATTTATTTATCTGCATGTGGGATTGTTTTGTCTGTTTCTCAGATTTTGGGTTGGGTTTTTTTTTTTTTGTTGTTGTTTTGTTTTGTTTTTGTACATGGGTCACTATTGCCTAATAAGAACTCAATAGTAAAGTACAGAGTACATCACTTGACGTTTAGAGTCCAGTGCCTATTGCTTCTTGCAACACAGCTGTAGTAATAAGGAGCAAATTGAGTCAGTGATGCTGTTCAAATCAAAATAGGAAAGAAGATAACCTTGCAAATAAAATGGCGTGCAAAAATGCATATGTGTTTCATCCACATAATTGTAACTCTGAACTGTTACTCTCTGCAGTCCTTATGACAGATTTTAAATATTTGGACTGAGGAACATAAAAATGCCCAATCACCCTACACAGAAATCTGTGGTTAGAAGACAATTGCCAGAGAGCATTTCAGAGCCCTCAGAACACCTTGCTATATGTTTGCCGAGAGGACTCAATGAAGAACTTCAGTAAGCCAAGGACTTGCAAAGGGTGCCCTTTGATGAGGGGCACATTACAGATATAGTTCTTGCTCTGTGCAATCATCAAAAACCATTTAAAGTGCCAAGATCTATAGTTCTGCTTTCTGCTACATATACTGTCATCAGCAAAATCCACACAAAAAATTAGAAAACAAACCCCCAAAGTAAACAGCTACCTCCCAGAGGACCTGGGTCAAGGTCCTTGTTATCATCAAGTTGTGGCTTTGTCCTGACTGCAGAGTATCAGGGGGAAAAAAGGCTCTATATGCAATCTATCCCTCCAGTATGTAGATGAAGATGTGACTTCTGGAAGTCCCAGAAGGTGCAGATATGGCATACAGGGTTGTACCAGCCCCTTTGAGCTTTGTTTGCCATCAGTGATAACAGGGCTGTTTAAACACACTCTGCTGAAGAAAAAAGCATAATTTTCTATTCAAGTGCTTCAAGAACAAGCAGCCAGTCAACTTAGTGCTGAAGGAAGGAGTCTAGGGCTTAATTTCCAGGAAGGTTGTCTGTACTACAGCAGTTATGTCAGAGGAACAGTATCTACTTTACACAACAAAATATCCTTGAACTATTAAGCTGCAGGTGAAGACTGCAAATCAAAATTAATTACAAGCATGTCTTGGCTGCATAGAGACAGAAATGCTGCAGCCCAGTAGAGAAATAAGAAAAGTCAACTAGGGCACTCGTGTGAGCATTTAACAAGAACTTTTATTTTGAAATGTGTGGAGGACGCCACTGTGAGGGTCAGCATTTAGCAGCTTTCCCCTAATTTGGGGTACTTTTGGTATTGAGACCAAAAGAAATGATTCACTTCTGTCTTTTTTGGACATAAAACTATAGGGAACTCTCATAGGTGAGGATGACAACTACCTTTTTTTTGCTTTAACCATTTTAACCCCATTGTGAACACCCTTTGCCCTGCTCTCACCCCCTGCTTTTTATTCAACCATGACTACATTTTGGGATAAGATTATCAAAAAACTGGGATAAATTTCACTGTGATTTTCCTTGGCACAGCATTTCAAATGAAACCATTTGCTATTACACACCCTGATAATGGCACCCCTAGGTACAATACCCTGTTCCAGAAGATCTGTGTTAAACATTATGAATTCCCAAACAGTTACCTCCTCGGGAACAAAATCATTAAGCTGGGTAGCCTGACTTAATTAGACTTAAATGTCATCAGTGATTCACTCTGTTTTAATAAACTCATCTGTTTTCATGTCAGTTCTGTAATTTACACCACAAAAACCCAGTCATGTTGTTTGAATGTCTCAGGAGCACAGTTAGAAACTATCTGAAAATCTTTCAGGGCCGCATTCTTACAAGTTTGATGACACTGTAACAGATGCAGACAGTGTCAGTGAAGGTAAAGCCTTTTCGAGGAAAAGCATCACAGAGCACTTTGTGGCTACTAGAAAATTTGGAGGAACAACACAAAAAAAAAGATTTGGAGGAGGAGCTCTTTTGAGAAATGTGCTTTGCCATAAAGTTCTGAAAATGAGCAGAGTGAGAAGAAGAAGGCATAAGAAAATAGGTGTTCATATGAAACCCATTTCAAAATGGTAAGCTTTAAAATTTGCCTGGCAGCGTAGCAGGTCCTCCATCTTCCCTAATTCTTTTGGAAAGAAGTGCCAGAAGTGTGGGTCAAGAGGCAAAGAACAGCCTTTCTTTATATATATACATATATACTCTATTTGTCATGACCTTTCACTATACTTGGGCTTTAAAGTTGCCTCAGAAAATCTGTGTAAAAGTATTACATACATTCAGTCCTCTGGCAATTTAAAAATCAATATATACCTTACCAATATGCTACATTTTCACATGTGGGAGGGCAGGAAAGGAGCTGTGGCAAGGATCTCACCTCTGTGCACTGAACCCAGCAGTGCACACAAACCATCCTAAAGGAAATTTGAGCACTCTGCTGTGGATCTGCATGTGATAACCTCCAATGCACAAATGCTAGGAGCATGCTCTCGAACTCTCAAAAGAAAGTCTATACATTCCTCTTTGATGCCGGACAGAGGTCAAAACATATATAAACAACTATAGGTTACCTAAGTCTCATAAGGTTGGTACTTACCACTGTGGTGGATCCAGTCTAGGAACAGCATTTGCCGGGTGGGAAGCCTGCCCCAATCTACTTCAAAGCACATTTGGGAGTAAACAGGTATGCTAATGAAGAAATTACACATGCTACTAATTTACCAGCTCTCAGAGGAACATTAACAGCACAAGTTGATTGCATATGCAGAAGCAAGAAGGTCCTATACCTGATCAAAGATATTTGTGGGTACAGCATTCCTTTCTGTGCTAGAAACAAGCAGGACAGGCAATATACATACAAAATTATTCATAATGCACCTCCTGGTCAGATTAACAGGGGTAAAGGCTCACCCTAGTTGGTGATATTTCTAATTAGAGACTGAAACACAGCACTTGACATAATCTGTGATTAAAGAAGAAAAAAACCCAATCAACTGAACATACAAATACACTATGTAGGTTTGTTTGTACGGGTTTTCTTCCTCTACAAACACTGAACAGATTTATGTGCATGAGATTTATGCACATGGTTGGATATTGCTGAAAGTGTGTTTGCTTTCCATTTTGTTTAAAGCAGCTCCACTGCAATCAGGTTTGTTTATTTACCTGGTATTTGACAAACTGTCTCTGACACCCAGCTATCAGGGGTTCATGACCATGTTTCTCACTGGAAACTCCATTCTCCTAATTGTTGCTGTAAGCAGGACAACACAAGAGGTGGTTTTGCCTCCAGGCTATGTCAGCTGGGTCTAGTATCAGCCATGTTTTATTACAACCTGTAAGACTGAGATCTCTTTGATTGTCCTTCGCAAGACTTCAGTTTTCCTTTTTTTTTTCTTGTTTTTTTCACTTTCACATATACTCACATACAGAAAGTATATTTAAAGGAATATATTGATCTTAATGACCTCCCGAAATTTATCCTGGGGCTAATCAGAGGCTTGCTGTGTTGTGCTGGCTAAATCTATCATGGTATTGAATAATTCACAACATGCCTTAAAGGCTCCAGACTAGGTGATTTACCCCATATTAATGTGATGTTTTTGCATTTTAATAGGCTTATGTTAATGTTTTACAAAATGATAAAGCATTCTTCTGAACTCTCCAGTGACAAGGGATGATGGTATGAACCACATAATTCTAGCAAAGGACAGCCAATAACATCAGATTTATGAGTGTTGCTACAGCATCTGTTGTAAGCTTGAGCCAGACCAAACCATTTTGTTGAGACTTATCCCTATTCTGACTGCATAAGTGGCTTTTCCCAACCTGTCTGACACTTTAATGGAAGTAGTCAGGCACAGGAGAAAAGGTATGGCATTCTGAAAGCAGAACTAACCTTTCCAAACTGTTTTAGCACAGAGGTTTTCATATCCCTTTGAGAAACGACCTAGAGGAGAACAAGAAGGATTTCATTGCTCTAAGATTGGAATTTCAGAGAGCAGTGCTCACTAGTGGGGTCATATTTTTCCATTTGAAAGGGAGACAGCCTCTCAGCAGAGCTCAATGTGTTAGGCATATGTTGGGTGCTGAGAATTGTAAAATGCAGGTCAGGTGATGAGAACACTCACACCACTTCCCTCCAGCTGTACAGCATCTTTATATCTCAGCTGCTCAACAGATCACAGGAGTGCTTTTCCCAGCCTCTCGAGAGAAAAAACAAATTACATTTATCTCTTAAAACCTGCTTGTGTGCTTCTGTGAGAAGGGAGTTGAGGGTGGGGGGGAAGCCAGAACATCTATTCAATAACTGCTTGTAGTGGCATCCATGTACCAACATAGGATGGAAACGAAAGGGAAAAATACTCCAGCCTTGAGCCTTCTGGTAGATGGCAAGGTGGGAAATGAACTCCAGTTCTGCTAAATGCAGACTAATATATATAAGAGGGTGGGGGAGGAGAACTGATTACACTGCTGACACCAGTCAACTCAAGCCTTTGAGAATGGGACTTGCTGGCAAGTTACATGGAAGATGGTGGCTTCCCATCTTCATACAAGGAAAGGCTAGAGTAGAGGGGAAAAAAGGAAAAAAAGACAGAGAAATGGGAATCGGGAGTGAACAACAGTACAGAAACTTAACATAAAACAAAGTGTGCAACAATATCTGGAATGGTGTACCATATCCTACCACTGACAGGCAAAAAAATTGCATTTATTGATTTAAAAACCAGGTTTTTGTTGCAAAAGGCAAAAAAATTTCTTACATGAGTTAATGTTTCATAATTTCTCTGACAGAAAAAAAGAGGGCAACACTTAACAGAGAAAGCCATCTAGAAATGCTAAGATATTGAGTGCTCAGGTGCTCACCTATCAAACAGAAAATTCATTTCTGGCATGTGGCTTGCACCTAAGACCCAAGCCTTGGCCTCACATACTCCAACCCAGTTCCACAAATGCCATGATGTAGAAGCCACAATGAATATGCAATGCACTGTGGAACATCTGCTGTTGGTTTTTAAATTGTCTGCCAGCAATTATGAAATACACCTGGGAAGTATAAAACCCAGGTTTTCATGCAGTGTTAATTTAGATGACCATATTAGCCTCTGGCTTACTGGCTGCTATGAGGTGGGGCTGCTTGTTTCTAGAAAATTCAGTCTGCACCTGAGAGGTTTTCATGACAGCAGTTTTGTTAAGATTGTCAATGTTAAAAACCACCACAAAAGCATTCACTAGTTCTTCTGGACATTTCTAAAAACTATTAGAACTATTTTTCACACCACATGCAATTGAACTGTGGAGACTGTGGCTACAGTTCAGAAAATGACACAAGAAGTGACTGAACATTTAAAAGGATAACAAAAACATCTGGAATTTAAATTATTGCTATCAATACAGAAGCTGGAAGAAACACTAAACTGCATGCTTCAGATTTTAAGCCAATCTTAGCTACTAGGTATTAGTAGCAGATTATCCTATCACTGCTTAATTTAGGATCTCAGGAATCTGTATTGGAGCATCTGCTGCAGTCAGTCAGGGAACTGAAGTCATGTTGGTATTTATGTTCTTCTCTACCCATAGCATGTGCAAAACTTAAAAACAAGCTGTGAGAATTAAACCATGCACGTGGCTGATGAGAACATTGTTACATATGCACCTCAGATTAAATGCCTACATTTGAAAATGTTGGCCATAACGTACCTCTACCACTGTAATGAAGAACCCGTAAGACCATTCAGGTACAATGACATCCTGAATCACAGAAAAGAACCAAAAGCAATCTCAGTAGAGATCATATCCCACCTCCCAGGCCCTGAGTGTGGAGTAGATCAGAAAGAGCAGCTGATGTGCCTTCTCAGGCAGGCTCCTTGAACACTGCACTAGAGCATTTTCCTTTTTTTGCAACTGTTGCCTCATGTTCAGCTTGTGATCTACTACATCTGCCAGGTCCTTTTCTGAAGAGCTGTTAGTAATGTTGAAATCTATCCTGTGCTTGTGTAGCTGATTCTTCTTGTGTAAGAACAGAACCTTTACTCATCCTTACTCAAACACATCCCACACTTTCATGTCACTCAGTGTTTTGTCATGACTTCTCCAAATTCTCATCTTCCCTCTTAGTTCTCTGTGGTCTCTCTTAGCACTGTGTTATCTGCAAATGGAAAAAATGCAGTTTCTATCCTAGTGTAAAGGCCTGTGACAAAATCATCTGCATCAATATGGACACCTTATAAGTGCAAAGACAAACCAAAAATCTTCAAAGTTGAGTCATTGCTTTCTTAGCAATTGTAGTCAAACCAGCTTAAACTTGAAATCTAGAAACATAGTTTTTTTCATTCTTTTGCTCGTTAAGCACTTGTTTGTTGCAGTTAAAAATCAAGCATTTATTTCATTCTAAAATCAAACTGAGTTAATGTCAGGAGCAAATGACATGTATTTCTCTTTGAGTACTAGTCAAGTTAAACATCAGTCATACAAAACCAGATTTACAGCAGAAATGAGTTTCTTTCTCAGAATAAATTAAGCAGAAAGCCTGTTATTTCCTCACTCAATCTTCTGCATACAACATATGTATTGTAAATATAACCCATGACTTTCAGGTCTGTATAATTTAAATGCATCCATATTTTGCAAAAGTATCCTTGAAACTTACTTTCAAGACACAGATTGTTCTGACACAGGAATCGTTTGGGAGTGGATTAGATAATAAGAGCGAGCCTGCAATGGGGAAGAAATTTTGGTCCATAGTTCAAAGACTTTTATCTTTTCTAATACCAAACTTTAATGAAGTAGCTCTTCTCCTCATGGTAAATACACTGGACTTTGGAAATAAATTATTTTATTTCTCTATACTTATACAGCAAATTACAAATCCTCTCCACCAAGCTGGATAGAAAGAATGTTCTATGTTTTAGATAGAGTTTCATGAAGTAGTGGAACAGCAACCATCATTCTGTAAGAAAAGTCAGAAAAATGGGAGTTTAAGAATACAAGCAAGAAACCTTCTTAGTGGAACTTGTGTTCCTCACTCTTAAGAACATGAGTAAGAATTTCTCTCTGTTCTGTCTTTGCAAGTTCTCTTCAAGTAAGAATATATTGTAAGAATATATTTGGTGTCTCTGTATTCTTGCAGGACTTCTAGAATATTTTTTTCAGCATTACAAGACTTAAATGAGAGATGCTGTAAAAGTGGAAAGCATGATGACAATAATTTTTGTTTCAATATCTCAACAATGATGACTTAATACTATTCTTCCCTCAATTTCTTAGCTGAAGCACTTGGTAACCTGCTCAATCATCCATATAGTAAAATTCCTTATTTACAGAATTAAAACTTATCCAGATTAAATTTTCTCCCTTGAAACAAAAACTTCAACACTTTGCAGAAATATAATCAAGCAGATGTCAAGCAATGGTGAGAAGCATCTGAAGAAGCTACTGAAGTTATGAGTGGGTTTGTGTAGTTTTAAATTTTGCATCTTTTCCATTCTGAGTGGCAAGAGAGTGGCGACTTATTCTTGTTGCATGAATTATGTTGTAACCAATCTCTTTTTCACAGGGCCTTCCAAAGTAAAAGATTACTTAATTTAACACTTTATGTAAAATAAAGCCTAAAATAGGATGACTAACTACTGCAGTTATACTGCCCTATCATGAGCAATGGTGCTTGAGAACCTGAAAAGACCTTGTTCCATAGCATTACAGAGCAGAAAGCCTTTTACCTGTAATACCCTTGGATAGATGTGCTGGTCAGGTCTGTACACTCTGTCTTACACAGAGGAGCTTAAGTTATGTCTGGTGTTTTTTAAGTTCTACCACAAAGCAAAACATCAAAGATAGTGGTTTTTAACACTTTGAGTTGTCACTTCAGGGCAGAGACTATTTTTGTGTTTATAGGACACCTAATAAAACAGGGTCATAATTGGATTAAAAGGTCAAAGAATTTTCAAAATAGAAATAATAAAAAATAACTGCTATAGTTATGTGTTTCACAGAACCAGCCTACAGACCCTAAAGAACCTGGCTAGAATGGCTGAGCCAATAGAGAGCAGGTGATAATTGATTTCTTATGTATGCCAAGTTCACACTAGGACTTAGAGCAAATCTTCTTGCTGCAGCTTTAGCTCTGTATTCCTTTACTTAATCACCATGGACAGTGAACGGATCATCCTTTTTCTTTCTGAAGCAGCCTTTTATGCTCCTGAAGACTGTTAATTCAAGTGTGTTCAGTATTCTGTTGCTTGCTCTCAGAAATACCAATTCACTTGGTCTTTCTTTGAAGGTCATGTGTTGTAGACTTGTGCTTATTCTCATTGCTATTCCCCAACAGACTCTTAACTGTTCATTTTATCCTTGAAGTGCAATGCTCTCTTCTTGACCTAGCAGGAATATTGCAGCACTGTTAGGTATAGAAGGTTTCCAGAAAGCTGATAAAATACATTCTGTTAAAAGTTGAGTAGCAAAAGAAAAGCTAGAGAAGTGATAGTCCTTAGCAATACCTAGGGTACTGTTTATTAATGTTAACACAGTAATAGGGGTATAGAAACATAAAATTTTTAAGGTTGGAAAATCTCTCTAAGATCATTGAGTTCAACCATTAACCCAGCACTGCCAAGTCCACCACTGGACTTGTCCAGTGTCCCCAAATGCCAGATCTACATGTCCTTTTTATACCTCCAGGAATGGTGACTCCATCATTTCCCTGGGCATCTTGTTCCTATGCTTGACCACCCTTCCCACGGTGAAATTTTTTCCTGATATCTAATCTAAACATGCCCTTGCACAACTTGAGGCCATTTCCTCTCTGTCACTTATTATCTTGGGAGAAGAGACCCGCCCCAGCTCACTACACCTTCCTTTCAGGTGATTGTAGAGAATGATAAGGTCCCCCCTTGAGCCTCCTTTTCTCCAGGCTAAACACCCCCAGCTCCCTCAGCTGCTCCTCATCAGGCCTGTGCTCCAGACCCTTCCCCAGCACTGCTCCCCTTCTCTGGACATGCTCCAGCCCCTCAATGTCTTTCTTGTGGTGAGGGGCCCAGAACTGAGCACAGGATTTGAGGTGTGGCCTCATCAGTGCTGAGTACAGAGGGACAATCACTGCCCTAGTCCTGCTGGCCACAATATTGCTGGTACAGGGCAGGATGCCATTGGCCTTCTTGGACACGTGGGCACACGCTGGATTTTCTTCAGCCAGCTGTCGACCTGCACCCCCAGGTCATTTTCTGCCAAGGATCAGCATGCTTGTGTGAGAACTGCCAGGTAAACACTCTGTCTGCTCTGAATAATTTCAAGCTTCCTGGGGGCAGTAAAGATAAGAAACTAACACTTCTACCCTAAAAGCAGACTCCAGCCAATTCAGTTTAATAGGTAGATCTCATCTCTCCAGTGCTGCATCAGTACTCAGTATAATGAAATGAGTCATGCTGTCACCTCTGCCTACTTCTAATGCTGTCACCAAATTGCAACAGCTTAGGTAGCTCAGAAAAGCTTTCTGCTTTTTTCCTAAATTTCTGCTTTTTTCCTAAATTTAACCATCTTGGAATCGCTCTGCTATGGGAAAAGAGCACAAACTGAAGGCTTCCCAGCAATATTTCAGTGAAAAACAGAGAGAATTATGGTTCTTTCCAAAAGAATAAAATGTGATACAAGTTTAATGAGATAAAATGAGTCAGGAGATTAAATAAAAAGCTGTTCCAGAGGGACTACAAGTCAGTTTATAAATAATATACCTACTGGACAAGTTAATACAGCAAAAGATGTCTGAGGAGAGGAAAAGAACAGATGATTGAGACTGGTTTGCAGATATTTGAAAAAAAATGTGTCATAGTGCAAAGCCAGCGAGACAGTCTGCTTTAAAATATGTAATCAGTGCTTTTTTTTTTTTTTGTTGATGATAGTAAGGTAAGTGGACAGCCAAGCTCACATTGGCACAGGTGACTGTGAAGTGATTAATACTTAAGATACCTGAGGCAGAGAAGGAGAAGGGCAAGATGTAATTAAGAAGACAAAGAACACGAATAGTAATACTTTTCACACCTGGTGAGAAAGCACGCATTGTTGACATGGTGTGATAGCTACAGATGGTACCTGCAGTAGGAAATGTGTGAGAGGTAGTGGCAAAATACAAGCGTTTGGAGGACTCTTGTGAAGAAGACCTGAATTTCGAAGGTGCTTTCAAGCCAGGAGTGTTCAACTCTATAAGTCAATTGGAGAAAATGGGAGATGAAATATTGTTCTTTAATTACAAATATGTTAATGATAGCAAAAGAGAATTCACTAGCTATTTAATCAGATTGCCAGAGCTCTACTATAAAGGTTTACTTTGAGATTATATTAGGTAGTTCTCCTGTCTTTAAAATTAATTAGCAGTAAATTTCAATTTGTCCCATACTTTACTTCACTATTTTGGTAGATGTTTAAGCACAACTAAATAAATTGGAATAATTACACAATAATTAGGAACTTGAATTGTCTGAGAAATTATATTCTAATCTGCATAGAACACAATCTAAACAGAGTGAAACAATTCATGTGTAAAACCTATCAATGCATGCAATAACACAATGTATATATCACTGTGAAATAACATTTGGGGTTCTATGATCCTACTTCAGTTTTGTTTGCCTTGGAGTTAACAAATTATTAAATAAGAAACTCAGTAACAAAGCTTGCATAAATGCCTGCTCAGACTTTTATTCTAGAAGAGAAGGCTGCGATCTTTTTTGCCATTTAGAAAGGATTAAGCAACAACCTTGATAAAGCAGTAGCTTCTGCTTTCATGTTTGAGACCAGTGGCATTTAGCAAAGTCTCTAGGCAGCAAACTAAAAAAAGAATTTTTGGTATAATGCAGTCACCTTCAGCAGTGCTTCCACCTCCAAATCTTTTAGCTACCACCCCAATTATCTCCCTCCTGTATTCTAGTATCTGTCAAGCAAGCAGCCCCAAAACACGCATCACAGTCCATGCTTCCTCTTTAATTTTCCAAATAACATTTAGATCTAGGTATGATCTAATAGGATGTTTTGGATGTTGCCTTTTCAGTGAAGGAGTTACAGGCCTCAGAGGAGCAAAAATATCCATGAGAAATTATATAACTTGAATCTATGTTGTCCTCAAAAACGAATAGTTTGCTGTTTTAACAGACTACCAGCTTCTTCCCATGGGATCATTCTTAATACAAGTCTCTCAGCCTTGACAATACAGCAAATCAAGCTCCCATTTGCTCTCTGCTGCACAGCAGCTCAGGGGCAAGAAGCAGATTCTTCTTGGGCATTCAAAGGTGCTCCATTCCCACAGCACTTCTAATCTCTTATGAGAAATGAAGGTCCTGTGTTTGCTCCAATAACACCTTACCTACACCACGTGTGGAGACAGAAACAAACCCATTAGGATCTGACCCTCTTCTCAAGAAATCAAAGTGTTAGCATTCAGCCTTATTTCTTTTACAACTTAGGATAAAATAAGTAACCTTGCAATAAAACCAAGCAAAGTTGTTGGAGTAAGAAAATTACATGTGATTTTTTGCTCTCAAGAGCTGCTATATTATGTGACTGGGGAAAGAAGAGGGGATTTTCAGGAAACAAAAGCTAAGTAAATATAAGCATAAATCAGATAGCAAGCAAATGTCAGTATTTGTTGGCTTATTTCAATACAGGAATTTAAACTGATGACTTCCTGGGTTGCAGATTAAAAGGTTACAGAGGATGCAGATAATCTTTCATGCAGAGCATGTTAGAGGCTGGGAATTCACTCTCCAGTATTTGACGTACCAGTGTTAATCCTCATGTTAGCTCTTGGGAACTATCCAACCCAAGGTAAACAACCTGCTTGTCTCTTAACGAGCATCTGGGCAACAATTTACAGCGATCTCAGGTTTATATAGAAGGGATGCTGCCTAAAGTAGGTGTGCTATTTTCTGGATGGGACACTGGAGCAGATTTAAACAAGTTTTACTGAGTTAAACTAAACAAATGTTTTCAGCAAATTATAAAATTATTTAAGCAAGTTGAACGCAATCAGATAACTTTTCTAATTGATCATACACTAGAAATTATTTTCATGCTTAGCCAAATCTGCATTTATACTTTCCAGGTATCACTCTCAGCAGTAAATAATTACTATATTCCTACACATAAATGACCATTTAAATTTTTCATGCTTCAAATTTTTAAAAATATTTTTAGAACATTCTAGTGACATTTTTTCTTAACAGATACTTATTTCATACAAGAAACATGCCTTATGTGAATGTAAATTATCCTATAAATTCTGTAAACTAGTATGAACATCTAAAAATATTTAGTTGCCACTTCTTCAAAACTGGCTTTAAAATTACGTTGATCATAAGCACCTTCAATATTGGATTTGGGTACATGGGTTAGAAAGGAAAGACCTTTGTTTTCTCCCTTTCCTCATGGATGTATAGATCCTTTTCCTGATGCTGCCTATTTGGATTTTAGTTGTCTCAAATAATTTTATCTGGATGCTAGTGTCCCCAGGAACTAACATGCACATAAACTCTCTGTTATTGTATCACTAGTTTTTAAAGTAGGACTTGAAATAATTTAGAATTTAAAAAACAGAGGTACAGAGTAACCACTATTTAGCTGAAACTGGAAGGGATTTTCACCAGGCAGAATTCATATCAGAATCCCCACTCACTTCAGGAAAATGAAATTCAGCAAGAACATAGTAAGATCTAAGAGAAATCTGTATTTACACTCAAAACCACTGAAATTACATTCTTGCTGCCTTTATAGTAGAAATCAAGTAAACACAGAGAGAAACGGAAGATAAAAATACTCCTGTGAATGCAAAAGTTGGTGACTATGATTCATAATTACTAATCACTTCTTTAACATATGCCTGTAATTTGTATAAGGACTAATGTTAATCATCGTTTCTAGCATTTCTTGTTTCCTGTTCTTTCATGAGATTAAGAACTGCAAAACATTTGTCTCTTTTTAATTGGCCAGAAAAGAAAACCATGAAGATTCCTCACCAAATATTTTTTTCCAGACTGTAAGACAAGTAAGGTAAAGAAACAGGAGGAAAATTAAACAACAGGAGGGGGAGTATGAGGCACTGTTTAATGCCTTCGGCATTATTTCTTTTAGCAGTAATGCTAAGCAATGCTTCAAACTGAGATTACAGTTGAGCAGACAGAAAAGGGAAATATCATTTTGCCTGTGAAGTTCTCAGAAGGATGAACCTGTCAAGAGATAGAGAAATAGGTCACATGAAAGTTAATGAAAAGTAATAAATTGAATACATTGTGCCACAATGCTTCATCTCAATTAAAAGTTCACTTGCTGAATGCCATTTAAATTGACAGATACCCAGCTCTTATCAACCTGCCTATTTATCGTCTTTGCATTTATAAAGGCTGTTGTTTATTCCACTGGGTAGCCTCTGGAAGCCTCCTGTTGCATTTCTTAGTCAAGAATAATGGAAGTGTAAAGAAGTGAAATGCCAGGATTCATAGGAAAATGTTTCATGGGAAAATGTTTCCTTATTACAGATATACAGATGTTCGCTTCAGAGTAAACTGACATTAGAGGAAGGCTGGATTTTAACCTCTAGCAGCATCTGGCATTACACTGACATGTACTATTGATTGCTCTTTGACCACAGCAATGCCATCACTTCAGGAGGCAGCTCCAACATCCCTTTTTAAGAATGAAAGACCAAAAAAAAGTGGCTTGGAAGGCAAGATAGGGAACACATCATATCTGCACGACATTCCACACTGCTGCACCACAGCTTCCCACACAGAGGCATGATGAAAAAAATGAGCTTGCTGAAAGGGTTATGATGTGCTTACTGCTGGGTTGCAGCTTCAATATTGCATTACCCTGTTGCAAGAGGTGGGTTATAGTTTATGGAGATGACTTGAGCCACTTGTAGATGAGACAAAGTTTTGTAGCTTTTTTATGGGAAGGATACCTTAAGGCTGAAGGCAAAACACAGAATACCATATGTACTACTAAAATTGGGAACACAACTGCAGCACGCTGAAAAGAATAGGTGAGGCATCAGAAGTTGCATCTGGACTCTCATTCTCTCCAGGTCAGGTGTCTGTCTTAGAGCTCCATGTTTAAGTACTCCACCCCTCTTAGGTTAAGTACTTCACAAAACTCACTTGTGTCATAATGAGAGACAGTGTCTCCATAACTGATTGCCCATAAGTCCTTGACCTTGCTCAGGAAATGAGAGCTCTGGTGTGTAGCTCTTCTTCAGTGCCAGGATCTCAACCATATTTCCTTCAACTCCACAGTAAATGTCCACATTGTGTAAGAGTTGTGGAGCACTTTCCACTTCCCACGTTAGAGCTGTGCCACTGAGCCGTCTAAACTGCCAGCTACCAAGAGGGAGTTGGACATTGCAGGAAGGGTCACCCACTACAAGGTGGGAAGGAAGAATATGGATCTCTGTTTTGTGATACAAGGATGGATGCCAGAGTGCCACAAGCACACCAAATGCAACAGAAACGCACTGTGTGTTTGGGAGTTTTTTACTTCCAGCCTCACCTGGGGGAAGAAAATGCACCTCAGTGGATAAGAACAAAACATAACTCAAGAGATTCATCAGTGAAAGAAAAGCAAGCTCACACTTCCATGGCTCCAGTTTACAGCAGATCCAAGATAGGTGCTGCTCTGACAGGCTGGCAAATATCAATCAAATCCAGGACTACCTCTTACAACTTGTACAATTGCACAAGTATGCAGACGTATTTTCAGAGAGATTATATATGAAAAGAGGAAAGACTGTTCATCCTTAGCTCACAAACACATAAATGTACACTGCTATCATGCAAATTAAAATATCTGTGTTTGGGATTTAAAAAAAAAAATATACCTGTGTCTGAAGGTCTAAACCTGAACTAGCTGCTTACATTTAACTGTCCCAATGCCTTTATAGTTTAAGGACTTGAACAATAAGGATTTTGTACTGAATTCTTGCTGATTCTTACTGGTTCAGCATAGTCGAGAAACTGAGCACTTTGGGTAGCTGTCTCGTCTCCTTACCCAAAGCCTCAGGCTGTTAAAAGCATGAAAAAGAATGCATCAAGGGTTATTTTTAAAATGCTTCTAAGTGGAATTTGTGCTCAATTAATATTTAAGTACTGCCTACAATGCACATAATAAAATGGGAGTGTGCTTTAGAAAGCCCTGATTGAATGTGCATGTCGGCTGGTGCTCTGCTAGCCTAATGCAATTTGATTTTGACATAATGTAATGGAGCACAGTGATGAAAAACTGCAACCCTAATAAGGCTCCTCTTTTCACAGCTTATATATTTTTGGCCACTGAAGCAGTGTGCTTCACTATCTCTATCAGAGCATGTAATCTTAAAATAATTAGCCAAGATGACTTTTCTTTGTATCTTAATTAAATGAAATCTAAGTAGCAAACTATTACTTTAACATTGCAAAACCATAGGGGCATATTTTCAACTCATATATACTGGCAGCACAGAAGTCAGCTGAACAATGGGAAAACCTACAGCAGCAACAACTTTACTGAAGGGAAAGCATTGGACCAACAGGGCCTGACTGCTCTGTAGGTGCTCAGAAGAGAGCTGGCTGTGTTCCATGCTGTTTCAGTTGCCTGCTCTTAGCATCCAGGCAGATCAGACTGTGCTGTGACTTGTATAAGGTGAATTAATGTTCAAAAGAGAATTGCATCAGGTTAACAAATTAATTTCTGCTTGATTCTGGTTTTGAACACAGGTTTCTAGGGTGAAAGGCTAATGCATTAACTCAACACATCAAGCACATCTCATTATGCAGAAGTTAATTTTAATACACTCAATTTACTAAATTTTTAAGGATCCGATGCTTTCAGGGACTTTTTTCCTTCTCATGGTTATTGTATGATCTGCATCTTTTATCTAAAATGTAGTTTGTGTCAAAAAATTCCTTTCAACAAAACAGCCATCAGGCACTCATGAAATTTCAGATCATCTAGGAAGCCAGGGAAATAAGTTGTGGCAGAATAGAAGAGGATGCTATTCTCAGTCCCAGTGGGCAGCAAGGCTGTAAATATCCTGAAAAAGCACTCCTGGTATAAAAGTGTTAAGCCACCAGTGAACAGTCTGTGACACTTGAGCATCCAAGACTTCAAAGGATGTGTCCAAGACTATGTCTGAATTACACTGTGCTGAACCAACTGAAGTGGTTGGCAGCAATAACTTCACATCATGTATAGAGATGTAAGATGAAGTTAAGGGAACCTTGATGAAGTCTGTTGCTGACATTTAAATAAATTAATGATGTACTCTGTATACAAACAAGAGAAGCTGATGTTTCAGCAGTGATGGGCCTGATTAGTTTTTAATTATGATGAAGCCAGCACTTTAATGGTTTGTGTTAAGCTTTTTAAACCAAATTTTCACAAAGCCTCTTCATGTGGAAGCATAATGCTTTTACTGGCATATTCAGCTATGTGAAGGTATGTAGATACTGGTTAAATTTAAATTGTTTATCAAAAACAAGCTCCTGGACTGTCCCACCAGCAGGCGTCATTCAGGCAGCAAATGTGACCCTTCACACCTACACACCTGCTTCCTTCACAAATAAACCACAAATCTGAAGGAGGACAGGAAAGGAGTCTCTCATGGACATGTCACAAAATGTCTAGCAGCTTAATACAAACGAGCTGAGAACTGCCTCTGGCTCAGTTAATCTAGACACAGCCAATGCCATTTTCCTGTCTGCTGCACTTGCAATGAAGGGTAGTTTCTGTCCTTCTGTGATGGTAGCTGTGAGGCAACTGCTATTTTATGACAGCAATTGATGCAATGTAATAAGAGAGCAATTTTAATACGGATACATTACTGTTATTATTTTTTTATCACTTTTATATATCTTGATATTGACAATCTGAAAAAGAATGGATACTTTTTGTGTTTAGAAAAACCCATCTATTTCCATACAGCAAAAGGAAAACAGGAAATGTTAACCCTGTCTGGTAGATTCAAGAAACTCACTGAAATTCATATTATTTTACAATGCTATGGTGTTAGGAAAGCATTAGTCTTGACCAAGACTGCAGAGAATTGATTCCCATG
The DNA here is from genome assembly GCF_024509145.1 of Vidua macroura. Classification (NCBI taxonomy): domain Eukaryota; kingdom Metazoa; phylum Chordata; class Aves; order Passeriformes; family Viduidae; genus Vidua; species Vidua macroura. Next base: position 65,054,541 of record NC_071571.1, on the reverse strand, counting down.
TCATTTCTAAGTGACTATTAAAATGCAGATAATTTGTCTGAGCTGGTGAAGTAATCTCAAGAGCTCAAAGGGAAGATGTTAAGCCAAATAATAGGACAGGTATTAAGTTGCTCAAAAGGCAACAAAAAGATAATGTTAATTTATTTACTTCCCTTGCCTCTCAAGTGTTGCTTTTAATCCCTTAAAGCTGGTACAGACAGAAGTAAATTAGATGGTCTATTATTAATCAGAGAATCATGGAATCATAGAATGGCTTGGGTTGGAAGGGACATAAAAGACCATCTAGAACCCTTCCACCAGACTGAATTGCTCAGAGTCCCATCCAGCCTGGCCTTAAACTGGAGCATGCATAACTTCTCTGTGCAACCTGTTCTGGTGCCTCAACACCCTCACAGTAAAGAATTTCTTCCCGGTATCTAATGTAAATCTCTCTTCTTTTAGTTTAAAACCATTTCCTCTTGTCCTAATGCTACCTGCCTGTAAAAAGTCACTCTCCCCATTTTGTATAAGGCAATGTGGTTTCTCCAGAGCCTTCTCTCCTCTGGGCTGAACAACCTCAGCTCTTTTAGCCGGACAGAAAATATTAACATACCATTTCTGCTTATTTGTAATAATCTGCTGTATTAAGGTGATAATGTGGAATTTTAGTGTTACATTTCTATATTACAGCAAAAAAAGGTTCTGCAGTGGGAAAATTGCCAATTACCTTCCTGTCTGGAGGTAGATCAGAAATAATTTTTCTCTCTTACTCGATAGCAAAAGTCACAAAATTGTTCCAATATCCCAAGAAATACATCTAAAAACCCACATTAAGACACTGTGATAGGATAGAGGCATGTTACACTGTGATCCACTTTAAATTAAAAAGGTGTTTATGCTTTGAACATACAGCTTTTTCAGCATAATATTAATGAATGCTGATATAAGTTGTGTCATTCTTGGAGGCCACTCCCATAGGGGATTTTGGTTAGAACCTCACACAAGACATATTTTGCATTTTGTAGGTAGGGAAATGTCCCCCTAATTTAAAGGCTGTGTTAAAACATGCCACATTTGGAATCAAGATCTTATGTTTTGTCCATCTGAGGAACAGATGTTTTTACAAAATTCAGAAGTGACAAGAATTATGAAACCTGACTTTGTAAGGATGTCTCTTGTGACTGGATTTGCTAACACCTCACACAGGTTCAGTTCCAGCTGATAGTCTTCCCATTTGAGGTGCCTGCAACATATCGACTGTCTAAAACAGACTCCCCTGTGCCTCATAAGGGTGGAGTTCCTGTTACAGTGGCCACTCCTTTTACAGGGCTGCTCAAACTGCCTCTGCCTGCTGAAAACTGTGTAGAGCATAATGCATTGGAGACAACTACCTCTTCCAAATTTTTAATAATTCAGACAACTCCTGCTAAAGTCAGTAGGCTCAGATCAGACAGACACATAGAGGGACACTGTGTAAGTCTTGAAGTCTTGTTACCTTCTGAAACTTGTTCAAAAAGTGCTGCCATGCCCCAGTATGATGCTGACAGGACAGACCCAGTCTCATGTTCCTCTGATCAGCTGCAGCACACCTCTCACTGGCTTCTGACAGATGCTACAGCAATGCCATGAGACAGTTAATTACAGAAGGTGCAAGGCAAAAAATTAAAAAAAAAAAAGAAAAGAAAAGAGAAAAAAGTATCCTTAAATCTCTTTAGCACCATTTCCCTTTTCCCTGTCTCTAGCAGTGGAAGTGTACATTGCTAGCTGATGCTCAGTCTCACTCTCAAACCCTGCAGGAGAAAACACTCCTGGTGTTTTAAATGGTGTTATCTCCTTCTGTTCTTTCCCAGTGTACCATATTACCTACCCAGCCAAAAGAAGGATCCCTTTACTTCCTGCTCTGAGGTACTAGGACATACATAGCGTTAAAATTTATTCATTTGAGTGGTTGCAGATTGCAGCACATTTAGTACATGAAGAGAATTGTACTTGTGCGAGTAAATCACAAATGTGGTGACAGATACTTTTTAAGAGAACCATGTAAGAGTGTGTCAAAATATTCTTCTTTTACAGTACATTAAAAGTAATCCTAGCCTGGAACCGCTGAGAAAATAATTTATCCTGATTTTTTTTAAAGCCTGATTCAGTCCTCTTAACATAATTTCCTGAGCTTTGAACTCATTGAGTCTTCTAATAGTGTCCTTAAATGAGAGAAGGAGGTAATTTTCTCTCTCATTGCCTTTAGGAGATCATCAATCGTGCATTACTCATAAGTGTTAGCATTGCATCATTCTGTCTTTTTTTTTTTTCTTCTAAAGAAGCCTAACCATGCATGAAGAAAGTGCTGTAGTGTAAAAGTTTCCATTTATAAATTGCACAGTCTTTGTTCAGAATTGCAGTACCTCCTACAAGGCAGTTTTAGTATAAAATGTGACAGTGATTCAAATCTCTAGCTATAATACATTTTTTTTTAACCTTTCCATCACCTGCTGCCACAGCACATTTCTATAACAAGCAAATTCCATGGATGTTATCATGACAGATTTATAAATGAGTTGTGCTGTGATCGTGTCACAGAAGATGTGCTTATTAAGCCAAGGGGTGATGCAAGTATTGAGCTATTTGAAAAGCCAAGCCACTTCTATTTAAATCGTAAGAAACAGGCTCCAAGATATTAAGAACTGGTTTGACTGAGCAGTTTTCAACATTTGCATATTCAGTTAATTTCACTATTACAACACTGTCAAATTATATACTAGTCTTTCCACTTGAAAAGTGGATTACATCACATGAAATGTGATAGTCTTTGTCTAAGTCCTCAACTGACTGTCCCTACTCTATAAAAATCAATATGTACTTTTCCAAAAAGAATTTCAATTGACAGTAGGTGATTAGGAGAAATTAAGTCTGAATTCTAACTGTATCCAGGGGCAGTAAATGTTCAGAAGGAAATAATTTCTGAATCTTACTGTTCATTGAAAATGAAAAGCATTTCCATATTAGACATCAGTTACTTCAGGAGAATAAATCAGAGCTGGAACAAAATACCCCTGGTGCATTCCTCCATATTGACAAAGTTCTGTTTCCTGAATACACCATTCACACACATGCACAGCAAGAGACAACATCTCTTTTCACCATTCCAAGTTCCCACAGCACGATGTTCTTGGTTCAAGATCACACTCTCAATGAAGTCCCACTTTCTTCTTCCGTTACTTCCATGTACCTTTCCACTCAAACAACACCTTCTGAGCTCCATTCACTTCTGTAATGCCCATTTCTAAATGGCCTTACATAAACCTTTGCTGTGGGCAGTTGCATGCCTATCTTTTGCCAGGGGAGCTATTACTGCTTCAAAAGATGCTTATTTGTTTCCAAATACTTGTGGAAAAGGAAAACATCTTTTCCCACTGTGGTTTCATTATGCTTTAAACCAGTCTTTCATGGGGTATATATAGTAGCAGCAGCAGGGAGCAGCCTACACTTGAGGCTAGCAGTCTCAGAATTACTGTGCAAATACGACTTAGTGCTTTTTCCTCTTTCATGCAAGACTTGAGTAACTGGCACTGCCTCATGCCTGTCAAAAGACAGCTCTGTAAATCCATTCTGAGCAAAAAAAGGAAAATATAAGTAAAATGCACATGTTCACCAAGTCTGTTTTTTAGCCTTTTGAACTCTTGAGAAGCTTTTTAAAGCAATCAGCTATGAGTGCAAATGATACCCTGCTGCTGCTTATCCTCCTTTCCCAAGAAACCCATTTGCAAAGTATTATTTGTTTATTTCTCTCAGGATAGAAATAAGCACTGAACATGGGAATGTTAACACACTTCATAATGATAAACCAGGGGTTTAAATGAGCACAAAAACTTGCTGAGGAAAAGCAAATTATTTTAAAACTCTAATAGGATTCCTTGCATGGATTTGAAACATATGCACATAAAGCACTGACCCAGGACATTGTCACTGCCATTTCTATTATCATTATGACTTTGCAAGTTGTGTCTTATTAATGAGCACTCACTGCAGTTTCAATGCTTTACCTATTGTGAGAGTTGCTGTACCTTTGACATCCCCCCTTTTTCTGAGAACCATCCCCTATTAAATATAAAACTGCTGTGAAATGAGGTAACACCACACATAACAGAAAAAGCCCAGAGCAAAAGATTTGCATATTGACAGGACAGTCCATCACAACACAAAGGCACCTGTGCTGCCTAAATGATCAGTACCAATCCGGCATGGGCCAGGTGTGGTACTTCCCTAGGCGAAGAAGTGGCACTGCCAGCATTGCATAAGAGGACTCACCTCAGGGAGCTGAAAAACAAGAGAAGTAAAAAATCCCTTTTTTAAGCATGCAGATATTTGGTGTTCTTTCCCTTTACAGCCAGACATCCAAACATGTACATGGATAGCACACACAAAAATCTTCCTCCTTGCAGAAGAGAATGGAGAAAATACACTGGTCGGTGCACCAGGCTAATGCTGTGGAAGCACTCAGACTGCCAAGAGAGGAAAAGTAGAGGAGAGCCAGCAAACAAGTTCTGTTCCTGTAAATAGTTGCCACAAAATTGCATATACACAGAGTAAACCCCAGTTAAAGATTAGATGACAAACTACTGCAGCAGGTTTGGCTTCCTACTTAAATCTTGCCTATTCAACTGAATTCCTGGGATGCCTGAGGACAGTACAACTTCCATGACTCTATCTTTTCTCATCCCAGAGGCATATATCATGCAAAGCTTATGCATGAACAGTCTGAACTGGGCTGTGCTTTCAGCTGCACACGTCTTTTTATCTCCTGCAGTGCTCTCAGTCTCCCACAGGATGGCTGATGCCACTGGCACTTATTAATGCAGTACCTTGCCCAAATATGTGTCATTTTTACCTGAAACAACAAGTTAGAGAGATTTCCTGGAAATGTTAGTGTATCTATGCAGAGACTCACATGCCTGGTCCCATGGAGGGAAGCAATTTATGGCAGTACACAAACAGGATGGGATCCATATCATGGCCACCTTCTCAGACCTACAACTTTTTTTCATGGAACTTTCTCAGTTCTTCAGATCGAGACAGTGTAATTGACCCTGCCAGTCAGAATTGCAATATTTCAGGTTTCTTTCTTCCGCTCTTGTTTGGCTCCAAATTCATCTGTCAGGCAAACAAGGATGAAAAGAAAAATAATATGAGCTGCTTAGCAGGAAACTTCATCCATTTAAACCAAAACTTCAAATAGTTATTAAAATGAAAGCTTAGCTTTTCTTTCTTTCTGCTATACAAAAGCAGCCTCAGTGAGAAAGTCACTATTGCCTACTTACAGAGCATATTTTTCCCATTCTAATATTTGTTTGCTGTTTCAAGTGCAGCATATAATCAGTGAGCAGTTAAATTTTGTGCCTGTTATGTGTGCTGTAGGATTTCAACACTTATATATTCTATATAAGTGTTGAAATCCCACAGCATACTCACTGTTAAGGAGCATACTGTTTCTAGCCTCCATCCAAACATACAATCTTTGTTTTCCACAGACATATTCTCCATCACACATAAGTCTTTGAAGCTTTCTATATATATAAATGTTAATTGACTCTGCCTCACCCAAAACTTATGCACGATTTCAATGCAAAGGCTTCACTTACCTCATGATCAGAACTGTAAGGTACAAAAAAGACTCTAATGGTAGATGTACCTGAAGAAAACCTCTGTTTAAGTTAAGTGAATGGGCCATCTGCCAGATAATTTTACTAAAAAACTCCAAATGTACAGGATGATAGCTTTATGGATCTATTCTTTAGCCACCAGCTTCACAAAGGTGTCAGGCTGATAGAGGTCACAATTACTCATCTGCCAATCTCAAAACATTTTTTCCTAAGAAAATGAAATAAATAAAAAAGACTGACTGCATGCCTCATGAGGTTTTTCAGATACAGGAACCCATAAATGCATGAATATTTATTGTGGGAACCTGAACAATGAAGTGCTGTTACCATCTAGTAAGGTGGTAGTACTTGAGAGAACTATTCTCCTATAGGCAGAGACTGCTGGCTGTTGCATAAAATATGGAACAGATTTGATCTAAAGGCTTTTTTTGCTTTCAGGAGTTGTGAAAAGTTTGCAAATAGAAATTGTTCTACTACCTCCCTTGTTGCCGTGAGTCCCTAGTGTAGGGGAAACCTGCAGTTGTCAGAAAGATCAGGTGTCAATGGTACATTTACATTCTTCTGACTTTTGCATGGCAATCTTCTTTTATTGGAACAAGAAAGACCACTGAAAAATATTCTAATTAACCTGTGTTACAACAACTCTTCTATTTCTCATGTGTTCACTGAAGTTTAGGAAAAAAATACTGAGACATCCAGTAATAAAAATTTTCTGAATTTAAAATTTAAATAATTGTTGAAAAAAAAAAGTTGAAAAAAGTGCTGTAAATGAGATCTTTAGGAAAAAAAAAAACAAAAAAAAAACAAAACACAAACCGGGATCAGACTAGGAGTTGTGTTCAAGTAGAGCCTCATTCCACTATGAATAAAGAAGTTTTGACTTCCAGAGAGAACATGACATAAATGATTTCTTATGTGTCTACTTTCATTTATTTGTAATTGACTGACTGATTGGTTCTGCTTGGCCTCTCTTATTCCTTTAAAATTTTTAACTACTTATTATTTGAGCTAATTTTTTTGTAATCAGCTTTATCTTTCTGGAAATGTGCACAAGGAGCATACATACTGTTTTTCAACATTTTATTCAAAGACACAGTACTCACATCCAGAAATAACACACTTCTATGGAAATCTGTTCCAGTCCATGTGGCTGTGCTAGCAGGAACTTTCAGTTTGTGTTTCTCTTTTTCTTTTTTTTTTTTTTTTCTTTCTTTTTTTTTTTTTTCTTTTTTTAACACAGATTAAGTCATTCTTCTTGAAGAGAATCATAACTTTCTTTGCTAAAGCTTCATAAACATAAAGTATTTTCAGATAACACTAATTCCTTCATTGCCCTGCAATGGCTTCAAACTGAAGGAGAGTGGATTTGTATTAGACACAAGAAAGAAGCTGTTTACTACGAGGGTGGTGAGGCACTGGAACAGGTTGCCCAGAGAAGCTGCAAATGCCTCATTGCTGGAAGTGTTCAGGGTCAGGCTGGATGGGGCTTTGTGCAACCTGTTCTAGCGGGAAGTGTCCTTGCCCATGACAGTGGGGTGAATTAGATGGTCTCTAAAGTCCCTTCCAACTCAATCTATTCTATGATTCTGTGATCATGGCATGACTTGGTGTGGTGTGCAACTACCCTGCTGCTCTGTTGGGGAGAAGTTTCACTCCCTTAGTGAAAATCCCGAATCTTGCAATCTCTTCCAGGTATCCCAGCTCTTAACCCTAGTCCTTTCTTGGGAGACAGTCTAAGAGATAGAAAAGACATCACTGCACCCATCCAGGTGCTTATATAGGCAGTTCACTGCACCAGTGGAGGAGGAGTGTTCCACTGCATGCTGCAAGAGCAGCATCTAATGTGAGGAAGGAAGAGAACAGTGGCAGAGCAGGGCTCTCTACCTACAACCTGGTTATTACTCACAGACAATTGCACCTTACATACAGTGAGTAAGTTCTGTGCTGGTCAATCCCCAACCAGGAGAGCAATAAGAAAACATTCTACTCAGTTGCCTGTGTGGTTAGAAAGATATTTGAAAGGACAGACTGAGCACCCTTTTGCTGTTGATGTGCAATAGCACAACACGTGACAGGATTAAATTTCCAGTGCATGAGCCTGCATATCATTGCCCCACAAGCACACCTTTGAATGTCATTCTTTTGCAATAGTCCCTTTGCAGACTTAACCTATCTCTTATTCTTTTCTTTACTACTACTTTGATCCAGACAGATGCCTTCTCTTGTTCTCACTTTCCAAACCCATGGATTTTCTCTAGTTCACCACACTTCTTTTCCCTCTTCTGTTTCTTTTGCAGTTTAGAGCCAGGCTTCTTTCCGTTCCTTCACACTTACTGCGCTTGCTGTAAACACCTTCTCATCTGTAACCTGTCATCTGAAACAGATTGCCTCTTTCTCTCTGCTTCATCAATTCATTCTCTCTTTTCAAATCTCAATCCAAAGCATAGATTTTCTCACTATGCTGTATCTTTTAATTTTTTTTCATTGTGTTATCAGCTTTATGCCTGAACACCTTAATTAGCTCACTGTAGAATGCCCTTACACAAAGACTTTCTGTAATTTATAGTCCTCTGTATGCGTGAGGGACATTTCAGGCTGTATTATTTATGACATTTTCTGTAAACAGAGCACAATAGTAATCCTGTGGTCTGCCAATAAATCAGTCTTACCTATAACAAAGTTATGAGCTGAAAAGAAAGACTGCATATCATGACTGAACAACAGAATCAATGGATCAACTGCTTTAAAGCATACCAAATTAATGTCTTCTTTCAAGTATTTGGATCATGTGAAGGGTAGAACTCATTTCATGTAAAAGCAAGATATTTTTACCAAGTTAAATGAGTAAGACTTCTGAAGTTATTATAAGAGCTCTCTGCTTAATTTCATGAACTACTGGTAAATTTACTGTAGGTGCAACTCCAATTCCTACTGAACACAGCCTCACAAGTGGTGTCTTTGCAGAGACAAAGGACAAAAAGCAAATGACAATCCAAAGTTTAAGATGGAAAAGATCAGTTGTATCCCTTAGGGAGCCACTGGTACCTGCTGCACACTGACAAATTCATGGTCAATCCCAATATGTCACTAAATTGCACAGACTGAAAGTACCATCCCAGAGAAAGTGTACACACTGCTTTTGCCCACACTCAAATTGACATGGGAATAGAATTTTACTCACTAGTTTTTGAATTAATTAATCCAATTTAATTTTTTCATAGAAAGCTTAAGAATTACAAAAATTTTTGATAACTGCATTTATATTTTACTGGATTTAATCATGCCTGTAGCATAGTAACTGATACACTAAGTACTACTATTCTAGGTCATACTCACTGGCAGTAATCTTTCAGGAATACATTCTCAGAGAAGGAAGCGTGAGAGGGAAGATAAGAAAATCAAAGCAGGAAAAAAAAGAAACCAGGCCACAGCATACTTAATAGAGACAATAAGGTCAGACAGCTGAGCAAAAAGCAGGGAAAAGGAAAAGCAGACATCAATGTATGTGCAGCGTGGAGAAATGATAGGCAAGAGAAGAAAACCTAACAGGTCCTGAAGACTACTGTAAATGTTTCCCAAAATGAAAGAAAATAATCCCTACTCACCTTGCTTTAGATAAATGAGATAGCTATGATTTAGATAATGCTTTTAGACAAGCTTTTTTTAAATGCTTTAGACAAAAGAGATAAATATATTTATTTTTCTTCTAGTCTTAGTTTGCCATATCACCCTGTGATATGGCGGTGGTTGACACATGAATGATGTGAGTCTGTGGCAGCAAATAGCTACTCTACTAACTTTTGGTCAATAACCCGAAAAAGTGAGAGACACTATTTTATGATTACATTCCCAACACACCTCTTTTCTCTCTATTGGATGACAATGATGTCTTTCTTATAATATAAAATTTTTAAAAGAACTTTAAAAATTGTTTGCTCCCCAGTTTGGTAACGAAGTCTCAGAGTCATAAAATGGGCAAGGTTGGAAGAGACCTTAAAGACCATCCTCGTTCCAAGTCCCCTGCTACGGGAAGGGACAGCTTCCACTAGATGATGTTGCTCAGCAGTACATACAATGTTTGAGTTTCAATCAAATATGTAACACACATTACCATCACATAAAGTTTGTCTTTTCATGTTATGTTCTTTTCAGGTAGAAAATAACTATGCATTTAGCAGTGTTTCATACCATGTAGCTCAAAGCACAGACAGGACTGGGTACAGCAAAACCACCTGCAGCTGTGGTCTGACAGAAAGTGCCTGTGACTGTGGGAAAAGTCTATTTGTCAACTGACAAAAACTTGTCTTAATTTGTTTTGCTCATTGTCTTCTCAAGACAATATTTATTGCCATAGAAACACAGAAGAATTATGTTTCTACAATCTGCAAGTGAACAAGACTTGAGGAAGGAGGGAGAAGAGTATGGCTCACACAGCATGAGAAAGGAGCTTGAGGAATGAGTGGGGAAAGTGGGGAAACTGTTCTGCAGAAAGTGAAATCCCCTGAATCTCCATTGCCTTCCCAAGCAGTTACTCCTCAGGATCCAATTCCTCTTCTAAAAGGCCATTTCAATCATAAATTTTTCAGCCTTAAATCAGATAGCCTCCCTGACCCTTTCTTACAGCTTTCTTTCATGATGATTTTTGGCCATGTAAAATATAGACTTCAAAAAGTGATTTCCCTCTAGCAATAGCCCGTATTTTGTCTACACTCATTTGAATAATTAATCTTCAAGGCCCAACAGATTCACTGATGGGCTTCTGCAGAGCATATAAATTTATCCTGGCATTCCCAGCCTACATCCATAAAGGCAAAGCTGTAATATGTGCAATTAATGCTTAGTATACAAAATGGAGTCCGTAATTTAATACAGATTTGAATAGCAAAGAGAATTCACATTTGTGGATCAGGGTTTTCTGAGATGCCACAGAAACTTTGAGGCAAAGTTATGCAGTTTTGCCACAGAGTCCATATCAGAAATATGCATAGAACCTAAACCATGTGATTTCACTTTCATTTTTTATTTTTATAGGAATTATGTGTATCCACTGGGAGTATCTTTACCCTGTAGTCTTTTTTTTATAGAAGAAAGACGAAGAGACTGATTTAACAAGGTTTAACAAAGATCTGTGCATGTTTGCATACATAATTAAGTTCAGAACAAGTCTTCTAGATGAGGACTCTCTGTTTGCACTTGCAAAATGCCCAGACCGCGTTTTTAGTGCTCGTGTTTGGTTTTAGTTTAAAGTTCTCTTAATTCACTGGCATCAATTACCATTTCCAGGGACACAATTTTTAACAGATGAGCTCAAAATAATAATTTTTACTTGCCATTTCAGTTCTATTCTCCCATCTACTCCCACTCTCGCTCCCAGAGATACACGATTCCACATCCCTGCTGGGAGAACTGTGGCTCACAGAGAGTATTGATCAACATGGCACTATGGACACTGACAAATATGGACTGTTTGGTGTCTGGAAGTGCTCAACAGAGAGACAGCCATTCCACTATGCAGGGTAATCTCTACTGAACAGAGGCTCAGTAGGCTCACTTCTTATCATTCACACCATCATGTGTTTTTTCTTCTGCTTGCAAATCTATCATATTATAACACAAAACATCATATGCCAGAAGGCATTTCAGGGTATTTTGATTTATTTGGATGAAATACATGTTCATGAAAAGATCTGGAACTCTTTAGAAAGGCACTTGTTTTTCATGGCTTTGTTTTCAGAAGACAAAACAATTAAGTGATTGTTGAATTTCCTGCAGGCAGATAGCTATATATTTTAGACTTTCCCAGCTTTTGGAACTTACAAAAATCCAATGGCCAGAGAGGTTGGCAAAAGGTGAGACACTTTTACATTTCTTCCACCCTTCAGAATGGTTCAAAATATATTTCAGCTTAGGGAAAGGTGCTGGTTATTGACTACTTTTTGCAAGTACTCTCTTCATCTGGTTTCCATGTTGTGAATGGCAAGTGAAATGCAAGTTTTCTCTCCATCTCTTTATGGCAGGGACTAAAACAGAAGAGAAGAATAGGAAAGCAAACATATGAACAAAGATGGTAGGGATATTCCACACAGAAAGACAAAACATGCTAGAGGACATCTGCCCTTGGTCCTCCAAATGAATGGCCATTGACACAATCAGGAAGTCAAAAATTAAGAATGCAAGCAATCTCATAATATTTAGACCAGAAGATACTTTTGAAAAGTCATTGCACTTCCTCACATCTTTTATTGGCTGAGAATTTTCTACTTCACTATTTCTAACTATTTGTACTTGGGTCATGGGAATGAGTGAATGCAGAACAGATGGGTGCATTAAACCACAATCCTAATGGAATGGGGGAAGAAAGTGGTGAAATAAGAGTAAGGAGAGATAAGAATACCACGATCCTGTTACTGTAGCAGTGGGCTATACCAAGTGCATGTAGCTATCCATGTTATACAATCCCAAGTTCCTAGACACTGGAGAACATAATGAAGATTCTTTAATATGTTTCCAAAATGGAAGTATCCTATCTTTCTAGCACATACCTTCAGACTACTCATCTCAGCCTAACAGTTTCTCAGAAACAGAAAGAGGATGGGTGGAAACAGTCTGCAGCGCAAAAATGAAATTCTGGAAGTACTACTATTACTGAGATAAAGGGATGGAAACATAATGTAAACAAACAATTTGTAAGAGTTTTGAAAGCAAACTCCCATCTGTTCTAGGCACACAAAAATGCTACATAGGGACTATAATTTAGAGCATAAATGGCAGTACTGTTAACCTCAATTTAACAAGAGAAGGAAAACTGCTATTCATGTCAAACACCATAGCATTATATAAATGATCCACACAGAGCTGAAAAATTGAGACACAGAAATAAGATGGTAGGATTCATTTCACAAGAAAACCAGGGGCAGAAGCCCACATATACAGGTATGCCTGATACACTTTGTCAAACCAGCACTGAAACATACGCTGCGGTAAATAAATAATAAAATTTCTCCAAGTTCTCCACATCTTCTGGGGAAAAAAAAATGCCTTTCAAATATCTGATAATTATTTTGTCAATAATCTGTATCCACTCTATAGCAGCTGCTGTGATTTACTGTGTTTCACTCCAAAACCAAAATGGCAAATAAGGCTGTTTAGGAGCAGAGGTCCCTTCCAGCAGAGTTGTGTGAGTGGTGTGGCATTTGCAACTGTACTTTAGATTATTTGGGAGCACAAGTCCTCCTCAAAGTTACGGCACAGACAAAAGAATTCAATCCACCATAACAGATTCAGGACTCTTTTTCTAAGTAGATTGGTGATGAGTGCAGCTGGAATTATAGATATCAAAAAGAGTCATTCTGTTCTGCTAGTTGAGAGGAAAGAATATTTTCCAGTTCTTTAGCAGAAATAACTTTTTGAAGTCATTAGGATGAAATGGGTTTTAGCCTTAGGAAACTACACCAACTACAGGGATGGGCATTTGGCCTTTTTCATAGAGGTGTCTATTTTCCTGAAGTTACCTAGGAAGAAGAAAGAAAGAGAGGATTTGATGTACTGGGAAGAACCAGAAATATTATTGACTGATTTGCTGCATAAACATTCATATTATACCTAAAGAATATTAATTTTTCTTTCTTTATAAAACAATTATTTTTGTCCCAGTACAGTTGTTGCAGTTTTCCTATTGATTGCATTACTGTTAAGTTTAACAGGTTTGCCCTAAGAATATTCCCTGTGAGGTTATACAGAAATCTTCAAAAGGCACAAAAGGCATTTTCACAGGTAAAAAAATTGGAAACACATTGCAGCTAGAATAAAATACTTCCCCATCAATGACAAGCAATGGTTTTGCAGCAATAGGGCTCATCTGGTAGGACTGAGGTTTAATTTGGTACCATCTCCACACTGCCGAAAGTTACAGGTTAGAAAAATCATTACTTTAAAAAGAGACATTTTCTCCTGTGTTTCAAACAAGCAATTATAACTGTTTCCACAGAGTTGAGGGGGTTTTTGTAAGTATTTAAAAGACTTTTTTTCTTGCATCATACCCCTGCTGTGACAGTCTCCACCATGTGCTAGAAATTGGAACAGGCTGCCAGTAAAGGTGTGGGCTCTCCCTCCATGGAGATATTCAAAAGCCACAAGGATATGGATCTGTGCAAGTGGCTCTACATAGTCCTACTTGAGTGAGGATGCTGGACCAGATTTCCCTGATCTTAACTATTCTGTGATTCTGTATTTATCTCTCACCAGAAAAGGCTGGTACTAGGTGATGTTCAGGTGATGTTCACTCACACCAAAAGACTATTATGGCAGTGCCATATACAAGACTTCCAACTTCTAAATTATTTCAGTTCCCATGTGTACTACCATTACAGCAGAGCACATCTGAATAATTTGCTTTATCAATAAATTGACGATGTGCTTTCAGAACCTTACATACATATTTTGACACATGTTGCTTCTAATCCTAATAATGTGCAAGAATTTGTTGAAAAACAAATACTGCTGGAGTTTCATTAGGTTACTATATTTAATCTTAAATTATGTTGCTTTACAGAGACACCTAGCATTGCAATGAACAATAACAGATGTGACTGGTTTGACTAAGTACCAGTCACCAGACAAATACAAATTCCTAGAGGATGCTTTCACAACAAACTTCTTCTTGTTTAACAGAAGCTTGTTACTTGACAGTAACGGGCTGCTGATAACTTACCATTATATCTTTTGACATACAGGATACAGACACAGCTGCTGAGTGCTGGACAACTTCATGAGTGAGAACTAATTCCTGGAAGTCATTGCAGGAGCATGTTTCTGCCACAACATATATACACATACAAATACTGTGTGTAGGATAGGAGGATGCCTGAGATCATTCATTATATGAGACCAAACTTAAAGTCAGACTTTAAAAGTTCCTTTGAAAGCACTTTGAAATACTCTTGCTGAAGTCATTAAGATGAAATAGGTCTTACTCTCAGGAAACTGCACTGACTGCAGGGATGTGCATGTGGCTTGTTTCATGGTTTAGAAGGGTCAGAGAAAACAGATAGGGAAACTGGCTTATAAAGGGTGATGCATAAGGGAAAATATTGGGAATGACCAAGGGATAGTAGTAAGGGAGAAGCCAGGTGATTCCTGTTCTGAGCAGAGAGGATGGGGAAGGTGCCTGGGGTAGCCTCCACTTCAAGGACAGATACAGGACACTGCAAAGAGGAGGTATGAGAGGACATAGCTCAAGCTCTGACTGAGGTGTCAGCCAAAATCTGCCATGACTAACAACCTTAGCAATGGAAACTGGTACATTCACAATATGCAAGCACATGACTCTTAAAGACCATCCCATATTACTGAGAAATGTAAGAATTTCTGAAAGATGTTCCTGTCTATCAAGTAACGGAGACTAGATATTCCTTTCTATACGAGATGCCATTTCTCCCAGACTTCTTGACAGTGATAAATAATCACCCAATTGTGAAATGGCCAGTGCAGTCCCAATGCTTTCTTATCAGCAGCAGAAGTTTCATGTGCTACACTATGAAAAACCTGATTTAGAGAAACAGTGGTATCAAGGAATAAAAACAGCAGTTAGAGAACAGACCAGGGAAAATTAGGTGCAGATATTTCTCCATTGTTCCTTTCTTTAAAGAACAAAGCAAATTCTTTATCAGAAGACATGTAAGGCCTTATTTAAGAGGTCATGATGATGACATCAACAAAGTGTATTACTACTAAAACCAGCTAATTTATATGCATGAGTTACTGCAACTGCACAGACCAGAATTTGAATACTCAAATATTTGTATAATTGTTTAAACTATCTTAGACCCCTAACATTGTCAGAGTGGTGTAAGTTGACATAAATAAAAGGTAACCCACTACTACGTAATTTGCTTAGGCAAGAGAGATAGGCCACAGATAGTGTCTACACAATTAAGAAGAGCAGTACACATTTTTGTTAAGAAATGCAACAATTGTTCTATCACAAACAAAAAGTATATGTAAAGTAAAAAATGCATAGAAAGAATTATTCTGCATTGCAGCTCCATCCTAAAACTGCACTTTGGTGCAGTATTTACTATATATCTTTTATGGTTTCTACAACATAAAGCAGTTGTATTTGGAGGCAGTCCCTAGCTTCGAGGCCTGATTCTCTGCTCTGTGAAATTAGAAAGTACCTCAGCTGAAAGAAAAATCAGTCACATAAAACCTGAATCTAAACTATATTGGAACCTCAGAGCTATGCTCTTGGCTCCTCTAAAATGAACACAGAAATGCAGGCTCAGATTCCTGCAAGCATATCAAGAACACTATTTAGGTTACGTGGCAAACAAATTACACTGAAGATAAGACCCACAAGATCCTGGAAATTTTATTGCTGCAGACCTTAGTCTCTGGGGGAAAAAAACAGAGAATTCTATGGACACATACTTAAGAAAAGTAAACACAGTATTTTATGCTGGGTGTTTGGAAAAGGGAGTAAAGCTGATGGTGTGAATAAACACAAGTGCAGTATCTCATAACAAGGGAGTTTCTTATTAGTATAGCCAGCAGGAAAAGGCTATTATGTGTGGGCATTTAGGATACAAGCAAGCACAGCATCAGAGGGAGGTCATTTGGCTAGATGATTGTGATATTACCCTAAAAGAACTTCACAACACAATCTGTTGCCTTGCCAAAAGAGTTCAATGAACTGCTTGATCGCAGAAAATAATAGAAGAACCTGCATCTGGACAAAACAATCCATGTAGCACATGCACAAAAAACAGCATCTAGGAACAAATGGAGCAAACTGGAAAAAAAAATGCAGTCCTGCTTGGCATTCCCTTCAGCCAGCTGATGTTTTTTGTTACAGTTCCACTGGCAATGTAATTCTGGGAAGCAGTTATTACACTGCCCGCCTTACAACACATGGCTGCAGTTTAACCACTGCAGTGCTGCCCATAAGCTCTTTTCTTCATGAATTTGGTATGAAGAGGCCAAAACATGACACATTAGCAGACAGTGAGGTGCAGCAGGAGCAGATTTAAACAGCCAAGTGGTGGGTGCTGAGACTTGACACCCTGCAGTATGTGCATCTGGTTTATATGTAACCTGGTTCCAAGGGTCAGTGCTCGCTGGTGGCTGGAATAACTTGCAGTTGTTATGTACAATCTCAAATTTGACTCAGAAAGCATAGACAGGATTTGGGTTTCATCTCCATTAATCCCAGCCAATGTCGGAAAGTTTTGTAGTTTTGCTTCTTTGTTGATAAGGCCAGAAAATGATCTGACCAAATCGAGCATTCAAACCAGAACCAGAAACAAACATAACAAGTACTGAGTAATCACCTCTCAATAAAGCAGTCCACTTCAATGCCACTTTTCTCTCTGGAAGGAGGTGTAATATTATATTGTGCCACTTATTTCAGAAAAATATATAGCTAATATCCTTCAGGAATTCATACAACCATGTAACATGGTGATACTTTGTGATGCTACAGAGATAATCACTTATGCATTTATGAGATCTCTCCATTCCTGCCAGCAAGCAGATATCCAATGCCTGACTAAAAAGTTCATTTTCTAATTAGTGAACATGTGTCTCTACTATGCCTTGAGTTGGCCTAATTATTCTTAATTAATTCTTGCCTTGATCCTGTTGTTAAACAGAGTGGGTATTTGCAGAAACTTTATTTTGTGCTGATTTTAAGGAAAGAGAACAAAAAACATTAGAAAGACTTTAAAATAAGTTTTCCAGCATAGATAAGTAATTTCTGGTTATTCTGCAGAAAAAGCTGCCCTCGCAGGCACTTTGGTAAAGGCTTGTATGTTGACAGTTGGCTTTTCCTTAATTTTTTGGAGACTCAGAAGGACCATCTGAGACAGACAGACAGACACACAATGTCTGAAGATGATTGTACACCAGGTGGGAAGCATTTTCTAGAACCCAAAGCCAAACCAGATTATCGATTTAAAACTATAATTGTTAGATTGCTGAGATTTGTTTGTTTTCTAATTATGATGGGCAGAATAAAGAGTAATTCTATTTATAAAATATTAACCACATTTAATTCCTTCAGGCAAGAACACAGTAATAACTGGCATTTCTTTTTTGTAAATTGTTATATTACTAATGCCTTCCAGTTATTTCATTCTAAGTTGAGACCATCCCCCTGTTATTAAATCACAGCCAGCATTCGAATTACCATTTGTATAAACTTTGCCTGCCTCTGGCAAGAAGACAGGAGAAATGCCTTTTATGAAATCATCAAACAAGTACTTTTCCAGAAATAAATTGAAGATTGTAGCCATTTTTTAGTTTCTGAAATAAATGAAGCTTTCAGCCAATGTATCAAATTATTATATGTAGGGAAAACCTCAAAGAGAGCAAACTGCATTATAAATACAGTACTTGCTAAAGTGTTGTTAAAGGGCATTTGAATTGGCATGTTAAATGGAATTAAAATGCAACAACATCCGGACATAGGACTAATTCTTGTAAAGGTGTTCTCTAAGGACTGATGTAGGAAGTCAGGCAACAAAATTGCCAATCTTGATATTGCATTTCATTCTATCTCCATTTTGTGCTTCATGTTAAATATGCATTCTTGCCAGACTGATCTCATTGTTAAAATTATGAGCTGCAATGAGGGAAAACAAAGGTAGAATTACAGTAAAACACTGCTTCAGTGTACACACCCTGATAAAAGAACTTTGAAAAAGAAATATATAGCTGTGTTTTGCCACATACCTTCATCCCCATTCTACTCCTATATAATAATTTGTACAGTATTTTACACCTCTCAAAAGCTAATGACATTTTTCTCCATTTCTCTTTTTGTTTGCCTTTTACCTTTTAACAAGAAGTACTTCTCATGAAATAACAATAATAGTAAAAGCTCTTGTTCTGGACTAAAATAAAACATTGAAGTGTTTCTAGATTATGGAACATTTTCACAGGCAAGTGTCTAAACTGAAAAAACATACATTTCTCTGGATTTACACTGATATAACTGAGATGGGAAGCAGATGCTGTTCTGTAACCAAAAGCCCAATTATGTCAATCAAATGTATCTTCAGGAAGTTAGAAAATGACATAAAACTTGATCATCCTGCAAATATTAATATATAATTAGTTAATAACCCCCTACAGAGGGGAAGTAATTTAAAAAATTGTAGTGCTCACTGTATTTCATTTTAAAGACTAATGTCACTCATGGAAAGGTACACTTAACTGGATTTTTTGAATTTATATTTCACTACCACTTTATTTTGTAGCAAGCTTAGTAATTCATTTAGGAGCTCTAAAAAGACAAGTTCAGTGAAAGAAATCACAAGTCCATTATGTATACAAAGTAATTTGTCATCATGGATATTTTATGAGAATTTTGTGAAGCTGTAACAGATGGTGAAAGTTTTATTTGGGCTAGAAAGAATTTTAAAAAGTAGCTCTATTTGATTTCATCAAATACATTTTACACACATGAAGAGATTACAAAATGTCTTTAGTCTCTTGACTTTTCAAAAAGCTCCTTGACATGTAATATTTTGTCAGAAAATTCTGACATAGAGTCAAAGCCAGCTGAGTAGAATCAGCTTATGCAGAAAATGACGCATGGAATCTTAATCTATAAGAAAGTCTGGACAGTTTTGTAAACTGTAATAAAATAAAAGATGGAATAAACCAATGGAAATCAGGATTTGTACCTAATTACAAAAGAAATGTATTTCTCTTGTAAAAGGGAGAATAATCAGTTCTCAGTGAACACTTTCAGGCTTTGGATGTAGCACTCTATCCCTGGTAACATGGATATTAACATAACATGATTTAGCTCAATCAGTGCAGCTACTATTCTTTAAAGATCACTTTGTGCATTCACGAGCTTCCACCAACAGAAATTTTTGTTGTCTAAAGAATCCTTTTAGGAAATTTGAACCATTTTTTCCAGTGTTGCTGTGTTTGTTTCAAGAACTTTGCCCATATTTCCCCCAACTCTAACAGTTGATAGAAAGGTTGGTGAAGTAGACATGAAATGGGAGACTTAGATGTACCAAAACAGTCCAACACCAGTTCCCAGACTGACTCTACCATGGGCATACTTCTTCATATTTACTCCTCTCCCAAAGAAGTGCTATTATCCCTTCCTCCTTTCATATCAAACACTTTGCAGTTTTGAAGACACACAGAATCTTTGGTGTTGAAGACTTCAGTATTGGGTTTAACAACTGCTTTTAGTGATGAAACCTGGATAAATGAATGCACCTTCTAGAAATAAATTTATTAAAGCCAGGAGACAATAAGTGAAAAAAACCCTGAAGGACTGAGGTAGGGAAGAAGAGGTAGATAAAACAAAAGGAAGGAATCCCTAATACACTGTCAATAGCAATATCATCTTCTCCAAAACAACTATAATACTGCTTTATGTCACAAACAGTCCACTGGTGAGAAGCCACCCAAAAGTAGTTTCTTTGGTGCACAGATCGCAGAAAAACAAAAACCCAACCTAGCTCAAAATACTGTTAAATATATAAAGCAACCCTGAAACTTATGAATTTTGCAAAGAGAAGAGTAACTCTGTAAGTATTAAATTCTACAAACTTCTAGAAATAGCATGTGTGTTTTTAGTAGAATGAGAAAAAGATATTTTTTTCCCTAGAACAAGCCTTTGTCCTCACTATTTTAGCTTCATCCAATGCAACTTAGCAATTAAATCAAAACAGACACATTGACTTGGCAAACACTTGAAGTAAAATCAACTAGATTGCGCATGTTCTTCCTACTTCCCCCAACAGAAATTACAGTGTAGAAAAACTACTTTCCTTAGGATTTGTGTGCACACAATGTGAGGTTATGGCAGAGAGAGATAATCAACTTGGAGCTTGAAAGCAGCCACATTAGAGTCTTCAGAATTCCCAGTGCCACTCAGGCCAATGCACTCCAGGAATATTCCTGGATGGTTGTTCTCTGCCTATATTCTGGGAGAACACAGCAGCTGCTCAGGCACTTCGGCCTCATGCTGTGCTGAGCAGGAAAGGTGTTTCACTATTTTAGAGTTTTGTTCAAAGCTCTTCGTCCTGATTGTTACTGTCACAATTCTAATCTCTCTGTCAAAGAGTTCAGCAGGTTGTAATATTTCTAGTCCTTCTGTTTTTCAAGGCTAAAAGATCCAAGGAATTATTTTCAGCTTGGCTCTGTTATCTCATTGCCATGTAAACCAAGCTGCCATGCAGCTTGGAATTCTGCATTGTAGCTCACATACCCAGTGAAACACCACAAATACTGAAGTATTTCCATGATCTTGACTCCTGTTCCTTTTTCGAAAGAAATCTGTAAAGGACAGTGAAATCTTGCAAGAGAAAGAGACCTGATTCCCATGCTTGCAGGTCAGAATATACCCAGCTGTCATTTTAAACCTGCCAAAATTAGAGTAATTTCTATTGCTATTAAATTATAGTGTCCAATTTACAATAAGCTTCTAAAACTATTTTGATTTACAATTGCTCTAGGGTAGGGAAAAATATTAGTAGTCTAGATTAAACAAGTGGATGGTATCCGTGTCTCCACAGAAACTTGAAAAAACATTGTTGATTATTGGGAGTTGAGAAAATTGACCTAAAACATGAGATAGAATAAACTCCATTTTAAAAGGTTAATCATTGCCTTCCTTATTCATGTAAAAATAGATCCTTTGAACAATCATATGGGTAAAATGAAAAGTGAAAGTGTTCACAGCTTCTAGGACACTTAATTTTATGAAATTTGGAGTGCTATTTTCTATTTACCCTTGGTAGTTGCTCTCTCTCTGTAACTCCAACAAAACAAGAAGAAAAAAACACCTGATGTGAAATACAGGAATCTAAAGAGCACTATTTACAATGACATGTGAATAAAAGTGTACTAGCCAAACCTTCACATGTTCTTGCACTGCCTAAATTTCAAGTTGGCAAACTCTCTATGAAGGCTACTCTCTCAATATAATGGCCAAGATTTTGAAATACTGCTACACCTGCTTTTAAATCATGCTAATTCATTAGTTCAGAAAGGATGTATCATACAAAGAAAAAATAAACATTAATTTAGATGCTCTTCCAATCCCCAGATAAAGTTCTTTTTCAGGTTTTCTCCAAGTTTAGCAGTGTTTATTTTGTCTGTGTCTATTATTTATTCTATGTCCATGGATTTTCAAGTTTGTAATCCAGGACCTGGACTTTCATGATCCTTGTGAGTCCCTTCCAATTCAGAATACTGCAAGATTCTATGACTTCGTAATTCTATGTTTCTAGTCAGAGATGCAATCACACTGCAGCCTTTGTCTCTGTATGGGACTAACAGAAAACCACCATAATAACCTTGTGAACTCTTTATCTCTCTGTTGATCTTATCTGAAACAGAAAGTATGTTTTGTATTATTTTCTTCTTAGTCCTCTAATTGTTTATGGGACTGAAACATTCCTGTTGTTATGTATTATGAAGGCATTAATACCTGGATTATGATCATGTTCTCTTTTCTAATCCTATCCTCTCTCACATTTAGCTGTACAAGTTCCTCCTCAGATGGAAATAGGAAACACCCTCAGAAGATGTTGCAGTAGGGATATTCCTGTATACTGCTGAATGGTTTGAAGACACTTTCTTTGTAATATCCCTAATTCACACATTTTATATTTCCCCCCCACCTCCTAATCTTGTTCTCTCTCTTCACTCTCATCTTCCTTTTTACAATCCTCCTAGGATAATCTAACCTGGATGTTTAATTGAAAAATTCTCTTTGTATTGTAAAACTGCCACATCATCTGCAGCCACACCTTGGCTTGTAGTAAATGTACTACCTCCTTCTCATCCTTTCTTTTTGTTTTCTGTTTTGAGTGTGAGATCATCAGCTAAAAAGTCTACTGATTATTGGGAGCTGGGAAACTTGACCTAAATCATGAGATAGAACAAATTCCATATTAAAAGGCTAATCATTGCCTTCCTTATTCATGTAAAAATAGATCCTTTCAACAATCATGTGGGTAAAATTAAAAGTGAAAGTGTCAGCATTGTAAAACATCTGATAGTGCAGCCCTGCTCTGAACTGTCCGCATTAATTGATCTTTCAGTATCCACCTGCTAAGCCCAGAGGAATCAACAGACATACTGATAACACACTTGGGAGAGGAAAGCACTTTACCCTGTGCCTTTAGAATGGAGAGAGACAATGTCCCAGATATTCTCTTTCCTTTTGAAGCAGTTCCTGAGTTTGCTTGCTTTGAGGCTGCTTTCTTGAAGCTACCTGAGCAGTCTTAACTTTAGCAGGTGGTGACAGATAAAGCATGGAAATACATTTTATTTTTTATTTCTTTGATCTGCTACCCTGAGATACAACCTTACCCTGTGGGGTCTGATATCATTAACCTCTCCCCAACCTGGGGCTGACAGTCATTCCAAATTCTGCTTACTGATAAGTCCACTGATCGTGGAGTTTTGCATGCTGTGTACTTGGCATCTTCCACTCAGTAAGTACAGCCATCTGTTTTAGTTCATCATCGTACCAGTCAGCCCTTCAAAACTTAATGGACAACTTTTTTTAACATTAAAATGCAAAGACCTCCACGCAGCAATAAGAAGGAAGGAAGAATAAATTAGGAAGTGCTTAGAATAGGAAAAACAGCAACCCTTAGATAAGCTATAGATACTACATACTCATTTGAATGTTAGCACGTTGCTAAGGAGATGGGCAAGGATTTGCACGAGGTATCTACCTTAAGGAGCCGGGTGAGAGAAGTAGGTTGCCAACTTCCCATCAGCTGGACATCAGTTCAGAGCTGAGGATAACATCCACTGTACAAGACGTTGCTCTTTATCCCAATCTTCAGCTCAAAGCACCTGGGATACATTCTGGGAATCCTAAGTGAAAGATACTGAAGATCTGCAACGTAATCTCAATTACACACATATTAAGACAGAGAGAAATGAAAAATTTGCTTCAGGTCACCCATCAATGCCTTCCTTATTCAAATAAACCACCATATTAAAACAAATCTAAATAGTGACAGCATTAAACCAGTGCGGGCTTTGGTCCACAGATTACAGCCATAGAGTGGAGCTGTACCACAGATATTCCACCAAGAGTCTCTGTTACTAGACTGTGGTACTTCTGTTAGAGACAGAAATTAAGACAAAAAGAAAGTAAATGGCAGCTACAATAAAAGCTGCTGAGCATTCCAAACTAATTTAATCTCTTGAAACACAATTCTTTCAAAATAAAGATGTTTAGAAACAGCAGTTTAGCAGTTCTAAGCATCACCAGAAAGATTCGTCCTCTGGAGAATTAGAAATACTCATCTATGCTCCCTGCATTATAATCAGCCAATCTCGTTATGCCTTCCTCCTTTATAATTATAGATCTTATTAACAAAGATGAATTTCATGAAAAATAGGCATTACAAATTGCACATTTTTCAAAAGAAGAGGGAATAATTTAGTTTTGGATGCCAGTGAGATTGTTTCTTCATTTAGATAGAAAGTTTAGGTTTAGTTAATAACTACCTATCTGGCCTTTTCAGCTATTCTTTTTAGTATTAAGCAGGACAGTCAGGATGTCAATTATGACATGGGGTGACCTGGGTGGCAAGGGCATGTGGCTTTTTAGATGCCACTACTGCAATGGCACACTGAACAGCTCATCTCTGCCCAGAAAGTCCATAGCCTTTTCCTGCAACCTGTAATAAGCTGGGAGGTTTGGAAGCACATAAGCTCCCATTACATGTACAAAACCAGGATATGACCAGTGTTAAACAGCAAAGTGGGTTGGGGGAAAATACAGTTTATCAAATCTCTCAGAAGCAAGCAGTGGTCTGATGGGTTTTCACTATCACAGTTCTCCTTGAAGACAGCTATGTCTGTGATTGTGAGCGTGTAATCTCCCTGAATTCCTCAAAGAATTCTTTGAGTGGGAGGGAAAGGGATAACTTACATAGTGACTAATCAGTTGGTTTTAAACTTTAAGACATGAACTGGTAGAGCAGGGAACTGACCACAGCTTGTGGTTGGGTTCATCTTTAAAAAGGAATCTCACATTAAGTTCTTCTCACAGAGAAGGAGAGACCAGGAACTAGGAATCCTCTTTATGTCAGTTGTGAGTGTCAACCTGTAATGTTAAAAACTGAGTCTTGGCAATATCCTGTGTAACACTGAGATTATTCTGATGAAGTTACTATTCTTACATACTGTTCAATTACCAGTATTTTAGTATCAGAAGATGGAAGAGCATAAGAAACTGTATTTGGTGTAAAGTTTTTAGCGGGGCCTGTTGGGATAGTACAAAAGGTACTGATTTTAAACTAAAATAGAGTTCAAGATTACGTACACAGATGAAATTCTTTACTGTGAGGGTGGTGAGACACTGGAACAGGTTGTCCAGAGAGGCGGCAAATGGAAATATTCAAGGTCAGGTTGGATGGGGCTCTGAGCAATTTGAAGATGTCCCTGCTCATTGCATGGGAACTAAACTAGATGACCTCTAAAGGTCCTTTCTAACCCAAACTACTCTATGATTCTGTGATTTGATGAATGGCAAGGAGAAATAACTGTATACTGGCTGCAATGAACACACCCATCCTTACCTATGTCCCTCCAGGACAGGGCAGAGGAGTTTGAAGGGAGTGAAGCTCAGCATGGGAAATGGGGAGGAAAGGTGTTGTAACATTTCTTTCTCACTAGCCAAATATATTTTAATTGGGAATAAATTAAATCAATTTTCGCCAAGTGTATTTTGCCCATAACTGTAAATGGTAAGTAAATTTCCTGTCTTTATCTTGACCCATGAACTTTCCTGTGTCTTGTTCTTCTTATTTTCTCCCTCTGTCCTGCTGAGGAGTCAGGAGTAAGAGAGAAACTGGGTAGAAATTTGGTCCTTATCTACAATTAACCCGCCACAGAAACACACGATTAAACCTCTTTAGTCCCAAAAATCAGCAGGAACCTGTTACTTCAGCTCCAATGTGTTTCTGAAAAGCTTTTGTAATAGTTACTGCACCTTAATATTGCTTTGATGAAAGCAGTCTTTAGGCAAGACAAAGCGTAATTTTCCCATTATCAACAGGGGGTCCTGTTTCAGTATGCCACAGATCACTGCTACAATTTATAGGCAATGAAGTAAATTTATTCATTTGAGAATATTGTTTCTTATATCAAATAACTTTTAACAGTTGATAAATGGAATGAACTTAAGCTGTAAGCTGTATGAAGAGGAGGAAATGAAAAATTCATTTCTTAAAAGAAGGCACCACGACAAATAAGCAAATTAAGGAATATTAATATTCAACTCCACTCTTTCTTTTTGCAAGAGCTGGCTTGAAAAATTCTTGAAAAACAGGTTTCAAATTATAAATGCCAATTTGACAGAAGATAATTGATGGAAGAATGCATCTACTCACTGAAATTGCTCAGCAGGAACCTTGTTCACCTGTCAGACTCTGCAGGCTGATGACTTTCTGTTAGACAGCTCCCATGCTCCAGGGAAGATGAGGAAGACTTCCATGTCTGAAGTCTGTGAGCTTTGGACTTCTAGGTCACTGAGGCAGTGAGAAATCCTTCTGCAATGTCTGGAATGTAGCACCTTGTTATCATTTAACACAGATGCTGTACTGTGAAAATAATAATCCTGCCTTAAAGATTCTCTAGATGCAAGCTGGCTTTAGACAAAAAACTGTATTGCTTTGACATTTCAGGTCATGGCATCCTTAAAGAAAAGAGTTCTGTTCAGAAAAATGGGAGAGTCTGCCCTGTGCCTGTATTTCAATAGATCTTATCGTCCACCACCTGTGTTTTTAACCTCATGAGACTACAAAAGTCCTTTTACAGATATAGCTATAGAGTCATTTTATAATCTGAGCATTTTGCTTTCCTGCATCAGGATTCATCTTTCACTTGTTCTAGAAGAGATAGCATAATAGTATTTAAAAACTTTTAAAACTTTAAAATATTCCATTAAGTTACACTCATGTAACCTCCTGCAAATGGTTCTCCTTCCAACGACACTACAAAATTAAAATACATTCTGTTGCCTTGAGTAATTTTACCTAGATCTAACAATTCTGATAATTTTATTATCTTTGATAGACTTTGAGATTCTTTTTTTTTCTGAGATGTGATTATGGGACAGTAACTTTGGACCTGTTTTCCCAAGGAAGTGAAGAAGGAAGATCACAAGGCACTGTACTACATGGCCTCCCCTTCCTAAACCTGTGACTCCACTGAGCATTTCAAACTTCAGAGAGATACACAGTTCTCAAAGACAGCAAATTCCCATTCATTTTGTGAAAACTGATTGCTGGAGATGGATTGAAATTAGTGCTCCCACTAAGGAAAAGCCAGTTGCAGATCAGCCAGTTGGCCAATCACCATGGATATAATGAACAGGCAATCGGCACACGCTTATTTCAGCAGAGGCATATGTTGCCACATTCTCAGCCAAACTGGCAAAAGACATGAGAAAGAGCTGGAAGAAGTACTTGAGCACTGAGAATGGGAAGGACTAAGGAATGTGGAAGACAAAAATAGTTTTAAAAACTTCATTAGTTCCACTGCTCACAGAACAACTTAACTTTGGTATCTTAAAACTGCACATTTTTTCTTGAATAAAGGAATGTATGAATCTCTTATGCGAAACACATATGGATTCTGCCTTTTAGTCTGTATTTTTTTAAGTGATGATATATTTATAATAAGATGCATTTTATGACAGCCTATGTTTCATTTGTTAATAGCATAAAAACCAGGTTGTTCTCTTCTACAGTGCGAAGAAAATGTAAAGTGAGAGCTGTTGAAAAGGATTTTCTAACAGGAGAATGAAGGTGATGCATTCTTATTCTGGTAATGACAGAATGGACTAATGGTATCATCAATACCTGTATGTAAACTGAAATCATACAAACTCAATAGAAAAATCTAGCTTTTAAACTAAATTTTAGTTTAAAAAAGCTGGATTGCTTTTAATTTTTCAGTGCCTGTTCTTCAGCCTAGCTGATAATTTGGAGACACTGAATGGTCTATTCAAAATAAAGTAACTTTTGTAAAAAAATAAAATTGTCTGATACAAATTAGATATCTAATATTTTCCTCTGTTACTGCAAAAATGGAAGTATTACAGCCATTGCATGAAATCATAAATGCACACACATGTATACCTACATACATAAAACATTACATATATGACATCCTTTTCCTGAACATATTTAGACTTGTCATAGTAAAAAAAGTGCAGGGAACCTCATACTGAAATGAGTTGCTGGACTAACATAAATATATAATGCTAAGAATCTTGATGTGACCTGATTTCTAATTATACAACAGTTCCATAAGTAACTGCTGAATATTTAAACCTTGTATGTTTGTATATAGTTGAATCTTCATTTACTGATATTCAGAAAGCATCTTCAGAACTCTCAGTATCAAATGAGCTAATTTGAAATTACTGAATCACTCCTAGATACTGATGATTAATTGGAAGCAAAAAACATACCGCTGGCTGATTAAAGCAATACAGTAAACTCATTACAGCAAGAATCAAAGAATCACCATTTTAGCTCAGCCTTTCCCATAAAATTTAAGGAAACCTCTATTTTCAAAAATCTGTGTCTTCAGTGTACAGGTTACCTCCAAAAGTTGTATGTATGAATAAGAAGGAAGTACCGATGAATCAATAAATAGTTATAAACTGAAAACTTAGTATGGTGTTCCAAGAAAACAAGATTTTACAGGCATCAGAGAATCACAGAAGGGTTGGTTTTGGCAGGGACCTCTGGAGTCCAGCTGGCTCAAACTCCCCTACCCAAGCAGGGTCACCTAGAGCCAGTTGCCCAGAACCATGTCCAGACAGCTTTTGAGTATCTCCAAGGAGGGAGAGTCCAATGCCTCTCTGGGCAACCTTTGCCAGTGTTTGGCCACTCTTGCAGTGAAAAAGCATTTCCTGATGTTCAGAGGGAATGTCCCATGTTTCAGTTTGTGCCTGTTGTCTTTGTTCCTGTCATTGGGCACCAATGAAAAGAGCCTGGCTCTTCTCAGTCTCCCTTCAGGTATTTGATACCTTTCAAGATCTTGATAACATCTTCCATGAACTCTATCTTTTCTAGGTGAAAGCGCCCCAGCTCTCAGCCTTTCTCCACTGGGAGGATTCCTCAGTTCCCTGATCATCTCTGTGGCTGTTCAATCTCTCCGTATGGCAGTTTGTCCCTTGTACTGGGGAGCCCAGAACTGGACACAGCACTCCAGGTGTGGCCTCACTACTCCTAAAAACAGGGGACAGATCACCTTCTTTGACCTGCTGTGCATCCTCCTAGTGCAGTACAGGGTTCCAGTAACCTCTTTTGCCACAAGGTCACATTGTTGGCTCAGACCCACCACCTGCAGTTATAGCCATAAAATACATTTTCTTCCTGTTCAACATACTGTTTAAACACATAGGGTGATTTTGCAACATCAAGGCAGACGTGAGCAAAGTCTTTTTAGTATGTACAGACGGTGCCAATATGAACAGCAGCATTTAGATCTGTTTACTGCTTACTCAGTAGAAGCAATTTCCTAGTGGAAGCTATGGGATGCAGGATATATCTAGGCAAAGAATAAATAAAAACTTAATATGTTGTGAAGCTAACAGAGATTCAGAGATGGAAGAGCAAAGGGCTCTAAGCTAGACTTAAAGCTAGATCTTCAATACATATCTTTGGAGTGAAACCAGTTTTTAGTTAAAACCTGAGAGCAGTTCAGAGTTCTTGTACCTCCCTGTCATACTGCTTGAGTACAGAATGAATGTATACAATAAAACCATGCTGAATGGCACAGAATTGCTCTATGAGAACAAGTGGATATTTGGCTACTAGACATGAATTATTGCTATGTAAACAAAAATATAGCAATATTAACATTAAAAAGTTAAAAGCCAAATACGTGAATTACTGTAAAAATGTTTGATACACTGTACTGAAAGAACTTAAATACTTTCTGAAAGAAGTAAAATTCCTTGTTGCAAGGCCATGCTGGAAATACTCTAGGTTTATTTTTATTGTCATTTCCCAATAGAAAGGACGTATGATACATTTGAAGGCTAGGACTATCTTTAAAGTATATATACTAGGAAAGCTTTCTGGTTATGAATAACATTTATAACTCTTCTGATAATAAAAATAATATTCTCACATGTTACAGAGTTCCCTTACTCTGCTACTGGGAAAAGGCATGGTTTCAGATGCATCTCTCAAGGCAATGTATTTCCAATTTCTCATTTTAGTACACATATTTTGCTGAAGGCTCTTTAAGCCTCCCATGCATTCCATGTCAGAGCCTTGGTCTGAACAACATTAACCTCACACTCTCTCATTCCTGGAAAGTCCATACAATGAAGACTTTCTACAAAAAGCAAACACTATATCTCACAGAAGTATAGCATCAACAGACAGGTCCAATCCAGTTTTTCCATTTTGTGTGCTGGGTTATACGGGTCAGAATGACAAAACAAAGAAGCTTAAATTTGGCATTGAAATGTTTTTATTTTCAGATGTTGCAGAATGGGCACATCCCACTTTTAATGATCTCAAAAACCTATGTCATAAATGAGGCACCTAAATATGAGCATTTGGCATCTTTGTCTCAGTGTTTTTCATATAAACAATATTTGTCTACATCTAATGGACCTTGATATTCAGCAATGATAGCTACTTTCCAAGCAAAAAGCATACCTAAAAAAAAAAAAAAAAAAAAAAAAAAAGCAAAAGAAAACTGAGAGAGAGCCAGCAGACAACACTTTAAATCAAAACTCGCCTGTGCAATTCTCAGGTCCAGCCTGAAGCTATGTAATTTGAAATATGAAGTACTTTCCAAGAGGATGAGATACTTTTACTGTAGCTAGTAAAGCAACGCTGGGTTGTCACAACAACTGTAAATAGACAGATAAAATAAATCAAACTGACAAAATGTACTGTGATAAGAAAGTTCTGCAGAAGTACAAGAACCATTCTGACTATTTCACTTCATTTCATTCAAACTGAATTATGCTCAATAAATAAAATACAACTTGATGATAAAAAAAAAACCCAGCTCTGTCTCCAGGCTACTTACAGCATAAGTGGATTAGATTCTATGCATAATGAACTAGTAAACAGAAGACTCATATAAAATGAGGAAAGAGAATTTGATTTCAAATGCTGAAACAGTATGAAGTTGACAATTGCACAGAGTTATTAGCCAAACGCTAGGCAGTCAGCCAGAAGGCTTCAACAAAAATTGCCTTAAGCAAGAGCAGCAACCAAGGGGAGGAGTTAACAGGGAAAAAAATAACAGGGGGAAAAATCCATTAAAATCACTCATGGGATGATATTTGTCACCAGAAAGGCCAGAATGACAGATGATTAAGATTTTGTTGATGGAAAAAAGTGCAAAAAACAAAAGCAGATTTAATGTAAAAGGAAGTCAGTGAAACAATCAGTATATTACCAAACACAAATCTAGAAAACTCCTCCATTAACAGCAAAGGGACAGCCATTTTATTCTGTTAGTTTGTTGTAATTCCCTTTAGAGTTCACTTAGATAATGAGTGATTAATGTCTGTGTGCCTAAAACTAAAACTGTGTCCTAATTGGGTTTGGCTGAGCTAATTGCCTCTGATCAATAAAACTGACACATAATACACTTGTCCTTCAAGAATCTCAGTCTGGGTATCATTCCACTTCCCTCAAACCATGCTTCTGACATCCAGGGGAACAGAAATTGGTCATGTTCATAGAAAACTGGAAGTAACACAGAAGAACTTAAACAGAGCAGTAAGCACTGGGGAAATGTACATTTTATTTGACTAAAAGTCCCTTGTGCTTCATGACACATCCCACCCACTCACAGCAGTTTCCTACATGTTTGCAGTCCCTTCTCTGCCATAAGCATTTCTGTGCTTTCCTTACACCAGCACAGAGACTCCAGCAGAGCCTATTACTGCAGACTGGGAATACAGCAGTGGAAGTGGGAGTCCCTCCCAGAACACCTCTAAAACACACAGGTTCTGCTAAGGTTCTTTCCCACCCCAGTGTCCCTGTAAGCCTACTCCTAAAGCCACACCAGTATTTTCTGGCACTGCAATGACACAGAAAACACACGACTTTTTCCTCAAACCAACCAATTATGCTTTATAGCCATGGGGAACATGCCTACTCTAGCAAAATTACTCACAAGTGCAATAAAAATACCAGACACAATGTAACTACTTAATACGACTCCAAATACCATTGTATGGCATTCATTCATGCTTAACACATCTTTTAATTTCCTTGACACCAGTGTCAATGTTAGTTACACAAGCTATGCAGTCTACACAAGTATGTTTTCTTAAGCCAGTTGCTACCAAGTACAGCCCCTCAGATAATTTCCACAGAAGTGCCAGTGTGAGAGTCACTGGAAATGGCATAAACTAGTATTCTGCCAGGAGGCAGGGACACGAGACTCTGGTGTCTACTTTGGTTCATGAGGATTATCTACACGGTCCTCAAAATACCAAGTGAAACAGTGTAACACAGATCTCCCCAGCTAGTGTAGCCAGGAGAAAGGAGCTTATGTAAACAACCCTGAGACTACCTCAAATACCAGCTGGCCACTACACAATTGAGCTTGCTGCCACTCAAACCAGTGGCGGTTTTTAAGGTGTCCTTGTGAGATGAAATCAGCCATGAACTGTACTTAATATAAAACTGGTAAAATTTTGCTCGTCTGTGGTACATGCCCTTGCAGAGAAAGAAATACTGTCACATTTCTGTTTTGTTTTTCTATGCACAGCCATGCCCTCTAGTGGAACTGGCTGGTTTGCTGAGTGTTTTTTCCTTTTCTCAAAATCAGCACACTCTGAACTACATTCACCAGCAGGAGTTATGATCCTCACTTTCTTTTTGGAAGCTGCTGTATTATTAAATTTAAGAACTTAGTTGTACAGAAGTTTCAAGATACTGAGAGAATCCAAATTATAAAGTTTCAAATGAAGTCCTCATTTTTGAGGTAGCCTTCCTATTAGTTGTTCTTTTGATAGAAAAAAAAAAATCCTGCTTTGTGGTCTTTTACACAATATCAAAGTCAAGTCAACTAATTTAGGAAGAAGAGACAAAAGGAACTGAAGTAATCTGGGACCACTGCTGACCTGTTCCAATACTTTCATTGTAAAAGCACATAAAAATGACAGAAAACTTCAGTAACAGTTGAAATTACAGTTTCAGATCCAACTTCCACTTGCGAGCTCACTGGTGGAGAAACACTTAGAGCTCACAATCTCATGCTGTAAAAATACTGAAAACTAGGAAAAAAGTGAAGGCAGAAAAGATGAGGAGAAAGATAACAGGAGCCCATATTCTGCTTTCTAAATAGTTCCCAGTGTCTGCCAGCTTCAGTGGTAACAGCAAAATTTTTATCAACATCTCCATGACTGCACATAGCTGTGACTAAAAATTAAGAAAACACAAAGTCATGCCACTGAATTAGGACAGTTACAGCAGCCATGTTGAGATGGTCACTGCCATCACATCAGGACATGTTTTGCCCCCTCATTCAGTCAGGTATAACTGTTGGCTGCCCTTGGAATCTTTCTGTCCCAAGGTATGTGCTCTTGTCCTCTCCCCAACAGCAATTAAGGTCCTGCAGAAGGAGGATCCTAATGCCTGTTTAGCTTCCTAACTCTTCTTAGCCACTGATTCCCTCCACTCCCAGTTTTTCCCTACAGTTCAGAAAGGTAGGAATTCATCATGTCTTTATTTACTAGATACAATGTAAGGAGAGCAGGAGGTGAGCACCAAAGAATTTCACCATTATTTTTATCTATTGCTACAATGTGCCTCCCCCCAATCTTTTTCTTAGAAACAGTGAAACTGTTTCAAGATATGATTTGATTATTATTAGATAAGATTATTATTGATAAGATATGAAGCAAAATATGATTTATTATTTGAGAATTATAATTCACTTTCATGCTGTCAAAAAGGTAGTCCATTAAAAAGTGAACATCTAAACCAGGTCTTTGAACCTATATTAGCCTGGAGATTAGGTCCCATACCTCTCCTTGTGTGAACTGAATTAAGAATATTTTTACTTGGTAAGCAGAAATTATTTTTCCAGTTCTCTTTAGGATTGGGAATGACTACTGTCCATTTCTTCTTCTGCTAGTTACAGGGCGGGAAAAAATTAAAATCCCAACTACACAAGCAAAAAAAAAAAAAAAAAAAACCCTCTCTCACATCTTCCTGTATTGAGATAAAAAAAATATTCTTTATTCATATAACATAAAAACTTTGTGTCAGCTGCAGAGACTATGACATAGCTAAACCCCAAGAGTTAGTACAGGTAAGAGCAGAAATTAACTCTTATTAGAAAGCTATAAAGGTTAATTTGGAAAAGGAAGCTCTTAGAAGATGCTAGAAATGGTGATGAGGCCTCAGGATAAGTGAGACTATGACAGATAGTTCTTAGGATGTAATGCTTAAATTTAGTTTCCACTGATATAATGTAAACCTGCTGAAATTTTTGACATATAAAACTTTTTGATAGGTGCCAACCTTTCTTTTCAGCAGGCAGTGGAATTCCTGCAAGAAATGTTGAATCAGACCTTTAGACACTTTAATTCATTAAAGTCTTTATCAATTACAATGGTAGTAGCAGATTTTTAGAATTAAAGTTTGTCTCAGGTATTTCTAACAATATTTAAACTTTATATCAGTACAGATCCAGCTAGCTAAACAAAGTATGTATAGAATTGAAGAGCTATAATATCTACTAGTCGAGTTTTAATCATATTCTACAGATTATTACAACAAAAAAGTCTTATATTTTCACCCAAAATATAAAGTTTGTTAAACCATACTATCAGGAAGATTTAAGCAGAAGAGGGCAAAAATTACTTCTACAAACCTGAGAGATTCTGAAAGGACTAAGAGTTTTGTTCACTCATTCTAGTCAGCTTGAGAATGTCATATTGGAGGTTATCAAGCTAACTGCACTCAAAATAAGAGATCAAGACAAACTGGATAGATACCTAAACAAACTACATTTCATATCATATCAGCATAATGGGAAAGTATTTAAAATCATCTTTCACTGAAAAGCTTAACAGGCATGAGCCTGGTGTCTGCAGTATCACTCTTTCAGAACAGTCTTAATCTATAAGTCAATCTAAATGGGGGTCACTAAAGCCTAGGAAAAGGTGGAATTATAGAAAGGCATGACTAGGGATGACTTTGTGCTGCAAAATCTATTACAGAAATGTAGCCTAGCTTATGCCTCTAACGGAGGCTGATCTAGAAAAGAAATCTTCATTTGACACAAGGGTTATACAGTCAAATGCATTTCTGTGTTTTGCTCTAAAGATTTATTGCTACTGACTTATATCACTGTTCTTTACAGATGTGCAAAGCACAGAATGTCTATGCATTTTTTGTACAGACCAGCACAGCCAGTTACAGCAAATTTGCAGAAGATACTACATGTGCTTGTATCAGAGAAGCAGAAGAATAAACTAGGAAGTCCTAGTTTAAATTCAGGTCAGAATTAATATCAAATAACCAGCCCCGAACTACCTAATTACTAAATGAGCAGAATAGGTCATTGATCCTAACCATTTATTTAGCATTAATTTTATCTCTAGAAAACTTGACCCAAAGCCCCTGGCAGGATTTTAGGTGGCACTGTGCTGAATTAACACCTGAAAGATCTGTCTCAGAGCTGTTTGTTAAATTAATTGCTAATGTACATAAATATTAAGAAATTAGTATCAATAAGTAACTTATGTTCAAAATTAAGCCATGTAATTCAGCTTTAGTGATGGAAATACTATAGCTCTGCACTTTCTGGACAAACTGGGGAATCTCCAGATCAGACCAACACATATAAGAAATTTGGAAAGTGACTACAAGGGGGAAAAAAGAAACCAGGCCTATTCACTCTAGAAACAAAAAAGAAGACGAAGCTAAACATGTGAGCTGATAAAGAGCTTGCAGAATCTCCTTAATTTTAAATTCCTAAGAACCAGTTAAACAAAGTTTACACAGTGTATTTATAATTCATCACAGCCCTTAAGCATGGGATGTGCTTTTAGAAGTTTCTTCCAGTCTTGTACTTCTAGAATTAGTGACTGTTAATACTATCTCAACACATTTCTTCCCCCAAATCCTACACAGACATGTGAAACAAAACTGTACAGCAGTTTATGAATAGTTTTTCTAACTGTAAAAGAAGCAATGGAGTCTAAAAGTGCTTATTCACTGTGAATTAGCAGGGCCACCACTGGCAAAAACCATTCACAAGAAAATTGAAAATATGTAACACTGAAGAAATTAATATGATTTCTCAAAGGAAAGCTGAAAATTAAAGGTTAAAACCCCTCCCTTGTCTTCTGAGCACTTTAATTCCTGTAACATCATTTATTACATAAGGCCAGATTGCACAGCTTTTGTCAGCATTTGCAATGCGTGTCTGTGAATACATAAGAAAAAGCTTGATTCAAGGCCTTCCCCTCCTTCTCTGAAGAATTAACTATCCAGACAAGTAGGAAGTCTCTATTTTCAGATATTGTTGTTAGGTCAAGCATGAGAAAAATACCTTCTAAATGTCATACTTTTTTTTACAGAACTTTATATGCAGTCTGCCATGAAGTTGTCTTTCTGACCTCAAGATAAGGCAAGCTGCATCCATTTCAATGTTTGGAATATCAACCCAACCATTTTTCTTTTAGCAGGCATTTAGCTTTTAATTTGAATTTATGCCACAGGGCAATACTTTTTTTTTTTTTTCAAAAAGTCAAAGCAGAAACAATCTATAGGTCATATACTGTTCTAAAAGCACACAAGCTGTGTTGGATTATGGTGTCAATTTTCCAGCTGATTCAAAGTACCTCCAACCACTCCTGAATAT
The DNA here is from genome assembly GCF_024509145.1 of Vidua macroura. Classification (NCBI taxonomy): domain Eukaryota; kingdom Metazoa; phylum Chordata; class Aves; order Passeriformes; family Viduidae; genus Vidua; species Vidua macroura. The sequence continues at coordinate 65,018,020 of NC_071571.1, read as the reverse complement.
ACTTCTGCAGTATCAAGTGACACATCCAGCAGTGGGCCTCTGCATACATTCTCCTCGTAACAAATTATTTCAGTGCTCTTCTCTTCATATTTTTGGAACTTTCAACCAAGATTGAATTGGTTAGAAAATAAAATATTTTCACTTTGAAAACTCAGCTTTTTCTAAAAGTTGAGGTCTCAATTAAATGGAAGTTCCAGATCCTCCTAAATCCCAGGTCCATGTCACTCAAACATTAACTGAAAACACACAGGGTGTGAGACTGTCTTCCTGTTACTGTAATTGTAAATATAGCCATCCAGAAAGACTGGCCAATTTTCTGAAAAGGTCTTGATTCCACTTAAACTGCCTAAAGATTTGCTGAATTACTCCTAACAGTTATTACTTGAGCAGACAGTACCTAGAAATCTAATTTGAACTTTTCACTGGATTATTTACTATTTGTAAGAACAGCCTTTTTTCTTTTAGCTCATTGTTTGTAAGAATCACTAGTATCTATAAAGCCATCTCCAAAGAAAATAGTGGAGGGACACATAGACAAACAACTCAACTACCTGCTTTGCAAGAACTTTGAAAGGTTATCATCTATCCCTTATTCCAAGTCCCTGGCAACCCTAGGGACACCCAGTGGTTTTACTTTCCGTACTTTTAGATTTTATCACAGAACCTGATTCCCTGAGTTCACAGGATAGGTCAGGTCAGAATAGACCACAGTGGGTCACCTGGTCCAACCTCCCTGCTCAAATAGATTCATCCCAGAGCACACGGCACAGGACTGCATCCAGATGGATCCTGAATATCTCCAAACAGGGAAACCACAACCTCTCTGGGCAACCTGTTCCAGTGCTTGGTCACCCACACAGTCAAGTTCTTCCTCGTATTCTGGTGGAATTTCCTGGGCATCAGTTTACACCTGCTGCCTCTTGTCCTGTTTCTTGGCACCACCAAGAAGAGCCTGGTTACATCCTCTTGACACCTTCCCTTCAGGCACTTACAGACATTTATATGGTCCCTCCTCAGTTGCCTCTTCTCAAGACTGAACAGGCCCAGCTCCCTGAGCCTTTCCTCCTAAAAGAGATGCTCCAGTCGCTTGATCAACTTTGTATCGCTAAGGAGGTCACTCCTACGCTACCATCGCTGAAGTCAAAATCCCTCTGGTGAGGGTCCCAACCTGCCAAGGTGCTTTCCTGTGGTCTTTAAAATAACCTCTAAAAAGCCGCAACTTCAGGGATTCGCACGCTGCTCAAGATCTGTCCTTGATACCGCCCGGGCTTTAAGCACAGTTTAAAATATCGCACCATGGAGAATGCAGAACTTGAGGCTCGGCTCTCCCACGCAAACCCCCCCAGTCCCAACTCCGCCGGACGCACAGGGAGCCGGGAGGGCCGGGAGGGGCGGAAGGGACGGGGCGGGCCGAGGGGAGGTGGCACCGGGGGCGGGAGCTCAGCCGAGCCCCGCCCGCGCCCCGCCCTCCGGCGCTGGCCTTCGCAGCCGGGAAAGGCTGGGAAGATGCTGGAGACGCTGCGGGAGCGGCTGCTGAGCGTCCAGCAGGACCTCACCGCCGGGTGGGTATGGCCTGCGGCACCGCGGGACTGGCGGGGGGAGCGGGAGAGGGCCCGCGTCCCGCAGCCCGGCCGGGGCAGGGGGGGATAGCAGGTGACCGGGGGCCGAGGAGGCGTGGACTGGCACAGGGAGGGAGGAAGAGGAGGAGATTGCGCAGACGGGAGCCACTGCCGGGGCCGGTCTGTCACCCGGGGTGCCCTCCTGATTGCGGGGATGGGCTGGAAACGCGGCTCCAGGGTCGCGAATCCCGCCGTGTTCCCGGCTGGGCTGGGCGGCTGATGGCGGGCTGGCGAGCCCTGCCGTGCCGCGGGCAGCTCTGGGGAGCGGGAGGAGGAGCCGCGGTGCCCAGGAAGCAGCTGCGGTCAGGGGAAGGAGAGAGAGAGGGACAGACAGACCGCTGTTTGAGAGAAGATGTGAATGGGGTCAATTAGCGCGCTTGAATTTTTTATGAAGTTACCGACCTTTAAGGTTTCATGGATCAGTGTAATCCCTTAAAGAGCATTTCTGGGCGCCGCTCGGTGTGTGGAGAAACTTGCTTTTCCTTGGAACATGAGTTACTGTCACTTGGGGAAAAGAATCGCAGATGGAACAACCCCATGCTTGCACTAAAAAGTAGAAAGATATTCTTCCTACGTTGTCTCACAAGGTTTATTTGGGTAGGCCCCGTGTCGATGCTGTTTTTAGTACAAGCAGGTGGCCCAAGTGAGTGTCACTGGAAGCCAGCGAGTGGCCGGAGGACAAGGTCATGCCTGTGCTGCAGAGCTGATGGCTCATGGTGAGCCATAGGAGAGTATCGTGTTGTAATCGATTACTTTTAAAAACTCTGTTGTCTTTGGCAATGTTGGCCTTATAATACCCCTATGGTAAATACTTATATATAGTGAGGAATGTCTATGTACCCCAGAAACTTAAAATAAGTAGTTTATCATTACTTACTTGTACCGGTGTATGATGGTCGAGAGAAACTGATAGAAGAGGATGCCAGTCAAACAGATAAATTGCTTACATGTTATCTGTCTCATCTTACCAAACAGCAACTGAATTTTTAACTGTCTAAAAAATACACACAAAAGCATTGCTTTATTTCTGTCTTTCTCTTTTGCTTCTCAGAGGAATTGATATCTCAGTACAGTATAAGACTTTTTTGAAAAAGGTGTTTTTCACACGGGGAAAGAGAACAGCAGAAAGGTCGTAACATGCCAGATCTGATGGTCATTTAACTCTGTGGTTCCATATTTGTGTTTTCCATGTTTGCTGCAGTGGAGTCAGTATATTTCCACGTATTTTGCTTTCTTCCTGGTGTTGCAATGTTTTATTCTGAGAACAGTCCCTAATCTCATAATGTCCATCTTTGTGTTTTGGCAGCTCCATTAATGTGACCTTTTTCCAGTGTTCTGTCCTTAAGTGGTATTTTCATCTGTGGGGTAATCTCTTTGGGTTTGTTTTTTTTTTTTTGCCACTGGGAGCCTGTATCTCAGAACCACAGCAGCAGAGGCTGTGGAAAGCATTTTTTTTTTTCCCCTTTAGTGTCCCCATGTAGCTAGAACACAAGCTGACCTGGTTTGCCCCCTCTTCCTTCCTAGACCGTGCGACCTAATTTGGTGTTCTGGATTACTCTGTTCTGCACCCCACCAAAGTGGTAAAAGAAGTAATTTTGTGATGTTGAGACTTCAGCTTAAAATTATATAATTCTCAAAACCCAAACAAAGTATTTTTTGTGTCAAATTGTGGCCAACTTATTAACTACACATAAATGCTTGCAAAGTAGAACAAGTTGAATTTAATGAAATTGCGAGGGGGAAGGTTTTCCAGGGCTTCTAAGAAAATAATACCACTTCCCGAGGAGTATGGGAACATGTATGTACTGCTGAAAAAAAGATTAAATTTGGGTTGTGTGGTTTAAAGAGAGCAGTTTAGAGTTATTAACCACTTCTGTGGCCTCCTTCCTTGCTCTGCATGCCATTTCTGTGCTCTCTCTCTTGTGTCTGCTGTCTAATTTGTGTGTACTGTGAGCAAAGTAAACTAAATTTTGACCCATTCACCTGTTAGCAAGCTTTTGCAGGCATAGGAAAAATAACCAGAATGGATACAGAAGAGTGCAGCTGTTTCAGGCTGGGTTGCATAACTGGGGAGCATGGCAGTGGAGAAGGGCAAATTTCACAGCTTCTCTCAGCAGTGGGTTCTTCCTCAGTGTGCTGTGGTTGTTGCTACTTGGTTTGGCTGTTATAAACAGCTCTCTGAGAGGGAGTGGAGACCTGTCTTAGCATGTCTTTTCTCAAAATGTCAACCACCTGGTGTGCTGTAGAGCTTTGGTGTTTCTTTGAATTCCTGGAAAACAGTGATCAAGACTGGGGGAGTGATTTGACTACCCCGCAAAGTGGCCTGAATATGTGTCTCTATATTAGGTTGTTTCTCAGTCCCTGGGTCACTCGGGATTACAGATCCCTCTGTCATGTCTGGAGGATATCTTTGGCTCTTGTAGTTCATTTCCATCTTGCTCATGTGTGTGTCATTTATTTCTTACTGTCCTGGGCAATAAAACTCTCCTGTGACCACAAAGGGCTTGTCTGATGCCCTTCTGCAAAAAATGTTGAGATTTAGCAGCAGTGTCAGTGGAAATAAATTCATATGAGGGTCTCCACAAAACTAAGGGAAGTTTAATTTTTTTATGAAACAAAATTAACTGTAATAGACTGGAATTAATGCATTATGTGCTCAAGCAATTCGTTCTCTGTTTTTGGTGTTGTAAATGTCTGATGGATTTGTGATTTGATTTGTAGGTTGAAGACTTTGGGCGACAAATCAAGAGATGCAAAGAAAAGTAGGCAAAGGTACTTCTGAATGTCTTAATATATAGTGTTAATGTAAGATATTCTTGTTATGGAAAAATTTGAAGTGCCTCATATATACGAGCCAATTGCAAGAACATTTGCATATAATTTTACAAAATACTATTTTGACAACAGAGAAGCTTAACAAAAGCAAATGCTTTGCTTAATACAGCCTTCATTGATAGGCCTAAATAATTTCTAATGGCTGTCAATCAGTTTATAAATTACTATTTAAATTAAATGAATATGCAGTGTTATTGTAGTGCCTCATAGAAGATTCAGGTTGCAGTACACTGAAATGTAATTGTTTACAATCTCTGTGTATCTCATGTCTTAAAATTGTAACTCAGGGTTTTTTTAATGTAAAAACAGAAATAGGAGCCTTTTTACTGTGGAAAATATGTGAGTAATGAAATACTTCAGTTTTCTGTTCCAAGAAGTTTCAAGAATTGTGCTGATTTGGTTTTCTTTCTTTCATTGTTTTGGGGATATTTTTTAGTCCTCTGCATTTTAGTTCTTTGCTCATTCTTTCAACCTGTGTGAGCTGCAGGGAAAGACTACTTGATGTCTGTAAATGACATCTGTGAGAGTTACTTCTTAAAATCAGTTCAGATATGCTTTAGTGCAAAGCATGTTCTTGTTAAAATATACTGTGTAGACACAAATTAGTATAAAAACAAGCCAAGTGCTAAAAATAAAGCATTTGAAATAAATTGTCCTAAGTTCTGATGTTTTAGATAATTTTTTTTTAATAGAGGATCTGTTGTATGGACAAGGCATGGAGTCTAAACTAAGGATGGGTAAAGGTGTGAATAAAACTATTTTAGGTAACTGCCTTCTCTGTGTGTTTCCAGTCCATAGTATTATGGCTCTTCTAGTGTACTGTAATAAATATCCATTGCTTTTTGGGAAAAGCACTGGGTGAACCAATTGAATCATCAGAAACAGGGGAATGCTGGGGTGGCTTCTGCTTTGCTGATAAAGTTCAGGGACAAACACAGCTTAGCTTGGTTGTAAGGATGGCTCAGGGCATATGGATGGGAGCCAAGGAGAGGCCAGTAAGGGTGGTGTTGCAATGGGAGTTTGTCACTGACCCTCTGACCAGGGAGAGAATGATATTTTCTCCAAACAGCTTGAGGAATCCTCTGTATCATTAAACCCCCATTCTTGTGGAGGCCTTTAGCTTCCAGCTTCTGAAAGGACAACCCATCAGTATGCAATCAAGGAGTGCCCTGCAAAGGTGTCAAGGATAACTTCTTGATGCCTCTTCATAACCTCTTTGGCATGGGGGAATAGCCTTAGGAAAGCCAGAGCTCACCTGGAACTGACATTTACAAGAGATGTCAAGGACAAGAGTGGCTAGCCCTGCACTGGTAATAAAAGGCTGGAAGAAAACATGGGATTGGTGATGAATGGGATGAATTACAGTAAATGTAGAGATTGTTGAGTTATTTAACGCCTTTGTGGCTTCAGTGCCTTGTGCTTAGTGAAAGGGGTCAAGGATACTAACCAGTAGTGATTGAAGATACTCAATCCATAAAAGCCCCTAGGACCATATGTGCCAAGAGGTATCTCATGAAAATCAATAGGTACAAATTCCATATTTCCCTGGGAAGAAAGTATGCAGACTGGGGTTGGCAGACTATCTGGGAAGTAACCTTGCTAAAAAGACCCTGGAGTTCTTGGCAGATAGCAGGTGGAATGTGAGCCAGGGATATGTCTTGTAGCAGGGAAGGCCAACAGCTAATGGGGCTGCAAACAATACCCAGACAGTGGGATTGAGGAAGGTGATTGTCCTCTGCATTCAGCACACCTTAGACTACTAACTATCCTGTCCAGTTTGGTCCCGAGTTTGCGGAAGGCGTTAATATTCTGGAGCAATTTAGTGAAGGGCCACCAAAATGGTTGGGGCAGGAACTCTGTGTATGAGGAAAGGCTGAGATAGGCAGTTGTTCAGCCTGGAGAATAGGTGACTTCTGGGAGACCCAGCAGCAGCCTGTCATTACACGTGAAGTGGTTATTGAGGAAACTGGTGTGTGGTGGGATCTCAGAAGATAATAGGCATAAGTTGAAACAAGAAATCAGACAGGGAAAGCTGAGAAAAGCTTCCTGAGAAATCTGCTTTGATCTCAAAGCTGGTTTTAACAGGGGATTGGAATAGAAACTTCCTGAGGTCCCTTTTCACCTCACAGATACTCTCACTTTGCCTTAAGGACAAGAAGATTTAATTTATGGTAGATTTGGCGGGTTTTTTTTGGCGGGGTTTTTTGGCGGGGTTTTTTTGGTGGTTTTTTGGTAGTTTTTTTGGTGTTTTTTGGTGGTTTTTTTGGTAGTTTTTTTTGTGGTTTTTGGTGGTTTTTTGGTGGGTTTTTTTTGGTGGGTTTTTTTGGCGGGGTTTTTTGGCGGTGTTTTTTTGGTGGTTTTTTGGTAGTTTTTTTTGTGTTTTTTGGTGTTTTTTTCCCCATTCAAATTGTTTGGATGATAATGCAGAACAGTCTATTTGGGTGATCTTCCAAGAGACAAATTTTGGATGATATCAAGATCTTCACATCATTAGAAGTACTGTATTGTTAATTTTCTATAACTTAAAATAAGATGTCTTTATACTTCAAGCTGTTATTAATGGAAGTGTATGCATCGAATAGCAGATCATTAGAGCATTAAACTGGTAAAGGTTCCTTAGCTTAATATTTATTTTTAGTGTAGCACATAATAAGTGGAATATGTAAGTGAATTGAGGGACATGAACTTGTGTAGTAGTCTTTTTTCAGAATGCTTCTGTGCCCTTTTTTAGGTTAAAATTATGTTCATCCTATATCTTTGTTAACTGTACTTAGAAATTATTCAATAAAATTTGTTTTTAATGGACACAGTTGAATGTTATGATAGACACAGACTATCATAAAACAACCAAGGAAAAAAGCAATCCTGTCTTTGGAATATTCTTGTAAGATATACTGTGTAATGCATTTTAAACCAAAATTGGCAAAATGTTTGTGAAAATAGGAGCAGGAGGAAACATTTATGTGCTCAGCATATCTGTCAGATGTGTGTGCAAACATTTTTTTATAACAGCCTTCTTTTCTTTAACAATTTTGTACATTTGTAATTTGCTTTATAGAACTGTTCAGTGTTTGCCAGAGTTTTCTGCTGGACTGGAATTACTAAGCAGGTATGACCTTCCTTTTCTTTATTAGTGTTTGCTTCCTATATTAGATTAAAAAATCTAATTTCTTAAGAAAGAAATTAGAGAAGAAGATCTAAGTGTTGCTAATAGGCTTTTGGTTGTTCTGCAGTTAGTAGTGTGGGAGTGGTTACCAAATGATAAATGTGTTTAAAGCTTGCCCAGTTCTAAAGTGCTGTCATATTAATGAAATTGAAGTTCTGGAGGAAAAGCTTCATTTAAAAGATAACTCTAGTCCATATCCTAATGCAGAGGGGTGAAGCACCAAGCACCAGCACTAAGCCACAGTCTGTGGTTCATAACTTAAACATATTTGATACAATTTCCTTTTTTTTTTTTTTTTTTGGAAGGGCTATATGTAGGATTACAATCTTGTTAATTTTTTTCATTTTCTTAATTGAGTTCCAAGTGACGTTTAAGGCAGTGAGTTGTCATGTAAGTATTGTTGGGTCCTCTTAGCTTTTAATGTCAGTTAGCAGGTTAAAAAACATGAAACACTTTTTCTTTAGAAGACACTATTTCTCATTGTATATTTGTCTTGGCAGACCAGTAAGTACTGGAAAGAATTACACAGCTTTTTAAGCTGTAATTTCTGGTAGTACCTGTAAATATAAGCACAATGACATCCATGATTTCCGTTGTAAGGAGCGTGCAGTAAGAATAGTAATTTGTCTTCTCTTCAGATATGAAGATGCTTGGGCTGCCCTTCATAAAGGAGCCAAAGATTGTGCAAAAGCTGGAGAGGTAAGAAGAAATAACAATGCCATGCATGAGATATTTTAAAATGTGTAAGTAATTTTAAACTAAAATTTTTAGTACCAGCCTACAGAGTTAACCTTGGCCCTCAGGTAAACATCCACACAGCTTTGTTCACTCTCACAGTAATGTAAACAACAATGTAATACAAATGTGAAATAACAAATAACAGGATGCAATGTAAACAGTTGCAAAGATGATGTTGTACGTTATTGCTGTAGCTCTTTAAAAGCAGTGGGGGGTGGCTGGGAAAGTACAGAATGTATTTGGGGTTGAGGCACCTTAGTGGTTTGTATCAGGGCAGGGCTGTGGCGCTGACACTGCTGCCCACTCCTAGTGCACAAGTGACAGTAAGATTGACTTGCCCAGTCGAAAAGATTTGGGAAGTGTTTGTGCTTTCTTTTAGTTTCAGTCACTATTCCTGCCCTGGAAGCAAAGTGACAAGTTGTGTGGTTTATTTGTGGAATGAAGGGAAAGGGAACTTCCAGTGAGTGTTGCCGATGCATTACTCAGCACCAGACTTTCAGTTTCAAGCTATGGTTAAGGGGCAGACAGTGTAATCTGGGTGGCCATGATGCAAAGAAGGACTGAGCTGTGGGGTTCTCTGTCCTGGCTGAACCCTTCACTTTGGCTTAGTGCATCCTTCCTGGCTCTTCTCTTCATTTAGAGACTTCTCTGTATCTTTTTATAGTGGATAAATAACTCACTGTGTATTTACAGTCAGAAAGGAGGTCTCTTAGGTTCTTCTTTCTCTTGCCTAATGGTATGGCCCTGCTTTTTCCTGCATTCTGAAGGTGAAAACCTTCAGGCACTGGAGATGGAGTTCTCCTTGCCAGTTTGGCATGTTTTACTGCTCATAATGTTCTTTTTTTTCGTAGAAAATCTCATAAATGGTGTGGTCACAATTCTATAGTACTTGTTATAGTTTGCTTTAAAAATTGTAATTTTGAAAACAATGTGAGGTTTCATATATATTAAACTAATATAGCCTAATCTCACATGTTATGGCTGCTTGGGAAAATGAGAATTAAAAACTTCAAAAAAGACTTAAATTTTCCATTAAATTCAGATATTTACTTTACACACAACTCAGTATGTATGTATTGCTTGTGGAGTTTTGTTTGTTATTTTTTTATAAAAGGGGAAAATAAAAACTCTGTAAGCACAGAAGATTGTACTATAGAAGACCTAAAGGTCCACTTGTCCAGTATCTTATTTCTGCTTACTTGTGCTGTCTTACTTATAAATGTTGAGTAAAGTGAAAATTTCAGGCTTTAATTGCAGCTTAGAGTCCATGTTACCATTTAACTGTTACCATGTTAAATGGTAACAGTTCCATGTACAAAATTGTCCTTTTAGATGATTGTCATTTCAGCTGCATTCAGTTATCTCAGGGCTGAAATGTTTGTGGTGTTTGTCCCCATCTCATGGTGGCTTGTTTTTTTTTGTTTGCTGTACTGTTTGACAGATATAAATACCATATCCCAGTCTCAGAAATAGACCTGGCTTTATTTAAGAAAGACTGTTAGGTCTTTTGAAGTGTTCCATTTCTCACTGGGCTTTGGAATAGATTTTCAAAACTTGTCTGGTGAAACAGGGTGTTTTCTTAACAGGGCTAGGTAGCTGGAGGAATTTGCAAAAGATAGAAGTTGTTCTTTTGAAATAATTGATATAAAGTGGGTAGAATTGTAAATTTGAGAGCTCCTTTGTCCATTGCTCAGACTTTTTCAGTTTCTGCCTATAAAGACTATAGAAATGGAGGAATTCAGAATGCAGATACAGCCATAGATTGTAGTTGTGTGCAAGAGGAAGAATGGTTAATGGAATTAAGAGCAGGGAAACAATAATTGAATCATCGCAATTATATATAATGGAAATATTTGTTACCCAAGATCTCTTGATCCTGGTGTTTTTCATAGAAAATATAAGTGAAACTTTGAAGCAGTGTATACTTTTTTATCTTATTATATAATAAAAGTTAAGAAGAATGAAACAACAAGAATTGAAGTAATGTAGAAATGTGTTCATAAACACTTGGCACTACTGCAGTTTATCACAAAAGCAGAAGAGCAGTAATGTTATAAAGGCAACTTTTTTAAAAATGTTGTTCCTTTTACTTTATCTTCTAGACTACTTTGCATGTGCAGAATTTTCATTTTTATTGTTAAAATGAAATCGGTATGACTGGCAACATTAAACTATTGATATAAATATGCCTAAAATTGCAGCACTGCAATGTTGTTATTGTGCACCAATGCAACACGGCTGCCAAAATGTCAGGTGCATCTTGCTTACAGTTAATAACATCCATAAAATACTTCCTGCATTAATTAGTCCATTGAGAAATAGCTTTTTGCCATATTGTTGTTCAGTGCATTTTGATATAAATATTCCATACTACAGGGGATTTTTTTGAGCCTGTTGTTTATTTACTTGAGGAGTACACAAGTGGCAGTGCTGTAGGGTTGCTGTGCTGACCTTATGCTTCCATATGTATTAATTGTAAAAATTAGTCAAGATGCTCGTGGACAGGTACATAAGTTTGCAATTAAAGACCTGTTTGTTGCAGCTGGTCGACAGTGAAGTTGTGATGCTTTCTGCACACTGGGAGAAGAAAAGGAGCAGTCTGATGGAACTGCAGGATCAGCTTCAGCAAATACCTGGGTTCTTAGCAGATCTGGAATGCCTCACAGCAAGCCTAGGTAAGTTCTGATAGACATAACAAGCATTCAGATCAGTACAGAGGATTTGACTGAAGTTCAGCTGTTGTGAATGTTGTGATTATGAAATTTAATTCTGCTTTCTGTGGTAAAACTGTAGTTCTTAAACAAGATGTTTTTTTTAAAAAGATCGACAAGAAGCAGTGGTTGCTCTCCCAGCAGTTGAAATTTTGTATATGTTATTTGAAAAAAAAAAAGGCAAATGTTTGAACAGGTGAAAAATGCTATTTTTGAAGTTTTATTAAATTATTAAGATTTTTGATAGTATGAACACTCATGTATATAGCTGCTTATTTTGGAGTCTGTGTAATTTTACATAATAATGTTTAAGCTTAATATTTGCGGTGGGATGGGGGAAATTTATCTGGCTGGGGACACTTTCAAGGCAGAAACCTTTGGTTTAAAATAATTGTTGGTTCCAAAGGTAACTTCCATAGTTTGAATTTATGTACAGGGTTAAGATATTCTGAAGTGATACCCAGCTTTTCACTAGGTGAATATTAATGCTGCCTATTAAATTAGCAAACACCTTGTGTTTGTTAGGTGGGTTGCAATTTTTAAAACTTTACCAAAGATTAACCTGTTCATTTTATTTAAAAGAGGAAAAGATGAATGCTTTGGTGGACTAATTTTGGAACCTCTCATACAAAACTGTTGATCCACTGTTGAAAATTAAATTAAGAAAAAATGTTGGAGACTCATAGTCTCTGAATATCTTTGCTGTTGCTGAGCCTTGAAATGGGCAGGCAGCATTTGACAAGCAGCAATCCTGTCTGTCCACAGTACCTCTCTTGATGCTTCCATGAAAATTTATACTGGGTGTATCAAATTAAAGCTTAGAAAAACTCCTGTCTGCACATGGATTTTAGGTAGCCGAGTTCCCCAGGGAATGTGCCTGCACTTCTCTTTCTTACAGCAGCTGGGAAGCATGCAGAAATTCCTCATGTGATTGCAGCTCTGTGTTTTTGTGGACTGGGCTGGATTTGTGTGCTGACATCATGTGAAGAAAAGGAGGGGTTTTTTCTGTGTTCAAGGGTAATTTCTCATTCTGCTATGGTCAGTGGACATGCACAAATCAGCTTTTGTTCCTAGGTAGGCTGATAATAACTTTGCTATTTATTCCTGAACCAGGGAATGTATTCAACGTTTTATTATGATTTTCTTATACCATATTGTTTAATAAGGCTTTATCATCTGTGCTAACCATTTAATATTGGCTGTTTGAAAAAAAAATTCTAAGGAAATAAAAGTTCAAATAGTGATTTATTAAAATACTGGGTTTAATATTACCGTGCAGTCTACTGGTAGCCCAAAGATAAACAATAAAGTAGAAGGCTAATGGAATTGCCTTTATAGATCATAATGCTGCAAATGCTGTAAATCCTGATGAATTTCTGATTCTTAATACAGTTTTATGAACTAGAATTAATCTCACTCTGATTGTATAATTTCTTGGATAGGTACATCTCTAGATAATTTGTTGATACTGCAAAAGTAGGATTTTAGGAAGCATTCAGAAGCCGGCTCAGGGAAGCTAATGAATTTTGAGGTGTACTGCGAAGGTTCTGAGACTTGAACCAAACCTTCCAGATTTACCTTTTGTGTCAGATTTTAAATAATTTATCTAAAGTTTCTTATTAATTCCTCCTAGCGTCTGTCAGTTTTTTTAATTGTTTTGAGTTTTATTTTTTCTTCTAATAATTTTTATGGAGTCTATGTGAAGAGATAGATATAATGTGTACCAAATTAATCATCTAACCTCATGAAGGTGATTTAGCAGAAGTTCAATGCAATACTCTGCTCATTGTTTTTATTTTTTATAACTCTTAACTGACTGCTTCATATAAATATTAACTGTATTCAGTTTTCCAAGAGATGACTATTACTCTGACTGTAAATTTTCAATATGAGTGAAATATTCTGTAAAAAAGAAAAAAAAAGTGAAAATAGAATCACAAAGTGCTGGGTTATGCACCCAAGATGTAATTTGGCTAACCTTCATAATTTTAACAAAATAGTTGTTTCTTCTGACATTATATGCTTCTAATAAATCTATTAATGCTTTCATTTTGAAAGTAGGTAGGGGACCCTGGCTGCTTTTGGTGAAAGAAATTTCAGATAATGGAAATGAACCTTTTTAGTGACCTACTTAAAATTGGTATGACTCATGTACAGATTCTTCTACTTTTGCTATGTATTACAAGACACGTTTTCATTAGCAATTTTATAAAGTTCTTTAGCCTAGGTATTCACATTATCAGTCATCCCTCATGTGAAGTGGAAAGTCTGTGTCTTCATTTGATAAATTTATTGTATTATGCAATATCTTGTAGCTGCTACTAAGAACTTTGAGGAAAAAATTACTCTCATGTAAAAGTGAAAAGGACTGTTACTGCCCTTTCAAGGTGCAGAATTAGAATCATCTCTTAAGCCAGCTTTTAGTTGAGATATTGTAGAAAATATCTTCTTGGTAATATCTGGCATACTTAGTATGAAATATGTTTTCATGTTTGAGCAGTGGCATTTTGCTCAAACATTGTTTTTGATTTCAGCAAATCAATACACACAAACATTGATCCAAATCCAGTTTTTCTCCGTTCCTTTTTTTTCTTTTAAAGATCAACTTGATACTGGTTTCAGAAAGACTGATCTTGTACATAGGTGACAGATCCAACATAGGTTGGAAATGTTTTACTGGTGGGACTGGGAAGAAAATAAGGCTGGGCATGCAGTCACAGAGATAAAAGCCTTTGCTTCTTAGCCTTAGAGTTTTGTTGTTTTGGTTTTTTTTTTGGTTTTTTTTTTTTTTTTTTTGAAGTGAGGGCTGGATGGGTGTGAAAATTCGTTGGGGAAACAGAACCTTTTGCACTGCTTAGAAGTATCCTTGTTTATATCTTGAGTAAAAGGTCAGTCTTTTTTATTTCAGATTATGTATCAAGTATGAAAGTTGCCATTCTCTAGCTTTGCAGAATTTGTCTAATTTTTTTAGAATTTGCATTTATCTTTTACTGAGAAAATCAGAGAAAATGTTGAGAAGATCTATGTAAAACCAGGGAATTTGAAAAATATTGTGTAAGGACAGCTATGTTCAACAGGGAATTTTTCTCCATAGGCTCCAGGGCGCAACACTTCAGCAGAGGGGGTTGTTGTATTAGGTAGGGATATATATGTATAAAAGGCATAGTTTGGTGCTGTGAACTTGGAAGTGTCTGAGGATTGAATATACAAGGAAAAGGATCCTAGCATACTTGCTATGTAGTTTCAAGAAAGAAGCTGCTTTAACTTCATGTAAGTGGTATACTAGCTGGGTTTAAGATCCTTTCTGTAAAAACAGGTAAAAAATTGAGCACTAGTAGAACTGTAATGATATAAAGTTTTTTCTTTACTTTTTTTTTTTTTTTTTTTGTTGCAGCTGAATTGAGCTTTTCCTGTTCATATATGTCTTTCACTGCTCATTTTAAGCTCTTAGTAATCTCTGCCCCTGTGTGGCCTAGAGGTGGAGGGAGTATCTTTGATATAATTGCTTCCATCCTTTCTACTTTTTGTCTTTTAGTCAGAAAATAAATGAGCTTTGTAGAAATGTCTTTAGTGCTACTGCATGGTTTCTCTTGTTTGAGTGGCTGGGACAGTGCAGAAAAGCTACATCTCAACTGAGTGGAAACCTATTTTCTGAGATACAGCTGTGATTTAGCTATTTTAACAAATTTTGTACTCATACAGAACTACAGATAACATAGATTTCAGTTAGAAAAATTATGTGGTAAATTTAAGTTAGGTACACTTTAGAAAGAAATTGTTTTCTGGATGAAGAAATCAGTGGTTGTTGAGTTCTAGGTAAATACTTTAATACCTGATAGCTGGTAAACTATGGAAAACACTGTATGCTGATGGAAGATAATGCAATGTAATGTCACCTGACCAAACTTTAAACATACTTCAAAATAATTAAAACTAAGAATTAAGGTTTCAAATAATGTTGTTATACTTGTGGTAATGTAAGAAATACAGCCCAAACTGCTATAACTGGAGTGATGTGACCCAAAGAAGAAGGTTCTTTTCAGCTGTCTAATAAAATAATACTATTTCTACCAAATAGTAGAAATATTGCTATACATGAAAATTTTTAAGCTAAAGGTAAATATATTTTTTTAAATCTGAAAAAAAAATTGTGAGGAGATGGGGTTTTACAGCCTAAATTTCAAATTTATTAAATCTGTAGTTTTGTTTGGCGCTGCCTTTGTATGCACAGTGCATATATTCTCTTTTGGGTAAGAGAGATGTTAATTCTCAGCTGCAATTGGTGCAATAGAGCTTGTCTTCAACTTTTTTTTTGTGAAAAGCAATTTTTCTTTCACTTCAGAAAGGAAAAAAAACTTCTGAAACCTCTGTTGGAGTAAAGCAGGATTGTTGCCTCCTGGAGAGATCTCTAGTGTCCATTCCTGTTCTTCAGGAGCGTAGTGTTTTCTGCAATTCCCACTAGAGGCTGCTCAAATGCAAGTGCTAGAAATCACTTGTTCTCCAGAATTCATTTTTCTTTATTCTCTTTATTTTCCTGTCCTTTGTTGTTGTCTTTTAATATTATTTCAACAGCAAATACAGCAAAGCAGGTGGTGGGTGTTTTTAAGTGGAAAAAACAGTGGTTGATAGGTACCTTAGTAAATTATTTTCAGTCCTGCGGTGTTTGAGAATTTTGCAGATTAATAAGGGAGCAATTATTCTGAAAAGCAAGTTAGCACAATACAGGTATTTGGATTTTAATGCACTCAGAGAAGTCCATTTCTTAAAGAGAAAGGGCCAACCAATCATAATTGTAATCATGATATTACACTTTGAATACATCTGAATTTTGTGAGAGAAAATTGAATATGTGGTAAATTATGAATGTTCTACATCACAATATGTAGAACTGAAAACATTTTTCCCCTCCAACTTGTTTCTGCCTTAATTGTCAACTGCCTTTCTTTTCTTTTTTTTTTTTTTTTTGTTTTTTGCCAATCCCTCCCCCTTCTGCTCAGTGATCTGTATAAAATACAGAAAAATAATTTAGAGAAATTTTTACTGATTAGATGATTCATGTTTCCCGTTCCTGTTGTGGATCTTCTTTAGTAGGGACTAAAAAATGGTGCTAAGTGAAGCTGAACATATGAATATGCATCCTAGGAAATTTGCTTATCAAGTCTTAACTTTTGCTTTTTTAGGGGAACCACAAGGATGGCTATTTATAAAGAAGCAATGGCTAAGGAAGTTGAAATGATTTATTATCCAAGATAGGCTTCAAGTAGAATGACCAAGCCAGAATGGGGGATTTAACTAATGCCTTCAGCTTACTGTTTCCTTTTTCTTGAGAGTCTGAAATACATTAACTCTGGCTGCTATTTATTTGTAAAAATGTGAATTATTCTTGCTCCTGCAATTTACCTTCCTTCTGCTATAGGAGAAGGCCTGGCAAAAAGATGAATAATATTCCTGTAGTTCACACAGTTTCATCCCAGAGTGACCAGCTGGTTAGGGTTTGGGAAAGTAGTGAAATCCTGAGGAGAGACATGAAATTTAGCATTAATCACGTCAGGGAAAGTGATCCTTTGCTATAAGGTTCACATGGGTTAATTCAGGTGAGGAGGGACCTCAGGAACTGTCTAGTCCAAATTTCTACTCAAAACAATGTGAGCTATGAGATGAGATCAGTTTTCTCAGGACATGTCATAGACAAGATCTATTTGAAGTTGAGACTGAACAATTATGTTTAAAGACAAGATTAAGAGATGCATACGTAAAATAGGTAGATTTAATTGTAAAATTTATATATGTATGTAAAATAAGTAAATCTCTATGTTTAGCTATCAGTAAAGGGTCTGTCTTTAGAGACATAAATATAAGTTCTTTTATATTACCATGGCATCATGTGAAAGTTAAAATTCTCCCCGTGTGCTTTATTTTTGCTTCATTTGAATAAATGAGGATTTGACCTGCCTTTGGCCAGCACAGCATTATTCCTTGGATCGGTACTCTGTAGGAAGTGCTAAAATGACATTTTGCTCAAGAAGGAAAAGTATGAGTCCTGAATGCTTCTCTTCCTCAAATACAGGCCAGGAGCCTGTGTCACCACAATGCTGGGACAAACAGAATGGTTCAGTGCCTTGCTACAAGGGAACCTCAGAGAGATCTCCCTTTAACGTGCCTCTGCTGCCACTCTTCACTGTGGGATTTGGGCTGAGATTTATATGTGTGCAATTTTCACCATATTAATTATTTATCTTTACGAAATCCTGTTTCTGTTCAGGTGAGTTGTCTGTCTATTGATGCAATTTGATATTCATACAAGTCTTTCTTACAGCCCAGCTAGAGGCAAACTTTGAGGAAATGGAGAATCAGCTGTTATGTCTTGAGGAACTATGTGAGCAGTGTGAATTGGAAAGATACAAATGTATGCAGACATTACAGCTGGAAAACTACAAGAAAACAAAAAGGTAAATAAAGCACTTGTTACAAATATAAATTAGCATACAATATAAGCATTATGTAATTAACCTCCCCCCAATATATCATATAATCCCTTTTATTTTCCTCTTCTAAAGAAACAATAGTCTTTGACATGACGTTGCAAATTTGTAGTAGATTCATTGAATGTCTTAGTAATGAACAAAGAATACATGTGTTTGGAAAATTATTGTAACATTGTTTTTAAGATTAAGTCATGTTTATTATTCTCCACAAAGAATTTGAATAAGAGCTGTTGTTAATAAGCAGAGATAAATTGTTGTTTCTTTTAATCCCTTGCCCTGGTTTATGGATTCCTTTTTTTTCTTTTTTTTTGTTTTCCCCAAGTACCTGTCAGGTGAGGAACTGAATTTTCCTCTATTTTCCTTTCAGTTCTATCAGTATCCAATCCTATAAGTACCTTTTACTCTGTATGAAAGGTATTAATCTCCTGCCATTCTCTTACTTATAAAAGCAGGGCATTAATTCTTGGAATCAGACTTCAACTTACAGCAATATGTATGAAAATTCAGAACTTTGAACTCGTGAGCTTCAGGTTTGCCTAAAAGATAAAGTGACAAGACAAAAATATTAAGCCCTTAAATAACTGAAACTGTTGACTTCCTTGATTTTTGTTACCACCAGTGCCAAAAACAGCCTAATAAAAGGAGATAAGAAAAGCAGTATTACATTCATTATATAAATGAGGAATTGAGGAGTTGAATTGAAGCAGTTTGTCAAAGACAGTGTCTGATGGCCTGTTAGGGAGGGGTGGGTGGATGTGGATGTTGGCTGACATGGGGAAAACCAGGTTACTTGATCTGTCCAGGCAGGAGTCCTGCTGTTAGCCAGGGGAAGTACCCTGGCATCCTCCTTGCCTCCTTGATTGTGGAAGCAAGTTTGATACTTGTGGTAAGATCAGAACAAGTGGTTCTTTCACAGTTCTAATGAGGATATGGTGAATGAGGGTAAGACTGTGCCAGACAGCACTGGCTACATTTTCCTCAGCTTATCTGTGTTCATCCTCCTTACCTATTTGTATGGTTTTTTAAAATCCCAGTCTCTTCCCAAAAGATCTATTCACCCCTGATTATTTTTCCCTACTGGTTCCCAGTTATTATGTAGGGAATCTTAGGCTTCTATGGTGTTACAGATCCAGTTAATGAAGGAATGCTGATGTTGCAGATTCTACCTACCAAAAGTTTTCCAATACCTTAAAGATCCCCCTTCAATTTTCTGTGAAATTTGGCTGTTTCTTACCTAACTCCCCTTTAAACACTTGTGAAATCCAGTCATCCCTCATGGTCCTATCTGTGGCTTTTGTCAGTATCTTATTATAATGTTATCTGTCACATCTGGCAATTTCTCATGTCATGTCCCTTTAGATTTTCACATCCTGTTCAGTTGTCTTAACCTCAGACCAGGGCCTCAGCAATAGTCTAATTTTCCTGCAGCCTGGATTTTCTCTTTCGCAGGTCAGGGCAATTCCATATTCTCTCTCCAGGAAGAGTCAACAGCAGTCAGTATGGCTTGAATATTCACTTGTTCAGACCTACTTGAGTAATCTAAATATCCAAGAGCAATAATTCCAAAATTCTAAATATGTGCTATAATAACACAATTTTAAAATGTGTATAAAACAACAGATTTAGCCCTGTATAATTATCTTTCTACAGTTTTCTGAATGCTTTTTTTGTTCTCTGCCATCCTTGCTCCATTTCTCCTAGCCAATGCTTTCAGTATCAAAATAAAGTGTTAAAACATTGCCTGCTCTACTTAGCAGCATCTAATCACTTTTATAAATAGAATGCTAAGCAAGCTACTTAGTGTAATTGTAAGCTGATTACATTTGGTCAGACCTAGACAAAACAGGAAAAATGCAGGTAATTTCTGGTTGATCATTACCACTGTATTTATTTAGGTAAGAAATTAACTGCTAGCTCATTACAGGAAGGACACTTGCCAGGGTAGGTGCTTGAAGGGCGAGCAGCTGATTAACTTGACGTGAGTGTGATTTGTGGTGTATGTTTGGGACTTGTATCCTGTCTTTTTAGTGCTTGGTGTTTTTACTGTGATACCAGCTGAAAGCTGAAAGAATCAAGGAGGGGGGAAGGGGTCAGGAGCCTATGCTCTCTCTTTAGCACAGAAATTATTTTCAGGGAGTAAGTGCTTTTGTATTTGAAAAAAAAATATTTCATGTGTTTTGACAATATAGGGATGAAAACTGAGATGAATTTGAGCACTAGAAACTCTGATTATTTTAAACATGTAACAAAATGTAATTTCATTGTAAAGTCACTGTAGAGCTTAGGCTAGAAGCTCATGTATTTCAAATCTTTTGAAAAAATCCTATATGAAAGACTTAGAAGAAGGTGCTTTAGGTCAACATCAAACCTATGAAACGCAGCTTATGGTAACTATTGGAAGTTATTTTGAGAAATAGGTCACCCTATTAAATAGAGCAACTTCATTTCAGTTAAAACAGATCAATTTTTTGCCTTTTGTCATTGTGTTGAGTGCTAATTTCAAAGTAGATTTATCAATACGCATCTTTTCCAAACTATTTAAAAACCTAGTATTTGGGGGGATTTTTTTTTTTTTTTTTTTGTGAGCTTATCTCTGGAATTTTAATATTCTCTTTTTGGTGTTTAAATCCATTGATCGGAGTACCAGTACTGTTGTATGAAGTCTAGATTCCACCCTTGTTTTCTCTGGTTAGTCTCTCTGCAATCGTTTGGATGTATGTTAGCGTTAAACCATGTAGTTTTGTTTCCTGTCTTTTTTCAATCAAACACAATTCTTCTTCCCTTTCCTTCATTCTCCTACTGCGGATATTCTGATTGCAGAAAACTTTGTGTCTCCTTAGTCTCATGTGGCAATTTTTGCTTTCCCAAGTGCACAGTGTCCTTTAGGAAGCACTGTCAGGAGCCCACTTTTGTCTCATCTATTAATGGGCCCTGAATGGCAGCCTTGTGGTATAAGATAAAATGTTTTTGACCTGAAGCTGTACTTGCCATGAAGCTTGTGGTACCGTTTGTATCCATTTCAGAGAGATAACTACATTTTGAAAAATAGCAGCTCCTGATTGTTGTGTCAATTAAAAGGAGCTGCCCAAATGCAGCATTTTGTAGGAATACACTGGGAATAGCAAGGTCCTTGTCGCTGGAAATGGGTGAATAGATTTTACTGTATGTTATTTGACTGAAAACATAACTGTCTGAATGATAATTTTTTAGGATGTCTTTTTCAGTATTTGTCAGCTTTGAGAACTCACATAGAAGGAAAACAAATTTAAAAATCTAAAATACAAACCTTAGCGGGACTACTGTTTTTTCCTTTTTGATGTTATTTAAGCAAATGCTTTACTCGAAGAAAAAATAAGTTCTTTAAATTTGTGTTTATTCATAATTTTTGAATTTTAGAGGTTTACTTGTAGTGTAACCCCATGCTTTCATAATTAGTGCCGTAGGTGAGGAGTTGGACAGATTGTCATAGTTTTTGTTGGATGCATTGCCGTGCCATGATGGTACTTTAGTGCTTCTGGGGGAGAAGAATGCTGGATTTACTTTCTCATTCAGAAGGGTATAAAATTTATGGCAATTGCACTGGGTAGATTAGAGATGTGTGTGAGAAAATGTCTTAGTTACTGTTGTTTCCTTCTGTAGACTTTATCCCTCTTTTTAATTGCTTTGGGAACAAAAGGAACAGTAAGAGCTGTTGAATGTAGATACGGTGACTTATCTGAGGCCTCAGCAACATAAACATTTGAAAAGTAGATACAAAAGAACTTCCATATCTGTAGCTCTTGTTTAGATTCCATAGCATTCCTCAAGTGACAGGCTGGGACAGTACTCTGTACTGTACAGCATCCTCAGTGGTGATTCCCTCCCACTTGGCAGTGATACATTTAAATTTTGCCTTCATAACCCTTCCAAGCTTTACATGTAATTTATAAAATTTAGTTTTTATATATAAAAATGTGTATATGTCCCTTTGTTGCAAATGTTTCTAACAGTATATTTTTCCTTCTGGCCTTAAGTGTACTGTGAATTATTTCTGAGACCTCAGCGACATGTTTCATAGTCCTCATCAAAGTTTTCACCAGTGTAAATTTTCATGCCATTCTCTTTATGATCAGTCTCCTAGTAGTATAGATTTGGAGCTGCTATACCTCTGTGTAAGTGGGTACTTAAATAAACATTTTTTCAAGATTGGATGCAGAACTTCTGTTACCTTCTTGAGTTTTGACTGTGCACTGGATGGCTGGCTTTGAGTTTTCATTAGCCATTGTATCAGTTTCTGCACTCACATTGCAAAGATGTTTTCTATCCTGTTTCATGAGTAGAGCACAATCAGCAGCAAGTCTTTTCAGGGTGATAACTGGCTAGAATTAATTTTATTGCCATCAGTTGTTGCACTTCTTTGGGCAGACACATGGAATGAAAATTCCTATTGATCCTGAAGAGACTTGCACAAGCTTTGGAAGAGTTTAATGGATAATTTTGCTTCGTTTTTTTTTTTTTTTTTTGTAGTTTGAAGGGTCTGAACTTTCTTTTGTTTGCAAGAACTCTTGCATTACAGTATTTTGCATATGCCAAGCCCAAAGGACTATGCTTCATTATTAGTGAATTTTACTCCCCTCAGTGCTCCCAGTATTTGGAAACATTGGGCAAGACTGAACACACAGCAGATTTGAAGATTGCAGGGGTTTTGGCAGTTTTTTCTCTTATTTGCAAAGTGTGAATATACGGTATAATTTATGTCACTTTTAAGTTGATTTAATTTTGCCCGTTCTCTGGTGATCTTTGCTTGATACAGAGAGCCAATGACATTGTTACAAAGAGATTTACTGCTTACCTTCTCCTTATAGTCTTGTTTTCTTTCAAATAGGCAAATAAAAGACTTTTCTTTGGCTTTTGTGACTTGTGGTTAAAGATTGAATGTTTTTGTTGGATCCTCTGTATCCTACAGCACCTTTTAATAATGTTATCTAGAAAATGTTTAAACATTATGTCAATCCTGCATAATTTATCTCTACCTTTATGTGGTGTTTGTTAGTGGGCATAATCTGCAAATCTTGTCAAGCTGTTAATACCAGGCATTCTTTGTCCAGACTTACTGTAGCAATAATAGGAACAGATGGTTTAGGACTGCCTTAATCATCATTTTGTACCCTCCCTCTCTTCAAAAATGCATTATTTATATGTGTAATTAATTCATTGTGGCTAGTGGCAGAAGAACAGGACTTAGATGCTTGTTATTACCACACTAAAATTCATTCTTTGTGCTGTGTCTCCTGATACATTCTCTGTTTCTTTGCTCTGGATTATTTCCTGAGATCTTTAATAATGCCTTTCCACTTACATTGAAAACTAATTCATTTAAAAGTAGTTTAAAAAAAAAAAGGTATTAAATGCGTTCATTGACAATGCTTCTGTGAGGGAGATTTCACACTCCTACATCAAAGGGACGTGTTGAGGATAACTGAAGAGATACAAGTTGTAACTTCTCTCTGGCACAGTTGCATTCATGCTGCATGGAACCACATTCAGCATTTTAGGTGAAGATGGTACATGGAGTCACAAGCTCCTTTTACTTGTTTCTGTGAATTGGGGTTTTACCGTATGTCGCTTACTGAATAAAGCTTGGCCAGTTTTTGAATACTGTAATTTTTTTGCTTATGGAAGTTGATAGCCAGGTTAAAAGAAGGTCTGAAGTTTCTTGTATGGCTATTTGCCAAAAACAGGTTTGCAGGAACTCCATTTCTTTCTAGAGAAATATGGTGGAGTTGATGGTGGAGGTGGCCTTTGATGGTGGATTGTTTGTAACTTTTCTTAAACTTCACCTTCTCTTACATTCTTTCTAATTTCTCAAATTGTAGCTTCTCTTAATTTTCTATTCTCAAATTTCAGCTTTAAACTTTGGTTCCTAAAATTTTGGTTGTATGATAAAAACAAACTGTGTTGATACATGTATGTTTTAGTGATCCAATGACGTTGCATACTAAGACAAAATGAAAAAAAAAAAAGTAAAAAATGTTGGGTTTTTTGAATAACAACAGGACGAAAGCAAAAGCATTAGTAACTAGTGTGCTGTGCAAAATCCTACACCTGAAGGCATGAGCTTTTAGAGGGAACTAAGCATTTTTTCCACATTTCAGATGCCAGTTTGGAGTGGTTCTAATGGTAAGTGGCCTGTGTCAGTCTCTTAGCAGAGGACAAAACTTGCCTTTAATGATTTCACTTCTACTATTTTCTTGTGATTTTAAGGCCATCTCCCTTATTTTTTACTGTTCTTTTGAATGATAGTGCCTGAAAGTTGGCTCCCCATGTTCTTAAGATTTGTTGGGGATTTTTGAAACATCGAAACAGAAATGCTTTCACTGTACCCTGGAACTGCTGAGTATATTAGGAGAGTGCTTGTTTTTGGTTTTATTTATTAACTTGATTAATAGAGAATGTTTGTGATTGCTGTTGCAAAAATTTGCTGGGATCAGTTCCATCTTCTGCATTGAAGTTAACATAGAAGATGTGCTGGAAAACAGACTCCAGCTACTTCTGTATCTGCATGAGTATGCAAGCAAAAAAATCTCCTTTGCGATATTATTGAAATGCCTTAGTTCTCTGCTCTTCTCTTTTAGTGGTTAAAATATCACTTTTGATGATGGAGAATCCTGACCTGTCTTCAGTGTTTTGTCAGATGAATAGAAACCCTTGCCTGCAGTTCAATTCCAGCAGTAGTTTAGTAATAGTGTTGGTTTTTACTAATTTTTCAGTACTTAAAGGCTTTTCATTGCTTCAGTCTCAAGTGTATTTCAAAGTAGTAATTGGCCTAAGTATCTCCAAGGGGTGCTCAACCAATCTCAGGGACGGGGAAAACAGTTTTGTGTCAGGATTGACAAGAGTGCTAATCCTAACTACAACAAAAAAACAAAAACAAAGAAAAAAAACCCACTTGAATTATTTCTGTGCACCATACAAGTGACATAGGTTTTGAATTCTCCGTTTTTTGGCTTTTACTTCTGATGACATTCAGAAGAAAGTCCCAGAGGAGAGATCTCATGGCTTTTTAGCTTACTAAAGCTTGAGTCAGGCTATGGAAGGACTTTTTTTTTAATCCATAATTTTGAAAACTTAACTGTACCAGACATAGCAGGGGAAATGCAGCATTTCTCAGTTTCTGGGTTCGATCGTGTTAGGTGCCATAATTTTTTTTAGATTAATTTGCTGATAAGCATCTATACTTTATTTAAATATGTTTTTGTAAATAGTATTTACAGCTGAACATTTATTAACACGTATAATTGTGAAATCTTTCAAATTTAATCCTCAATTTTTAGCATTCCTATGCTGTCTTGATACTGCCTTTTGTTTATATATTAGTCTAGTAGTTGGAGTTTACTGACTGTTACTTTTAGAGCTCGTGTTATAAAATTGTTCCTGACATTAATTTAGGACTTTGTTGCTTTCTTATCTGCTTGTTTTCTTCTCGAAGATCATGTATGAAATTCTGTCAATTCTGACTGGTGGCATCTTTGTAAGGAATGTGGTGTTTCTGTAGTCTACTAGGTATTTAACTGGATTCCTTGATGTTTAGTTACACTTAGGAAATTGATCTTAATGTTACAGCCTTTTGCAAGATACAGTAGAATCTGAGATTTTTTTTTTCTTATTGTTGCTGAACAAATTAGTTTCCCTTTGATCTCAGTAACTTAATGCACGATAGTTTTGCCTCTGGGTTCTCCCATATTCTGATTTCTAGATTGATTTTTGTTTGTCAGTGATACCAGCACAGTCTTGCTAGTTGCTTGTTTTCTGCTCAGTGGCTAGAGCAGAGTTAATCCAACAATGCAATGAAAAACCTGAGGGGTATGGTAAGGTCCTTGGGAATTTGTATCTGCCTTCTAACTAGATTGTAACTCTAACTGGTCGAGTCAGTTACCCTGTGGGACAAGTTATATATTGTAGATAGTATGTTTCATCTGTTTAGGTTTTCTCACCACAAACCCCGAATCTTAACTTTTCTATAAATGAAGAAGTGGAGACCACTGACAGCATCATCATTAGAACATTCCAGGTATCTTAAGAACTGGTGATTGAGTTTGACATGTACAAAATTTAAAAAAGTAATTAAATGCCCCCCCCATCCCCCTCCCCACCCCCATCTATTCCTCTTATTTTATGAAAACAAGAAACTGGAAAGGCAGGGATTAACACTATTGTCTATATCTGTGGCCAGATAGTTTTCGTGGATATAACTTCAGTGTCAGTGGAGCCTGTACAGCCTCTTGCCTCTCAGGAAAGGATCTGGGATTTGTAAATTGCTCTGCATACAGAACAAGATTACTTTTGAAGTGTCTCCATGCCTTTATAGTCTGATTATGTTAGACTTTAGTCTGTTATTTTAGCCTTTTTTTCTTGCTCTGAGGTGCTGAACTTTGTCTTTCACTGAAAAGAGCTATTTATATTATAATGTGCCTCCTAATTCAGTCCTTTCTTCTGAAAGCTGACTGTTAACTATGAAAAGGTAAAATGTATTCTTATATGAGTAACTAGCCAGGTTTTTTGTCAGTAACCTAAAATTTAGTAGCTGAAGAGCATATAGTCAGATGCCAGGTAGTTGCATTGATCAGTGGTCGGACTCAGCATGGGAGCTCCTTTAATCCTGGACAGAGGCTGAGCAGCTCATGCTGGTCTTCAAGAGCCTTCATGTGTAGCGAGGCCAGATGCAGGGCAGGTGTGTGTTTTCCTTGTAATAGTAGTGGAAAGGGTTATCTCATCCATCTGTGAAGTGCATGAATGTTCATTTGGATGAAAACTCTTTAAAATCCAGGAGCATTTCCCTATGGAGTGCTTTCAATTGCCTTACATGTTTCCTCCTGCTTGTCTTTTAACCTTGCTTTGAAGGCCACTTTTCGAAAACTGCTTTCAATTTAATCCTTTTCATTTTATTACTCTCATAAATTGCTGTTTCTTTACATTGTCTGTGTTCCAAATATGAAGTTCAATTGTTAATGTGAGGTCAGTGTATTCTGCAGATGACTTTTTGTCTCTAGACTCTTAGAGAAGACATAGGCGGTATCTTCCTTCTGGCAGTTTATCAGTAAATACAAAAACATTTATTTACTTGTAAAGGGGAGAAGTGTAATACTCTATTATACGTTTTTCTCTGTACATCAGTGCCAGGTCTTCATTACCCAACTAGAAAATGTACTGATATACTTTTAAGCCATTTGTTTTTCCAATGTCATCACAAGTCAGTTTCCTTTCCACTTCTCAGTTTAGTGTCATGTTCTTACCAAAGCTGACGGTAAATGAGATTAAAGATTAAAATTTTTAAACTTACAAGTTTTTATTTGGATAATTTGACTTAATAAATTAAAAAAAAAAAACTTCCATGCTGCTTATGCTTAACATGGTTTCAATAAGCATGTACTTTTATTATATATTTCTAAATAGAAGTTTTATTGAAAGTCTTGTTAGAAACCACAAGATATTATTAATTCATGCAATATAAAATATAAAATCTTCAGTCTCTGGGTCTGAATTGGTATGAGGATACTAGGAAATACAGATCCTTAAATTTCAAATCTGTATTTTTAGTGTATGCTAATCACAGATACTTTTAATTTTTCCAGGGGAAAAAAGTTTTTGTCAGATACTAATTTCCAACTTTCTTAATGAATGGTAATGATGTATATGGATATAGGGACAATATCGTAGTGCATCTCAACCCTAAAAATATTGATGGATTTTGAAAAGGAAAATTGTGGGGGATTAGATAAAATGAGTGATTGCCACTTGATTACCGTATTACCATCTTGTTTACTAACCTCTTTCAACACAATGGCAGTAATTGTTTTCTCTTGCCTTTTGTAGACAAGTAAATCTCCTGATTTGAGGTGCAAGTAATGTAGTTTTTCCCCCTCTTACTTTCACAAGATATTTTCTTCAGTAAGGTTTTGTTTCAGTCCATGGAAAACAAGAGTTTCCTGTGATTGTTGTTTCCTCAACTACTCTGCCATGATTAAAAAATGAGGGCAACTTGTGAGAATTTTGTAACTTTTAAGAATTTTGTAACTCTATTTTAGAGTATACAGGGTAGGAAAATTTTATTGGGATATGAGCCTGCAAATAACAGGTATTGTAAAGTAGCTTTTTTTCTCTGGTATAAAAGGGAGAAACTAGCTTGGGAAAGGGATGGAGGAGAAGCAGGAAAGGAAATAGATACTCACAGGAAGTTGCAACTAATATAATTCTTTACTGTGAATCACACTCCAGCTTATTTCCTGGTAAAGCACCCATTCTTTCAAAAACCTGTATTTAACATTTGGTGACAAAAGTGGGATGTTCTCTGAAAATGTGGAGGTAAACGCATTCTCTTGCTTCTTTTAGAATACTTTGGCCTGCTTAGAGAATAATTTTTTTCAACTTTGAGTGAGTTTTGTCTGTACTTGATGCAAGGATATATGCTGAATTGCTGAATCTGTTAAGGGGTAAAGGGAGTTACTATGGTATGTATTGTGAAACAGTGTCTCTGGTAGGTGACTGAGGAGTGCTTTAGTCAGTGGATAGAGAATATAATAATTTATCTGGACAATTGTGAATTCAGTCTTTAATTTATTTTTCTTACAGTCACTTTTGCTTCAGAATTCAACTAGGCATTCTGCAAGGTGCAGACTGAAAAAATGTTTGATGTAAATGAGTGTTTTTTAAGGCCAGCATTTTGCCTTATCTCAGTTATTACATTGATTCTTCTTAGCCTTTAAATTCATGATGAATCATGAATCATTGTAGTAATGACAATTGGAGCATTTTGCAATTTCTTTAAAACAGAAGATATTTCTGCTCATTTTATAGCCTCTGCATTCACAATTGCATAACCACTAAAAGTGGAAAGTGGCCTGATATGAAGGCAAAAATGATATTATTATCACCTTTTTCTTAATTTCTTAGCTTTCTGGTGCATGAGTACTTGTGGGTTATCTGTCATATTCCGTACTTGAAAATCCTCTCCTCTGAGGAATGTCACTGTATGTCTCTTTGCCTGTCTTTCTGTTTTAATGGAGTGATATTGTCAAATTTTTCTGCTTCATTGTTGCCAAGATTTGTTTGAATAGCATTGGTAAAAATGGGACACAAATTGTTATTCACTGTGCTGTAAATTGGTAAATCTCTCTAAGCAAAGGATGCTTTAGTAACTAAAGCCTTAAGAAGTCTTGGTTATTTTTGGAGCAGTGTATGTGGAAATTATGTAGCTAGATATAAATATGCTATATTTGTATAATTGTACATTTTTATAAAGGGATGGTGGCCTAAGTTATAAACAGGTTGATTTTGTTTGCTTTAGATAAACACATGTAGTAGTATTACCCTTATATATGATGACAGTCAAATTCTTTGATTTTTGTCTTTTAGTGAGTCTTAAAGCACGTAAAATAAATCCTGTACTTCTACATGGGGTGTTTCTAATTATTTTTTAAATTCTGCTCTTCTCCAACAGGAAGGAACTTGAGACATTCAAAGGTAAATTCTATTTTTATTTTCTACTTAAATGTTTGTAAGAGTTATGGTAATTTGTGTATTAAGTAAAACTAGGAAGGAACTTTTGCCCTTCTACATTTGACAGTGTTAATTTTATGTTGACCCAGCAGGGTGTGCGCTTTTCATTTTACCTCTTCTTGCTACTGTTTTCTTTGAGAGAGTAGTAAGTGTAGGGAGAACACAGATATTTTGTTGTCTTATCTAGGTTTCAGAGATTCCCTTACCTAATTCAAGCCTTTCCTTTGGTGTTCAATTTTTAAGGGCTTTGTTTTCAACTAGTTGATGTCTTTTTCAGCGCTGATATATTTTTGGCATGTGTTGCAGGCTGTTACATGTTAGGGTTTTGTCTGGCTGTTTCCAGGGAATTTTCACAGTATTATGCAAATTTAATTTTTATAGTTCAACTTGTTGGAGATACTTGATGATATATACAAATATTTGTCCAATATATGATGTAATGGCTGGAAACTGTCATGTACTATTGCTTTGTCTCTATTACATAGATGGAACACAGTCCCATTTTCAGGAAATCCTAAATTGGGGCTTACTCTACCTACTGACGTTAATGTTTGATCGCCTTGAGACTTGCTATTATCTCTTTCTTTGGATAGGATGTGGCTGTGGATTTGGTACTCAGATTTATGAGAATGAAGTCGGGTATATTGGCTTATGTCAATCAATTGTGTCTTGAAATTGAAAGGAGGGACAGAAATTTCTATCAGCTGCATTCCTTTGCCTTTTCAGTTCATTACTGAAAGTTCATCTTTGTGATGCTGCAAAAGGAAAATAACACTTACAGTAACAGATAAGCAACACAGATTATGTAAAATGTAATTTTTTCTGTAATTTACCAAACCAACCCTTTTGTTGATTGATTTGACAGCTTTCAACATAAAGCAACTCAATACAAAATGGAAGGCTCCTTTTGATCCAAAGCAAGGCAGCTACCAGGTAGTACCTGGTGCTTGTGAGAACAGTGAATCCTGGCTTTTTGTTTGCATTGATCAGGTGTTCTAAGTGAGTTTCTGGAAGCCAGAAGAGTGGTTTCCAAAGTAATTTCTCTCTATGCCCCTTGTTGTTTCAATAGAGACTTTAACGTTACTTGACAGTAAGTATTTTACAAAGACAATCATTTTGATGGAAGAGGAACGTGCTAGCTGTGTATTGACCTTGAAATTTATACCAAACTAAGCAACTGGTTCTGTAATGGATACAGATTTCCAATACTGGTTACGAAAGACTGGTCTTAGTAGCCAAGAGAAGGCTAGATAAGCATAGAGGGATGCATAATGGAAAATGGATATTGAAAGACTGGTCTTAGTAGCCAAGAGAAGGCTAGATAAGCATAGAGGGATGCATAATGGAAAATGGATATTAAACATCTCTCAGCCTAATTTGTGTGCATTTTTGTACAGTGAACTGGTGGACAAGCTTGTACCTGACAGAAGAGAGGGGAATAATAGCTAAGAAAATTTCAAGAATCGTCTTGTCAAGCAAGTCTAATTCCTTTCTAGAAGATGACAACAAGAAAGTTTAAAATAAACAATAGATTCAGTGTTTTGATTTTGGCAACAACTTTCACTCTTTTGTCTGACATTTCCCAGGAGATTGGGATTAAACTACCGAAAATCCAGGTGCTCAACTGATTGAAAATACATGCTTGGAAGAAATATTCTTGGGTTTCTGACTTACTAAGTTCTCAGATCTTGGAATTTTAGTTGTCAGCTTGGATTGTGAAGTAGAGGTATTCGTTATATTGGCTTCAGTCGGTCTTTTTCTGGCCTTTTGGAACTTACATTAGTATCTGACATATCTTTCATCAGCTGGAAATAGGGAGAGTAGGAGATTCCTAGTTGTGAAGGATTCTTTACATAATGGCAGATGTTTTGGTTCTAGGACAGCTTTGTCCAATCTAATTCGAGGCTCCTACTTGGGTTTTTTGGTTTGAGCTGCTTCCAGGGCTCACTAGATTTTGTCAAAAATGATCTGTCATTTGGTTGGCTTAGTTCTGGTTGATGAAGCATACTGAGATCACTCTGTGGATGTCCATAGGAATCCTGTCACAGAGGAAGGAAAAAGGCAGCAGCAAGGGCAAGCAGTGTGTCCTAAGTTAACAGCCTAACACTGTAATCTAAAAAGCAAAAGAAGCTGTGAAAAGTTGGTTCCAACTGAAAGAAACATGTTAAGTAGTTGAGTAGATGGTTCTTTATGTTTTAATATTGCAAGTATAGACTACATCCTCAACTAATTTATCTTTGCATAACTTTCCAGAGTGAAATGTTTTCCTCAGCATTCTGTTCATTAAATAACTAGTTCAAGGTCTAAAAAAGAACTGTTTAAAATATCTTCCTATACACTTGCATCTTTTAATGCATTTGCACTTGAAATCATTGTACATAAAAATCTGTTCCAATGGAAAAACTCGAAATGCCATTTTTTTATAATAGTAACTTGTTACTTGTGAATTTGAACACCATATGCTAAAAAGTAATAGCTTCCAGGATATAAGGATGGTAAATGTCTTGCATAAAAATATCTTTCATAAAGATACAAGATCATTCTTTCGGAATATGCAGAAATTAAAGTACCACAAAAAAAAAAAAAATCCTTCCATATGTTTTCTAGAAGGGTTAAAAGAGAGTTGTATGCACTTTTTTCAGTATCCAGATACAACTTTCATTTTCACCAGTGATGAGTTCTTATGCCTTGCTCAGGATAGAAAGTAAGTTATACGGGAGTTAAGAAACTGAATGGTCTAGTCTGAGATTCAAATTAGCATAGCACTAGAAACTTGAATGCTGTAATGCATCCTATCAATTGCACAATGAACACAGGAAAAAAATGCAAATTTTATGTTGGCACTGAACCTGAGAGTGCAGATGTGACTGACAAGGTGAATAGCTTCGCAGACCTCTCAGATCTATTTTAAAACTTTACTTCCCTGGAGTTTTGTGGATGTGTAAATACAAATAGGTGCATAGGTGTAGTCATTAAATTTGTGAAATCTTCAAATGTCTGTAACCTTAAAAACATGTTAAGTGCCCTTGATATATATCTAGTATTTATTTATTTTAATATTGAAGCAAAATCTACACAACTGAGAAATGGAATTGTTCCTGGTTTCATTTACAGCTTCTCACTGTGTGTGCCAAAGTACAAAATGGTAATTCATGATCATTTAAGTATATTTTTTGAAGATACTAGGGGTCATCCAGGAGGGGCCCTAACAAGGAATGTATATATGCCAGGTTGCAGCATTGAAAAGTTTTGAGAATCGACTAACTCAGTTAATACCTTTAAGAAGCATAAGAATAAATAAGACTGTAATATTACTTTAAGAAATTATGAATTATTTTTGTATTTGTCACTGTTTTAGAATTTTTTTTCTGCCATTTTCGTGTTGTTATTGCAGATTGTACTCTATTTCATTGTGAGGAATAGATTTTACTATTCCTCCTTTTGCTTTAAGACTTATTTTTACAGGACCAGACATTCTCCTTTGTTGTTTGCTGTACCCACACTGTGCAGGAGCAGGACAAACCTTTCCAGTCTCTCTTCTTTCAACCACAAGGGTTTTCTCTTACAGAGTAATTGAAATTGATTATTATTTAATAATCTGTGATGCTGAGAAAGTGAAAGTTATAAGCTTTCTTGCTTTTTTGTGTTAAACATCTCTCTCTGAAGTAGGCAGGGCATGAGTATGTGATGTCTTTGTCGACACTGCTGCAGCACTGGCATTTGTGTATGTGAAGTATGAGGACAGAACATCTCAAAGCTTGTCCAGTTCCATATCTTTTTTTTAGTGCTTTATGTTACAGAGGTCTTTGCTATAAAAGATGATGGTTTTATGAATTGGAAAACATTGGTGTGCCATATGGAGTAGCCTGCAAGTTTCCTTCTAGCTTGCACCAATTTCAGTCTTGGGAGAACTGCTTGTAGGAACTAGCTTATGCTAGTTATGTGCTGTCCTGTCTTGGCTGACACTCAGAAAGATGCTAAAAAAAAGTGTTCTGTTGTGAATCTTGGTAATTTCTTGCAATAGTAGAGTTTAGTTTAGTTGATATTTGTGTGTGGTTTTGATTTTAGTATTTGAGGGGTTGTGCTCTTGCATCGTTTAGGAAGGTATCATTTTCATTTTACAGCTGAGAATCTGGAAATTTGATAGCACATATGTGGTTATTTGCTCTGATACTTGAAACCTAGTGCATTTAGGACAGCACTGAGATTTCAAATCATTCCATCATCCTTCTAGGCACAACATACCATTTTTTAATTTATTTTTTTCTTTTTTTGAGTTAACATTTCTTTAGTTCCAGAGCAGCCAGGATTGTGTAGTAAATAGTTACAGAATACTGTTAATTTCATTAGAAGATGGAAGAGTGGAGCAGATAATGGAGTAGGTAATCTGCAGTGAGAAAGTAGGGGAAAAAAATAAAAGTTGTAAAAGTAGTAGAATTGCACAATGGTAATAACATATGCTGTTGAGTTTACTTCTAATTTATCCAAATAGGAACTATATACATGTTAGATTTCAAAATTGTTTGCAAAAGTCCCTTTTAATAAAAAGTTCAGGATGCAATGTTTTGAGTTAATTTCTGGAAAGAAAACTAAAGCACTAGAGGCTGTTTGGAGATCAGCAACACAGCACTTTTCGACAATGAAAGGTGGCAGCAACTTTGCAAGGGCAAATACACACATGGCTTTGGCTACTGAGTCATGCATATTTCTAAGCTTTAACAGGATTAGTTTGATTCGAGCTCAGGGAAACGGGTCATATGACAATTTTCAGCACTTCTGTTTACAATAGAACAAAATATGTTTTCAGCCTTTTGAAGCAGAGGTCTCTTCCAAACAAGGCCTGATAAGTTTTAAGAACTTTATCAAAATATTCCTTGGGAAACTGACCTGTGAAGTAAAGAAGTGTTTTTTCTTGCTTTTGCCTTCAAGGTTAAGTCATTGGGTCACGTTTGACATGCACATTTTTTGCCATCCCTATTCATGCATCTAAGATGCTGCTGTTGAAATTGCAGTTTTCCAGTCCTTTTATCAGGAGCTTAAATATGTTTATATCCAAACTTTAATTTCCAGACTTTCGCTGTTCCCTCTTCTAAGAGCACACAATATTTGGAGCAGTCTGTTGACTCCTTCTCTTTGTTTGCCATTTTTTAAAAATCTACTCACTGTAACAAATAGTATGTCAAACTGATTTTTTTTTTTTCATCCAGTCTAGGGATCCTCTTTATTGTGCTGTGTTCTGATGGCTTTCAAAATAAAACTCCTTTTTCCTACTCTTCATATTGCCTTCCAGGTGCACGAGTAATATGCAGTGGAGGTCTTTACAGCTCATGGTTGACAAAGCTCATAAATTCAATGACGTAGCTACTCTTGAAGTTGAGCTGTCATTTTGAGCACATAATCCTCTATGTTTCTTCTGAGCAAGAGTAAGGTGACATTGTGGTAGAAATTAATTCCAGCCACATGGAGTTCAATTACTTTAACGTTTCTGTGGTCCAAAATTTCAATATTTAAACCTTGTAGCACAGACAACTCTTGCTTTGTCACACCAGAAAACAGTTGGGAGAGGATTGCTTAATTCTTTTTTAATAAAGCTCAAATGGAATTAGAATTGCAGGTTGATATTCAGATATCAGGGCTTTTCCTCATTATTTTGCTATGAGGTGAAAATATCCTGGTAGATTTCTAGCTAATACTGTGTTTTACTAGCATCTTTCCCATCCAGGCTATGCAAGGAGACTTGCAACTTTGGATGCTCTGTGTTGTTTGTAGCAAGAATGGACCAAGACTCTCATATATGATAACCATTCTCTAGGGAACAGAAAGACTTGAGTCTTGGACACTTCTGGTCAAACCTTTAGTGAAAGGCAAATAAGGTTTAACTACTTTAAATCTTCCATTTTAGTGTAATAGGGTGAGACAGGTGGAGGAGGAAACAAGATTCTGAAGTGTCCTTACAGCTACCTTGCTTTTCATTTTACTTTTTATGTTTTCAAGTTTGCAGACTCTTGCATCTATTTAACATTTTTACAGTTTCTAGGTTTGTATCTAGCTTTTTGTATCTTCTATTTTTGCTCCTTTTTTGCCTTCCTTGAAATGGTATGGCCTTAAAATCAAGCCTTTTAAAAAATAGTGATTTTGTTTTAAAATCCTTTTAAACAGAGGACTTTAAGGAAGGTTTACTCTTGGTCTTTCACTGGTTTCAGTCCTCCCCAGTAAATAATTGAATCTTTATACATCTGGGTAGATATTACCAACACTGAAATATATGTATGAGCTTTCAAATGTACATTTCTGTAGCCCACAGCTGGATAGTGACAAGTTGCACACATCTGATTCTGTTTGGCTGAGTCATCAAACTTCATGGCATACTTTAAGAACTTGTCCTATCTATGAATACATACCCAGGAACAGGGGAAACTTTCAGTTTCCTGGGATAATACACAAAAGCAATTGATTGCCTCGTGCTGACCCTCTGAACGTGACTTTGTTCTCAATTGGCAACACAAATTGAGCATGAGGTGTAATTGAAAATGTATTAGCTGCCTTTGCCAAAGCATCAAAACATTTGCTGGATTAAGACTGGGAGTGAAGCAAACTATAATGGATAATATCTTGTGTACGCATTTATTTTGCAGATGACTGGAAAGAAATTTATCTAATATGTTACTAAGCATCAAGTCTTCAGGACAGATCATATTTTCTATACAAGAAATAGAATTTACATTTCAATGTAAGAGGAAAAGTATGGGAGGTTTGGCATATTTCAACTGTAGAAATAAAATTATCTACAATTCTACCTTTGATTACTACATCAGAAAGCCCATTTTCATGGTGC
Source organism: Vidua macroura (assembly GCF_024509145.1). Classification (NCBI taxonomy): domain Eukaryota; kingdom Metazoa; phylum Chordata; class Aves; order Passeriformes; family Viduidae; genus Vidua; species Vidua macroura. The sequence continues at coordinate 64,982,096 of NC_071571.1, read as the reverse complement.
TTTGCCCAAAGGAGGCTGCATTGTCAACTAACTCAGTATATAATGGTTTGGGCTGAAAGAGACCTTGAAGATCATCTATTTCCAACTCCTCTGCTATGGCTAGGGTGCCACTCACTAAATCAGGTTGCTCAGAGCCCCATCCAACCTGGCCTTGAAAACTTCCAGGGCTGAGCATCCACAACCTCTCTGGCCAACCCATGCCAGTACCTCACCACCCACTGGCAGTAAGTAAAGAATTTCTTTCTAACATCTAATCTAGACCTGCACTCTTTCATTTTAAATCCATTGCCCCTTGTCCTGTCACTATCTGCCCATAAAAAAAGTCCCTCTGCCTCCTTTTTATAAGCCCACTTAAGGCCACAGTGAGGTCTCTCCAAAGTCATCTTTTCTCCAAACTGGAAAACCCCAGCTCTTAATAATTTGATATGCTGAGGAATTATTTCCTTTTGCTCATTTTTTAATAGTTTTCAGCTGGTGAGGTGAAAACAAAAAGCTTTTTTTGGTAGTGTCAATACACCCTTGGGTGGATCTTAGTGATAAAATGGTGTTCATTACTAAGGTGGTTATATATTGGAAAAAGGCCTGAATTTTCAAAGCTGTAAATAGGGACTAAAGTTTCTAAAGGAAGTTTCAAAAGGCTGCTATAGAGAGACCAGACTATTTATGGGCAAACTAGATAGATTTCCTTGGAATAAATAGTGTGTCCTGTTGTAGCTTGGCTGACCAAAGATAAGTTTTGGTTTTGTTACTTCTATCCTAAACCACTTCTGGTTTAATGCTTTAAATGCCTTTTTTCTTGTTTGTTTGTTTGTTTGTTTTTTTTTTTTTTGTGTTTTTTTTTTTTTTTTTTTTTTGGTTTGTTTGTTTTGTTTTTCGTTTTCTGTTGTTGTTGTTTTGTTTGTTCTGTGTTTGGCTGTAATGTAACTTATGTTGCAGATTTGATAGTGCAGTTTGTAGCCTCCATGCTCAACTAGATTTCAGGATTTTGGATGATGGCTGTCACCTGAAAGTACTATTCAGACAACAAATTAGCATAACCCATAGAGAGCTGACGTTACTGATACTTCTGAAACCTTGTGCTTATTTGGATTTTTCTAATGGTAATTCTGATTGGGTAAGAGTGAAGAGCAGGAACCTTCCTTTCTATTAAATTCTGCTTCATCTACAAATATTTTTGGAGAATCTTGTAGGTTTTTTTTCATGAGACATCCATATGCCCTCTTGTCTTTGCATTGCATTTTGAGGGGGCTGGTTTATCCTCCCAACAAATTTTAATAGTGATGCATTTATGTAGTTCTCTCTTTTTTTCCTTGATTCCTACTCTCTTTGTAATCTAGTATTGCACTGAGTCAAAAGCCCCTTCAGAGGTCAGATGTATCACGACAAATTTGGCATCACTGCAGCTTAAAATAAGATGCCTCATGGGTGTGCAGATGCAGCTCCTGTTGGCTGTGGTGGAAGTTTACTCTGTGCTGGAATCAGTCTTGCAGAATCCTGGTTTTCTGAGGAGTGGAGGAGGCCAGGGTAGCAATAGGGATTTTCTTCAGCCATTGCCAGGGTGAATAGCAAAATGTGTAGATAATAGGAAACAATTTCATGGGAACATAAGTCCCATCATACTCGCTTTATGTAGAACAGAAAATATTTAAAGGTGTAATATTTTAATTTTCTCTAATGCTTAAATGACTGATGTGGAAAAAAATAGAAGTTGGTTCTGTCTACAGCTCTAACTTGAATTCATCCTTTAATTACTGAAGTCCAGACTGAAGCAGGATTATCTCACGATTATTATTATTCTTTTAATCTTTCACATCGATATTTTTAGTGTTATTTCCACCAGTTAAACCCAAGTTTTGTAGGCCAAACATTCTGGATATTTTTATTTTTAATTATGTTGATTGGAGAAGTATTTGTAATATAATTGCCTTTTGTCCCTACTCTGTATTTTGATAATTGTCACAGAGAAGGTTTGTTAAATGTGATCTTTTTAAGTAAAAGAAAGGAATTGCTATGGCTAGTCTGGTTTCTGGCAACACTGTGCACCCTCCTAAACTGAAGAGGCAACGTGTGCCAGTGTTCCCAATTCTGAGGAATGCCTTACTGTTTTTGAACATAAATACACTGTTGTGTAACTGCAGCATCAGCAGAGCCAAAGATTCTCAGTCATATGCTGTTGCTGTATTTTTTTTTCTCAACTGCATAACCTTTTTTTTTCAGTTTTTGATGAAAATGTAGCATAGATATATAATACAGAAAATACAGTTTTCAGTGTTCTAATTTATTTTAAAATCACATCCAAGGCTTTTAATATTTTATGTGTGAAGTAAGAATAGTATGTAATCTGGTGTGTGGGGTATCTGAGCTAAGCCATGTTAAGGAAAGGCACTTTAAGGGGTGAGCCTTGTGAGCAGTGCCTAATTAAAAAAAGAATTCAGAACCCTTCTGTACCTTTCTCCTTGCTCCTGAATAATTTGCAGACGCTTCCAGCTCTCTGCCAAATAAACACATGCTGTAGCTGCGTGTCATCAGATTATATCCCACTGGGAAGATTACAGTCTCCGCAGCACCCCTTGGTTCAGCAGCGTGTGGTATCTTCCCAAATACATGCCTGCATTTCTGGTGGAGCCCAGCTGCTGGGAGCTTGTGCTCAGGTTCTGGGGAGGCACTGAGTTGAAGTATCCATGTGTGTGCAGCTGCATCTGCGTGCGAGTGGCCCATCGGAAACTGCCCGTCGCGGTACCACTGCTTTGAAAAAGCAGCCTCCTGGCAAAGGTCTTTGTTCTGCATCAGTGAAGATGCACATCACTGGGGCTGCTTGGTAACTGGAGCTTTCGCTTGACCAGTGCTGGCTTTCTTTTTACTTGCTTATTTCTTACTGCCATGTCATCTCCAGGAGGCACTGAGAATACTCAGAAGAATTCACGTAGGTGGAACTTTATTATCATCTTTGTTATTTGTCACCTTAACTTGCCAAGCTAATGTAAAATGCAAAATGAAATTAAAGTTAGCTTTATTAATTTCCCCAGTTACCACCTTTGCCTGATTTGCAAAGGGTGTGCTGTAAATGGCAGGTTAATTATCAACTTGATTTAGCAAATTGGAAAGAAATGGTGACTTAATGTCTATTTTTTCAGGGCTTTTGTTATTGCTTTGCTTTTGTCTGTCGCTTTGCATTATTGTCAAGGTAATATTAATCAGAATTAGTAAAAGAATTCAAATACGCAGATATCTTGTTAGCTAAAATTCAAGCAGGCGTGTCTAAGGGTGGGGTGACACTAGATGATGAGAGGAGACAGAGAATTATCTGAAGATAAAGCCAAGAATAAAAAAAATAGAGCAGTGAATGCTAGCATAGATAGTCATGCTAATTTCCTTTAGATAAATAAAACAATAAGTACATTTTAAAGGTATATTTTAAACAAAGCAGCTAATGCTATTTACATCCATATAAGCCCCCTTTATCATATGAAACCATGTTCTTAATCATGCAACCAGTAACATTTTTATGCTGTTAATTTGTAAGTAATGGTGTTTAGAACTGTGCACTAATTGAAGTAGAAATAAAAAGTAGATTTCTACTCTGATTCTTTTTATATTTTTTTTACATAACCACTGGAAGAGTTTTTTTTCTGTTACCATTCACATGGATTTTTTTTTTTTTCAGTGGATGTCCAGGACTAAAAGATATGAGTAAAGGGAACTATTTGCTATTTTAGTAACCTGTTGGAGCATGCCTTTTTCAAGGCTCTACCTCTGAGTTGTAATTTTGACGACTAAAGTTGATATTTGCATTGAATAATTATTTAAAGTTGAATATTTTGTTTTAAGCAATTCATCTGATATGGGTGAACTCTTAACATTTGTGTTTATCAGAAATACTTAACTTGTAAAAATACTTGTTTTCCATAAGTCTAGTCAAATCAATTGATTGCTTACTTAAAGATGGTAAAATTTACCCTCTGTTCCACTAAATGCGGTGTGACCACTGTGCACTCAAAATTGTGCACATAGATAGTCATGCTAATTTATAGCTATATATACTGCTAATAACCAGCAGTGTGTATATATATATATATATATATATATATATATATATATATATATACTGCTGGTATAATCCATTTTGTATTCTTAACTAGTTGGTGTATATTGGCAAAAGTTATCCCTCTTTACTTGTTCTTGTTTACTTATTCTTTGTTTGTGCTTGCAGTGGAAGTAAGGGCAAAGAGAGGCATAGCTGCAAGTATTTATTTTTTTCCTTATTTACCATCATATCTTGGACAGTAGAACAGCTTTTTTGTGTGGGGGGTGGGGGCCAACCTTGGAATTATATAAGGACTAGAATATGAGATTGGAGAATAGTTTGAAATCTAAGACTTAGCAATATTACTCCAAGTACTTCTGGGAAGAGTTAGTAGAAAGTAGAAGCCTTAGTATGAACATTAATATTGGAAAGGTTAACACCTCTATGGTAACAGGATTATTCTAATTTTTTAAATCACATTTTCATCTCTAGCTTTGTGACAGGAAAAAAAAGTAATGCAAGAGATATTTGTTGATAATCTCTTTGCTTACCTCCTATGTAGGCTATGGTTAATGACAGGTTAAAAAATACTCATACCTACTTTTAAACTCTCTAACAAGACCAGCTGTAGTATTTTTTGGGGTGCTGAAAGACCAAATGCTGTAGGATCTTGCTGCCTGTGACTTTATCATGGTGCAAATGAATTTTTGGACAGTTGTATAATGACAGTATTCTTTCTTTTGGCATGCTGCTTCTATTTTATGTTAGAAATGTAACTGTAAATGCAGACATTTCATCAGTTTGATTTGTAACTAAATAAATCTACAGCAATAGAGTATACACTTTCTATGTTTCTCCAAATGATGCCATTTCTTTCTGTAGTGGTACTCTAAATATGATACTATTCTGGTTCTTACAATGTTCAAAAATAGTAGAATTGTTTTAAAAGCTGCAGTAGAAATAATTTATTCCTTCCTTATAGCAAGTTCTTACATAAATCTGAGCCCCGCCTTTCCCAGCAGTGTGCCATTAAACTACTTGTTCTGCTCAGGTTCCAATGATGTGTGTGGATGGCTGAGGTGTGCATGTGAGCATGTAGGAATTCTGAATGCTTCTCGTCTCTTTTCAGTAAATGGAAAAAAATGTGGATATTTTGGTAAACTATTCTGCCCATTTTATTTGAGTGTTAGGTATGTCATGTGAAATTGTATCAAGGCTGTGGAGCTGAAACTGTACGAACACAAGTACAGTAGCTACAAGTATTGTAGCTTATGTGGTGTCTTTTTTCGGGATGTATCTGCTTTTACGGGTGACATATTGTGTAATAAAAATAGATATTAAAAATGTGAGCCAGTTTTAAAAATCAGCAGCACATTTTTATATGTACTTAATATTTCTAGATTGCATATTTCTAATAGAGTGTGTGAGTTAACACCAAAAGAGGTTAAGAGGCAGTTTTGACTTACACATTGTTTCATTTTTAATCACTTGGGTTACTCTGTGGATTAGGGTGAAATAAGAATCTTGTGGAGATGTCACTCAGCCCTTTTTTTCCTTTTACGTAGAAGGCAGCTAGTGCTATTTTGATGTTGCATAAGTGAGACTTGATCAAAACGTAGTTGGCTGTGTTTCATTTTAAATCAAACGGGAATGGTGCCATTTATAGGAATAAGTTTCTGTCTTAATTAGATGATTATATAATCACTCCAAACCTTGCACACCAGCATTTCCATTGACTCAGGAGGGCTTTGCCTTGATTATAATCTTAAATCCTCATAGGTTTCTTCTCTCTGGTTATTGAACATTAAACTGGAAGCCCATGCCTCATAGAGAAAACAACACTTTTTATTTATTTTCACAATTTATTTTCACACAATTTATTTTCAGTTACCTTGTATGTTTACAAGGGTAGGAAGTGAAACTGGTGGTACTTGATAGGCTCAGGGTTTGCAGGTCACCAGTGATGTGGGAATTGCCATTTTGCTGACACAATGTCCTAAGCCTTTATTTTAAAGAGTACCATTGTCCATGTGGTTACTCTCAGGTGCAGGGTAGTTTCTGTCTCTTGATGGAGAGCAAGGGTCCTCAAGCAGGGCCTGTAGCTTCAGCTTCTGTCTCCACAAAACTGTTGACTGGAAGCAATCTATCAACATTATGGGTTTTGGTGACACATGTATTTTTCTCCTTTTTGCTTCTTGGTACATATTTAGAGGGTTGTGCTGCCAGTCATTAAGTGTCTGGCTCTTATTACAATTGAGCATGTTTCCAATGCAAAGGTGTAGGAAAGCTGACAGAATAGAAAGCCAAGTCCTTGATTTTCAGCACATTTGGGAAGCCATAATGGGTGTGAATATGTCCACTAGTTGCAGGGTGGAAGTCTGGCAGAGATACATCTGTCTCTCTTTCTCATGCATGCTCTGTTCCCGTGTAGAGTTCAGGGTGCTTTTGTACTAATGAAGTTTTCTCCTGCATACTAGTGATTATTCAGTCTAATAAAATCCATGAAGTGAAAACTAATTTGGTATGTGAAGGAGCTGTGGACTAACTCTAGAACAGAAGAGAAAATAGAAAAGATTTTATCTAGCACAGACAAAAATAATAAATAGCAAACCAAAAAGTTTGGCAAGTGACGGGTTATTGAGTGAGAATGATTTAGGGGGAAAACAATCTCAATTATGAAGCCTCTTTTGAGAAATGAACTATTAGGATTAATTCAACTGTGAAGAGGGTAAATAACATTCAGGGATGGATCAATCATGAGATTTTCAGTGGACAGTTGCAAATGAGGTGTTAGAGAAACAATTGAGTTATAAGAGAGCTTATTTCACAAGATGCTAGGAGAGTTGGCTTGCTTGACAGAACAGGGGACATGGAGACTTCTACATGTAAACATATTGAAGGAGTTAATATCAGGAAAAAGAAAAATTCCTGAAAGGCCAGGGTGAGTTGGACTGGGGAGTGCTGGGGAAGTTGTTTTGTATTAACTAGTATGCCACCAGCTACTTGTTAATTGTATAAATTGTTCCAGTATTAATTTAGCAAAGAGGCTTTCTTAAATCCAATAGGCATGAAAGTACTGTCTGCCTATATTGCGATACTGCTCAATTTTTTATTTTGTCTGGCATCAGTTGCTTTCTGCCCTATCATAGTTGCCAAGTTACTGGGAAAAAGGAGCACAGGAGTTTCGAACGATACATCTGGAGTTCTGTGTCCAGTCTCAGCTCCTCCTCAGAAGAAAGACAAGCAGCTCCTGGCGAGGATCCAGTGGATGATCACGAAGATAGTTAGAGGTCTGGAGCATCTCTCTTATGAGGAGAGACTGAGGGAGCTGGGCCTGTTTAGTCTGGAGAGAAAAAAGACTGAGAGAAGATCTCTTTAATGCATACAAATACCTCAGAGGCAGGTGCCAAGAGGATGATGCCAGACTCTTTCCAGTGATGCCCAGCGACAGGATGAGGAGCAATGGCCATAAACTGAAACACAGGAAGTTCCACCTCAACATGAGGAAGAACTTCTTTACACTGAAGGTGGCAGAGCACTGGAATAGACTGCCCAGGGAGGTTGTGGAGTCTCCCTCTCTGAAGATACTCAAAACTACCTGGATGTGTTACTATGTCATCTGTTCTAGGTGACCCTGCCTTGGCAAGGGATTGGACTGGATGATCTCCAGAGGTCCCTTCCAATCCCAATCATTCTGTGATTCTACTGAAGTCTGTTGGTTTTCTGATTCTTGTAATCTGCTGCTCTTCTGTCTACAGAGAGTGAGAATTAATAGCTCTGTGGTATAAATTTAGTCATTGATGACTAACCTGAAACTTTGTTATATAAATGTCAATTTTGCCATATTCTGCTAATTGGATCCGTGTTCCAGTGATGTCCTCACTTATCATTCTTAGTTGCTATTTTGATATAGAAGGCAATGTGGCATCTGTCTTGTTGGCAAAGGCTTCTGTAAAGAGTTCTGTATAAAGCCAAAGAATTATATGGAACCATTAACTTCACTTAAAAGGGCAAGACTGGGAAAAGAGTGGGGAAGGTTTTTGATTTTATCATTGCCTGAAAACTTAACCACATTTTGAGCACCAGTACAATTGGAACTTCCTCACAGAAGGTAGAAGCTCTAAATACCACTAACTAATGTTAAAAGTGAGCTGACCTCAAATTTAGTCTGATCATTTCAGTGATGAACATGCATACCTTTTCATGTTCTAAGAATAGGGGACAAGATAACATTTTATTAAAATGTTCGGGTTTTTCTTCATTTTTTAAAAAACTTCAGTTTAAAAACATCACTGTTTGTTAGGATTGCCTATTTGCTGTGGACAAAAATGCACTGGTTCACCCTTGTTTTTCAATTCCATGTAGTACGTGATATTTTCTGGTTTATGTTTTACTGAGCTCTGGGGAAAGTATTAGATAATTTGTGTAAGCATGAAGTTGCTGTACAATGTAGCATTTTTTTAGAAGTGCCTTCCTTTTTTCTTTAACTACAAGTTGCTGACTTCCCTCTGTATTTGTAAATGGAGCATTAGTGGCCATCAGTGTGATCTCTTATGTCATGACCTAAAAAGAAAATTTAAAAGGCTGCTTTCCCTCCCTTCTCAAGTTCTGCATGATTGCCAGAACTTTGCATTAAAGCCCACAAGCAGTGGTACTAGGACAGTTTTTGCCTTGAAAGATAGGTGGAGTTACATGCTGATCACCGCACCAGCATCTTTGGCAGGATGGAGACAGATTTGCTCTGACAATATAATGCACTTTGCAAGCTTCTATTTTAAGAATTCTTTGTATTATGACTTTTTTAAGGCTATATTGAACAAGTATTTTCTTTCTTTTAAGAGTCTTACGCTTCTGGAGGCTCCAAGTTCATACAGACATTGTGTACCTAGGCAAGTATTTTTCAGAGTACTTCTGATCATAACTCTTCCATATTTCATAGTTGAGCTACTTCATAGTGTTCTTTTGCCCTGTTACCTCTTGGGTAGGTGCAATCCAGTCTGTGAAACACCTGAGAACTGATTTCCTACAGGACTTTCATCACTCCATAAATATCCGGGAACAGTCTGCAAAGTCTTGGCTTCCTCGTTCATCCTCAGATGGGTGAAGTGAGGGCAGTGCAGGTGCCAAGGCATGTCCTTGTGCTCAACACACCTTGGATATGACCTCCAGATCTCTTCTTGAATAAGCAGGTAGCTCAGTTTCTGGGCTCTGACAGTTGCTCTCCTAGCACTGAATCACAGATATCATTTGTAATGGCTGAGTAGCTGAGTGGTTTGTATTTTGGGAGGCAGGGAAGCAGTGGTATTAATTTGCTGTGTCAGTTTATATAACCTTGGTGACTCAGTGGGTGCATATTATGCTTCCAGTACTGCTGATTTAACTAGTTGGCTGCTGTCCTCTCATATCTGTCAGGTCTGTTCCCATAGGTTAATAAAAGTGAAGAGTGAAATATGGTTGACTGTTTAGAACTTTTAAAGAATATTTTAACAAGAAGTTAATGTGTTCTGTAAATGAGACTTTGAAATGGGGTCTTTCCAAATAGAAAATCATCAGATCTGACCGATATTATTATAGGCTGCCTTACTGTAAATTTATGTTCTTCATTTTAATTTGCAGGTTTAAAAATAACATTTCTTGTTTTATTTTCTATATACATGCTATACATGCTTATAAAATGAAATCTCTTCCAGTCTTTTTTATTATGTTTTTTTCCCTAGGCTGAGTATCTTCATTCAGTTTGCTATTTAGAAAGCATTAGACAGGTATTAGAAAAAGCAGGCCATCAGACTTTAATAGCTGCTGATGTGATTACTGTTTTCACTTTTAAAAATGGATTATAATAGCAGTATGCAAGTATATAATGTCTGACCTATTTTGAATAGTAAATGGAAACTGCTACCTTGCAAACTTCTTCATCAAAATGAAATTTATTCTAGCCCTTTAATACTTCATATGTTCATATATGAAATTATTTGTACTATATTGGGTACAATGCATTTGTGTTTAACCTGGAGAAAAAGAGGCTTGGGGGGACCTTATTGCTCCCCACAACTGCCTGAAAGGAGATTGTGATGAGGTGAGAGTCAGTTTCTACTGCCAGGTGACAATTGACAAGAGAAAAGGAAATGGCCTCAAGTTGTACCAGGGGAGAGGTTTAAATTGGATGTTGGGAAAAGTTTATTTGTGGAAAGGGTTGTCAAGCATTGAAACAGACTGCCCAGGGAAGTGGTTCAGTCATCTTCCACATGTTTGTGAATGCATGCCTGGAAGCACTCAAAAACGTGGATGTGGCACTTGAGAACTTGGTTTAGTGGTGAACACGGTGGTGGTGCTGGGTTGATGGTTGGACTTGAGCATCTTAGAGGTCTTTTCCAACCTTAACAATTCTATGATTCTGTATTTACCAGTCTTATTTTAAAAATACAGCATTGATGTATAATCAAGTGCCAGTGCTTTATTTTCTTCCTTTTTGACCAAGATATTAGGCTTGTTATGGTTAGATCTGTCTCTGATGCAGCCACTGTTTGATGTATATAGAAACACACGTATTGTCAAGGGAACTTGTTTAATGTGAAAAATAATTTAGAATTAATAATATCAGCAAGGATGTTTCAAAATAGGAGGCTTTTTAACCAAATGTCTACAGTTTTATAGAGCATGAAATTATAATAATTATGTTACTTTGATTCCTTATGCATGCTTCAGTTCTCATTAGCCTTGGATAGTCACTGTTAGAAACAGATTTAATGGTTTATAAGAGAACATCAAGAGGTTGAAGTTCAGTGCTTGCTGAACACATTGGTATAGTATTCATTCCATCCTAGAGAGAAAATGTGTTCCAGCAGTACAGGAATGTTCTTGGTTCATTCCCATTCCCATCTCAAGCTTTGTTTATTATTTCAGGTATGTTTAGGAACTGATATTGAGGTGATTTGCCAGATGCTTTTCCTGATGTATTTGTCCTTGTATTGAAAGACCTCACAGTCTTTGTTTGTCATATTCCGCTGGTTTTGTTGTCACCCAAGCCCCAGGACAGATTAGATGGTTTCAGTGTTAGTCTTGTGAGGAGTTTTTTCTTTAAATTCTCTTCACTTATCCCACTTTGCCTATCTCTTTTGTGTTTTAAAAGGCATTCCAAAGTCTCTGGGCATCAAATGTTCAAACCCTCTGATATTGTTTGTAACCCACTTCCATTAAGTTTTATCTTTTACTTAAAAAATAAATTTTGGTCTTCATGAGTGTGAATGAAATTTTCCCTGCATGAAGCCAGTGAAATCAAATGTGGTGTCATCTGTTGTAATTTACAGCAGCAGTGAAGAGATGAGAAATATTCTGCCTAAAGTGCTTGAAAGCTTAGGTCTTAAAATTTGTAATTTTATTTCTGTGTTAGTAACGAATACAAATACTTTTGGTTGCTTTAAAAGAAGGCAGCAAATGTCTTTTGCCATGGAAGTCAGGCACTGTTGGGGCTGACAAAGCAGATGTAGGATGACAGGAAGAAAGAGAAGGAAACAGGGCAGATATAACAGTGGCCTGAAGGCAATGTTTTTTTCTCACTGTCATGCCAAATGTGTTGTGAACTAATAATTCATATTTAATAAAGCTCATATTGTGTTCTAATGATACCCTCCTCTAAAATTAGTTGATGTTCAGATTTCAAGCAGCACGTTATTCCAGCTTAGATGTGAAAGAGGAAAAATCGGACACTGAGTAGGATCAGTACACTTCTGCTTATAGTTTATTCTAATGCTTCACAAATTAGCATTTCCACTTCCTATTTTGGAATCAGTATGCAGTAGGGGCTCTTTGAATTGGTCCAGGTATGGTGGCTATATCTGTTGGAGAGATTTAATGTGTGATTTTTGTGCTATGGAGAATGATACCTAGTAGAGAGGTGCTGTTTAGAGAAAGAGAGTGAGAGTTAAGAAATCTAACTTTTTCAGAGATCAGCTGCATGTTTGCCCTGTGGAGAAAGTGTGCAGGCATTTTGTGAGGTTTAAGGTTCTTGTGACTAATTAGTGCTAAATTACTCTGAAGAACAAAATCAAAAATTAGGTTAGCAAGGCCTTATACATATTCAGGAGTTAAGGAAAATATTATAAATTAAGTGTTCTGTATTTTTAGCTGGCCTGAAGGTGAATGTTCTTAAAGTGCTTACAAATGGCAGAAGTTGATTGACACAGATGTCGGGGAAATGAATTCCTCATTTTATACTGTATTGCAGCACAGGCACAAGTCAGTGCTTGCTGTCCCAAAGTGTGGCAGGAGATGTGTGGTATCTCTGTGCTGGAAGAAAAGCAGGTGAGGGGAGGAAAAGCTGAGAGGGAGATTTCATACAGCTGTGTATATTGAAAAGAATCATCCCATAGGAAGTGTATTTTACAGGTTTCACTGTCCTAATTACACTGACTTCCCTCTTCAGTCAGCCCCCTTCTTTTTTCCTTTCCCCCTTGTAAGTGCTTTTATCAGCTTCCTGAATTTCTGCTTTTTATTCACTCCTCACTGTCACTTTGATGTCTGTGCATCCTTTAGGTGGATTTTCTTTATTTGCTCAAATAAGATACTGTATCCTAGGTGTCATCTGTCAGGTCGTTTTCACTGTAGGCATAGAGTTTAGTCACTGATGGTCACAAAGCAGGATGTGCTTCCTCACTCAAACCCAATTGTTCCTGCAGCCTCTTGGGATTTTGTCAGAGAAGCTTCAGTAGGGTCAGTTTTATTGTACTGGCTTTTTGTTTGTGGTGTTTGGTTTCGATAAGACAAAGCCTTCTCTGCCTCTTTTAAATTTCTTCCTCCCAGTTAGTATTGTTTTTTCTCCCCACAACTTGTTTAATCACTACCAGGCTGGAGAAATCCAGGATGAAGGATCATATCTCATTTGTTATCTCTTTTGAACAATTTGTCAGTTGCCCTTCTCCTCTCCCTCTGCCCCATCATCATTTCTCTTCCTTTGTATCTCCTTTCATATTTCTCGTGTTTAATGCTCCACTGAAGCATCAGTAACATCACCCACCTGCTCCACCCTCTCCCTTACTTCATGGATGTCTCTCTTTTTGTCGCATATATTCATTGAGGTGTCAGGTCAAGCAACTGAGAGACCTAGGAATTTTTGTCCTGTTTTAGTGGTAACAATTCCTCCCAATGAAAAGCAGGTGTAAATCTGAACATCAGATAAGACAAAAGTCTTAGCTATTAATTGTGCTCTTCCTTTGAGGGTACAGGTGACCTGGTTAGTTATGTTAACCAGTGGAACTTGTCTAGATGTATTTAATCCTAATAAATTACTCTGATTATTTACATTAGTCTGTTTATTTCTATGCATTAAATTATTTATTTAAAATAATCTAATAATTAAGATCTTAGATAAGGCACATGTGAGAAAAGACCTGCTAGTTTTTGTACTACCTTTAAACCAGCCTACTCCAGTACTTGAAATATTAATGACATGCTTCTATAAATCAGTTTGATTTGAATAGCAAATTTTATAATCAATTTATCTGTTACTGCAAGCTAAACCAGAATAAGCACAAGTTTAAAATTACACTGTTGATTCATGCCTAGTGCTGCCATTGATGAATTAATGACTAAACAGCAAAAATAGTTTTGAGTGAACATGGTTGCTGTTGTGGCTTTAGGTGGATCTGACAATGTGGTTGTTTTGACTGTTGGTTTTACACATGATGTCACTTCTGTGCCAGCTTTAGGAGGACACATGATGCCTGATCCTCCATAAAAACAGTCAAACACACATCTCTGGAAGGGTTTCTTTTTCATAACTGTTGGATCTAGAAGAATTGTTTTTGTTCCCAGACACCAGTGCTTCCTAAGTGTGGCAGTGCCAGTTTGAACTAGTACCAAAAATCAGGTTTATTTGGTTGAGTGGTGGTCTGCCTTCACTTTGCCAACATTGATGCACTAGTTTTGTCTGGTTGTCTTTAAAGACAAGTCATGGTAAAACTTGCATGTCAGAAGAAAAATCTGAAAACTACTGATATGTTGAGACCTGATATCTTCCCTTCTTATTAGTAGCAAATGTTGGCTACCACATGAAATCCTGGGAGACCATGATCATTCCTCAGGGTTGAACAAAAGAAGAAAATGAATGCAGCCATGCACTTCCCTGTTGTAATTTACAAACTGTGAAGAAGGAAGGGTTTTGGTTTTCTTCCCATATGCCCATGTTGTATGGTTTGCCCTTAAATCCTTTAGAAATAAAACAGACATGTCAGAGTTGCAGAAACCTTTCTGAATTGGCAGTAATTTATGGAAGGGCTTTGGTGCTGTAGATAAAGGTGACCTTTAGTGTTGCAAGTTTGAACACTTTGGAAGATGGCACAGAAATAAGTCAGCAAGCCAGTGGGAGCAGATCATCTTTCAAGACTTTTTTTTCTCCTTCAAAGGATTTATCTCAAATATTTTTCAAGTTTATCAAAAGAATTTTTTTTTTTTAATTGGTCTATTTAATGACAGCTAATATTTTGCAAGTCGGAAGTTCTGTCAGGGCTGCCTTTTTTTTGTTATGGTCTGTTATTTCTCAGCTATAGACCATTTAATAGTCTGTAAAAATGAAGAAGCAAGTGGAATTGGCTGTGAGTATATGAAAACTAGATGCATAGGAGGAAGCTTAAAAGGTTTCACTAAAAATTTAGAACTCAATGTCCTTTCCTTAGAACTGACACACTGAATATTGCCTTACCTCTGAATCACACCCTATGTGCTAACTAAACTGTTTTTCACATTTTAATTTTAAAGATAAAAATGTTCAGTGGAAAAAACACACTGTGTATATTTCTGCACTTAATGTCAGATGCCTTGTTTTTTGCTATATAATGCCTTTCCATAGCAGAAAATGAGGAATTTTAACTGTGAAAATATAGTATATTCTGAAAATATAGCTTTATGCGCAGCCAGATTGTTCTGTTTGAAATGTAGTACAATTTTTGTTTTGGTTGTCTTCCTTTTATTGTGCCTATATAATTGTCACTGTCCAATTGGCTGAATTTAAAAGCAACCCATTGCTTGAGAAACACTTTTATAAGAGATTATTATAATGTAGCTTGAAGAGATCTGTCTTACAGTGTTATAAAAAATATGGAAAAGACATGCCATTGCTAATATTGCAAATTGGCTTTATTAGCAAATAACACTGGTACATGTTCCTTTTTTAAAAAGAATTATAGCATCTTTGCTTTGCATTGGAGAACAAATACAGATTTTTTTTAAATAATCTGATCTGTCATAACTCATATTCCATGTGTAATGAATATGGAAGACTGCATGTAATTAAAATTCCTCAGCTAATAACACATCTCTAATAGCTGTCTGTTAGCAAATAAGGCTCCTTGTGTTTGGATGCTTCCGGATGCAGATTTGTTAGAGGGAATGCTATTTCAGGTATTGTTTCACTAATGATATCAAACAAAAGTGTTTGCTCATCACTAGGATTTATAAAGAAAATCTGTAGTGTGATTCATTTGGGATGTTAATCAAACAGTGTTGAACTGGACTAGATTTGTATAATCTAATGGTTCTATTTCTAAGAAATAAGCTCAGCATTAATTGCATGAATGAATAGCAAATTTTTTGCTTGCATTGGAGAAATTGTTTTGACAGAAATTTAATAAGAAATAGACTGAGTTATCAAGAAAAAATAAATATTTCAAGCATGTTGTGTGTGCTACTGATAAAATGATTGGCTTATGGTATTTTTAAAATATTACTATGAAATATTACTATGAAATTTTGGCAAAAACAAATAAGGATTCTTCTACCTGTGGGAGTGTTACTTCACTGGTGATCCTGCAGTTTTGACTATGTGAATATTTGATTTAATTTGTACAGTTTCTCACCTGTGAATTAGCTTAAAATAGAAATAAAGAAAAATTGCAAGTCCAGAGGTGGCCACCAGGATTAGAGGGATGGAGCACCTCCTCTAATAGAAAAGACAGAATTGGGATTGTGCAGCTGGGAAAAGAGAAAGCTTTTGGGGTGACCTAATTGTGGCCTTCCAGAACCTGGAGGGAGCCTGTTGGAAAGATGAGTCAAGAAAGATGAGGAGTGACTTTTTACAAGAGCCTGTAGTGACAGGACAAGAAGCAATGGATCCAAGCTAAAAGAGAGTAGGTTTAGATTTGATATTAGGGAAAAATTCTTTACTGCAAGGGTGGTGAGATGCTGGAACAGATTGCCCAGGAAAGTTGCAAATGCCTGTTCCTTGGAAGTGTTCAAAGCCAGGTTGGATGGAGCTCTGAGTAACCTGGTCTAGTGGAAGGTCATGGCAGAGTGTTGGAATTAGATGATGTCTGAGGTCCCTTCCAGCTCAATCATTTTATGTAGAATTAATTCTGTGATTCTGTTATATGTTTCTGTGATCTGTTACCAAATATAGTCTACATAATAAATATAGAATGCTTTATCAAGCATGTGAAAAAATCAAATTCTCTTTCAAGTAGTTATGTGATTGTTTTGTATAAGGTAGTATACAAAACAATCACATTCTTTTTAATTTTTGTTCCTTGTTCTGATTTAGCAGTTATTGGTCATGTTAACCTAAGACATGTATTAAAATATATCTTCAAAAAAACCAAAATCCCTCCTCAGGTCTAAAATATTTCACTGCCAATGTAAAGTGAGGTTAGACTGAACTGTATTGAGACTATAAATCTGCAGCTCATTCCTTTTGGCTCTGAAGACCTCTAGGACTGTTCAACAGGATCTATCCCTCCCTCCAAAGAGAGAGGTAGAGTTTGCACGTTCAGTCAGAAAGCTGGTTGTTCTGAAAACAGTTTTTGGAGTGAAACCCTTATTTTGTTTTAGTTATTGGGAAAGAAGGCAAACATTGTTTTGCCTTCACTTTTTGAGGCAAGATTTACTTCAGCACGCAATGGTGTTGTGCTGGGTGTCTGAAATGGGTAGAGTTTAGGTAAAGAGTAGTTCCACTGCAGCAGGAGTTTGGAGCTGGGTGTTATTCTTAAGGCTGATACCTGCCAACTGATTTGCCATGTTGTGGAATCCATGTTTTCAACCTGTGCACAATGTGTTGTGACAGCAGAACAGTATCTCATCATTAATTTACGTGTCTGCACATGCACATAATTTGATCTAGAAGGCAAATAGCTCACAGCTGTGCAAAGGTTAAGATTGGCACTATTCTTGTAGCAGCAGAAGCTACTTGCCTGTCTTTGGAAGCCTTCTAATTCCAAAGCAAGAATGGTTATCTTTTTGGAATGGAAAATAGTCATTAAATTGTTCGATAGATCAATTTGTATTCGGACGATGGGATGTTATTAATCTTATTTGGGACAGTTTCATGGACCTTTGGAAACATGAATAGAATGCTGCAGTGCTGTGGTTTTTATTTTAAGTACTTTGGGTTTAGATTTGCTATCGATTAATTTTTCCATTTGAAAATTAGTATTTTTGAGGTAAGGCTGAAAAAGCAGTAATTGGAGAGCATATGCATTAAATACTGCATTTCATGACAGTAGAATTGTGCTGAATCATTTGAGCTGTTTTCAGGTAAAATTTCTGTCATTTCTGTAATCTGTGGGATTTTTCAACAGTGTGTGGCTAAATTTTAAAGCCAGATCATCTTCACAAATAAACTTAATGTACTGCAGGTACCTATGACACTGTCATATGTCATTATTTATAGTGGAAATACATACTTTGCAGCTCACTAACTGAATTATTGTTCTTACATACTTTAGATGGTGGGTTTATAGGGAGGCAGGAAACAAGGGTATGAACTCAGATGCTTGCTATTTTGTTTTGTTTTGTTTTGTTACTTTCTGCCCTAAGGTTCAGCTTAATGTTATCCTTACCTCCTTCCCTTGCAAGTCACTTTTTATTCTCTTTCACTTGGGTAGGTATGACTAAAGGATAAATCAGGGAGGTAGAAGACCCTCTTGCCGACAGAGCCTGTCCTGGTGTAAGCTGAGGAAGGCGTGTGGTACTCACATCCCACTGAAGTCACGTTGCTAAATTCTGTCTTCTAGAAAGACGCATGTTGTCATTGAACACCAATGACCATAAAGGACATTGTACCAGAGAAGTGGGAGATGGTAGATTGCAGATTTGTTAACCCAGGAGGAGTCAGGCATGTGCCTGAAGGAGAGAATCCCCCTCCAAAGCTTTTGCTGTAGCATTTCCATGCTTTGCATGACATGAAGCAAGTGTGGAAAAACCCCACCCTTAATCTGCCATAGAACAGTATATCTGTGGTGATTTTGACTCTAGTTAAAACTATTCTAAATTTGTTCCTGCTTACCACATTTGCAGGCATAAAAATTTGTCTGCTCCTAATTTTTTTTTTTTAATTGAGAAATAGGCAAATGCACTCAAGTTTTGGGATGTTTTTAGTGACAAATGAACTAGGCAAAAATTTCTGAACTGCAGCAAATCTAGTTCTAAAATGAGACTCCATTATGATTCTGTGGGCCACCTTGCAGAGCAGTCCCTCAGCCTGGTGTATTTTTAATCACAAATGTGAGATTTTTTTTTTTTATCCTAGATGTATTTACATTTTTAGGACTGAATTTGTGCATTTGCTCTTTAGTGGAGAGTATTTTTAGTGTCTCTTAACTATGATGATTTCCTGGTAGCCAGATAAAGTTTGGATTTCTGTGGAAACCTTTTCCCAAGCTGTTTCCTGTCACATTGGTTGGAAGCTGCCTCTTCCTCCAGGTGCTGCATTAGTAACTGGAATCCTGTTGCACACAGGCACCTATTTTCTGTTGTTTGTTCTGATATTTATTAAAGCTTATCCTTTATATTCCAAGGATTTCAAGTAAGCTTTTTTTTTTTTTTGTTTGTAGGCTACTTGTAGTTTTCATATTCTGATGCAATCTATAAAAACCCTAGTTAGGTATTATCAAGAAGTACGTACAGTCATTTTTAATGACTGATTTTTTTTTTATGATCTTACTTTTAGTAATACATTTCTTCATGCAGGTGCAGGCTTTTGAGAATTGGCAGACAGTAAATCTCATTTGGAACAGTGGGCTTTTTTTCAAACACAGATGATCTTTCTGTCATTGAGTGAAATACTGACTTCACATTCTAGTGAATCAGAACTTAATTTTTTATTGTAATTATTTTAATATATCTTTAATAAAAACAAATTATTTTGTAAAGAGACTGTTAAGTAAGAGTTTAAAAAGACCTAGGATTTGTTTTCACTTGTTTCTCTTTCACTCTCCTGTGGAAGAAAGACTGTGTGCTCCTAGATCACTTATTCTACTTTTTTTTCCCCCGAGTTTTGCCAACACACTCTCCCCACCTGTCAGCAAACTATAGTGCAAGAGTGCTCTGCACATCCTCCCTTATAGGATCAACATGTATTCTAAACTCTGTCAAGAATAATTTAAACATTTTTGAGAGAAACTGCATCCTTTGAAGCACTCCCTGGTGTCTTGTCTTCCTTTGATATTTTTAGTTGAAAAGGTTTGTAATGAGGCAGTTTGCAGTATAAGTTGCTAAGTCATAATGCATTCAGAAAGCTGCTTGGCTGTCTGCCTTCCATTGTCTGCTTGTATGATTTTACTGTTCTGATTTTTGAAGGATTTTGGTTGTTCAGTGAGTAGCCAGCCCACTGATAGGTTTTGACAATCTCACATAGTGCTCCCACAGCCAAGTGATGATGTTACAGTCTGGATGGATGCGCAGCAGGGTGGACAAATGACCGGCTGGGTGGGAGGGTGGTGCTTTGTGGGTCATTCCCTACCTGCGGGATGGGACCAGAAGCCAGAGCTCTATGAATGAGATGGAGGGCTCTGGCACTTGGAGCTTGGCAGATGACCCTGACTCTGTGGAAAAGCCCTGGGGGTCCCATGGGCAGCGAGCCAGATGCCAACCTGCAGCACATCTGGCAGCAGGGAAGGCCAGAGCACCCTGGGCCGTGTGAATGGGAACATGGCCAGGAGTTCAAGGGAAGGGATTATCCTCTACCCAGTGTGTCTTCGTGCCGTGTCCAGTTTCAAGCTCTCCCAGCACAGGAGGAACATCAAAAACCAGCAGTGAGTTGAGTGAAGGACTGCTTGAAGGTTTGATATCTGTAGCAAAAGCAAAAAAAAAAAAACCACAAAGAATATGTGTATGCATTTTATGGTCTGGTTGGATGAGTCTACAAAAAGCAAATTAACTGTAGAGGGAGGAGAAAGGGGCATTTTTTTGTGTTCTCTGTGTCTTTCTCTCTATAGACCAGATGCATTTATGGGTTCTGCGTCACATGAGATGTAAAGTTACATAATAAATTAATTGAAGGGAAGTAAATTGGTTGTGTATGAAAGCACCAAAAAGCCATCCATTTGGACAACTTGACATCTCTCATGTTGGGACTAAGGGATGTGCTAGCCATGTAAACAGCCAGTGTTTCCTGTTGCTGATTTTTTTTTTTTATTTTATTTTTTTTTAGTCAGTCTTCCAATTTATTTGGGAAATCTGTTGTGCATAGCTGGAAAATGTTTTAGATTAAAGCATTAAATGGTCACTTTATTGGTTGCATGGAAACTTCAGGTACTGCGGCAGAATTTTTATTTGTAGGAAGTGTCAGCCAGGCATAGGAGTAATACCAGGAAATGGTGTCCTCTACACTTGAGGTATATGGTTACAAGCTATTGTCATTTGTTCCTTTGGAGTTTGGATTCTTCTGGTGTCTGGTTCAAACACTGAAGATATGGGGCAGGGGTGTCAGGCTGTGGGTTGTATCCTGAAGCGAGCAGGATGAGCCGTGGGGCTGTTCCTGGGTGTGGTGCAGAAGGCCACTCAAGTGTTCACTTTTTTAGAAAAAAAATTGCCTACTTTTAGTGTCTGCTCTCTTAAAAGTCATAGCTGGTGGGGAATTAGTCATCTTTTATTTGGGTTATCGTGGCAACTCCTGTATGTCTGTGTCTAATTGTACATTAACATTTTCTGTGTAGTCTTTTTTCTTTTCTGTGCACAGTGTGATAGAGAAATAGGTGCCATTGCTAATTGAAAAGTACAGTTTTAGGGTGAAAGGAAAAATACAATAGTATTTTAAGTGTGCCAAGTCACAGTTTGCATCCTGGGAGGAATTTGTATGAGCAGTGTGTGATGGCATATGGATGATACTCTTGTCTTTCTTGGAACTCCTTTGGTTCTGTGTCTATTCAGTGTTTTATAAACTACACTTGGCTTAGGGAAAATGTAATTCTGAGTAGCTCTGTGAAAGAAACAATACACCTGTTTTCTTTGGTTTCATGTTTGATGGTTGGCTTCACCTCCCATCCTTAGCATTTCTGACAACAAACAGAAAACCCAAATGCAGCAGTTTGGTTTTGCTTAGCCAAGCACCTCTTACTACACCTGGCAGGGCGTGAAATCATGCAGCAAAGTTCTAGATGTTAACTCTCTATCTGACTTTGGAGAACAAGTCTGTGACAGCTCTTCAGCTCACGTAGTTAGTTTGCTGTGGAACATGCCAGCACAGCAGGGAGCTGATGGCATTCATCTCTGGCCAGTGACAATTTCAACAATTTACAGGACATTTTAGGCAAAAGTTAAAAATAAAGAGCTCAATGTCAAGAAAGAGATTGTATCAGTCTCATGTCACTTGGATGCCATCTCTGTTTTGGGGTTAAAAATAACCCAAATTACTAATCTAGAGTGTAGAACTGTCAGAATATATTATGAGAGAGACAGAAAATTCTTATTGTCAGTGAGTGCCGTTGGCTTTTATTATTACAATTGAATAGCATTTCTGCATCATAGACAATGTTATTAATAATTGCTCATCATCCAGGACTGCAGTAAAGGAGTTGCTCCAGGGGACATGGAGTCATCATACACCACAGTGTAATTGATAATAAAGACATGTTGCCTTCAGGGAAGATGCATTCCTTTTATACACTGATGTTTTACTTCTGAAATCTCCTTTAAGAAAGAGATTTCTGCTTATTTACTGAAGTTTTAGTGAATATCTGGTGTGTCAGTCCAATTTCCTGGCTTCTTTTGGCATCAGCCACAGTTCAGTTGCTTCTGTGTATGATCTGTGACTTTGATGCAGGCAACAGAGTGAATTAACTGCTCTCTGATGTTTTGCCTAGTTTAATAAAACATGTTCTGCATTTGGGCAATAATCTCCATAATAGTGAAAGCTTTTAATGAATGTCCGTGTCATAGAATATCATTAACATAACATTTTTCCTGGAAGACTGACACAATGCTTGTCCTAGAAAACCTTACACTCCCTCAGCATTTATCCATATGGATGCCATATTCCAGCTGTGTCTGTCTGGCATGTGAAAGCTTGGACATTTTTCACCCAGTGGTATTTGCTGGAACTTTCCCTAATGGGCAGGACGGAACAGACCGGCAGCTCTTCTCACAACCCCTGTCCCTTCCATCAATAGCTCAGCTGGAAAATTCCTTTTTTGTTGTAAGCAGAGCACTCATGACACCAGAAAAGTGAACAGAGAACTCTGGGAAAAGGGTTCCGGGTTATATATTCCTACTAAAAAGCAATTGTTCTGAAGCATGTTCTAACAGTCTGGCTGCAGTCAGTGCTTCAATAGCAACTACACATTTTTATTGTAGAAGATGTAATTCTGCAATAAACAGCACAATTCTTTTCCCCTCTGTCCAGTGCAGAGCAAAACAGAGGGGAAGGAGTTCCTCTAATGATATTCTGTCTAACATTTCCTAATTCTGTCTAATATTTCCTTTGCTGCACGTACATGTAGGATTCTTCAAGGAATTTTTCCATTCTGTCTGGAGACTGGCAAAGCCAGAATCTCAGGTACACATGCACACACACATGTGTTATGTATGTGTATTTATATGTGTGTACATATAAGTACATATATGTATCTTGCCACCTGCATTGTGGTGGAAATATGCAGCAATATTCAAATGAAAAGTGTTGCTTTTGTGTGCATTAGGTGCATATGACTGCAGAAGCATCATTACCTCAGGTGTTTTTGGCAGAATTCTGAAATCCCAGTTGCTGATGGACAGTGCTGTCAGGTGTTCCTGTTTATACAGCTCAGGAAATTTGCATCTTGCCTCAAGATAAATGGTTCCGACATTACTTTAATGTGAAGGTTATGCTGCCTGATATGGTATTCCCATCCTGGTTTAAAATACAGTTGCAAAGCACAGAGATCTCTTTTTATTGCAGTAACAGTCTGTCAGAATTTATTGAACTGGTTCTGTAGGTTTTAAATTCTGAGAGGGGGGGATACACTTGCAATATTTGATTTGTCTATTTGTTTTATGCTCAGCTGAACTCGATGCTGAACATGCACAGAAGGTTTTGGACATGGAGCACACCCAGCAGATGAAGCTAAAGGAGCGCCAGAAGTTCTTTGAAGAAGCCTTCCAGCAGGACATGGAGCAATACCTTTCCACAGGCTACTTGCAGATAGCAGAGAGGAGAGGCAAGTTGTAAAATACCTTTTGCACAAACTACAAGCTTGGAGAGCATTGTTGAGCAGGCAGAGCTAGAAGTGCTTACAGAGGAAGCACAGCAAAAATGTCCAAATTCTTCCCCAGTAGAACTGGAACTTCAGATAAGCCTTTCAAACAAACTTTGTGTCCCAGGGGTATTGGATAACTTAGAAGATTAGTCAGGCTCTGCTCCTTGTCTGAGGAAATGCAGAGCACTGAACTACATCTGGAACAGCATTTTTCTCTGCAGCAGAAGAGTGCATCTCTCTAAAAATATGGATGGAGGCAGCTGCTTTGTCCACTGGAGTTCCAAAGCCTGGGATTGTCATTTGCCAGGGAGATGCCTCAGAAAATTTTGTGAAGTGCAGAGAAAAGTTCAGGAGCATTTCTGAGCAGTTCCCAGGTGGCAGCTATTCCTACTGGGTGTTGATTAGGACACAGGAGGACACATTAAGTGCTCTCCTTATTATGAAATGGCACAGTCTGGCATCTCTGGACTGGTTAAAGCACAAGAATGCCAGAGATTACAGGGAATTCTGTGTGGGAGGTTTCCATCTGTTAGGCCAAAATGCAGGGATTGTTGGACTGGTAAGGAAGCCAGTGGGAAATTAAGCATTCATGTGGCAGGAAAAAATGTAGATATTCTGTCCTTGCTCCAAGAATACAATCCAAGGTTTCCATTTCTCTGCATTAGAGCTATAAATACTCATCTGCAAGATGCTCTGCATGGGTGGCTAAGGAGAGGTGGGATATGTAAATCTAAATTCATGGTCAGGGGAGGAACTGTGTTTGAGTCCCCTGCTTTCTGTAATATGTTGTTTTATAGACTAAAAGTCGACATTGTCATGGGCTGGTACTGGACACACAGCTCTGTTAGAGTGTTAAGCTGCCTAACATTTGGAACTTCAGCTTTTTAGGATAATGTAGAGCCCAAGTGTATCAAAGAAACTGTTTTAATGAAAGATTTGGATCTATAGCATATTTGAAAAAAAATCCCCCAATCAAATTACAGAATTTCATCTCAGTTCAGCTATGAAGGCTTTCAATAATGTAATTTTTACATTTAGATAAACAAGTAAATTGTTCATTGTAATAATTTGATATTATGCAGCAGCTGGACTTAAATCTGAGTGGCTCTGAACTTACTTGTTTCCTGTTTGCCTGTTTTGCTATTCAAGGAAGAAGATGCTTATCCAAGTAATTACTTCCCTAGTAAATTGTCAGTACTGTATTGACAGTAATAAGTAATATGCTCAAGTAATTAGTAATGTGAAATACCCATGCTGAGAGAAGATACTGGGCATGAGCCTGGGTTTTACTGACTGCTGTAATTTTAGATTAACTGAGAGAAGAACAGCTACTTTCTGTTAACATTAATCCTGGTTTCTGAATTTCTGTGTCTCTTGTATATTGACATTTAGTGACTGTGTGCTTAAATGTGTTTGTTTTTCTCTAAAAAGACTTGTGGTTGAGAAAATTGAAAAGGAGTGTTCCAAAATGGCAAGTTTCAATCCTTGTGCCTGAGTCCCATCTCAGCTTATTTCTGAGAAGGTTATTGCTATAAATACTGCTGCTAAAAAATGTTTTGGTTTACAAAAGCAGTAATGGATGTTACTTTCACAACAAAGATTGCACAGAGTGCTCTTGGATTTGGGCTGAGGTTGCTGCTGAGCAGCTCCTGTGGGTGGGCTCCTTCCATTCCTAAGTTTAATTATTGCTGCTGCAGATGATTAGAGCAGCCTCTGGAGCCTTGGTAGGCAATAACCTCGTGTAGCTGATTGTCAGTTTGCTCATTGTGCTGTTTCTCCTGCAGAACCAATTGGAAGTATGTCTTCCATGGAGGTGAACGTGGACATGCTGGAGCAGATGGACCTAATGGACATGTCTGACCAGGAAGCACTCGATGTCTTCTTAAACTCAGGAAGCGAAGACAATAACGTGCTCTCTCCCATGCTGGGTATGGTACTCGTAGTGACAGCCTGCTTAGAGACAGTGATAAACCACCAGAACTGCTCTCACTTGTAATGGGTGATGTTATCTCATAAAACATCACACTTGATGCAGATTGACTGTTCTTCATTAGTGCTTCTCGAAAAATTAACATTTAGTTGCTGTACAAGGGAGTTGCTGCAAAACTATGTGATATTTCCAGACAATCTCATTTGTCTTACTGCAGCTCCCTGTTGTATTCATCAATGTCTGGGTAGGTGGTGTGTTACATACTGGCTTGAGGGGCATTTTTTCCCCAATATAGAGTTAATAGAGGACATTTTGACAAATATCAACAGAAAGCTTGCAGTATTAGGCTTTTATTATCAATACTGATTGCTTGGAGCTTGTCCAGAATGTTGCTTGTCAGAGTTGGACCAGTTGTGTAATGCAATATTTTCAGTGAGCGATACTGAGAGACAAGGTTCAACCCAGCAGTTTACATATACACTGAGAATTAGTGTCTCAATACCAGATTTTTTACCTACCATGGAAGTGTATTCCTAGTTAAAAACTTAAGTGCTAAAATGCCTTTCCTCAAAAGAGCCAAAATTATTTTTCTTGCGGGAGATGATGAAGCTCCTTTAAAGGTCCTTTTGATTTCTTCCAAAAATGCAGATTGAAATATTTTTATGGAAGTACTTACAGTACTCCCTATGTAAAGGTGATTAACAGCTGCTGTGAACATAAATGGTCAAGGCACACTTGACTACTAAAGGTTTAGGTTTTTGTGTTTCATTGCAAAAACTGAAGTGAGATGGGTGGTTTTAGATAGGCATCCACTTCATGCATTATTAAAGCTGATTATCATTTGAGCTTGCCAGTAATTGCAGAATCTAGGACTGTTTTCCCTTTGCTGGCTGTTTGGCAGATGTTGGATCAAGCTTCGTGTCTTAACAGCAGTCTCATCTGGATTATCTAAGGAAGGGCAGAAACTAGTTTTTAAACTAGGTAGATAAATGCATTAGCTTTTGAAGAAAATACATTATTTTATGCTGTAATCTAGATATTACAGCATATATATACAGTGTCTAAATGTGGACATACACTGCAATATAATGTACCTGTGCTGTAATAATGTTCCAGCACTGTAACCTTACTGCAGCGTAAATCTCATGAATCTTGCTTTTGTGGTTCCAGACATTTTATTTCCCTCTGATTAAGGGATTTTTGTGCTTGTTTTAAGAACTTGGCACCCCAGTATCAAACCAAATATGCAATAGTCTTCATTCTCAGAAAAATGAGATTGGCTTAAAGGTAACTCTTTATTTTGCTGTCAGTGGAGAACTAGGTTGTCAGGGCAAGGTTTGTTTGACAATTGGGCTGAACACCACAAAATATAGGTAAGTTATTAAAATAACTGGTAAAAATGAGAATCAGCTCAAGACATTGAAATGTTTTCAAATTTGCCTTGCTATAAACATTGCCAGCTCATGGACATTGGCTTCTCAACATTTCATGGCATAAGTTAAACTGCAAAACGGAGTTAGCTCTGTCACTCCTGAAAACTCCTTTTGTGTGTTGTCTAAAGTGATCTAATGCATGTTAAAATGTAACTCAGGTACTTGAGGAGCAGGCATAGACAGTGTGGTTTGAACTGCTCTGCAAACAGTCTGAGAAGAGGTAAGGTGTAGCTCATATCCATCTGACCCTTCTGAAAAACTTTTTAATAAAATTTTTAAGAGAATTTTCTCACTAAAGTTACTCATCAGCTGAAGCTGGCTGCTCTGACTATGGAGAACACTTGTTGTCCATATATAGAAGAGAAGGAAAAAAGGGCTTTCTTCGGCAGATCACATAGAAAATGTTTAGATGTTTCCTTATTTTAACTTCTTTGCTGTCAGGAACTGCCCAGGGAAGAGGATCTAATTGTGAAACCTGAATTCTCAAACTGCAGGCAGACACTGTTATACTCAACTTGCTTACAAATTTTTTTTGCACAGGCTATGGATGAAGCAGAGTCTCAAATCCCACTCCTGTGCATTTGAGCTGTGGCACAGCTCTACCAAAGGATTGCTTTCATGCTGAATTAAATTTGGTTTGCTTTTGCATCTTCATTTTTAGTCAAAATTGGTGATAATTATTATTGCCTGATTCCTAGTTATTTGTTTGGTTTTGTATTTCCAATTTGTGTAGTTGTGTTACACTGTGTTTATTGGGAGGTTTTCCTCTTGGTATCTTGTGAAAGAAGGAAAACAGCCTGAAAGTGACTCCTTAACCAGCGCTGAGCTGATGTTAATGCATTGACTTCTCAATTCCCTTGCTGAGCCAGAGCTTGACTGCTGTTGCTGTTGTTTTCCCAACTCTCAGGGCCCGACTCCAACACCTACGTGAATGAGATCAGTCTCCAGGTGCCGAGCCAGTCGGAGTTACGGCAGAAACTCTGTTCCCTGTCCTCGACCTGCACCGACTCCGCCAGCCAGGATGCGAGCGAAGGAGAGTCCCCCATTGTTCAGTCGGATGAAGAGGAGGTTCAAGTGGACACTGCCCTTGCTGCTGTAGCTGAGAGAAAGGCTGCTTCAGATGTCAGTGATGAAAGTGACTCTCAAACTATTTGAATCTTAAAACCATATCCTTTAAGAATGACTTCTGAATGAATGAACACGTGAATGAAGAGCTTGCCTGTGTAACAATTTGCTAACCAAGCATAACAGCCAGATCTTTTTACTTAGTAATACTGCCTTTTTACAAAATTGCCAGTCATGTGGAGGTTGGTTTTTAAAGAAAAAAATTATGCCTAAAGCACACACACTTTATCAGTAGTCTTGGGGCTCAGGGGAGCAGTAAAACTGTTGTATATACTATGTATAAGAGAATTTAAGGGGAAAGATAGAAGTTACTTTGACCACTAACCTTTAAATGGCTGATTGGAAGTACTTAAGAGTTGATGTGTAATACTGAACCCAAATTGTTCCTTGCATGTTTTCAGCTGCTGCAACTGAAGATTTAGGATCCAAACCAAAATGAAAAGTTATTTTCTACTCTTTACTACCTACTGTCTGCCTCCTGCCTTTGTCTACTAATGCAGCAGTGTCTACTGTTCTCACACTTCTTATTCAGGACCAACTTAGTTATAGGTGTTAAGGAAAAAATAAGAACCTGAGGAGGAGAGATGCATATGGAAATGTTGCACTCCTTGTGGAGCAGGTATCTTAGCATTGTGTACTTACTCCTCTTTCAAGATAAAATAAAGAATTTCTATCCCAACCATGTCTTTTACTTGATTACCCAGGTATTTTATCCATAACAAGTGAACAGAGGAGCCTAACTCAGGGAAAAAAACGGTTATTAGGAGCAGCAATGTAATGTGCTTTTCCATGGTAACATATGTTTGACTACACTAGGGTGATAAACCTGAGTTAATTATTAATTAAGTGCATGTATTTTAGAAACCTCAGAACCTATAGGCATCATCTCATTCCCATTTTTTATGCAGTTGTTTTTCTCTCTGAATTTGAGGTCTGACCATGTCTAATGCCTGTTGCTTGTCAAGTCTCATGCTCTATTTTCAGGGATGTGCTCTCCTTTGAGAAGGCTCCTGGCTCCTGCTCTTCCTGCACGGAGGGAAGGAATGTAATCAGAAACAGTGTAAGTAAAAGGATGAGCTGTGATGTAGATCCCTTCCAAAGACCTGCCCTGACAAAGCCAATGGCTAGGAAGAGGGCTGTCTCCTTGCTGCTTGCCAGATGGGCAGTGGCCAGTTTCCTTAAGTATTCTCCTGTTAGCTGACAAAGTGTTTCCTGATCCCTGTCTGGGAAATGAAGGCTGGAAGCTCCCTACCTACAATTAGAGATTTACTATTCAACAAGGCAGTTGTTGAAAGAAATGTATCTTTTAAATTTCCTTCCTTTACTCTCTTGCTTTCCAGAAGACAGACAAAATGTCCAAAAAAGTTTTGTTTTTTTTATTAAACCTCGTAGTACAAACCTGGAAAGTAAACAAAAAACTGGCAATAAACAACATGAAGTCTTTCCTAACAAGGAAAGAGAGCAGAGCAGTGCTAATAAATTAAATGTCAAACTGTAAGCCATAGTCAGAAGTTTACTGTCAAGAGGGAAAAGTACACAGCAAGGCCATAAAAACCAGACAACCACATTTGAAAACACTTGACTCTGTTTATGTTATTGTTAAATATTCCAAAACAGTTCAGTCTTCTGCAACAACAATCAACAAATTGTATTATAGGACTTTCCTGACAGTCACCACTGGCAAGCTCAGTGCAATATGGGTAGCTACGGTATTGTTGAATTCAATTACGAAACAAAACAGTTTGTGAAAACATTTTCCCTTTTTTATTCCACACATACTGTACACACAACCAGAAAAGGGCAACAGCTACTCCATTATTATTTTTTGTTGTTGTTCAGTGATGTAAGCAGCACTTATAAATGTTACAAGAAAAACCCTGTAAGCATCCAATCCAACCGATGAAGAAAGTGAAACGTAAGGCTTTTCTTCATCTTGTCTCTCTGCCATCCCTCCCCCCACCCCAAGAAAAGGCTCAAGTATTTAAAAAAATTTACAGGCATATGTACAAAAGGTGTGATTTCTTTTTGTTACAACATGAAGAGAAAAAAATAGACAAGATGAAAGCAAATGCATTTTCACATTCAAAAGAAATATGCAGACTTGCTAGTGGCTCTAAATGTGATCATATAATGAAACAAATTCAAAACAAAATTAATGCTTGACTGTGTAAAGGTGTGAAAAACAGCAGTGGAATGGAAATGGAATGTTAGAAAGATTGCACGTCTATGACAAAAGAAGCACTTATGGCTTCAATCACTTTTTTTCTTTTTTATCTCCTTTTTTTTTTAAGGATGCTATTGAAGGGTTTTTGATAAAGTAGCCAACAGCACCAAAAAATAACAGAATGGATTTCCTAATGAAATCAGGCACAGTTTTCCCTCACATAACTCCTCAAGGCAGGCAGTCTTTTTTCCTCCTTTTTTTAAAGTTTTTTTTTTCATTTTTATTTTTTTTTTTTATTTTATTTTTTTTTATTTTTCCCCCTCAAAACAGATGCATAGTGATGTGCTGGTAAAAGAGAACATACTCCAAATCTCCTCCTTTTGCCTACAGTTAGGAAACAAAGTCCATCTTCAGCTGCCATAACCTCCCAAAGAAAGTGTGTATTCTCCAATTTAAAAAATTACAAAACTCATCTTGCTGTGACAGAATAAAAGACAGCCAAAGTAAAGCAATTTCTTTCAAGTTTTTGTCTCCTATCCCTTTTCTCTCTAGAAAAATCTGCTCACATGACCGGAGAACAAATTATAAAACACATCAAACTTTAACCTATTCAAAAAATGGGTTAAAAGCCTTTTTTTTACAGTTACCAAAAAGGCTTTTTATTTTTTCAGCCATAGGGACAATACAAATTAATATTTTATCAGCCCCTTGCCGGTTTTAAAACAGTGAACATACTGCAGTTTAAAAAAATCAGACTGCTGTATCTATCTAGTCTAAGTACAAAAAAAAAAATTCAACAGTTTAATGCTAAAACAAAATTAGTTCTCTAAAACCAGAAGAAAATCTTCTTTAGAGCTAGTGCAAAGACAGCTTGTATTCTACAGCAAGTACTCCAAACTATGGTATAATAATTACAAAAAATATATATAAATTGACAAAATGAGAGTGTTGGCATCTTCAGGATTAACTTGAAGCACTTTTGGATGAACTGGAGGATGAAAGCCTAGATGATGGCACGTCCACTGTCGCTCTCTTACGAGGTCCTCTTTTTGGTGTAGGCTTGCTGATACAGTTCTCAATGCTGCCATTTTTACCAGATACTTTTCCACAGATCTGATTGACAAGACTGATTATTTGTTCCTGTTGAGGAAGTGGGAAAAACAAAACACAAATTACTATCTGCTCTTCCTCCAAAGTCACTTAAACAGGAGTGCAACGGAGTGCTCAGAAATGCCAGGAAGCCCCACCTTAAAAGGCTGCTTTTACCCAGTGCTGCTCTCCAAGAGCTGACATGTAATTTCTCCCACTGGTCTGCTCTTTACCTTTGGGGCCAAGTCAGCTAAAAACATGGAGCCTCAGCCCAGAACCCAGGCATAGTCCTAAGTCCCCATCTTGAGTTCTGGGATTATTCATCATCACATTTACTTGTAGTCATTACTGCACCTCTCATGTGCACATGCCCTGCAAGTCTGCCCAAAGGATGCTCATGCTGGACTGGAATAAGTCCACTGAACTTCAACTTACCAACAGAGGGAAGGTATTCCAAAGTGCAGAAGTTACCATAACATAACCAGAGAAAGCAAAGCCTCATGTTCCATCCCAAAGCATTAAGTGGCTTCTTATGTTCTGTGGCACATAGTCATGGAATTTGTGCTTCAGGTTTCATCTGTGTCATCATGTTCCCTTTGTTTTTTTTGTTGTTTTTTTTTTTTTTTTTTTACTTAAATCATAATAAAGCACCTTCTTCCCACATCAAAAACAAAACCAAGAAAAACCCCCAAACCTAAGACCACTCTCCTGAGGCCTCAGTAGGACAAAGGCAGAGTAAAGTGTCCTTGTACCCCGGTCCTGGGGCGGTGTCACGCTCACCTCATCGTAGCGGTACATCATCTTCAGCCCCCGGCACGACTTTTGCTTCTCCACGTGCCGCAGGGCACACTCCAAGCAGAAGACAACATTTTCATTTTCCTGTACAACCTACATGAAAGAGCAGAGTAGGGTGGGGGGAAGAAGTGCAGTTAAGCTCCAAACTGTAGCTGTGTTCTCCACACAGTACTCAATTATGGCCTGAATTACTACACTTGGATTTTAGTACAAGGTGTGAAGCACATTGTGAAATCATTCAGGATGTACAATAGCTAGAAAGAAAAAAACTCTTTTAGAGTGCTAATGTTGGCAAATAAATGTATAATTTAAAAAAAAATCCTCCACCAATAGTAATGAGGGCTAAATCCAAACAGATAATGCATTTATTGGCATCTCCCATGCAGTCCTAAAGATCTCCTGAAAGGAATAGTTTCCCATTACTTAAAATGCTGCCTTGAACAAGGATGTAATCAGCTTAGCCATAGGATTCCTCAACTACTGTCTTGTTCAGCAGAGGTGACATTTGCTCAGTTGGCTGCCTGCCAGGCCTGCACACTCAGCTTGGAATTTAACAACCAAGTTGGGTATTTTTATCCACAACTACTGTTAAAGAGTGATATGGAAAAATCCTTCCCATGATTAAACTTACTCCA
Source organism: Vidua macroura (assembly GCF_024509145.1). NCBI lineage: Eukaryota > Metazoa > Chordata > Aves > Passeriformes > Viduidae > Vidua > Vidua macroura. Next base: position 64,949,465 of record NC_071571.1, on the reverse strand, counting down.
GAGCAAATGGACCAGAATGAAGAGGTTCTGGTTGGTATTTTGGGTTTGTTTTCAAATAAACTCATTTTAAAGTTACTTCAAACTACTGCTACTTAAAAAGTGGTCGAAAGACATGTATAAACTCAGCATATTTTATCCTAGGGACGGAAGCAGCTACATCTGATTATATGCAGTTACATTTCATTTCCATTAAAAATCTAACATCTATAACCAAAAAAATCCCCAAAAGATGACAGAGAAAAAGAACTCCCAAATCAAAAGGACTAAATATGGACTCACATGCACTGCATTATGCTTATCAGAATACCTGTTCTTGGGATTAAAATGGTACATAAGCTTGTGGGAGGGGCTTCTGGTATTTTTAATGACATTGCTGTGTTTGTAGGTGTTTTGCAGAAAGCTCTCAGCCTGGAAGTGTCACTGCAGTAGTCAGCACACCTTCAAAAGCCAGTAGGCATTTCCCTCTTAACAGAAAAAGTGTATGGGCTGTTTTTGGACAGGCTGGCAAACAGCCTGATGGATGGGATACATCTCCCCTGCAACTTGCCTTGCAGGGACATTGTCTCAGCACGGGCTGTGGCTGCATGCCTGAGGCTCATGACATGAGTCTGAGCTGGTAGCTCATCCTGAGACCTGCTCTGTCACAACTTACTGCTGCTGGCAACCTGCAGGTGTCTTTGTCAGCCCTCCTAGTGCAGTGCAAACATCTCTTAGGTGTCTGAGGGCACTGGTTCATCCCTTCTGGAAGGGTGGGAAGCCAGCTGACACTGTTGTCTTCTGTCACCACTGGCTAGGGCAGTAAATGCCACATCAACACCTCTGTGTCGTGCACGGAGTGCAGGACATGGCACCATGGCCATCTGCTGTCTCTTAAATGCTTATAGATCCCTGGAATGCTAGAGGAGGGGCACAGGACCCCAAGAGTGGCAAAGGATTGTACCCACCATGGAAAGGTAGCACAGGTGCTGACAAATCTGACACCTCCTTTCTGATGTTTCTAACTGCAACCACTTTCGAGGCTTTTTCTTGCCATCCACGCTGGTGCTGCTGCTGTCGTGGCTGCCGTAGCGCGCCGAGGAGTGGAGACCGGCCTCGTACAGCTGCCGCCGCTGCCTCAGCTCTGTGTCCCTGTGAACGGGGGCACAATCAGACACTGGCACTGCCTCCAGCCACCACAGAGCCACATACAGTCACCCCTTTACCCCGCTCATCACTGAAACCTGAGCTCCACACAGCACAGCCCTGAGTTTTGTTGGAGGTTGGTGCCATTCCCTAAGCATGGCAGACACAGCCAGCGCCCGGGAAACGTTGCCTAATTGCAAAAGCTATCTCCGGATTTTAACAGCGACCACTGTATCAAGCCAATGGTTCTCAAACTGCTCCACAGAGAAGTGGGGACTGCCGAGGACTTCCTGGAGGTCGATGGTTGCTCGAGCCATGTGGAGAGTCGGGAGCTGTGGTTAACATGACTGTCATTCCTGAAGTTGCCAAAAGCCACCTTGAGGAAGAGGAGCTGTGGCTGTCAGGAGTAACAGCCCCTTCATCAGGAGGCAGAGATGAACCAAGGACCTGCTGCCATAAGGTGCTTCAGGCAGGAAAGGGGGAGCAGGGCAAGTGACTATGCCAAAAGACGAAGATCTTGCTGTACACCCAGGAAAAAAGAAGGAGATGTCAATAAAGGACAACCACCAAGCCCTCCGGCCGCCCTTCACCCGTGGCATCTCTAAGGCGGACAATACCTCCTGTGCTGAACTCTACAGCTTTAGGAGAGCAGGTTGGGTTGGAGCTGAGTGGAAGACAGCAAGTGTGGAGTGAGCCGAGCAGATGGAAGGGGAGGATAAAAAAGTGCACCACCAGACACAGCTGAAGATGAGTGGAGAGCCAAGCTAAGCAAATGGCACGGGCAAACTGAGCAACCAAGGCATATCAGGAGAAGAGGCAGCAAGAGACGTAACAAACAAGCAAAACAAAACAAAGGAAAAAAATATGGTACAGTGTTCCACTTCAGATGGCTTTTTTTTTTTTTGCCTTTTTTTTTAGATTTTGTTGTCTGGGCTTTTGTTTCCTATAACCAGCCACAGGAAGGATCCATATCCTCCTGTGAATTCCAACCTATGCATAAGAACAAGTTTGAGAACCACTCTGATAAAGGTCGATGTGATGGTCTAAGAGCAAGCACCAACATGTGTTTCGCCTTTTGTACTTGCAGACTTCCTCTTCAAGGGGAAAAAAAAGGCACTTGAAAGTGGTTATTCCCACAGGGGAGCCACCTGCAGGTAAAGCAGTCAGCACACCTCTTTGCATTTCTTTCTGAACACTACACAACACATGGGCTGTTTTCCCCTTCAATATGTCACTGGAAATTTTCCAAATGAACATGCTAGTTAGTTAAATACAGTTTGTAGACTCCATTCATCAAAACTTTCTTGACATCTCGAGTATCAGTTGTCACAAACTTGAAAGATAGGTAGCAACTACATGGTAGGGAACAAAAGAGAAGATCATTACACAGGAAGCCAGGCAACATTATATTTTCTCACCTATCTTAAGAGAAACCCTGAACATGTGTCCTTAATACTGGAAAGAAAAAGGAGTGTGAAGCTTTTACTCTTTAAAACGCTGGAGTTCTCACGCCAGATGCATTACCATGCATGCACAACTGCTCTCTTACTCACTATTTAAAACCAAGACAACTTTCTGTATACAAAGGACCTTTTGCACCTGTAGTATAATAGTCTTGATACTGAAGACAAGGGTTCCTGGTGCAAAAACCACTACTGACATGGATTGACAATGACTACTGATGCCAAGAGGTTGAAAAACTTAAGGAAGGTGTTTAACCATTTGGCACCACATAGTTCACATAATGCATCAGGAAATCTCAACTCTCAGCACCAAGAATTAACAAAATAAAAACCCAGTGCAAACTGCAGTTTCAATTTTTTAAGGTGTCTAAAATAGGGAATTCTTAGAGTTAAGGCATCCTAACCATGGGCACTGTCACATCAGCTATAACCAAGGAAGCTGCATCTTCCGTGTGTGCCTGTCTTCAGGTATATCTGCTGGGCTTTGGCTTGGATAAGTAGGGACAAAGTGTGTCTGAAAGGGTTACTTACGTCACGTCATCCACCTCTGGAGTCTGTCAATGGAACAAAAGAGGTAAGCAGGCCCCCAGTTCATTACCTGAGCTCTCCCAGGAGCGATGATATTGTACTCAGAGTCGGTCCGTTTTCTTTTTTTGCTTCTGCTGTTGCAATCTGATAAAGCAACTTTTCCATTGAAAATGGTTTGGCTATACGGCGCCGCTTCATTTCCTGGGACAGAAGAAATTTGCCACATTAGTTCCTGAACAAATTTGAAAATAAAATGTTACCCGTAATTAATTCAATGTTAGTTAATTAAACTATTGATACTAATAGACTGAAGCAAAAAGTAGCCTTTTAAAACAACCACAAGTAAAACCTTTCCATAGTTCCAGTTAAATGAAGTGTTTATGTTCCAAGCACCTCAAAATTCTCTCCCTAAAATTTCTTCCTGTGGAGGCCAAGAGGAGCAACACCATTATTCAAGCTCAGTAATACTGGATGGCTCAAACAGTGTAAAATCTATACATATGACCTACTTGAAACCCAGGACTAGTGTTATTTCACATCTTTTAAAACAAAAAACCCTAGCAGAACAGGCAGATGCCAGGGAAAAGAGACAACAGGCAAAAGAGGGGGTTCAGTTCTGCCTGTTACAGATTCCTCTCTGTGAAAGCTTTTAAAGTTATGTTTTTCACTCAGTACAAACTGAATTATTTTGGTAGCTGAAACCCTTTTGATAATTCTTAAGTAGGCAAATTCCTTGATGTAATGTGCAGGTGGGAAAAGTGCAGCATTTTTCCAGTACCTGCAGAGGTCTGTTTTAGCGTATGTAGAGTCAGGGAGTTCAAACGAGCTAACACTGGACTGTAATGTGAGGGTGACGTTTCTGGTTAGTGGTTAAACCTGCCAAATACCTACTCAGCACACACAACCCCAAAGATTTTATTTTTTACTTCAATTTTTTTTACCCTGTTCTATAACTGTAATTATATGCTCTGGGTATTTCTTTTTTCATAACCAATGAATGTATAATAAAACTAATAATTTTTAGTAGCACCAATTGTGTGCATTCAAGTGATAACTATCACATAAAATGGAACAGCAGCCTTTGCTGACCAAAAAGGGTTCAAAAGAGGTTCAGAGGTAAGAAAAGTATTCTTCAGAAGCTATTTGCTCTGCTAGACCCTGTGTGTGGTTGGAACAGCTGCACTGTTAGGAATGGTACAGGAACATTTTTCCATGTTAGGTTTGCTTAGTCTGAGGCTGTGTACACAAGAACAGATTCCAATCCAGGGAAAAATCCTGCACAGGCAACACACACAGCCAGAATATAAGGGCACGGTGGGTGGCTGGACAAGAAAGCAAAATCAGCTCCAGCTGGGTGACAGCTCAGGGACACCCTGAGCCCAAGCGGGGTTTAGCACAACTTGCTTGTATCTCGGCATTTATCTGAATTTCTGAACCTACATTTTTCTCTTCCATACAGTATTGAAATACACAGGTAAGTATTTTACAACAGACTTGTACTGCTGCCTGATTATTTCTTTTAGTGACACATTTTTCAATGTCACAAAAGTCAGTGAACATTCACATTATAATTATCATCAGCCTGGCACTTGTGATCTCTCTTGCTCTCATACGTCTCTTGGTCATTCATTTTCCAGGCTGAGTAGTACTCTTGTATTTAATGCAGAGACTAATTAATAATTTTAACCATTGATCTCCGCTGTGCTTTTTCTAGTTCCTCTACATTCCTTCTGTAATTAGGGGCTCTGAATTGCACAAACCACCAAGACTACACAGTGCCAGAGCAGTTTCTGCTTTGTTATCTATTCTCTCATTCTAGTTCTTAACATTCAATGTATTTTTGTTATGCCACTCCAGAACACTTGACTGACAGCTCCATAGGAATCCGAAGACCTCTTTTCTCAGTAGCAAGAGCCCATCGTTCAGAGCCCATCTCTCTGTCACATTACGATTATGTTTTTAAATTTAAATTTAACATTTATCAACACTGAACTTCATCTTCCATTTTCTCACTTGCATCGCTCAGTATCATGAAATCTTTCTGTAACACTTCATAGCTTTAATTTTTGCTGCCATTACCATTAATACCCTCAGCATGAAGGATTTGTTTTGCTATGAACTTCCCATCCTAGCGACTTCCTACATTCATGATAAAAACTGACCCATCTGCTGCTTTTCTTTAAATCAAAAAATTTCTTAAATTTAAATTTCTTTAAATTTAAAATAACTTTAAAAAGTTATTTTTTTTGTGTGTGAACTGCACCTTTCAATTTATTTATGAGCCTTTTCTCCTAAAAATGCTCACAGACTCTCTCAGCTGCAACTCTTGTCCTTACCTACTTCCAAAAGTTTCAAGGGCTGGATGCCATGACCTTGCTGCAAAAGCCACCACGGTGGTTGCCCTTTTCTCATTTTTTTGTACATTTACTTCCACAGCAGTGGTTATTTTGCATTTTACTGCTCTTCCAAGGATCTTAATCTCTGCTCTCCACCACAGCACAGCTCTTTTCTAGTGAGGACATCAGGTACACTTCTGTAGGACCACTTTCCCTTTGGTTTCATCTAAAGGAGCCCCATGTGCTCAGGGTGGGACAGCTCTGTGACAGAAGCCAAGGAGTGGGAAACGTGTTGCATTTTAAAGGCATGTTCTTCACCCCAACTTAAACTGGAGGTGGGGAAGTATGTGCCCAGCCCCTGCCAGCATCTTCCATGGATGGCCAGGGAGTACTGTGCTAATACCACAACTTTTCTATTTGGGAGATCAGTGCACAGCGATTGTGTCACTGGTATCAGAGTTAAACCTGGCTTATGGACTGTAAGCTCTCCAGTGTGTGAAGCAGTGCTGCTCCAGCTGGAAGATTAATTCCATCTTTCCTATGTAGTTCTTCCTCTTGTAATACAATACCAGCTGAGTCTCTTCCCACCCAATTTCTGGTAGGCCCTAGCACCAAAGCCCTCCTTTAAAACCAGACATTCCCTCTTATTTCCAAACCTCTAACCCAGAGTGCCTTCATTTAGTCCAACATTCTGTACTTTGGTTTTCTAAATGAGTTTCACTGACTTTGCCCAATGCCTTATTTGAAGCTATGGAGTTATCCCTTTGCCACTCCAAAGACACACTCTTCCACCACAACTCTAAGTCTTCTTCTTATCCTTACCTTAAAATTTCAAGAGCTCTTAGGGTGCTTTTTGAAACCAGCAACCTTGTTCCAAATATGGTCTAGTTTAAACCTGACTGTCCCTTTACACAGGTGTTTATATAAACTCTTTTATTCCAACAATTTTTTCGAAGTGCTTGTAAGGCTGAAATCAATGCAATTTCTGATGCAGAATTTCATTTTTGCATGTATTAAAGGAGATTGAGCAGTCATTCAATACAGAAATGAAACAACATCATTTTAGTAATATAAAGAGAGTCACTATAAAAAAATCAGGTCACAGTATCACAGGATGAAAACAAAGTTAATTTATCAAATGCTAAAAACTGTCAGTATTGCTATGGAGAACGAACAGACAGAAGGTACAGTTGTTTATCAGAGAGTTCATTTAGCAGGCCAGAGGGGGAATCTTGCCCATTACACACAATGTCTCACCACCTCTGGAAAGCACAATCCTGGCCAGCATTGTGGCAAAGATGGCAACGTGCCTTGGCAAAGTGGAGGAACCAAAGAACAATTTCCAAAATTAAAGGGAATTAAGAACATATGACAGTTTGAGGACAGAAAGGGAAGGAAAAAAAAAAAGAAATAAAAGAACAATGCAGTAGATGTTTCAAAAGTTATCTGTGGTTCTTGTAAAGTTTGTGAGAGCTGTGACTTCAATTTCCAAGGTAGGTTATCACGGACTGTAATCTGCTGGATTTTCAGCCATCTTATATTTACCCAGTGCAAAGCTCTTTAAAAATTAATCAAAAGAAACTGTTCTTCAAAATTTGAGGCACCAAGAGCTGTTTAATTGCTGCATAGTGACTTCTGTCTCTTACAGGAGTAGCATTTTCACGATATCAAACAAGTGTTCAGTAGAGAGATAAATACAGCACATGGAGTTAATATAATCATGTACGTTCAGACAGGAAAGGTTAGCTCAAGATTCTTATGCCTTACTTATAGATATACACAATTCCCACCTTCCCTCAAAATAAATATGTAATAAAATAACATTTTATTTCAAACTAAGTTAATATACAGTTATTATAACCAGGCTGGAAGAACTCCATTTACCCTAAAGAAGCAATCCCTAACTGTGGACCTATTACAGTTAATTACTTAGTAACTTGGTCTGAAGCTGTAAAGGACAATTTACTAGTGGCTTAGCTATAAAACACTACCAAAATAGTATCTGTAACCTAGAGTGTATTTCAGAAGGTTGGGAACACAATTAGTGATGTATATTCTTTGTCCAAGAACACAGAAATGTAGCCAGAATAATGATGACTGGACAAATCACCTGTTTCTGCAGGCAATCTGCCTTGGTCAGTTGTGTGAGAAGGAAATGGGAAGGTTATTTATTTACATCTAGTACTGGATGGGCTGGTCAGTGAACTTAAGGATTTTCAAGTCAATTAAGATTGAAATTGCCCTGATCAACAGCTTTTCCTGAATGAAGGGGCAGAGAAAAACAAGCAATACAGCTGTATTAACTGACTCTGCCTACCATAGGAGCTAACAAGCACAGTTATTCAGATATTTGCACCTGAGATTCTAATGGTTCTAGAAAACATCACCTAAAAAAAAAAAAAAATTAGTAAGCATAATACAGTGTATAATCATTAGCTCTGAAGGGATTTTTGAAAAGCTTCCTTGCAAACTGGTCTGCAGGCACAACAATCTTCTGAAATTTTAAATATATACACAAGTCTTTAACTGTCAGTTAACAACTCAGTCACTTTTCTGACAACACTGGATCATCTTATGCCTTGCAGAATTTTTTCCTTTTTTTTGTTTATTTATTACTCCAGAAAAACAGACGTAGTAGCACTACTCTCATAATGCTACCAATCCTGGAATGTCTGCTGTTCTTTTAGATGGCAGGGCCGTGAATCCATTTTAACTCCTTTTCTCAACTTACCTTGGCTGTTTTAAAGCCCATACTTGTCCACTGGGTGGTAGCAAAGTGCACCGATTCGGAAACACTATAGCCACAACATACTTTGGACACAAAGGATCCAGGAAAACAGACAACAAACTGCCCACTCTGCTGTACAGTGCGGTGCACCCTGATCCCCTCCTTACACAAGACCTCTGGGGAGATCTGAAAAGAAAGAGGAGAAAAAAAAAGAGAGAGAAAAGCAGTCAATGGGAACTTTCTTCCTGGCTGGGTGCTGCCACACACTCCTGCTCGTGGAGCAAAGCTGGGCTCTGCGAACAGCTCTGCTCCGGTCACTTTCCCTCTCCCATTCCGCACGTGCCAAACCTCAGCGTTTGGAGTGACAATTGCAGAAATGCCTCTCCCCAAACCAACAGTTTAAACTCCCACGTGCCCAAGGACAGAACACGGTCTGCTCCTACAGAAAGCAATGCGGATCGTTCAGCTTTCCATCTGATCTTTTCCAACTTGGCATTAAATCCATTGTGCTACTGCACTGCTGTGAGATGTTAACGTGGGTAGCCAAGGGAGGGTGTTTTGTTATGGGCTCCCCAATTTGTACCTAAATGCACTAAAAATAAATTAGTATCCAAAAGATAAACAAAGGAGCAAAAATACTTAAGTATTAGATTTCTCCTATCCATGCTGGCATCATAAAATGCCAGTCATGGCAGATGAATTGATTAAATCCCACTCCCTTTGTGAGGCTAAATACATTATAGACAGAATTAAAAATGGACATTAATTGCACTTACGCATTTGTTTTTATATTAATACATAATAACAGCCTTGTTAGAAAAATACCATGTGGGTAAACACTGCACACAGAAAGTAGCCCCTGCTGCATTGCTGCAGTGTAAAACAAAACCAGAATAAATCCCCAACCAACCAGCCTCCTGATTAGCCTAAGGTTCTCAAATGGGAACATCTCTCCCAGTGTTAACCTACCATTACATTACTTTCAAGCATTTCCAGCCCTGGAGTGCCATTGGCTTGCAGCAGGGTATGTACCACATCATCAAGTTTGTTCTCCTCTGCAGCAGGAATGCAATACCTGTTGTTTTGTCAGAGGAAAAGAGAAAGATTTACTGTGCAGTAAATAACGGTCCACAGCTACACAATAACAGACAATTCAGACCAGCACATTGATTAGAAGAAAGAAATTCAACACAGGGTTTCACACACAGTTCTTTTGGTAATACACTGAGGGAAGTTGTTTATTCAGACTCAGTCTGATCGTGTTCAGTAAATATCAGAAGACACAAAATCCCCAGAACAGAAATGTGAAAATTCAGTCCTCTGTAGAGTCAGAGGAGAGAAACCAGCAATAGACTGATGGTAATTTTAAGAGCACCAAAGCAGCTAATTATGGGCAAAAGCTTGCATCTTGTAAGCACCAATATATGTTGTTATTTTTACCATAAAAGACTGTATTTATTATCAACTAAAGGATCTTCACATTTAGTAACATTTTCTGTCTGCAACAGTCAAGAAATCACAAATTTCTTCTACTTTTAGTGCATGAAGTTGCCTAAGACTTTCTTGCCTTGCTTACTTAACAAATCCCACATCCCTCCTCTCCCTTGCAACAAAAGACCTGACTAAGAGCAGCCAAAGTGGCAGGAGTGGTTTCAAACTCTGCTGGGAATCTGCCAAGTTGCACATCCTCCTCTCCTTAAAAGCCAAGGAAGCAGCTGTCCTCTTGTGCTCACTGCCAGCACTGCTCCCTCAGCAGAATGACAAGAAGTAACACAGGAGTCTTGAGTCTTAGAGCCACACATCCAGAGAACTACTGTTTTTCTGGATGCAGGGAGGTGATACGGTGACAACTGGTCACTGCTCTTGCCTGCAGCCTATCCGAGGGGTGATGCTCAGGCAAGTCAAAAGCATCTCCAGCTTTACCATGACTTACCCTTTCTCTTTGAGACCTCAACCTGGAGTCCATTTGCCCCCACACCAGAAACACACACACAAAGCACCATTTTTCTAAACTTGGAAGAAGACAATGAAGCTGGAAAGATTTTGGGGAACTGGTACAGTCTTCCATTCACCTGATATCTCCAGCAACTTCATGAAGTGTTCTGCTGGCCTTACACACCTTGTGAGGGTACTTGCTAATAACATGAACTAACTCCATGTGCATTGCACAAGATTATCCTGACTGAAGAGTCTGCAGGAAGCTGCACTTCCTATGATCTGAACACCTCCTTGCCGTTCACTCTACTGATGATGACTTTGATTTGTGTTTGTTGATCTTCAAGCCAAGAGGCAGAAGACATGACATTATCTGCTGTGGCTAATTGCAGTGACAGTAAGAGTTTTATTAAGCTGGTTGCCCAGCTGTACAAAGACCAACTCTTTACATATATACTGACAAAGGTCAGGACCTTGCAAAGAACTCCCAGAGTTAATAGAGAGGTGAAGCAGAAGAACTTCATCTTGGATCAAGTAAGGATCAAGTCCGAACAGCAATTTTAGAAGTATGCCATGTCTCAAATACTTTGTTGCTAACAGTGACAGCTTCAGTACAGCTCCCCAGGTGTGGTGTATCACTCTAGTTACACAGATGAAAATATTTTAAATTTGAACCCAGATCATGGCAGAACCCACTCTTCTCTTTTAGAGTCAGAAAATATGGCTGGAACAGACAGAAGATTCAAGCACACAGTTCCTCACAAGACAGGAACAGGAAAATGCATGGGAAGGTTGTGTGAAGAGGAAGGGCAGCACAGAAGTGCATGGAACTGAGTACCAGGGGCATAGAGGGGAATGAGATCCTTTGCAACTGGTGTATGCAGCAATTGCAGTCATCTGCAATTCCTGATGTACCTATAAAAATGGGAAGTGAGCAGCCAGTGTAGACTTCTGAATGTCTTGGCAGAACAAGATTTCCTTGTCTCTTTTAATGGGCACTGAGGATCCCTCCAGAAGAAAAAGGTTAGGTCACTGACCTCTGCCCTGCATGCAAATTGAGTTCTCCCTTGTTTAATCTCCAAGAGGTAAAACCTGAGAGATCAGAGAATGAGCTGTACAATCTGCAGGTAAGTGAAGTAGTTTGAGTAGCACAGGGATCTGTCCTTGGAGAAGAAGATTTCTGGGTGGTGGAGGGACTTGGCAAAAGGAGATGTTTGGAGCCCACTGGCCACTTTGTTGTCCCCAAAGCAGTGACTGAAGGCAACGCTATCAGGGCTAACTCTGCGCCAGACCCGCAGATATTAAATTCATCTTCTCCTAACACAGTTGGGTGCTTTATTGCACTATTAAAAGTTGTAATGAGCTAATGAATACTCGCCTGACACTTCAGGCTGGCAGCCAGCCTTGCTGAAGAATAGCTTCAACAGACAAAGGAGTTTCACTTCCTTCTTATGAGTTATTCCTGCCTACTGTGCCTGTTTCATCAAGGCTATCATCACAAAGTCGCCTTAAGCTATGTAATCACCTGTATAAGTCCATCAAGATAAAGCAAATGGCTTCTTTACTTTTATTCTTCTTGGATTCGAAAAACAGGAACAGTAGTCTTTCCTAAAATTTGAGCTGTCTGCATGCAAGCCTGTTCAATCCCAAGAGTCACATGTTTTGACACACAGCATGAAGAGTGGCCTCAGAACTTAATTAGGGAATTCTTGAATACCTTCTGTTTGGAATTTACTGTCATTTAAGACTAGATTAATGTTTTAGAGAGAAACAGACTCAACCTAAGGTTGAGGACAACACTCAGTGATCTGTCCTGACAGTATACTATTATAAAAGATTACAGATTCCTGATTCACAGAACAGGGAGAAGAGTCATGAAATACCCATGACAAAAACTGACAAACTCCCAGATCTGCAGCATAATCCACCAGTTACACCTTTGTCCCTTGAAAGGATCACATACAGAACATCTCTTGAACTTAACACATTTAGAGAGAGAGGAGATCCTGCTCTAATGGTTTTCTCCAGATCTCAAATGCTTTTTGTTGGGCCATGTGCTTTCCCAGTGACAGCTGGATCAGCACGCCTGACATCAGCAGCATCTGAGAAATGTGTGAGAACACACTTTGCATGTACATAAAGAGCAGTCCATGATGCCACTGCCACCACCATGGGGACACCAGGATAGACCACGGAAAACCAAGTGAAACTTTTCTTCCAGGAAAGGGGTTTTCATCTCCTAAGTTTGTACCACATTTTCCCATTAAAACTGGAAACCCCCCCAACACACACACACACTGGACCCTCCAGGTGAGATTCCCTCATGCAAAGGTACTACACAATTTGCTACTAACGCCAGCCTACAGGCAGCCACTGCAGGGAAAGTGAAGAAAAACCATGGGAATACCTACCAAATGCAATCAGCACCAGTGTGTAAGTAGTCAATGTATGGAAGGTGATTTTGGTCTCGAGACCAGCATGAGGTAGAAAAGACCATGCCAATATTTAGCCAAGGAATTGTCACTCCTAAAACAAAGAGATTGAAAAATGAGTTTTGAGTAACTTCAGTTTGTTCAGTAAAAGACAGTTTGAGAGGGCATTTAAACAAAAAATCTTATTCTCCTTGTTAGCTGACCCTTGAAGTTATAAGTCTTCCTATCAGACTAAATAATTCCCAGGGAGTAATTTAACAAATTCAGCATTTTCCACTAAGAAAATATCTTCCAGGCAACTGCAGTGCCCTTGAACATGTTTGTTTTCTAATAGCTGTATAAAACTTTTATTCTTAGGAGAATTTACAAATACCTGTAATTAAAGCTCACTGCCATTGATCAGAGGAGGTCACTTCATGTTGTCAAGCATACATGTAACTTTTCAACAGGTATTCTGCTTCCCAGCTGGTTTCTTCAGACTCCATACCTGATCTCAACAGGAGATTCCACTGTGTTTCCAGTGTTTCTTACCAGTAAACTGCAATGGTGTATAGGCAGCTGGAGAATTTGTGTCAATTCATTTAGAAAATGTGTGTGCTGCTTTTCCCAGTGCTACAGACTACATTTTGCAAGTGTGGAAGTAGCACAGCTCTATCCTGACACACAAGAACACTGACAGCCTGGCAAGAACAACAAGGGATACTGCAGGTACAACTGGTTCCTCCCAGGAACAGGGTCTCAACTGTTCTTTAATCCTTTATCTGCATGGCTGCCTTCACCCCTTTAAGTAGCACCTGCTACATACAACTGCACGTCTGCTTGGTCAGCTGGGGAACAGGGGGACCAGGAAGAGGGAGAAGCATTTAGTGCCCACAGCACCACGTTCAGAGGACACTGACACCGGCTGAAAACAGGAGGGACTTGCTTACCAGGCACAGCACCAAGATGTCGCAGGATGGATCCTGTATTATTAGGAAGGACTGTGAGGTTCCACCCATGCCTGTTTGAGGGGTGACACAGAGGCAGACACAGTCAGTGTACATTGCCAATGCCAACACGCCCAGTGCCAAGCTGCCCTGCTGGGTTCTGCTCAGGAGTGAGGCAACAAAGAGGATAGATTTGGGGATCTTACCTTGAAAATGGTTCAGATTTTCCCACAGGAAAACCACTCCCATGGGTATTGGTATCTACTTTTCCACAATGCACTGCTACATGGCAATCTTTCTGTTCCACTATCCGCCAGTATTCTTGCTGTGGTAAGAGAAAGCAGTAATGCCTTTTAAATTTGCTGAACAAGGTATCTCTCATTAAAATATAAACCTCAGAAATTTAAAAGGCTTTCATGACCTCAGTGTAATTCAACATAAAATATTGCTTAAAAATAAGAATATAAATAATTGAAAGTCACAATAAGGCAGGCAAAATTTAGATTCTCTTGGTTTCTGTGTTTCAGCACATGTCAGATTAAGAATTCTTTCTCTTTCTCAGTTCATCAATACCTTTATTACAAATGTTCATAAATTTTAAAAAGGAAGAATCAGCACCAAGTCAATTTAACCATTTTTAAAAAATTCTAAACTAGACAGCCTTAAACTGATTAGAGAAATGCTTGAAAATCAACTATCCTGAATCCCCATACGGAGTGCCCTGAAACAAAAACTCTTACCACCCCTTGTGCTGGCCTCACCTCTACTTCAGCTACTGTAGGCTCCTTTGTAAAGCACATGTTCATGATGTTTCTTGCTGTTCGGTAGAAGGTTGTTAAAGAAACAGACCTACCCTGTGGAAAAATAAAATAAAAGTGAAAATGAAAAAACACGCTGACATTCCCCCAGGTCCTCACTCGTTTCCTTACAGGCTCGATCCCAGGTGTCAACAGAAGGAAAGAGGATGAAGTCTCCAGAAGAGGTATGAGAAAATACCTCAGAAGATACAGAAATTCAATCACATGACCTTCCCAAACCCACCATGTAAAAAGGCCAACTGAATGTTCCCAGAAGGAACACTGCTTTGTCCAGCACAACACTCGGTGTCTGATAAATACAGAGGATGGACACGGCCCAGCTTCCTATGACAGGTTGCATTGAACCCAGTAGGCAGCCAGTCAAAATTTACATTATCCAGTAATGCACAGTAATTTACATTATCCAATACATTATCCAGGGACCACGTGGCCAGGCTCTTTATATACAAGGAGCAGGTGAAAAAAGACTTAGAAAATTCACAGAAATGCTCAGCATCAAATGTTGTATATGGTGGAAGAGTGTCACAAAAAGCAGAGTTTGCCAGGATTACTGTAATCACTTGCTTTCAAGAACTAGTTATGCTCAATTAAATAAAAGCAGTTCAAATGTCAAGAAACCAAGACCTGTTATTACAAAGTTAGGAAAAGGAAAACACAGTAAAATTGCTGAATAAGTGCTTTCATTTTTGGCACTGCTGCAGGAGCTGTACAAGAAAAGGCTTTGACTTGGTTTTCTGCTTGAGCTAGCCCAAGTTTCTAGGCACCTGCTTTCCTGCACACCTACACCCACCAGAAGCTCTGGGAAGCATTGTCTGATGGCTCTGGAGGCAAGAGCATGAGAACCCACATGTTCCTTTCAGCCCTGACATTGTAATGTGCCTGGACAGGAACACCTCTGTTGCCTCCTCTGCTCCAGGGCAGAAGGAGGACGCTGGGAAGCTGCATGCCACGAGAGCTGGCAGGCACCACACGAAGGGCTGAGGGCGCTGCTGCAGGCAGAGACCAGCAGCACCCTGCAAATGGGGAGTGCGAAATGTCTTTGTCCCCTCACCAGATCCACTGCTCCTTCCCACTGTGCCCCCTGACTGCTCATCTGAGCAACCAGACACTTAAAAACTCTACATAAATGAGTTTTATTTGGACCGCTACCTTTCTAGTTTTTCAATTATGAAACAGATCTGCCAAACCACCTCAGCCTTTTCTTGTGTTTAATTTATTTAATAACTATGTCCAAGAGTAAACTAGAAAGAACTATAAAAGCTGCTTTCCCCCACAGGCCAAGTCTATCACTCTGCTCATATGGTTGTAACGTTGTCACTTTTTAAATTGAATGCTGCATAATTAGCTTTAGCAAAAAAAGTTTGTGAAATGCCTAGGGCCTGGGGCACTCTGATTCCCATAAACTTCAGAGCTGGATTCTCTGTGATCCAATAAGTAATTTCCTTCATCTTTTAATGCCCTCGTGAATGGTTTATTGTGGCAGCCTTTTACAACGAAACCTCTCATAAACTGCAGGGCCCGCACCAAGTCACTGTGCTTGGGCACAGCCGCCACCAGGGGCAACCCAACACTGCAGCAGCTGCCTCCTCTCAGTCAGTTGCCTCTTCCTCTCATCTTATTCAGAAAAACAAAATTAAGGCCTCATATTCCAAAATTAGCCATGTCTTTCCATTTTTCAAATAGACAAGAAATAAAGTAGAAGTATATAGCAAGCAAGAAAAAAGAAAGTGGAAAACTAGAACAGTTTAACCCTTTAAAATTGCATATAACCATTTCTTCCTCTGCCAAGAATTTGGTGTCTTTTTAGTCTCCTAAAAACTGTAGAACAAATTAAATGGCTGAGGGTTGTCTGTGCTGTTTGGTTGTTTTCTTTAATCTGAGGAATCTTGTAACATTTTCTGATGACAACACAGAAAATAATTTTAAATGCTTTAATGGAGCATTCTAACCAGAACACAAAATGAATTGCAGGGGAGCAAAATACCCTTTCCAACACCCTGAAAAGTATCTCAGCAGTTTGACGACTGTCCTAGGAGCTTCAAGCTACAAAGCAGAGTCTTTGTTGCCATGACAAGAATAAAGGAAGGTTTAAGAAAAGAAATTCCTATTTCCTCCCCTGATTCTTCTCACATCTGATGCAGGGGCCAACCCAGGGGGAGCATCACCACCACCACCAAGCCTGGAGGGAAGGCAGAGAGAAGGACACTGCAAAGCTATGAATGTTAAAGAGATTAAAGCAAACATATATATGAGCTGAAACCAGAGATTTCACAATAGCCACAGGTGGAAAGGAGGGGCTCCTATTAAGTGGAGTATGAAAATGCCAAGTGTCTGGGTGAAGAGAGCTCAGCACAGGATTTCCATGACTGTTTATGGAAGGGCCAGCAAAACTTGCATTGTGATTTCTTCTGTGTGTCCCTCTAATGAGTCTGCTAATATGCCTTCAGTTTGTTCTGTATGGAAACAAATGCTGCTTTCAATCAGCACCAGTAAAGATTTTAAAAATATTTTCAGAGCTAAAACTGGGGGAAGAAGTGTGAAAAATCTTGTGTCAGATCCTGCTTTGATGTCAGCAGTTTACTTCACACATTTAGAAATGACAACATTTTAATGCTCAGGTAGAAAAACCACTTATTTAGGAGTAAAGCAAGCAAGCACAGCAGCCTGCAGCACATGCTTAAAAAGCACAGCAGGCCTCACAGCCTGGGAAGGAGAGACACTGAAAATAATTTGGGAGTCCTGGCAGAAAGTCAGCCTAGCACAAAGGAGATTTACTCTAACCTTGACATGTGATATGGTGGTAACTGCTCCTGGAAGACTGGATGTCTCTTACTAAAAACAGCTCAAGCATGTGCTGATTTGTGAGAAATCCTAAATGTATAGCCTCTTCATAGTCCGAAGAACAGACTTTGTGGCTGAAACTGGACTACAGCCATATGATTACGATGTGCTCCCTCCAACCCTCAAGTTATTGATCTGGGCATTTTTCACAGACATGGATTTGCTGGGGTTTTTTTTGTTTGTTTATGTGTGTTTTTCATTTTTAATTAGAATTAGCAATGTGCTTTAAAAAGAAACCATTACAATCCCATCATATGTGGAAATTGTAACATGAGGGCAGGTTCTGTTCATGAAATTCAAATTTTCTCAGGAACATGTTATTAGGTAGAAAACACTCCCCTATCCACACACACGGGATTAAAAGCCTTGTTTCATTAAATGCCACGAAGCACTCTCTGCTTACAACTGATGCCAGCACCATGTTCCCTCAGTCTTTTAAAGCCTAGTGATGAACTACAGCAATTTTACAACTTGTGGGCTACTCTGGTGCATCAAGCTTGATACATAATTTCTGTGTCTTGAGGCTTGCTCTAAGTGACATAACCAGTACTAATGCACCACTCCTTCTACAGGGCTTTACCCTGAGTGCTGTGAAAATGAAGTTTCATTCCTCTCTCTGCACTCAGGCTGACCAGGTATCCCATGGGGTGCTCCACAGCAGTGATCTCTCCAGAAAACCACCAGAGATTTTCTTCCTCCTGCCTTCTCCCCAGTCCATCATCTGTGACAGCAGCTCCAGTCTCTGCACTACAGAGAATGTGGGATCAAAACAGGCAAGCCCCAGTGTCTGGGAAGCTGCTGGTACCACAGTGGACAACCCAAGCCATTCTCTGAGTGGCTCCATGTGCTGCAGCTGCTTTGGTGGGTGGGGAGAGCCCCAGCCCATGGGCTCAGTGATGCTCCTCTCTAACAGCCTCTATGCTCAGGACAAAAGTATTTCTACCTGGTATTGTCAGACTCAGACAGAGGCTGATGCTGCCCGTACTTCCAGTGCTTTTTTGGGTGACCAAGCAGAAATTCTGGGAGCTCTCTGCCTTTTGGGGTAAAGGCCTGGTACTCAGCAAACTCAGACTGGCTATACCAGCTACACTTTGCTTGCTTGCTTGCTTTTTTTTATTTCCTAAATCCAATTGGGATATTTCTTACAAATCTCAATCTTGCTCTTTAAGTGACTTTGTATCTACTGAACTTTGAAGTGGGACTTGCACTGCAAAAAAGAAAAAGGCATTTCCCCACTAAGTTTGAGGTTGTTCATGCAGCAGTCAGGGTAAGGTTTATCAAGTTTTTCATTTAACCATCATTAAGCACAGGATATTAAGCACAGAAATGCCACTTCACTATTCACAAAAGCTGCTGTCATCAGATAAGCGTCTCTCCAAGGGCAGCATGGCAAAGAGATTGCTTTTCAAAGGTGGGATTGAGGCCAGAGTCCTCAGTAAAAAGAATGTTTGGGCTGACAAATAAGCAGGCTGCAAAATAAAACTGAAGCAAGCTTTTAAAGCCCAAGTTGTGAGCTCACGCTGTCCCTAAATAGCTTAACAATAAGTCATTTTGGGATATCTGGCTTCATTTCCTGGTGATGGAAGTGGGATTGGAAGGGGAAGAACAGCATATTTCTTTACTGGGCATGGACACTCAATGCTGTATTTCTCTCAGAGTGCGGCTACACCATTCAACTCAACTCAAAATTGCACTGTGAGCTGCAGTGCCAAGTCCTGCTCCAGAGCAGGAGACTGCCAAATAAAATACAGTGAAAGAGTCAGCATTCCATTGTAAATGGATGTACTTGATATGTTACTGTTAGTGCTGAGCAAAGTCTGGCATCGTGGATGAAAATATTGTTTGCATTTCAATTTGCCCTTTCTAAATGTAGTAGTATTTCTAGTGATGTTCGTTTTGATGTGCAGCACTACTTCACTCAACAAGAGATTTGCAAGAAATAGGAATGAGAAAGTAGAACATTACTTTAAATGTCACTAGAAAATGAAAATAAAATCTGTTTCTGCAAGGATAATTGGGCAGAGGTATTCAGGGAGCCTCTCGCAAGGAGATGAAGGGGGGCAGAGCCCAGTGCATCTTGTTATGACAATAATGCCTCCCAGCTTTTCCAGACATCCTGCAAGAGCCAGGCATATCAGGACAAAGCCACCAGACTGCCTGGTCATAAGAACCATGACAACTGCTGCCTCAGGGATGCCACTGCAACCCATCAGCTCCCCTCAGCCAGCTGGGTGTGCATCCAGACACCACCCACACAACAGCATCATCGACTCTACAGAAGAGACTGGGCAGAGCCAGCCTCATTACCTTGTATATACACTTGTGTAAGTCGCTAAGAACTCCCTCCTCCTCATCTTCCTCGTCCTCCTTCGTGGTCTCCTTTTCCTGAGCAAAGAGCCGCCGCCTGCCCGTCTTCAGTGGGACATCGACCTCTTTTAACTTGTTGCGGAAGCCATTTTTGTGAACCACGCCATTGATGAGTCCATTTTTGGGCTCAAACCGGGGCAAGGAATGGAACTTGTAGGCATTCTCTGAATGTCCCTCCAAAGGTCCTTTCCTCTTCTCCAGGATTTCCTTTTCCAGCAAGACCTCCTTCTCCAGTTTCTTGTGCTCCTCAGGGGAGAGGGAGTCATAGGAGAGCAAGTACTGGCAATAGGCTTCTTGTAGCTTGGCCAGCCTGTCCTGTGCAGTTTTGGGGATGCGCAGCATGTCTGCCAGCTTGTTCCATTTCTTGAGGTCAGTCACTTGCTGCATCCCCCCCATCTCGTTGATCAGCTGGACGAAGCAGGCCAGGTCGAGCTCACAGCCTCCTGGGGTCCACATGTGCCAGGCAGCAGAGGAAGGGAAAGGGAAACACAGGAGTAGATTAGATTAGCTGTGGGCAGCTCACGTCAAATGTACTACCAGGCTGGGCACCCAGGGGACGTGACAGCTCCAGGCACCCGGGCAGCAATGTCCCTCTCTTGTATGCCTCCTGCTAAAGAGACGCACACCCCACTCTTTTGCCAGCTTAAGTCATTCACAGGCTGCACTCTGCTACTGGCAGCAGCCTTCCCTACGATTCAGTTTGCTCTCCTCCTTGAGTTTCATGCCCTTCTTTTCTCAGAGCACCCCAAGCTATCTCCTTGACATGCATCTGTGCCCTGGTCATTACCCAGTGGCTGGGCAGATGAGGGTTGCCTATCTCTATAAAAGCCCACACACCCTCACACACCACCAGTCCCACATCTGGTTCATACCAGGAATAAACAAAACCAGTGTCAAGCTGGGGTACTGGTTATCAGAAAGACAAATATCTATCCTTTCTGGAGGTGAAATAACAATTGTCTAATATCTGCACAACACCTGGAATGGAGTTAGTATATAAAAGCAGCACAAAATTAATTTCACTACAGGTAATAAAATCCATATAAAAACCAAAGGGAGGCAAGGGGTTGTTTGGGTTTGGAGCCTGCAACTGCATAAAAGTTCCAGACACATTATTCTTCCAGTCTGAGGCTATCCATATTTTATACTCCATTCTGGTTTTGTATGTTTTAAGATGACTAGCACATTTCACACCCCAGTCAAAGAAAAAAAAAAAAAAAAAAAAAAAAAAAAAAAAAAAAAAAAAAAAAAAAAAAAATTATACAAACTGCAGCATAAAAAGCAGTCAAATGAATGAGGAACAATAAAAGAAACATCATAAATACTCTGAAAGCACAGAAATAAATCATCAGTGGAAAGGGTGAAGAAACAGCCCAAAGACTACCTACAATTCAACAGGACGCTGTTCAAGGAAAAAAGAGAATTAATACAAAACCAGCATCAACATCTCTGCTGCCACACTGTCTCCCCTTTGCCTTTGTCTTTGAGAAGAGTAAAGAATCATCATGCCATAACCATTTCAGAGCACTCAGAAATGCTACTACAACAGAGGAGGGCAAGAAGAAGCATTATTGTAAATATTTACTGTAGGATGCACAGCTACATCATCTTAACTCATATCATCTTGCCGTGTTACTTTTTTCAAACTACCCTGTGCTGCATTTATACAGCCCACACAACAAAAGACAAAGGTGTTTGGCTGCAGACAAAACCAAGCATAAGGCTTTGAGTAGAATATGATATGGGTGGAGGCAGGACCACAAAGTAACAGATTTATCCTATTTAGTACATTTGGGAATAGGGTGGGGGAGATTTTAAAAAGGTCTTGAAGCTGAGAAAAAGTAAACACCATTGGCAGAAAAACCAAAATGAGTTTGGAAAGTTTTCTTTCTTTCCTCTTTAATCTTCCATACATAACATAATGTAAGCGTAACTTTCAAGATGGTTTCTGTTACTTTTTTGGTCAGTGGTTTCTACGTGCAGGCCACAAATAAGCTTAAGGTGTAACTCAAGAGATGGCTTTCCATGCCAACAGATTCAGCAATCTGCATAAAGTTGGGTAACATACTCCCAAACTTGGAAAGACGTGTGGCCCACATTTACCATTTTATGTTTTCTCCAGCACATGCTCAGTTTAAGGTCTAGTTTCAGCACTGTTGAAAATTCAATTTTCTCCTGCATCACGGAATAATCACTCATAATCACTCTGCAGTATTAGAGCTCGAGTACCACTTCATTCAACCAGAGCCTACAGCTAAGGTTTGCAAAATGCTCTCAATTATAATTCCATTTCACACAGTCATAAGTTTTGGAAGCATTTATGTCTCAGACTGATGTTTTCCAGGATTGACCTATGCTTGCTGCTTAAACTTTCCTTGAAAGACTGAAGGAAAAAAAAAAAAAAAAAAAAAAAAAAGAAGGGAAAAAACCCAACAACAACAAGGAGTTCTCTAAAAGTACCTATAGCAAAATGGCTTAAATAGGAGATCTGGCATGTTATGCAGAAGCAATGTTTGACTTTATTTATTTTTAATTGCCTTAATTTCCCTAAGTTAGGAATACTTTTAAATTGCTTAGTGAGCAAGCTCATTTTAAAAAAGAAAATTTTAATTCTTCAGGTATGCATTTAATACCAAATGCTGGCACTACACAAGCCATTGGCAAAAGTCCCACTTACTTCCATGGAAATGTGATTTGGCCTGGAGAGAAGGGCTAGGTATGCATGTCTACTTAAATAAGCGTGCATTTACCACCACAGATTATTTTATATGTTTCCTGATAGAACCAACAGATTTTTCCTCTTTGTGCACTGATGATCTCCAGCTTCTTTTCTCCATTTTGTGTTTGATTTTAAACGCAGGATAGGTAGGAAATTAACTGCAGAAAGGATACATAGGATGCAAATTTGTAAGAAACCACTGCTTGTTCTGGTTATATGGCACCCAGCAGAATAGAATCCTTGCCTATTCATTAGGCTCTTAGGTGCTTATATAATACAAATAATTAACAGTAATGCCATCTTAATGCCGAGTTAAGGTATTTCATTAAAAAGTTAACATTGTTCCAGGAGCGTTAATCGAGCTGTCTTGCACATTTTCTTCTCTCTCTTGCCAATGTAAATGTAATTCATTATTCTTTTCCATTAGCATACAACCATTGCATACATCAGGCATACAAAATGTTCATTTATTGCTGCTTGAGTGATTTTAATTTTCAGATTTCCTTGAACGTTTTTGCATGACTATTGCAACAAAGTGCTAACCCATCGTTCCTCCTTCTTGAAATTTTGTTATTTCTCTGCTGTGCCCTGAATCAGTTCACCATAAAGTCTGCAATCATTTTGTATGCTTTTATGCATTTTCCCTCGCTTACCATATGTGATATAAAACAAAGTTTAAAAAGGAGGAGGCGGGGGAAGGAAGTGCTGTGAATCGTTTAAACAGAAAAGCATGTCCTTTAATCCAACCAGTGCTGAAAGCTGCCTCGGGTCGGATAATGCCTCAAAGGCAAAACTCTAGCCTTGAGTTGCAACATGCAGGTCGTGTTAGCTTGTATCTCAAAACACCTCAAAAACAAAGGGAAGAACTTACAGGAATTAAAAACACAGGTTTTTTATAATGCAGTGTCTGCAAAGGCAATAGAGATGGAGGTAGCTCATCCAATAGTTCATTTGTATGCTGCTGTTGTCATGTTTTTACAAACTATTGTCACATTTTTGTCACGTGTCATATCTGACAGCAGACCATAAACCAAGAATTCTGTTAAATAAGTGATTCTCACTCAGGCATTAGCCCTGGCAGACACCTGCTGGGAGAAATAATGAAACCTCCATTTTGCAATCAACTACGTTTTACTGCCTATTCTTGACACTTAATGGTTGTTAAATGTCAGCAGGTCACTGCAAATTTGTGATTTTAAGTGTCTGAGTACCCAAACACAAGTCGGTTCTGAGCTATTTTCTTTCCCCTTTGGTTAAATGTTTTTAAAGGAAGAGGCAGGGAGAAAAATGTATTAAAGCCTGGCAGCATTGCAACCTGTTAGGACACCATCTTTGGAAAGGTCCGAAAAATATTGTGAAACAACCTTTAAAACAAGGCTATCACTATACACAGTCATACTACCCACATAAAGAAACAGCAGGCAAAGAAGAAGTTTCTGAAATCTGTAGACCGAGGTCCCACGGAGCGGTTTCTTTTTCCTCTGGGTCAAACAGGGATGAAAATGGTGATATAAAGTTGACCTGGAAAGCTCCCTGACAACCTACCTGCATCGTGTCTGGCAATGGAAAAAGAGAGAGACTCAGAGCCCTGCAGTTTTAACTGAACAGGGGTTTGGTTAAGCATAAAGGCAAACAGAGCAAAAAGTCGTATACGGACACTTACAAGCAGCGGCCAAAAGCCAAAGAATCACAGCCCTTACCTATGAGTGGGAGTTCATCCATGGTAATGCCCTGAGATTTGAGGTGCTTCTTGATACAGGCCAGCCGCTGCACGTTGGGTCCCCAGCGCCTGCCTAGCTTGTGTATGTGCTGAATCTGTGTCACAAACCGCATTTCATCGTTTAGCTTGCACTCAGGTCTCCAGTCTGGAGGAGGAATCACCCTGCACATTCCATACTTCTCTACCTGAGCTCGGACTGACTCAATGTATATCAGTGGGTCATGAAATTCCTTGGTGGAGGGCCTAAGGATGGGAATCTCCCCCAGCATCCCCCACCCAGACTTACTACTGCCCTTTTCGTGCTTTCCCATTGAGTCTTGTGGCTTGTGCAAGGACTCCGCTTGAGAGGTAGAACGATTTTCACAGGAGGCATTTTCAGTTTTGCCATGTGCTTGTTTCCCTGGCGTACTCTTTCCAGCAGTGGCTCTTTTCGGCCTATTTCTTTCCAAACTCTTCTCTGGCACTTCCTTTCTAAGATGTCCATTCAGCAAAGGCTTTTCTACTACTGCCTTTTTGCTGACAGCTTCTGCCAAGTTGACAGCCCCTTTCATTCTCTTGGTGGGCGACTGTATTTTGTCTATGTGATTCGTCTCTTCCAGCCTCCTCTTCGAGTTGCGCAGCCCTTCCCTTAACTGTCTCCCCACCTCCTTAGTGCATGTCTTTTGGTTCAACTTGCCATTGACTTTTACACCATTAACAGCGGTATTGTTAGACTTGGATGCTCCAAGGGATAGCACCTGTTTGCGGGTTTTTGCATTGCTACTTTCTATTTTCCCTGAGATTGTGTGGTTGACAGGTGAACTGGGTTTGTGGTGATTTAGTTTGGTTTCCTTGACCAGTTCTTTCTTGGCTTTGGTGTATGTGACAGTTCCCTTTGTCACTGTTGCAGTGTACTTCACAGTTTTGGACGGTGAAGGTCTGACTTCTCTCATCTTTTTGGCACTGGCTGCATTTGCACTCGGAGATGACATTCGAGCGACCCCGTTGACTTTAGAAACCTGAAATGCCAGAAGTGTTGTAGGAGGAGCAGAAGGAAGGAAACACAAAACAGAAAAGTAAATTAACAATGTGACCACTCAGCCCCAGTTTCCCATTTGCTGGACAACCATATTCTGCAGTCCTGACTCCTGGCCTCGTCATACAATCTTCATATAATGGTTTGCACACAGGCAAGAGAGGGGACTAGGCATTGATAATAATAAAATTTTTAAAATTAGGACATTAGGAAGGGTGAGGTCACTTGCTTGTATTACCCTCATCCTTATCTACCAGAAAACTGTTATGGGATTACAAAACACAGATAGTCTGATTTACAAACTAATACCTTCATTACCTCTTTTTGTGTCCCTCAAGACTCTCTCTCTCCCCCCTAACCCAACTTCCTTTACCATGCACACACATTTCACCACTTCTTAGCAGACAAAATAGGCAGCATATATTATCTACTCTAACTGGCATCTGCACATTTGCAAAAAAACACACCGAGATTCAAATCAATTTACCTTCTATTCAAGCATACATATAAAAAGAAATGTGGAACACATTATGCACCCAATAGATCAGCATGGCCATGAAGAATCCAGTCTGTCATACATATTAAATCTTGGGCAGCATGTTGTTCCTGAAGTTGCTATTTTGAAATTAAAAAAATGTATACAGTAGTCCAATGGATTTTTTTTTAAGTTTGGTATCTGGGCAATGTTGCTGACACGTATTCTATTAGATCATATTGTGTCAATGCAGCTTAGAATTGCTGGACTCTGCTGCTTTCTGTTAGACATTTAAACCCAGTTATGAGACTAGAATTTGCATTTTAACTACAAGATTTGTTAAGGACCAAAAGCAATCCCCATTTACAAGGGGAATTGAGACAGCTCAGCTCTGCCAAAGCAAAACCACACTACTAAAAAAACGAAGTTCAAAACTCAAACAAATTTCAGCATTTACACAACTTTAAACATTGACTCCTTGCCTCCTTAAATGACTGTGAGCACAGAAAAACAGATCCAGAAGTCAGAAACGTTGATAAAAGTGCTGAAAGTGAAAGCATATGGTACAATCACCCTTATCAGCACTCAGGTGAGTAAAACCATTTCCTGCAGAATTGTAATACTTTCTCCCGTGGGATTTTGAAATCCTTGCCAAATCAATAAGCATGGCAGCTTCTCTCAAATAAATGCAAGAACTGCAGTCTCTTATATAATAAGGATGATAGAAAATAGGGACCAAATAGAGGCTGAAAATACTGTGTTATGGTCTTGCATGCAGTGACTTGTGGAAGGGGAACTGGAACCTGAGGATTCTGCATACACACACGTACATGTGTGTTTGTGAGTGTGTTTATGCACATTTTCTCCTCTGTACTCCAGAAACTGGAGCAGGAGTAACGATCTTTTAAAAATCATCCATATTCTTGTCCTTCCTGTGCTTGCAAGGTAGAAACACTTAAGGAAAATCCAGTTAACTGATGACATGAGGTTTCACCTTGAGCTTTTCAAAGATGTATAAGGTATCGTCTGGAAAGTGAACACTTGCAAACAGAAATGCATTTACCCATTTCCCTTGAAATTTAAGCAGTACTCTATATTTGAAATGAAGGCCTGGATTTAACTTTTACAACATTTCTTCATGCTTCAGAACAGACATGGATAGAGAGCTACTGAGACACCGCCTCTTGCCTGCAGCAGTCACAAGAAGCATTGAACATCCCTGGATTTACAAATAGCTAGGAACATTGATTACAAATTTCACCTAGACTAATAAAGAAGAATTGATTGAGAACTGGTAGGGGAAGGTAATCTAGGTGATGGTGATCATGAAATGGGTTTTTATTTCTAAGATGTGACAACAAGAGAACAAGAGAAAGGACAAGAGACTTTAACAAAAAATAACAAAAAGCCCCCAGAAAAAAAACAAAAGCAAAGAAAAATCCACCTGAAAAAATCCAAACCGAAGCAATTTCCACTCAAAGGAAAGGCATAAAGCACAGGCCATTGTGGCTGTTCACAAAGTTCACTAACAACTGGAAAATTAGAAAATTATCACAGTAAAAAGTGGTAACACAATTATGTGACAATTATGTCACTAAGGGCAACTATATAGGAAAAGAAAAGGCACATATTAAAATCAGAAAGGCCAAGGAGCTAAAGAAACTTCAGTTAGCAAGAAACTAAAACAGAAAAAAAATTATAAATACCTTAAAAATATAAGATAACAAACAATGGAAGAGATAAAGCACCACGCAAAGAAGGAGAACAAATAGGAACACTAAAGTGTTCCTACTTCTTTTGCATTAACCTTCACCAGAATTGCCACTGACTGAATATTCGTCAGGTACAGAACATAATCCATTCAGCAAAAAGGGTAGGATAGCAACCCCAGCAAGGCAGAAGGTACGTGAATGACTTAGTGCATGGCTCCTGGAAATATGCTGGGGGCAGACAGAGAGCCTACCTAATTTCTAATCCTAAAGTAATTCTGGAACAAATCATCAAACAGTTAATTTGCAAACACACAAATTATTACAAAGTAACGTAAAAAACAAAGCAACAAAATCCACCCAGGTTTTTGCCAAAATAGCAAATCAATCAAATTTAATCATCTTCTGACAGACACCTGGCTGAGCACATAAAAAAGCACCTCTGCTGCAGCAGGATTCTGGACACTGTCTCCTGGGATATTCCATCAAACTCCTGAGACACATCCCAGATGTAATTACTCTAAAGTGGCGTCACAAGGGACTAAATAAAGTCATCCTCAAGAAAAGTTTTCATTGTTATAGTTTACTGCTGTCCTGGGAGGGCACTTCATGTGTATTTCTGCAGGGACTTGGCTTTGCCTTGGTTCTACCAAGTGTTTTCAGGATTACAAAATAGTGAAACACACCTGGAAGGAAGAGGCTGTAATCACTCATAGGACAAGATCAAAGTCAAAGGCACTCTTGAAGAACCTATTTCAGAACATTTCTACAATAAGAGGAAGTGCTATATTTAGGAGGCACAGATCATATAAACGTAGGGGAAGAATAACATTTGGGGACCACAGTGAGCTGCAAAATGCAATGGCAATACAAAGTGCACCAATCACTTTCTGAGACCTATTATTAAGGATGTTGAAAGCAAAGGATAGGAGCACAGGCTTTCCTTAGGAGGGCTGGACCCAGCACTGGGGCCACACTGAGAAAAATTTAGATAGAGGAGCAAGTCTAAAAGAACACAAAGTGCTCAGGTATTTGGAAAATAAGACTGTTGCTGAAAAGCCAAGAGAGCTGGTCTTACTCTGAAAGAGATCACTATGGGACAACTCTTTAACAGTCTTCTGATGCAGAAGGAGCTCCTCTGAAAAGAGACAGTAAATGCTCTCTCTGTGTTCACTGGGAAAAGCAGGAGGAAAAAATCTCATTAAATGTCTACAATGATCTGAGGCACAACTAGGAAAACTTGCTCATTAGTAGAAAAGGAAAACACTGAAAGAAGTTGTCAATGAACATTGTGGAGTCTCCTCTACAGGAGGTTTTCAGAAGATTTCAGGAGGCTAGAGCTGTATTACTGTGCTGTCAGGTATAATCAAGACAAAACCTCAGTGTGAGCAGTAAGGCTGCATGGAGGCAACTTGTCACTCCAGCCTGCTGATGATTTTTTCTCAGGAAGTTGTGACCAGAAGTCTGAAGGGCCACCTGGGGCACTCCTGCAGCAAGGATTTGTGACACTTGTAACACAGGGGCTGAGAACAGAACACAGTAAAGTGCTCATGGGAAAAAGGCAAATATCCTCACAGCTTCTATTCAAAGCAAAACATGTCATGAGCACCATCAGCTTTAAGACAGAACCTCCAATCCTAGATGGTAAGCACAATATTTGGAATTTTTATTCAAACTTATCATGGAGTCTAACCATTAACTGCCAAGTCTACCACTAAATCATGTCCTTAAGTGCCACACCAACAGGTCTCTTAAATATGTCCAGGAATGGTGACTCAATCACTTCCCTGGGCAGGCCGTTCTAACACCTGACCCTCACCATTTTCAGCAAAGAAATTTATCCTAATATCCAGTCTAAATCTACCCTGGTGCAACTTGAGGCAATTTTCTCTCGTCCTATTTCTTGTCATCAAGAGGAAGAGGCTGACCCCCACCGGGCTACAACCCTCCTTTCAGGCAATTGTA
Source organism: Vidua macroura (assembly GCF_024509145.1). Lineage (NCBI taxonomy): Eukaryota > Metazoa > Chordata > Aves > Passeriformes > Viduidae > Vidua > Vidua macroura. The sequence continues at coordinate 64,920,366 of NC_071571.1, read as the reverse complement.
GAACGCAATCAGGTCACCCCTGAACCCCATTTTCTCCAGGTTCAACAGCCCCAGCTCCCTCAGCTGCTCCTCATCAGGTCTATGCTCCAGACCCTTCCCCAGCTCCACTCCCCCTCTCTGGACACACCCCAGCCCCTCAATGTCTTGTGGTGAGGGGCCCAAAACTGAACCCAGTATTCGATACATGTGGCCTCATCAGTGCTGAGTACAGGGGGACAGTCACTGCCCTGCTCCTGCTGGCCACAGTGTTGCTGATACAGACCATGATGCCATTGGCCATTTGGCCAGCTGGGCACTGCTGGCTGTTAAGCCACTGTCAACTAGCAACCCCAGGTCTTTTTCTGCTGGGCAGCTTTCCTGCCTCTCCAGATCCCTCTGCAGAGCCTTTCTACCCTCAGCAGATCAATACTCCTGCTCCTGCTGGTGTTGTGTGTGAAGTGACTGAGGGTGTCCTCAATCCCCTTGTCCAGGTCATAGGTGAAGATGTTAAACAGGACTGGCCCCAACGCCATGGGGAACGCCATGGGTTCCATGCTGCCAACTGGATGTAACTCCATTCACCACCACTCTCTGGGCCCAGACATCCAGACAGTTTTTAACCTATACAGTTTTTAACCATACAAGCCTTGAGCAGCCTGTTTCTCTGGGCGACTTGTGTGGGTAGTGGTGTCAAAGGCTTTACTGAAGTCCAGGGGGACAACATCCACAGCCTTTCATTCATCAACTAGGCGTGTCACCTAGTAGGAATAAAGTGACTGACATTAGCCGTACATGATCCAAAGTCTTGAGCCAAAGGTGAAACTAGGGATATGAATAATCTCATCTTTGCTTTTCAGCTATGTTCCTAGTTTTGCTGACATATAATCGTCTTCAGACGACTCTTCTTTAGTGAACACTTGCCCTACAGTAAAACATGGTATGATAAATTTTAAATTTTCTTGTCTTTATAAAAAAAACTTGGGACCAGCACTGTCTTGCAGCAATTGGTTTGTTAGATTTGAACTGGTCTGCATACACACCTCTGCATAGCACCTAAGATTCAGCCTCCAAAACCATACACAGAAAAACCCAACCTGCTACATAGCAACCACAGTGATAAGAGCAACATTAGCAACACTAACAACAGTTTTGGTCTCAAACAAATCCAAGTTATGCAACTGATCTTGAATTAATTCATAAAAATAGTTCTGTGCTTATGAGTTGTTCAGAGGTAAATTACTATATTAGGCCAAGAGAGGGCCCCATAGAACTACATTTCCTTTGCTCACAATCCTTTAAAGTAGGAAAACACTGGAAGATGGCAAAGGAGAAATTTAGCAATCTCCCATAACTGGTAAGTCTAGGGTCGTGTACAAAACTAAGGCTTTGTGTCAGGCAAAACATATAATCCACCTTTAATTAGCAAGAGTCATATTTTCATTAAGATTTGTAACAAAGTACTTATGCTACTGAGGGTTGCAGAAGAAAATTTAGGTGCCTAACAGTTTTGTAGGAAGAAAAAAAAAGAGAAAACCCACATCATCTTGATTTAAACCACCCCCCCTCCTCCCCATTTTCTGAAGCCTGGGGAGCACCCTTGCTGATGTGTCCATGTAGTGTGATTGCTGGTTGTACTGCATCGCTTTAAATTTTTCTCCGTTGTGTGTCACACAATCAAAAACATTTAATACTCTATGAAGCAAAACCACTTGGATTAGGGACAAAATTGTTCTACCCTTGTCTTTTTCTTTCAAAACTACCTTCAGAAGTGGCAGCAGTGGACTTTCACAAAAGTTTTAACCAACCAAACTCTGATGATACAATTTTAAAGCATTTCACACAGGTGTTCCACTAGGTTAAAAGAATCAAGAACTGCATTCTTAAATTTTGGGAAATTTGTTTAACACCATGAGCTTATGACAGAGCGTGTCACAGCAAGGACCGTAAGATACTGGTAATCACAAAAAATAAATCCAAAAGGATGCAAAAGAAGGCAGACATTCACACTGATGCTTTAGATAAGGGCAAACTGCCATGGTGGAATAAAGAATTCAAGTCTTACAGTGGTACAGACACACTGTAAATAGCCTTCAGGGTCTCAAATCTGATTTAGAAGGTAATACAAATTTGGTGGAGGCATTTCAGGAGAACTTAAACCACCACTGAAACACACAGCATTAAAGATTTCTTCAGCAAGAACATAACTGCTTTTCTTCTTGCCATTTTTAATTTCCAAGCCTGTGACTCAGAGGTGCCATTTAAAGGCCTTGACAGCCCTCTACAAGATGGCAATTCCAGCTCCACTGAAGACTAGGTCAGCATACTTAAAAGAAAAATCTTTAGGTGTCACCAAGTAAAGACTGTCTCCAATCAGCCTGTTGAGAATTCATCACTGCAAAACAAGCAACCAACCAACAAAAAAACCCAGAACAAAACAACAAAAAAAGAAAACAAAACAAAAACCCACAAAAAGACCAACCAACAACAACAACAACAACAACAACAACAAAAAAAAAAAAAAAAGCAAAATAAACAAACAAACAAACCAACCAACCACCCACCACCAAACCAAATCAATATATTCCACCCCCACCTCCCCTCACCCCACCCCAAAAAGGCTTCAGTGCAGCAAGTGTTCTGTACTGCACTGCCCTGGTGCAGTACTCTGCTAACCCAGCCCCAGCCTGAATAAGGACAATCACAAGCACAACTGATATGCTAAACTTTTACACCCAAATTCAAGTTAGGTTGAAACAAATCTCTTCCTGAATTTTTTGCTAGCTTTCAACCAAGTAATATGGAACTCTAAAAATGTCTCCCACCAGGTACCTCCATTGTGAAGGAGGCAATATTTTGGAGCATCTTGTTTATGCATCAGATTAAACATTTTTCCCAGACTCTGAGGTTTGTGCTGCCCATGTGCAAACCAAGACACCTGAGTGCAATGTCAGGCTCTCCAGAGCACCAGTGAGCCCCTGAAATAAGCCACACAGACCTGCTCCTCCTTCCATGTGCTGCCAGCCTTGGCACTGTCAGCAGAGTGCCACTCAGAAAGGTTTCATAAACAGCAATGTGAACTTTACTCTTTCATATGAATATACCAGATAATAAAAAGACAGGGTTGCAAAGCACTCTTTATCATACTGACTTCCCACGTATATATTTTTCTTTTTTTCCTTTTTTTTATATAATTGAAAATTAACTCCCTGCTGCTCCAGAGGATGCTTTTAAGGATGGCCATGTTTGATCTACACCAAGCAGTGGAAAAAGGAGCTTAGAACCTTAAAAGCCTTTGTTTCCCGTGTGTCCACAGCAGAGTACAACTTATTACCTGTTTCCTTAAGTCCTGAGCCGATCTGTGAAGAGTGTGGTTGTTGTTAGCCATGAGCCCTTTCGTAGAGGAGCCAGTGTTTGTAGTAGCGTGATGATTAGCAGCAGCCTGGTCTTTTCGACTCTCAGCCTTATGTTCGCTGTTCCTCTCCTTCCCTGGGGTGGCCTCTTTGCTTTTGTGTTTCTGAGCAGGTTCTTTCTCCTTTGATGATTTGCTGGACCCATTAAAAACTGAGAAGAGAGAAAATCAGGTTATTAAGGGGAAAAAAAAGAGAAGAAAAACTATGCAAGACCAAACACTTCATTCAAAACATCACAACTTTCTCTGCTCTCAGTGTTGGATATTTAGTGAATGCCTTCTTACATCTAAAGTTAAATCAATCTAGAAATAGCACTATTTTGCATATTTCTTTAGATGAACAGATTTACTAAATTATTTCCTCTGCTTGTTAGCACACATTATCTTCAATATCCAAATTAAAACATACAAGGTATATTACTGTTTTGACTGACCTAGATTTAGAATTATGAGTTTGATTTTTACTTATGACAGTTTTAATTATATTTTTTTGCTCTTGCAGCGAGGGAATTCTAAACATAACCTAAACAAAAAAAAAGATTTATTTTTATACCAATGTAGAAGAAAGGAAACGTTCCATCAAAAAGCATGTTTTGTTTTCATCAATACCCGAACTGCTGAATCAAACTGACAGCAGTTTGCCTATAGCAGACAAGCTGCAAATAGAAAAAGGTACTTCTGCAAAAAAAGGAAAATACTAAAACCATTTTGGAGCACCTGACATGAAGTAACACTGGGACCTATGCTGAGCATCATAACATTTAAATTAAGGGATAAGTAAGTGTGGAACAGACATCTTTATTTTTGTATGATAAATATTATGTGAATGTATACAAACAAGTTTTGTTCTGTCTCTCTACTGAATTTATTTAAGAAGAATCACTGCTCTTCTGTTGTCAGGGAACATGAAAAGCTGAAGCTAAAACAAACAAAAAAAATCACATCACATTACTCTGTCTGTTAATCAAAAATGCACTGAATTCATGTCAGTGATGCACCCTCTTCAGTGGAGCACTTGACAGAGGTCCCCAAGATTTGTGATCCAACATCCATAATGGCAAATGCCCTTCTGCCTTGTACTCTTGATTTCTACCTGTCTTTCTTTGACACGGTTTAGGAAAGGATGCAAACAATAAACTTCATAAATACTTAATAGCACAACTATATGAAAATCTTATTTATTACACACAACACACACCATCTATTTAGGAATAGTAACTAAATGCACAAAGTTACTGTTTTCTTGTGAAATGAAAGCCTTCTTTTGTCACTAAAGGTGATATTCCTACAACACATATCTTCTTATCTAAGTTGTGAAGCTTAGCTGTCTCTGCAGATGTAGAGTATTAACAGCAGGTGCAACAGTAAGAGTAGTAACAAAAACCAAACAATCCTGCTGGACAGAAGAGGGGCAGCTAAGTTGCTTTTGAGAAGACTCTACCTCCAAACCTTCCCAAACAGCTATTCAGCTTCCTGCAGCCAGAACCCCAGCAAGCTATTGACAAATTTGATTTTCAGGTCACTTATCATATTTTCAGTTCCCTTATCATATTCAGTCAGTCATAAGTGTTGAAGCAGATTGCTCACAAAAGAAAAAACTGCAATTGTTTTTCCTCCTCTCTCCCTTCCGACTTGCATAAATGGAGTAAGAATGAGAGAAAAACTGTCAGCAGTGGAATCACCACAAACTTCCCCATGGTTCTGTCACTCCTGAGCTCAGGAGCAACTGGTGCTGCCCCAGCCAGCTAAGGATTTCTCAGTGATTTCTGTGAAAATCATGTAACCCTTTGTGTCTCATTTCCAGTGATGGAACTGATAGTAATTGCCAACCCCACTCAGGAAGTTCATGACAATACATTCATCCTCCTTTGTAAAGAATTCTCACATCAGATGGAAGGCGCTACAGATGCACAAACCACGACTATTTATTTTTAATAAGACATAACACAAACAACCAATGGCAGCTTTGTTAATATGTATTTTATCATTTAGAGTGATATCTTCCTTTGAAGGGAACAAATCATATATACTGGTATATACTGATCTGCTCCTATGGAAACATTCTAGTCAGAGAGATACAATTTTCTGTAATCAGTTGCCACTTTAAAATTGAAGATCACTGAAACAGAAAACACAGCCAAAAAAGCCAAATTGTGCACTTCTCGGGTTCACAAAAAAAAAAAAAAAAAAGGCAAGCAAACATGAGACAAGGTATATTTTATATGCAACAGCTCATTAAATTTAAGTGTCGTGGGAACGCTGCCAGTTTTACCCTCTGAGTAATTATCTTTTGTCTTAATTTGTAAGATTCTTGAAAGGGGGAAGAGAGATACAGGAGGAAAAAAATGTTCAGTCTCACAGGAAAAGCTTAAAAAGCTAGTGCCTGAAAACACAACAAAGGGAGATGTAGATACAAAACAGTTTTTACCACACTGTCTTCTAGTTAAACAGTAGATGGTATCAGTTTATATAAAAATCAGTATTTGTTTCTTGTAACACGTAGATTACTGTTATATCCAGCTATTTTATACCCAGCTATGAAACCTTTCCACATTAGTAAATTCTGAAAAATTTACAAACATACTATGTGAGCAACTATCTAAATATTAACTTGATTAATTATAAAATGCTATTGCAAGCCAAGCATTTAGGAGCGGAAAAAATTCCCAAGACTATGATTTTCCTCTCGTCTCACTAAAAATGTTGAAGCAAGTTATTTACACAATAAATTTATTTAGTAAAATACATAATTAAACTCTGGCCCCAACAGCTAGTAAGACAGTTCAGAGAAAAAAATGTATCACCAAAAAAGGACCACCCGCGCCCCTCAAAATCTTGTTGCTGAAGAGTAACTGATAATAAGCCAGCAACACCCTCTTCTCAAAGGAAAGAAAACAATAAACCCAAAAACCTCTGCAATAAATATTACTGAGATCAAATTTGATTAAACAATGAAATTATTACTAATTCTTTTGTGCCTTCTTATGCAGCAAATGGCATTCTCCTTCATGTCTGTCAGCTCCTAAATATTTCTGATGCACTCAGAAAATCAGGAAAGGTGTATGTTGTGCTTTATGAACCCCGACAGGGTTTTCCAGGAAAATCTCCCATGTTAGAAATAAGTCTGACATGCCAATATCCAATGTTCTGTTCCCATTCACTTTAGTTCCTTGCTAAAGAGTGGTCAATAAAGGTTTCACCCTTGAAGCAATAATTTCACTAAAAGACAGAAAGATAAAAAACCGAGTCCAACCTACATGAGTGGTGAAACTTGCACTCCTGAAGCAGAAATTACGTGTAGTCTTGAATTATGATTATTTTATGCTACCTTGTTCTGTATTTCCAGAACAGCTTTTAGTTAAAGGCAAGAAGCACTACTAACAAGTAATTAAAAGTGTAAGTAAATTATTAGTGTTCAGACACTCCAGATAGAATAAATGGGTATCATTATACTTGTATCTATTTGAATGCTTATTCTCAAAATGCTGTGTCCTCCAAAGCTATTACTATTATTAAACTGAAACAATAAGAGTCCCACAGTGAAATACTTGTGGGTCTTTTGGTTAGCAGTGATGATCAAATGCAAAGAAACTGAACCACTACACTCAAAACTCACAAGCACTGGGGTTTTTAAACCACTGATATAATTTATGGCAGCAGAGCAAAACCTTATGGCAGGCGTGATCCCCACAGATGCATCATAGTACTTCCTGCATCAGGGGAACTAGACCCCAGGCACCAGTATTTACCCAGGATCCCATACTGGGACTTTGAGGTATCTCATTTGAAACTGTGATAAAGAATCCCTACATAAACCAATGCAAACTGTGCAAATTCTGCCTCTATTAGGTGCAGCTATAATAACGTCTAAAAAAATTTTTTTGGTCAAGTAAAGCCACAGATGTGCTCAATTACTACAGATTAACTAAGCATTTACTACAGGAATTGACACTGTAGTGGGCGATAAACATAATGTGTTTTCAGCAATTTTCGGAAGCATTCCTACAAATTAATTTGCACACAAACACTTCACAGGATACAGCCAGCCAGCCATTCAGAAGCTAATTTATAATATGCACAATAATCAAGCTTTCACTGTGGAGGCAGCAGAATTACTGGACTGGGTTCAGTCAGCTATTGACTCCACGGACAAACCTTTGTTTCCCAAGCCCTCTTGGAGGTTATTCCTGCACCTGATATGTTTTATACTTGAGATAACTGGGGAGGTTTAATATGGACTGCAGAGTACAGAACCCTTTTGCTGTGTGCCAGTGGCTGGGAGATGAAGGCACGGACCATATACATATACATGTGCTGCATGTTGCAGAGCTTGCACTGCATAAAGCAAGTGATTGCGCATTCATAAAACCATCCAGAAAACAGAGGGGAGATAGAAATGAAAGGGAGAAGTTTTGTTTTTAGAAAGAGAAAAGGGAATCTTGCCAATATTGTGAACCCGAGCCAGCTATTCCAGTGCAAGCCTCATGTTGTTGCATACATCATGTTTGGGAAGAGATGTAGTATTAATCAACTTTTTGGCATGAAGTATCCCTTACTGTACAAAAACATTCTTGCTCTGGCTTTAATTCAGTTCTAAGTCACTGTGAAAACATTTACGTGGCTCTCAAACTGCGTTAAAGGACCCAGGCAATAATTCCTTCCCTTCCCAGAGGAACTAAAACAACCTTATACTTCCATAAAACACAGTATTTTAATACTGCCAATTGTTTTCCTTAAATGTTGGCTATGTTCTGACTTCCATAAATCATTTCCAGGGATAGAAGCTATCTTGTGGAGCCCCCCAACATGCTCTGCCTACACAGAGTCAGGAGCAAAGGTGTACTTCAGAAGAAAAGGCTGACACCACATCATATGAAAACATGTGGTATTGCTGTTTCTGCACTCCCCAAGCCCTAATGCAATGCCACTCAATTTCTCAGTGGACAACACTGCACGAAAATTTCCATAGCTGCATGCTAGCAGGAGTCAAACAGGAGAGCCATGGCAGAGGGGTAACACTGAATTCGTTTTTTGACACCATCAATAACACAGCTCAAGCCCTGCACGCACAGGAATATATTGGGCCACCGGGAGAAGCGTTATTGGTATGAGACACCGCGCCACCGCTTGCAAAAATTCAATACCAAGTGTCTCGTCTCAGCACAAATTCATTACTCTCACCTAACCATTATGACACAAACAACATCAAAAGGGTCACTCACTAAGCAGCAAGTCCATACAAGAAGTGTCTGTCTGTTATCACAAGTCTCGCACCAGGATAACAATTCAAATTTTTTTTCTTTTTTGAGCAACTTCCAGCTCCCCTATTCTTCTCCACAGGTCATACATCTCGCTACTGAAAATCCGCAAATCCCCAAATGTGTTGTGCTTGATTTGCATATTTAAGTATGCAAATTACTGCAAACCGGGTAATTTTCGTGTTACATATTTTTGCAGGAAAATTAAATGTGCAAAAATGTTTATTGCAACAATTACTGGTTCCATGGTCTTTCAACAAAAGGCTGTAAATCATCAAAATAATTGCATACCCATTAACTATTGCAGCACTCTGCCTGAAATTTTTTCATTCTTTAAAATATATTTTTCTTGTAAATGTTTACCGCTTCAGGATTAGTTTCACCAAAAATGATGTACAAGCCTAAGGCTCCGTCTCATGTACCCACCCACAAATACTAAATTTAGTTAAAACCAAAACTAAATAAAGAACTGCAACCATAAATCAGAATTTTCTCACAGCACACCCAAACAGTAATGTATATAAAAGATATGCCATTCATACCCAAGATACCCAAATGCTGCATTGAACTATACCCTGAAATAAGAAAAAAAGCTCTACAATCTCAAAAAATATCTACAATCTTTTCCTGCATCATCTTTGTACTACTACACATGTAAGGAAATTACTCTGCTAAATTATCTATTGCAAATTGAGAAGTGAAACATTTTGTGTTTCTGGTAAGCGAGTAGGACAACACTGAAGCAAAGTATACTGTTTCTAGCATTGCTTGCTTACTATGCACTACTGCCAGGTCTGTTTTGAAATTTGAGCCCCAAGTGAAAAAAAAAAAAAAAAACACCAACAAAAAAACCCCCACATTTATACCATTTTCTCCCCTGCTTATTTCAGTCAAAAGGCATGCAGAGCAGTTTTTATCTTGTCATGCTAACAAAACACAGCATGATCCAGCAACCATTTCTGACCCTGTAGGTTTTGCTGGCACACTGAGGCTGGTTTACTCCTGCTAAGGACACCAGACTCACCCTTCATGAAGAAGTATGGTTACAAATAATGATGGTTAATTCTGTTTTCCTAAAAGTAAATTAGAATTTAATTGTCTGTCTCTGGCATCCAGAGACAACACGACATTCCCAGGTATGCTGGCCCAGATGTGCACTCCTCTCCACCCTTGAGCTGCTTTGGTGTGAGAGATATCTAATTCCCCAATCATTCTTCCTGAGAAAATTAGCCAACCATCATTAGAGGAACTGTAGCCTGCTGCATGCAATGTCTAAGTTGTGTACACAACTGTATCTGTGTATGCTGCTCCTCCTGAGGCACTTTTCCAGCCCACAAGCCCTTTCAAGTAGAGTAATGCCTATCCTCCTTTGCTCTTGAGATGGGACCGATAACCCAGCAAATCCCCAGCTCCACCTTCCAGCTCTCTATCACAGCCTGCCTAGCAAAACACTTGGCACTTGCAAACATTCTTCTTCAGGAGCCTGCAGAGAAAACCTTCCATTGTGCCATAGAATGAAATCAAACTAGAATTTATTTAGTTGCGAGGAATTCAAATAATTAGGTTTAAAGGAACAAAGACCTAAGCCTACCCTCTTACCTACAACTTGGAATTTCCTCTGAGCAGCGGGGAGATGCAATTTAGACCAAATATCTCCCTGGAAAGACTTGCACACTCCCTTTTACACACTCCCATAAATGCAGGAGATTAACACTTCTCCTTCCAAATATTTCACTTTGCTCTCTTACAGATGGATGTGTGTACAGCACATCAGCAGCACTATGAAAGGAGGGTGAAAACATAACAATTTGATGTTTTCAATGTATTTGTGTAAGCAGTAAGGTTAGAAGACAAAAAGTCAGTTGAGCTAATTATTTCATCTTGCGCAGCAAGCTATGCCACATGCTATATGTGCTTCCCATTCACACTCAGGCATTCTTGACTGAGTTAGCTCTCCAAAAGGTGGCTCAACAGGCTCAGTTATAACAAATAGTTTGGTGTGCAACCTTAATAATACCCCATATTGACATCAGAAGAGGATATGACAAATGACTTCGCCCAGAAAAATTGTTGGCCCCCACTGAGCAGAAAGCAATCATTTGACACTGTCTAATGACATTAATCAAGCTCTGAACTTTTGTTGTTGTATGTCATAGCAAATGCTTAGCATTTTCAGGTCCAAAGTGCTTGACTAGACATTGTATATTAAAAACAAAAGACTTTAATTCATTAAAAATAGACTCTCACGCTAGATTAAGTTCATTTGCTGCACCCGTCCCTGGTCTGCCTTTGTGTGTGGTCTCATTTAAAACAGACACAGAGGAACCAGATCCTATTTTATTCACATGAAACAAAAATACTTTTGGCTGTCAACCAACATAACAGACACTGAAGAATGGGAATACCCCTGGGTAAGGAAATTTTAATTAAAAAAAAAAAGAGAAGAAAAAAAAATTACAATGACGAAGAAGAAGCAGCTGCCTTCTCTGTGAATTCCTGTTTCTTCACCTTTGTCAAAACATCTCACATTGTCTCCTATGTATTTTATAAAGGTCTTTTGCAGCTCTATTAAAGCAGCAGCTTCATTTACACTCTCTCTGATCTATATTGATAAAGATTATGAAACCATTATATGGCTCATTATGTTTGCCTTTACTTACCCCCAATTAAGATTTCAGGTGTCTCTGGTTTTGAGCTAATTTCAAAGCAGCTGCCATATGGGACATTCTCATAGAACACATTCAGCCCCTTTTGCAGTGATACATCACATTTAAAACTCTAAGGGAGCAGCTCTGTTATGTGCAGCCTCATTTTCCATATGCAGAGTTTTGTGCCTCTTATTTTGGGGGGATTACTTAGAAATCAATCTTAAGTGCCAAGTTTTGAGCTATGGCTGGTAAAGCATTAAAGCTCCTGGTCACAGCTGATAGTTGAAATGCTATTAGGCATAACATCCCCTTGCAATTATCCACAAATCATTCACAAAAAGTGAGTTTTTGAGCTTGGGTGTGCAATAAAAACAGATTCAGATGCAGTCATGAAAAAAATTTTGGCATATGTAACAAAGGCATCCTTTATAGCAAATTCCCTTTTGAAAGGCAGAGATGAGGATCAGCACAGTGAAGTAATTGGGGTCTACTAATCTCTTCTTTGGAGCAAGGTAGCATGAAAGAACAAACAGAGCAGGCACAGGTCACCTCTCAAAAAGTGCACTGTGAAGAGACCTTCCTCACAGTCCTCCTACTAAAGCAGAAGAGCTGAAGGGGCAGTCACCAGAAAGAAAGATTCTCATGGAAAATTAATAGTGAGGAAGGGAACAGAGAATATAGGCTACATTTTGAAACTATGTCAGGCAGAGATAGCAGTTATGAAACAAGAGCTCCTGCTGGAACAAGAACCACATCACACAAGATGCTAGCAGGGGAGCATTACAGCAGGCTCAAGAAATTTTCAGCACAGCTTTAAATCTTCCATTATACTGTAGGCAATGTTGCAATATAAATTGATCCATTTTTCAAGATACGGCAAAAGGACAGCGTGACACAATTACTGTGCAATTAATGCAGCTTTTGCTGATTTGCAGAGAAATAACTGACTTGAAAAAGTTTCTTCCATAAAATTTTTCAATCAACAATATGAATGCGGTATTAACCTACTGCAAGTGTGGTCTCAATACTGCATGAGAGGAATCAAGTGTTGCCCTGGCATGTGTTTTGATAACACTTATGAATGCTTACATTTAACTTAGATAAAATAAAGTCATTCTAAATTAAACATCAGTCTCAAAAAAGCCAGAGAGCGTGACTGTGTCTATACATGTGTATCTGTGTACATAGATAAATACATCTCATAGAATTACAGGATTTTTTTAGGTTGGAAAATACCTTTAAGATCATTGAATCTAACCATAAAGCTAACATAGCCAAATCTACCACTAAAACACGTCCCTAAGTGCCACATCTACATGACTTTTAAATACCTTCAGGGATAGAGACTCAACCACTTCCCTGGGCAGACTTGACAACCCTTTCAGTGAAGAAATTCTTAATGCCCAATTTAAACCTTTCCTGGTGTAACTTGAGGCCATTTGCTCTGGTCCTATTGCTTGTTACATGGAAAAGAAACTGACCTCCATGTCAGTATATGCATATACGTGTGTGTATATGTGTGTATATAATTCCAGCCCTGCAGTAGTTCTGCCACAGAGCTCAGATTGTCAGAAGAAAGATGCTGAAACTGCACCTTACTCCAACACTTCTTCAGTCAGACCTAGAAGGACGGACAAGGATTGAGCACATTCAGCTCAAAGATTTCTTTACTAGGGGGTGCAGGAGAATAGCACTACGTAGGACCTACCTTGCCCATTTGGTACATGTTTATGCGTTTTTCCTTTCCTAGGGGTTGACTGGCATGATGATGAAGCATTGTTTGTGGCTGTTTTCGTGTCCTCTGTCTCCTCCTCCTCCTCTTCTTCATCCTCATCATCCTGAGAGCTTCCAAAATATACCATGTTGCTGGGCAGGGCTGGAGAACCTGAACATTATAAAGAAATGGCTCATTAGCATCATTACATTCACTTACTGCACTAACCATATCAATCATAACCTACTTCAGTGTCCTCCACAGCAAGCGGAGAGCGGGACTTAGAGCTGGAAGGTCAGACCTGTGCATGACTAACTAGAGGGTTTTTATTTATTAGTTTTTACCAATAGGATATGCATGGTCTTGCATATCCTCTCCCTCCCTCAAACACATTCTATTCATATTTCAGACAGTCTTGCTATAAGCCCTAATTAATAACTCAGTGTGTTCAGAAAAGGACTAATGCACATGCTTAATTTCAAATACGTGCTCAAGTGCCTTGCTGAAATCTTAACACACAACTAGAAGCTTACAGCTTTTCCAAACAGAAGAAAAAAGAGCAAACAACCAGTCTGCACTGCAGTGATATTTCTAAGGAATCATTACAATAAAGCATTTAAAGTTCACAATACTTTGCAAACCTCTACAATATTTTGTAGAGGTACACAATATTTTGCAGAGTTCCGCAGTAAGAAACAGACAAGACATTCCGAAGCTTATTTGCATGGAGGATTCCTGGCAAAGGAGAAAAAAGAGGAAAGGTCTGGTTCCCTGTGTGCTCCTCTTGAGGATGTTGCTTCTCATCTCTTGATTACTTCCCACGATGCTCCCATGATTTTTAAATGTACAAATACTGCTGACAACTAATGAGCACCTTCCCATGAGCTCAGTATCACTTTCTACTTCAACATGAGTCTCCTGTCCATCCCCTGGAAGGACAGGTGCCCTAGGAGCCTTCTACTTATTCCCAAAGAAAAATTTCTTTTAAAGAAAGGGGGAAAAGTATAGTCAGAACACTTGGATAACAGCAACTTCATTTATTTTCCTGCAGCTAAATAAACAAAAGGACAAAGAGAACTGGGCTAGAGACCAACACAAGGTAGTGGCTATTTGACTGGTGCTTCCTTAGGAAGCACTTCCAGCTTCAAGCTCTTCAGAATTGCAATTCTGTGTTTGGTTTGCTTTTGAGCAGTTGGTGTTGCCACTGCCAACAACTAACTATAGCTTATTTTTTTGACTGCATATTTTCTGCTTCCACCAAGGTTGTACAAAATACTCTTAGAGCTATAAAAATTACTTTTTAATGAATGAATTATCTAAATATGGCACAAAAACTAGGATAGGCTGTTTCTGCAATGAATCATCCATTCTTAAATATACTGGTTTTGATTGGGATGGAGTTAATTTTCTTCATACTAGCTGGAACAGGGCTATGTTTTAGATTTGTGCTGGAAGCAGGGTTCATAACACTGGGATGTTTTAGCCATTGCTGAGCAGTGCTTGCACAGTGTCAGGGCATTTTTTACCCCTATTTTTCATGCTGCTTTACCAGCAAGCAGGCTGGGGTGCACAAGGAGCTATAGGGGACACAGACAGGATAACTGGCCACAGGGATATTCCAGACCATAGGACTGATCTCAGCAAAAAGAGCTGGGGGAAGGAGGAGGAAGGTGGGGACATTCAGTATTACACCATCTGGGTAACCATTTTATACGATATGGCCCTTCATCCTGGGGATGGTTAAACACCTGCCTGCCAAAAGTTAGTAGCAAATAAATTCCTTGTTTCACTTTGCTTGCAGCTTTGCTTTGCCTAATAAACTGCCTTTATCTCAATCCATGAGTTTTCTTACTGAAAACTGACCCTTCCAATTCTCTTCTCCATCTCACTGAAGGCTTAGCGCCCCCACCTGTAAAGATGTTGGCTTTTGGCCTCTGTAACAGCTCCTTTGGAACTGTGGCTGCCTTGGGGAGAAGCAGAGAGAAACTCCTCACCAGTATCCTGTGCTCTGTGTGAGTGGTAGCCCTGGGGCAGCCAGAATAAACACTACAGCAGCACTGAGGACATGATGATTCTTCCCCCCTGAAATAATGCATTTTTCCATCCAACCTGGACAGAAATGTATGGACACATATGGTTATCCTAGGGGAAAGGGCTTTTGCACGCCACAGCTTTCATGTTTATATAGACTAATGATCAAATTAAGACTGATGACATATTTCACGGCATGGAAACTGTAGCAACTTACAGAAACAGAAAATCTTCATATTTTTATGCAAGCCCAAAACTTTCTGGCACAGTCTAAGCAATCAAACATAGTAGGTAAGAGGTGCTGAGAGGTACATTAATTCTTCTGCTCGTAGGGGAGTTTTAAGTCTCAACAGCAACTAACTAGAAGACTCTAAAATAGTTACTCCTAAGACAGTGCTGCCTGAAAAATAAATTGTCTTTTTCTTCCATCTAGGTACCCAAATGCGTAGTATGGATTCAGAAACTGGATACAAGTGCATCCATGTCAGAATCTGAAGTCTGACACCATTGTGCATTGACAAATGATGGCGTAAAAGAACCTTACTGTTTGGAACCCTCAAAATTAGATTCAAACACAGACTAAATCCCCCTATTATAATTAAAGAAATAGTCAGAAAATTGATCCTTCTGAGACACTAAAATAAGAGTCTAGATATAATGTCTGTTCTCTCCGCTTCATCTTCCTTAGAATTCCACATCTCTGAGCTTTTTTGGCAGCTGCTTTAAGCAGCAACCAACAAAATGTATCATCTGCAATGCAAACGTTGTTATTACAGTAGCAATCATTTTTTTTTTTTTCTTTCTTCTTAAAACAGAGAATAAAACGAAGTGCTGTGTCAGTCTCTTTAGAAAGGAGGGAGAGTCTTACCCAAGTTTGAGAGCAGGCACAAACTTCACCTAACTCCTGGTATTCAATCGCTGTAATCTCAGTGCATAAATCTCCTGTCAGAATGACAGTTTTTAATTCCTTCCAATCGAGAACTATGAACAACAATGGCTAAACTGCATTCCTGGGACAGCTGGGACTGTTTGGGAAGTACATTTCCAGACAAATTAGACTAGCAACATCCAATAATACAGGAGAGTCCTGCTAACGTTCACTTTATTGATGTAAGTGCTCTGCAATATGAGACCTTGGAGAAAAGTTGGCGTTCAGTCTGGGTCTCCTCCCCTCCAGCTTTTCCTACATATTTATTAAACTTGACTTGCCAAATAGAAAGAAAGAAAAAAAAGCCTGGACTTGCACATTTTTGTTCTATTTAAGCATTGTTATGGATGGAAGACTCTTAAAGAAATTTAAAAGCTCTGTGTTTTCTTGCTTAATTTTTATAATGGAACTATATTTATCCTCATCTTTTATAATACTACTTCAGTTCTGGAATAGCCTCAAATAATTTATTCACAAATACGTGTTGAACTGGTAAAAACCACTTTCACTTTAAGCCAATGTAGCTAAACATATCCAGGAGGCTGAGAAAACACTGGTTTAAAATATTGAAACAGGCTGGCCAAGCTCAAGACACTGCGAATTACCTTTATGAGTAAACTGAAGGGAAGACACGCCTGTAAGTACACTGTGATTTCATTCAAGCTGAAAGAATGACAATTATGCTTATTAAACAACACCTAACGTGAGAGTGGTTTATGTGCACTGCTGGTTTACACCTAGCAAAGAGCTAAGCACCCTCCCCCCTAAGACTCCTCTTGTGGAAATAATACTCAGACTTCTCATGACTGATGAAATAAAACTCATATGAATGAAACTGAACTCTGAAGAGCAGAAGCTATGTAATCACCCGCCTTTTTCAATATTGTGTAATAATGATTCCTGTCCTAAATATCCCTCATTCTCTCTGAGATCAGATAGGGATGAGTATGTGATGCCACAGCCTACCTCTACAGGGGACCCCATTTGTTACTCAAAGCTACTGATTTATATAAACAATATTAAGAAGCATTACTGTAGCTATAAACGTTCTAGACTATTGGAAATCTGAAGAAGAATGTGTGCTCAAGAGCTATTTGGTTTTTTCCAGCTGTATAAGTTGGTCAAATAAAATATATTGTCCTTCCTCAAAAATCTGTCTGGTCTTCACTGCAAGTTAAGACCATGGTGGTTTTCCTTACAGACAGATTTTGTTGAGAGTTGTTGCTCTCAGGTTACTCCACATGTAACAGGTATTTACCATGAAAATTATGTATGACAACACAATGATAAAAGCCCTCCAAAATGGCATGAGAATAAGGAAAACTGTAGGCTCACCAGACACATCTGTACACACACATTCACAGAACACGGAGTTGTAGGGGCTTTCTTGATATGTAAAATTCACAGATCACTACTCTGCATGTTTATCTCTTTCTGGACACACTCAGCAACAGAAACCCACGGGGAAGCTATGCTGGTTGCCTCTTGCACATACTTCCCAGCCAGGCAGTAAGAGTAAATAAAGATGAGCAATCATCCCTTCTCTTCCTCTTGCCCTCCCCAGCACCAAAGTGTGATTCTCAAAGCCTACCAAGGGTAATATAAAGAGTGACATTGGAAATAATAACCAACAGCAAAAAAGAAGAGCAGCAATGCCACGAATAAAAGGCAACATCTGTGCCTGGGACGTGGTGCCTGCCAGGTCTCAGCACTCTAGGTATACAATTCCTCACCTCCTCACTTTCCATCCCCAAGAAAACAGCAGAAAAATCTGAGAGTGAGAGAGAGAGTGAGTGAGTGAAAGTTACAAGAGCCCGTGGCTGTATTCAATTTTACAAGTCTCCTTCTGTGCTGGGAGCCCCCACATCATGCAGGCACCTGCTACCATGGGCACTGGAGCAGATGAAGGGGCAGAGCAGGGAGCAGCCCTTCAGAGCCTGGGGAAAGCACATGAGCAGCCCTCCACCCCGAGAAACCCAGCTTGCCACTAGCAGGTACCTGAAAAGCCTGCTCACTCAGCAAATCTGATGGCAGCCTAGAAATTAGATTTGACTTCTTACCACTCATTATAGAAGACATTTCATGCAAGGAACCATCTAGAGTGTTGGTGGCTGTGTGGACATTTTTCTTGGCATCAAAAATGGCCTACAGAACATCTACCTCCATCTGGTCTTATACCTGTGCCACCTCCTCAACTGTGGCAGAGTAATTTTTTTGTGGGGCCACGTGGTGAATCGGATCAGGGAACTGATTCAGATTAAAATCCCAGACTAAGGAAATTAAAGTCCATTAATAAATGCTGTAACTGTAATGTAATGTTACAAGCTCTCAAGAAAAGATTTGGAAAATTTCTATGCACACATTTTCTTACTGAATGTGTAGTGTAACATATCACTTTATGTTATTAAACAAAACATTAAATGCAGTATGTTTCCAATCTCGTGTAGGTGCCGCACATTTTACATTGTGTCCTGATGATGTCTAAGCACACAATTCCTAAATGCTTTCCCTCCCCTCCCTCGCAAGACAGCTGATTTGTTTTGCAGAAATATTTGCATAAAAGCATATGCTGTCACCAAAGATCTGGATGGGGCAATTGCAATATATTGGGAAGGAAAGAGAAGCCATGGCAGAAGGAGTAAGCTGTAAGAAAGGCTGTGAAGTGCAGCAGCAGCAGAGCAGAAGGAAAGAACCCAGATGTGCTGGGGCTGGAGAAAGGTGAGTGGTCAGAGGTACACAAGTTGCGGGAGCAATGGAAGAAGGGAGATACGGAAGGGGTTACTGACATGAAATAGTAACAAATACAGTAAAGTGGAAAGGACATTGCAGCTAAGGCTGGCTCAATATAAGGCATCCATCTGATAGTGCAGTCAACCTGCTGCCCTCATCCAGACACGCACCACTCACCTCTTCCTGCTTAACAAGTCTCACAGTTGAGAGCAGAAAAGCCATGGCCAAAGTCAGGCAGCAACCTGGAGGGAACTTCCCAGCCTTCTCTTGCTCCTCCAAAACATTAGGGGAAAGGCCAAATCAACAAAGCTAGACCTCACAGTGAGATTTTGAAAGCCTAAAAAATTTCCATGTCTGACTAAGGGATTGCAAGCCACACAGGAAGTTTGGACAGCCGACACAACCCCAGATACCCTCTCCTCACCAGTATGAGAGTTTCTAGGATCAGATACTAGTGCATGTAGCAAATTTTGAGAAACTCTTTAATGATCAGTTGTTTTTATAAAATCACTCATCAAGGTTACAATGAGCTATGAATTATTAAAGAAAGGGAGGACAGTCAGCTCTTTTAAAAAATTAGATTTGAAATATGTTTGGCAACTGCTTCCATCAGTATCTTCAGTTTCATTATTGAAATTCTCTCTTGAGTATTTTGTTTTCCCTCCTATTGTAAGAGCAACACAAAAGAAAGCCTAACTATATAGGAAAAAATGATTACCACAACTACAACACTAAGTGTGGCCTAACGCATATGAAAGAATGACAACTGTATTTCATGCCCTCTTTTACAATGATTTGGTGCTTATACAACAATAAGTAAAAAGTAAAATATAGGGGGGTTAAGTTATGGTGATGCTTTTAGCAATTTTCTACAAAAGACATCACCCTTTGCATGTGCAAAATTCAGGCTCACTACTAACAGTAGGCAGAATTGATGCTTTTGCAGCCTCTACATACAGATGTGTTGACCTCAACAGCAAGTGCCTGATTAATAGAATAAACTATATTCTTTTTCAGCCATTTTATTTGACTAATGCGGTTATTACTTTTTTTTTTTTTTTGACAAATGTGTAGTTCTCTCTCCTAAATTACAGTTATGCTTTGTTTCCTCATTAAATTGCATTAACTTTTGTCTTGGACTAGCTAAATATGTTAAAAAAAAACCCTCTGAATTTGGATCTGAAGAATGGAATCAGAAGTATGGAAAGTGCATGTGCCTTGCCAAAAATACTATTTCATTACTCTTCAGAATTAGCTGGCAGTGCTTCTGCAGTATTTACTGAAGTACAAACCAAATGTTTTCATCTGGACAGGATTCAAACGCTGGTATGTTACAACCACAACAAAAATCATCTCAGTCCAAAAGCCTTCTCTGTAATTTGGGCCACGGTTTCTGCAAAATTGGAGGATTCTTCTCCATGAATTATTTACACCAACTCCCCCTCTAGCTCCTCTGGTTTTTTTTCCCTCCTAACAATTAAACACAACCCAGATGTGCTTTGTAAAAATCTTAAAACAATTTAAAACATTAGAATGATTTACACACAGGGCAGGAAATGTATGCAGGACTTCAGCCTGCCCCAAAAAAGCACACAGCTTGCCAAGCCCCTCAGTGAGCCATGTCCAGAGGTTTGGCTTCTCTGACACACAGGCCCATTTTGTGGCTGTAAGCAGGTGGAAAACCTTGCCTCTCAAATGCTCCCGATGTGCTGGCATCTCAATGCTTAACATTTAGGGGCTGCTTCTCATTTATTATATGTCCCACTTATTATGTTTTGGCAGGACAATGCCAAATGCTTGAAGTGCAAATATATGTAATTTATGCCTGCACCTTATGGTTGTTTTACCAAGCCAGGCTAAAGGAGCATAAACTGCATAAACTCTGTGGGAAAGAGCAATTGCACTTCACTTGTCTGACTCCACCTGCAGGAATGGTCCCAGAGGGAGCTCCCCAGTGCCTGAGCGAGAGGGAGGAAAAGGCCATCTCAAATACAGAAACAAAACTGAGCCCCAACTCCTCTCTCTGCTGCCATTGTACGAATCACAAGGTGCCTGGTGTTACAGTTAATTTATCGACCAGTGTAGCAACATAACCCCCATTTTCTTCTCAGTATATTCTTTGAAGTAGTAGAGCTAAACCCAAAAACTTGAAGAAAATTTTTCCTTTTCTACAGAAATGGAGCAAGGGTGGGGAAATGCATGAGTCTGCAGGAAAAAAATAAAAGGTTTACTTTCCAAACTTAGCAAAACACTCCAGAATAATAGAATACTCTAAATTAAAAAAAAAAAAAAACAAAACAAAAAAAAAACAAAAAAACCAAACAAACAAACAAAAAAAACAACAACAAAAAAACCCAAACAAAAACAAACAAACAAAAAACCCCACAAAAACAAAAACAAAAAAACCACCAAAGGAGCACTTCTTACATCTACAATTTGTATCTGACAATCTCAAAGCAATTTAACTCCACCGGCCTGACTGGATTTTACAGTGAACCTCAAAACCAAGCCTTTGCAGGTGTACTTTAACCCCCAACTTTATGTTCCCTCCCACCAAGAACAAAACTAGTATGGAAGTTTCAAACCACTGTGATGACATTCCCAACAAGCTGCCAGGCTGTGCCAGGCTAGGGATGGGACCCAGGAGATCCTGGCTCCCACCCCTAGCACAAAATCAGTCATTTGGTTAACACTGAAGCTATGGTATATTCATGGGTTAGAAAGCAGGCTCAGAGGTTTTTGGCTGGGATGAAGGGCAGGAATTGCTGTTGCCAGAATACTTTACATTGTCCCCCTGGGCAGCAAGGCTTTGAATTGCTGCTGCTGCCATCACAGCACTCAGATTTTATGCCATTAGCTCATCTACAATCAATATCCAGCTATGTTGACGCCTATATACAGAGTTAAATATCTATCCTCATTTTACAACAAACTAAGCAGGTCACTGAGGGACTCAGACTGAGTCTGGCAAATACAAGAGCTAAACCTCAAAATTAGTCTCCCATTTCAATCAGTTAACTGCATCCTGTAGCTTTTTGCAGGGGTAGATATTGGGATCATCAAAGGTTCAAAAACTGGAAGAGCAAGAAAAGGTTTTCCTTCAGCTGTAGTACTACACAGAGGATACTCCATCTTACTTCAGCACCTCTTCCCATCTCCTGAATCTCCCAGTAGGTACACGCAGACATGAAATTGCACCTTCCACTGGATGCCTGGAGTTTTGGCACTCCAGCAGCACTCCGTTCCCCTGGGAAGGAACAACACCATGGTGGTGGTCACCAGGCTCTCTTCTCTCTCTGTACTTCACGCAAGTGTTGTTCACTCTGAGACTGTAACAATTTCTCCCTGCTAATACCAATTAAATTGCTCTTATCCTAAACTACCACAAGAGTTGCTTAGTAGCTCATATTCCATAGGTGGCCTAAATGGTTGCATATATGAGAAGTAACTTATATTCTACAATTCAATGTTACTCCTAACTTTAAAACAGAACTTAGAAATTTTGAGGTTACAATTACTAAATGTAAACTTATTTTTATTAAATGTTTTGTGCAATTGAAATTCAACACCCTAAAGTTTATTCTTGAATTTTCAATCCATCCTAAAATTTTAGTTTCAAATACCAAATGATATAATAACAAAATCAATAAAATTTTTTCTTCCAGTATTTTAAACAAATTATTGTATGTCTGCATGTTTTAGTATTATTTTGGAATTATAAAAACTAACCCAGACTGCAAAGAAGCTCATACTTTTGGACAGTGTCAGCATTTCATTGCTTTGCTTCCAGCCTAATCAAGTTGCTGTGCTATTCAATCTGCTTACTCTGATGTGGTGAGCAATCTCCACAGTGCTGATGGCTGGTACTTCAAGAATGTGACTGGTGCAAGGCAGCAGCTCTCCAAGTACAGCACATGTTGGACTACAGAGCCTACTGACACCAAACTAACAAGGCAAACATACCTTTTTGCCTTACTGAAAAGATGGGCAAATTAACAGTTGTTTTCTAAGACGTCCAAGATTAAGAACTCACAAATTTTGTTTCTGGGGGCTCTTCCATTGTAATCGGAAATCTCAGCAGGTATGAACTGACACAGTCAATTTCTCCTGTCAGGACTCAAAAGAGAAGACTCGGATCTAAGGCCCCTGACCCTTTTTACCACTCAAAAACAGGTGTTTAAAGGAATAAAAAACCTCTTTAAGAGCACACTGCACTAAAAGTTAGAAGTTACTGAACTTCAGACAAACATGCACATTTCAGACAAGTATTTCACATAGTGAAATTTTCTGTTTTGATTTTGCCCAATTGTAATAAATCACCAGATTATTAAGTCAGCACAGCACTCAAGGAAAAAGAACAATCACACGTTTTGCAGAATAGAAGAGCCTGAAAACTCAATTTCTGAGATCTCAATTAAACAATTTTTATTTTGGAATCCCTGAAATTCTCTAGCATGTAACTCCCAAAGGCTCAGCTTAATTAGAAAATTGATCATGGGAAAACTTCTTAAAATGTACTCTCCTAATCACAGCCTTCCTGTTATCACCTTTTGCCAAAGATCTATTGCTCACAGGGAGTTGTTTCTCCTTCCTTTAGCCTGGTATTTGACTCATAATATTTTAAGCTGTAAATAATTACAGAGAGCAGAGGTAACTTAAATGCAGTCTAAGAGAAGCTATTAAGAAAAATATGATCAGAGACAGAAAACACAGTAAAAGTGAGAGCTGTTGTACAACCACACAGAGATGACACACTCGTATCTACACACTGCTGAAAGATACTAATTATGCCTCTGGCAAAGGGCATACAGGCTTCTTCAAAGAAGCTATTTAAAGATAAGAACACAGCAGACAAACACTTCGGAGATATCTGTACTATTCCCCTCCTTGTGTTGAAAATTCTAGGTCACAATTTAATAAAATTTTAAAAAGCACTAACCTTTTTAAAAGGAGTTTTTTAAAATAATAGAAAGCAGAGGAGGCTTGCCAAGTTTGGTCAATCTAGAAATGTATTCCAGGTCTCAGATATTCATCAACGGTTACAGCATTTTCATTGTGCTCCACTTACCTTTTAAGAAGTAATTAGTACAGTGTATTATCAAATCAAGAGTTTGAAAAACAAACTAATTAAAGGATGTCTAAAGCCTTTGTGTTCTGGATAATGAAACCAAGCAGGTCATCTTGGTTAAATTATTTCCCTTTGAAATTACAGGGTGCTAATGGAGATGGGGGGAGTTAAAATTATTTGAATCATTAGATTTTCTTACACACAGCAGGACAGGTAAATGGGACTTCTCCTAAGTATGGGATCTTATGTCAAGTATGGGATCTTATGTCAAGGGCCTTTCTTCCACACTGTATCATGATAGTATTGCTCCTTCACTGACAGAATTCAGCTCCCACTCAAATAAAACCCACAAGAACAATGAAGAGTGAAGATGTAGTGGTGACAGGATGCTTAAATTTCTCGTTTAAAACCAGAAAATTCAAGTACATACTGACATGTGAATTCATGGTGGAATTCGGTCTAAGGTTGGACTTTGTGATCTTGAAGGTGTTTTCCACCCTTAGTGACTCATCTATGGTGTGATAAATTTATGCTGTGCTTCTGACACCACTGCTGGGTGTGGTGGGACAAGGGCAGAGAAGACCACTGAGCTTCATTCCCACCAATCCTGGGAAAAACTCCTTTGCCCAAAAAAAGGCTTTGATCACGAATCCAGGGATTATATCACCAGATCATTTTGAAGGACTAGGACCTCAGATAGTCCTAATTTTTTTTTTTTTTTTTTTTTTTTTAATTAAACAAACACGGGGATTTACTGTCCTGGATCTTATCACTACTACACTTAAGATTTTTGAAGTGTTGAGGTTCAAACCTGTGAGTGTGCTCTTATTTCCATGCAATTGCATGTTGCATTTCACAGTGAAAGCACAAAGAGCCAAAGCTGGACACATGCAGCTGGACAGAAGTCAGAACAACCACCTGTGTCCCACCATGCAAACAATTCTGAAACCCTCAACACTTCAATAAATAAAAGCATGGAGGTTCCAAATCAAAAGAACCCCTTCCAAAAAATCCCAAGTCTTCCTTCCCTATGCAGGGTCTTAGTAAGCTTCTGGCTCTTCCCTCTCCAAGCTCACTAGGCAGCACCAGAAGAGTAGCACTAAACTAAGCCGGCCAGTGCCCTGGAGAGTCACTTGTGGGATCTTTCTGGAGTTGGATGTACCAGCACGCTGCTACATGAACTCCCTACCCACTTCTATCTCCTTGTTTTGAAATGGACTCATCAAAAGAGACAACCACATGCTAAACATTCCCAGCAGCCAAATGGACACAACCTGAGGCAGCCAGGACCTCTTGAAGGATGCAGCAGTCCAGGCACAGAAGCCAGAACCATGCTAATACAAATCTGAACAACCCACTCCTCCCTCCAAGCCACAGCACTCTCCTGCTCCTCCACAGAGAAGCATCCAGGTAGCAGGTGTCCAAGAAGATTCTCCTGCCTCTTTTTAACTGGCTCTTTTCATGTTTTATAAAGGGGTGATGCAGTAATAAGCTTGCGGGGGTGCTGAAACACAAAGTTGACAGCTTTCCCTTTCACAGTTTTTCTTCAGACTGTTTAAGTAGACCAAGAACGTGCCATGTGTGAAACTCAGAGCAGACTCTCCCTCGTGGTTTTTAACATAATTGTAATTGTGATCTTGCCGTCTGAATATATGTGTTGTCAGAAATATTCCAGTACTCCTGCATACTGAAGAAATTAGGAATGAATTGCAAGTTCTTAATTGACAGTACAAAACATCAATTATGCCACAGATGAATAACAAAGGAGAAAATTACAGGTGCAACAGCTAAACACCCATTGATTTAAATAAAAAAAAAAAAAAAAAGAAAAAAAAGAAAAAAAACAAACAACATGAAGCACTGGAATAGGACTAAAGTACCTGTGCTTCCCATTTGCATTGTTAAACCAGAACACTAAGAGAATGCTAAGAGAGTAGAAAATAAAAGTGGAGATAAGTGACACCCCCACACCGGTTGCCTTTCTATAAGTGCAAGTGCCTTCAATGCTATAAATAACACATGTTTGGTTAGCAAGCAGTGGAAACAAGTGTGTGAATGCAGCCATGTGTGCTCACACACAGACACACGCAACCCCCATCTGACTCTTCCCCACCAACAACTGTGGCAGTTGGCCCAGATCACAGCAGCGACACGCTGCCAACAGACTGATCAACCTCACGGCACACTAAATTAGAAATACATTTCCACAGATTAAATTTCAGAGGACCGTTATGCCACTTTAAACTCCATTAGATTCTCCTCCTCTCCATCCTTTAAACAAACACAAAAGCTAGCAAATCACCCTCAACTATCCCCTCCACCCACCCACTTTACCAGAGGTCCCAACAGGATGGAGGCTCCATATTGGATGTGAAATGAGATGGATAAATTAGCAACCAGTCTGAAGGAGTCACTAGCCTAAAATCTTACAGAAGAAAAAAGAAATCAAACCACACTGTCACACTAAAGTGAGAAAGCCTCAAGCTGGAAGCTACGGGTGGTGTTGATCACTGCTGTCCACAGATGTAGCAGAGACCTAAGAAAGGGGAACTCAAAGCAAGCTCTGAAAGATTCAGCCCACTAGGTAAGACTTTTGCAGACCAGCTCTATCTGTAAATGCACGCCCTTTCAGCAGGTAATGGGACAAACCAACAGCAAGAGGCATCATTCCAGCACAGACTAATGAGACTGGGGACACACCTGTGGAGAAACATACAGCAAGAGATAACATGACAATTGGGGATTTAACTGAAAGATGCTATCTTCTGCACATGACTTGGGACACAGGGCCATGGAAAGTCTTAAGAAAAATGACCACTCGAGTAACATCTCCCTCTATAGCTTGATCTAGTCAGTGAGCTGTACCTCATGCTCAGGTCCCCCAAGTCTGACATGCAGGCTTGCAGACACACAGCCCATGGATCCCTGACACACTACACAGCTCCAGCCAGGCTGAAGCACCTGTTACTGTGAGGTAATTCAAGTATTTCACTCAGCAATTTCATATGCCTCCTTTGTACTTGGATTGCTGAGAGGAGGAGCTCACCCGTTTTAATTATCACCACAGGAACAATCCAGTTCCTGAGGCAGACAAGAACAATGGCAACCCCTCCACCCACTGTCAGATGAAAAGCCTCACTCAGATTGAACAATAAAGGACAGTGAGTAGGTAGAGAAGGGGAATTTCCAAGCAGATTTCTCCTCTTGCAGGAACAAGTACTCAGGCAAGTTAAGCACTTCTTCAGTTTATAGTCAGACAAAACAAAGGAGGATAGGGAGGACTTAAGAGAGCTAGACAAAACCTCATTCAGGGTAACAGAGAGCCAAGCATAAAAGAAATTACTTTTTGCACTATTACCAGCCTCATTTTATGGTCTTTAGAACCGTGAACTTGAATGCTCCTGCTGCAGATACAGTCAAATTGCTGAGAGCTGAAATGCACACAATACCTTCAAGTGCAGCTCCAGTACATCTGTCTGGCTGCTGCTTGGTGTGCAGTGCTACAGCTCCTTCTGTGAATGAGACTGTGCCCCAGTGCCGCTGCCAGATACCTACCTCGAAGACAGAGGAAAGTGAGAAAATCTTCTGTCTTGGGCTTTCTTTTGGAGAGGTCAGAAATCTGAGTGGCAGGAGGGGGTAACAACGGCTCCACTATCTTTATTGGAGTTGTGCTGGGACTGTTTGGCTGGGACTGAGCAAACTTCCTTTGTGCTTGCAGCCTTGGCCTGTGGAAACAAGAGCACATCAAAAACATGTCAGGCAGAACTTGCTGGATGTGTGAAAACATAAAAATTCACCAGATAAGGGGGGGGGAGAAAGAGAGAGATCTGAATCCATCTCCCATCAATACCAAATCCCTAACTGGGTCAATAATGAAGACAGTATTTTATTTGCTTTACCCTTTGGTATCTTCTGCTACAATTTGGAAAACCAGAAAGGGAACATCTTGACTGCAAAATCTGTGACTACTGTTTCATATGTTCTGAGTGTCTTCTTGCACATGATACAATTACAGTTTACCATTCATTTATTTGAAAATTAAATCTGTATTTTGCACCATGAAAATGTCTTTTTTTTTTTTTTTGTTAAGTGTTAGTGCTCATTGCTTTCTGTTTTTAATTAAATTACAAATTAGGTTTATTTTAGCCCCCATAAGGTTTTAATTTATTCCAATCTGCTAGAATCTTATTTTCATAGTAAAATATATATTAATAGATAAGGTATATATATTTGTACCCAGTTCTAAAAAATAAAACCTTTAGGAGAAGATATTTTTGACAGGTCAAAACATCAGGTCAAAACCTTTAGATTTTTGCTTCCTTGGCCACAGCCCAGAAGACAGTAAGCAAGGTGGTCAGCAGTGGGGTTAAGCAGGATTTGGGATAAATTTTTAAGATTGAAGGACATGCGTGGAATGAATTTGTTCAGTCCTGTAGTGGGCAATGGACTGACACTCTTTGATTAGTTTTAAAACATGCCCAGATACGGCTGCAGGAAATGAGCGGCTGCAGGTGATTTTGGCACTTGGCTGCAAATTATTTCAAGCCTATCTGAAGGCTCTGATTAACTGCTATGTAGCAATGAATATGATTTTCTTTAATATGTCGAGAACATAAATTGGTATTAGGGAAAGCATTTTGGGGCAGGACAGATACCCAGAGGGGGTCTCACTAGGAACCTGGCTCAGTTCCCCATATAAGAACATGTTAATTTATCACTTAAGCAACTGGGATTCTAATTATGATCTTTATTACAGCTTCAAAAAGGAGAGGAGCTACAGAAAGACTTAAAACCTTGTTCAGAAAGGATGCAATTTTATGTCATTTTATTCCCTAATAGCAGAGTATTTACATAATGTCAAAGTGAAACATATTAAATAACACTGAAGGGAAGCCCAGGTCTTGTCACTCCATGGCAGCCTCGACTGTTGTGACTTAAGGAAAGCACAGTTATCATTCAGTTGGGATGAAACACATAATTGGCAAACCTCTTGTTTTTCATGGGTATTAACCTTAAATATTTGGGTAACAAGAGGTTTGTTACTATATTTCAAACTTCTGCAATCCTGTCGCTAAGATAACAAAAAAAAAAAATATTGAAAATCCCAGCAGTGTTTGTATGAATACACACGTTCCCTAATGACAACAAAGAGCAAATGTAACTTTCAGCAGTTTTCTCCCTAAACTATGTATAAAATTGTCCTTGTCCTCACTATCCAATCCCCATTGCCCTGAACAACAAAACATACCAGCCATTCCTATTGGCATTTTTTAATCTCCTCCATGGCAAATATAACCTTCTGTTTACAATTTTTTTTATCATGGTGCTTATAATTTGTGAACTGGAACTAAAAGACTATTTAGCACATATATTTCCTCATATCTATGAACAATTATCTTTCCAGAATGAAGGTCTCGTATAGATATGCCTGTATCTCCAAAAAATTACTCAGATTGTTTTGCAAAGCCCCATCTCCTCAAGCAGAATAAGGACTCCCGTGCAGGATGAATGGTATTTTAATTTCAAGCAACTACATTTCTATCACCAAAACCATACATGCAGCCAGAGAAAAACGCTTTGTGTTGCTTCTGTTCTGCACAAAACATATGCTCTCTCGGCAAAAAGCAGACTATAAAGGTTAGCGAGCATCCTGGCTTTCTGCACAGCATTTTTTTCCCATTGATGTGCTTCATCAGCCAGGCTGTTACAAACATAAACCCACTCACTCTCTGCATCTCTGTACCTGCTCAATTCTCATGTGATCAGTGATAAGCAAGGAGTACCACACCACAAAGTAAAGATTAAGCCTGTTTTATGGTTCAAAATTAACCCTTTGCAGCAAGAATCATCCATGCTGCTTTGCAGTATCCCTATTATCAGTCTCCAGAGCACTGAAACAGGATTAGAGAATGACTTGCAAGTTTGGCATAGGTGTGAAATGTATTCGAGAACCCAAAGTACTTTTGGTTCTGTTTTTGAAAGTACGCTGTCTGCTAACGTTCTTTTCTGGGACAAAAAAATCCCTACGGAGCCTGAACTGGCAGCATGACAGGCTCTTCAGCTACCCATGGGGGCCCTTGATTTCAGCAAGGATACAGAAAATTCCAGGTATTCCCTCAACCATGAGCTTTTGCTGCTTCTCCCAGGGAGGCTGTGGAGACTTGTTGCTATATGGTCATACGTGTCCGAGATGCTTCTCCTCTCAAACCATAGTTGAAAGATGGCTGTACTTCCATCTGCTCAGTTTGACCTCACCAGTGACAAAATCAGGCCCCCTTATGAAATATCCATCTTTTATTAAAACCACGAGCAGTTACAGGGTGCAAATATCACTGATTCAATTTATAAACACTAGTAAATGAAAGCACTCTTTTACAACTGCAGCATCCTTTAGGTTTCTGCAACTACTGTTCCTTGCATGGATACGAATGTGCTCCACAGGCTTCTACTTCAGTGCCTGAGAGTGCATACAGAGTGAGATGTGAGCAAGAAATAAACTGTTCTGTAGCTACAGCATACACGGATGACGAATCAAGATTAGGAAGCAAAAGACATGTTCTTAAGAAGCCCTTGCTTCAGATTTATGTAAGCATGACCAGTTTCAACAGTGGGCCAGCAAAGAAAAAACACACATATTTCAAAACATTGGCAGCAACTAAAACTATTTCCTTGTGAAGGCATGTATGTACCTTAATAAACTTGTATGTCCCCATGAAAACCTCTAGCAGCATAAAACCAATTATTTCAGGTATGGTTTCACATTACACTTAATCCAATCTAAGTGTGAAGCGGCTGCCAAAGAAGGATTGTACCCTCCTTCTTCACTACAGTTACATCAGATGAAGCGTATCAAGTTGTACTCACACAGCGCTTCTGAACAAGGAAGAACAGAAATTATAAAAGTGCTCAGTGTATGAGGGTGCCTATCTAAAATTTAGAGAGAAACAGTGTAGCCAGCAGGACCAAGACAGTGATTGTCCCCTGTACTCAGCACTGGTGGGGCCACACCTCAAATTCTGCATTCAGTTTTGGGCCCCTCACCACGAGAAAGACATTGAGTGGTGGAGATGAAAACGGAACTGGTGAAGGGTCAGGAGCATAAGCCCTACGAGAAGTGAGTGAGAAAGCCAGGGGTGTTTAGCCTGGAGAAAAGGAGGCTCAGGGGGAATCTCATTGCTCTCCACAATCATCTGAAAGGAAAGTGTAGCCAGGTGGAGGTCAGTCTGTTCTCCCACATAACAAGTGACAGGACTTGTTATGAGACCAGAGGTAAAGGTCTCAGGTTGTGCCAGGGGATGTTTAGATTGGGTATTAGGAAATTTGGTCTTGTATTAGGAAAAGTTTCTTCACAGAAAGGGCTGCAAAGCATTGGAATTGTCTGCCCAGAGAAGTGATTGAGTCACCATCCCTGGAGGCATTTAAAAAGACACATGAACGTGCCACTTAAGGATACAGGTGGACTTGGCAGTGCCGGGTTAATGGTTGGAGTCAATGATTTTAAAGGTCTTTTCTAACCTAAATGAATCTGTGATTGTTTAAATGCATAACACCACCAACACAGCTTTGCTCTTTGCTTGTTAATGCAAGGGTTTCCGCTGGAATGACCTATTTAGCGTGCATTTGGCAACAACAGACAGACTGGCATGAGCAGCAGAAAGAACAAAAAGAATCCTGTTTCCGTCCTCCAAATAAATTGCTCACTTTGTCCTCACTGAAAGGGTACACACTGTGTAAGGCTTATAAATACGCAAACAGAAAAACCTTCGCAAGACGGAAAAGGACGAGGAAAGAACTTAAAATAAACCCACATGTAAACGTCATGCAAACACCCAACATGCAGCCAGAAATATCTAGACCATTTAAAAATAAACAGTAAAGCACCTTCTCTCAACAGAATATTATTTTCCTTCTACTTTTGAGAGACTTTAAACACATACCTATGACATAAAGTTCAAAAAAGCCTCAGCCTGAGGAAGTCTCAGCTCCTTTGGGTATGCTTCTCTTCTACTGAACTGGCTTTTTAGGTCTAAGAAAGTAAATTTCAGCCAGAGACTAAAACACCCCAACAAAAATATCCTGACTGCAACAAGTCAGACTAGGCTACAAAACATTTCTGTCTTGCAAAATATACATTTTGAAGCTTTTTTTAGAGTAGAACTTATTTTTAGTTGAATATTTTAAGCAAATTGCATTCTTGTTAGTTAAAACACTACAGTTTGTGTTAACTAGAAGTGCTTCAGAATGTCTTTTTAAAAAGCATATCCTAGCACTGTTCCTTTAGCTTGTAAAAAAGTTCACATTTAGGAAAAAAGACTTAATACACAAAGGCAGTCTCTTCTTCACAAAGCAAAGTTCAGGCTAGTAGTAGCAGTCTGTGTTAAATTTAGTAAATATTAACATTCTAGATAACAGTGCATGTTGTGCTAGCCACAAATAAAGTATTAAACTATCAGTGTGTGAGATTTTGTTGTACATCAGTACAAAAATCTTACTATTTTCAGTTTATTACTCCATAACTCCTAAGCGAAAACAAAGCGTAAGTACTACAAAACATACACAAAACCAAATACGCACAATTGTGTAATACATTTGCATGCACACCAATCTATTTATAGAAAATTCTGGGTTTGAGAGGCTATTCTTATGGCTAAACCTCTCAACTGGGAAGAGATTTGCAAAATAATCTTCTGCAAACGTTCTCTAATCTCTAGCAATCTGCAGGTTTCCACCAAACTTCCTGCTTAGTATGTGCTACCATATGTCCTTGCTGTTTGGTCTCATTACCTTTCACTAACTTCTTGAACTCAACTTTTGCTTTTGTCTTTTCCTGCTTTTCTGTAGCCTGATATATCCTTTTTCTTGATAACAGCAGGACCAGGAGTTAGGTTTCCAAACACTATAGGAACCATAGCTGAAACAGCTGCTTGAGTGGTACAGTTTTGTGACTAATTCCCATTTTCCTTCTCACTGCAAAGTGCTTTTCACTTAACAATTAAAGGAAGGCTCTGGCACGTCTGGGCACTCTACCTCACAGATTCTGTTCTGACCACTCCATGCTAACACCATTATAGCTTCCCCTCTGCTGAATACCTGGGTTATTTACTTCCTTGCTGTGACATTTTGCTGGCATGGTGAAAAACTTATCTCTGAGGTTTGCTTGGCTCTGTGCCCCTGATCTCGATGAGGTCTGAAGTGCACCATCTTTTGGTCTCATTGCAGGTGATAAACCAAGTATGTAAATTGTGTAACTGCACTATACAACGTGGCACTCTGTCTGGCACACAGCATGTCTGTACAGAAAAATTCATTTGTGTGCGCAGCTTTGTTCAGTAAGGTAAACTTACTTGAATGTGACAGGCTGCAGAAATGTTCTGCCCTCATTTAAAAATAAAATACAAAAGTAATTTAGGCTTTAATAGCCAGGTGTCTGCTGGAAATCAGATTATTATCAAGTGTGTAATTTCCACCTCAAAGTCGACCATGTTACAGGCACTTCTAGGCAAGCCCAAGATGAGCATGCAAAACTTGTTGCTGGAGGTATCATTCTTCATGGCACAAGAAGGAAATCTTGTGCCAGCAGGAAGCATGGCTAAGCTACATTTTACCCTTTCAATCCTCAGAGTAAGCCGAAGACATTCCCTCCCAACAGTGACCTTCTAGAAGAACACCAGTTCATGTGAACAGGGCTCCAAACTTCAACAAGTTTTCTAGGACAATAATGCCAAAACTTAAATGAAACATATTCTTTTTTTCCCCAAACTGTGATGGTTAACATTTGGATACTCAAAAAATATGCAGTAGGAAAAGAATTCCCCTCAGAACACAAGATCTTGTTGGCTGTCCCTGGAGCACACGTGAGTGCACGTGTTGGCTCTGGTGGCACTAGGTAGTGTTTCTATCTGTATTCACACACCTCTGCCACCACTGTGTCCCCAGCTACCCTGTCAGGTCACTCACCAGCACCACACCAAGAGCAAGAAAGCCAGCAAGTGAAGGAGTCCTTTGAATTGCATTTCGTCTCCCACATGCCCCAAAACTACTGGGATAGTATTTTGTGCCCATATCAGTGGTATCTGTTGCCCATTTGTAACACACGACTCCATCGCTACTGCCAGCAAGTCTGCAGTAGGGGAAATGGAGATTCAATGGGCATCTGTGTCCCCACATTGGTTACCAGGTGTGGGGTGTACCAGGTGTGGTGGTGTACCAGGAAGGGACTAGAAGTTAAGAGACCTGGTTGCTCCTATCCATGCAGATATCAAGTGCAGGTAACTGTTGCAAAGCATGGGGTCACTCTCAGATATGGCTCCTTCAAAATAATTTGCAAGATAATGTAATCCAAGACACAATCTAGACCTGTACTACCAGGTAAGAGTGTAGTTTTTAACCCTGTCATATGATTAAAAGAACCTTGGATACTTTTCAGTAAATTAAACATTCAAAAAAGGTTGAATGCAACAATTTTCAGAAGCTATTTTTACCAAGACCTTTATTCATGCAATCTTTTTTACTTTCTGTGGGCTGATAAATCAAAATTGGGCCTAAATTAACAACACGATTTTAAACCAGATTTAAATTTTCAGGTGATCCAATGAAAGCACAATATTCAGCCCATTCAGTCCTTGATTGTTGAGCATAACGGGGCACATGTCTTTAAAAAACAATTATTGCTCTAGAACTTTAGCCACAATGAATGGATGCACATTTTCCTTTGAGACTCTGTGTGTGTGTGTGTGTGTTTAAATGGGAAACAGTTGGTTTCTGAGAACCTCCTCCCATGTTAACAACAGAAAGGTGTTTGGGAATAGCATTTAATGAACAGTAATTGAGCTAACCCATATGCTTCATAACTAGTTCAAAGTACAGCTAGACACAAATTTCTTTTTGCTAAAAACTGCTCCAGTTATCATTAATTCTGGAACTGCCTGTTTTTCCTAGCAATGCTCACTGATTACAAGAAGGTACTTGCAGTCTCCAAACCCTCCTCATGTCATTCAGTTTAGTAAAAACACTTATACCTACTAAGGGAAACAGCTGGCTGTTCAAACAACACAAAAATAGCATTGGGAGTGGGAGTCCTTAGAAGCTGCTGGGCCCTGTTACCATCCCCCACCACTTTAACTGTGTTAGGAGGAACTGGACAACTCCAGTCATAATGAGCCTGAGTACATACTCCACATTGCCTATATAAGCAGTCACAATGACATAGGTATGGAGAGCTTGCCTGCTAGGCTGAGACCCATACTAGACAGTTTATAGAAGTTGTAGAAAACTAACATTGCATTCAGGTTTCACCTGTGGATCCAGGAAGTGCAGGTATTTCAGTGGTCTAGAGAACCTTGAAAGGGTAAATCACACTGGGTACTAAATGCCCTGGGTTTTTGCCCTGAAACATCCAC
The DNA here is from genome assembly GCF_024509145.1 of Vidua macroura. Classification (NCBI taxonomy): domain Eukaryota; kingdom Metazoa; phylum Chordata; class Aves; order Passeriformes; family Viduidae; genus Vidua; species Vidua macroura. Next base: position 64,885,202 of record NC_071571.1, on the reverse strand, counting down.
AGTGGTCAGGGAATTTTGACACTACTCTTATGTGGCAGTAGGATTTCCCAGCGAACTTGAGTGCCCTTCATGGCCTTCAGGATACAGGGAAGCAAAGAGGAACAAGAAATGATCCAAAAAAACAAAGCATAATTAGTCAAAGTTGCAGGAGAATGGGTCCCCTCTCACCTTACTGCTGCAACTGGTTTATACTGGACTTGATGCAAGAACAGTCCACGCTTATGGCACACAATATGCATCACTGCAGCACTGTAGGCAGGGTCACAACCTCTCATTGTGCTTAAACCAAATCTTAACTTTGAGTTACAAAGGTGCAACTGCAGCACAACACAATTACAAAACCACACATCCACCTTCAAGTATCTCAACAATTACATGCTTACAGCTCAGACTCTAGCAGCTGGATAAAGGCTGATTTAGATTGAAATACATTAATGACCATCAAATACTCAAACCCTTCCAATCTCTCCTATGTGCCAGTGGCTGTGGCAAACAGCAGTGAGGGTGTGATCAAATGAGATTATGGCAGCTGAATGAAGCTCCCAAAAAGTGGTTTTCTTACAGCCTTTGTCATCAGATGACACTATAGCAACTGTCCCAGAGACTTCTCCACAAATCCGGGGCCAAAGCCTTATTCCTCTATAAGTAAGTGTGGGATCTGGACAATCAGAAAGACAATGACTCTTTTACACCTACTTTCCCCAGGGCTATAACACCTGAGATTGGACAAACATTTTTGCTCTCCATACAGACATGTGGTGAGCTGTACATGGCAATAGATGGCAGAAGAGATCCTTCTGAATGCTGGAGACAGGTGGTGCCACCCTTCCTTTGTCCTGCAACACAGTTCTTAAAAATTCCCATTCTGGAGTGGCTTCATTTCTAGTCTAAGAACATAAGCACTGGTACTTCAACCTTTGACTGCTCCAAGTTGTACTCCAGCTGTGTCTACACTGTACCATATTGGACACTGCATAAAGCCTTCAAATTCATCAGTCTACATGGAAATCAATCTAACAACAATGTTGCAGGCAGTGAGTCCTACAAATGCTCCTCCCAAAGTCCTGGTTATTGCTGACACCCTCAACACCACAGCCAACAGCATTCAGCCTAGCCAGCTCAAATATGCCCACAGAAGCTACAAAGGTGCACAGGAATGCAAAACCAGCCTCGTTCAGAAGGAACAAGAATGTATTCCAGAAGTCCATTCTAGAGGGGGCTGTGTCCTGGATACATCTCTTTCTCTGTTCTTTGGGCTATGCATACTACAGAGATTGCACACTAGCTTATGATACTTGACTCTTTAGGACTAAGCTATGGTGTGAAGCAGTGCCGAGCACCAGCTGATGAGCACTGACTTCAGCAGTACCTAAAAGCTACAACAACTTCTGACTCCTCCCCACGCTCCAACCTGTGCACAGCTTACTTCTGCTCCTGCACCCATGTTCTGGAGGCGTTCCTTTTCTGCAGCACTCCTCATCTCAGGCTGCTACTTGGTTCTCTTCACCAGAGCACTCTGCAACCTGCCTACCAAACACAGTGGAGCACAGCTACCTACAAAAGTACTTGGCAGATGGAGACTAGGGTTTCTGGTTCCTGCATCCAGAAATGAGGGCTGCCCCTCTGTTCCAGCAGTGTGACCCAAGATGCCTACTTTTCAACTTGAGCCCGAATCACCATGCTGCACCAGAAAGCAAGAAGAACATCATCAAGGAGTAAATTTAGGCCAGGTCTGCCATTTTATGCTGTGCTGCTGCACAGAGAAGAGCATCACCACATGCAACAAAGTTAAAATGCAAAACCACAGCAGCAAAAAGAAAGAATTAAGGCACTCATTTTACATTTGCTTGGTTTCTAATAATCACTACCAGATGTCTGAGCGTGTACTATGTCTACAAACTTCTTTTCAAGAAAAAAACCACAAGAACAAAGTTATTTTTTCACATTAAACCCTGTCCCTTGTGCTGGAAGTAAACAAGGTTGAACTCCAGGCTAATAGGCACCTTCCTCACTGGAAGGAGAATGCAATTTCCAGTTCACTTGCGCGATCTCCACCTACTGGCAAGGAACCTGTCAAGGTCCTGCTGCTGGCACTCAATGAAGGTGGAAGAATGAAGCAAACTTCACAAGTCTTCTGATATTCACCTAAAGCCAGTGTGGGAAAACCTAGAGGCACAAAATGGTCTCCCCTTCCACTTCACTTCCCTGCAGCACCATGCTGCTGTCTGTGTGGAATTGCAGGCAACTTTGTTAACTTTGTTACTGTTTATTACCAACGTAGGCTTGGATCATTTTCAAAAGTGTTTTTGACCCCTACAAAAAGATTTCCCACCCTATGGAAAACTGCCTATAGAATGTTAGAACTTGTCTATTTTGAGAAAACTTGAGCACTGCCCTCTATTTAATTACAGAGAAGTCAAAATTACTTCTAGCACAACACATTGTGCGGCTTCAATATTATTCTAGTATTATTTTCAGTGTTCTCAGGCATCTGAGGGACATCTGCAAAACCTGTTCAGTTCCCAGTTCCCAAGCAGGAGGCATTAAACAAAACCAGCACAGTTCAGATGACAGAGCTTCCCACTTCCTTGCTCATGAGATGCCTGGGCACTACCCAAACCCCTGGCCTCTGATCAGTTCAGGGCTGCTCTTTGTTCCCTATGATAAACCAGATAATACCAAACATAGCAGAAGCTCCCTCCCTAGTAATTTGACCAGCTGCTAAAACTCAAGAGGATGCAAGATCAAAGCCATGCGACTGAAGGAAAATTCTCTTTTCACTTTGAGCAGCCTTTTCTCCACAATTGTGCTTTAAAAAAAAGTTGTTTTACAGACCACTTCTTTCTTGTTTTCCAATCTCAGAAAACCACACATACCTCAACTCTAGCAATCGTTCATCTTCGCCCTAAAAGCAACTTGCACTAGGCAGAAAGCCACAGATTACTTCTGGCAGAAATGTCAGAAATAACAGTGTATGGATCATTCTAGCCATCACCTGAATGGCTGAGAAACTTCCTGTTCAATTAAGCCCTGCATTAATCCCTAACATTTGAATAAAATTTTCCATCTACCGGCAGGAAGTGATAAAAGTCAATAGGTTGTGGGCATTTTAACCTCTTGCAGAGGGGTTGCAGCTTGCAATTTAACCACACCTGAAACCAGGTATCTGCACTTCCCACAGGGACAGCCTTTAGAATGCTTCTCCTACCATCTGGCTATTACCAGGAACTCAACATTTCTCTTGTAATAACTACAGCGTTTAGACACGCAGCAAGAAAAAAAAAAAAAAGACACAAGACATCCTGTATCTGCTGCACAGACTTTATTCTGATAAGCAGCAAAGTGATCACTTTTGCACAGAACACTCATCAGTCACATTCACTGTCTTGCCAAAAAGGACTACTAAACAGAAACATGCAAGTGAACTATCAGGAGAAGAAAATAAAATAAAAATTGGTATATTCCATTATGTTAATCCTATACTATTCTTATATAATACTGAATTCCATTATGTTAAATCTATGCTATTCTTATATAACTCTGAAGATAAAATACCAACTTTAGCAGGTGCTGTCTCTACTTTTCATCTCTTTTCCTTCATCATTGTATTTTTTTGCATTGAGTTTCTCTTGGAAGCAAACCATGACCCTCTCCAGGCTTCCTCCCCAGGAGTCAAACAGCCCATTCTTGCAAGTCAATCAGGCAGACGCAGTCAATTGTCCCAGTAACTCTGTTCATGCCTTCTTTCAAGCCATGTCACATCCTGCTACCAGTCAAACTGGCCTGAAAAGGAAAGGGGCCATTCACCTCAAACCTCTTCTTTACATAGATGCTAAATCCTGTGAGAGGGGGCTGGCTGGACTGCCAGAGCATGCTGTCTTTCTCTTCCTCCTGAATGCCAGAAGAAGTAGTTGGGAATTAATGATATGAATGGAAACTATGGTAACAATTCCTGTGCCACCACAATCTATCACCTTCCCTGCAGACTCTCTTTCTTTACCTGCAGTAGTAAGTATTCAATACTCTCTTGCTTCTTGCTTCTTCCTGCCCCTGGAGACTCCAGTAAAAAGATATGGCGCATATCGAGTTCATTTCAGTACCAGGTAATCACAGTAAAAAACCCTCACAGACACACACTAATTGTGCGTACATACCACACATCTCTCTGCGAAGTGACAAAATACAGTTCCTCTGAGAAGACTTTGTTCACAGAAGAGTGAGATTTATCAGTGCTTTTTCCCTAACACCCTCCTTAATTTTACTTTTAGAATACACAGTGGTACAAGAGCAGCAGGACACCTGGTATTTGATGATACAACACAGATAAACTAGGAGCTTGCTGATAGTGGAAAGAGAAAGTCATGTTCCTTCTGGTTCTGCATCCCATTGTGCACTCTGACCAGGAAGTAATGGGAGGGCACAGTCCCAGAATGGGGAGGACAAAGGGAGTGGGACCACACCCTTCTGGAGCAGCTACTGCTGCATTGCCTCACTTGCATCCTACCCCCCTGAATGAGTGGGTTCAGTTTGGTTAAAACTGAGAGGCTGCTTCAAAAAAAGGTGTGGTATATGTTCTTCCCTTCACCTCCAGCCACACGTTCCTGCTAATGCCAGCCCTAGAGCTCCTGAGACCCTATAATCAGCTGGCTGAGGAAGTCTGTCAAGCTGAAAATTAATTTCTAGGTTGGGTCTTTTTCCTTTTTCAGGTTGGGTTTCATAAGCACAGAAGTGCTGGTGCTGGCACAAAAGAGATGGCACAAACACACTAGAGGGAAGAACAGGACTCCCTTTTCCACTAGCAGCTCACATTAAGATCACCCTAAGCTGACTAAGAAACACATTAGCTACTGAACTGTAAAATTTTGACCGAAAACATGCCTAGCAGCAATGCCAGTGAGGTCTCTTTCACTGTCAACCTTTCTGCGACAAGAAGCCTAGTTTCCACCAAGACAAGCAAGGAAGACAAATTTGGGTGGGCTTTTTTACTTGATAACCCTGGGAGTTTTTTAAGAGTTTTCTTTGAAGTAATGAAAAGGTCTGATTTCCATCACTTCTGTCCCCATGAATAGATCACCCACTACTTTTCCTTGTATAATCACAAGCAAAGCCTCAGCTTACAAACATTTAAAATGGTATGGAGAGGGTGGCATACCAGATGCTGTCTACGCTGACAACTCACTGCATAAAAGTGCAGCGAGCACTTTTATGGGTGCCCCATGGACAAAGTCCTCTGGCTGGCACTGTGCTCCTCTGGAAGTGTCCCTAAGGTGTGGTCGCTGACCATGATAAATCACCGGAGCGACACCTAAGCACCTTAAATCTGTCTGAAAACCCCCAAAATCCTGGGATGCTTCCTGGCACCTTCTCTTCCTCCTCAGCTGCATTGAGCCAATATTTGGTCACTGATCAACTGGCAGTCCTCAGTCAAATAACTTCTCTATCCCTTTTCGAGGCTGAAATTAGACATTGACTAAAAGAGGGCAGGCAGGAGGAATAAAATCCTATGAAAAACAGTATGTGCATACCCATGCCTGCTTGAATCAGATGAGGGCTTGAGGTCAATTTGCCACATGGCCATACAAAAGGTCGTGGCAAGAGTGCTCCCACACAGGAGCGGCAAGAAATTGGCAATTACTTCAGCTGGGACCATTGGTGAACTTTTGAACTCGACACCAGTTCACGTAGTTGTCAAAGGCACCTGAAAGATAACTGGTGAGAATGCCATGCAAAACTCCATACCAAGAAGGAAAGGAGTGAAATTGGAAAGAACGCTTGGGCAGCAAGAGAAAGCAAGGCAGTACGGGCAGGAGCAATTGAGAAAGTAAAACATTCTGTCAGTATGTTCAGGAAAAGTGGAAGTTGACCAAAAATAAAATGGAAATCCTGTAAGGACAAGAAGACTAAGGAGAGAATGGCAATGCAGCCACAACATGCCTGAATAGAAAACTGCAGAAATCTGACAAAAGACGCAATCCTTTTCATACCCAGCCAACCACTGAGCCAGAGGTAAACAAATATGTGGAGGATTTCACAAACCCCTCGAGTATTTTCTTGGTTTAAAATTATATTAAATATGGGCTCAGTAGCTTGGGATACTGTTCAAAATAACAAACAAATGCAACCACAATGGGTTGTGTGAGTGACTGCCCTTAGCACTGAGGAAATCTTACTAGCTTGAAGGTGAGAATTAAGTCAACAAAGTCAACAAATAAAATAAATGCATCTTTTATCACACCATTACCAAGGGAAGACAATGCCAAAAGGCAGAACCAGAGATGCTTCTCCTGAGGCCTTGCTGGCAACACAAGACTGCCCCAATTTAATTTTTGTTAAATCAGTTCAAATCCATGTGGACTGTTATGGGTTAAGAGTAGGTTAAACCTGTGCATTGTTGACAGATAAATCAAAAAGACAGCCTATCCATACAGCCTCTTGTGCCAGTTTAACTTCATTAATTTAAAAGCTGCATCCTAATTTATCTTAACATAAGCTGTCTCAAAATCTCAGCAAAGCACCACCACTAAGACTTGAATGATTCTGGATCAGGAAATCAAAAATCCCCTTTTAAAGCTATACCAGATTCCAGCAAACCTATCCCACAACCTGCTATTTTCTGTGGTGGTTTCTTACTGCAGACAGAGGGAGATTTTGCCTTTAGAAGAAATTTAAGCTGCAATTCCATCTCCAAATATTCAAATTCTATACTTTGGAAAATGTAATTACTCCAATTTCACATTTTCTATATTGGCAGTATTAAAACCATACCAGAGACATCCCTGATCTAATACAGGGTTCAAAATTTAAGTAAGAATTTTGCCAAACACGCTGATCTATTTTTTTGTGCATTCACCTGGGCTCTCTCCCTACCCACAAGGGACTCCTCATAGCCAGGCAGCTTCAAATGTATTCCAGCACTTCCATGCATCATTGTTACATAAATCTGCAAGATCAGAAGCTACACTAGAAATAACCTGGTCACTAACAGTATCTCTCTTCCTTGAGTGACTTTAGACAGCCTGACATGACTGATGTGTTAACAATGCTTTAAGCTACATAAAATTAAACTATATAGGTATGTTTTACTTATTCAATCTTTTATACATACATATACATATACATATGCATATTATCTGCTGTGAAAAGCCATGATTGGAGACAAACATCAGAAATATGAATACAGCTGATTTGCTGATTTTTAGATTACTATAATAAGCTTAGCAGAAAGTATTTCAAAATTTAATGATATAATAAACTGTCATAATTAACTGCATTTTACATACCTTTCCCCTTCCCCAAGGGAAAAGAAAGGCTTTAAAAGGAATCAAAAATCAAAACTAAACACTCCTCCAGATTTAGGAACCTATGCTACCACAACTGGTGAGCCAAACACCATAATACCTACAAAATATGGGTCTGAGAGAACTCAGAGTTTCAGATAATTTCAGGCTTTAGCCCTTTAAGGAAGGTTTTCTAAATCCAAGAGAAACCAGCGGAATGCCAACACCCTCAAAGTACAGATGCAAAGCAAAGCAGCTGCTGTAGCTCACACATTTGCTCAGCACTGGAGTGTTAAATTAATGACTATACAATCATTTCCCTGAAGAAAGGAGGTTTTAGAGGGAAAACCAGAAAAGGGGGAGGGGGGGAGGAAGAAGAAAAAGAAGAATACTGAGCTTTATCATCTTCTACAAGCCAAATGCAGCAGAGATTATCTGTGGTGTCAATCCCCACTACAGTGGCCATGAGGTTCCCTGAGTCAGTGAACAAACAACAAGCCAAGGCAGCTCTTCCTCTACACCCCTCTCTCAGCAGATAAGAGACAATTCTCTAGAAGTATTTCTTGGCAAGATTTTAATGTTCTGCCTTCCACTTAATGGAGGAAAATCATGCTCAAGGATCTGTCTTTGGAACAGCTACAGCTGACCCAGAACATCAACCTCCCCCATCTAGAGAAATGCCATGAAATGTGAGATATGTCAAAAGTCAGGGTTTATCATTATTTAAATGAATCATTTGAATTCTACTACAGAACAAGGTGGTACTCTCCCCTCCATCAACTTACGTGCTTCTAGACAAGAAATATGAATAAAAACTATGGCACCTCAATTTACACAATCTCAGAAACAACTTGGGGGGGGGGGGGGGGGGGGAAGATCAATCTTCAATCTACAAATACTGTCCAAGTAGCAGTATAAATAGGAAAATGTAAATAATCAGCTTCATAATACAACAGGGTTACAGAAGCTATATATGCTGAACCCAAGTTTCCTCATGCTAAGAGCAACTTGATGCAGAAGCTGTGGTACTTAAGTGAATTTGCTTGTGAAGCAGAGGACGTTCACAATGTCCTCTCCAGAAATGTGTCGTTTCTGTGTCAGGTGGTGGGATGCAGCAGAGAGAAGGAATTCTTCAGGAGAAGGAGTAAAGAGTCTACAGCATGTGAAATGCTATACCAGAGCAGTACTGATGGACTGTACTTGTTACCAATGGGGACTTCAGAAGGCTGAAGTGATCAGCTGTCCAAAAGAAATACCTATGGCTTTTCACATCATCTCCAAGAAAAGAGCGGCCATTCCCTTATTCTTATTTATATTATTTATTATATTTATCTTATTTGTATTTCCCGTTGTATAAGAAATATAAATCTGCAAGGAAAAATAAAACCTGAGGGGGAAAACGAAATAATCAAACTCCTTCAAAACCTCAAAGTCTCACACCGTGAATTCCAGCAATTCTGCCTAACACATGGCACTGAGGGGCTCTGGGATGCCACCATTCAAGGGCTGGTTGCTGCAGATGTCAGTAAGCAGTTTGTTTTCATCAATAACACAAGATGCCTGTAGCATCACCAGTTTTACTATGTTCATTGTTTATTAGAAAACACAACTGTCTTATTTTTTATTAGTTGGCATTTCTCAAGGTTCCCTGCCTTTATTTTTCTCTCCCTAGTATAAATGAGCACATTTGCCAATAATACAAATAATACAGGCTAAGGAGAAAATGAAGCTCCCACTGTGGGATGTTCATTGTGCAAGGCCAGAAAATTTAAAGCAGTGATAAATTCATTAAGTTACCTTTCACATATCATTAAGTAATGCTGAATTCTATCCTTAAAACACCCAACTTGACAATGCAACCCTCCTAACAGAGGGGTGATCCCCCAGCAGACACGGCAAAGCACTGTGCTGCATTATATAACAACATTTTCCAGAGGAATGAGCAGAGCACTTTCTGTGATGCACAGGGAGCATACAAGCTGTCAGTGTGCACTCAGCAGCCTCTTCTACAGGGATTGTGCAGCTGAACCAGGTTGCCTGTAGGTGTATTAAAAGGAAGAATAAATGACATTCAAGTAACATCTATGTTTTGAAATGCAGGTGGTGCCCAGCATCATTGCATTGCCTAATTAAAATCCACAGGAACTCAAGGCAACACCCATCCAGAGGTAAAGGACTCTCACACATGCATCTCAGATATCACCTCTGCCTTCCTATCGAGCTGGTAGAGCATTGCTCCACACTGCGACACCCACTTTCTGCACCAGCTAAGCACTGTGATTTATATGTGCTGGCATTCATACAGAGGGAGGGGAGGGCAAAAAGAAAAGAAACACAGAACTCCGTCTAATCTCGTATCTCATCCCACTTAAGAACTTTCAAGGGCTTGTCAGCTGATGAGGTGTGCTGCTGGCATTGAGTATTGCCAGTGCTCAGACCTTCTTGGTCTGTGTTTCATCCACCCCAGTAACAGAGCAGAAAATCTTCATAAATCCTCCCTGTTATATTCAATCTGGAAAATAACCACTGTGACACAATGCTTTGGAGCTTTTAATTTCTACACTCATCAAAATAATTAAGGAACTGAGACTGACAATAGTTTTTTTCTTTTGTGGGCTTTTCCATGTCCTTGTTAAGAGGTTCCACGGCCGACATGACTCAGAAATTTAGAGCTCATTATACAGAACCACTGAAATTAGTATTCCGTTCATGGGCTTAATAGGTATTTAAGCAGTGTAAGAGACAGGTTTTGTTTTGTTCTTTTTTAATTGATAGAATAAACTGTATTCAAATGCTCAGAAACTCTCACTTGTCTGCGAAGCAGAGGGAGATGAATGAGCCAAGCACAAACAGTCCCAGGGCCCTTTGTTGCCAATAAGTGGGTTTCCTCCTCCATCTCCAAGCCCTTCGTAATTAAAGATAGCAGCTCACCTAATGCCGTAAACATTTGTTTTCATTAAGGCTCATATTGGGAAACCACGTTGAATAAAACCTAGCAGAAAAACACTTCAGTAGAAAAGGTTGGGATGGTCCAGAGAAACAGCAGGGTAAAGAACAAACAAGGAAGAAAATAAAGCAGAAAGTCAACAACTAATTCATGCATCCTGGACTGACTAATGATCAGTAAAGAAGTACAGAGAGGAACACAAACAGAAAATGGATTTCTGTTTTAAGGACTTAAGGGTTCTGTGCTTTTCATACAAAAACCAGCAAACTGTCAGAAAAGGTTACCTCAGAAGAGCAAAACATTCTTCACACTACATTAAAAAAATGAACCTGAGTGAGAAAAGCAAAGAGGGATTCTGCTACTCTTATTAGTAACTTGGGTGGGAGGGTGTAGGATGTCCAGGAAGGCAAGAGAAGACTTTCTTCTTCCTATATTTTATTTGGAATCATGAATAACACTGCCCTACGTCTTCAGCACCTGCCTTCTTCATCTGCTTCCTTGAAGCATCTTGCTAGAATGCTCTCCATTAATTCTGTCCTCCCCTCTCCTCCCCAATAAAGGTGTCTAACTCAATAGAATATTCTGGTTGAGATGGGAAAAAAATATTCCTGAATGTGTGTGTATCCTCAAGCCTTAACTTAAAGAAAATTTTGTCAATTTGCTTTTTAAGCTGGGAATGTCAAGTTGTAAAAGACATATCCCCAGAGCAGTGAGAAGTCTTGGGGAAAAAGAAGACCCAAAGGAAAGGATAGGTCAGAACAAGCACCTCATATCAGGGTCTGGAAATCTGCCCAGATACTGAAATACTGTTGCCTGTCCTCATGTCAAACACTACTTCAGACTAAAGGGTCTTTAAAAAATGTTATATGAAGATATGGTATGTGAAGATTACATTCACACTTCCTTTTTGAAGACACAGTAACAAGAAGCTGTAACAAATTCCCTTTCAACTTGCCTTTTTCATGTTAAGAATTAGAAATAACGATCTGACAGAGCTGCATTTCTAACATCAGAGCTCCGTCTCAGGAAAAGAAACTTCATCTCCCAGAGCTGAAAAGAAACAAGAAACAGCAACAGACCCAGACCCTGCCTTTCTCACCCATCCCAGCCCAGAAACTTCCTCCCTCTAGTATCAATCAGTATCAAGAAGACCAAGTACTTTGGTAGTGACCTATGAGTGTTTTGTTCAAACTGGGAAATTAGCATACAGCTGCATCCCCAGGCTGGCAGAGGGCTTTGAATTGCACGTAAAAACCTGATAGAGAAGCAAATCAAACTGAAGCCTTGAACTACAGACAGCAGGTAACACCATGGAATCACACACACAACACCCACACCAAACAGCAAAAGCTGCTAAGTTTCCTGAAACTAAGCAGTTTCAAAGTAAGGGGCTGGGAACCAGTGCTCAAGAAGATGCAGCGAAGAAGCTGAAAATAATGACCACAATTTGGAGTAAAGTTCAATATTGAAAAGTTTCTATGACTTGAAATAAGAGGAACACAGGATGGCTTAGGATACAATGAGGTAATTTTATTATAAAATATTGAGATCATTTCAGTGAATTACCCCATCACACTGGAAGAAAGTGTAAAGGAGAGGTTATTCCATTTTTTACTATGAATGGAATATTCTCTTTGTAGTCCCACTGAATTAGTAACCTTGCACAGCTACAGCTTTGGGGCAAACGATGCAACGCAGGACCTCCAGCGCAGACTCTGCGCAGAAGGCTTCAAATGAGCAATCCTGTGGGTGAAGAGGATGCCTTCCTCTGCCACCAAAATAATCAAGCACCCAGCAAGTGTGAAACCCAGGCCAGCAGCCATCCAATCAATGAACAGTTTCTCAGACTTCAAGGTTCTGACCACCTTGAGCAGTGGCAGCAAGATGACATGAGCCAGGTAAGAGCTTGGGGAAGTACATGGCAGAGGGTACACGGCATCACTTCCTGATGGCTCCTTCTGTGGTGTAAAACTCCAGCAGGCATACACATAGTATGATAATTGAAAAGGAAAATAAACAAGACTCTTTGAAGGCTACTCCAAGTGCAGTCAAAACCACAGGCACTTAATTTATAGCTTTCTTCAGCCTGCAGACATCTTAGGAAAATGTCCAATCCACTGAAATCAATAATAAATAAGCACTTCAGTGGATGCAGGAATTAACTCTTGTTATTTAAAAATGGATTTGAATGCAGTTTTGCTGATAAGGCACTCTCAAAATCCTCCTTTGGGGGGAGAATTTTTGTTTATTTATGAATATCTATGTTAATTTAGTACCAGAAAAAGGAAGAGCAATAAAGCCCAAAATAGACACATATTCAAAACAGATATAAATAATATAATTTACTTATACTTTGCCCTTGAAAACAATAAACTATTACTCCAATCTTTAACTGCTCAAAACTCTGCCAATTATACTTGAAGATGGAAGAGACACAGAGCCATTAAGTACTGTGCAAGTCCAGACAAGAGTCTGAACACAAGGCTACCTGGTACCTAGGCTACCTAGAGATACTGTGAGTTGTACTGCCCAAAGAAGAACAAATGTTTGAATTTATGTTTTAGGAGGGTCCTGCAACCAAAAGCTTCAAGGAAAAACCAAACTTTTTTTCATGTGGAGTTTTTTTCTGAATTACTTAAATTGATTCTTCTGATAAGAAGTGTGTGACCTTTACTCAAATGCTATTTCTCCTCTTTTTCCATTTCTCATCTGATTCACCTTTTAAAGTTTATTTTGCAGCCCATCTGGAAACTGGAAGGAATTAAATACTCTTAATCTGAGATGGCATATAGCACATATATCAAAAGTGAATTTAACAGAAGGGTTTCTATGTAAGAGAAATGAAATAAAATGGGTGAAAATCAAACCTTGATTGCAGGGTAACATTTGCCTAGGTATTACTTAATACTTTAATTTTCAGGTAATGAGAGGATTTCACAGGCCCAGAGATGTGAAAGTGAGAGTCTCAGAAATTGTGCCACACCTAGTTTGTCTTCTTGTTCTTTTACAAATTAACCAGGTGGGATGAACTAACTTTCAAGGAAAATCAATAGTGGTCAATTTTTCTAGTGTAAGAAAAACATAGCAAGTCCAACCACACCAAGACACTGCAATTAAAGGGCCAGTTTGATTTCAGGCTTCTGATCTAAGAATCAGGGAGGCTGAAAGATTTCTCAATCTCTGTTAGAAAACCTCATGATTTTCAATGTGCAGGTGTAAAGAAGATGTCACTAAAAATAGAAGTAATCAAGAAAGTCCCAGCTGCTTACTTCAACTGTGAACTAGACGTATGCAAAAGAAAAACATGAGACTCCCTTCTAAAAAAAGAGTTGATTAAAATTTTAGAGTAATTTATTTTAAAATGCACATTTTGCTTGACAACTTGCAGAACAAATTGTCAGCAGGCCAGGAATAATCTAAAGCATAATAAAAGAGCACAGGAGACAAAAAGTAAAGGGTTTCAAAGTCTCTCCCTTGCCTTACAAGGAATAGGAATGGCCAAAGGAAACATTGCTTGCCTGTTTAGGATGAAACTGAGAGCAATGTTATCCTGGAGGGCTGAGTTGATCAGAGTACCCAGCCACCCCTCAGAAGGACTGATGTTGCTCCTGTTCATGTTTTTCCCCAAAGCCACCTCTGCTGTGCTCCCTATGGTGCCCAGGGAATTTGTTCAATACCAGTTCCACAGACCCCACAGAAAACCACCTACCTTTGCTTTGGCCAGGTGACAAACCATGCCGGACCCAGTACAAATGGGGTCAAGTAAGGACATGCCTCCTTATCATGTATCACTCGTGGGCTTTCAGGCGCAGTTTCAACCCAACACTCTCAGTGGAAGGCAAAGAGATTTGCATTATCTGACCAAGAGCCCAAGGTAGGTAACTTATACAGTTGTAAAACAATCAGGAGTCTTCTCAGTAGGCTCCTGATTGTGCAAAGCCACAGGTGACAGGGTACAGTGCTCAGCAGGCCAAAGGAAAACACAAACATTGTAATAATCACCTAGGGCAAGATGTCTCCAAAGAAAGAGAGGAAAAACCTCTGAAGATGCAGCTACCATAAGAAACACATCCATCAAAAGAGCAGTGCAACTACACTGGTTTTCCAGGTGGGATGTCTGCTCAGACAGGCAGTTGTGGTAGAACTTTTTGGTTGGAGAGCCCATTTCAAATCTAAATCATTCAACAAAGCAGTGATATCAAACCACAGACAGCAAGTGAAACAATGCTTCCCCAAGAGAAGGGGTTTAGAAATACAACAGCACACATGCAAAGGAAAATATCTGTTGCAGAATAGCTGACTACCCAAACATCCATGTTTCTCTGTTAAGCTGGAATATATAAAGCTGTATATAAAGAGCTATCAAATTATGATGAGGTGCAAAGAAAAGTCTCTCTGACTTAAAAGGCTAACGATGTGTTGTCTCAAGTTTTCATTTCTTCACCCCAGAAATTTCAGTTTGCACCAGAATATGTTTATATTAAATTCCAAAAGCTGCCATTTAAAATAAATGAATTCTAAAAGCTGTCCTTGACACTCAGCATACATACACACAAATGTTACCAGTTAATTCATTTTACAGAATTATGACTTCAATGAACAGCTCTTCAACTCTGAAGAAAGATCAAATCAGATAATAGCTCTAGAAGTGACCCTTTTAACTAGGGACCTCCTCACTTCCTACTCATATGCCAGATTTTTCATCTATATAAACAAATACCTACAGGATTTCATGAAAATGAAAGCATTACAGGCAAATGACATTTGCAACAGAAGAGATATTAGAAACAAAAGTCTGTACAAAGCCTACTTACTTTATTGAAAAGATAAATAACAGCTGCAGGAGCTCCTAGGAAAGGAGAAGGGCAAGGGAAGAGAAAAGGAAGAATGGACAGATATCTCCATAGTAACTACAACTATGAAACTCAGGGGAGAACTTGTCTGAAAGCTGAAAGAAGGATGCTACCAAAGAAAATAGACTGTAATATAACTGGAAAAAAATAAGAAACTTCCAAATAATTTTCCACATGGTCAAAGGTCCCTTAACCTTTAGTTTATTTAATCAGAGCCAAGAACAAGTACCAAGAGAAAAAAGCAAAGAAAAAAAACATAAAATCAAAACATAATGCTGACATGACCATTACTGTACAAATTACTTAACAATAAACATACTGCTAAAAAAACTAAATATACAAATGTTCAGGCTAAGAAGAAAAAAACTATTAGTTTCCCTCAGGAAATTCTGTGCTACTGGATGCAACAATGGAAGAAGAGAAAGGAAAAGCACCACACAAGCATAAGCTAGGTGACATTTGTAAAATTCCTGTTATTATTCTATCCAATACAAGAGACCTGAGAAGATGCTAGAGGAGATATTTACAATACGGAGATTTATATTCCTCAAATTCAGTCCAGACTTAGAAAACTCCTGCAATCCCAATCTGAGATGCTGGTGACATGCACTGACCTATTTCTGAGCAGTATTCATACAACTCCAAGCCTCCGTCATCCATCTGAGAGTCTCAAGACCCAACATCCTTACCTGGAATCTTGATCTGACCCGTAAAAAACATTAATACCCACAATTGCTGTCAGTTTTGGTGAATCAGCAGTAGCCCACATTTTTGTCGTCATTTGCAAGGAACATGTTGGGAATATATTCCTATCACTTATATATTGTCCATATCAGCCACATATATTCCTGCTCTGGAATAAATACTGAACAGGATTTTCTATAGTTCAGTGTATGCCAAACCAGCATACAGTATGAATATAATCTTCAAATGCTTATTAAAAAAAAAAAAAAAACCAAAAAAAAACAACCCACCACCAATACTCTTAAAACTCAGCATATTAGGACACACTTCCACTTTAAAATATTGGAATGGCCCAAACATCAGGCTAGAGTTGTATACCAACAATGGTGTATTTGAATTTAAAAAAAAAATCTTTCCCATTGGCAAACAAATTTGCTTTAAAAAGTGTCTTTTCCAACTATTTCCTGTATCAATTTAGAGCAACCTCTCCCTGGTATTAAAACAATCAACATCTGGCCTATCATATACAGGGATGAGACATGAATTATGTCAATCACAGTTAGGGATGGGTTATCAGGCAGCTGAAGGAGAACAGACAGAACAACAGCAACAACTCCACCTATTCCATCTGGTTTGGAAGCTTCCTTGATCCCTCAGTGAATGAGTCCAAACTCAAGGTCATGAAGTCCTTTCCCTGCAAGTCTGACTTCTGAAAAGAAGGTGGCAGGTGACAACAATAAGTTGGAATTGGACATGGTGTAACATGTCTTAGGTTGCTATAAATCATATCTTCATAATTATTAAATCATTACTCAAGTTGTTTACCTAGCTGCCTTCCCACAAGGTTCAAGTGTTCCCAGATTATTGTACCTTGTTATACCTTTGCATGCCAGATAGAAGAATTCATGTCACAACTTCTGTTTGCTCCTTATGAAAATACTGAAAGAACATTAATCACCCCATTTCTTCCTTTTCAAACTATATACAATGATCTTCTTGACTTGCATTATAAAGCAGGTAATCTGTCTTTTTACTATTCCTCTGCAAATCCACTCCAATGCACTATTATTGCTTTGTTTATAGGGCTTGTTATTTAAATATAAATGTGCAGCACTGAAAATATATTCCAATCATATCAGCATTCCCAGAAGGGGGGCAGGGGGGGTGTTAAAAAAATTATTACACATAAATTTCATTGCCATTTTGGTTTTATTGTGGATTAATGCAGTTCTTCATACACAAACAACTAGTGCAGATTTTCACTGCCTACTGAAATTAGAAAAAAATAAGAGAAGCACCTGGTTGGTAAGTGGGCTTACATTGTGTTGTAGCAGGCAACAGCTGAACACAAATACATTATATAGTGCTCCAATTAGTGAAAAGACTATTCACTAAAAAGGTCCTGGAAAAACACTTTGATATTACGAGCAGTCTCCTGCTTTCACACCCGAGTCATAATACATTGCTCTCTCCATAACCTACAATACCAAGCAGAAATCCCTCACAAACTTACAAATGTGGGAACAGAATTGACCTTGTTTTACATCTTGCATGAAAGGTGCTAAGTCTAGTGCTAAAGAGATTCATTATTAACTATAAAAACAATTTGACAAAGAGAAAAAGAAAAGGAAAAAAAAAGGGGGAAACCCCCCCATCCCTAAGTCCCCTCAACCTTTTGACAGCTCTACTGCAAGAAAGTCCTTTGCAAATCAAGTTGAAAAGGATGTATCACTAAAAGAAACCACTTAAATTAGCAGCTTGCCTAATATGCAAAAGCTTTCCTACCCTTGACTGGCTTTTTTTTTTTTTTTTTTGTGGTGAGGGTGCAAAACAGCTCTGCCAACTTAGCAGCTGTGCAGCCAAGGGAGATCAGCATGCTTGTCTCCCCCTCCTTGGACACATACTCCCACCACCTTTTCATTTGACAAACCTTAACCCTCCTGTAGCTCCCCAATGAGCCAGTTCAGGGAGTTAAACTGGCATCTAAAAATATTTTTTTTTAAAAAGACAAACAGGAGAAAGGAGGAGGCAGCAGGGAGGCAGCACAAGGCAAAGAGCAGGAGCACATCCCATGGGTTGGCCTTGCTATAGTGCACAATCACACTTCTGACTGTCACATGCTTGAGACCGTTAGCAGAAAGCTGCTGTATTAATTAAAGGCCTCAGAAGGTTCCTAATAAGCAATTTCTGTCCAATCTTGCTGTGACAGCTTAAAATGCTACTGCTCCCCAGTGGGTTGTTCCTTTCTCCTGCAGCCAATAGCCCTCCCTTAAAAAGAACTGGACAAAGTACCTTCTCCCAGGAGCTCTGCACACCCTTGGCCCAGTGGGCAATGTCCATCCACTCCATTGAGGAAATTTCCCTGACCCTAATTTTTTCCTAAACTAAGCCAATATCTTTTTTCCCCCCTTAAGACAGAGAATATTCTAGCATTAAATTTTAAAAATCCCCACTTTGAAGTTTAACAGTTACCAAAATCAGTCACCCTCTTCCTGCCTCGCACAGCCCTATATTAACACACCTTTACAATAAAAGAGAAATGCATTTGTACATTTGGCAATTCCCCCTGTGAATTTCTGGGAAGGAGGCCATGTAAATGAGTAGCCACCTGATTAGTAACAGGAAGCAAGCTATAGCCTATTACCACCAACAATCAACATATTATCCCATCAAGTCTGCTCTGCATGTCTCTTCCTCAAAATCTCAAATTAATAAACCAAAACCACTACACTGGGTATGATGGGCAACTCATTGCTGGAAAACCTACAGCTGTCTCTGCACACTGTTATTAATTGCCAGTGGTTGTAGTCTTTGGAGTTGCCCATAAAAATGTACAAGCATCCAGCACAGACATCAAACACCTTTGGCCAGTTGCCTACTATTTTCTCAACTGCAAATCATAGTTGGAAACTGGAGATTCACAACAAAAACATGCAGCTACGTGGAAGCTACACTCCTCCTTCAGCAATAACCTTTTGTTCATTGGTTTTGAAAAATGTGTGATCTTTACACATCGGATGGTGAAGACCACCTGATCTGGTGGTTTATCAAGCCCATATACCAACAGTTTTGTTCATCTCTCACCAAAGCATTGCACAAACCAGGAACTTCTCTCATTTACACGGCAACTAGACAGCAACCCATTGCACAACAGATTCAGTGCAATATGTGAATGCTTGGCTTTTGCCACATGTTAGAATAATGCTGGCACTTTTCACCTTTACTGGCTGAAAGTATTATTTGCTACTTAGCATTACCCCGCTGCTTCCCCTCAGACCTGGCCACTAGTAATACACACAGCTCAGATCAAAGCAAGTGTTTTCCATCCTTTTGAGTGTAAAGGTGTAAACAAATGTAAATATTCTGAAGTACTGAGCTTGCCACAACTGCCACTACCAATCCCCCCCAAACTCCATTTACTCCGTAAGAAGGGCTTACAGTTTTTGGACTTATCTGGAGGCTGTAAAGGGGCAAAGCTGTACATGTACTCCTTTTCCTCTTCACCACCACCACCAGCAGCTGAAATCTGCAGTGCCACAAATACTGTTACAGTAGAAAATTATAGATGTAAAAAAAGAAATGGAGATGGGAATTTTTACATCAGATGCAAATCTGGTTGTGTAACAAGATTCCTCCAGTCCCCAGACAGCAAAGGTATTAATTACTGACTACACACTGACTAATTGGAACCATTTGAAGCCTAACAGTGTCAGGCCACAGCATTCAAAAAACCTGCTCCATCAAACAAAGTATCAAAGTGAGCTTCCAAACAAAATCTGCAGTATTATATTAAATCTGCACACTTTTACCATAACAGCCATCTCCTCTCTTCCACCACAGTGCTCTTATGGCTCTTCAATCAAGCTATGCTATTAGAAAAAGGGTTGAAACCAGAAAATTAATAGATTGATAAACCTTAAGGTGTGCTTGGCTGGGGGTTGTACTTTTGTGTTACTCTGTTTGGCATATCTGTGTGAAATAAGACATACTTGTCAGTGATATCTTCACTGGTCCGCAGCCAGGCTGGTAAGGATTTACCGCCCCCACAGATGCCTGCCAGCACCTACCTATCTACAGCTAAGTTCAGTAACTCACTGGGAGCATCCACTACCTAGTTCTGACCCAAGGAAAATCTACAACAGGGATGACTGGCACAGTGAGACCAGAAGGCAATATTCACTGCT
The DNA here is from genome assembly GCF_024509145.1 of Vidua macroura. NCBI lineage: Eukaryota > Metazoa > Chordata > Aves > Passeriformes > Viduidae > Vidua > Vidua macroura. The sequence continues at coordinate 64,865,257 of NC_071571.1, read as the reverse complement.
AGGAAATTCACCCTCCACTCAGTTTGCTACAAGAATTTAACACTTGCTGCTCATGCATATCTTGTGCATATTGTCTCTGAAACTGGAGGAGTTTGGATCAACTATAAATGCAAACTAAAACCATACACATGCTGCACACATGCATGAATCCCTATTCCCCTTCTATAAGGTGACCTGCTACACACAGTGGGAGAAAATGCTGCCAGGTTAGTCCCTGAACTGATGGACAGGGGCCAGAAGACTGCTAGACACAGCAGCTGGGAAGAGGTAGGAAGAAGAAACTGGGAAAAGACTGCCTCCACAGTACCAGCCTGCCACTACACTGAAGAACTGAAAGGTCAAACCAGAGTCTTAAACTACTAAAGAAACTGGAGCCCTTTACAACAGATTCCCATATTTACTATACTTATTTGCTTAGCACCTCTTTCCATCACGAGTGTGAAATACAGGTGACTTAGTCCTCTAGATGACAAGTTCAAGCTTCTGAAAAACCATTCCTGCCATGCACCAAAAAAAACCAAACCAAACCAAACAACCAAAACCCCAACAAAACCCCACAAGCTATCAAGAAAAAAATAGTAACTTACATATAATGGTTGGTTCAGAGTACATTCCTAAAGCTACAGTCTTTAAAGGTGTATTTTATTACAAGAGTGTCTTTAGTTATACATGCAGCTGAACAGACAACTGAAAAGTTTGATTCTGAAAAACCCTGGGGGAAGACAAGGAGGACATAACTTCTCAAAATTAGGTAAGCTGAGGCAGTCAACCTACAGATTCCATTTCAGTCCCGTTTGCCCCCTCATCATCTTCCTGCACGTCCTTTGTTTATCCAATATTCCTGACACAACTCTTTCTGGGATTGCAAGATAACCTGGATTGAAGAAACATTGCATATTCAGCTAAACAAAACAAAAAGCCTAAAAGCAAGTAAGAAGACAACATAAAAACACTCAACATGCTCCACTACAGCTTAAGAGAAGGAACCCAGAAAAGGTCTGTCTGCAAAGAGGACACTCAAGGAGGAAGAAAAAATAGGTAAAAGTCTGTGTTGAGTGTAAATGGAAACAAAACAAGAAGGAACTCCTTCAGAGCAACAGAAGTAACAACTGTAATATTATTTCAACAGTTCATGATGCTTGAAGAAGTAGTGAAATTATGCCTCGCCTTCCATGAAAGCCAGAAGAAGTTTTTATCTTGGGTCTATGTTGGGCCTGGGCTTTTTTGTTGGTTTTAATCTGAAAAGTACCAAAAGCACTGAGCTCCGTATTACAATGTCTGAACCACCTAGCTGCCTCTCAAGGGTCTGAATTCGCCCAGCCCAAACCTACCAAACACTCTTCCAAAAATGTTTCATCCGGAGTACTCAAGTGCAGTTTCTGGAGACTGGTAATGTAGAAACTCTTCTCATTTCTGAAGCTGGACTGTGCAGGGCACCAGGAGCAGGTACAGCATAAAGGACAAGCCCTCCCACCCTTTGCCAGCCCCAAAAGAGGAAGAGTATGTCCCCTGGTTGCACCAGCAGCTGCCCCTACAACCATACTCTGAACAAGAGATAAAAGGTCTCATGCAGGTTTGAAACGTAGAAACCTGTCAAAAAGCCTCAATTCATCTTCTTCTCGCTATTGTTTTTAATCTCAACCAGCTTCTTGAAGCTACTCATGGTGTGACCCTGCAAGTCATTATGTCAGCGCAGCTGAGGAATGAGGGGACAAACTAAGTGTAGAGGGAAGCAGAAATTCTTTAAGACAATGTGCAAGCAACAGGCTGGCCATGAAATGACGACCATGGTCTCCCAGGATCACACCAACAGTAGATGTCACCTGAACAGCTCAGCAGAAATAATTTTCAATCCTCTGTTGTATCTCACAAAGCCCAAAATCAGAACACAAGTATCTTTGCCCTGAGCAACAGCAGGATGCAATAAGCCTTGCAAAATTTCTACCAGTATGGAAGATAAGATAAATTTTATATTTATATATAAATATAGAATAATATAAATATAAAATAATATAAATTAACATTCTGATATGCCTGATGAGCTAAGTGGGCGTATTGGTTAAAGTCTGAGTTTATTCCAGAAAATATTGTGGGAATCAGGGATGGGAAACACTGGAACAGGAGGGAGTCCTCCTCACCCCATCACGCTTCTCAGAGGAATTATAAGGTCATACAGAAAACAGGGATTCAAACTTTTTTTGTTTGAAAGATAACTGGCGGTGCTATTATTATTATTATTATTATTATTATTATTATTATTATTATTACTATATAGTTCATTTTGGTTTGGAACTAGGATGTGAGAAGTGCGGAGGAAAAAAGGTTGAGGAAGCATTTCTGATTCTCTCTTTTAAGTGGCATTTTCTAGACAGCCTGTTTTCATTCTTACTTCACAGAGATGACAACTCCCAGCCGCCTGCATTCTCAGCATATTTTCTGTAATTGACTGGCTTGAGGTCTATGATTTTAACCCACATTTTGCACATTCAGTGACTTCTAGGAAAGAGAAGGCAGCTTGCTGCAGCAGGATCTCAATGTAGCTCTTTGCAACCAATAGCCACCGCACCACATTACTATGCAGTTCCTCTTCTCAGAAGTATATGTTTAGTCATTTTCTATCTTTTTAACTTTACACAGTTTAATTCACTGAAAACTAAAAATAACAAAAGTTATTTTTAAAAGTAACAGCAACTACTTTAGTGATGCTTTCCTTGAAACTGCACACACATACATATTGACATGGCCTGAAAGGCAAAAGTCAGGAGAGGACACAGTCTTAAGGCATCTAAATTAGCATTCATCCACTGTAAAATAACAACTGTTTTTCCATGCTTTCCAAAACAGCAACAAGAACCATCTCTACCAATGGGAGAAGCAAAGTTTGCTGTATCTTTGCTGTTCATAGAAGGAATCCTTGCTGGAAAACCCATTTATGGTAGGGCAGTAGGTGCAACCATACCCTTTTGATAACATAAAAAACAGTCTTAGACAAAAGGGACAAAGAAGAAAGGCTCTACTTAAATATAATTCACTACTGACCTTTTCCTTGAGGGCCCTTCTTCAAAATCTGAAGAACTAACATCGTTGCTTGTTGAAGACACTTGTGATGCATCGTCCTTCTCATTCTCCAGCTGTTCTGATCCTGGTCCTAATCCTTTAGATTGGCCATTAGTGAGAAGTCCTGCAAACATGACAAAGGAGTAGACAATACTCAAAACCTGCATTGATTTTATAAAAATTCACATGTGACACTTACAATAAAGAGCTGATGCCCAAAGCAACTGTCTCACAAAGAGATAGACTGATAACATTGATTTTACATAGAGGTACTTCAATAAAAATGTGTCTTCTGATTTGGCTAACTCTAACACAGCAATCTCAAATAACTATAATATGAGTGTTTGCAATAGTGTTTATAATCATGTCACATTCAAAACAGGGACACAGCTTAGTCAAATTCATCCTTGTTTTATAGAATTCCTATGACTAGCATAAATGAGAGTATTTTGCATTTATCTGTGGACTGATATAAAATTAAGCTGCCATTTGGTTCAATTTGACATCATCTTGCTCTTCATTCTGGTGCTTCCAACTACTGCAATTTATGATCCTTTGAAAAAAAATCCTAAATCTCAAAGAAGTGAATATCAAATGTCCATTTCCTGACTTTGATTCTTCTGGCCAAGTGTCACTCATCTACAGAAACTCCAGACTGCCAGAAAAAGTAGACAGGGCAGCAAAGGTACACAGGCCACAGCTGCCTTCCCTTTTGTGCCTTTTCTCTCCTGGAGCAATAATACAGCAAGCAGAGTCACACAAATGGAAAACAGCATTGGACCTCTGCAAGCATAACGTTTAACAAATTTTGTGTATTCTATGCCACCAAGTAACTACAATATAATATGACTCCTACGAACAACAGCAGATAGGCAATGAAACCACTCATACTTACGGAAGAATTAAAATAGTAACATATTCTTCAGCAGGCTCTAGGATGAGAGGCAGGAAACAATTTTATTAGTTTACTATCTACTCGATGTTGTAAGAGTTTATTACCAGAAGAGTTGCAGTTTAATCGAGGAGAATGCTTTCTCATCTCTCTACCCAAATGGTTTCAGATATGGCATAAGAAAGTTTTGTTTCACGGCTGTATTTCCTCAGAGACATGCTGATAGGACTTCCCTTCCTTAGCATTTCAGTATTTGTAATTGCACCTTAGAAAAGAAAATGTGGTGAGGAAGGTGGCTTGGGGGGGTGGGGGGGAGGGGCTGTGCCGCCTCTTCCAAGATGAGCCAGGCAGTGAGGCTGACCGGAGTACTGCACTGAAAACACTTACTAAGAATTGCAGTTCAAGAATTTCCATCAGCACTATATCAGTGCCACACCATTTCAGAAGCCAGTTTTCAGGAAAATCACCATCCAGCACCACCAATGGACTTACTCATTGCATAATCAAGCATTCAACCAAGCTCAGCACGAAAGGGACACCAAAGCATAACCAGAGCAAGAGCAAAGATGCCTCCCCCAATGAGCTGCTGCCTCTAAGTCCTGGAAGCTTGGCCACAGCTGAAGCCAAATGTTCCTTCATCACAAGGCCATTTATTCACCGCCCACTTGGCATTATGACTGCCAGCAGGTTCTGAACCTCCCCAATTCCAGTCTAATCGCTCTGATTGCCCATTTTTAAATCCTCATCCAAAGCGTGCATCGTATCTCTCTCTTTTTTTCCTAATCTAACTTTGCTTGTATTAATTCTGAACTACACCAGACTTCTCTTGACTTAGGCTATGTGGGGGCCACATGCAGATTTTGTGTGCGCTGTTTTAAAAACTCCACCTACAAAGCAAAAACATGTTCCAATTTTCTTCTGAGAAAGAGTCAGTGAACTGGTAGCTCAATTTTTTTTCCTAATACACAGCCCACAAAGCATAAGTTGAAACTACACACCAATTTTTGCATTCAATTGTCTCTTATAGCCAGCATAAGACTATGAGGGAGAAGTAAAATGACCCAATTTACATTTTCTCCCTATTTTCTCTCTATCCTTTTGCTATTTCCTTTTCATTAAAGGGATCTCAAACTGTGGCCCACCAAATAAAACAAATTTCAGTATCAGCACATGATACTACAAAAGGGTTTGTAGTGTAAGAACACAATATGACGTGGGTGACAGCATCTCCTTCAAAGCATTCCCAAGGAAATGAGGGCAAACTTTGAAAAAACACTGAACAGATTATATTTCTATGTTGAATTCACCCCCTCTAAAAGCCCTAGTGCCTAAGTTTATTCTTATAGAAGTTTCAACTTTTGCTTTGCATTTTTCCATGAAACCACTGATGATAAAAATTACAATTTTTGAACTCCAGAGAAGTCTAAATCAAGCGTATCATTTGAGGCCTGACACTCAGTAACTTAACTCTTATGGCAGAATTTGATTAGGTTTTCCAAAAGCAATATTTGTTCTGGAGACTTGCCATACGTAAAACCCAGGAACCTAAAGTATATGACTTAAGAAATTCACCTTTCAGGCTGTCAACTTGCATGCACTTGGAAGGCAATTTTTATTCATCCCTTCACCCTGCCAAACCATCAGCTCACTTGGGAGACAAGCATGATTTGTGTTCCTCAAGGAAAAAAAGTATTGGTTTGCCAACCATTATTCATCATAACTAGCACCGTTCCAAGACGCAGTAATATTGCTGATAACTGATGTTAGCTATCGTCCACTGGAACCAACCAAAACAAGTGCCCTAAAGGAGAGGCATAAAACTACAAATGAGAGATACTGATAAATACTGGGAATGGGTGTCATGTTCTACAGGTTTTCAGGGCCAGCATAATTGCAAAATCCACTCTGAAGCGATGAAAGGCACAAAGCAAAGCCTCCTTTCAAGCACTGGAGAGAAAGTACAGGCTGAAGCAGGCTGTTATAAAGTTTATTGCCACTCAATCATTTTTACATCAAATGCATTCAGCTTGCCCCCAGATACCTTTTCCTTCAAATGCCACTCCTGTTATCTCTAACTGCAATAAGCCACATTCTTTACTGCTGTGCATCAACTGGGAGCTATGAAAGGTCTGGAGGCCCCAGGACAGGATTGGGACCCCACAGCTTTGCCAAGTTGTCAAGCTCAGGCACTCCTGTCACCATTAATGAGTTGGTGCCAGTGCAGTGGACAGGACATACAGGTCTGCTTGGTGCACTTAAGGAGCATCAACCCATGTGGGTCTGACTCTCCAACACCAACCAACCACACTACAGGATGCAGCAGGCATTCATATTTCTTAAAAGCTGAGTACTACAGTTGTGTATGAATATAAAGAGAGAAAAGCAGCTGAGTGAGAAAACACTCTTTTGCATAGTCTGGAAAGCTGAACCACTCCAAGGAGTGGCTACTTGACAGCACTCAGCAACAGTTAAGGAATCAGCAAGCCCTCAAGAGCCAAATCAAATCAAAGGGACAAACTGTTCCTCTACTGCTTTTCTATGGTTGTGCCTTTCAACCTCTAAACCATGATGCCAGCAAGCCCTGGCTCCTGTCAAAGCCCATGACATTCTCAGCTGCTGAAGAGCTGGCAGAGGCTGCCTGTCCCTTGCCCACTAGGCTCATCTCAGCCCCAGTTCTCACTGCCTTCTCCCCTGGCAGCTGGACTCATAACAAACCACCAGACCTGAATAACTAGGCAGAATAAATCAGGGTTGATAAAAATAAGACTTTATTCCTGTAATAGAAAATGTTTGTTTTAAAAGTCAAATTAGATTTAGGGAAGAAAAAACTAAACCTCATTAAAATTAAATTTGAAAGTACAGCAACTTGCATTATAAGTCAGTGTAGGATTTCATATATTAAAATTACTTACATGAAATAATAATTTATATATACAGAGAAGCATATTTGCTGCCAAAGTTTAAAAAGAACTTGAAACACTGAACGGTTCAAAGTCACTGAGTAAACACTGCCTTAATTAAGTCAGTAATAATGAATTATTTAATTAAGTCACAATACAGGAACTCACATATCAAATGACATCTATGTTCCCTTAATACACTGTTCTGGTTCTAACTGATCAAGACTAGATGCCTTCAGAGAAAGGCCAATTACTAATTCCTAATAATTAAAAAGAGTGGCTTAAAACCAAACCATGGAGATCTTAACATCCTCTCTAAAATGTATCTTAGTCACATAAATGTCAACTTCACAGTTCTGCTGAATTTGTTTTTAAACTTCCACAAATGCTGCAATACCAAATCACAGTTTTAGGTACAGGCTGCTTAAAAAAAAAAAAAAAATTCACTTCTCGGTATTGAGAAAAAGCAGCAAATGTCACTTTTTCATCTACTCTGTTACAAGCCAGAGAAAGAACAAAAGCCCTTTCTGCATACTAGTCATTATTACAGAGACTTCTATCACCTCCTATTTATTTGCCTTCCACACTGAATGTTTTCCATTCTGTCTGTGGCTACAAGTTTGTTTGTTTTTTCACATGCAGGAAGGGCTCTGCTATGAGAGCTGAGCCGTACCCTCTAGGGTGATCCACACAGAATACGGATATTATGGCTTTACAAGCTGCACACAGCGTGCTCCCTCCTGCTCCCGCTGCAGCTCACCACCCCCTTTGCTTCTTGGCTGTAGTTGTTAGCTAAGCAGAGGGCTTGCTGATCCTACCCCAGCAACTGGGACATCCTGCTCACCAAAACCAGTGTGTAAATAATAGTTAAATCTGCTTAAATTAGCTTATTACAGGGGCCTTGTGCTGACTCAAGTGGATTGCTTCTCATAAGAGCCTAGCAAGTAAGACAACTATTCCAGCACAGGCAGGGCTTCATTTACATTGGTACACATTTGCTGACCTTACTGTTTTTAGTGATACACACACACTTTTAGCAGCAATCTACAATTCTTCTCAACCCTTATTATGATCTAACTCATCTCTGGTCATCTGGAGAGATGAACAGGCACATGCAGGACAGGTTTTGGGAGCATCTGAAGATGTGATGCAAAATCCCAATACCTGGGAACACACCGTACAATAAAACATGATTTTAATGATAAATGCACAGAAGGAAAACTGATGGGGAAGAGAGGAGCAGAAAGAAGCAACATTAGAGAATATAGCAAAAATGTAAGGGAGGGTTTGGAAGTAGTTGGTTTTAAAAATAGATGAGATGGCAATTACTGGTATGTTCTTCATTATTAAAGTTACTGAATAATCAGGAAACCAAAGGAGAGCATCTGAGCAAATTTCAGCATCATGTGGTTAGTTAACTAAGTGGTTGGGTGAAGAGACTTAACCAATGTTTCCAAAACACTATTTCCACATCATTTACTCTAATGCCAACAAGGCATCTCAGCATGAACATTTCCATGTTCTTTCAATAGAGCAACACCTAGTTTAGCTCACTGTTTCCCAGTCCTAAGGAAGCTTAGGGGAAAAAAATGCATTCAATTGTATTTCCAGTCAGTTTCCACAGTCAGAGGCAACCCACAAAGCCATTATGTTAGGAAAATCAGCAGTCAACACCCCATAAACACAAGCCAAAGATATCAAAACCATTAAATGACCTAAACAAAGACAATTTCAACATGACCGTATTCACAGCTTTCTGTATCAGATAACATCAGAGGGTCCACAGTCCAGAGGACACATCCTGCAGATCTCAACAATATGTGAAATGTGTAACTCTGCTCCTGGGTGTTTCTTGACTATACAGGGACCCTCTCTTCCCACTGCCAACAGATTCTGGGTTGGTTTCCCCCTGGCAATCCTTTCCTGCATTCCTCCCTGATCCCTGCAAGCTGAACCGCTCTGGGCTGGTTGAAAGTCCAGTTTCCAGGGCAAGCAGCAAAACAAACACAAGTTACAGTAAGTTAAAAAAGGGATTTACTCAAGACAGCATTCTCACCATGCTAGGATGACAATGTTCCTTATGAGAGCATGTAATAAATAGCAGGGATTGTATAGGCATGGAGCTAAAGCTCTGTTCCCTTATGGAGTAACATGCCTGTTCAAACTTCAGCTGTGCATTCTTGGGAGTTGTACAGGAAAGTTTCGTTTTAAAGTATTAGTGATATTTTCTTTCTGCAACATCCCATTTAGGAGAGCTGACACAAAAGTTACAAAGCAAAGGGTTTAACTGCAGTGTTATAAAGTCTGAAGGTTAACCATCCCACACCACGGCCTGGAAGTTTAGCACCACCTGAAAATGGACAAACTCTTGAGCATAACCACACCGTGGAAGACCACCAACATGAATTCTATGCCTAAAGTACAGAGAGGGGAAAAATTACTATCTTAATCTCTTTAAATATTTACTCTGACCACCTGTTTCACAGAGGTACAGAATGTTTCACACATATTCTATACAGAAATCAAAACCAGCAATAGACTGGTGTCTCACATCCACCTCTTGCTTTCCTTCAATCTTGTAGATATCACCTACCTAGACTTTAGTATAGTCTTTCACACCATTTCCCACAATTTTGCTGGAGAAACAAGCTGCTCAAGGCTTGGACAGGTGCACTCTTTGCTGGGTAAAAAAAATGTCTGGATGGCTGGGCCCAGAGAGTGGTGGTGAACAGAGTTACATCCAGCTGGCAACTGGTCACCCGTGGTGTTCCCCAGGGCTCAGTATTAGGGCCAGTCCTGTTTAACATCTTCACCTATGACCTGGGCAAGGGGAGTGAGGACACCCTCAGTCAGTTCACACATGACACCAAGTTGGGCAGAATATTGATCTGCTGAGGGTAGAAAGGCTCTGCAGAGGCATCTGGAGAGGAAAGCTGCCAAGCAGAGAAGAACCTGGGTTGACACCTGGCTGAACAAGAGCTAGTCTGTGCCCAGGTGGCCAAAAGGCCAACAGCACCCCGGCCTGTATCAGCCAGGATGATACCTGTGTGTGTATAATGTGGCCAGCAGGACCAGAGCACTGATTGTCTCCCTGTACTCAGCACTGGTGAGGCCACACTTTGAGTGCTGTGCTCAGTTTTGGGCCCTTCACCACAACGAAGACATTGAGGGGCTGGAATGTGTCTAGAGAAGGGGAATGGAGCTGGGGAAGGGTCTGGAGCATAGACCTGATGAAGAGCAGCTGAGGGAGCTGGGGCTGTTGAACCTGGAAAAAATGGAGCTCAGGGGTGAGCTTATTGCGTTCTACAAGTGGCTGAAAGGAGAGCATAGCCAGGTGGGAGTTGGTATCTCCTCCCAGGCAACAAGCAATATGACAAAAGGAAATAGCCTCAAGCTGTGCCAGCCATGTTTAGAGGGATATTTGGAAAAAAATTCTTCATGGTAGAGGGGGTCAAGCACTGGTCAAGCTCAGGGAAGAAGTTGAGGGAGCATCCCTGAAGGTATTTAAAAGATGTGTATATGTAACACTTTGGAACATGGTTTAGTGGTGGATTTGGCTGTGCTGGGTTAACACTTCAACGTGATTACCTTAGAAATAATTTCCAACCCAAACTATTTTGAACTACAGGGAGCTACAGTTTCTTATAAGCTATATCTTTATATAAAGTTTATTTGCATAGCATAATTAATTAACTGTTTTCACCATTTTTCGTAACAGACAACTAGCTGCAGTGCAATACAAATCTACATTGCATTGTCTGTAATCCTAAATTTGACTTCTACCAAAACCACCCTTTACACACTAGACTGTGTGCTGAAACACTACCAAAATCTTGGTAGACATGTTAAATAAATACATTAATCATTTGATGCTAAGTTTAAACACACCGCTATCTCTAAAACATCTGCAGTCTGCATTAATCAGTACACCGTACTGAGTTACTGTATTTAGCTGTTGTATAGCTATGCACAAAAGATAATTTAGTTTTATAGTGCAAATGCCATCTGTCACATTGTCACAGCATGACAAGGTATCACATTACATATTAAACAGACAACATGCTTCAAAAATAAGGCCTATTTTCATGCCCTGGTTGTCTCAGAGACTAAAGAACGGGGTTTTCATGATAGTAACATAATTTAAAAACAAAACAAACCATATTTTTCTCTGGGATAAAAGATATGAATTCCCTGTCCACTTTTTTTAGGATAGTTGTCATAAAGGCTATTTTCATCTAATTTGGTAATGCAAGACCACAAGAATTTTCTGCCTCTAAATAAAAAAGCCACAGCATGAAACCATCATTGTTTATGCCACACTATCCTCTGTGCTGCCACCATGATGGCAATTAACAGTACGTGGGCTTTTCAGATGACAAGCCACTGGACATTAGGTTGATTGTGGTACATAACAGAGCATATGCATAAAGCAGTACCACTATGCCAAAGACTGTTAGCAAATAGCTTGTACAGTCTTCATAACTGACTAGAAGAGTGCTTTTATATGTAGATATACTTCATTCTTATGGAAGCCAAGCATGAATGACATTACAGTACAAGATGTGTTTGTCAGCCTGTCAAAAGACCAGATCACCAAAGAGAACTGATTAAATAATACAGGTTGAAAGAAGCTCCTTACTCCCATTACAGCTCCATCCAAAACCACTATTAAGCAATCAAAGACTTTTTGTGACTTTGTGTCCTGCACGTTAGTCCATTACCCGTGTTAATTGAAATTAACTGTTCTGCTGTTTCCACACAACACTTTCTAGGGTGTTTTGTTTTCATCTGGGGGAATTTGAATTGAGGTTGGGATCCTATTAAACTATAGAAACAGGAATACAACAGTCAAAAATTAACCTAATTTAACTCTGCCAGGAAACTAATATGGCCTCTGCCAGGCCATATTACATAGTTCAAGCCCCATTTTTATTTATGAAATATGCGCCTGAAAGAAATTTAAAACAAAAGAAATCAATAAAGCACCCAAAAAATGCCTTCCAATGTCTGCGCTGTATAAATAGGGAAAAACCTCCCCTGATACTTGTCCATACTTCTGTTATTATAGGTTTGGGGTTTTTTTTAAGAATTCAAAGAGACACACTTCTCTGATTAAAGACATTTATCCACTTGTAAGAATACAATGAAAACTCTGAACCTCTCATTCCTCCAAGTAAACACATGACCTCTTCTGGCACTTTATATTTTATAGGGGCAGAATGGAGGCCATAGCCTCCATGATGGTGTGGCCTGGATGAGGGAGGGAACAAGATTAACAAATAGGCTAAGCAGAGAAGTAGGTGTTCACTGACAGGTGGAAGAGATAGTAGCGGTAATGCTGACCCAAAAAAAGCTGAGGGAACAAGCTCATCTCTCTTAAACTCCCTTCCTACAAATGCAGACAATTAAGTCATACCTTAAAATCACAAATGGCTACTCTTGGATTTTTCTAGTATTTTTCCTAATTTTACAGAGGGGAGGCTGGGGGAAAGGAAACCTAAGGAACGACTGTCCTCCAACCCAAAAGCCAGAGCTCTCCTGAATGAAGCAGAACAGAGAAGTGGAAAGAGAGCTGATGATCACCACCCTACTGTGTGTTATATTGTACCATTGTGCTACTGAGCTCCCACCAATTGCCCCTGGAGCTGTATGATAAGGGGAAAGCAGTAGCATTTCTGGTAAATTGGTGCCAGGCTGTGTAAAAACTATTGAGTTTTGACAAACAAACACAGTCAATTTTATGGTACCATAAACACTCCCTTTTAGCACCAGGGAAATAAGCACCATATACTCTTCCTGTACTTTGACAAGGAATCACACTATTTGACGCACACAACTCAAATCCACCTCAGTCCCACAGCCTCCTTTGACTGCAGTCAGAAAGCTTCAAAGGAATAAGGGGACTTGAAATGCAAGCTACAATGCAAGCTTTGATGTTCAGATATGTAGTCGGAAAAGGCATGAAGCCTTCAGCAGAAAACCAAGAACACCAACACCAGGAAGAGAGCTTGGTTAGGATGCAGGGACCTGGACTCTATCCAGATGCAGCCATCACCAAGCAGGTGCCCCCTGGAGAGGCCACCTCCTCTCCAGGCACCTCAGCTCACCCAGCTGTAAAATAAAAGCGGTGAGTTCAGCTTCCACAGTGAAACACAGGGAGGGGTACGGACAGTAACCATGACCTGAGACACAGGACTGGTGTTATTCACATCCCTCAGTGATGTGAGATTTTGCGTAGAATTTGTTGTTGGACAGAGTGGCTTTATTTCTTGAGTAAAGTGCCCTTAGATTTGCATCTATCCTATAAGACACCTTCTCTCATATGCAACATGGAAACAGAGTCAAACATGCATTTTATTAGAAGTTAAAGACACAAGCAGGTCCACAAAAAATATAATTTATCTCCATTTAGTTCAAGAATATCAGCAACTGAAATACCAGCATAACCACTGAGAGAGAGAAAAGTCTAAGTTGTTAGGTATTAACAAAATTATCAGTGAGGCACAAATAAAGTCTTTGGTTTTTATGCCAAAACCGTCATGTCTTTTTTATCTTGCCTTTCTTGGGGAATTTTACAGCTGAATGGAAAACCACTGGGGTGATGCCCCATGGGAGAGAGTAAAGAAATACTGCATTATACCTGTGAAAGAAATAATTTAGTTTTTAAATGTTTTGTTCTTTCCACCTTTTTGTTTTGTTTTATCCATTTGAGAGCTATTTGGAGAAAAGTTACTGACTCTATTTCCAAAGTATTTTTACTTGTCCTTCACAAATACCCCCATGTGAGGGAAAGAACATGGATGACATTGCAAAATAAGAATTAAGTAAAGCAAGCTAATCACTATTTCACGTCTTTGTCACACATGTCAATAGGTGAGGGCAATTCCTTCCCTTCCTGAAGCACTTTTACAGAGCTAGCTTAACTGTAATATACCATAGCAGTCCCATTTTTCAGTCAAGTTATTTCCCCCTACCCCAGCATGCATTTAGCCTCTTCCAGTTTCAGAGTTAAGCTTCCACTAGCTATGGATGGACAAAGGAACAATAAATCCACACTTCAAAAATATCCATACCTTGGCACCTAGGGACTAGACAGATTAGTAAAGATGAAAAAGAAAATTAAAAAAAGACATTCTGATATTTTAAGTAACATGAGAAAGAAAGCTATGCCAAGAGCATGTCTCTAGACAACAGCTATTCTACACTGGAAAGTAAAAATTAGCAATTGTGTCTCCACAGAGTATAACAGAAGGAGGAAGAAAGAAGGTGAAGGCAAACACAGCGAAGCAAGGAAGAGCCTGCTAATTGGAAGAAAATACAACCTATGAATGTGCAAATAAAACAACAAGGGAAATAAAAAGACATGCAATGTCTCAGTAACAATGAATACTTGTGAGCCTGAAAAGGAAGAAATGTGCTGCTAAAACCCAGAGGCTTAGCAAGGCTCGGCTATATTTGTTAGGATTTCTAGGAAAACCTTACAGATTGTGTAATTTGGAAACTGCATATCTGCATGAAACTGGGAACAACAGCAAAGCAGCATCTTGATGAACACTTGCTACGTGCTTTTCCTCTAATGAAGCACAGTACCCAGTGATCTGTGGTGAGGGATCACACGAACAGGCCAGGCTTACTATCTGGGCTGATGGAGATGGAGAAAAGCCCATTTCTGGAACTGGTGTCCTGGACAGCCACCATCTTCCCTAAGAAAGCAGCAGCAGGCAGGGGCCAGGCCAGCCCTCTGCTGCAGTCTTTGGGGAAGCCTGAAGAGCTGGCAGCAGAACCTAAGAATGCAGCATAGTTCTTACCTAGCATCCTCACTCCCCTGATGGACTGGGACAGCCCTCCTCCATTTGCAAATGGAGCAGCAAGAACAGAGAGCCCAAGTTACTTCTTTCTCACATAAACCAAATTAAATAAAATTATCAGAGACATAAATGTATGGCTTGGCTTCTACACACATCTCAAAAGTTAAGAAAACAGCAGATTCTGAAAGAGTAGAAAGGCTCCAGCACAGCAGTGTGCTCTAAGAAAAAGGATGGGGAAAAGACGAGAACTGCCAGAAAGCCCTTTTGGGGAGGTTATCCTCTGCTTAATTGTCTCCAATTCTGCGCCTCTGTGACAAAAGCTGTGAAAAGCAAACGCTGAATGACATACTTCTAATTGCATAGTCCCATTTGATATTTTAATGCATGTCATTGAAGATTTGCCTTTCATGACTTTTGCCAGGAGCATGGGCACCCCTCCAGACAGATAGAAATTTTTTTCCCCTTAACATGACATGAGTGATGAGGATCCTGTTTGCTGCAAGAATGCACAGCCTGTCGATGCAGCAACAGTGATTGTCCCATGCAGCAAGCAGATACGAGCATGGATTCAACCCTCCCTTCACTGGAGGTACTCTGAACTTTCAGTCAAAAAAAAGGACAGAAAAAGTACGCATCCCGTCCTGGGAAAAATTAGTCGAGCTAAATGAATGTATTCTACATGAACTCAAGTTACATATGACAGATACTTGAATTAAACCACTTTAATTACTTTTGCTCCACATTTTCAATAACTTTTTAGTGAATATGCCCTCCCTAACTCTCAGATCATCCATCAGTCAGCTCCAGGAGTCAAGCTGTCAACCTCTTTTGCTGACAAAGATTATTTTTTTTCCTCTGGCATGTCACCTCATTCTACTAAGCACCTGAATTATGATCTCTGAGTTCACAGCAATTAAATATCCACTGACTTTAAAAGAATAGGTCACAGACACTTCTAACGTAACACCCTAGCCTCTTCAGCACCATGGCAGACAGCCCTCCCCTGGTGCAGGAGGCCAGGGCAGTCTGGTTGGACTTCAGGCAGGGAGGGAGGCTGCCTCCTGCAATGCCTGGGATGCTTCGCCAGGGATGCATCGGCACTGCCTGCAGCCAGATCTCAAATTTCCTGCCAGCCTGAGTGCTCACATGTCTGTTCAGAGCCTTAACACAGACTTGACAACCAGGCCAGCATAAGGTCTTGTGACATCCCAGAAAGAGGGAGGGGAGAAAGCTGCCTGAGCAATTCTCAAACATGTTTTTTAAGCTGTTGGTTTTAAAGGCTTTTGTTTGTAACCCTAAATGTCATCCACGATGCTCAGCACCTCGCTGCTAATAGGGAAAGGGAGCTCTCTTCAGGGGAAAACCAGAGCTGCTTTTCCTGGCAGAGAACTCTTCCCCTTGGTACCATCAACCCAGCATTTATTTCCTTTCCTTCACAGAAAGTATCTACAATGTATTGTAAAGCAACATAAAAATTCAATCACCTGGAAAGCTCACAAAACTCAGCCTTTGATCTTTTAGGGTGCATTCCTCCTTGTCATTGGTTTCTTATCTATCTTGCTAAATTGATTATAAGAATATATTCTTTAAAACACTTGACATGGTTCTAACACATGAAACAGCAATGTAGTAGTCAGAGAAAGGTATTTTTTTTTTTACCATACAGTTAAGTAAACCTATTTCATCCATATTTGCAAAACCAGGATGCTTTACAAAAATACAAATCAAAAAAATCCACCTATCTTACTGTGAAATCTGTCACATATCTGTATTTTTCTCTTTTGAGGGGAAGGGATTTTTTTTTTTCTTTTTTCTTGTAAGGGCAGGCAAGTGAGTAGTATCATTTCCTCACTTTTTAAAATTAAAGGTCAGAGGAGTACACTCCGTGCTGGAGATGAAGAACTGCTCTGCTGTTGCACTCAGTCCCCTGTAATCTGTTTGCAGGGCTATTGTCAGAGGAGAGGAGGCTTGTGACAGTAAAACATTGAGACCAACTGCAGCAAACTGAAAGCACAAGTGCAATAGGAAAGCCTGACAAAAATGAACAAATTGTTCTGCTATGGGTGCGCACGTCAGCGATGACATTTCACCTCTATTTGAGAACGGAGCCCTTGCCTAAGGTAGGGATTCCAACCCATTCCCATGCAACACTGACAGCAGTGGCAGAGGTTGGCGGACATCTCTCTGATGTACCGCAGCCACCTACCTGCTGGGAACGTGCAATGGAAAAGTACACGCCAGGAAATAAATCTATAGCTGCAAGATGCTTAGGAGAAATCCCTCCCAGACCAGATCCAGCACCACAGTGACTGGAGAGCAGGTGAAGGGATAAAGCAGGAGGATCCTGTGCTCAGCCGTCAGCTGAGCTCCGAGGATCTCACTGCAAGAATGGCACACAGGCCAAAGGCATCGGTAATGCCAACTCGGCCACCTGACACACTGTACATGGAGACCATTCCAGTTTTAATTGCGGGGACAACAACTGATTCTTGCCAGGATTATCTCTGCAGATCTCTGAAGCATCAGCACAGGAAACATCAATGCTGTAACAGCCTTTAAGAAAAGGCTCCTCACAAGCCAAGCAATTTCCATCTCTATTTGCAGCTCTTGAGACCAGCAGCTTAACCTTACTTTCACCTCCCTTTTGTGAGCTCTACAGGCAAACCACAGGGGGAAGAGATGAGAGCTGGGGTAGGGGGGCAGCCACTTGAAAACCTGATGCTGGAGAGAAGGCTTCTGAAATGTTAAGGAGACTTCCCGACAAACCAGCCCCCAGAGGAGTTAAATTCCACCACCACGAAACATTCTGCTGCTATTAAACAGCTTTTTTTGCTCATGTTTCAGAGCATCAGAAGAGGAAGTGAAACAGCATTAGCTGCTTCCTGACTTAATAGAAACCTTTGTACAACCATCAACACACACTTACATAGTCAAGACTATACAGTGATGTGCATTGAATTATTTTATCTTTCCAAATAAGCAAAGGAGATAAAATACTATCTTGCAATTTTTAAAGAATACTGTTTCCTCCTCCCCCAACCAAGAACTCATTACACAGAATGTTCATTTCATGCATTGGTGTAATTGAAGGCTAACATCCATTAGCATATTTCTTGTTTTAAATACAGCATCAGAGAAATGGGAGTGAGGGGGTGGGAGGTACATGCAGTGGAACAGCATAGAAATATATGTTAAAGAGGTAAATGAGCTTTCAAAATATACTCAAGAGGCTGTGAGTATGCTGAAGTTCACTATTGTATCACTACAATAAAAAAAATACCCTGATCTAGGGCCAAAAGTGCATTATTGATAGTCAAAACACTGCCTAACTCTATTTCAATATGATGTGACAACACTGGAGGAGGAAAAAAGACAAATGGAATCTCTCTGTACATTCACAGTACCCTGTGAATAAAAAGCCAGAGAGACATTTAAACTGAAACAGTTCAAACACAGTCTTCCTGGAGTTAGAATATTCCCACCCTACAATGTTTTTCAAGCTTCAAGGACTATTAAATAGTGTTAATGTTAAGCAAGCATTTAGCACTTCATATGTTCAGAGTGGTAACAGACACACTCACACCCACCAGCACCCCCTCCCCCTCCCCCAAGAAAAACCCCACTGAACAAAAGGCAAAAGAATTCTCCTTGTTCCCACACGGGGCAATGCTATAGCAACATTCATCCTGCAATTGGAGAAGACAGACACATCCCGTGTGGTGGGATGAAGCAGAGAGGATGGCATTGAGTACACCCTGAGTACTGGAAATACGTTTTGAACAGAGAACGATGGACCAATCTAATGGGAAAGCAGCACTGACAGCCTTTGCTTCTGTGGACGTTCAGGACACCCAGTTAAAGCTAACTCCCATGTAAAACTGTTTATTAGTAACACCAAACAGCTACACAGTAAGGGTGAGAACCAATGGGAACAAATCCAGTATTTTAAACATACCATCCCCCACAAAACAAATAAACTAACAAACATAAAAACCATCCCCTTTAATCATAAAAAGAAAATGTATGACTAGATGAAAATGGAGAGTAGGATGCAAGAAGGAATGAAAGGCAAATTTATTTTTCTACTGCCATGTATAATCAGGAAAGGCTTTGGCAGAAGCAAGATTTATATAAGTGGACCATAAAATAATAGGTTAGACTTTCTACATTTAATTGCTTTCCAGAACTAAAATCTGCCTCAGAGATACTATAGAAAATATTTTCAAGCCAAAAAAAAAAAAAAAAAAAAAAAAAAAAAGTCATTGGGGACATGAAAGACTCATTGTTTTTACCAAACTTTATATGTCAACACATACACACGCATTTCAAAAAACCTTACCTCCCTTCTGAGACATTAAATCCACACAATGTTTCTTGGAGAGGGTAAAAAGAAAATGTAGGTCAAGATGTTGAGATAGGGATTGCTTCTGAAAGATGAAAGCATAAGAGGACTAAGCTTTCATTCCTTATGTTTCTTTGAGATTTCAAACAGAGTATTATTTGATAATGGGTCCTTTCAGAAAATTGGAATTTAATATAGCTAATTATAAGTTAGAAAATTAATGTACAGTCAGTACTCCAACAGAGCTGGTATACCATGCTGATGCTTTTTACCAGCATGTCCCCAGTGCTTATTATAGATCTTTTCTCCAAATACTAAGACCAGTCTGTTCTCACATTAGGCTGGATGGCCCAGGAGTTGCAGTGGAGGAAAAGAAAAAAGAAATCTCCATGGCTGTAACACTGAGCCTGCAGCAAGCGGCGCGGCATGGCATGGCATGGCATGGCATGGCAACAGACCCTCACACTTCAAAGGAAGCCCAGAAAATAAGAGGATAAAGACAGAATAAAAAACAAAAGTAGCTGTAGAGGAAAAGTTCACTGAGAAACAGCAAAACACCTTTTCCTCCTTCCAATTAAAAAGGCTGTCAACAAATATGAAGAGCTCAGATAAACAGAGAGGGAGTACTCCTAATTGTCCAGTATTAACATAGAAGTATCTGAAAATTATTTGTCCTATGGGCAATCATAAGCTAAAAATCCTGACCTACATTTCACAGAGAGCAAGGGGTATAAATAGGAATATCTCTCACGACAGGCACTGGCAGCAGACGCTGCTAGATTTGGACGAGGAACAGTTTCTCTGTAATTCTGAAGGAAGCCATATATCAGTGTTTCAAGGACTTACGCAGGTTCTGGATGCTCTGTTTTTAGAGACAGCACAAATGTGTCCAGCAACATGGTTCTGCACATAGATGGCTAGCAAATACAGCAAAACTGCAACTTAAACTTAAGTTTGGACTTGAACATTGATCGTACTTTAGTGAATTTTGAGAGGCAAAATGTATATTGTGGGAAACTCTTGCAATCCATGAGGTTCCAGCAGCTTTCCCTTTGTTCTTCACTGTAGTTTCTGACTAAGAGAGCATATTTCTTTAAGTTCTCACATGAGCTCTGTGTTGAGGTGTCTATCAGAAGGGCCATACACCAGTTTTTCCTCAAAACAGTATCTACAGTCAGTTGAGCTGCAAGCTTTGGAGTGGGGGTGGCAGGGGCAGAGAGAAATGTGTGCACTTTTAAAACAGAAGTTTCTTACACCTTAGCAAATGAATTCTGCTGAAGTCGTATTTTCATTTGGCATGTCCCCACATGGTTTTAGAGCAGGACCTGTGTAAGTAGTGCTACCCTCCAAATAATCTTCTGCGCTTGAAAGGCCACATCACGACAAAATCTGCCCCTTATAGAGGGCATCTCCCCCCTTCTCATACTGCAAAAATTCCCCAAATCCTGCTGAAATTGCCACTACTACCTGCTCCCAAACCTTAGGACTAAGAACTTCCTCCTTGGAGCTTCATAACAGCATTCAACTTTAGAGCAAACAGACACACCAACCAAAAGCTCAGTGAGATCCCTCAAAGGTCAGGAGGGCCATCAGCCACAAAAAAAACCCTGAAAGTTGTTTTCCTAAAACCTCGGTAAGATTTCTGAGCCCTTTGTCTGTCCTGGCAGAATCTCTCCTGGAAAAAGGAAAGCACAGACTCAAGAGCAGACACTTTTTCACAAGAGAGAGAGTTTCTAAGTTTCCCTGCAAATCTAGTTTTCACAAGACTCTCCCCAGTGGGTCCAAAATTATTTGAAAGGGTTTAAATAGAAAATAACTGAGCAATTAAAATTTTGATCCAGCCAGATGGCAATCCAGCACCATCTCGATATCCAGTTATGCCAGAGAATCTGAAAGTCTGCAAAACCTTCCCCGTAAACCCCAATATTCAAGTTTGCAGGAAGTTTTTAAACCCATTTTTCTAATCAGTCAACTATTTCTAAAAGGTCTGCTTTCCAGACTGTTAATGGCAGAAGCCTAGGTGGTTTTCTGTGCTAAGCAATGCCTTAACTAATGGCCCATTTATTCTAGTTTATGAGCAGAGTACTTGTATATAACCCTGTGTAATGCTGTGGATGTTAATCAACCTTCATGACTTTGCATGCCAGTTTTATTGGAGCGCCTTCCATGCTGGCATAAAGGGGACTTTGTACCAAACAGTCTTCCTCTAGCCTAGCAGAGATCAGCATCAGTTTGCAGTTCAAAAACCTCTTTTTCACAAAAAATCATATAATCTTCAATTCTGGTCTCTTGTTAATGAGTCTTTAAATATTCAAGGACAGCACCATACTGTTCCAAGGTAATCCATGAAAGAGTGCATTTAGATCTACAATTGCAAATGAGCTGTGTTTATCTACTTAGATAAGACAGCCTTGTTCATTTCAATTAGAGAAGGTCAGTTCCAGGCAAATGTAAACTGTCGTTTGAAGTTCATCCCTGCAGGACAATGAGATGAGGTACTGCTTCTGCGACAGGTTTCCATCTAAATAAAACTTGACAACTAGTCCCTAACCACAGACCTCGTTGTTGCACAAAAGGCCATCTTCAATTGATTTTGGGGAGGGAGAGAAGAGCAGCAAAAACCTATGCTTCAAGAAGATCTGGAATTCAAGCCACATTCCTGTAACTTCTATCCCTTATTCATGACTTCCACCTGAAGGTAATTGCTGCTGACCTCCCAAGATGCAAAGAGGCAGAACAACTACTCTAGAAAGCAGCAGATTTTATTATCTTGGCAAAACAGACTTATTTGCTTACTGCCCCATCAAATAGATTGTCACATTAAAGAGAAAGGTTAGGTGTCTTCTCCTTGGAAGAGGAACAGCATTTTTCTAGACAGACACAGGACCTGTGGTTTCTAGACCACCAGAACCAAGAGGAGGGAAGAGAAATTAAGTTCTGCATGCAGACTGTGTAACAGGAATATGCTTCTCCCCAGCCCCAGCCCACTCCTGTATCAATCTCAGATTTGTGGCTCCATGCAATCTTATCATTACCTTCTGGCATATGGAGCCACGGACTGAGAAAGAGCCTGAGGCTTTGAAACAAGATCTCAACATCCCAGAAGGGAGCAGGGGTCAGGAAAAAACAAAACGGGATGAAATTGCTCTTCAGCCACCTCCATCCGATACACCTGTATGTGAATGTGGTAGTACAACCCAGATGCCACTTCTCAGTGAGAAAATATATAGATAGGAAAGGACACACTTCTATCATTGCACCCTCTTGATAACATTGTGACAGCATTTCCACCCAGAACAGAAAGAAATTTCCCATGTTGCGAAGAAAGGAAAAAACTGTACTCCTTCTGTGCCATTTTCATCACTTTTAAGCTTCTTTCAATCCATCCACATACACAGGAGGCGTAACTTTAAAAAACTGGGGTGCTTGCAGAACATCTTTAAAAACAGTTGGCCATGGAACACTCACCTTTCACAGCACCAGAGACAACAACCACTGTCTGATGGAGGTATTTTAGGGAGAACCTGCTTTTGAGACAACCCAGCTGGAAGAGAGCATGTCAATATGCACTTTAGCTCTAAAACATCTGTTTACATACATGCACACAAAGACTAAGAAGAAGCTGAACTGAAATATTTTTGAGGTCAACCACTACAGAAGCTGAGTGAGGGCTGAAAGAAGGAGGAGAAAAATGCAATTAAATTCTGGTGTGGTCTTTAGGCATTACTCGGAATGGCTGGCTGAAGCTGCCAAACCTTTAGCAGGAAAAGTGGCTTATCTCCTGGCTTCCCAAATTGTACCAGAGGTCAGCTGATGAGGTTTCAGGAGTTTGCCAGCTCCATCCCTCTGTGGGATCTTTGGCACATTGCTCCAGCTGGGCTCTTTCCAGCTCTTCCCTTTTTTCCATTTTAGCGTATAGCTTGAATAAAGAAACAAGATGAAGGCTTTCAAAGATAACGCAGTCTTTCACAAACAGATGCAGAACAAAGCACAGGAAATTCTGAGCAAAGTAAAAAATGAATGTTGTCTGTTCAGGGTTTATCTGGAATGAGTTAGCCTCTTAGTGGACAGATCTGAAAAATCACATGGTCATGACTGTGATTGCAATGCTCACTAACAGTCTCATAAGGGGAGAAAACAGGATGGATAAGGGTGGAAATTCAGCCATCTTTAGCACTCAGAGAGGGAAATTCCTTCAGAGGTACCAGAAAAAAACACTTATGAGTTAAGCTTGTCACTGTTACCCCTTCTTGCCCTAAGCCCAAGGCTTCTGTATCTATACCTTTGACTCGATCAACAACTCCCCCAGTATTAAATTCATTTAAACTGGGAAACAAAGGGCATCAAAGGCATGTTATTGAAAACATGTTTGCAACTAATTCTGAATACAACATCACCTTAACTGCTTGTAATAAATCTGTGCTAGTTAGACACACACATACACACGAAGATTTAAAAATGCAGGCACGTTTATTATTATGGAAAGCAATCTGCTATGACTTTAACAGTATACGTACTAGGCTATATTTATTTTTTGGAAGACATTCACCCACAAGCTCTGGAACGGATCTGCTATGTGATGAACCTCTCATCATCATCAGTTACTTAAAGAGAGCAGTTATTTCAGAATGGTTTCTCGCAGATTTTAAAGCAAAAAGATCCAAACGAAACCAAACTGAAACGTGGAGGCATGCACACAGAACGCAGACCAATCTCTCAGGCTGTTATGAGCCGTGAAACAAATGTGACTAATTCCTGAAGAGTTTCATTGCTCTAAAAAAGGGACTGGTTTTCTTGCTTTTCACACTAGAAATTCTACATTCAGATGTGGATCAATGACACTTAAAATAACGTGACACCAGTCTACTGGTGCTTTCAGTTTATTCCACATCACTACAAGGATCCCTAACCCATTTTGATTGTCATCCCATATTCTTAACAAGTCAAGGCCTCTGAACACAGAAGGGCATTTGAGGTGAAGAGTATGGTACATTGGCAGCTGTATCAGGCAACTTGCTGAATTGGCTACTGTGCCCATCAGCAATTACAGAATCTCTGCTTTTTTTTCTAAAACCACTTTACTGCCAGGGTTGACACAATAGGGCTTACAGCACACATGACACCTGCTCCAATTAAACACAGCCTAATGGCCTTAGAAATGTCCTGCTGGAGCAAATAGTTCTCAAACTTTTTAAAACAGAAAGTCATTTCTAAAACACCCCCACACCAATAAAAACCACTGTGGAGGTTCTAGGACACAAGACAGCCCCTTGAAGGCTGAAAACATATTCTCTCTAATACTCTGAAAGCACTCCACAAATGTAGTCTTGCACTAAAAGCTCAAAGCTATAGTATAAAAATAATTAGCAAAGGCCTAATTCAAAGCCAAGCAGAGACAGCTTCAGAAAATAAGGCTCCCTAGGGTTCACTACAGTAAACTGCATTACACGGTCTGTGTGTATGAGTGAAACTTTTCTCTGCACTTACTTGTAATGCTCATTTTATTTCCCATTACATTCCTATTTTCTTAATAAAATTGAGTATGCTATTTTAATGACAGATTCAGTGGTATGTCTTACTCTCATTTCCAAATCAGGCAAACTAGAACTGACAAAAGGTACAATTTTTGACAGAGCTGGCAACCCTGTGATGCAAAACTACCACCACTCTTTTGGTTGTAAATATCAGCCAAAAAGATGCCATGGTGCAAATTTAGGCTGGAGATTTTACAGTTGATAAAGAGAGAATGAAACAGTTTGTCTATCCACACTCAAGGGTGTTCTCCAGACTGCTGATACAGAAAACCCAAGGCAGCAGCTATGCAGAATTACCCTGAGTCAAGGAAAACAAAATTGTTTTCTCTGTTGATGTTCAGGCCAAGTATTTTTCTCATGGAGAGTCAACGCAACAAATTCCGTCACTGTCTAAGTGGTGAGTTCGAGTTCTTTTTTTTTGGGTGGGCTTTCTTGGTGCATTTGTTTGTGGGGTTTTGGGGGTGCTGGAGATAATTGATAGAATCATAGAATATCCTGAGTTAAAAGGGACTCACAAGGATCATCGAGGCCAACTTTCAGCCCTGCTGAGAGCACCATCCCCCAAAAGTCACACCGTTCCTGGAAGCATTGTCCAAACACTTCTCAAACTCTGTCAGGCTTGGTGCTATGATCACTTCCCTGGGAGTCTGTTCCAGTGCCCAACCACCCTCTGGGTCAAAAACCTTTTTCAAATATTCAGCCTAAACCTTCCCTGACACATCTTCAGGCCATTCCCTTGAATCCTGTCACTGGACTCCAGAGGGAAGAGATCAGTGTCTGCTCCTGCTCTTCCCCTCATGAGGAAGTCAAGAGACTGCAACGAGGTCTCCCCTTTTCCAGGCTGAACAGACCAAGTGACCTCTGCTGCTCCTCAAACAGCTTCCCCTCAAGGCGCTTCACCGTCTTCGTAGTTTCCTTTGGACTCTCTAACAACTTGATATATTTCTTATATTATGGTATCCAAAGCTGCACACAGGACTTGAGCTGAGGCTGCAGCAGTGCAAAGTAGAGTGGGACAATCACTTCTCTAGACCAGCTGGCAATGGGTTGATTTTTGTTTTGTTTGTAAGAGAAACATAAACCTAGCATCTACACTTGTGAAGCATTTTCCAATGAACTTTTAAGCTGAATCTTTTTTTACTCATATTCCTGGCAACTGTTGTCCCTTCTAGCATCTGAGGTTGTGGTTAGACGAAATGACTGCGCCAATCCTAAGGCTGTGGTTAGACAAGATGAATATGCCAAGTCAAGCAGCTTGCTACTATCAAAAAGGATGGGGAGTCTGATATCCTCTTCCTCCAACTTTAAGTCAAGGTACTCTGCTCCCCCATTTCCACCAAATGAGCACATGGTGCTCACCTGACCTCTTAATGAACATGTGTAGTTCATTAAACTAGAAAAAAAATTACTTTTTTAAAATACTTTTTTTCTGGGCTAGTTTTCTGCCACGTTAGTACTCTGGACTGCCTAGACTGCATGGGCAGAAAAATGGCAGAGCCAGCTAAAGGCCTGAGGTGAAAGGAGAAGGGCCAGACTCATCAGCTACTGCTTAACTCTTTCTCACCTTTCCTCAACTTATTTATTTTAGGCCTATAATAAGTCTGCTACAGATAATGCAAACGCATCTGCAGATTCTTCATTGCCATTTTCATTTTCTATGACTTATGATTAGCAATACTCAAGGAGACAAGATTATTTTTAGAATTTGTTTGCCTAGAAATGCACTCGGGAGCAACAGAAGCTCTTTTTAGATGGTCATGAAATAAATTTTAAGAAAATTAATTATACGATTTTTCTGTTTCACAGGTTAAATAAATATCTATCTCTGTTACATTTGAGAGGAAATGGAATATGGGTGTCTTGTGAAAGAAAATTCTCTATCAGTCTTGCTAAACACTGAAATTTTATTAAGACAGGAGCACAATTTGGATGGACATAATCAAATTCAGTTGACATTACTGGGGGCATAATTTGGCCTGCAAAATGTTTTATGAATAGTGATGATAGAAAAGGCAAAGAAGAACCTGTATCAGCCAATGAACAAGCAAGTCCCTGCCAGACTCAAAATTAATTATATTCTAGAAAACAAAGAAAGGAAAGAAGATTTAGAAATTTTCAATGAAGCCCAACTCAAACATCCTGTTATTTATTTGTTAATCTTTAAATTGACTTGACAGCAAGCACCAAAGTGAAAGTGATGTTGAGTGCCATGACAAATTTGCTCAAATGCTTATTTTCTGAACCTTTTAGCTGAAAACATTTATATTTAATCACAGTTTAAAACTAGCCAAAAAGGCTGTTTACGCTGAATGTAAATGGAAAATACTGCAAAGTTGAAAGAGGTTTTTCTGTTTCTGTAGATGCATTTTTTAAATCCACTTACAGACAAGGGTCCTTGGCACAGTTACAACCTTCTATTAAGGTTAGGAGACAGACAGACATTACCCACTGTCAACAAATGCAATCTCACTAGTGAAAGGAGTGAAAAGCTCCCTAGACAAACGTTAGCATAAAACCTTCTTGCAGTACTTAATTGCAGCCTTCAGAAATAAGAGAGATTAAGTTATCAGTATATCTGAACCATCACAGTGAATGAAGAGGGCTATTTTCTTGTTCAAAACTGAAGGCTGAAGGAGACTCACATCACTCTGGGCACACAGAGGTGCAGCTGAAACAACAGCACTTCCCTAAGGGCTGCCATGTTTTCATCTACAGGAGTCAGAAGAGATGAGACGTGGTCTTAAGGGAAGACACAGTTGCCCAGCTGGCAGCTGCTGCCATCCTCTCTTAGCTAGCTTTTGGCAGATAATACATGGCACTGAGCTGAAGCACTCGGCTTAGCAGTGTTTAGGCATTTCTACCACATCTGTTGCGATTTTCATGCCATGCCTGGAGTACCATCTACACGGCCAGGGAAAAGAGGTTTCACCAACAAGCTGAAGTCAGGTGAAGACAGTCGCATGCCACCCTATCACTGGGCACCTTCCTTTCAACATGGCTCACTAGGGAGCTCACATGGGCTCATGGGGGATACAAACCCCCATGCAGTGAGCAGAAAACATTTGAAAATGCATGCATCAATTACAAAAAGAGCTATTTTCAGACTGCACTGCTGCTTGCCCCAGCTGGCTTGAACAGCCAGTGTGGAAGCCAAGGGATGGGCAGAACCCAGGAATCAAGAGGTTGGTGCTGCCACTGGGTCTGGCACCACAGTCCCACCAATAACAGTCTCAGACACTGCTGCCTCTCAGTGCGGAGATGTATCATTTGTGGAAAAAACAACTCTCCAACAAAAGTCACATGAACTTTCATGTGGGAATGGCTGAGGGCAGAAGCAGACCAGTATAAAGTGGTGCAGTCCCCATCCCTGGAGGCGATCAAATACAACTGGACGTAGCACTTACTGCTGTGGTCTAGCAGACAAGGTAGTGATCAGACAAAGGCTGGAAGTCTTCTCCAACCAAGATGATTCTGTGATGGGAGAAAGGGGCACCAGAGACTTTGTGGTCCAACCACTACCTCCATCCATGTGCTGACATGGTTCCCACTCCACTTAAAGAACATACATTAAATAAGTAAGTTCCTCCAACAACCTTCAATGTAAGGTGAAATCTCTCAGAATAGCAAAATTACATTTTTTTAGTCATCTCTTTATTTACTTAATGAACAAGACTTCAACTTCTGCCTTGAACCAAAGCATTCCCTCACATACATTTGATTTCCCAAACAGATTACACCTGCTGTGAGCTTAACCTAGATGACATGTTTGGAAACTGCCATGACATCTTTCTAGGACAAAATATAGCTGGTGAAAACAAACTATCTGCTAGAATAATTCTAACATCTGGTTTGTCATCTCTGTAGAATAACTAACCATCTTAAATAAATAAGGAAACTTTGTCGCTTTTTCCAGTCAGAAATGCATTTCTGCATCAGAGATTTCTTTATTGCGAGTCCTGAAAAACAGAACTTTAAGTCTTGGGTCATAAAAGTTTGCTTTATTATATAGTCTTTTGAGGGTACTGGATTTACTCTCATCAACAGAATGCAAACCATTATTACATCTTTCATTGCCTTTTTTATAGCCCTATCTCACATTTTAAGCTGCACAAGAAAACAATTTTCCAAAGGATTTAGTTCTCCTTTTAGATGAAGATCTCTGAAAATTGGTATCACTATTACGAACACCAATCCCTATTCTTAAAATCCTAACGCAAATAACAAGCAGCAGTAATCAAAATCACTAAAGAAGTCCCACTGGGTTTTTCCAGCGCATGACCTTGTTTCCATAATCAGAGTTCCAGTATCCCTTTTAGGGCTGCAGAGAGTTTCTTGACAACCAGCACAAGCACCTCCTTCAAATTTTATATTCCCAAGGGCTGAAGAGGAACATGTAGGAAACAAAGGCATACTGTATGGTGTTGATCTATACTCTGCAAATATTCAGAGTCAACATAAACACACATGCAATGTAACCACTGATATGACAACCAAAATATACCCACTCGCCTTTCCCTTTAATCGGAACCACTTAAGTAACAGAGTTTCAGACACAAACTGAAAATGGTAGGGTTATTTTCAGGATAACAAGTAGATTTAGTACTGAGACAGAGACAGCTATGGTACTATCACACATAAAATTGCCAGAAGTAATTTCAATTCCTATTTATTTTAAATTTAATTTTTATTATTCAGAGGCACGGAGGTTAATTGTCTCTGTGCCACCACCAGCACATCAGAGTTTGCAGAAACTTTAATACAGAAAAGACTTCTGTTAATAGGTTCATCTTCCACATTTAAAATTAATTTGCTTTTCACACTATCAATCAAAGAGGTACCATTATTCCACCTACCAAATCATTAATGATACTACTGAACTCAGCAGATGAAATACAATTGACAATCATTTTCATACAAGTTAAGCTGCAGCTTCACAAACACTGGCAAAGGAGCGTTTGTAGCATGTTGTTCAAACTTCAGCTGCTCCAAATGCATAAAAACTTCTTAAAGACACAAGTTGCAAGGAGCAGGTGTACCTTTTACCTTCCTCTATTGCTACAAATAAATACTGTCTACTAAACAGATTGCAAGTCTATGAATGAGTAAATGTAAGGAATGGCAGTTCTAAAACTAGACCAGAGAAAGTCTCTCTGCACTACAGATGGTGGCACAAAGATGAAATCCTGCAACCCAGCTGTTTGCAGTCCCCTTAGCTACTAGAAACACACAAGGCCAATCCATATTCCTGCACAGAGCAGGGAGTTCAGAGAGCCTGAATCCCCTCACACCTTTCCTTTCCAGTTTTGAAAATGGTTACATTTGCCAGGTATTGAAAGGTGACCTATTTGATTTTCAACAGTCACATAAATAAACAAATTTAAAAATGGGTTGGTCACATAAAAATGTATTTAACCACATGCTACCCTTTGCAACAACAAGCAAAAAACAATGGATGTGGCCTGAAAGTTGAACGAAGGACACATACAAGGAAACATTTTTTCTTCCCAACAGTATGAAATCTCAGATCTAAGACTCATCCTTATAATACTACACATTTCCCTGAATTCAAAATAGCTCAGTAATTTCTCAGGATGACCTGCTTTTTTCCCAGTCCATAGAGACCCAGGGATTTGAATTTTTTACATTTTTTTTAATGTAATGAACAAATTGCATTTTCAAATTGATTTTCTTGATGTAACTGCACAATATCAATCCTCCTCCCTTTTGCTCATTTTTCTCTGCATAATGAAATATCAATGGGTAAAAAAAATACTTTTGGACAGAGATGTTGAAACAGAGCAATGCCAAGACAGGACTTTTAAAAAATCATTTAGCAAACAGAAAGAGCAACATGGAATATCATTCTGGCTCAAAAAAAAAAAAAAAAAAAGCGACCCTCAACTCAAACAACTGGTCATTTATTCCTGTGAAGGAGCAAAGATGTGAGCTCTGCTGCTGCCAGGGGAAGACAGTGGCATACTCCATGTCTGGTACCTGCATTGACACAGCATTCCCAGCCAACTCACTTTTTATCTAAGCTGCCTTTGGAGAAACTACACACCATGAAAATCTCAGTCATCCCGTAACCTGGCACACCATCAAAGCCTCCTAACACACAATTACTGTGCTTCATGCCTTTGGACTTTTTTCCCTTTGACTAAACAAAACCCCCACAATGGAATAAGAAAGTTTCCAAGAGAAATTGTGTTTGACAGAAGATCAATGATGCAGAGGTGTTGGAAGGAAAAAAGCCAATGCTGTTTTGTGTACACCTCCAAGCTTATAAATGGCTTGCTTTTAAACCTAGATGCCCCTTCCCATCAGATCAGCATTTGATATTATTAGTGAACTGGGAAGTCTGAGGTCTTCTTTAATCACATTAAGGAGTTTGCAATTTCTTACGCAATACAGTGACTTTATCATGCTGCCTGTAGTTATCCAGCCAGTCCTCTAGCTTTTTGCCTTGTTGACAGTAATGCTCAGTGGAATCTGACTCCCCGTGTCAACAACACAAGCTACATATAAATATGAATAACCTACCAAGCAAGCACCCAGCTGTCGCTTTAATGCATTAGCACGTGTATAGTTATGCACATGCCTAAAAGGAACTGCCATAAAACTCCATAAAGAAACAAATAAGCTCTTGTGAGTGAAAACTGTAAGCCTGCCCATAAATCTGAATCCTGCTAGTCATCACTTTCAAGGCCCAAGCTAGCATGACAAAGCCTTTTCAAGTAAGGGTCTAAGTGAATCTGAAAGAGACACACTTTATATTCACCTCTCAGGATACCACAGATTTTTAAAGCAAGCTTTAAGGGAAAGGGAAGCAACAGATAATAATTGACTAGAGCATTAAAGAAATAAAATTCAATTCCTTTCAAGCTCCTGTCATCTAAGTTTGTCTGGATCTCCTTTTAATACCTTTTAACAACTGCTCTGTGAGCTATTAAACTAGGGGAGTCCAATGTCACAGCACTTGTGTCCTGTCAGCCCTTTAACTCTGTATGTAGATCCTATGCTACTTCACCTGTGGACTTGGATCACTCCAGAGAGATGCCAGCAAGCCAGTTTCTTGCATCTAAGTGACAGTATGTAAATTCTGTCCAAGTGTACATCCCCAAGGCAACTGAAGCCAATCACCTCTAAATGGTTGCCTTCTCTGCTGACATACTCAGCACATCAGGAAGCAGACTGACTATAACAGCTCCTTTTCTCTGGATTGGCAGCCTGTCCCAGTCCTCCCACCTCTCTCCACCCTGATCCCCATCTAAATCAGTTAGCCAGAAACTAAAACATACAGATTCTTCTACCCGGGCATTTCAAGCATTCCAGAAACAAAGTTCCTCCATGCAGATCAAAAGGGCACAGTGTATGCCAGATGGTACAATGGTCTGCCTCCCTGCTACAGCGTGGAAAAGGACTGAGTCCTTCCAGCAGTACCACAGAGGTGTCTCACCATTCACTGCCTTGAGGCTCCCGCTAATGCCATCGCTGTGCTGCCGCTTCTGTGCATTCTTGAACTCCTTCAGTGATAAATAAAGGACCTTCCGCACCACCCTCTCCTCTGACCAGGGAATCCCATCACTGTCATCCTAAAGGAGATAGAAACAGAAAGGAGACATTAGTTGCATGTACTTGAAACAAAACAAAAATCCAAACAAAACCAAATAAACCCCCAAAGCTTACGGCTACACAGACTATTTTTAATTCATTGAAAGAGAAAAAAAAGAAAAAAAAAAGAAGAAAAACTGAAGAAGAATACCATGTAAGAAAATGCAACCTGATCAGCTCTAGCAGAGAACAGAAACATTAAGTATTATCAGGTCAGAGCATTAGTCCCTCTAATCCTTTGTTCTGCAAACAGCAGTAGGCATGTACCAGGTGTTCAGCAGGAGGTAAAACTTAATTGTTAAAGTCCTTACCATTAATACCTCACGGAGAAATTTATCACAGCCAGGAAGTGTTCTCCCAGGTAATTAAGAGGAGGGGAAAAAACCCCAACAAAACACTAAAATGAATGATGCAGAAATTGAAGAGGCAAGTTTGGTGAACCAACTTCTCTTGTTGCCATTTTGGCCTTCATTTGTGTCTCTTGGCTCAGGTTATTTTCTTTCTGGTTTAGTGTTTTGCATTAATTGCAGTGTTATAATGATGTTGTATATTGACAACAATGAAGTTATTCTGAATTTATCTCAGCATAAAGCCAAGTGGAATTTGGCTTATGGGGCATATATTTTCTACTTTATTTTTAGGAGACAAATACAAATTTATCAAAAGGAATACCAGTCTACGTCAAATTTACTACTCACTTTAGACAAAAGATTAACTCCCTGGAAAAGTATTTCCCTAAAGTCTTTAGCATTCAAATAAATTAAGTCAGCAAATTGATAAAAAGACGTAAGTGACATAGGTAAGTCATCATATTTTCATAAGCCCCATAATTGTCTTGGGGTCTTTGGAAATCACTATTAAAGCATTCTTGCCCTTCAGTTCCTCAGGGGCTACATCACTGCCAAAGCAAAAGATTAACATTTCTAGGCAGACCTTAAGTGGTAAGTGTACCACAGCGTACTGTTACTGTCACCTCACACCGAAAACTCCACAAGCCCCATCAGCAATCCCCACCAGGAGGCAGGACAGCTTAAGACCGTCCATGTGCCAAAGAAAAGATGGACACTGCCAACTTCCAAAAAAAACCACCATAGTTTAGGGTGACCAGCGATAGCTTTTCCTTTGTTCCTCTAGTGACACATTGGCATTCAGCTGCTGAATTGTGATCAAAAACATTTCCATCCCTCACATTCCCCCCAAAAAAATTCTAGGACAAATTACTTGGCAGGGGTTAAAAAACAAAACAAAAAAAAAACCCCAACAACAAAAAAAGCAACAATGAGGGCAGTGAAAGCAGCCAGCATTTTGGCAGCAGGATGTGCATTTCACACGAGGGACAAGCTACTACACTTTGAAGAAGGCTGAGCTATGCCCAGAGAGTTTTAGAGTACAGGCAGCTCTGGGCCAAGAAATCAAACTTGTAACCCAACACCCACAGCAACCAAAAAGCGACAAAAAAAATCTCTCAGCAAGCATTTTAAAAGGAGTAGTGCATCCAGTTATTTTGTCAACAAAGGTTTACACAAATAACTGGCTTACCATTTTGCTGCCAACATAGCTTCAGCCCTAATCAGAAGCAACATGAAACAGAGAGGGCTGCAGCCCAGTTTTAACAAAGCTTGACCAAGGATGCCCTCATTTACATTCCCTCCACGAACGGCCCAATGGGACATCATGCTCACAGAACTATTTAAGTCCTTAAGGGAGTCAGGCTCAGTTAGGAAACAGTCATAAGCACCTCCAATCCTGTCCATGTTATGAACACAGTCCTGCGGACACTACTCACTCCCTTCACTGGCATTCGTAATGGAAGCTGCACAAAAACACCCATCAGTTCCTGATCTCACTGGCCCTTTTATCCTGGTAAAAATCCAACAAAATTTAAAAAAAAAAGGAAAAAGAAAAAAAGAAAAAGGAAAAAAGAAAAAAAGAGAAAAAGAAATCATAAAGAAATTAAATCCACTCTGTCACAGCGTATCCCTGCAAGGAGCACATGGCATCATTCGTTGCTTCAACAGTGACAGGGTGAAACCTGCTGATAGGACTGGTCTTTAAATCAGCATCTGCTGAGGACAGAACCCGTGCCCAGGCACCAGCTGGCTACAGCCCCTCCTGTGGAAGGGAAGGAGGCCACCATAGTCCCTCCTGTGGAAGGGAAGGCACAGCACTGCACACCAGCGGCATCTGGTCTAGGCCACCCACCTGTGAAGCACCTGGAGTCATCTCCCTCTCCCCGGGCAATGTGTTGGGTCTCCCCAGGCAATATGTTGGACGCAAAGGATGTTGCACAATGCGATACACAATTTTCTGGCAGCTAAGGTGTCTCCCTGGTGCCAGCAACATTCAGGACATGGTCCCACCAGCCTGGGGGCTGCCTGGGCATTAGTGCCACCAGCCAAGAGATGGGGCCCAAAAGGTGGAAACTAAAGCCTCAGCATCCCCTGAAGCAACTTCACACAATTCCTGGAGCTGTAAAACTCCAGATGAACCATACTGGCTTCATCTGCCCCATGAGACAGTAGTGCTGCCTCTAGAAATGCACATGGAGAGTCTCTCCCCCTCAGAGCCTCCACCAGCCCAGTTGTGTCCAAGCTGCAGCCACTGACCTGCATGCACTCCTCTGCAGTGGGCTTCCCCTGCACACACCACCCAGCTTGAAAAAAAAGTCGTCAAGTTCTCCAAAACCATGTGCTATCCAAGGTCAACAAAGTAAGGGGTTACGCTGCTGCCAACACCTGTATTCACATGGTTCCATATTGCAGAAGCAATAAAAAGGTTTCACAATCGCCAAGTGCATCTTCCCTGGAGCCTATGGCACAAAAGCAGCCAAATGCTGGAGAGCAGCTGACTCAGAGCACAGCTGAGCCACAGCTCCAGCTCCTGATACATTTAACCATAATTACATGGGTCATATCACCTCTGCTTCATCACCCCAGTGGAGAGAGAGTTGTTGTGCGCTCGTGTGCCACTCACACCACCACCAACTGCAAGAGTTATCTCACTCTAGCGAAACACACACACACCCAAAACTGTTTAGAAATATGGTCAAGTGAAAACCTTGAGGAATTTAATCTATGTAACCTTTCAACACCACCCCACCGCCCCCACCCCAAGCTCAAAAGGACTGACTCAATTGCTGCCTTTAAATATTTCCACAGGGAGTAGAGATTTGTTAATAGATGGCTCTCAAGGCTGGCAGAGATGGCTATAACACAGTCCAAGAGCTGGAACTTGATTCAGAAAAATGTAAGACAGAATTAAAGAACAATTTCTGCAACTGTGCAAGTAATTAGCCATTGAAACGACTTATGGGGAACTAATGGATTGTCCATTATTGACTCAGACAAAAAAAGGGACTGAATAACATCTTAAACTGTAGGTTCATCACCACAAGCCCACAACCTTCACTGTGCAGGTTAGTTGAGATGATTTCTGTCTCCCAATATGACAATAAGATTATCCTATAAACTCAGAATAAAACTAACAGACACAAACAGCCAGGGGAACCCTGGGGCAGAATTAAGAAACACAACTGTATCATTTCCTTTAAATTAAAATTAAAAAAAAAAAAAATCATGCCACCTTCTTGGTTATGCCATTCCAGAGAACCATACGTTGTACATTTATGTCTGAACTTCAGCAACCATGATACATGTTTAATCAATATATAATAATGATACATATATACACACACACACATCAATACATAATGTGTACAGATTTGCAAAGAAATCAAAATGTGCACCACCTGTACCTTTCACCCTTCACCTACACCTTAAGTGCTTGTTCCCTGCAGTCCAGCTGCCTGATCTGCACATGTGGCCTGCACATGGCCTTCCTATTTCCAAAATTATACTCAAATATTAATTTTTTAAAAGCAGAAGCAAGAGGCAGGCTTAATATCACCTCCTGGGTAGGTGAAATGTCATCCTGAAATCATGAGAGCTGCTGAGCTCCTTGGGCGGCAGCAGCAGCACGACTCAAGCTTCTCCCTTCATTCATTGCAGATACAGCATTCTTCAGCCTGGCCCAACCTTGCCTTAAGCAAACAGGAGCCATAGTTCACAGGGTAAAACAAAGCTGGAGCAAGGGAGAATACATGCACCACTCCATGTTATTTGCTTTAATTTTTATGTAAATACTTTTACAGCAGTGATGGTTTTATTTGAAAAGTCAGGACTTTGTAAGGTACAAAGACACTTATAAGCATGTGTGTTATGACTCAGTGAGGCTGGCATGCTTCCAGCTCTCTCTTTGGGTCTTTCCCAAGCACGCATCTCCTGACCTTATTCTTCATGCCAGGTTGCAAAAAGCAAAACAACAAAAACAAAAGTTCCTTCTTTTTTCTTTTTCCAGCACTGCATCCAACACTTGGTTAAAATCACTGTGGCACCCAATGCCCTAAATGAATATACTTTCATGGTTCAACAGCCCCCAGAGAGTCTTTCCTGCAGATGTAAGAAGGTCATTTTGAAGCAATGGGAAAAATAAACCACAAGTTTCTACCCTTTCCTCAAGGATATTTTTGAAGGAGAACTATTTCAAAGGGTGGTTTTTACTGCATATATGGCAACATTAAAAAAAAATGTCTTTTGCATGAAAAACAGACAACACATTTTCATAGAACATACAAATTACTTTTCAGCTAAAGGACCGAGATGGAAATGTTTGTTTACTAGATTAAGACTTGCGACAGATTTTTGCCTTTTGGCTGTATATTATCAATGGAAAACAGTTATACCTGTTTTTCTCTAAAAGTCAGACCAAAGAGGAATTGGTGGAAAACTCAGATTCACCTTCAGAGGCTGAGAGAGATCCTTCCGTGCAGTCTTGAGTGAGTTACTGCTGCTAAGCGTGATTAGCACTTATTAGCAATTACCTTACTCATTTACAAAGCCTAATTTCTCGGTATGTGTATGGCACAGAGCGAACCTCATGAGGAAGTGGCAAGTCTTACTGCTGTATGAACACACGTACTTCCCCTGCTGCTGCGTTAGCAGAGGTCTCCATGGTATCACAAAGTTCCATCAGCCTCCTCAGCACCCCAAACGCACATGGCAGAGGGAAACCCCACTGCTGACCTGTCGTGTAACCTCCCTGACAACCTGCAGGACCCAGGGGGTTGTTCCACCACCAGACAGCGGAAGCTCTTTTCGACACAAACTCCATGCAAAAGTTTGAACTTCCCGGGTAACAATTTGAAACCAGACTGTAATATATTCAACTGAAGCTCCATAAATAAAGATATCTGGCTCATTCTGGCAGTTAAGTTATGCTGCTTGGACTTCTTACAGCCAAGCAGAGCGTGGTACAAACTAGTTATACTCATATATATCCACAGTAATATCCTTGTAGTCTTTCGCTTATTATCAAGGTCCCTCCACTCCCTTCTCTCAGAATAAAGTTCACCCTTATTTAATATTTAACCTTCTAATCAAGTTTAACTATCCAGAGAGGATGTAGCAGTTTCTCATTTAAAACAAACTGCTTATATTCAGTGAGAAAAAATAAAACCTCATGAATGGCTTAAGTTGATGAAGATTGATACAGCTTGGAGACTTTATAGTGGAGTGACTCATGCCTTCTGGAAAATGTAATCTGTTCTGTCTAGTTTAGGAAAATAGGTCATGTTTTTAAAATGTGCTAACTAACATGAAGAAAGGGGAAATTTCCTTTATTAATGGCTCTGTTTTAGCATTTAAGTTTATCTGGTAATTATAGCTACTTTTTCCCCTGGTACTTCCAGAAAACTTCCCCAAAGAACTCACTTTATATTACAGCTCTTGACTTGAAGAACCAATGTTATCATGGCAAAGAAAAAGTGGAAAAAAACAAAAATCTCTCTTCCTGCCTTAGCACTTCTACAGCTTTCATGCCCTGCAATCTCCTATTGGTCTGTACTCTTTCACTGCCTTCTGCTGCACCAGGGACTGCATTTCCTCCTTTCAGATGAATTCTGAAGAGCAGCATGGGAGAGAAATGCTCTGGTTTTTGGGTCACTAAAGGCCTTGGGCACTTTTAAGCCCAGTGAGGTTCAACCCGCCCGTGCAAAAATACATTATAATAGAAGAGTTACAGTCAAAATCTCAAAATACAAGTCATTCCCAGAACTGAAGCATAAAAATATAGTTCCTATATTTATCTTAGGCCTAATAATGAAATAATTAAGAACAGTTGGTTTGCAAGTTAGTTGTTTCTTTTACATAAACTTAAGAGGCCTTGATGATGTTTCTGCACCTCTAGAAAACTATACTCAGTATGAAACTAGTGAAAGCTTACAAGCTGTCAATTGTTTCCCATATTGGTCTGCCAAGATAAACACCAAAAAAAAAAAAAAAGATAAAAAGAAAAAAACAAATCCAGAGTAAAGAAAGGTCTAAAGTTTCCTAATTTATTGACTTAGAAGTACAACTTCAACTTGAACCATCTCACTGATAGCACTGACTCCACAGCTATGACTTTTTTTAGGCCAGATTAGGAATCTAAACAATTTTGCACCCTAAGCATCTGAGCTTTGGGACCTGACATGAACCAAGGGTGGTAGTGTGCTGGTGGAAAGAGGTATGGAGGTGTAATGCAATTATTCAGACTGAGGCAGTGGTTTTGATAACCAGCTTAATTCACCTGGCATCATATTGGATGTACCTGCTCCAAACCCTATGCCAGCATTAGCCCTTAAGTGCCTATTTGACCAGTTTGATCAGAAGAGTGAAAAATCTCATTCCAATACAAGAAAAATTACTGTCTTCATCCAGACCAGCTTCCTTATTCCTAACCACATGACCAAATGGTGACTTACTTCTGGGGCAGAGAAAAAAGTGATTTTTTTTTTGCACAGCAACTCACACTTGGAGGGATGCAAACCCATCAGGACACTGAAACATGATAACCATGAGAAGGGAGGGAATCACAGGTATTCAGGAAATGAAAGCAACCTTGCTGAAATACAACTACTGCGAGCCCCAAATATCTGTGTTCTGATGAACTTTACCCACTTTTTAAGAAATGGATTATATACTTTAGAGAAGTGAAAGAGAAATATAAAGGGGGGCAGGGCATCTGTTACAAGGGCAGGGCCTGCAATGATTCAGGTAGGTCACAGCCTGACAAGATACAACTTTCTGTCTGACCATCATTTGTAGACAATTTATGCCTGAGCAAAAGCTCTGACTTGATAAGCTCTGACCAGGTTCTTACCTGGTGCTCTCTTCAAATGAAGGGAACACCTCCTTAAACATACATTGAATGAGCTTTGAAAAGGTATGCTGTATACAAATACATCCCTCCCAGGCAGAAACCAAAAATAATTTAAGCATCATTTCCTGAGTTCGTGAACTGGTCTAAATCTTTCTTAAAAGAAAAAGAAACCAACCTGATGGGTGATGTTTACACTACACATATTCACTTCTCTGAAACACCATGAAAAAATGTATATTTATTTTTGATTACATAGTACAAAAAAAAAAAAAAAAAATACAGCTGAAATTTGATTAGAAACTTCTGCTGAAAAACAATTTATTGCATAACACAACTCTGACAGCCTGGGTTTCTGGCCACCAACTGAGCCTTTATAAAAATCTACTGGGCAGCTGCCAAATCAGCTCTTTGAGTCTTGGCATGTCTGACATCTGAGACAGTAGTCAAGGCAGCCACATGTCCCGTGCCATCCACAGGCCCACACTTTTACAGTTAAATGGTACTGTCAAAGAACAGAGAAGTATGAGCCATTAAACACAAATGGTAAAAAAAATCTCTTGCAGCTTCAGATCTGACAATTCTGATCATGCTGCAGAGGACCAAGAGCCACAACAGGATTTCTTCTTTTTCACTGTCTGGTATTAATTTGAACATAAAAGTAGCTTAAGAAGGGGGGGGGGGGGGGGGAAGAGAAGCAAGAAAGGTATCAATCTCCAAAAATGTCTATACACCTAGCTGAAAATCACTACCATTTATAATTTTCATATTCCAAATATTTTACTCTCTCTCCAGTCCTAATTAAAACTCTCCACCCAGTACAATTCAGATAGACACATAAAACCATGTATGCAAAGAGTATTCAGCAGCTCAAGATAATTAAATTCAAATATATTCTTTCTAATCAATTTCATTTTGATTCAGTTCATATTTTTATAAAGGTGTTCAAGCTCTAGAATGCAGTCATATGAATACAGTCCAAGAAAAAGCATTTTCTGCAGTTTAAATGTCTGCTAATAAGACCTACAGATATCGATGGCTAATCCAATCCTGCTGCATATTGCTAATTATATTAAGACTTTTTTCCATTCTCACCTAGAAAGCCTGATCCTCAAATTGAAAAATACTAACCATTTTTGCATGCCAAAATAGTGTATAGTTAGTAGGGAAGAGAGAAAGATAAAACTGGTGTATTATAAATTTGCCTTCAGTATTTAGATGGGAATTTAAAGAGATCTAATTTTTTGGTGTCTCACAGTGTCTGAAAGGTTGGTCAGTGGTATCAGTATTTTAGAGAAGCTGGAGAACTGTTGATGTGTTTAACATCTATCCTCACATGTACAACAGGAAGTCAATGTTTACACCAGTTCTTTCGTAGGACTGTGTTACCTGGATGCTGAAGCCTTGCCTATGACACAGGAAAAGATTTGCTCATCTCTCTGCTTTCTAGGACTATAGTAGTATATGTGTGTGTGTGTGTATATATACATATCAGTAAGCAATAATGTGCACCTGCAAACACACTACTCGGATTGCTCCCTCAGTCAAATAAGTACACCAGCCCAAAGCCTATATAGTTTAGATACATTGTTTAATAGAGCTGTGCCCACCAGGAACCTGATGCCTTCTAGCCTTGAGGCTGCGAGTGGAAGACCTCTTGAAAATCTGGGAAAGACACCATATCCCTGCTGGATGACTCTGTACTCACCCCCTTTTAAACCTTTCCAGTATAAATGGTTTTCACTGGTTTAAAAGAACCAAAGAGGAAATTTTGGCTCATCTGACTCATTTTGATGGCACCATAGCAGCTCATGCCTACATGAGTAGCTCCACCACGGAAGCCCTGCAAGAAGACCATGGCTAGCAGTGAAGAGCACGGTATTGCCACAGCTGGGCTGTGGCAAATTCGACCCACAAAGTAACTTGCACTGTGATGGACCTGCAAGTTTGCATAAATGTAACCCAAAGCAGGTCTGGGTGATGCAATGAGTCCCTTGTCTTAGCTTGGAAATGTTCAACTTGATTTCTTCCCCTTTCACGTCAGTCTACAGGATGTCTGTATTTCAGGCAACCAGGTTTAAAAATAAATTTAAAGGAAAAAAAAAAAAACCAAACCTGGTCAATCTTTTAACCCAGGGAGGGATAATGACAGTCAA
Source organism: Vidua macroura (assembly GCF_024509145.1). NCBI lineage: Eukaryota > Metazoa > Chordata > Aves > Passeriformes > Viduidae > Vidua > Vidua macroura. The sequence goes on along the minus strand of NC_071571.1, from coordinate 64,823,763 downwards.
ATATACTGAACCTACTGCTGGGAAACCTCAGGATACTGGTGCCTGCATCAAATTTACTGAGCGTGATGGGGAACCAAATCAGTTGAATTGACACAGGCTCCTGGGACGGACACACTGATATTGCACTAGAAGTGCGACATGTTGATTTTACTTGATGTACTACCCAAAAGGGGAGATTTCTATTAGACTAATTTTGTCCTTGTTTATGTTCCCAACTGGAAGAATATCCTTTAAAGCTAGGAGGGGAGTATCCATTGAAACTGGGAGATGTAAATTAAACCTATACTCTGTGCTTCTAAGCCAATTAAAGGGCACGTATGAGGAGACATAAAGCTACTCTAAATGTATTTTCAGGTCAGTGTAGTTATATCAGTAAATTTTCTGCACAAAGATAAGCTATATAAGCAGAGGCCACCTACACTCTAAGGCTTTCCCAAGCTCACTCTTCAGTATTAAATACATCTGGCTTCCAAAACATTACCCAGCAAAAAGTCACAAATTCCAGACTGAGCAACACCAAACTGCTGCTTTGCCACTTGCAAGCTCCATGAGACCTGTTTGAGTTGGCATTCAATCCCCTCATCCCTCCTCCATTCCCTGATCAATGGCAACAGTCAAACTTTACTGGAGATATTAGAAGTACATCAAAGACAACCATTAAGCTTTTAAGTGCACTAATTGACATTTCAGCACTTACAAATCCATCTATGTGTTCTATCATACAACTTAAAAGACTTGATACCCTGCCTGGTAAGAGTTCCCTGTGTTTTAAAAGGGTAGAGGGGGATTTTCAAAGCTATTTTTTCCCTGAGACAGGGTTTTAGAGAATTCAAATTACAAATATAATACATTTCAAGAAGTAACACATTCCACAAATTTAAGAGCTCTTCCATAAAAGCTGTAAATGGTATCACAGCTATAACTCACAGGCTTCTAAACTCCAGTGAATTCTGCAGCTGTTGCAGCACGTTGAAGCCAAATCATTGTTACCTTCTCACCACCACAACTGAAAATCCCAACTATGATATTACTAACTGCATGGTGCTACATGAAAAAGAAGAGGGAAAAAAGGAACCCCTGTGTGATTTTGCAGCTCTTTTTTTTCCTTCACAAAGCCAGCATAAAACAGATGCTAAAACCATGAGAGACTGCTTTAGGTTTTCCTGCAATGACTATCCTACAACAGGATCCAGGGAAGCATTTCAGAACAACTGTCCCCATGGATGCTGTAAAATCAGAGGATATAGCACTCACCTCCCCAGGTATGGTGACTTACAGCAGACAAGCCGCTACCCACGGCCAAGCCCAGCCTCTGATAACAGAAGAGCATCTCAATGAGAGCAGGTCTGGACCCTTCTTCTATTAATGTCACATACCAACATGTTCACCTTCTGTTCTGTTAGAGGAATTCTCATGCAGTCCCAATATTTAAGGCAACAAGAAAGATCAAATTAAATTCCCAGGGTTTTAAGCCGTTCAGTTCATTGCTAGATCTATTTTAGGGTCTGAGGCAGCCAGCCACCCCCACAGAATCTGCGTGCTAAACAAGGCTTTTGACAGGCTTGTTTATACCTTCTGCAGCAATCAAAGGCAAAACATTACAAATCAAAGAACCAGGAGACAAATACAGTACTGTGCATAAGAGAAACCTCAAAAAGCTAGCCAGCAGCAAACCTGCTGCTCACTGAGCCCTGCGGAGCAGTATGAGATAACACAGGAAAACAGAAATGGATAGCTAAGTAAGAACAGGCTTGTGCTGTATGTATGCAAACATCTGCAGGCAGGCCCTCTGAAGCACACATCCATCAAAAAAAAGCAAATGCAGAATCACAAAAAACGGAGTAGGGAAAAAAGTACTCATTTTGTCCAAAAGTACCATGGAGGAAGGCCATAATTTAAGAATTCCAGTTTAAAGACTGCAGGGGACTTTACATGTCTGGTAAAGTAGTCTTTAGTACTGACTTTACTGGTAGCAGAAAAGCAACAAAGAAAAGAAGCAGGCATGGGCAATGTACAGTATTTCTGAGGCTGGGATTTAAATGGAAATGGCAAAAGCTGCATTTTGAGGCCTTACACCACACAAGTCAGTTGCCTCAAATCCAAGTCCTTCCTTAGGGAAGGCAAAAATCACATTTTCCATTCAATTCTTCCCTCTATGGAACATGTGATATGGATGGAGTCCATTTTACTCAGTGACATGCTCACTGTGAACTGCACAGGCCATACTTCAACAAACCTGCCACATCAGGGAAGCATCTAAGATGTATGTTAAAATTACACGCAGAAGAAATTCAGCAGTACACCTTTGCTACTGTGTTCCTTTAAACCTTTCACCTCTTAAACTGCAAGTTCAATGCCAGATTATAAACATCATAAAAGCTCATAAAACCCAATCATAAACCTGCCAGTTCATTTCAAGATTATTTGCTCTTAGCCTTACAAAAACATCATAAGCAGTACAAGAATTGCATCATTTCTCTGCAAACTCTCCAGTCCTTCATCTGCATCAAGCTAAGGGATGGGCAAGAGTTACAGCCTTACCTCAGAAAGACTTTTGCAGGTGATTTTCACAACACATCACCTGCCTGCTAAACCACCAACAGCACCATCCCCAACATCAGCTTCCAATGAAATAATCTGCTACTTCACTTTTCTCTCACAAAATCTAGCTTTGCATGTTACCACCACAGCTGATCCAGACATGAAAAAACTTCTGCAACCGGAGAAGGAGTAAATGCAAGGCTGAGATTTTTTGATAACTCTGTGGTGCCCCACATAGCAGTGCCTACCTTCAGCCCTCCCAAAGGCTGAGCCAGGCACCTCTGCAGCTGCCCAGGGAGTGGGCAGAAGCACAGGCTGATATACATCTCCCCGCACATCACCAGCATCAGGTGCTGGTTGTTTGCATTAGCCTGCTGTAGTAAAAGAGGGGGCACTTCATTATGTGGGCTGGATTTCCTGCATGACCAGCCACATCATTTCAATGCTCCCAAGGGAAAAGACGGTGGGCTTGATGGAAGCTGTCTGTTGCTTCTCTGTGGAAAAGGATAGTTTTAGTGCAATGAAATTGTCATGGGTGTCTAGACAGAGCAGGGCTTATCAAAAACAGGTTTCTGCCAAAACATTGCAGGAACTGGCTCAGTTGTATCTAGCAACACCACACTGATGGCTATGAAGACCATTTGCAATTGAGTCTGTGATTGTACCCACAGTACCGATAATAAACTCAACCCAAACTTCACACTTTAAGCACACAAACCACTCTGGTTTTCAGCTGTGCTCTGTGCTTGCAGAAGGCAAAACAGGGTAGCCAGAAAAGAGCAGGAAAAAAATGAAGACTGGATTAGAGCAGCCCTATATTTTTAGGTGTGGATCAGTCTCTTGGCAAATGAAGTGGCAACAGAGAAGCATTCAGGCAAGTTTAGGAGCTGTGGTTCTGTTTATTTTAGTTTGCAGTCTGTTGAGTCTACTGTTTTGTTAGTTCATTCAAGAGTAATGGTGGAACTGGAGGCTGAATGCAATGATGGATGGGGCAAAGCAGATATATCACCCAAAGAGGGAACCTCCTTGGCTATCAGCCTCCGCTCCCCGTATAACAAGCAGACCAGCACCATTCCTGTGACACAGTGAGCAGGCAAAAGATTAACTACCTGTAATTTCTGCCCACTGCAATTCCTTATCAAAAGGCTGTGACAGATACAAGGAGGAGGAACAGACTAGTGATGGTTACACTCCATGTTTTGGATAGGCACAAATTTGGTATCTCGATTTTCCTACTGGAGCAGTCTCAGATGCACTGGGCACGTGATCACATCCAGTCATGTTACATGAATGCAACACCCTTTGAGAGCAGCAGCACCAACAGGATGTAAGGATGGAGCGATGTGTGCCTTGGGAGAGCAGATCATGCCGAATCCAAATTAAATAAAAAAAAAAAAAAGTGTAACTTGTTTAAATGCCTTTGCATCGCTGAGTGACCTATTCCTCCCTGTGACTCCTGCATCCTAGCCATTGCAAGTCACTGCATACAGATGTAGCAGCAATGGTATGGCTTAATCAGTCAATGTTTTCACAACACATATTTCAAATATTAAGCACTTATTGAACACTTAGAAGTTACTGTGTAAATATTTGTATTATATTATACTGCTAACGCTTCCTTGCCAACTGTGGAATTTTAAATCTATCTCGTCTGATAAAGCTTTATTTACATATCACTCTGCTCTCGATACTCAAAGTGAACTGACTAAATTTACACCAACTCCATTGAAGAAGTACTTGTCAGGAAAGAGCAATTCAATGATTTTCTGTCTCTGTTGTATGACCAAGTAAGACCGTAGGCAGTCATGTGGCTTGTTTTGGGTTGACATTAACTGTTTTCACTAGGCAACAATGCTCCCAGGGAAAGCATTGCACAAATGCACCTTGCTCTTAAAATATGATGCAAGCAGCACAGCCTACACTGAGAGCTATGTACTCCCAACAGAGAGTCTCTGCTCAAAATCTGGGAAGCTGCTGGTGCCCACTGACCTTACATCCACAGCACTGCTTCAGTCGCTTTAGCCCTGTAAGGCGCTCCCAGGATGCTACAATGTCCTCAGGCCCCAAAATAGTCCCAGGGATACTGGACCACAGGATTTCAGCTATCAGTCACACGAGGAAGTAAGCAGAGTTTCAGGTCAGAGTACCACCTCCCACTACTTCACAAGAGGGGAAGGCCATGAGAAGCTGCTAAAGCTCAGATAAGCAGTTAATGCTTGGCAAAACATGATCAACACGCTACCAACAGCAAATGCAAACACCATTATTAGTCTCAAAGTACCTTATGTGGAAAAAATAGCCACCAAAATGTGGTGAAGTTTTTTTCTATTTCTGAAAAAGATGACATATTTAAATGGCCTGGTATTCCAAACAAGCTTTAGGAAGTACCACGCAAACCCCTTATCCCATCCCTCCCCTTCGCCCCCACAAAAAACCCTAAAAAGCAAAAGAAAACTTATGGGACTTCATATCAACTCCAACAGTTGATATCAAGTTGATCATCACATCATATTTGAGAACCCTGAGTGTCTAAAGCACTCACAGTATTGAAGAAAAATCTGTAGTATGATAATCATCTGTTTACTCACTGAATCCAACTCGCAGATTTATTCTTTATTTTACACACTGAAGGAATATTTACTCTCTGATGAACTTAGCTAGACTTGCACAGTCATATGTTGAAAACAAAAAAAAAAAAAAGGTATTGAAGTTACATGCTACCTTTCAACAGCTCTGCCAGCTGGCAATATGCCATCAATTGTCTGTTCCCTACATGACTCAAAAGCAGAGGAGACTGCTTAATAGAAATTCACTCAATTTCACCTTGTTTACTTCAGGTTTAAGAAAATGGCCGGGAAGAAGATAGGTTACATATTTTTCCTTTTACGAATATTCTCCTTTCTTAGTAACAAGCTTTTAGTTTCAGATCAAATTTATGACATTTCTAATCTAAAGTGTTATGGAAATTGGAGTAACAAAGTAGAAAAGGATATATTAGAAGAATTTTCCTTACTTCCAAAATCTGAACAGTATCATACTAAGAAAAATACAGTACCTCCAAGCATTCTGCATGTGTTACCACCAAGCCATGCATTCAGTCATTATATGTGCATTTATATGTGAGAAATATGCTCCGCTTCCACAGAAAGTCACAGGCACATATAAACAAACTGTGGGAAGCAACAGTTTTTTGTAAACTGATTTATTCAAGAAAACCAAAATTCAGTATGTGTCACTTTCACACAAACCTTTACCCTACCTTTTGCTATGTGCAGGAAAGGACAGACAGACATATACACAAAGAAGTACATGACATGTGTTGCCCACGAGCTGCTGGGTCTCAAGCCTCAGCCAGCAGAGCTGAAGCTCTCTGTCGCTCAAAGCCCCCTGACAGTGGGCCAGTTCCCTTGCCCCAGCCTACTACAGATAAATAAACAAGGACCACATTGTACACAGACATCTGTCCTTTTATTTTCCACCTTACCAGTCAAGAAACACTACTAATACAACAATTACTTAACTATATAAATCTGAGGTTAATAAGAAGACCGTGCTTTGAGTCACAGTATCTACTTTGCCATCACAGAACTAACTCTTTTTTTTCCCTACAAATAAATGTTATTATTCCGAAATTGAACCCTGAGTGGTGAACTAGTAGCTGTCTTTCGTAGACACTTCTATACATTAAGTGCTTTGCATTATGGACAGATCATCTGCCTATTCACTAAGGAAGGTTATCAAAGTGATGCTATAATCTCATTTAGCTCTCCCAGCATTTACCTTCCACAGCCAGTCTTGGATAGCAGGGGGGAAAACCCCAACCATGCAACAATAAAGCTGGGACATTTCAAATGTGGAATGAGAAAATATTTACTTCTCAGGTTAGAGATCTTTTTGCTCCAGCTACCTCACCAAAAATGTATGGTGCCAAAAGTATGAGGAAGTAGAAAGAGATTTACAGATTGGAAATACTTTAAAATGTAAATGAAAAAGGCAGCAAATCAAAATGCTGTGAAAGTTACTTAACAGTTAAACAACCCAGTGCAATTTACAGCAAAATTCATTGGGTAAAAATTTGGATTCATGACCAAAAATATACACAAAGACCATGGCAATGAAAAGGAGGATAAAAAAAGACATAAATCACAAAGTTTAAAAGCAATCATTCCATTTGCACTTTTTTTTCTGTGTTTCTGGCCTGTAACACTTGTCAGGGATGTCAGTCTGGTAAAATTCTCACAAAAAAAAACCCTACTTCCTATAATAATAAATCTTCTTATTCATGTTGCAGAATAGGTTCTGAGCTGAAAACTACTGGAACTTGGAAAATGGACAGGGAAAACAAAAAGCTCAAAATTCATCTCCAGAAGGACTGAGAAGGGCAGTAGGAGAAAAACAAACAGTTACTGGTGCAAAACAAATACATTTTACATCAGTCAGGTAAAAAACATGAAATTCGAATTCTAAAAATACAGTTAAGAGAAATAGTAAAAAAACCCCCTGACAGTAGAGAAAGCTGACCAGAGTCTTCACTTTATGCAAGACACCAACCTGAGGAACAATTTTTACCTCTGGGCAATAACCAGCATTTGCTGTACAGTGTGCTGTAAGTGGAGATCTACGGAGAGGGGAAGAGCGGGAAAGCAACGCTGGGTAAAAGGCCAGTGCAGTGTTGGGAAATCCCCGGCATATGTCTGAGTGTGCAGAACTAAGCCTAAAAAATGAAGCATCACAGACCTCAAAGCATTTAATACTGCAAAGTTGCATACAGCACGCCACTGCTGAACGCCATGTCCAGTTTCACCCACAAATAAATTGTTTTTATGTGGAATTTCCAGGAAGTAACGCATGCTTGTCTGCTCTTGCTGAAATTAGTCCTTTTCTTTGCACTGCAGACATGCCTAACTAGAAACATGGCTGGCCTAGGATAAGCACTCAAGGACACAGAACCATCTATGATGCAGATGGCACCATGACCTATTTCCATAATAAATCTTATTTTAATTTAGGAAACAGTTTTAAGATCCTGGACACATTAATTACTGTGAGGAGGAGATGCCTGGGGAGAGAGACCCATCCATTGCGCCTGCAGGTGTTGGCACCTGCACAAGAGGACCCTGCACACTGAGTAGGGGGCAAAGGGGCCAAGCTCAGGGGGGATCAGCAGCCACCCAGGAAGTGGGATGAGTTAATGACAGACACTGGCACAGCTGGAAGTAGTCGGCATGCTTATGTTTGTTCATACTGTACAGTGCCACGGCCAAGGAAGAAAGGACATCAAAATGGGAATACAGAAAAGGCTACCAAACTGTCCTCAGGACTGGGTATAGAATGTGGTGAGGCTGTGGCCACAGCAGTGGTCCTGGGCCAGCATGGGAAGACATAAACCACAGAGGGATATTGAGAAGAAGGAGACCCATGCAGAAAATGTTTTCACCATTCTTCTCTACAATGCATCTCAAACACCTCAAATGGGTTAATTCCCTCAAATTTATGTTATGGCATTTCTCTTACATGAAAAAGAGAGAAAGCCATGTTTCTGCTTGAGCAGCAACTCAAGGTGCCATACCACCTTGGGACCAGGGCAGTGAAATTTCACTTCTCAGGGACAGAGACTTGCTTATCCCTTCAAACAAATGTGTGCCTCCAAATGAACTCTGCAGCACGCAGTCCCAAGGGCCACCATGACTGAATGGCCACTGTGTCTGAGTGCTAGAAACCAACCCCACTGCCCAAGCCCACCACTGCTCTGCTCCCAAGCCCAGTCGCGCGTGGCAAGGAGAGGCAGGGCACCCATCCCGCTGAGGCATATGCTGTTGGGGAGGGAGGCTCACAAAAACTTGCCCTATGCACACAAGAGCCCCCCCCTGCAGAGAAGTCCAAACTGGAACACGGGAAACCAGCCCAGAAAGGAGGAGATAAAATGGCTTCACTTGATTTTTACTTTGTTTTCCCTACTCTCCCTCTTATCTCTATTGCCACACATAGGCAATAAAAGGAGTTCGAAACCAAAATCAATTAGTAAAGAGAACCACCATGTCTCCATTTTAGCCAAGAATCTTACATGGTCCAGCTGCTGCATTTAAGAAATAAAGGTGGGGTTGCTTAATTACTCATTTATCAGAATCAGCTTTGGACACTGCTCTGGAAGCATGGGCACTCTCCCATTCACTGTCAGGGAAAAGGCAGGATGATACTCTCAGAAAAGCTTCCCCAACTGCCACACCAAGTGAAACTCAAGTAAAAAATTCATCATACACACTGTGTTCACAGACATAAATCTGAGCTACTCAACAAGTTGCTTTGTGAGCAACTGAATTAGTGAGATCTGACTGCATGTGAACTCCTGTGCTCAGCTTCCCCAGTACCATGCTTGCTGCTGGCCAGCACACAACACCCAGTGGCCAGGAAGGGCCACCAGCCTTCCTCCCACTCCTCAGTTCAGCTACACCACTTGGAGGAGTTACCTTTGTAAATCCTGCCCCTGTGTGCAATTTCCTGGGCATCTGCTGATAGATTACAAACTGGCTGGTGAAGGGCAGAAGGGTGATGGGAGCATGCTAGTCTACTCCCCACGCATGATACCCTCTTCCTTCATTGGAATCCTTGCCTTGCTGCTCCATGCATTCAGCCTCATGCTGGCTATCATCTCCTCAGGCCCTTCACCAACTTTCCTCCTTGCTAACAGAGCACGCTGGATTTCTGCTCATGTACTCCCAGTCTCCATTGAAAACAGCATTCAAGATGTCTGTGAAGCAGCTTACACTTTGTCGTAATTTTCCCAGATTTTCTTCCAAAGGCTTGGCAGGCATCTACCAGCATTACGCCTCCAGAAGAGGAGGAGATGAAGAGAGGAAAAGCATGCAATTGCTAGAAAGCTCACAAAACCAATGAAACTACCTCAGCTCATCTGATCTCAGCATTATCTCTCCCCTACAGAACAGACTCTTGGTCCAGCCCAAAATAATCCAATAGCACAACTGCAAACAATACCTGCAACTGTGTACTCTTACAAATATCTGCAAACTAAGTCAAAGATCTTACAATTTTATGAATGGAAGCCACAAATTTCCAATAACTTCACCATATTTTTTGGTGTGTACTTGTCTAAATGCAATTTATGGCTGTTGCTATTTTAGTTTCAGCTTGTGTCAAGTCCAGCTTTCTTTTCCTTCTCAACAGAAGGGGAGAATACAACATTTGAAATATTACCCTAAGTTTCTGAGTAAGGTGACCTAATCCTACAAATCAAGTACTTGAAAACCAGTGCTCCTTTTTCCAATGTTTCCTGCATATTCTGTATCACCTGACTCACCTTTATGGACAACGTACAAGTATTAGAGGCATCTTAGTCTATCTAAGAGGGCACATGCTTATATAGTCCTTAATAAACTGAACACACAAAAAAATCCACCACAATAATGATATCCACTTCAAAATGCATCACAGTGCTGAGGTCAAAGAAACCGGTCAGCTATAGAGAGAGGGCTCTTATTCTTGAACCTGGATGAAGTGGAAAATTAAATCAAAATACCAGGACATCTGTAAGGTGGACTTCACGAATACTACATATGAGGAATCTGATGTTCTTTCTGTCTTGTGACAACTATCACAATCATATTACTTCTCATAATTTTTTTTTAAGGTTTCAGAGCTGTTGTGACAAGACAGTTTCTGGACAGGATTATCCAAGAAAGTCAACTAACACAAAACTGAACAATGTGTGTGTGTAACACATCTGAAAACAACCTTCTAGAAGGAAATATAAAATAAATGGTTTTCATCAAATTGTGGTCTCCAAAAGGGAGGATACATGGGGCTGCTTTCAGTGCACTGATCAGAAGAGTGACAAGTGACATCAGAATCGGCGTGCAAAGCTCATTACCTGCTTTCCAGCACCTACCACAATTCAATAAATTTCCACTTCCCATAGGCACTGTGGAAATTCTGAAGGCCTTTGTAACAAAACAAGGATTCATTTTTCAGTTATGACGGGTCCAAACAGATTTCATTTCCGCAACACTGGAAATGTAGGGAGCCACATCTCAAGCAGTCATACTAGCAATTTGACATTCAACAACAAACACTGCAAATTCACCAGGTATGATTGACTAAAAACTCAAGCAAGCAAACAGCCAGCTATCTAAAAATAAGTCTTTTCCATTCTGTAAAAACTCACTGTTTCCAAAAGTACACCTTGAGTATATAAAAAAGATTTTTTAAATTATTGAATAAGAATTTAAATCAAGAACCACCATGTCTAGCTGAAATGTAAGGTTTTATTTCTGTAAATCATATTTCTCTTCCCAATCCTTTTACCAAGAATAAATTATTCAAATAATCTAAAAAAATGCCTTCCCCTCCCCTCCCTCCCCCCATTCACTCAAAAGGTAAACAGCCTTGAGCAATATTAATAGATGGATAACAAGATCAGGAATCAACTGGTTAGTGTGACTGGAGAGAGAAGTAAAAAATCTGGGGAAATGAGGGCATCTATCAAGGCCAGAGAGAAGTTAAATATAATCTGTTTCAAGATCTCCTTTCCTTCTGTCCCCAGCTTGAGCTGATCCCAAACAGCAACTTTGGGGGCTTCATTGTTTGGTTTTTGTTTGGGTATTTTTGTTTTAATAAGGAAGTACTAAAACTGATTTCATGCAGCTACTCCTGACAGAACTCAGAGAAGTTCATGGCAAACCTTTTTTTTTCCTTCCATATTGGAAAATACTTGACCTGTAAGAAAATGCAGATCATCATTCCAATCTAACCTGAGAATTGAGTCTTACCTCCATGCAAGGGCTGAGAGCAGAGTTGATTTCTCTTCTAGATACAGCATGAGCTCCCTTCAGACCCAGATGTATGGAAAAATTCTCTTACTGTAAGCAAACATCAACTAGTGTCTCATGCTCCTAACTAAAAGAACCTTTGATACAGACCCTCACTATGTCTGTCTGATTTTGTAAAGGTTTTTAACAAATTCAAGTAAAAGTGGCATTAAGGATGTGACAGCACGGGATTGAGTTTTAGCTACCAAACCACCATGACATGTTTTGGGTGTAGCCAGAAGGCTCATATTCCAGTTGCTCACCCACGCAAGGCTGCTGCATCTTCATGCATTTTCATGCATTTTCATTTCTTTCACGTATTTACACCTCTGCTGGTAGGCTGAAGCCAGAGCGGGCAACACCAACCTGAGCTAAAATCGCACCTTCCTGTTACTACACAGGCACATATCATTACAAATGCAATCAAGTCTGGCAATGAAGGCACAACAGCCCAACCCCTCATGTAAACAGAAGTGTAAATCATCCCCTGTAATCCACTTCATGTTTGGGAAAACTTTTTTTATGATCACTTCTAGGGCTTGCTTGGAACCATGGTTCCGTGCAGACTGGGAACTCTCCAGCCCTGGCACAATGGCTGCAGCACGAAGGCTGCTTCTCACAAGCACGTGAAAACCAGATAGGCTACAGAAATGCTCAAGATGCACCAAGGTATGCAAGAAAGGAGCTAGAGCCACAAGAGTGGCAAGAAAACTGATGGAGGTAGACACATATTTGCAAATCTGATTAATGTTCCTGCTCCTGTGAATAGCAATGCAAAGAGATTTCTTACTGTGGAAACAACATGGTTAAGAACAATGGAGGAGCCTGGGAAGTTGAGAACCAATTTAGGGATTTTGCAGTGTGTTATGACAGTCCTCTACTATCTTACTGCTGAATGACCATTGGCACTGCTAGAACAGACAGATAAAAACAGAAGTCCATAAAGCAGAGTGGAACGAATTTTGTGTTGTTACACTTCAATTCATCTGCAAATCCTTACACATGGTGTAAAATTAAAAAACTCACAGACGCACCAAGCACCACATACACATTAATCACCTTAATGGCTGGGGGTGGGAGAAGATGTTTTTCTCTTTTGTAAAATTGAAGGCATATACATCCAAAAAATGCACAGTATAAAATGATAGATTTTTTTGGAAGTCAAAGGCAGATGTCAAAGAGATTTTCATCTTTTCGGGATTTCACTGAGAAGCATATATAACATTGCCATGAAGTCAGGAGAAGCAAATATGGTGCTTATATTTAAGTAGTTCAGCAAGAAGTCAGGCTGAAGAGAAGCAGGGAAAGTGAAAAAATTATACTCCTCTTACTATACACTTGCTACTCAGAAGCAATAAACCTGACTTCAAAAAAAATTTCAAAGCAGCAATGAATTAAGAGGATATCAAAAGCGTTTTACCTGCCCAGTAACCAAACTGGCAGGAAACAGCCTGTTACAAATGCTGCATTCAGAAGTTGTTGCAGAAGGCAGTCTGGCCAGCTCTCTCCTCAGTCAGGCAGCTCCAAGGAGTCTGCACACCTATCCAGGACAGCACACTGATTACTACACACTGCACCTTAATGATTCCTGAGGATGTCTATCATATAGCTGTAGAGTGTTCACATACCAGGGCAGCATTTCCCTAGGTCTGTCTGAGAAGCAAGACAGGCACGGAGGAGTTCAGCTCAGGAGAAGCTGTTAAAGCTTTTTTTGCCTTGGCAAGTGCGACTTCATCAAGTGTACTTCGTTACATATGATTACTGCCACTGGAAATCTCGTGCACTTCAGCACTTGTGAGGCCTCTAGGTGTTGGCAAGGAAACACAGAAGGATGCACAAGATTAAAACCAGACCTGGAAGTTTGGAAAGTGCTTTTTTGAGTCCCTTGCATATTTTTCTCCCTTTGTTTAGCTGATCCAGAAATCGTGTCTGCAGGGGAGGGGGGGGGGCGTGGGGGAAGTGTTGGCATTTTCTTCTCAGGCCTTATTTCCCTTTATTGTATCCTTCCTCTCATTCAGCTGTTCCACAGGAGATACTCTTAGGTCTCACAAGTCAAGACCTATAAACTTTGTCCAACACTACACTTCTAAAGACAATTGGTGCCAGAATACTGCTTTATTTCTATAACAACTTTACTCTTCTTACCTTTTTTTTTTTTAAGCCTACCCTTTACATAAGGCTATTTGCTAGAAATAGACAAGTATTTCTAAAAAGGATACATTTCCTCTCAAGGCCTTTCCTCACAAATCCACCAAATTAGGTAGCTTATTATGAGGAATTAACCAGAAAAGCATGGTCAGTTAGAAATCCGGGTTAAAAGGAAAGACATCTGGAATCAGTCTGGTTCTTCCAGAAGTATTCTGAGTTTCCCCTAAAGCTTCAGTAACTCCGGACACTGCTTTATTAAAAAGAGTACAAATCAATCCTCAAATGTCTTTACCTTCCATCAGGAGTTTTGTGCTTAATACCACAAGAAGGCTGCTGGGAAGTCCTACTCAAAATGTTTCTGTCGGCTGGTCAGGGGGTCAGTACTGTGTAGAATCAGAGATCCCAACAGGCAGGTTGGGAAGTGGTGGCACTACTCCCTGTTCCAGCCAGGAGGCTGGGACTCTCACACAGATTTGTCACTGTCCCCCCAAGCCAGATCACAGCATGTACTGGGGAAAATCCCAGTAGAGAATGTATTTCCTCTGAAAAGACTGGCTAGTTTTGATTTTTACAAATGCTTTCATAACTCTCTGTGAAACAGAAAATACAGAAAAAGATGTATATATACACATATATATAGGTAAAAGAATTCTTATGACTGCATGGAGGAAGCATTTAAAAAAGCCTGCAGCATTTGCAACTGGCACATTGTATTTTTGACACCAGAAGGAACATAATAATCTACCTAACATCACTGCCTAAATCAGTCGGAAAGAGAAAAGGTGATAAATAGATTTTAATTACAATCTAATTATTCACAGCTTACGGCCCCCAGCCAGATCCAGCCAACCAGAAAGGTTACTCATTTGGGGCACCACAGTATGTACCCTCTTTGACAGGGTTAGTTTTACTTAGCAGCCCATGAAACAAGTAGGACAAATATAATCAATTTATTACTAGAAAAATCACAGAATTGTAAAGTATATCCAGCTGAAAGGGACCCCTTAGGATCATACATACTTTTTTCACTTTTAAATTTTGTTTTCTACAAAAACTTGTTTGAAATATTCACATCATTGCATCTGTCTGTGACACATATACTTGAGATTATTTTTCCATTCCCAAAGAGATATACTCTGTAGATGACTACTTTTCACTCAACCTGAAAGTGGTCAACTGTGTCTTTCAAGTCCAAAAAAACCCTTTCACCCTGATTAATGAAGCTAAACCTTTCCACTTCATTTTCCTTTCAGCACAGCTGCTTCTCTTATCACTCCAGCTGTACTTTCCTCGGAGCTGCAACATGATGCTCACGTCTGGAAAAGCTTAGAAATATTTATTTTTTAGCAGAGGGGTTTGGGATTTTTTTTCCACTAGATAAAAAACACCAGACTGGAATGATCCTTTACATCTTTCTTGCAAAACACTGACTGATGAATAACTCTTTATAGAATTTTACAAATTTTCAAGACCAAAATTTCTGCCTCAAGAGGTTAAAAGACTGCAAAACTTTATCAGGTAATTTCTAGAGTCACCAAGTAACAAAGAGCAGCCATGGGTAATTTTTTAAATTATTATCAAATTTATTCATTCTCAGTAAGCTTCTGTGATGGAAAATTCACTACGTGGCTAATGTACTTAGATCAAATAAAGCCAAAAAATGACTGCATCTGAAAATAATGCCTAAAAAGTTGGGGAAAATAGTCACAATTTCTGCTAGGCTTTAGAGGCTATGGGGCTCTTAGCATTTAAGTCGAGAAAAATGTTTCAAGAATCTTATGGAATACAGAACATAATGGCAGCAATTTACATTTTGGAGTTAAAAGAAAGAAGGCAATGTACATTACACAGAGAGAAAACACAAAGAAAGAATTACTTCAACAGCTATGAAAATCCCTTGGGAAAACAGTATTTCACAGTTTGAATGTGCTCTTCGTATTTCTTTCCCCTTCTGGAACGAATTACTACTTTTTTTTTTTTCTTTTTAACAAGTATACATATATAATATACACGTATGAACTGCATTTAAAATTGTTCAATAAAATTACTACATTAAAGAAACCACACACATTTCCAAGAGAATCAAGAAAGACAGACAGATCCTGTTCTCACACACCAGAAATACTGCCAGATACACAGGATTGCCCAAAGTCACAGAACAAAGAAAACTCACGCAGATGAGCAACATGTGGCAAACCTTTAATCAGGCATTTTTTCAATGCGTGCTAACACCAGCAAAAGCCAGCACCGGGAATGTCAATATTTCACAGAGCAGAACAAAACCAGTCCTGACAGCACAGGGGCATCTCACAGTGCCAGCAAACCACAGCATTGCACAAGCCAAAGAAGAAACACCTTTGAAAATCAAAACCATAAAGCATCTTGCATGACGCATTCAGATGATCTGGGATCTTGAAGAAAGAACAAAAAGAAATAATTTCTATCGTAATTCAAACAGGCAAATGGCAGGCAGCCATCCCAGACTGCCTACAGAAGACATCTATTGAGACACAGAGAGAGATGGCTCGCCAAGAGGAATTGTTTGGCTCTGCTTCTCCCAAAGGAGGACAGGTCATCCTTTTTCCCAAGGGTCTTGCCATCCCTCACCTGTGCTGAGATAGGATGGCACAACACACACACAGAGTACACAGGCACTACCCTGGCAGCCTGCATTTCCAGGCTAAGATCTGGAACCACGTAAGGGCAGCACAGTCTCCCCGTGAGCTTCAGAAGAGCCAGAGCCACCCCATGACATTCTGGTCCCTCCTCACTGGGGTCAGCTACACAACAGAGAGCCAATGTTTATGCTCCTAAATTGGGTTACACAGAGTGGTAGCTTTAGAAAGAACAAATTTTCCTGCTCCCTCCCCCACCCCCCCACACAGCTGACAGAAAAGGGGGTTGGGGAAAGTACTTCGGTATCTACAGCTAAACATGAGTCAAACTGCCCATGATAGAGAGAAATATTTCATAAAGCTACTGCTGGAACTTTTATTGTACTTTTAAAAATTCTCCTGAAGGCAAGGCTTTGTTCAGTTTTTGCTCATTAGATTTCTGCAGTTTCTACCTTATACTGGGCTATCAGACATTGTACATTGCTCTAACCCACACACAGACACATCAGCCCTGCATCAGAAACCTTAAAGGAGTGGCAAGATCAGCCTAAATCAGTTCTTGTGCTGCACCTTTGTTCTCTCTTTTTTACCTCTGATCTGGCAAGTTAAATTCTGTTTAGCCTAAGAGTCCATACTGTTACTGATTTGCATGCACTTATTAGCTGCATACGTGGATTGTCAGAGTGAACATTTTTCAAAGTGATCTCTTGAAGATTAAGGTAATTTACTTGATAAATCCATAAACATAAACTCAAAAAATACATTTAAAAGCATATTGCACTGTCAAAGCCTTCATATTATTTAGATTCTAATCTATGTATTTAAGCATTAAGTAGACCTGCATTTTCAGACTCAACATTTTCATCTTCTTCTTTTTCCTCTGCACACTCTCAGCCATACTAAATTTCTCGGTGAGAGCTTCTGCTGCCCATTAACAGCTCACTGCACAAGATCATGGAGTTATCACAGCCATTTTAGACAGCACAAAATCCAAGAACAGAGCTTTAAAAAACCCACAATGCAATGCAAAACCCCAACAAAACAGGGAACCTGATTTAGAAAAAATGGCTTAACATGCCTTATGAGCTTTTGTTTGTCTATTTTAATGAACAATGCATTGCAGGGGATGAAAGCTGATTTGTAAAGAGACACGGATGTTCCTGCACAGAAGGCAATCAGTTCCCAGTTTAATTATTCACTGTGAAAACAGAATTCCCTTGAACCATTTCAATCATGGCCCTTTCATTTGACTTAAATGTCTCACTGCGTGGCATTTGCCCCTGCCCTGGTTAAAGGATCATGTCAGAAGTCTTGCTGGAGCCATGAGAGAAGCAGGACGACCTATTGCACAGCAAGGTTAAAGACAGCAGCGCTCCATTTACTTCTCTACTGCTTATTATGTTGCACACTTCTGCCATTTAATTTCTACCCATACGTAAGTGGCTTACGCATTCCTTCATTAAATCCACCTGCCTACACTTTGCAAGCATTTTACCTTTTCATCTCAATTGCTTTAATTCCACCTCCCCAACTACTTTAAAATATATAAAAAAATCCATCCCTCTATTCATTGCATGATTCATTTCCGGCCAGCTTTTTATTCCGTCAGTATTCTGAGATGAGCAAAATTAAACAGTTTTAGAGCTGACATCAGACCACCGAATTCTGTAAGAACAACAGAGAAGTTTCATAATTGTATTTCATTCTGTTCTGCACTATTTTATTTTGTTTCTGCCTGACTATTGTCACGATTTAACAGAACATGAAAAGGTTTGCGAGAGCCGGGCTGGATGATGCACATGTCTTTTTTCCTCAGTAGTTACAGTTAATTTATAACCCAGTAACATGCATGTCTCGTTCAGATTATTCCTTCCAACGTGCATTACTCAAAAATTAATTTTATCTTCCAGCAAGCTGCCCACAGAGCCTGCCGGGGCTGTATATCACACAGGAGGGAGAGGAAGGAAGACACTTATTTGGTCTCTGGGCTACAGCTTGTAACTGCATGTCCACAGAATCCAGCAACAGCACAGGCTGCTGCAGATAAGAAGAGCGGGGTGTGCTCCAAAGCCGCTCTGAAACAAGCAAGCTTTATGGTCCCTCCATGCCTTTTTGGTGGAAGCAGGGATGGAAGAAGGCACACTGCAGAGATGGGGCTCCAGGCTGGCAGGAGCCTCGCAGATGAAGAGCCCCTGGCCAAAGGAGCCACAAGCTGTCAGGGGCTTGTTGATGTGATGGGGTCCGAGCCCCATTTATAACCTTAATCCCAGTCAGTTTTAAAGCAGGTGAGCTTGGTGTGTTGTTTTTTTGGTTAATTTTTTAAAGTAAATCTGTGTATACGCTTGCACAGCTCTATAAATAAAAACCATGTGCATTTATCTCCAATTAAACTCCTGTGTAAATTTATATGCAAATTAAGTGCAACCCTCAGGCTGCTGGCGAGGTGCCAGTTTAGCTCTGCCCCTGGTACAGCAAATTCCGCATCGCTGATGGGATGTGACCTGCCACTTTTGAGTTTAGTCACGAGAAGGCAAGCACGATGATCCCATCCAGGGGAGGATGCAACCAGGAGGGACTGCGGGTTTCAAAACCTCTGAACACGGCGCTGTCGGAAAAAGAATGCACGTCGCTCAAATGCAAGGGATAATGAGACTGAATGTGTCATTCTGTGACAAGCAGATTTCTCTCGAGCTCCTCGCCTCCCCACCCCTGGCTCTTCAATGCTTCACCCAAGCCCACACAGTAAGAGCCAAAACCTTTTTGTAGGCTTTATATACAGGTGCAGTAGCAACACCCCTCCCAAAAAAGCCATCAGGAAGACAAGCAATATAGGGGGGAAAAAAGAAAAACCCAGATTTGAAAAGCACATTAATCTGCTTGACAAGCCACGAACCACACTGCCACTTTAATTAGAAGCAGAATCCATGGAAGTAGAGGGAACACGGAGGTGCAAGCATTTATAACAGAAAAGAGACTTGTGATTTAATGACCTCCTCTGCTAGTTTAAAAATTAATGGGGCCAAATCAGTTTAAAGCATTTTTAATACAAACCAGTCTGATATTTATCACTGGTGTTAACTGTAAGGTGGTTCCCCATCATTTCAGCAGAATAAGAAATTTGCCTTCTTTTTCATCTAGGCTGGCTCCAAAATTAATTCTTAAAGCCACCTTCTCTTTAAGATGTTTCTGCTGCGGTCCAGCACATACTGCTGACTTTCAATCTCAAACCCGTTATTTAGGATGACTCTTCCCTGTCTTGCTGCTTTAGGCACAGCCTGGGAAGGGAGATTGGGAAACCCCATCCCACCTTCAGACTGTAATGCCAGAGGAGCTAGGTCTCTGCACACCTGCAGGTCAGGGGGTTTTTTCCTCCTCCTCCTCACAACACTTCTTGCTCTGAGGGGCTTTTTTCCTTCCAGTGGTTCTTTTTAAGCCAGGCCAATGCAATGCTCTGTTCCACAGAGCAGCCCAAGAAGTAATTTGTGGGCACAAGTGGGAAGCAGCAGACACGGGGCTGGATGGACACGGACAGACAGATGAATGTTACCCACCTAACCTTGGGGAGACACCAAAGCCCCTTGCAAAGAACTGGGCACTTCCTTGCATTAAAACATGCCTTTAATTTAGAGTTTGCCATTTACCACCAGAACCATGGAAAAAGGGAGGAAGCACAGCAAGTGATAGCCTTACGGGGGGGAAATCTTTCTGAATGTGGCATTTCTGTAGTGCTTTGAAGGCAGGATCAGCCTGGAGAGATGCATGTGCCAAGTATGTGGCTTTCCACATAAAACCTTCCAGAAAAAAACCCACACCCATCTTGCAAACACTGGTAGATGGCAAGGTGATAGAAGAGTCACAGTTGCAACACACAACACTGAGTGCTCTTATTCCTCCTGCCTTGTCACTTTGGTTTGGTCTCAAAGAGAAAAAATATTAAAGTAATCATCTGCACATCACTCTTTCTCAGAGAAAAAATATACCTTATTCCTTAGAAAAGTAATTGACTAAATTGGGCATACAAAGTTTTAGGATAGCAGGTTAAAACAATGAAAAACTCAGCCAACTGCAAACAAATGTTAATTTCCTTTGGACAGGTATGTAACAACCTATACAGTCTAAAGACTAATGTTACAACTTTAAGTAACTCTGTCAAACCTAGTTACCAAGACTATAGAAATGAACCTCATTTATAAACTCAGGTGATTTATTTCTGAAATGTGTGAGATTTACATTTGCTTCCTTAATTCTGAGGATCAAATTTTCCTGAGGCATATGAGCCATTTACAGAGAAATAATCTTAATTCAAGGTGCAGCACAACTTGAGTTTTACTTCTTACAGATGCACAGTGCCCATTAAGAAATGAATAGCACAGAGGAGGCTTTGAGCTTCTGAATGAAAACCAGATTAGATCAATGCAACACATTCCTGGGGTGTACAAAGTCACTGATGAGAAACATAAATGAACTCAACCCCAAATCTGGTATTTTGCTCTCTCTTCCACCCAAGTATTGTTATGTTTCAAACCAGAGAGAAAGAAACCCATCTGCCTGTCCCAGCTATGGCGTGGGATGGACTCTGCTTCCCAAAGGGCAACTAATCTAAATGTGCTCACCCTCAGCACACCTGAAAACCTCTGTGCAGCTGCCTGTACTGCATCTGTAAAGCGGCGAAATTAAACCTATACAAGTCTATTAAATGGCAGCAAGTAGTTAAGCTGCAGAGAAATAGCCCATTATACCACTCCACTTAGCAGGTAAATGATCTTACCTCCTCCACTTGCTTCCTTGGAAAAACATGCAGAGCTGAGAGGAGGAAAAGCACAGGGAGAGCAATTTTTGGCAGTGACAACTGTCAAAGGGAGTTTGGTTTGAAAAGAAATATTAAAAGCTTTTCCCCACTTGAACCTTAAAGGCATGGAGAATGCTTCATGTTATGTATTAAAGCAACATCTATTTTTCAAAACCTAAGAATATAGTATCAGTAAATACTGCCTCAGGGTTTACATCAATTTCTTGCTTATTAATTAATTGGCTTGTTAATACAATAATTTGCAGGCCTGTACTGCCTAGTGAGCTCAAGGAGCCTGTGTTCTCCCTGCCAAGATCAATGTGCATTAGTCTAAACTCTCTGATGGAGAGCAGACTCTACTTCTGTCAGAGATAACTGAGAAGCGACAGTAACTGTTAGAAACATCTGCTCAATATTGGAGGGACAAACGAAAAACAAGGCATATAGTTTGACTCCTAAATGCCATCATTTAAAGGGTCAGATGAAACACAATTTTCAAGATCAGTAAAAAAAATGGGGGCAGAGGGAACCCCAAAAATGTAACACATACAAAAAAGCCCTTCCTTTGCCAGCAATGCTATCAGTGAAATGTAAAAACAAGAGATCTACAACATCTTGCAGATCAGACATAAAACCCCCCGTAACTCCTAGATTCTTTATAGTCTGGACCTCTAGATAACATGAACCTCACATTACTGAAGTGTATCAGTAGAAAACACTCACCTGGCTGCAATGTGAATACAAATAATCCATCTTTAAAGAACTTCACCAACACACAAGCTTTGTTCTTTGGGTCACATTAACATTAGCCCAATTAGGTCCTGTCACTAAGCACAAACCAATTCCCAAATATTCGTGGATAAATTTAAGAGGGGTGAGGATGTGGCATATTTATGCATTGTTTGCCCCCTCTTTTATGAGTGTCCTTAGATCTTATCAAGTCCTCTCTTATCAGTTCAAACTAGCCACCCCCACTGATGAACAGAATAAAATACAAAACAGCCTTCCAGAAATCAACAAGCTTAAAATCCACTTGTTTACAATTGTTGCTTGCAGCTGGGGATTTTTTCCCCCATTAATTCATTCATTTACATAAACACCTTTGGAAGGAAAGCTTCCAGGGATGCTAAAACTTATGGTTATGGTTTCATGCTTCACTTAAGCTGATCAAAAAGCAGGTTGTTGGTGACAGGGGCACTCCTGCTCTGGACTGCAATATTCCTACATTTATCTGTAGCCAAATGCTGACAAATGCAGGACAAACTGCCACTGAGGAGGAGAGAAGCAGATCTCAAGCTAGCATATATCAATCGGGATATCACATCCCAAATCCTACACCACCAATCCTTGCACCTTTTCCCTTTGATTCCCCCATCCAAGCCCCAACCAAAATGAAATTCCAATCAACTCATACAGCACACCTCCATGCTGCCTTCTGCTTATTTTATCTCCAGCAGCAGGCAGATGCTTTCTAGGTCAATTCCCCAGTACCAAACTGCCAAAGAGGAAGCAGTGTTTTTTCAAGGCCTCGGCGTTCATAACCTGCAGCCATGAAGGGAAAGCAGCACATGGGAAAATCTAGAGCTGGAGTACATGGGGCAGGCAGCATTCTTCCAGCTGACCCATCCTGCAGGGGTATCCTGTCAAAAGAAGAAATCTGGGAGTCTGGATATGGGTTGCAGAACCACGTAACTGTTGAGAAAAAGCTGACAAAGAAGAAGCATGTGCAGATTTGTCTGAAAACACCTCTCTACAAATGCCTGTATATACATACAGTTATCTGCTCAACAGGCTCTCTTTCAGATTATAGGGGGAAATAACAACTGCAGCCTGCTATCAACATTTTCATCAACAGCAGAGCAGGAATTAAAATATCTACCCAGATTTTAAACTCGAACTTTTCCAACTCTGGTCACACAAAACAAGCAGATTTCTTTGCCATGAGAATCAAAAATGTAACTCACAGTTTTAAAATTATTCAGTGGTGAATAAATTCCTCCTAACTGCATGTCAAACTTTAGTTTCCAAAAGGTAATTTTATGGATGAGGCCAAAAATAATTTCTAATATGAATTTCAAAGGACATCACCGCAAAAATCAATTATGAAGTCAATGCACAGAAGCAAACATGTTGGTTCTACGGTATTTCCATTATCTTCTTCCCTATGAAAACAAAGAACATACAAAAAACTGTAGATTGTCCTCGATTTCAGTCCCTCTAGGCCAGTGCTTCACTAGATAGTGCAGGGACCAAACACAAGTTGCTTTACTTTTGGAATACTGTAAGACAAGATGCAGGAGCTCTTTCACTGCCTAACTGGAAGAAGGGGTGGGCCAAACCACCGGCACTTCGACACAAACTTCATGGGATGGCTCCTTGGAAAAGGACAACGAAATGGAGTGGCATTGCAGTCCACATAAAATAAACCACATTTAAGTAAGATCGAGCTGTATAAATTGGATACTGACCCCAAAGCCTTTACTGTTCAGCATGGACTTCTGCACTCATGGGAAGCTCTAGAGTTTCTGCCTCGGGTTTCAGCGAGTCAGTGAGGGAACCACCATCCCCTGATTGGAGCAGTTAACATCACCACTTATTAGCTCATAAAATCCCAGACCTCTAACACAAAAACTGCAGCCTGAATAGGACTTGGTAAAGCAACTAGAGACAAATGCCAAATGGCCAAGTCAGAAGAAAAGATGGGGGGAAAAACCCATGCTGGAGAGATGCAGCCCCTGCAGAGTCTGTGAGAGAGGGACAGAAGAAAGAAGCCAAACCATTTTGCAGTCAGAAGGAATGTATCTGCAGGTAAATACTGAGATATGAACTGATGTAGGGATTGCTTCAAGGATGCATAAAACTGTACCAAAAGTGACCTGGGTTTCTAAAGTAAGGATTACTAGGCATAAACTGTTTGGCTAAGTAAGAAGGCAAAACAAAGTGAACAATAGAAACACTGATGACATGTCAAATGGCAGATGTTACCAAATGCTCTGCCAAATTTACTTTCTGCAATCAGCTGGAGACAGAGGGCATGACCTTCCCTCTCTGGCACATACATTGCAATTCCTTTTCCCCTCAAACCATAAATCAGATGGGGGAAAAAAAAAATCACTCTAGTTGACTGTTGTGTCTCCAATAGGGAAACCCAGTGATTTGTGAAGCAAGCCAAGCTGTCTTTCAAGCACAAAGCAAAAGTTTAATCAAATATAAGGTGTGCCAGCTTAGTAGAAGCAGCTCTTCACTGAGATTACGTAAACTTTTTAAAACACACATAGGAAAACACCTCAAAAGATTTAGAGGATTTGTAAGTTGAATGCCTGATGATACCCTGAAGGGAAGGAGGACTTAAAAGATAAGATGTGGGCTTGACCTTACACTGAAGGCATCCTCCAGCAGAACAGAAAGCACCATATTTGAGTGAGAGCAAACGCAACAGTATCCCCAACATTCTGCCATCAACTGGGATTAGTATCACCAAGAGTTCAATTTACTTGCACACTTACAGCACAGAGAAAATACAGGCATGTCAATTCACTCATATCCAATAAAGAGAGAAAGACATCACCTCAGATGCCCTGGGCATGAGCCCTTACTAAGGTCTTGCTCTTGAGTGAGTTGGCCTACCCACACCTCCACACCTTGTGATGCAGGAGCTGCCAGGAGCAGTGCAGGACTCTTCCACCAGGGACCAGCGCAGACAAACCATCTCCCTACCTGTGCCCCAGAAAGTATTTACAACCAGAACACAGCACCTTAATGACAAGCTGTACCTTTCAAAACATGTAATACTTTCTCAACAGAGATGAATTCAAGTGTCAGGCGTTTAAACGTCTTGTCTTCTGCCAAGATTGACTGCAAATGCTGTCTCTACTTATTGAAAAGATTGAAAACAAAAGCTCTTTTAGGGCTGTCTTACTATACATCCAAATTCTCCTTGGAAAAGGCAAAACCAGCACTTCTCATGTCAAATCTTAGAAAATGTCCCCAAGTTTTCCTTAGGAGAAAAAAGCCTGAGTGAAAGTAGAAGTATGCACAAATCCAGAAGTCACAAAGGGTCACTCTTCATGCAAACTAAGCAAAGCTGTATTTACAAAGTAACATGGAAACTAGGGATTTTAAACACTAGAGCAGACTAACCACAAGTATTAATAAAGTTTGTGTTCTGCCAATATTCCCCTTATAAAATTTGTATTTTCAGGATTATATTCCATGTCAAGCACATCGTTTACAATTTCAGACCGCAGTGCATCCAGCAATGATGCTTCAGGGAAGCCAGGAATAAATATTTCCCAATTAAAAAAAAAATAATAATAATCCTTACTACCTTTTCTGAATGCCCAGGTCTTCACTATTTAACTTAATTACAGCTGGTACAATATTTTCAGAGCTGAAATCTGATGTCAAAATTAAGGTTTAAGGATATCAAAATGTTTACTTTTGAAATGTAACGATTTTCATTGGAGGCTAAACCTGCAGATCAGCTGTTGCGATACGACACTACTCGGCCAGTAGCAAACTGTTGAAAAGGCAAAACAGTATTTTTAGTCCATCTCGAAAGATACAAGAGAACAAATGAACAATATTTCAAGAAATACTAAAAATATCTTCTGGTATAGTAAGATGAGATAATCCATGCTGTTTCACAGTTTTCTTTTAAAATACCTGAAAAGTGGAAGTCTTGTTTGGACAAAACAACATGCAGGATTTATGTATCACATGTATCAAGTATTTTTAATTTAAAAGAGGAATTTATTGAGGACACAAAGTTTTCCCATTTAACAATTATCTAGCACCATACATAAGGTTATTTCTGAAATATTCAAAATACTTCTTCCCAAGTTCTTCTCCTTCTAATCAGTATACCTTGTACCACCTACTGAAGTCAGAGGTCTGGAGCCTATACACAAGGTTATGAACAAGTTGTAAGAGTTCTCTCAAAATGAGACAATCCAAGGCCTTTTAAAATTAGCCTACGCTTTTTAAAATAACATATCTTGCAGCCTCTTGCACAGAAAAAAAAGTTAAAAATTAAGCTGGAAGAAAATTGGAGAAAGATTTGTCAATTATATTGGTTTCAAAAGGAAATGGCAGGAGGTAGCTTCTGCTGAGTTCAGTGAAAAACTGTACAACAGGTAGCATGTGTTCAAGTTGCAGTATTCCAAACAAATAACAAAAACCCACCTAAAAATGCCCTAAAACAAATCCTAAACAAAAATACCAAACCAACAAACAAAAACACAGATGAGGACCCTTAACATAACGACATATATGATTTATATCAACTAAAGAATTGCCATGAAATACCCTTTTCATCCAAAACCACTCCTGAATTATTCTGTGGGAAGTAACGATTATTCATGACCCCCACCCTATTTACTCATCATTCCCTTCAGGCACAGCCCCTCTTCCCCAGCTGTGCCCTGTTTCTGAGCGAGGTGGTGAACACATGGACAGAAGGAAGATTAATTCACCAAAACCTGGTTTGCATCACAGGGATCTGCAGAGGCGGTGTGAGAGAACTCAGAAACCACAAACACTTTTGGATGGGTGGGGTTTTTTTCTGAAACGCATGCTGAAGCCTACACTAAACCTCCTCATTAATTTACTGAGAACATGTTTTGGAGTTTCCTTGTAACACAGATTTGTGCGTTACACCATTCACACAGTTCTCACAGGAGTAGCTGTGTATTAGCTCACTGTGAAACCCAGGTTGCCTAAGTCAGATGCAGAAGTCTGAATTTCCTTTGTGTCCTATCATCAACCACAAAATGTCCAAGGGCTCTGTAACATGCTGATGACGTGGAGAACATTCCTTTTTACATGTAAAGATGTGGCATTCTTTTAACTTCCCCCCCCCTTCCGTATTTCTGAATATGGGACATATGAACAGCATATTTGAGAAGACCTCTGCTATTAAATAAAAAATGAAAGTAAATATAAAAATTTATGTTATCTTCATTAACGAAGCCCCAGGAATTTGAGCTATTTAGCTTCCCAAGAGATAAAAGAAATCTCCACCATTTCAAATTGTAACTTGATCTCATAGACACATCCAGAAATTTATTCCTTTTGAAAGGGCCTTCACTAAACATACCATCTAAACAGTGACTCAGAAGCCCTGCAGTGACTTGGAGGCATGTCAGCTTAATCTTGCGACAATGTGAGCAGCTATTCTTGCTCTCAAGGTGCAACAAGTCCTTTATGATCCCCAGCATGAACGAAAGGAGCTGTCTCTGTTGCAGCAGCAGCTGGAAGTAAAGCCAGCTTCAACAGTCCCAGCCAAATACAGTGCACAGCGCCCCTAATTACCACTGTTTTCCTCCAGCTACATCCCCTTAGGGTTTGTTTTTCTGAAATCAAGAAACACAATGGGAACCAGACAAACAAAACCCTGTCCAGCCCTGTTTCTGCACCATACCAAGCTGCTGCAGTGAAGTGTGTATCAATAATTAAGACAGTGAAAGTATTTTTGAATCTGCCATTTATCTGTGTAGATTTGGAGGCAGGAGTTTGCCTGCTGTGACTGTCTGATGGACTGTCTTTACCACAGGACTCTATCATGGATGCATAAAAACTTAAAAGTCATGCCGAACATCTTGTAGAGGCATTTCCAGCTTCAGTGTTCAGCTGCGTTTGCTTTGTCTGTTCAAGTGAAAAACGATCCCTTGTCCAAGAAGCTGACAAAACTATTTTTCTTATTTGTAGCTTTTGCTCTTTTCTTCTATCAAGTTTTACACCTTTTCATAAGCCTGTTGTGTTTTACAAAGACTTGTGCATGACTCCTCCAAATCAGAAAACAGGCTCTTTAATAAATACATTTTCAAAATCTAAATGAGCCAAATTTACTTCTGGATAATTTTTATGTGTAAATTTTTTGCGAGACTTCAGTCCTGGGATTAAATTGAAATTTATGTAGATAATTACCATCACTGGAGAAAAAAAACAGGATAATCCACATCTAACAGCTTCCTCCCACAATTGTAAATACTGGCCACTGTGTCGTATCAAGAGCCGGCCACACAAGTGGATAACTCAACTATTCCTGTACTCGTGCAGGATATATGCAAGGTGGTATTAATGAGAGCAAAGGCCTGCCTGAAGTAGAGCTCACCAGACCAAATAACCTCCTGACCACACAAGTAGAAAATAATTAAAACAACACACCGCTCTCATTTGGTTTTTAGGACCAGATGGTGGCAGCCAGTGGGTGAGACAGCAGCAATGCTGTGACAGGGGAGGGAAGAGGAAAGGTAGCCTAGTCCAGGCTGGGCATATGTAAATATGGATAAGCTGAAGGAAGTAGTGTCCTCCTGAGCACAAAACCTTGGAGCAGAAGCCTATTTCACAGCAATCGATTTCACTCAGACATGCCAAGGTAGGAGTTGGCTGCCTGTTAAAGCCAAGCCACAAGGTCTTAAAGTGAGGAGAGAAATGCATGTCCTACTTCTGAGTTGGCGCCTTTATCGCTGAGTATTTAATGACATACAGGTAAGTACAATGAAGGGGATGAGGGTGGTTTTGAGAGAGAAAAAAAAAAAAAAAACTAAACAAAAAACCTGCTCATTCTGAAAAACCACTTAAGAGTAGAAGAGCATCCCTTGAGCAGAGGAGGAGTGGGGTCAGGCTCAGCAGGAGGCTCATAACATAGGGAGAGGAAATCAAAATGGTAGTGTGACCTTCACAGGCTATTGGCAGCTTGAATGCAGTTTAACCCCAGCATTAAGGATGAAAGCCTACACTCATGAAAGGCAGGCATTAACTAATCTGCTTACCCATACGAAAGGAAAAAAAAAAAAAAAAAAAGCCACGTACACACCAAAAAGCACACTATGGTTTATGGTAAGCCTGCCAAGAATGTAGCAGTATAATCATAACATAGTTTACTTCAACACATCATCGCAACCATGCCTAAACGTTGTTCTTTGTACTGGAGCAGGCATGCTGTCAGTTATCCCTCTAATGCCTATCTGGGAGGCACTGCTCCCGCAGCCACCAAGCCACCACGCTCCATCCTGTGCTCCACTGAGCCTGGCCAGTGCCAGCCACTGCACTCCCCTCCTAGAGCCTGCCTTGCAGTAGCAATCAGAGGCAGGAACCATCTATGACAGAAAGCCATGGGTGGGGAGGAGAGATTACCAAAACAAAAATTAAAGAGCATTTGCTTGTACATGTCTGCCAACTCAGTCAGCTGAAGGAGCAGGAGGAAAACAAGGCATGACAGGAGGAGAGACAATTATTCTTCTTCCCTTCATGAGTATTTTCCTTCCCATAGCGACCATAGCTTCCCTGCCTTCCGACTCTTTTGCATCCTACATCCCTGACAAGGAAATCCCAACTGAAACCCAGTTTTTACTGAAAGATTTTAGCATAGAAATATTTCAACTACAGACATGGCATAAACATATTAAATAATGTTTCCTTATCTTTCTCACATAGAAATCCCACAACCTCAGTCTCTTCAGTCTCTAAATGAATTTGCTTTCATCTATTCAGCAATGCTTTTTGGCTCAAGTTTAATTAAAATTTCAACCAGCCTATATGAGTGAGATGGTATCTTCCCTTTCAGAGACAGAAGACAATATCCTCTAAGTATTTCATATCCTCATTTCTTAAAATCAGCTCATCAGAAAACCACACTCCTCGGCAACAAGTGTTAGATTATCTTTAGCCACCAGCATCAGCGTACTGAAAGACTGAAGTAATTTAATTGCCTCACTGAGATATTATTGTACCTTTCTCTGTTCAGGCAGATTTCTCAACCTTTCTTTTTTCAGTGTTGTGTCATTACACCAGTTACCCTGTGCAAAGGATTCCTTAACTATGGACAAGGTTCACAAACTAATACTGTATCTCCAGATTTCACAAAGACCAAAAAAATGAAAATACTCTGGGTTCTGCTCTGTGTGTGTTGTTTTTTCCACCATTTTGTTCAGCCACAGAGTTGACATTTTCCAAACTTCCCTCTACAACCACAAGATCAGGTAATGATTTCCCCACACAAGTGAATAGTTTTGGGATCCAGAAGATTCTAAAAACATCCACACAAATACCATGCAAATAGCTGAAAACTGTATTCCCACTAAGCGATTTTGCCTCTGCCCAGAAAAACCTGGTTAGGGTGTACCAAGGGGCAAGGCCGGGTGCCAGGTCTGAGGAATTCTCTCAGTTAAACCCCATCTTTCTTTGCTATCCTCTCCTACATCCCAAGGCACATCTGTTGCACTTAAGAGAAACTCCAGGATCCACTCCTGAGCCACTGCAGCAGGGCACATCTCTCTTTGGGAAGAGAAGGAATGAAGGCCAATAAAGCCATTTATGCAATATAACTGGATGGGAATGTACCAAATTAGAGGATATGCTGGAGTCCAAATCCAAATGCCTGTCTCCAGCTGCATTTAGCGAAGACGGTGACAGGGGTCAGGAGAGAACTCTGACTAGTATGTCCCAGCTCCAGAAAGAACCACACAACTAAAAAACTCTGGCTTTTGAAGTAAAAACACTCAACTCACTTTTGTCATTTAAGGCATTTAAATTTGGGAGGGAAGGACTCAATGGATGGACTCACCCAAGTTCAATCAGGATCTTCTACAAAAATACCCAAAAAAACCCAAAAAACCCCTCAACAAATCCAATTATTTGTAGACATATTCATGAAGTTCACTGTTTACTATCACAAAAAGTATTTGCATATTTGAGTATTATTTTTAAATAAGACTGTTTCCTCACTTGACAAGGCAACTTAATTATACTGCATAGAAGAAACTGCATGATAGGTCACAGGGTTAAAGCTGCTCCTTCAGTAGTTCATTATCAAATATACAATTTTCTTATTTCTACTGTTTATTCTAGAAAGATAGAAGAATTACACCACTAGAATTAATTACACCACAACTAAAACTGAACAAATACATTTGGCGAAGATGACAGTGGCTTATTCATCTGACCACGATCCCTAACCAGGACACTGTCTGGTGCTATGGGAACTCCTACAGACACTTCAAGGGAATATTCTACACACAAATTCACCCTTAATATTACAGACTTAATTTTCTTTTTTTTTTTTATTCATAAAAATATAGTGGAAATTCATCGTGAGGTAGAAGAAAAAACCTTGTATTTGTATATTTGCATACAGGCTTGGAGGCACTGCTTTTAACGTATTCATTTTTTAATCAATATTGAAGCAGTTTTCTTTAAAATGGCACAGTACAAATTAAGTTGAATTTTAGGTGGTTGCTACTGTGATCTTAATCCTGAAGTGAGCATGCCTCCCACTCATGCAAGTCTTGTTCTTTTCCCATCATCATCAGAACTTTCTGAAAGGTGTGACTATTTATCTTAAGGCAGAGCAATACTGTCAAACTGCTGTTTTCCTCAGAGGCCCCATAGTCATTTGTCTGCTTTTCCTACCTGTCTTCTGAGGTTCTAGACTGATCCTGTGGCTGACCTGCAGGATGGAGGTGTTCACAGTTACCATCTGCTACTGCTCCTAAGAAAGATCTCATGCAGGAAGCTCATGCCATTGACCTCATTTGATCCAGGCGAAAAGTAATAATGGAGCTCCTGTGGCTAATTGCCAAGAGAGAAACACTCCAGAGGACTTATTTCCGACATCCTCCTCTCCTCTGATGAAGATCTAAACCACCAGCTCGAGACAGGCATCTGATTAGATCAAAGTAGGAAACATTTCATGTTATTAGCCACATAGTTTCATCTTGTTTATGAACCACGCCATAATGGACCCCAGACAAGTTAAAATACAGTTAGCTTGCAAAATCCATTATTATTATTAGAATGCAATTATTCACATACAATATGTATCTTTCTACTAAAAGTTTGAAAATATTTTCTGTCCCCAACTTCACTGGGATTTAGTGCATGTTATCATCAGGTCTTCTAGTTTACGACCTTCCTGATACTTAGAAAGATTGCTTATATAAATAACCAGGAATGTTTAAGAAACCAGTTTACTATATTTGCTGTAAAGACATGATATTATCTCTACAGGAAGAGGTGGTTTTTCATAAGCTAATTCCCCCACATCCAGTTGTCTAAATAATGCAGGAAATGTCTTGTATATAAAAAACATCTGAACAACTAATTGTGCATCTACTAGCACTGACGTTGTGCTGTATAAGGCAAGAGACAGCAATTCTAATTTATGTCAATTAAAAGCATCTTTGAATGATTGCAGCACTGCATTTTGAGAAGCCACTTGTCCCCAGCTGAATCTGGTTCAATCAAAACTGGCTGTCTTTGCTTCTCAGAGAAGGCACAGTCTGTGGTTTCAAACTGCTGTGACATGAGGCAGGCAACCATCCAGCAGCAAAGGTCCTTTTATTTATTGATGGTGCTCTCCTCCACTGGGACAAGAGGCTGAAGAAGAAAGGACTGGCCCATGAGAGTGGGGAAGCCACAGCTTCTGCACAGGGCAAGGCTGTATGTATGGGTGACATTAGAAAGCCACTTCTGCCGCTCCAGTGCACAGCAGGCAGCAGCATGCTGAGACAGGGTCCTCTTTGTTCACCACTAAATTTCTTCACCAAAAGCCAGAGATGCCTCTGTCTCTCAGGCTTCAGCCAATTTACATCTTTGAAACACTGCCTTCATCTAAATCCTCATTAAAAAAAAGGGGGGGGATATTGAAAGTATTTCTTTAAAAAATAATTCTGTGCATGTATTATATTTTGTTACTATTTTTATATATATATATATATACACACATAAGTGTTCCCCACTTCAGCTATGCAAGTTACTTTCTTCTCTGCACAACATACGGGCAATCTCCCCAGTGTTAACTTTTCATTCAGGCTCTCCCACCAGTTACGCAGGAGCTTTCATCTCTTTTTTCCTTCCTAAGCAGCAGCCTCATGTTACACCTAATGAGAGCCAGTAGCCAGCCTGAGCAGGCAGCAAGCAACAACGGGCTGCCATAAAACATCTGAACAGACCAGAAACAAACACGCTCTCTAATTCTCTAGCCGCAACAAGACCCTAAAGGGAAGCCTTGTCTGAGCTGCTTCCTTACACCTCCTTAATAACACCAGCCCTAAGCCAAGTAACAACCATGGAAAACAGGATGGAAGGTGGGTGATTTCTTGCCACTTGCTTCCAACATCCTTTGGTCAAAGCAAAGGCATCTCTGCAGCCCTTCACAAGATCAAAAGGCGGCAGCTCTATTTACAACATCCTGAGCAATTTAAGCATCCCACTCTGCATTGTTTCCTACCTCCCCACCCAGTTCCCTTTTAAATTGGATGGTTTCTAAATGAAACCTCTACCCTTTATGAGTTTACAGCCATGGTGAGCCAAGGAGTCCCACGCAGACAATTTTAAAAGAAATTAAGAAAAATTTCTCCATCTTAAGCACGCGAAATGGCAGTGCATGAAAAGGTAAAAAAAAAAATTTCCTGCCATTTTTTTAATTACCAACTTGAAGGATTTATGCTGCTATGCATTTTATGGTCTATCTTCATTTCCCAGTGATGTGTCCAGTACTTGTGAGTGTGCAGCTTCTAAAGTAGTTCTCTTTAAGGGAAGAGGCATTTATGGGTAAGGAAAAAGCCCTTTAAAAATTAAGTGTTGGGTAAATGCACAGGATGTTGCAAGCATCTGCTTTATTTGCACTTTCTTTCCTCCTCTCCTTTTTTGTGTTTTTGTTTTCTTTCTTTCACAACCTGTATTTAAAAATTTAGGGCCACTATTATTCCTGTCACTGTTAAATGACATGATGAGGGAGGGAGGGAGGGAGGGAGGGAGGGAGGGAGGGAGGGAGTGAAGGAAAGGAAGGAAAGGAAGGAAAGGAAGGAAAGGAAGGAAAGGAAGGAAAGGAAGGAAAGGAAGGAAAGGAAGGAAAGGAAGGAAAGGAAGGAAAGGAAGGAAAGGAAGGAAAGGAAGGAAAGGAAGGAAAGGAAGGAAAGGAAGGAAAGGAAGGAAAGGAAGGAAAGGAAGGAAAGGAAGGAAAGGAAGGAGGATATGCACATGCTAAGTAGTCCCCTGGAAGAAACAGTGGAAGAAATTTCCCAAAATACAGCATGCAGGTGTTAACAAGCCATGTGCACACCACACTCCTCTTCCTTTGCTGTCTCCTGCAAAGCGGGGAATCCCACAACCAAGAACACAAACCTGTGCCCAAAGGCAGGGCCAGCCCAAAGCAGGCTTCTGGCCAAAGGCTGGGACATGGCACCAAAGCCCAAAGCCACCGACCCCCTCCCAGCCCATGATCCCTGCACCACACCTACTGAACATATATAAGAGCTCAATGCTCATCTGTCCCCTTTTAACAAGAATACATTAGGCAGAGAGACTAAGCAGCATCCCCATGGTCCTCCCGAAATACATTTTCCTCATCCTATCTGCTTGTAAACATTGGGCACTTTCCGAAAGACAATCTTACTTTTCAGACATGTAATTTGTTTTTCTGATCCCCTTTTCTACCTTGACTAGTAGTTTAATGTGCTTCATATATTGTCAAGCAAGATGTGCCTGCGCGTATAAAAGCAAAGAGAATTAAAAATCACAAAGTATGTTACTTTACATAAGAAAAAGTTATGACTAGTATGTCTTATAAAACTTCTAATTTCATCAACTTATTACATGTCATTCTTCAATGCAGAGAGCACTCACAGCATGAAGAGTTCTTAAATCAAAAACACACTGTTGGGGAACAATCTTCATTTTAATGATGCTCAGTAACAGGGATTAAAATATTTTATGAGTCACAGTTTCCACTAAAAAAAAGGCAAAACAAAAAAAGGACAATGGAGATGAATTTGTTGAAAGTGTGGGACTTGTTCATTAAACTACCAAAAAAAAAGTGTTGGGGAAGAAGGAAGCAGGCATCTCAAAACTTATATACTGCATTATACTTTAAAGCACCAACTACTTTTCTGTTAATCTGCTTCTGCAGATTCCAAGGAATCTGAAAACCCACCAGCTCCACAGCACAAGCAGCCGCTATCCTGGCTACTCCAGACAGGGGATGAAAGAGCCCTTCAATCGACAGATCTATTTATACTCCTTCACATGGTGACTATAAAAAGGTTTCCTTTCAGGCTGAGGTTTCTCAGCATTAAAGTTAGTAACTGTTTGAACATTAAAAACCCTATGCACACGGATTTTTAAAACTGGGGTGACGCCTTTGTGTTCGGGTAAATTTGGTTTGAAGTAGCAGCGATGCAATCTTGCACATCTACAAACTTCCTCTGTAGTGCCTTTGCAAAAAGAAAATGGGACCCAGACTGAACTGAAAGAATGCACTAAATAAATGATGCCACTGATTCTGAACAATAGTAATTTCTGACCAAATGTACTCCGTCCCAGTCACCTTTGTATTCCTTCCGTCTCCCCACCAAGGCAGCCAGCCCAGCATGACATGCCAAGCCATTCCCAAGGGCCTGAGAGGGGCACTGGGTGCTGATGTTTCTCATCCAAGCCTGTGCTGGCTCTCCTGGCCAGCCTCACACAGAATGGCTCCGTGCTTCCACTTCCTCCTGTGTAAACACCAGTAATTATATTTCCACACCTCACAGCATGTAGAAAGGACAGCTCATACCTTTCCATAAAAAAAGTCTCCCACTTTGCCATGCAAGCTGCTCCAGAAACAGACTTGCGGTAAAAACAAATTGCTTAAAAATTGAAAGGAATACAATAGAAACTTGGAGCCAACTGCTACAAATCCAGCTCTACCATGGGAAAGGAAAGCAATGCTTTTAAAGTCAGCAGAGAAAGAAGCACTTTGTCTGGCTAATGTGCATGGTCCTCATCTTCTTTTAAATTTAACAATTTATTCTTTCCATTAGTTCAAGAAAACAAACCTAAAAGGCTGATCATTGAAAGGTCAGTATTTTAAATTTAAAACAGAAAGTTTAAAGATTGAGACTAAGCCAAATCCAACTCCCAAACCCACACACTTCTTCCTCAAATCCACCTGCACCAGCAAGGGCCCAGACTTCCTAAAAGCAACTGAAAGCACAGCTCGGTCTTGGGATGATCATGACACTATCTTGCTACTTTTTTCTTTTCCTCTGATTCACAATGAAGTGAAAAGGTCTATACAGCTCTCCATGACAATATGCACTCCTGCTCTGCTCACCACCACCTCCACAGCCACTGCACACCATGCCTTGCATCCACCCTGTCTGTGCTACCTACGACTTTTAATTGACACCAGAAATGCACAACAGCCTTGGCCCAGGGCAGCTACTGCCACTCCAGGCACCAGACCTGCACAGGGAACAAATGTCAGAGACGGGGTTGTGAGTTGCTACTATGGCCAGAGATGTAGTTTTCCCAAAAGGTATGTATTTTCCAGCTTGAGTGGTAGAATTAAGAGTGGGCTGCCTGGGCAGCCAGACAGCCAAGCAACGACCAATGCATCTGCTCCAAAGTTCTGGATTTCTGTACCAAGCTTAGCTACACCAGTGTTGCTCCCAGTTACAGCAGTGGAAAGGCCATGTTCTGGTCCCAAAGACACAGAACATGCTAAGACACAGAAGTGCAAGAGCAGGGATATTTGTTTCTGATTTGTTGCAAAACATGGATGTTTCCAGTGCAAAGGGATTTTAAAAGGAGTATGTATCCAGTCAGCACAACTAGAAATAGATGGAAAAAGGGGGGGAAAGTGTGTCCTAACTCTATTATTCATACTACAAGAAAAAAAAGGTAATGTCCATACAGTTTCTCCAAATGGCAAAAGATGGTTTCTCCATTAGTAGCACATTAGTTAACAAAAATTCAAAATAATACAAAAACTCATGAAGATACTTGTACAGAATCAATTCCTCTGTAATCACACTGCAGCCTCCCTTTGCAATAAGCATTAGCAAAAGAAATCAGGACTCAGAGGACAGAATTTAAAACTTTTTCCACTCCTCCCATAGTTGCTTCCCTGGTCTTGCACATCATACCCACCACTGAGGGAATGTCTTTAACAGGAGCAGTCAGTAACGGGTCATAATAAACAAGCCAGGTGCTTTCATTCCAACCAGAAACATAAATTATTATGGGGTTTTAAATACATACCCTGTTCTAAGACTTCTTTTATTAGTTATGCATATTTTAAATCAAATTCTGTGGAAAGTAACTTAAAGGACATTGCAATCGAGAGCTGTGATGGCCCAATAAAGCACATCAATCTCCTGTATTCAGTGAATAAATGGCAGGTAACAGCTGTTATGCTGCACAAAACTCTTTTCTGACCTAGACTGAACATGCATTTGATCAAATTGTCTCCAGTAATGCCAGGAGCACTGTCAACCAAAGGATTAAATATTCTGATTTCATTAAAAAAAAAAAAAAACACAACAACAAACCAAAGATGCAATAAATATTTTTAGCTCTGAAATAGAGGAAAGAACATTCTGTTATTCCCATTCTTTAAAGTTGCATTTTAAAAAAATTGACATCTGTCCTAATATCCAGATTATGAAAATCCTGCTTTGCAAAGACACCATGCTCACCCAGAACTGAAGAAATAAAAATGGAAGAAATGTCCTGGATCAGTCTGAACTTCCACATTATCTACAGGGACAAATTAAAGAAGCCAGTTTTGCATTTTGTCCTGAAGCAACAGAAAAACCTCTTTCTCCCAACAGGTTCATCTAATGACAGAAATGGCCAGACAGAATGAAATCCACTTTACCAGAGCCCTGGAGTGCATCAAAAGCACTGTCTGAAAAGCAGGTTTTGTCAGAACTTGTAAATCGATGGAAAGGTTTGCTGACCCACACTGACTGAT
Source organism: Vidua macroura (assembly GCF_024509145.1). NCBI lineage: Eukaryota > Metazoa > Chordata > Aves > Passeriformes > Viduidae > Vidua > Vidua macroura. The sequence goes on along the minus strand of NC_071571.1, from coordinate 64,786,107 downwards.
GCCAAAATGCCTTCCCTCTAAATCTGCCTTTAAGGTAGTATGTACAGAAAAAGAAAATTGGCAGCATCTACAGAAAAATTAAATTATGCCCTTTGTTTCTCTGCAATACACAAAGAAACCTTGTCAAGAAAATTTGGAGAGTGGATTTGTGTTTCAAGTACACACAAAATGTGAGGGCTCGTTCTCCCTAAAAGCCTCCTGGTGATTTACAGAGTGCTGAACAGCAGCCTATCCTGTGGGACTAAAGCTGCAGGAACTAGGAGAGAAGAGTTTAATCTACAGCTGTGTGTTTCTTTTTCCCTTTTTCCCCCTCCACTGGTGACTGATGAAGGTGTAGGAGTATGAATGCCTTCACTGAAGGCTCCATATCCTGCCCACTATCATAAAATGTTTGAGAGGTTTCAATACAGGTCCTATACTGAAATAGATTTCTACCACAATAGGTTCCTACCACAATTTTCTGAAGCAAAAGTAATGAAAAATCTGTGTGACTTGATGTTTTGGGGACTATTTTTTATTGTTGATCATCAGCTCTTTTTCTCCCCCCCTAGGAAAAACTAAAGGAAAAAGCCAAATATGACTTCCTTATCATCAGATTCAAGGAAGAACGGTGTGCAGAAGATCAAAATAAAGTCTTTCTACATAAGGTATAAGGGACAAGTTTCAATAGCCTATGAATATGGACCGTAAGGTTCAGCCTTTCTGAGCTTTTCAGAGCATTTTTAAAATAAAAGCTTTCCTGGACTTCAAAGGAAAATCTTTGAAAATTCACAAGCAACAGGGGATAACCGCAGAGGAAAACTATGAATACAGAGCAAACTGGTGTTACAGATAAATTCCCTTATCAGGTAATGGGACAGGTATCTTAAAAGCAAGAAATAAAAAAATAATAGCAAATTATTAATTTGCTCAGTACACTCTGAATCTCCCTGCTAATTCTGACAGTAGCATGGGGGAAAATCATATAAATGTCTCCAGCCGTTATGCAGGACAGATGAATCAATCAACCAGGCTGACAGATGCCTGAAGACTGGCAGCAGAAAATTTCAGCTTCTAAGGTATTAAGCAATGATGTGATTCACCACCTGCTGAAACCTCCATCAAGACAAAGTGTAATATCTCCTGGACAGGAGCCTGGGAAAGGTAGGATGGTGCATGTGCTCCCTTCCCAACCTCCACTCCCAAACTCCAACCTGAGGTGCTCTACAGAGAGAATGAGGTACACAATCTTTCCAAGAACAGTGTCTCCAACCCTGCATTTGCCCAATACTCAATGAACAAGCACCAAGAAGACACAGCTGGGAATTAGGTGGAATGGCCTTAGGAGGTTAATGGCAAAGGGCACAAGGTTAATTGCAACCTCCTGGAAGGCAGAAGAAAACTGTAAGCAAAATGCAGCTCAATACTCAATGACCTCTGAAGATCCAGAGTATTTTTCCCTGTTTCTCTGCCAACACACATCTTTCACACGTACCTTCCTTTTTCTAAACCAAGCAGTGGTAACATCTCTGGTGAGGAGAAGGACTGGACAGGCCACTGGGGTGGGCCGCAGGAGATAGGACTGACTGGCCAGAGAGGCAGCAGACCCCACACAGGGCATTTTTCCAGCCTGCCACACCAAATACCCTTGGAAAAAAAAGCCCTATGCTTGGCTGCATAGATGGCTGTCAGGTAATATCCCAGTTACTTCCCAGATGCTTCTGCACACATAAAATGATGGGAACCAATCCTAAATTTGAGCATTGGAAGTGACAGAGCATGAGAGCAACCCAAAAAGCACAATACCCCTCCAAGAGCACCCTGAAAGTCTTTTTTGCACACGCTTTTTGGTAAAATGATAACACCATGGTGTGTGATGGCTGGTCTATGTAAAGAAACAATCAAAAGGAGAAGATGAATTTGAATTAAAAGAAGGCTCTTTAGACCGATTCTGCAGAACTGTCCAAGTTGCATACAGACAAGACAATATAAACTCTTAATACATCTAATATACCAGAGTAATGGTCCTAACTAAGAAAAAGGCACATGCTGTGCTGAACAAGAGTTACTTTGTCTGCTCTCCTCCGTTAAACCACGCAGTTTTGCACATTCTTAACACGATTATCTAATAACAGTCCCTGCCTATATGTTTGGCTACACATTTTACATATAGCACTGCAAAACAGAGAGGTACTGAGGCAGGAAAAAGAAGGTATAAATGTGTAAAGCAAAATTATACATATTTAAGCCATCATATGCCTACCTGAAAATCTTGCACTGCATTCAAATTCACATTTTGTAGGAAAGGCCTGGCGATATTTGGTCTGCTTATATAAATATTTATTAATCTCAATATAAAAGATCAGACACCAAATTTATATGAGCTGAGCACAGTTCGGGCAGAAGCCAATAATAGCTGCTTTCAGAATTTGCAGCGTTGGAGTTTGCCAAATGGAAGTGACAAGTCTGGACCACTAAGAAAAATGAAGCCATTTGGTAAGTTATACGCTGCGTAATAAACAGTCTGTCAGTTTGCTTCTAATCCCCCCTCTTCCAGAAGGGTGTTTTTTTTCTTTTTTTTTTTTTTTTCCCCTTTTCCTTTTTCCCGATGCACTCTGCAGAGCACGTACGTATTATAAATTAAACAGAAGCTACTTCAGCTCTCTGGACCACACACTGTGGACAACTTAAGACAGGTCATTGTTACCTAAACAGAATTTGGTTTTTTGTTTGCATTGTACATTTCCTTTCTGTTTTGACAGCAGGTTTTAAAAAGAGGATGTTACCCTCCTTGGAGCTTTGAATCATTTACGAAGAAAAGGGAAAAAGAAGAAGTTCTGTGACAATAGCACAAAAGTAAAGCCTTACAATTTTTCATTTCTTCCCATGACATCTGTGGGTAGTCGTGTTCATAACGCCTTTGTTCCGGGCTGATTTACCGCAGTTTGAGACAAGACACCATTCAGAGGCTATTCCAGGAACCATGGAGGAAGCAGAAGGAGGATGCATCTAATTTGTTAGCTACTGTGACATCGCCACTTATGATTAATACATGGCATTGAGTGAACAGAAAGTTTTCCTCCAAGCATCCTCCATCTCAGTGCATGCTGAACAGGGTGAGGATAGCAGGACTGCCATAACAGGTCTGGTACCTGCAACATGGCTTGTCAACTGTGCAAGAAGGAAAACACCTTGTATTTCAAAAGCCAGCATATGCAGCCAGCTGACTCCGCCCAGAAGAGAACTATGGGCATACGTGGGCCACCTAAGAGGACTGCTGGAGGAGAAGGTTGTGCATGAAAAACTCAGGAGCAAGAAGCAGGTCCAGGAAAAGTTCTTGTCTTGTTTGCATACAACTCCCAGCAAGCTGTTGGGGGACTACTTATTTACAGAAACATGGTCCCCCTCCTCCCTGCCTGACAACATTTGTGGAAGAAGGATGCTAATGTCTGCAAAACCCTTGAATATCCTTTCATAGCAGACATTGCATAAGAACAAAGTTTTGAACACTCTGAAGGGAGGAGCTGGCAGAAACCATTCAGTTCAAAATGCTAAACCAAACAAGAACTCTATAGTTAATCCTTATCATCCTTATCCCTACTGAGTCCTCTCTCTGGCAGGCTGTAAGACCTTACTTTGGTGATGAGGAGCCACCCAGCTCACCATGCCCATCCACCCCACCAAACCTACACGCGTGGATGTGCTGGAAGCATCACTTAGGTGGCACATAAACCACTTTTTTTTTTTTTTTTTTTTTTTTAGGTATAAGTTCCCACCCACCCACAGATCTCTTGGGTTACCAGCCAGACAAGGGAAAATCATGCTGCCAGAATAACTCAATCTCTTACTTTTTTGGCTGCTCCCTTGCCCTGGGTATCTCTTGTAAAGGGCTAGGAACAGGCTGCAAGCCAGGTAATTTGCTGTGGCGGTGGGAGCCTGTTCCTGGCACCCACCATTCCCACCACCACCATCACAACCAAAAAGCCCTCCAGGACAGCTGGTAACAAGTAAACTGCTGTCCCTATACATCTTGTCTGGAAAAATCCAATCCTGCTGGGCCCTCAGCACCAAAGTGCAGGCACCTTGACCCACACACTTAAGCTCACCTGAATTATTCTGCAATTTCCATCTACTGTTGCCATCCTTCCCGAATAAGCAAAGTCCCTGCTGCAAATACCAACCTCAGGCTGCCCAGCTGATGGGTCTGCCTACCATAAAATGGGCACCAGAGCACTTACAGTGGGTTTATACTGGTCTCAAAAGCAACACAATACAACACAAGTTTTGTAAAGCAACAACAAAACAAAAAAAAAAAAAAAAAAAAAATCGAAGACTAAAGATTTTAGAAGCTCCTCAGCATCATGTGAATGGAGTAAAAACTTTCTTCTGCTATAAACTTTTCCTGTTTTTCTCTTTATTATGCAGTTACTGCTTCTAGGAGCTTATCAAGAAAATAAGCCTGCTCACATTGGCAAAATCCCAGTTCACTCATTTTCTTAAGTAGCATGTTATCAAAATGTACCTACACAAGCTGTACTTTCTGATACAAAGGAAGCCCTTCTAACAACTACAGTAACACCACATTAGCAACCGGTTAGGTCAGTCCTGAAGCCTTCCCTTAGACTCTTCCCTAGCCTGCACTTAGGTCAACCAATTCCTGACATGGAAAGGCTGTCAGAGATTCAACAGCGCTTTCTCAGGGTTGTCACTGATCAGCTCAATGGATGACCCCGTCTAGTCCTATTTGCTGTCACTGAACAGAACCCTTGTCAAAATACACTCTAGAAAACAATACGAAATGTTGTATTTTTTACAGGATGAACAAAGTCTTCAGACTTTAGCATTATTTCCATAATATAAAACACATCTAGTTTTGATGGGAAATATCTAACTATCAGTTCTAGAATAAATTATATTCTCTACTACATCAAGTTGATAATATTCTCTACTATATACTTCTCAACTTTGTAACACCTACAGGGCAACGGCAAATTTGGGACAAATTTCACCTTCACACCTCTGGCTCATCCAGGTTGTTGGGTTTGATGCCCAGTCCCTGAAGCTGTAACACAGCCACAGCTCATCCTAAGAGTCTGGAAAGGAAAACTGGGTAAAATCACATCTGTGCACACAGCCACGCATCAGTGTCAAAGCAAGGCAGAGTTTCACTTTGGAAGCATTTCCTGCTTCCAGTCAGCCCATGTGCCCACTGCTTTTCAGAAGGGCTCTGCTGCCTTTACAGTGAAAGGCCAATGGATGATTTCTGGCAGCCAGAGAGCCAGTGTTTGTCCAAGTGTGTGGTCAGACAATGTGACTGAGCAAGCTCCTGCCCTTGCTGGCCAGTCCAATACCCTCCTCTCCATTCCCACTCCTCCCTCATCACTATTTTTTTTTTTGATTGGGTGTCTAACTAATCAGAAAATTGATAATGTTTGCTCTGCAAACAGATGAAAGGTTCATATGATACAAAGGGCAGAGCAGAAGCCAGCAACTGGAAGCTGATTAGGAAGGAGGAGGAAGCACAACAGCCCTTTATGTGGAAGTAAGCCATCGGTCTGGCTCAGACCATACCATTTAACTTCAAAAACTGTATTTCCAATTACTAATCTTTTGGAGTGAATAATACAGCATGCACCCCAGAATATTAAATGTTTTAGGCACATGTGTTATTTCCTGATCTAAGTGATGGCATCCACAAATTCACAACGTTCACGAGCACCTACTCCAGAAGTGGCTGCCATGGAGGGTAGGCACTACGGGACTGTTCTACAACAAGGCAAGAAAACCAGTGCCCCACAAAAATTCTCAGATGTTCTCTTGGTGCTCCTGTGGCAGACAAGGAAGGACTGTGTTCAGGATTCCTTTTTTCCTGCACATTGCAACACCAAAGCATTTCCTGACATAACTGAGTCACACAGACGAGCTGTATCACTCAGAGGCTGAGATGTAGCTGAAGGCGTGGGAGACCACCACACCCTGCTAGGGCATAGACCAACACACAGAGAGAGTAAATACCCTCCATTAAATGTTTATTAAAAGTGCCTGTTGTAGCCACCTTCTTAATACACACACAACCACAATTTGCAGCGAAACAACCTTTGGCTGAAGCTCTTCCTTTCCCTTCACGGATGATGCACCAGAGCCTTTCCTCCTGTCACCCTCCTTCCTCTGGGGCTGCACCGCAGCCCAGCCTCACTGACTCAACCAGCCCTCTTTCACACAGCTGGCACCTTCAACAATTTCCGAGACATTAGCATTTTCCTAAAATAGTCTCAATCTTTGGCATTTCAACCATGCCTTTTGTTTCCAATCCCCCCGACCAGGACATCTAAATAGAATAAAGTCCAGTCAAAGTTTAATAGCAGGGGAACCAGAAAGAGAGAACTGAGCTGGGGTTGCAGTACGGGAAGAGTGGGGTTCTTCCCTGGCTGCATGGCCTTTGCTCCCAAAGATCTTCTGCTCATCTGGCTGCAGCAATGACATTTTTTCCTCCATCCCTGCCAGCTCTCCCAGCCTCTGGGCCTGAGGCACGGGCACATTGCAACACAGAGACAACTGCTGAGCTTTGCCTGTCTTTCTGCTCACAGGGCCACCAGTTCAGGATCACTCTAGCTCACTTCCATGTTAAAAAAATACAATCAGCAAATTATTCAAAATACTCCTAATCCTCTTCTGGTTAGGAACCGGAAGGAAAGTTTTCAGAGCAAGATGACAGAAACAAAGCTACTGTACATGCCCTGTTTCCCTAACAAATTAGGCTTATCCGTCCCCAGCATGAACTGCTGGACACCTAAATTGGGGGTGGAGGTGTTTATTGTACTACACATGTTTACTGTACTAACAGCATGCAAAAAAAAAGGTTCAAGGAGAGCCTTTGTCATATCCAAAACTAAACAAACTTTAATATTTAAACTCATTCCAGATCTCCAACAAAGAAAGCCCCAAGTAGCAACTCTGCAGCTCTGCTGATCCCTGCCAAGAAAGTTCATCAAATATTTGGATGGAGTAAGCACTTGATTCCAGTGGGAAAAAATATTAAAAAAGGAGAGAAACACAGTCACATTTGGGAGCACAAGAGGTGGAAATTAATGCGAAATAAAAAAGACCAAACCAGGCAGCAAGTTATAAACACCAAATATTGAAATTCCAATGCTGACCTGCAAATTTCAAGGTTAATACGATGCAGATCCCTTTTCTGCAGCTGGGTTAAAAGTGCACAGCCCTCTCCTAGGCAAATCTCCAAGGAATTTTAGCTTGAATGAAAATACTAATTACAATGTACTAAAAACAGAGCAAGGAAGTGTGCGAGATGACTTTCGAGCACTATAAGGAAGAGAGGAGGAGACAGTTTGGTCACTGCTGAAGCCAGAGACATGCAGCCAAGAGCGGCCCTGCCACAACATTAACTCCTTCCTAATGAGACCTGACAATTTGTAGAGAATTCAAGTGCTTTCAAAGCTTTGTGTTGTACCTGTTATGATGAAGCTGCAGCACTGACACAGTTAAGAAAGGAAAGAGTGGCTATCCATCCCCAGTATTTGGCATGACCAGCACAGCCATCATTTTTCGTAATTACAGGAAGACTGTATCTTAGCAGCTGGTTTTGCAGGGGAAAAAAAGCAGATATTTATCCCTCACAAGGTTAACTGGAAGTGTAAACTGAATTCCAAGTTAAATTATCCCCTGTATGCCAAAGCCACAACATCTAGTACTCGTTATTACTCTTTCAAAAGAAACAGTCCAGAGTTTACACACACGTATGTTCAGAGGAGAGTATTTTATAAACCCCACAAAAACATTTATACAAAATAACTCAATTTAGGCCAGCAGAGCAAATCTCTCACATACAAAATGTCAGCCAATTAAGCTTTTAGCAGAGCACCAGGGAGACCGATTTTAGAAAGCTAAGCAGGTTTCTCAGTCTAGGAATGCCTGAAATCTGTTTATTCTCAGTCAACAATGACTTTCTGCCTTCTGCCAATTACTAAAGTAGTGGGGGGAAAATGGATTTACTCTCTGCTTTTACAGATCAGTTGGCTTAGCAAAATCTAAACTCATACACAGGCACCTCACAATCCCTCTCATTAATGCAAGCAGGCGACAACAAAAAATTTGCTTTACTTTCCCCTCGTCCTCAATCTACTTATCCTTTCCTACCAACAACTGGAAATGGCTAGTGCTCCTATGGCATTCTTTCCCCTCCTGCCCCTCAGGCTGCAGGATGTAGCAGGGATTTCAGGAAGAGCTGGCATGCAAGGACACAACCATGGGCTGTCTACCAAACCCAGTGAGCACCCTCAAACTGAGGGACCTGATAAACAGACTTCAGGCTTGGAAAAAGCCCCAAGCTGAAGCTCCTCCAGGCTATAACATCCTGCTGCCAAATGGGGAGGTTCACTCCTCTGCTTGCTTTTAGCCTTTTCCTCTCTTTGCTTCCCCTTCCACTGAGAGCCCCAGAGTCATGCCACGCATCCCACCTCTCCTTCTCTGCTGGTTCTGGTCTCACCAGACATCTCTGTGGACCAAACCAATTGATTAATCTGACCTACACCACCCATTTTCATAGCAGCAAAATACATCAAATCATCACATCTTCCCCAACAGCAGCCAAACTCTCCCTCTCACCTGTGCACCCTCCCTGGCTCCTGCCGTCAGCCACTTCAGCACATTTATCCATCAGAAAACCTGCTGGTCCCACACAGACCTTCAACGGAGCCAAAACCACCAAATACTGCTCTTGGGGTTGGGATAGTTCATTTACTGATGAACTCAGAGCAGCACTTTGCAGGCATCTTGTACTCATTAAAATTATATTCTTCTTGTCTGTGTTTCGTTCCAGACTCAAGGTTTGAACATAACCTTATCTTGGAGTAAGTCCCAAATAAATTTCCATTTCCCAAAAGACAGGTTTTCTCCAAGGCAAGTAGTGGAAATTTGCAACAGTTTATTAAAAAGAAGCAGCTTTACCTCTGGCCAATATCATGTATTATCTGGATGTCATCAGAGGTCCTGGAAAGTAGCTTACTCCTAAAACCCTGGAGGCTCTATAGTACATATAATGCTTACCAAATATTCCAAAACACAGTAACTTATTTAACTTTCACTCAGTAACATAAGCTTTTGGAATTAAAATAAAAAGCGAATCCCAAACTTAATATATTTAATCTTCTCATTGTACCACGTTTAGAAAACCCAAGTGCTAAAAAGCAAACAAATAGATGTTAACGTACAATCCTTCCCTTACCTCTACAAAACACTGCAGGGATGATGCACGACCAGCTACAACTGTGCCTTGTGTTTGTATTTCCACCTTCAGTTACTATGGGTATCCTACCCTAGGAGCATTTTTTTTGACTGTCAGCATCCTCCAAGACTACCTATACCCACAGGAGAAAAGCACTGAGCACAAAAGCTAACTAGCAACTACTAGCAACATGTGGCAAACAAACTGTTATTCCCCCTAGTCAAGTATTGGCAGAAGAGAAAATGAAAGTTGCTCTGCATGTTCTCCACACAACACAGAGTGCTACCATGCCACTGCAATGCTGCTGCTGACGTAATAACAAAAATGCCCCAGCTGGTGAGGGTCTACATCACTAATGAGGAGAAACGAACTCTATCCCATTGTGAGGCCAATTTACTGGGCTTATGAAATGCAATCAAGACATTTCTGCATAGATGATGTATCATGAATAAAACAATGAATCATTCTGTTGAAGAACATAACAAAGAACTTCAGCAAAACTAAAAAATAATCTAAAATTCATATAGATTTCTATGCAAAATTTAGAAAACTTTATTTTTTTCCAAATAAGCAAGGGAAGTTTATTTCATAATAAGCTAGGGAGCTAAAGGCATCATCCCAGCTCAAGAACATTGTCATGCTGGGTTTGAAGGGGCAAGTCCTTCTCACAGCACTTTGGAGTAAGGTAGGATAAACATGGAGGTTACTGCCTCCAGTTCCACACTGAAGACACATGGGGTTGTAGGAATTAAAAGAGTGTTTGCAGGTATTTGCATGGCAGAAGGGACAGCCAGGACCATCAAGATGATGACTGGCCTACAGTATTTATATTACATATAACTGAAGATACTTTGAGGCACTGTGCATACCAGGTAGGTTACCGATAACTGGCATTTTTCCACTTGAACTCCTCACCAGCATGAAAACAATTCATACTATGGAAATTATTCAGCATTTATGAAATGTTGTAAAAAGCAAAAGGAAAATCCAGTTAGTCATCTGTCAATCCTCCTGTTGTGAAAACATCACATTTACAGATTATGGGGCTGCTTTAAAAAAAAAATCATACCATAAATGTCTTCACTTTCTGAATGAAGACAGTTTCAGTAAACTCCATCTTGGGGAAGATAAAATGCCTCAGGATAAAGGAAACTATCTCAGGAAGAAACAGCAGTATATTTCTACACAAGGATTTGCTATCCGGATATGATAATTTCTTGAAACCTCAAACAAAATATCACAGCATGCTAATCTGCTCTTTCACAGCAGGTAACCTCAGACATCCTATAACTCTACAGCATGTTCATTCTGGCCTTGTTTAAAGGCTCTGATGAGTGCAGAAACCAGCCCCAGCCCTTCCTCCTGCTTACCAACCCTCTGCCCTAACACTGACTTTATTTCATGTTCCCGATTTAAGATGTTACTCCATTTCTTCCAGGAATGTGCTTCATCTCCCTGAAGTTTTATTCACTTTCTAAATAAAAAATGCAATTTTTAAAAAAAGTATTGTTTCAAGAAGGATTTTAAATTTCACTGGAGTCAGGAAATTAACAAGTGTTCCCAACAACTCAGTCCTGCCTGGCTGCCACCTGGAAGTCACCCCTTTCACCACCAGCTTGAACGACATCATACAGCTCAGGTTCACGCTGCAGCCCATCCCTCAGCCTGCCAAAGCCACAGCTGCGCCAGGAGCAATTTAGGACTGCTGGACTTTCCTCATCCTTCTACAAACGAAGGTTTGGTTCTTACCGCTGCAGTTGTCAGCACTTAACATTTCCCCTCTCCTTTCCACAGGTGACCTTTTGCCTTCCAATACAAGAGGAAGAAGACAGAGACAGCGACCACACAGTCATAGTGTCTATCACGGAAACATGTTACGGAAGCAGAGGAGATCGGAACAACGCTTATCCTTCCAGAGCAGGATTCTCAGTATTTCATAACACTAAGTGATAGCTTGGTTAAACCTTTCACTACAGCTGAGTCAGAAACTCCAGATCTCAGTAAAGGAAATCGAAAAAACATTCCTCTCTGTAAGGGACTGATAGAAGGACTTTCCCAGAATGACAGTATCCTGGCCCTTACTGCTCAAATATAAAGCCAATGCTTGCTGTAAAAGACAAGCCCAAATGCTGCTTCGGACAAAGAAGCCAGAGTTTATGTCTATAGGCTCTAATTTCATGCTTTCCTCTAACTCTCACTACCCTGTCTTAAAAATTCATGTTTTATTAGATTCATGAAACAGCTATAGCTCATAATGAGATAAGCCATTTGATACTGTCGATGGGGTGTTTTGTACCAAACATTAACACTAATTACATAAACTTTATACTGCGCTTTGCTTGCTGAACCCACACACTTAAGCTGCTTGTTGTGTTACTGCAAACAGTTCATTAGCAGTACGTTTACAGGCCTGGGCAGCATTAACCTCTCCTCAAAATTGTCCCAAGCGGAGAATGTGGACCTTGTGCTGTTAATTACAGGAGGCACTGCCAGATTCCCAGGTGCTGACATGATGCTGGGGTAACACCTCCACCAGGAGCTGGGAGAACCTTGCATCCCCCGACATCATCCCTCTGACCCCCACTAGGGACAGGGACAGGCAAGCTCCTCCATCCCATATATGGTTCATAAATTTTGTCCCTAACTTGAAACAGGAAAGCATCAAACCAAGCTATCTGTATTTTAAATGCTGTCATAACTTTTCTGACTGCACACAGTTAAGGAGAGCATCATGCTGGGTCTCCTGATTAGGAGGAGAGTTTATGGTTCTATGCAGGAGAAATGCAGCCAGCATCTCTTCAAAACAGGTTGTTCAAATCCAGGATTCCTGGATCAATTACAAATTAATCAGTGATGCAAAATGTGCACAGTCCTTGTTTTCAATAAGCTACGCACATCAGTTCTGCAGTTTGGGAATAAACTTACACTATAAGTAGTAAGTATGTCAAAATAATTTTAAAAGTGACAATAGGTCTGTATTTTGTCTTCAAATTGATTTGCAGGTATAAAATAGAGGTGGTAGATGAGAAATACATATGTGATAAAACCCAGTCACCTACTGTACCACAACACCAAAAAGAGCCTCTTTAGACAACCAAAAGACAGACCCAAATAAGAAACAATAAGCATTCCTGACCAGAGTTATGTTCATAGAGTAGATAGAAGAAATGCATTAACAGCAGCAACAACAAAACAAACAAACCAAAACCACAAAAAAATCCAAACCCATAAAATGCATTTCAGGACATGGTTTCACTGATATGCTCTGTGGCTTTAACTAATGTGAAGAATGCTCAAAAAATATTCATAAATACAGAAGCAGAATTCTTCTTAATGTTTCCATTATAGAGTGTCTAGAAGAAGTGAGAAATCTGCAAATTTAAACCCACCACGAAGATACTGAATTTGAGCAGATCTTGTCACATATACACCAGTCCAAACAGGAATAAGCACGTGGGGAATAGAAGGGAAGATGAAGGCAGAGCAGAGCTGGGCCAGGCAGGCTTTGTTAGCAACGGGCAGCAGGGGAATTCACTTTGCTGATAATAAAAGAGAAGTATTTTAATCTCTTACACAAGCGTAATCACGAATACAACTGAAAACCATGACGGACCAATTGACGGTTTGTTACAGGGAACAATGCTTTTTGTTTCCTAAAGCCTGCTTTCTCAGATCTTCCAAGTAAAGGCAGACACATCACAGATTTGAAAGGCAAGGGAGCTGTTTAAAATTAATTTCAGTTCCAGTTGCTGCAGCAAGGGAAGAAAACCCATCTTCTCCTATTCGGCCATTTGCTTCAAGTGCTGCCTCGCAGAAGGATGTTCACCCCTGAGCCACCCCGGCTCCATGCGAGGTTGTCCACAGACTCTGCCTTGCCCAGGTCAAGAGTAGTTTTGTTATCAGTATGCTTTAACCTCAGGAAATACTTCAGGGAGACAGATACACCACCCTCTAAGCACACATTTCAAGAAACCATATCCAGCTATTTTGCTGTGTGCAAACAGCTATTTTGTCTTTCAAGATCAAAACACAAACAAACAAATAAACAGAGGGTGATCCAACTGGAAAAATATTTTTGATGGGAGGGAAAGACTTTGCTAATCAACTACTAGAGAATGCCAAACTGTCTAACACACAATTCTAGTATGACACAATAACATCATAAGTTAAAACAAATATACATACAGTTTATTCACTGATTTTAAGTAGTTCAGCACATCTGTTCTGCAAAGGTTTACCCAATACTACCCCAACAACATTCATTCTCCTGGCAGGACTGTCAAAAGCCTGTATTTCCTCAAGGGATGTTATCTGTAATCGAAAATGTGGGTGAGAGATGTGTGTTTGTTTAGCAAATGGCAGCCTCACTGGGCATCAATGCACAAACACTCACAGGTCAAACCATTCCCACAGTCCTGTCCCACAACACATGGGCCATCTCTCCAGCCCTGCTGAGTGCAGGGAGCAATCTTGAGGACTACAGATTTCTTACTAAAAAGCTAGCACACCACAACAGCTTGTAGCAGTGCTACGGCCATGCTAACTAAACCTGCACCTCTGCAGAATAAATCAGCAGAGCGCAAACGCTCTCAGTCACGCTTCCAGCACACCACAGATCACCCATTTCAACTTCTGATGCAAGGCGATCAATACGAACCTCCTAAAGAATTCCTTCTGAAATGCATCAGTGCCTTTGAGTTTCCCTACTTAGAGCCTTGCATTCCTTTACAAAAGATTTGTTCATGGTTTTCTTGACAAATAACAACATAATCATAAATTGCAGTATTATAACAGGGTTTATGGACTGAGACCTTCCAGGATATTTATTGTGCTGCTGCATGGGGGAGGTAGTTTCCTTTTTTAACATGCTCTTGCAGGAATGAAGTCAAAAGCAGACCCCAATGCTAAGGACAGCCCATCCACTGAAGAGCAGCAGGAGTGATGCAAAGGCACTGCCAAAAAGGTGTTAGTACATTCTGCCGGCTTAGGGTGCCCGGAACCACCCCTACTGGTGCCAACATGCTGTGGTTGCTGCCTTGCTCACACTTACAAGGTATTTGCTAGCTTGTGATATAAGATGAATCTCTTTCAGAGCATTTCAAGGTGTCTTGCTGTGTCTGACAATGTCCAAAAGTTTGTAGGGCTCCAAACCTACAGACTACATTCCAGACCCAGGACAACGGAGAAGTATCCCTTCAGGGAACTCAAGGCAAAGATAAAGGCATGAAACAAGAGAAAAAAAACAAAACACAACAAAACAGACAGCAGTTACTGTAGGAATCCCTATTGACTAATTATAATTATTTTAATGACTTAACATTTTTTAATATATAAATGCTCTATGGACACTTTCCTAGTAGCCCTTATAAACTCAAATCCACCACTTTTTAATTGCCTTTTTAAATCCTCTAAGTCTCTGTGAAACTTTAAAATATTGCATATATAGATGAGAAACCTGTATATTTGGTTTCCATTCTATTTTTCCCCTCAGTAACAGTTTTGCAAAGTGTATTTCTAAAACCTTGAGAAACCAGGAGCATGACCAGCAGCCTTTTGACCTGAGGCACCCTTCATTCCAGACAGAGATGGAAAACCCAGACTGAAATGTTTACTTACAGGGTATTTAGCTCAATTTAGCTCATGTGGTAGCAGGACTTTTCACAGAAGCTTTTGTACAGTGCTGTCTATGGCCCACTCTCTCTGAAATCATCCCACCAAAGAGAAAAGTCAAGAATCTGAATGATATGGCTGTACCAAAAGTGGCATTTATATCCAAGTGCAAATTAAAACCTATAAGGATCACAGAGGCCCGATATATTTTAGCATAGAAAAAGAGACAATAATGGTTAGCTGGCTACCTTCTATTTCTCTGCCATCCCCATTATTAAATCATGGAACAAGCTCTTCTACAGAGGAGGGCCTAACGATCACTAAATATACCTTTAGTCTTTAGTTTACGCAAAAACTCTGATTAAGTGCATAGAATTAGCTGAAAATAGCAATACAGCTGGCCACCTTTGGCAGATTCACAACCAATATGCTTCATCTATTTGTAGCCACTTCCTTCTGACTGCACCACCTTCATTTAGCTGCCAAGTTGGAAAGAAAAGCAAATGCTGTACTTCTTTTTAGAGACTGCAGAATTAATTCTTTGTATTTTAAGATCAACAGGCCTCAGTTCAACAGCACATAGAGTTTTAGTCACTTAAAACTACCCATTATTTGCTTAAGAAACTCTCTAGACTGACTTTACAGGATGTGACACCAAGCAAAATTTTCCCCAACACAGGCTTGCACCCAAACTTAGTCCACGTTTCACAGTATAGGGAGAAACAAAATGTAAATGAACAATGTAAAATATTTTTTTTTTCAAATCCAGCTGTTACAATAAAGCATATTTTCCTTTTAAACATTTTTGTCTTTAAATCGAAGTAAGGTGTTAGCAAAGCCATTGCAACATGGCTTTTTTTACCCAAACCTGATTTTACAAATGCCGCATGCATGAACAGCCATGCTCTGAGATCTTTAGGTACAAGCCTGGCAGGGATGGAACCCAGTGTCCTGTAAGTAAGGAGCAGGTACTCAGCAGTGCTAGGTGCCAAAAGGAAAAGTTTTGTTATGGTACAGGTCTCACAGAAAGGAACACCCCACATAATGCTCAATTTCATCCATAGTAAGTCAACCAAAACAGTTAAATGCACACAGCAAATGTCAATGTAACTTTTCTTACAACTCCAGTTGACTAGTTCTGGCAATTTTTTTTTGTGCTATTTTGTCTCTGCGCTACCTTTCAACACTTACAGAAATAAAAAGTCACATAACATCCTCAGCAAAAATTAATGAGATGTCTTTACCCCATACCAGATCATGATGCACATGGTCAAAAGCAAAACCACTTCCAAATGAATCTGCAATCACTTTTAAGACATTCAACAGGTCTGTCAAGTGAAGCATGCAAGCCATGCTTCATCTCCGTTAGTAAATACAAGATGGGACAGAACAACGTAATAAATACTCTATGAAATATCATTATATGAGAAACACCAGAGTTAACAGCCCAGCCCAGTTAGGTCCAGTCCATCATCCAAGAAGCCTTGTGGTCAATGAGAAGAGAGGCAAACTGTGGTTCAGGTATCACTGCCACTGCATCTCCTTTGGAAAGCCAAGACAAACAACACTCGATACAGCCTGGCAGAGCAAGGAAGTGGGTTAGAGGGGCAGCTCCAGTGCTGGAGTGCTACACAAGTAATTTCTGGCAGTCACTCAGGGGAAATTAAAGACACAGTCACACTCTCCTGCAAGACTCAGAAAGGACAAACAGATTAAGTGCTGTTCCAAACTCACAGAAAACAAAATCATCCTGCCTTTACATATCACAAAACCAAGTAAACAATTTTTGCCAACCCATGACACTTGTCATGCCTCATCGTACAGCACATGGTGGAATTCTTTTTAAAGCCCCTCCTTCTACCTATTGCAGAGCCAGGCACCAGTAGCTGTTTGGAAATATCCACAGTTTTATTTTTCTGAGAAAGAGGCCTTAGACATACCTTAGACATAGTCAGGACCAACCTTAACTCCATCTGGCTGTTGTAAGCAACATGAATTTTGGCAACCTTACCACAGGAAATCACACATAATCAAACATATGCTCTCAAATCCTCTATTTAATCATACATTAATTGATAACATACTAGCACTTACATGTATGTCATTTCTGACACATCATAGAAACAACACGGTCAAATCACATTCTGCCTCAATGACCCATATTTTGTCAAAAAAACAGTCTAATCCTTGGTCCCACCACACCCCTCAGCCTCAAGATGCACAATCCCAAATTTATAAAACTTTAAAGTGATATTTCCTTCTGTACTGGACTTGTGTGAAGTCATGGCTATGCAAAACCAATTTTTCCATCACCACTAGAAGACCAGAATCACCAGGCAGGGAAAGTAGCACTTTCAAAGTAACATTTCTACTGCAGTCAATACGAGAGGATAGGGGAGAAAAAAAAACAAGTAAGATTTAAAAAAGCTGTCTGCAGTTGAAGTATTACTGAATTGTTTTAACATGCAAAATAGAAAGAAAAAGCATAAAAGACACTAGAACAACTTCTCCCCTCTTTTGTCCTGAGAAAGTAAATCTGAGAAAGTAAATTACATAAAAGGAAAGAAAATACTTTTTTTTTTTTTTTAACAGCAACTCATTCAGTGTCTTCCTTACAGCACAGCAATAATTTCCTGGCCATAATCATGTCCAGCTTCACTCCACACATGATCCAACATTCCTGAAACTGCTTCTAGTGCAGGAATGCACTGATTATAAAGTTGCATGGGACTTGCACTACATAATACAGAGGCATCTCTTCCAGGCTACACAACTCCTCTGACACACTGTCCAACAGGAGAACTGCTGCAGACCAAGAATCAGATTCTGTGTTCTGGTCCTTGGGTCCAGGGAAAGAAACTAGAAAATCAGACTTTAGGCTAAAAAGTTGGACAACAGGATGGGATTTAACATATCACACAGCTGAAGAAAGCCTTTCACTCAAGTCTTTGATACCCACCTACCCATCTATCTATGAAGGAAGAAACACAACCAAGCAACAAGGCTATGCAAACATTTCCAGGCTCTAAAAAGATCGAGCCAGTCACGCTTCCCCCTTGTGGTTTGCATGTCGTCATCAACTTTGCTCCGTGTTTGTATAGCCTTATAGCTCAAACATGTTTTATATGTCTTTGGAGGATGAGTGCACATATTTATGAGTTACAGTGATTGCTTCTTCATGAGCAGTGCACAGACAAGTGCAAAACAGAGGTTCCCAAGACTGTAATCCTGTCTCCAACTAGAATACTGTAGAGAGAGAGAGAGGCAGGAAACCAAATCAACATACAATGGTACTGACACATCTTATTAGGAAGGAGCATATATAAATTAAACAATGCCACAACAGCACAGCCCCAACAAATCATCTCTGCTACAACTAAATCTTAAACAGCAACATTCTGTGATGCTAAGGTAAATCTAATATTCTATATTTACTTAGTATCCTTCAACTTAAATAACCCACAATATAAGTGGTGTTTTTTAATGCATGTGCATCTCTCCGCTTCCCTTTCCATTCTTACTCTTCTCCTCCAAAATTATGTTGCAGCATTGGGTATATAAGCTGGTACAGGCAAGTAAAAGCAAAGAATCCAATGAGGAGGAATGTACTCAGCAGAGATCCATTAAAATTCAATTGCCAGCTGCTATCAGATGAAGATCTCACCTCCCAATTACCTGAAGTTTGAGTGGGATTAAGACAGAAAGGTGCACCGAAACTACTATAGAGCAGGAGTACAACACCTGTGGTTCTTGCAAGCTTTACTATGCTTACACATTAGGAAATAACAGACATCATTTTCAAACATGGATGCAAGATCAAAGGCATCTTTGGAATTTCTGTTGGCATTTTATTTCTAGCCAGGATCAGGTCAAGCCCAATGCAACATCTATGGGTCTACCCTTAAAAGGCCCACTACAATTTTTGTTTATAATCAGATGCTTGGGTTTGTAACTGGTTGATGTCCAAAGTGTCTTTTGGTTGCTAAGTGCAAATAAATAGAGACAACCAGAGCATTTATTAGAACAATAACAATATTTAACCCAAAACCAAACAGTCTCACATTTACCTTCATATCTGACAGCCTCTTGAGGGAAGTTTCTTCATCCAACTTCACCCTCCCCTACCTAATACCTATGACATAGGAAAACTCACTAAACGTTTTTTAAGACTAGCCCAGACCTCCCTGGCCATAAGTTTAAAGGAACTGAAAAGCAGTAGCAAACATCCAGCCCAGTGAGGGTAAAGCCATCACCACAGGCACAGGCAGTGAGAATATCTTTCCATAGTCTGAAGTCAACCCTTTGCCCTTATTACAGGCGTTTCTCTCCCTCTAATCCCAAAAGAGACTAAATGGCTAAGATTTTAAGTCACATCTACATACATTTCAAATTTAGAATTCTAAAAATGGTATTTTCCCCATGTATTTTAGAAGCTGCCTATAAACAACTCCTTTATTCATACAGGCCTAAAAGCAGAAGAGTGTCTTAGCTTTAAGACCAGATGTAAGCTGAACTCATGCCCCTGAACTCAGAAGGAAAGCCAGAGTCAGATACCAATGAATCAGACACCCATGCCAATCTGCATTCTGCACACCATATATTTTTTAAATTAAAATTATTTTACCATGCTACTAGTAAGCTTCACATTTAAATGCAAAATCACACCTGCTCAGACACCACTTATTCCCTTCAGTGTCATGCACAGCATAAACCCTGTTGGTGCTGATGAGCCCTGACCTGACCCATTCAGCTCTGCTAAGACCAGGGGAGGAATGGAAAGGACAGGGAAATGGCAGATCTGGAGCGCCCTGGAAGCATCAGAGCCAGCACTACTTAGAAACTAATTTCTCAGTTTGGCCCCACTCTCATTTAACTCAAATGGATTGAGAAAAAAAAGCTACATTACCACAGTTGCTTCTGAGCCAACATTTATTCTGGCAGGCTATCAGAGCTATTGAAGTTTTTCCCTCTCTTTTTATCCTACTGAAGTGTTGTAATAGGAGCAATAATACATTTACATTCACTTTATTCTTCCTTAGTATACAGTTCAAAATTCTATAAATGACACTGGCGTAGGTAGCAGAAGCATTTAGGCTGTACTGCTTACATCCTCCAGGCACTCAACCTCTCCACTGTAGGCTACAGCAAGGACTAATCCTGCCACTTCATACCAGCTACTGAGATTCTGATTAAGCAAAGCTGCCTACAAAATGGATTTTCCACCAAATACTGACATCACCCTGGTCCACATACACGGCTTCAGGATCAGCAAGATCCACTCACAAACACTCTGCTAGTAACAGAAATAGGGGAAAGGGGAGGCTGATCAGAGAAGATGAATCCTTTCCACCACAACTAAACCCAGATTTATTCTGCTCGACTTAAAGATACTAAGTAATTATTTTACTCAACCCATGGCAATTACAGAGGTTGCTGATGACTGGTGCTAATCAAGCATTTGACTGCATGCTGGCAAGCCAGTCAACAATAGCATCCACCACATGTAAGCCATCAGTTTGCATATAAAGGAATCTCAGATTAAAACCAACATGAAAATGGTCATTGAGATGTGAGTCTATTTACCGCAATAAACAGGCAATTTTCTAATGCTCCTAAAGATGCTGCCTGTATCACTTCCAAACATTTACTTTTTGTAGTCGAAATGAAGACAGATGTTTTAAGAGTCGACAGTCTCTTCCCCTTACTGTTGGAGAGACTCATAACAGAACCAGCCCCCACCTTTCTGTACACAACTGCATGAATAGTTTTGTAAAAGGCTGCTACTTGCTGCCTGACTAACCGTCACTCAAAATACAATATGGCTATCAAGTGTTTCACACCCCTCTGCAGGCACTAGTGCTCGTATCAGGGACAAATCTTGCCAATTCTTCCTGCAAAATGTCACAGAGACACAAATCTTCCTCAGTGCCAAAACGCTTTGTGAAAGACTCTTACTCTTTTCTTCCCCCATTACTGCAATATTCTTTTACTCTGCAGTGATGAATCCCATCAGAATACTTCACAGAAATAATTTTTATAACTACTGTGTTGGCTTGGTCACTTCTATCTTTGCATTTCTCAACTAACTCCCTTTTCTCTGCTGTTTCACACTTAAAAGCCCTCTACAATCTATCTCCATCTTCCCTGTCATCTTTGCATGAACAGTCCAGATGTTGAATCATACCTCTGATTAATCTACTGCCTATTTTTCAAGCCATAAAACAAGCAAATAGTCCCAATTAGCTTTATTCCTTTTTAAGCTACATCAACTCTACCCTTGAATTTTAATCTCTACTAGAAGGAGAACAGGGTTAAGGCAGTACATATTCTTAAGGTATGTTTATACTCGGAAGCTTTGGCAGCAATGTGGAGTCCATGTTTGACAGCTCTCCATGGCTCCTTACATCTGAACATAAAAGTACAAAAACAGTAAAATTATTTTTGTGCAGCTCTGCAGACTGCAAGTACAACTGGTTTTCTTGCAACTCTTAAGATTAATGCTTATTCAATGCTTAAATGAGTACTAGTCAAAAAAGAATACTACTCCTGTCTCATCTGTATGGGAAAATGCTCTACTGGCACATTTTTATAAATGGAAAAGAAAATGCATCCAAAATGAGGAACAGAATTATACCTGAGCTTTTTAACATTGCACATTTTCTTGATAGAAATATGCCCTTACTCATACATGTACCAAAGCAGTTGCTACATGCAGTTTCTGCAGGAGGTGGAAATCGCATGATGTTAAGAATAAAACAGCTAATAAAAATTAGCTCTGTCAATGCAGTTAATCGACCTGACACACAGAGATTTCGTTAAATGACATATTTCACACAAGGTTTAACTGTTGAGTTCTACAGGGCTACTTTTACACAGACACTCTTTTGACTAAGATTACTTTATTGATGAAATTGAGAATTGAGGCCTACATGTGCAAAGCTCTATTCTCATTACAATTAAACCACAACAGGACCACCAAGGTAAAAATTTTCTAATTCAAAACTAAACTAAGGATATTTTAGATATCATAAAGACAAAACACTTTTCCTGATACTTTACTGATTCAACTAGCAAGTGGAAAAGGCTTTTATACATAAGAAAAAAGGATGTATTTCAGACCCATTCTGACGTAAGTACTGCTGCATTCTGGGCTGGGCACTCTGTACTTCCCCACATCCACCGTGGCAACAAAACCCAGCTCCAGGGCAGCTGCTAAAAAAGTCTTTTTGGAAAACAGTGTTTAAAATGTGCTTATAGGGCTGGGATACCACACAAGAATGGCAATCCAGAAGTAAAGCAATTTTCTATGATATTTATGAATAAAGCATTCAGAGGAGGAAAGTTTTAACCTGGCCATGTGTGGGACCATATGTGTTTTTTTAAATGCTGAAATTGTTTTTTTTTTCCCTATCAGAAGAAAAAAATATTAGGGGGGAAGGAAAAAAGCGGGGCGGGGGGGGGGGGGGGAGGGAGGAAAGCTTAATTAAAACTGTGACAGAGATACCAACCAAAGTGAAAAACTATAAGCACCAAGAACTGAATAAAACTGAAAACCTGTATCAATCATTTTCCACTGTGGTTAACTACATTCAGTCCCAGTTCTAATGGGAAAAGGGCGGTGGGGGGGGAGAGGGGGGGCAGGAGGCAGGGGGAGCCACACAGAGAAGCTTCTGTCCCCTTAGGTCCTATTTTCTAATGCTCTCATACTGCATTTTGTTTTAAATCAACTTCCCTGGTTTTTCAGAATGGTAGTTTCCTTCTGCAGAATCCTCTTATTCACAAAAGGAAAAATGATACTTGACTTCAGACTTTATCAGAAAGACAGTTTCTTCTACAAAACCTAAAACCTTGTACTATAATGCACAGAAGTGCATCAGCTTTCACCCAGGATGGGATAAAAAACTGGATAAATACAAGGGGAAGAAGGGAATTTATATTATCCTCTAACATAATTGCCAGAATTCCTAACTATGCTCAGTTCCTGATGAAGTTTTTCTGCATGATCTCATCCTTATAGAATCTGGATTTGGAAGACACTCATTCAAAAAAACTCAGCTTTGTCAGTCTACAGACAAACTCTAATTACTACTTTATTTTTTTAGACTCCTGACTTGAGACACTTTTCTCCTTGCCTGTGTGTGCAACAGACTGAACGCTAACAAAACAAGCACCCACACCTGTAGGAAGTGGAGAATTTAACCTAAAAATTCTGACTGACATTTAACTTCACATCGTAATACTTCTCTGGGGGAGGGGAGTTTCCTATAGCTGCATTAATTCTGGCTAAAAATACCCATGCTGACATGCTGTCATGTGAGAATCTCTTTGATTCCAAGAGTTTATTCAAAGCCTTCGTGTTACTTTGAACTTTTTTGTTGTTTAATATGATCATCGCTCCATTTGTCACCATATGACAAGAGCAGACAATTACACAAGCTGAAGATATGTCTGCCAGTCATAGCATGCCATCTTGCTGCTGTCAAGCAAAGAGATGTGCCTCTACACACCTCTAGATTGAGTTCATTAAACCAGCCTGCAGGATATCCCTCGGTAATGACAGAGATGAAAGACCAAATTAAAATTGCTTAATTCAGATACACAATCTCTAGCATTTTCCACCTTGCAGTCTAACTGGTTAAGCTGCATGTTTGAATAAGCCATCCTAACACAGAAGCAGCTCTAATTCTCCACTTCCACCACTTTAATTAAACCATCTGAAGTATTTTCAGAGTTTGTTTTGCACTTCCCTCAGCCTTGAACGACAACTAATCTATTTAAAAGAAAAGCAGACAGGGCAGCCACATATTAACATGCCTTCTGCCAACTGAAGCACGAAAGCAGCTCTCCCCTGCTTTACAATTGCCACAGGAAGAGCTCAGCACGCCAGCGATGCTGGGTATCAAGTGAGAGAGAAGCCACGTCTCCGCAGAGAGCATGTGTCAGTGTTTTCAGTACTCGCCACTGCTTTCCCAAGGCAAATGTGTTGCTTCCAAAGCCTAGGTGCTTTGTTAGCAACAGCACATTACCTCCACATTCCTCTTCCAAAATCCAGCTTCCCAGCAGAACATTCTGAAATACTGATTTTAACCATGTGCTCTGTTTTTTCATTTCCTAATACAAAATATTATGTTCTCACTGAACAATTGTCTTTTCCTCATACAAACAGCATTAGAAGAATCATGCCTAAACAGCAAGTATCCTGGAATTTTGCATTAACACTGTGAAAAGTCCACGGGCAACTAGCAGCTACCTCAGTTAGTACATTGAGCCATGTTTTCCAACAAAGCCTAATTAAAATAAGCTCTTCTGAATCTCCATCAAGAGCCAATTCACCAGGAAGGAGACAATTGCTTCACACAGCCTCCTATCATGAAATACATTCCTGACACTGGTAGAGCAAACATTCCCATTAGCACTGCAAGACAATTTCCAAAGCCAATACATTTACGAGTCAAAAAAAAAAAACAAAACAAAACAAAAAAAAAAAAAAACTGGAATCCCAGTTTCCATTACTTCCTCATTAGTGGCTTAACACATAAGAGTAGGGGGAGGAAACTTAATAAGAATAATAAAAATGCTTATTACATCTAAAACATTACTACTGCATTTTTCAAGACAGCTAAACATATCCAAGTTTTTATGTAACTACTAAAGTGTTTTCTTTACCAACATGACCTGGCATGTTACCAGCAACCCAAAGGGCAACAGGAAACCACAAAGATGATTTGGCTCAAAATTTGCGTTTTCCTAAAGCCTGGTTCTACAACAATGCTTGTTTTTAAAAAACATGAAAAAAAGAAAAGAAGAATTATACTGTACATAATTTGGTTTAACTTCTAAAATATTCCCATGAAGCAGCTCTATGTCTAAGCTTGAAGTCAAAGGTCAGATGACACTCAGAGCTGAAGGAAGGATGCTGTGGTGGACATGGATGAAGAAGCAGCTGCCCCTGGAACAAGCAGTATAGGCCGCTAACAAGCCTGCCCTGGGAAAAAAGGAAAAAGTCACATTCCCTTTCTGCTCCTTCCCCCTTTTGAATTTAATAATAATTTCCTTCTTTCTGACACATGACCTACAAAACACCAGGGAATCAGAGGAAAATGGGAGGAAGACCTTAGAAGACAAATTTGCAGGACTCCTATCTCCTCACAGAGTTCTTGCAGCATGCAGAACAGAATCTGGCCTCTCACTAGGGTCACCCACAGCACAGAATTTGCATCCCTGCATGACTGTGACTTTGGTCTGCTGGGTTCAGGGATGAGGCACAGGAGCAGCCACATCATGGGTACAAACCCCACCTCCTGGCGCTGCCACATCATCTTCTGCCTGACAAGACTCCCTGTCTCTCAAAATAGAACGTTTCTATGATGGGGGGATAAGAGTAGCTGCCCATCCAGCACACCATGCCCACAACAAAAAAGCAGCTTCCCAGATCAGCCCTTCCCATGCAGGGATCACCAAAGGCTGCTCATAAATGCACCATGCCCCCAAAATACAACTGCCCAATGTGTGTTCACTGTATTTCTGTCCACACTTCACAGCCAAACTACTGCACCATGAGGCCAAGCAAGGCCTAAGGGCCTACACATTAAAAAAAGGACAGACCTTGGCAAGGAAGTTTTGCTTTTGCCTAAAACAGCCTCTTTAAAAAACATTCAGTGCATTTCCACCACTGTTTAGAGAAAGCACTATGCTGAGGATACTTTAGCCGCAGTCAAAGCCCACTGCCTTTCTTCCCTTGATCTATGGGCCATAGGGACAGAGCCAGCGCTGCCGGCACAGCTCTTCCAGGTCCTGCCTAAGCACCTGCTGCTGCTACACCCCAGCTCAGCCTGCCCAGAGCAACCCTCCCACGCTGCTGCCAATCCCCCAGGCAGCAGCAAATAAAAAAATAGAGACTCCAAGGGAAATAAATGGCAGCGCTTATGGCGCCTGTGAATGAGGAGCAGGGAAGGGAGAATATAGGGCACCGTCTGCCAGGTAGGGATTTCTTTAGGCTGCTGCTGCTTTTCTAGCTACAAAGTGCTGACAGAGGGAAAGCTGCAAACAACCTGCTCCCTGGAACAGCATTGAGAAGGCTGGTCACCTTTTGAGCCTGAGCCGAGAGATAATAGAGGCCACAAGAGCAGCGCAGGGAGGAGGTGACTCTCTCTCTCGTCTGCTGGGGTTACAGCAACTCATGTGCCTCAGTGAAGCAGCAAATCCAGAAAAGAAGCTGAACTCCCTGCCTTCCCACTTCACCTGGGAGGACTCAAGAGTATCCTTGTTACACATCACACCTGGAGAAGTGCTGCCTTAGCCACAGGCCAACAATTTAGCCAACAAACATGGATACCACCAGTCGTGCACTGAACTAAACATCATCTGCTCCAGCAGAGGAATCTGCCTGCATTATGGTAGAAGAGCTTAAGCAAGAACACAACTTTGACTCGCCATGTTGACCAGCCAGAATAAATCTCATATCTAATTTGTATACGACTGTGCCTAAGGTATCCTGCATTCATGTTGTTCAGCTCATCCATACATGGCCAGCATGTACCAGCAGCAAGAATGCTTGCAGTATCACCCTTCCCTACAAAATGAATTTGGCCTCTGGGGTGACAATATCACATCCCCAAGCAGGAAAGCAAAGGCTGCCTGAACATTTCAGCTGCAGTCTGCATCAAGACTATTTAGCTCCTTTCATTTCCAAATGCACAGGACAGGTCTCCAACATACAGACAACAAATCCCCACTAGCCCATTCTTACATTCAATTTGCCTAACAGATCACTCTACAGCAAAATTCCACGCTGCAAGCACATTTAATAAAATCATAGCGACAACGGCTTAAACGGCGCGTTAGTTAAAATTCCTGCAATGCCTATTATCGGTGGAGTTACATGATATGGGAAAGGTGGCGTGCCCTAATGAAACCTCACGCACACAGCCAACAGACTGCAACAAAGACTGAAACATCACATGAGTGCTCCCACAGAAAAACAATTTAAGACGCGAACCCTGTCACCCTTGCCTCCCAAAAGCCAGTCTGGCGTCATGTAAGTAAAAGCCCTACTTCATGTTACATTCCTGGAGCCGCAAGCAAAGGAAAAGAGAATTGGTAGAGGAACTGTGTGCTCGGCCCCAGCACAGAGGCATGCTTTGCATTCTTAAGCAGCCCTCTCTGAAACCAATCATCATTACTTGCTAATTGGCTGGAAGGAACCTCGCTCAAGCCTTGACAGCCAAAAAGAAGTACACTGACTTCTGGTGACCATAGGAGACAGCACAACTCCTGCGGCTGACAGCTAAGTGGGGGCAAAAATCTGCATTAAAGCTGCGCAGTTATTTAATTGTGACTCCTTACGATAATCAAAGTACTTGCAAAAAAGATGCACAAGACAGGAGAACTGAATTACTCATGACCAAGGCAGGTACAGTGCAGTAATTCAGACGCACATTTACACAAGTCAGTCCTTGCATCAACGCTGTTAGAAGCAAGGACTAAATTGCAGAGGATCCTTAAACCATCTTACTCCTAAAATATTTTGCTCTAAGGTAAAACACGCACCATGTATTTTAAAGCATTAAGACACTAATTCTATAAACAATAATGCCTCCAGCATGCATACCGCGCACGCTGGAATGGATTCCTCAACTTGGCCTCATCATTTATGCATCTGATGAAACAAACACTGACAGCTTTTTTGCATTTGTAAAGGCCCCACAGCAGCTGTGGTGATCCCACCATAGAGCAATGAATTAAGCCTGAAACCCAGCTGGGTCTGCACAGAAGCCTTTTTTGCACAATACAGCAAGACTATCATTGTTAACCTAGGCATTATTGTAAAATATTCTGCATTACATTAAGAACGGAGATAGAGATGCCCTGGAAAATTAGCTTTAATAGGCAATTTATAACATTTAAAAATATGGATACCACATTGATTGTAATTGACAACAAATTTCATAGTTTCATTTACCCACAACCAGAGTGAATCAGGTAATTACAGAATACTACTTCAGCAGGAAACAAGGCAAAAATTAAGAAATAATCCACATCAAAGTATAAAATACATTACAAACTTTTATAAAATAAATTTATAAACATATGTGTGAATTTCAAATAACTATCAAAATTACCAGCTTTGAAATAAGAAGGGATTTGAGACAAAATCTTAGAGGAAATGGACATATGATTGCTTTCATCTAATAGAAATCTTAAGGGTTTCTTTCAGGACTAAAGCAATAATACTTAGGTAGCATTTTTTCACTTTACAAGGACATAAATATGTAATAAAAAAAGAGCCAAGAATAACTCAGGAAAAAATTTGAAAGTAATTAACATAAAAAATTTTCACAGACAGAATACATTTGTTCAAAATTGAAACCCTATTCTTCCATTGCATTTAACATTGTATTTAAGAGGCCAGAAAAACCAATATAAAAGTTGCCTACTTTGTAAAATAGACTATTCAACTCATCTTAGTTAGTTATTAAGAACACTTTTTTAAGACTGAACTACAAAACCAACTATTTTTCAGGTATGCACAGAAACATTAAAAAAAACTAAGTTGTATTAAACACTTAAAAGAATTTAAGGTGCTACCCTACTGACATGAAAAAAATTTATGCCTGTCCTCACAACCGCTCAGTGTGAGGAAACCATTTCTCTGGGTCCCACAACAAAAATTCACTTTCTGATTTCAAGCAGTACATAGGCGGGTATTACACGTGGTTTGTCTTTCCCCCCATTTCTCCTTCATCTAGAGGATTACTCAGCTGAGTGCATATACTCTCCAGTGCCAACTTCATACAGGCTTACCAAGGAAAGGTACCCAAAGAGAAAAGAGCCCTGATGAAGCAGGAGGAGGAAAAAAAAGTCACAGGGAACAATTTGGAAATAAGCAGACAACTTAGAGGTCAAAGTATGGTTAGCAAAAATAGCAAGATGAAAAGTATCTTCCATTTACCATTTTTGAAACACATGCATTTCTCCACAATGTAGAACTATCTAACCAAAGAAACTAAATTCTTATTAAGAGAAACCAAAATTACAGGCAGCAACAACAAAAAACCTAATTCCTTTTATTTGTGGCATTGCCTCTGTTCCCAGATCATTTTTATTTTTAGCAGGAGGAACTGAGGGAAAAGGAATAGAGAGCAAAAGGTAAAAAAGTTAAGAAGGTTAAAAAAAAGGGGGGGATGGGATATCAGGGATTAAATGCACTTCAGACTCTGTGCCACATTTGGCTAAAATGAAGCAAGATCTGATTGGTAGCTTTTGAACGTATGACCCTCCAAAGGCAAGCTGTCAGCTCGATAACAGTCAAAGGAAATAAATGAACAACTCTGCAGTGTTCTGAAACTCTTGCGTAATGAAGTTAGTTTCATCCTGGAAAATGGCTAAAAAGCACAAATCAATGAGCAACCAACCTCCTATCATTTTTATTACAATAGTAATACTCATCCAAAGGTAGGCTGTTATTAAACCCTGGTAATATTTGCATTGGTCTTCCACATGAGAAAGTCAAAAACTGACAATAACAAGGAGACTCGCTGTACTGAGAAAACATGGGCAGAACCACTTTTCAGAAGTGACAATAAAGCAGTTCTACAACCTAGTCCAGGAATAGCCAGACACATGAATCTTCTACAAGAGCTGTGAGATTACCAATCCTGCCAACACAGTAACTGTGCAAGTTTACTTCAATGGGCATTAAGACATGCCAGGCACTGGAAAAATGTATGAAATGAGGCAATATAGCATTACACTTTGCTCCAGAGAACTTTATCATGCTGTGGCATGAACCAAATATGAAATACATCAGTGTAAGAAGACAAAGTTTTGAGATAGGCAATCCTGAGAACAGACACTTGCAAGAACCTAAAGGCCACATCACTGTGGAAATTCTCTTGGTTTCTCTCTAGGGACTTCCTGCATGAACAAACAATCAAACAAATTTACAAAAAGGGAGGGGGGGGTGTGGAGAAGAAAGAAAAAAGGCAAAAAAAAAAAAAAAAGCAAGCAGCCATGCAAGTTACAGCAATCTGGGAGATGTAGATTTAAAACCCCGTTTTTGACAGTTTTATATTCTCTTATCTGTGACAGGATTAGGAGCCCTGATAAGAAGTCCACTATGAGATTTCCCTTACTAGATGTTGTCCTACGTTCTAAGCTGAATGGTAGATCAGTCAGCCAGTATTAGCATTGTTCTTACAGTCTTTGTCTCAAATAATGACAGACATTCAATCTTCCTTCTTACATACTTAAAAATTTATAAGATACTACTTCTTGTTTCAAAGGATTGCCTCAAGAGACCACCTATTATTTTGTTCTCCTTAACTAGACTAGTTTATGCACAGGCTTAACATTATTCACATATGTTGAAATTAAACTACGTATTAAATCCCCCAGATCACCTGCAAATCTTTGCTTTTACTGAAGATGATCTAATCACTGAGAAAGTCAATGGATTGGAAATTTGGAAACCAGCTGAAACTCTCTTAAT
Source organism: Vidua macroura (assembly GCF_024509145.1). Taxonomy (NCBI): domain Eukaryota; kingdom Metazoa; phylum Chordata; class Aves; order Passeriformes; family Viduidae; genus Vidua; species Vidua macroura. Next base: position 64,755,784 of record NC_071571.1, on the reverse strand, counting down.
GGCATTCTTCTACAGAAGAGTGACCTTTTAAAGCAGAAGTGCTACACTGCATTGCTTCAGCTCTGTAACACATGGGCTCCTGACCAAAATACTGGGTCTTCTCTTTTGGGGAAAAAATACCTGGACATTTGGGGACCATGACATTAAGGAAGAAGCAGTACAGCACCATGAAGTCTTTTAAGAAGAAAGGGTAACGTTTCAGCCAAGATGCGATTTACTGCTCCATGAGAACAGAAGAATAGTGACAAATCACCTGTACAGAGGATGGTTGGGAGGAATTTCAGAACACCTTCAAAAGCATGACTGAACACACACCTTCAAAGTTCTATTCCAAAGGCAACAGCATAGTGTGCTCATATATACTCTTCCATTGTAAAAGATGGAGAAGCATTTCCCTCCTACACTATCATGTCCATCAGACAAGCTATAGCTGACCTTCTGAAGACATGACCACAACACAAGTAAAAGCAGCAGAAGTACCACAAAGATGGCTAAAGACAGGGACAGTGGTAGGACCTCAGGACCAGGAACTCAGGGCAAGCCCTCCACCACATGAGCAGGACTCCAAGCACTGAAAAATATTTTGGCCATTTTTCTGACATTATACTAGCCTTGGTTTCATGAACTGTGCTGGAGGGCAGGTTAGCTCTCCAGAGCTGAATGTACTCCTGCTCCCAACAAAGCCCGAGATGAAGCTGCAGTCATGCTTGTAGACTGTAATCAATAAACACCAAGAAAGGAAAAGGAATCAACAAGTAAATAAAAAAATATGCTGGGGGGGGGGGGGGGGGGAAGATATGGGGACACACATAATTACTTACATGACAAACACATTTCCATCTTTTGCACCATAGATAACCAGCTTTCACAGGAGCCAGCTCAAGTAGTATGTCATGAAATACTAAGTATGAGATCAAGAAATTATATTACCCAGAAGACTTTAGGATACCGTATTTTTCATAGCATATTTCAAATCATATTCCTGCTCTCCAAAGCAACAGGGTCCAGAAATCATATATATATATATATATAAAGTCTGTCACCCAGGCTGCAAGAAATCTGACCATCACTAGTTATTTTGGGAGATCATACTCAAACAAAGAAGATTGTAGACCCCCTTTCAATAATGGAAGCTATGCAGTGGCTTTTATCATTGGTCAGTTGTGTCACAAAATGCTGCTCTTGACTGAAAGAGCATGAATATTAATAGCTTATAAATAAAAGTCTTTAATGTACATGAAATATGAAATTAACTTTCCCTGAATGCTCACATCAACAGGATTTGATTTCCCTAAAGTTCATAAAAGGACTGTAAAAAGGTAAGAACAGAGCCACGTTCTACTTTCTTCCACAGTATTTGTGCATTAACAGTTTATTAAGCCTTGCAAAACAAACACACAGCCAGTGTTTTCTATAAACAACACTCAAATTCTGCACAGAGGCTTGAGAGACAAGTATTAACAGTACAATCCCCTTCCAAAGTGTTTCCTATGGATCTGCTCCTGCTCCTGCAAATGAGCTGCATGAACCTTGCCTCATCTCCCTGTCCAGCCTTCAGGAAAAGAAAATAATACTGCAATGATAGTCCATTTTGCTTTCTTGCAAAGAGATGGCAGGAACTTTATAAGAGCTGATTTCCTTAGACAAGGACAAAGTGGATAAAGAATCTCAGTCAGGATTACACAGAAATGAGAGAGAAAAGCACGGAAGTGGAAGACAAGAACATAGGGGAGAGTGAACTGTAAAAATGCCAGCACTGTGCACACATGCACACTATAATGAAGAGTAAGCAAAGAAAAATAACAGTTATTACCTATAAATAAAACATTAAGAGGCTGAAAAAGAAAAAAAAAAACAAAACTGAAACATTTCAGAAAAAAAAAACCAAAACAGGCAGTATTATATTTAGTAAAGCTATTAAAACCATTAAATGGCTATCAACCTTTTAGAAAACTAACATTCCTGCCTGCAAATACTTGCACACACTCTTACACAGGAACAACAAAATCTCAAGCCCTGAAAAGCACTTCGGCATGTGCTTAACTCATAAGCTCCAAGTACTTCAATTGACGTCAGTAGGAGTATTCATACATTTGAGATTGGCACGTGCTTCAATGCCTTGCTCAATCAAAACTGAGAGTGCCAATTCCACATCTTTTTAATCCACAGCAAAGCCAAAGAGGTCCTTGTGCCTTGCTGCTCCTTTAACTGTGTCACTAAAAAGTCCTGCAGGCTTGCACTGAAACCAGACCACTTAAAGATGAGAAGGTAGAAGAAAAAAGAGCCTGGGAATAACTACTCTTTAAGTCTCATAATTTCAGTGACCCTATTTCACATGCAGCTCTTTGGCTGTATTGATATGGCCAAAGTACCATACCATGAAGGAATGATTCATAGGGTCACCACTGCTGGCTTCAATGGTGAGAAAAAAGCATGTGATGCCACATCCTGCTGTTTCTATAATTAAAGGAAGCCTTGGTTTTTGTAGCTTTTTGATTTGACATAGTTCGGCCTTCTCACACTACTTGGGAACCCAGGGCAAAAATACATCAGCACTTCAGTTCGTGTGCACGTTCAATAGACATGAGTAGTTTTAACATGAGAAGCTATCTTAATTTATTATTCAGTGGTACAAAATAAAACAAATAAAGCCATGGGAAATCTCTGGATGACTTCCCTTATGTAAGCAGGTTCTTATCCTAATATGTAGAAAATAGAACAGTACACTGGCTTCAATTCCACAGCAGAGCTCTTGCATATGGGATGGGTGTGTGTAGCTGAAAGAAAAAGAGTAGCAGTTCTTCTACCACATTTAGCAGTGGAACTTAGCCTCCAGTAGCACAGCTATCTTAATTTTCTTTTCTTCCTCTTTTTATTTCTCTCATTGAAATACAAAATTGTTCAAATCCTCCCTAAGCAAGCGTAACATGTAACAGAAGAACATTTTTAATTCTATTTTAACTGATTTTAGCAGGTTGGAAATTATTATAGCACTGCCATCACTGCGGGCACAAACACCTTTAGCTTCATTTTCACCTGTGAGGCCTAACTTTGTTTCAATGTTGTTTAATATTCACCATGCTTCCAGCAGTAAGGCAGTACAGCAAAGTCTAAATCTTAACAACCCTTAAAACAGACAAGGACAGCTAATTTTGCTTGCTATGAAATAAAACATGTATCTTGACTCCTATTTAGTCATAATTTCGCAGTCCATTTAAATTCACTCTATTGCTAACAGATGCAATCCTACCCCTCCCTTGCCACTTTACTGGGTGTCCCTGTAACATTTTCCCACGACCAAGTATTTTTCCAGCTACATCACAAACTGCAATATTAAATGAATCCACATTAAAAATCAACCACATTTTGTCAGTTCAGTTTTTACCTGCAAAGTCCCCAGTGTGAGGTGGGAGCGATCACCTGGCACACTTCAGCCTGCAGAATAAAAGGGGAACAAGCAGCCAGAGGGAAGGCTGAACCACTTCTTCCAGTGCAATGCAGGCTCAGAGTTAACCACAGCAGAATCACAGCACTAGGTATCTCACTGGTCTCCACATTCAAAACGCTGTTACTGAAGGCAAAAAACTTAAGTGGAACACAGGACATCCAACCATAGATCAGGAAAAAGAGAGTAGAAAAGGAAAGGACAGCTTCCCTTGACAGCTACTTCTTATTTTGTTTGTTTTTACTGGTTCAAGGCAATACAGATTTGGGAAAAAAAATAGCTGCTTCAAAATTATTTGCCATTAGGATAACCATTATTTCTTCCAAATTACAAATAATTCACAAGTTACTATAACATGCCACAAGTCCAGCTTTTAAGTTACATGAAGTTGCTTGTCTTACAAAGTGATATTACTATGTCTCCATTATAAGCTGAATAACTACAACAAAAAAATTAACATTGGCTTTCTGAGACCAGAGAATGTACCTTTCAATTGTGGCTATAAAGCAGAAGTTAGTTGGAGAAGTACTTCTTCTAATAATTTATTAAAAGCTCTACTATGCCCAAACAAGATTGTAACAAGAAGGCAGTCTTTCTGCTACTGCGGGAACCTTAATCTGAAGTTTGAAAAGCTTTTACCAGTCTGCAAGGTGGCAACAGGCCATGAGAACTATCATCATTATCACTACACTTCAGGAGGGGGTAAAAAAATTACTATCAAACAGAAAACCACATCTCAGGTGTCCATCTAGGTAATCCACATGTGAAATACACTCAAATTAAGGCTGGTCACCTGGAACCCACCCAAAAAAGGAACTTCGTATAACACCAGCTCAGTTACCAGTCAACTTAAAAAACAGTAACAGAAAGCATTCTTTTCACTTGGCTTTGAGTTTTATGAACTCAAAAGTCTGAATCAAGTTTTCTAGGGCTGAAATCAAAACAAAAGTAGGTTGGATTTTTGGGGTTTTTCAGCTCAAGATGAGTTAAGACGCTAATTCATCTGGCATTTATGTGCAGAGTCAAAAATTCGTGTTTTGGGGGTTTTAACATGCATGCTGCAGCTGAGAGATTTGGCTTACAACTTCAGCATACCAAAAAGAACAGTAGGACCAAGTGGCTGAAAGTAATACCCATAAAATAAAAACGCCGAGAAAGAAGGAAACATATCCCTTCTCTAAGTCACCCTCAGTCTGTCTAATGGGTACCTTATAAAAAGAAACAAAGCTATAAACATGAGGTGGTAGCCTGCAGCACCTTAAAAATCTAAATGCAATGAACTATGTGAACATAAAGACTCCTAGTTTTAGAACAGCAGAGGAAACTATATGCTAAATATAACAACTAATAAAAATAATGATAAGCATCTCAAAGAGTGAGAGACTGAACAGACTCCTGTCCAAGACTCATGGTTTCTGTCCACTTCAATAGTAGCAACCTGAAAAAATATTTGTACATTGCCATTGACTTGATTCACAGGCTTTACATCACCAAGTTCCTCACTGCAATTCTTAAACATGCAGGCCATTCCAAAATGTGGCTAGAATACTGTAATTTAGCTGCTTAAATGGAGTTGTCAAGGTGCGGGGCAAATTGAATTCCTGCCACCTGGGAGCCTCAAAAGCTTACTCTCTTGGCTGGACTCCCCCAAATGCAGCATAACTAGCAAGATGCCTAGCACAAGACTAAAGTTTACCCAAGGTGGTAATAGATTTTTTTGTTATCCAGAGAAAGAATAAAGTACAATCCTCAAAGAGAAAAGAAAGTCCTTTCCATAACATACAAATATGGGAAAGGGCAGAGAAGACCATCCCATTCTTGTGGGCAGTGAAGGAAAAAAATAACCTAATCAAAATGCCAGTACACAACATATCCAGAAATATCGTGGAGCATGTATCCCTTACCCACGCACATAGAACTGCTTCAAAAATAGGCACAGAATAAGCATATAGTTGAAAGAGCTGATAATTTCTCCCAATTCACTCCCATCATTTTTAACTGAAAAGCAGGCACTGCCTCAACACTCATCTGCAAGCAAAGCTAAAAATGAATTGCTTGCAATATATAGTTATCCTAACTTGGCCCAGACAACACAGTATCAAAGTGCAAACTAAGATTAGTAGATTATGTCAGAATGAGCTCCCATGGTTTATTTTTGAACGCTGTAAATATCGTTAGCCAGTCATCATAGCGTGTGTGTGCCAAAATACGCTAATCTCCTGCAACTATCACGTCATCCAAAAGATGTCAGACCAGAAAGGCAAGCTTAAAGAACTGAAAGCAGAGCACCAGGGACTCAAATACCACAAACCCTCCCGGAGTACAGCAGCAGGCCACAGTTTCTCAACTTCCTATTATTTGCATTTCTTCTCAGTCACAGATCCAAGGCTGTCTTTTTTACAGAGCAAATCAAGGGAAGAACCTGGCAGAAAAGATGGCAAGAAGCCATGCAGAAAAGACGAAGCAGATTACAGAGGAGAGACATTTAGAAAGCATTAAATCATGACTCTCAAGTGATACAATTATGAACACTTCTGGGGGCATCATCACATTTCTGCTGAACTGATTTTAGCAGTGTCAAAATGTCCAATTCTGCCTGTAGCAATTCTACAGGCACTAAACTGAACCTGACCAGAAACTACATGAGCTCCAAAGGTCTGACCTAGATGCAGAAAGTATACAGAGACCTTAGTTTAGCTTTCTCGCTTCATCTTCAGTGTATTTTTAATCACAGAATCCCATTTTTATGCCGACTAAAAGGAGGTTTTTGTCCCTCAGATTAAAATAGGGGACATTGTTTGTGATGCATCAAACAATAGTCCAGGGTGAGACATTTGCCGCACAAATGCTGAAACAGCTTTACATCTTCCCTATGTGTACCAGTGAAACAATGATTTCCACCTGTGCCTCTTTCCCTGCTTTCGTGCTCAGCTAGGCTGGTCACTCCGAATGGCTTCCTGCAGAAGCATAAATTAAGCCAATAAACTTGGCACGGGAGCAGATGGGGTGCACTCCCAGCATCCGTCTGCTCACAGACCAAGGAGCCATGATCCCGAGCCTGGAGACACAGTGCTCAGTGTGGCAATGCTCCCAGCCACTGCTCAGCTTTGCCACTCATCATGGCCAGCCACCCTTGTAGAGCAACTTCAACAGCAGCATTTTACAGCTTCAGATCCCTTTTATGCATAGGGAAGAGTCAGACAAAAAGACAGGACACGCAGAGGGGAGGAGAGCTAGCATATTTTCAAACAAGACCTCACTGCTATAATTAAAGGGTTTATTCCTTTCCCACAGCCCACACTGAAAATACCAGGCCTCTGTCAGATTACTGAAGGAACAACTTCAGAACAGGATGTCATTACACAAGGGAAAGTGTGAAACCCGAGCAAGTGAAACAGCAAATGGTTTTAAGCCTTCTACCTACTGCTTCATTGAGGAAACATTTTTGTGACTGACTGAAATAAACTCACCCCTCCAAATGAAAACCAAGAGGTCCCAAATAAAACCTGCCTGTTAAAAACCAAGAAGGATTGCATCCAATACTCCCAGAAGTAATAAGCCAGCGAAACAACCAACCCATCAAAGATCTAAGAGAACACCAAGCAGATTTTGGCAATCATATTATTTCCTGTATCTGCATTTCAGTGCCAAGTAATCCTCACATACTAGACCTGAATTTTACAAGTAATTTGCAGATTTTAGGTTTCCTGGTGGCTTCCTACCACTTAAAAATGCTTTAAATAAAAAATGGTGGTTAAACACAAGTCTGTGTGTACCATGTCCCATCATTCAATGTGAACATTAAACTCCAGGTACACTTTACCCTTTTCTCTGAAGTCCTTAACAACAGGTTGAAAACTGTCAAGCTGAAGTTTTGGCCTGTGGGGTAGGGACATTTAGAGCCATCAGCACCAGGAAACACTTAAGGGAAGTTCAGGTTTGGCAACACTGAAATTTGCATTAATAGACCCGAATTTTAATATCCCGTTAATCTTACACAGAGGCAGTCAAATCCATCAGCACTATTGTTTTCAGACTGTCTGCCCACTAAGGCAAACAATGCATCATTTACACTTGGTTTACATTTATAGTTGGGAAGCAAGCCATGCAAAAGACTAAGGGGGAGAGACCAGAATGTTTTAAATGCAAATTTGGATTTTGAAGAATTGAGTATTCCTCTGCAAATTCCACATCTGCTAGATCACACAAAAGCTGGGTGCCTGAAATAAAAAATTATAAACGTGTCTCTACTTTCCCTTTCTCTATTTTAAAATTGCCTTTAAAGCCTTTCTTTCACTTGACTGCTGCAAACTGGAAACTTTAGAAATGAAAGCAGCTGGTCTTTCCCCTATGTCAAGGTGACTGAATTCAGTCACTATACAATAAAAATGGGCAAAAGCAAACCCCAAATCAACCCCCAAAAACATGTCCTGCCTCCTCAAGAGCTTTCACTTATGTTCAAGGCAGGAAATAACAGTAATGTGTATAAACAAAACATAAATTTTAACGTGGATTCTCTTTAGCTTCAGACCATGAGATTTAAAAATTGACCTACTTTATGTAATACTCCCACAGCTGAGTCATCACAGTATCAACTGGTCTCTATCAGCTGCAGGGTATGATCATCTCTTAAAAAAAAGTAGAAGCATCCATACTGAAACGCCTGTTTTATTATGTTAAGAATATAACGTTAATCTAACAGTCCAGACTGTAACTGGGGAGGGAGAAAATTTTGAAGAAAGTTGAAACTACATAAAGTAGTCTCTTATAATGTAGATGCCATGCCTTGTAGCAATAGCCTGTAAGCTACAGGATAGAATACTGGAGAAGGCAGCAGAAATACAGATTAGTTCCAACTCTGCCGCTGTTACAGCATGTAGCTTCAGGCAAGTAATTTAGACTTCTTCCTTTTTCATCAAACAATAAAATGGAGGGAACGCTACTGCCTTACAGAATCAGCTGACGTTTATACCACACTTTAGCATATGCATAACATTAGCTATTACTGCAGAAAAGGAAGGGGTAATATGTTTTTAATGCTGGCTTAGTAGGCCTCACAAGAGAAGGTGAAAGTGCTTAATGAACATTAGAAACTCTTCACAGGGGCCTTGATTCACTCTAATTCACTCTGGGCAGCATCTTACTGCTCCTGGCTTGCAAACCATCAGAGTGAGCAGGAGTCTATTAGTATCTCAGGGCAAAGCATCTGTTGATAGCCAAACATTCATTTAAAGAAAAGAAGTATTTTAATTATTAGTTTCTACTTATGTACTATCCTATAGCCACTTACAACATAATGCTGTAGTTTCAAGAGACCAGAAGAAGGTTAAGAGGAACCCAAAAGTAGCTCTCGAGTGCAGCTAGCATGTTTAAGTTTTTCCTACAGGAAAAGAAAGACTTGAGCAGCTATGCTGCTGGAATTGTTATTGCAAGTGTGAAATAGACTCAACAGAAAAAAGCCCCAAAAGGTGATGAGAACGAATATGCAACTCACACTGAATACTATCTCTGCTGCCAGCAGCCTATTTACATTATTTCTTGTAGGAAGTGGTCAAACTTAGAGCCTGTCATCAGTTGTGGGGATGGGGGAAAGAAATGGCAACCACTCATAGGAAAAGAAGCAGGGCAGGAGGCTCCAGCTGAAGCCCTGGAGTGCCCAGGGTCAGGCTCCAGCACAAATGCCCCCGATGCAGAAGAAGGTGGTGGCGCTGCAGAGTTATCATCCTCCCCAAAACCCCCTGAGCCCACATCAAGCACACTCAAATAAAGAGTCTTGTATCAAAGGCTGCAGCAGGCACAGGGGCTCTCAGATGTCTGCAGCATGCTAATCCTGGCCAGGCCTTGCTGCCTGTCTGAGGGGCTTACCAGGCCATCCGTAGGTGAAGCGTGTCACCTCATGGCAGACTACAGCACTTTTACTTCTGCAAGGACAAGGAAACAAATCACACGAGGTGACAGTAGTGACATTACCCCTTAATTATATTTCACCATCTGCTACCGTGGCAGAAGCATGCAGGTATTTTAAGGCGGTAATCCAGGTCTGATACTCTGAGACATAAGCTAGCAAGAACAGATGATTTGCTATTCAAGCACCACAAAAATGGTCAGAAAAACGCACCTGTGAAATTACATTCAAGACATCAAAGCTTTTGAATCAAGAACTATTAATTCCAAACGCATACTGAACGCAGTCTGGCTTCTTGGTGGATGCTTTACAAAGCTGTCAGTTTTGTGAGGCTGGAGCCAAAAGGCAATATTTGATATGTAAAGATGTTTGAGAAGGAGGAGGGTAAAGTGAGAAGAAAGAGTTGTACGAGTCAGCCATGGATCTTTTAAAAATTAAGTGATAGCGTTTTTAAACCACAGGAAGAAAAGATGCATACACGGATTTCCTCATTCCTGGGTTACCAATCGCAAAAGATAACACTCCCTCCCTAAGTTTAAAAGAACTTTCAAATGCGAGCACTTACGGAGCAGGGAGCCTAGCACCTAGCCCTTCGACGGCAGCTCACAACACAGAGGCTTCACTCCATTGTTCTCACTACCTTCTTGTTTTCAGAATTCATTCTGCAAATACTGAAAAGAAAAAATACCAGAAGCAGCAGCCTGAACAGGCTCCACTCCTGACACTAGGCCAATCTAAGCGGAGGTTGGATGGGGCTCTGAGCAACCTGATCTAGTGGAGGGTGTCCCTGCCCACGGCAGGGGGTTGGAACTAGGTGATCTTCAAGGTCCCCTTCCAGCCCAAACCGTTCTGTGATTCTATGATTCTGTGACAACCAGCAGTGAAATGACAGGAGTGGGGCCACGAACTTGGTGCCCGTGCGGCAGCTCTGCCCTCGCTCCTCTCGGCAGTGCACCACCTCCGGCCTAAGGGAACCAGGGACTCGAAGTGGGCAACAGGGCCCGACACCGGGAGCATTGTTCCAGGTGCAGGCGAAGCTTGTGCTGGCACCGGCGAGGAGGAGGAGGCGGCGGCGGCGCGCTCCGCCGGGCTGCCGTAGCACCCGAAGGTCACGGGCAGGAGACGTGCCAACACGCGTGTCGCCACAAGGCGACGTGACCGGCGCTCTCCTCCCACCCCGAAGGCGGCAGGGCGGCCCCGCACCTGCTCACCTGGCCCGGGCCGCCCCCTCGCTCCGTCCCTGCCTCCCTCCCCCGCGGCGCCGCCGAGCGCTGCCCCGGGGGCTCCTCCCGCCCCCGCCCCGCCTCGGCTCTGACGTCACGGAAGGGCGGGGGGGGCGCAGTGCCGGGGGGGCGCCGAAGGTTCCGCGGCGCGCAGGCCCTTCCCTTTGTGACGTCACGGGGAACGGGGCGAACCTGGCCGGGCGGCGGCGTGGCCGGCGGCCCGCGGGCTCCGTCACAGCCCCGGCAACCTGTTGCTGCCGCTGCCGCCGCCAGCGCGCCCCGCCGGCACCGCCGCCCCCTGCAAAAAACGAAAATGGGGAGGGGCTGGGGGGGGGAAGAGGAGAGGGGGGATAAGGGTTAAATAAAAGCGCCGCCGCGAAGTTGTGAGCGGGAGAGCCAGCACCCCTGCACATTGTCCGCCCTCGTCTCTCCTGCCTTCCTCCCCCGGGAGTCGCGCTCTCGGCCCCTGCCCGGCGGTGCGGGAGCGGCGCCGCATTGTTCGCCCCGGGGGGAGCCGGGCTTTGGGGTGATCTCTCCTCCTTTTCCTCTCGCCCCCCCTTCTTTAATTAATAACACCGCGGTTTCCTTCCCCCCCCCCCCACCCCGCTTTTGTCTGCCTGCCTGGGAAACGTGGACGCCTCGCGTGTTTCGCCAGACTTTCCACCCGCCGTTCCCGTTTCGATGCCATACTTTAAAGTCGCCGGCCCCGGGCTCCCCTCTCCTCTGCAATGCGGATGTATTTTAATTCGGAAATTTAGGGGGGTGTGGAGGGGGGGGGTGGAAAGGAGGAGGGGGGCCAGCTTCGACATAGCCCGCAGGCCCCCCCTCCTCTTCATCCCCAAAACCACACACACATCTTTCCACCATCTCCGCCGGCCAGCGTTGCAGCGGGGCGGGCAATCGATAGCGGCAGTCAGCTGGAGTCAACTGCAATTTTTACCAAATCTATAGAATACCGAGGCAAAGTGTCCCGAAGGTCACCCTCCTTGCCAAGGGACAACCCTCCGCTGAAAGAAATCGGCGCAGACGACAAGACGCGATATAAACTACAACTTTTAAAGCCTCGCTTCAAACACACCCAAAAGCGAAGATTTATATATATTTCCCCCCAAATCCGCCCCTCAAAATTTGGTGTTGTGGTTTTTTGTTTAAACATGGAGATAAAAATCATTATTCACTCTACTGCATATATGGATAATCCCCTCCGCTTTTCCAAATGTAAGGAAAAACTGTCCTGTGCCAATCAAAACGTAACTGGAGCACGAACAAAAATCCAACTACCCATCCACATTTATATGTTTAAAGGATTAGACAATTAGGAGGGATTGGTTAAGCGGCTGAATAAAGAGAGGCAGAAATACAGCCCAGGCTGCGTTGGATTAGCCCAAATTTTCGAGCCATCATAATGAATTATTTTTAAAACAGCACCGAGCCATTTTCCTCATTATTTCAGTCAATCCCGAGGAACGCGCTGCCCGTAAGGCGATCCCCGGCTGCTCCGGTGTCTATCGCAAGGCAGAGCAGCCGAAGATCGCACACAGGAGAAGGGGATGTGGTACTGGAGAAACCAGCTCGCCATAACCAGACACTCGGTTTCAACTTAAAGGGCTTCCAACAACCACCGCCGCCGCTTCACCAGACGGGGATAGACACACGTAGATAATTTAAAAAAAAAAAAAAAAAAAAAAAACACCCAATCCCAACAAAAAAAAAAAAAAAAAAAAAAAAAAAAAACACCAGCCCAAAAAAACAACAACAAACCTATTTTAGCATGCAAAAGCACAGAATTAAGAAAACCGCTTGAAAATGCAGTTCGGTGACACTATCGTGGCAGCCCCCCCAGCTCCTCGCGTTTCATCTAAAACTAGATTATGATTGTGTCATTTGAGGTCAATACATTTATTCACTGGAGGAATCGCTACACAAATCTGGTTTTATAACCGAACTGGATAGCAGGCTTCCCCATTAAAAGGGGCCTCTGAAACTCCCCCACCACACCACAGAAAAATCAAATTCAGCATCACATTTGTTCCCAAAGCCTTAGAGCTGCAAGATTACTATAAACTTGACATTCACTGCCATTTCCTAAAACTGGGAGTCAAACGATGTATGTTATGACCACTTACGTATTTCTTTTGAATTATATTCCTCTTGGGTCTTTCTTTGCTCATTCTGGTATCCAAATTCTGATTGCAAAAGGGGACAATTGCTTCATGAATTAAAGCCGAGACAATTAAAAAAAAAATTTTAAAAATACCGGAAAAATCCAGGGGGGAGGGGGTTGTTTGTAGTGGTATCTTGTAATCCGACTTTCTTTCCTCACAATGTGATTCTCCTAGCAATAAATCCGAGAAATGGGGGACGGAAGGAAAAAAAAAAAAAAAAAAAAAAAAAAAAAAGACGAATGCGAAGGAAACAAAAAAAAAAAAATCACTTTAGTGAAGCATTATAATGGAAAAATTCCCCCTAAACACAAAAAACGACGCCCTTGATATCCCCTTTTCTCTTTCTCAAGCCGCCTAAGCGATCTGCAGGTCCTTAGTGTCAGAGCTGTAGTTACATCTTGGAGGAGGAAAGGGGCCGGGAGGAGAAGATAAATAATCGGGACGTTGGAAGTCACGTTTGTGCCGCTGCAGCAGGGAAAGCGGCAGGGACAACTCCAGCAGCGGCGGCGGCTCCGGCGGCAGCAGCGGCGGCGGCAGCGAGGGCTGCACGCACCGTGTGTGTCTCCGCTCCTCCAGCTCCCCCCCAACCAATGAGAACAGCTCTCCGCCAGCAACTTTAAATGGACCTGGCTCTTTTTTTTTTCCCTCCTCTGTTGTTAATATCTATGTCTGCGTGCGTGCGTGTGCGCGCGCGCGTGTATGTGTGTGTGTGTATATATATATATATATGTATGCGTGTGTATATATATACACACACGGACACACGGCACACACACATACATGCATACACCGGCTAGGGCTCGCCCTTAATTCCCAACCGGGGCAGCAACCGCAGCGCCCGGCCCTTCGCCGCGCTCAGCGCATGCAACAGGCCTCGCCAAACACTCCATGCGGGTCAAGCGTCATGCGCTTCCCTCTCCCACCCCCCACCCCTCTTCCCACCTCCCTTCTTTCGGCATTTAAGCGTGGCCACCCGGCAGCCAAGGTCGCCGCGAGCCCTACGCCGAAACCCGAGCGGGGAATTTGACGACGGTCCCTCAAGAGCGCAGCACGCTCTGTCGCCGTGCCCTGCCCCCCTCCCCGCCCCGCTGCAGCCTCCTCTCTCCTCCCGCCTGCCAAGGGCTGTCCTTCCGCTCCGTCCTTGCGCCCGCCGCGCCTCCCCCGGCTTCGACACGCACAGGGGGCCCGTCGCGCTGGCAGCACCTGAAAGTCACGTTTGGCCGCGCAGGCCCCAAGAATTGTCCTTGCTCGTGGGGAAAGTTGTAGTTCTCTCGCCACAAAATGGCGAACGGCGGAGAACTACATCTCCCGGCGTGCGCCGCGCGCCCAGCGGCCGATTGGCTGTGGGCAAGGAAACCCCTTCGCCACGCTCGTCCTTCCCCAACCCCCCTCCCCCCCCCCGTTGGTTCCCCCCTCCCGCTTGTCTCCCCCAACTTTCCCCCCTCCGCGGCGCTCGGTGGTAGAGGCGGGGGGCCGGGGGGCAGAGGGCGGGGGAGAGGTACGACAGGAGAGGGAGGAGGAGAAGGGCGGGGGGAAGTTTATTGGGAATCGCTGACAGGGAGTTGGGAGGCAGGCAGGCGCCGCGGGAGGCTGCAGGGAGAGCGCGGGGATTAATGTGTCTGGGTTGGGCTGCGAAGTGGCGGCCCGAAAACTTCGTGTCTGTGTGCTGCGACCGCCGAGGAGGCGGCGGTCTGGGTCTGCCGGACAGACAGACAGACGGACGGACTGTCTGCCTGCCGGGCGGGCGGTGTCAGCTCGGGACACGCTGCGGGCTGGGCTGCGCCGTGCGAGGCCCGCTCGGTGTCTCCAAGGTGTCCGAGGTCGCGCGTCCTGCCCGCCGCCGCCGCGCCGGGGCTGCCCCGCCGATGGCCCGGCGCGCCCGGGAATAACCTTTCTGTTATATAGAGGAGGGAGGTGTGCTTTTCAATCCCGCTTCCCAGGAGCGGCGGCCAGGCCTCGCCCGGGACTAGTGCCGGGGCTGGCCAGTGCCTGCTGCCCATCCCCGGCGGGCTCTGCCGCTGGACCCGGTGTCGGCGCGAAATCTCCAAGTTCCAATTCTCGATTAATTTCAAATGTGTTTTTTCTTTCATTAAAACAAAAATTAAACTGTTATGGAAGTGGAATGTCCTTCTTCACCAAAACCCCAGCAGTTTCTTAATGGTGGGTTAAGGTGCTGGAGCAAGCAGAGAGGAGGGTCACAAAGTTGGTAAGGGGACTAAAGCATCTTCCCTACAGGGAAGACAGGCTGGGAATGTTTGGGGCTGTTCAGCCTAGAAAAGAAAATGTTCTGTGGAGACTCCATATTTTTCAAAGCCAGGTTGGAGAAGGCCTTTGAGCATCCTGATCTAGTGGGAAATGTCCTTTCCCAGGACAGCGGGAGCTATAACTAGGTGATCTTTAAGGTTGCTTCCGACCCCTAATATTCTATGATTCTGTAATTACATCTCCTCTAGGGAAAGGGAGGAAAGAGAGTCATTAATGATCTCCCTTGGTGTGAGGTATCACTGTACCCAGTTTGTGTTTGTGCTTTGCTGTAGGACTCACCCTCACCATGAACTATGAGCTGGTGTACTTTTATGCTAATGGCTACACTTGGGTGATGCTTTAGGGGCTTTACACTGTCTTCCACATGCAGTTTTTATGTTCAGTTCCCTTCTGGAGCATATTATATCTGCCCCATAGGATTGAAAATTTTTGTGCAAGACTCTTGAGTGGCAGTGTTCAAAGACAGAAGAACAGGACACACAACTTGCCAGAACCTCACTCACTAGTACCTAGCCTTGAGTCTTCACCATGAGACCATCCTTCCTTGCTTATGTAAATAAGTGACCATCGTGTTCTCCCTGTATCTTAGAAATACAATGCAAATAATGCTTAAGATGCTACATAGAATAAATAAAATTATGTCATAATTTCTCTAGTTTCCCTTAACTTCTTCATGTTTATTGCTAATTATTTCAGAACTCTTTTCCTAATCTTGTTTAATAAAAATTTGGGTATAAAATGGTCTGTGCTCGGCCTTATCCAATACCAAACTTTTATGATAATACTACTTGTGATCAGGTTAGTCTTTTGAAACCTTCTGTTATAGGACAATATAGATTCCTTCTTAAGAGTGAGTTTACGGTGAGGTTTTTGTTCCTTGAAATTGGAAATACACATATTGCTCATAGGACTGTTTAACTTCCTGCCCTCACTTATTTTTATTAAGGTGTTTATGTAGCATGAAGGTCTAGGACATCCTTGGAAGAAAATGCTTTTGTCTTGGCTTTTCTTCAATTAGTAGCAATGAGTGTGTGCTTGTCCAGGAGACATTTTGGAAAGCCAGAAGAGACAAAGATAGCTATTCATGTATTTCTGAGTCAACAATTGAGCAAAAGGTTTTCATTGAAAAACCTACCTGGCTTTTCTCAGATGGCATAAGGTAGCAAACCCATCTATTCCCCCACCCCTTACTTCGGAGATTACTTCCTGAGTAGTCTTAAAAGTCTCGGTGTTGCTATGTTTGCTACTGGCTTTTGTGCCATGTGTTGAACAAGAGCTTACTGTCAATGCAAACTAATGAATTTTCTTCTCGAGGCTGGGTGGCAGAAACCTTTCCCATAGATCCATGGCTCTATTTACATTTGTGTTCTGTTACACAGAGCATTGTATTGTGCACATGCTGGATATCATGTATCTGCCGTGGGTCTTGCCTTTCAGTTCTAGCCTGTGTACATTTTGGGGACTGACCTTTTAAATACTGATGCTGGACTGATTTGCAAAATTAATTAAATGCTGGGACAATAGCACTTAGTATCATAGGCTAAGTGCTATTGACGTCAGTGTTTGCAATTACATTTTGATCACTTTTTTTCTAGTTTCATTGTGATTTTCATCATGGTCACTTCCAACTATAACTCCGCTTGAAGATTTTTGAGAAGTGACTACTGTTAGCAGGATAGAGATTCCTTGTTCCTTTTTTTCCTTATTTCCATCTCATTCATTTTTTCATTATAAATAATATTTTTACAGGAATGACACACATTTGCAAAGGAGCTACCAAACTGGATTTGTCTTCTACAACTAGTTTTTAGTCACTGTCCAGTGTCAACCTTTCCAATAACCTCAGTGGTCTGAGTATAATACTATTGTACAAAAAACTTTGGGGATTTTTTGTTTCTTTGGGTTTGTTGGGGTTTTTTGTTTTGGGTGGGAAGGGGGATTTCTTGGTTTGCATGGTTTGTTTAGGATTGGTTTTTTGGGGGGGTGAGGATATTGTGGAATATTTCTTTGCATGAGCATAACACATTTTATACATTGTTCATTTGGACTTGTGCATACTAAGCATCCTAGGTGCAGTTATCTCTGAGCAAGAGGTGAAACATGGTCACTTTCTAGCATATAACTTTCCAGCACACAATTCAGTGAAAACTAAAAGGAAACTTCATTCAAAAGGAACCTTGGTGATACCTCTCCAGCTACTAGAGTTTTCATAATATTTGCCTAGTTCACATCTCAATGAAGATAAAATCCCTCTGAGGTTATAGGAAAAGAACATTCATCATGGCTGACTTACCTATGACTGTATTTCTTTTTTTTTTTTTTTTTTAATTAGGGACTACTGCTTTTGGCACTTTTGGACTTGGAAGGCAGATGTATGTGCAGATTGGTTTGTGGTGTCCTCAGAATTCTGGGGCAAGAGTTTTAGTAAGTTAATGTGGAAGGTCCTGCCATGGGTGCTGGCCAAAACAGGTCAAAATTAATAAAAAATAACATGTAGTTCATAAGGAAAATTATATAATTCTCAAAGTTTTTTGGTTCTTATCTCTTCTTATTGGCCAAACAGATAAAACAATAGGCACTAGCAGTACAGGGAAGGCAGAACGAACATGGGGTGAATTCATGAGCCACAATTCACCAGTCAGCAAACAAAGGGCGTGATGCCAGACAAGTTCGGACATAAAGGAGCCTTGTCTTGGGGGCAGGTTGTGATTCTTTGTGAGCAGATGGCTGCTTACCAGTTCATAAGGATTACGTCTGGATACCTTTTTTTAACTCATATTTACCTGAATTATGCCTCAGAAAAGACAAGATTGAATTCTCTAGTGTTGAACAGGTTTTCTGCAATTGAAAGTGATGCAGCTTTGAATTCTGAGACCTTATATCTTGTGTGGATAAAAGCAAAATGTTTTTTATGTTGAGAAGGATGAGAGTGAGAGAGGGTTGGTAGCTTTTTGCTGCTAGAGACAGAACTTGCTTCTAGCCCTAGAATCTGGCTGGCCATGTGCAGAGATGTGTGGGGAATTCTCAGGGTTTTTTTTTTTTTTGAGGTTTAAATCGCTTCTTGGAAACTTGGTGGAGTAGGTGAAGAGACTTTAAAAGTGGACCCCCAGCTTTGTCAAATCAGTACACATTCCTACAGAGTAGCTTTTTATGCAACAAACAATGACAGCATTTATGTATAGCATATTTTGTTTCATGTTTGAGAAGATAGAACTTTACCACAGGCAGACAGCTCTTCCTTATAGCAACTAAAAAGGATGTGGAGGCTATCAGAGAGAGGCCTCTGCCTATAGATCCCTTGCCACTGGCTTGAGTTGATGCCTAGTCCTAATATTCTGGTTTCCACATTTCCTAATTGGGGTTCCCCTCCACTTCCTGTCATGCTTTACATCCTAGCTGTCCTGTATTCATAGTCTGCCTTATTGTTTTGCTTTGGTCTTTAAAGCTCTATAACACATTGCAGTAATATTGAAGTAGAATATTAAAAATAGCATTGCAGTACTTATTTAAGAGAAAACCAGCTACTGCAGTGTATGAATCCCTTGGGGAAGAGGGAAGTGGAACCTTCTTTTATTTGTTCCCATGGGGAAATAGAGATACAAGTAGCCAGTTACCAGTAATCAGTTTGGCCACTTTCCCCCAACCTCTTTTATTGGTTAAATATATGTGTAAATATACGTGTTTGTTAAATATTTACATAAAATGCAAACATAATGACCGTGCAACACAGAGAGCTGGTGAACATGCAAGGTGTTGCCTCTGCATCTGGGTCTAAGGGTTTCCCAACAGGCAGCTTCCAGCATGCTCTTAGGCTCTACACGTGTAGTAGATTCTACATCATATGCACAGAGGGTGGATTCATGCACCATGGATTTATGCACATGATTTAAAGTCCTCTGGGTAATTGAGACATGGTGCCTGGCATCTCCAGGATCCTTGAAGCGGCCATACATGCACATGCAGGCAGACATTACACAGATGGTCAGAGTAAAAGGATATTAAAGTGGCTAAGTTAAGCACTCAAAAATCACGAAATGCCAGAACTGGGGAAATGCTTATGCAGTATTAATTCTATCCATACATCTATATATTGTTTTGTAATAATCTTAAAATAGATTACATATATTTCCCACCCACCCCCAACCCCCCCATAGAATGATTGGGTTTTATTTGTGCATTAAGTGAGTCTACTCTGGGGATGAATTAGAGTACATGCTGAAGGAGAGAGAGTGTTGTCTCTTGAACTCTTACCCTCCAGTGTTCCTGTGAGTGTAAGAAGGGAAGACATAATCTCGTTGTTAAAGCAGCTGAATGTTGCTTTGGAGAAGTTGATCCTCTGCCAAGGAGTGTGATGCTGGGTAAGCCATTTACATCAATCTTTTAATAGTGGCCAGGTCAGCACTACTAATTTGTACATAAATAGCTACAGTTGTCAGGTGGGTGTTGAGTTGTGGCTTGTGACTATCATAGCTCTTGGATCCAAATCTCCTAGTGTGCAGGATACTTTGTTCTCCCACTTGAAAACGTAGAAGAGGAGATGGGGAAATAAATATGTCTATGGTTGCTAAAGTGTTCCTGTTGTAGCTCTTGCATCGTTCATCATTTTATGGGTCCTCTTAGGACTACTCATGTGCATCTGCACCAAAGGCTGCTTGAAGCTGTATCATTTGAACACAGAATATGCAGTGCTTAATGCTAGCAAGACCTGGATTTTAGGTATTTTGAGGCTCTTCAGATCTTATTTTCTGACTGCCTCAGTTTACAGACTGTAAAATAGAATTAATACATTCCTTTAGCACACAGAACTGATGGAAACATATCCCTTGTGGACTGTCATGATGTTCTGGAAGTAAGCACCACAGAAAAAGCACCACAAATCTCTTCATTTGGCTCTTTGTCTGCCTTTTCTCTATTGAATTTAGTACTTTAATACTTTGTCAGCTTTTCTTTTCTTTGAATTTTATTTCACTCCTTTTTACAGCTAGCAATGTAAGGTTGCTTGTCCTTGTCACATTGTTCAGCATTTACTGCAGTTTGCTCAGTTGCCCCGCATCTGTTGAGATGTAGCATTGTGGGACAGTAACCCCTGAGGCGCAGAAGCTGGAACAAAATCCTCAGAAGTACACAAGCTTGAACAAAAATTGTAAAATTGGTATGAACTTCTGATTTTGTTTCAGTGTAAGTTGCTGCATAAACTCTAATTTTGCATGAATGTAAACTGTTGTAGTTGAGTTAGTAGTTTAAACCATTTCAATAAATTGAAGTAAGAGACTTTTACATGGAGATAAGAGCTCTAAGAGGAACAAGGGGAACAGGAGTGTCTTAGTGAAAGGAAGAGGGGGTGGAGAGAAGCACTCCATCCCTCTTCCTCCTCTTCTTCTTACTTCTCTGTGCTCATTTGAAAGTCTGTCTTTCTTCCCCCCTTCTCTCCCTCAGCCTTATGATGCTTACTCTGATCCATGGGGAAGATTAGGCTTGTGGGACTAATACTCTCAAAGTTATGATCAGAGGACAATATTGATGGCCAAGGGGAGATCCTCTCTGTGGCCAAAAGACACATGGGGCAGTGCTGGAGCAGGGGAGGAAAAGATGACTGCCTTGTCAGTATTTCATTGGTGAAAAGTGGCATGGGAATGGGGGAAGAATTGAGAGGAGAAAGTAGATGGTGGGACTGGAGTGCAGAAGCAGGTAGGTTGTGAGAAGGAAGAAGGACTGGGGAACAGAGCAGGGAGTAGATAGATGGAAAGGGGCAAAGGCTGGTTTTGCTGTAGAAGTTGAATCCAGTGATTTTGTGGGAAGAAGGGAAGAGGAGCAGAGGTTTTGGTGTTCCAGGATGGACCAGAGGCTCTAAAGACTCCCAGTTCAGCCAGTACCGTTCCATAAATCTGTTATTTGCATGTCTGCTTTTCCTGTCTGCACATCAGCTGTCTGGGCAGAGCCTGTCTTCCAGGGCTTAATTTGCAAAGAGAGAGAGGGCTCCACATAGGGCTCTGAGATGAGATGCTGCATGCTGAAGCCCATCTGCATGGTATTCATGCTCCTCCCAAGCACAGGACACACTCAGTTTTCCTGTTGGGAAAAACACCCAGCTCAATTGCCCAGAGCTGATTCCAGCCGATGAATAGCATGCAAAAGTGGTGAATCAGGCGTTGAGTTTGGCTCCAGTGCTGGCAGGGTCTGTGCTGCTGGCGTCCAATTTACTAGCCAAAAATTAGCCATCATTTTGCCTTGTAACTGACTGTAAATTTCAGATGTTTGAAACATCATTTGTATAATCGCCAAGTAGAATTAATTTTGAGCATGGTGGAAGCTGTGCTTTTAATAAAAGGCCATGTTTGTAACTAATTGAGTAACACACAGAGTGATGGCTCCTACTGAAAAGGCAGAAGCAGCAAGTTGCTGTAGTCATAAGGAAGGTTATCAGACCACTCAGTAACCATATAGAAAAGGCCTGATCCTAGAGAGTGCTGGGTGCTCTCAATTGCTTTTGATTTTTGACCAGTTTTTGAGGTACCCCCACAATGCACAGAGTCAACGCTATTAAATCATTAAGCAAAGTGTAGGAAATGAAGTATGAGAACATCTTGCTTGTTCTTAGGAATAGCTTTTATTGCCCAAAAACTGGGGTATATATACTTCTTTATATACAGTTTAATAACTTCAGTGGTGGTCTCTGTTTTTATTGAATTTATAATATGTGCTGGCTTTGGATGTGTAGTTTCAGTCTTCTGCTGATGTGAAATGGAATTTGTGCCTTGTTTGGCTCATGCCATGTCTTCTGTCAGTTCAGTGCCTGTGTAAGCAGGGTTGATGGTATGTAGTAACTTGGTGTGAGAGGCTAAGATAAAACCCCAGCTGTTTCTTAAGATATTGCCTGCTGTTATCAAGAGGCTCAGGTTAGCAATTTTAAGTGTTACAAGTGACTATGTTTTTGAACTGCTTTCCTGAAGAGAAGGTAGAAATGTACATGCCTGGCTATTTTAGGAATCATTCTTTCTTGAGTGTGCTTATGCTTTATGAAATGTGGGTTCAGGGAATATGGGTAATAAAGCTGAATTGTCATCCTTGAGTGTTTGTAGATTAAGGATATTGTGTACAAGTGAGTCATAGTAAAAGCTGACTTAGGTTTTAAATACCAGCAAAAACAACGACAATAGAGAATAGATAGCCCAACCAAGTGCCAGTCACACATCACTGTAATTCTTAAGGGGTTTGGGTACAACTGAATACTTGCCTTCTTCGCTGAAGTGGATGCAACACACTAGCAGCCAGCCAGCTTCCACAATCCCTCCTGCTGACCAGTCCATGAAGAAATAGCTATCTGCCAAACAAGCTGTTTGTTTTATTTCAAAGCCCCAGTGGGCCCAACCCTTCCTGCCTAGCAGCTGCAGCAGGCTCCATTCCTGCTCAGCGCCTGGCCTGGGAAGAGATTGCTCATTGGCCCAGGAGAGTGGTTCTCCATAACTGGCTTGTGAGGAATGCTGTGTGAGAGGACTTGGCCTTTCTTTTAAATTGTTTGTTTTATTAAAGTTTGTTTATTAAAGTGAATATCTGGTAACAATAGAAACATGTTTTTTGAAGCCTGTGTATTGCCAAGAGAGCAGGATAGAGCACTATCAGGTTATTGCTTCCCCAGGATCAGAAGTACACAGGCAGCTCTGCAGAGCCTTGTGGGCAGTGTCCCAGCACCTTCATTCTTCCCTCTTCCACTTGAACTCTGATGGATCTGCTGTAGTCATCACTCCCTGCATCTCTACAGAGGGGACAGGGATGTGGGAGTTGCTCCACCTGTGGCATTTCTGATAAACAGAGGTTAGATCTGTACTGCAGATTGAAGAGGCACCAAAGCAATCTGAGTGCCTTTGGCAGTCTGGCTGATGAAGTAGAGGGGTCTGGATGTGCTCATTTATGCCACTAAAAGGTATGATTGTTTACACTTGGAAGGTAATTTAACCTGAAATAGTAAATTAATGCAGAAAGCCAAGTCTGCCTCTAGTAGCCAAGACAGTTTAGCCAGCTTTGCACCATGCATGTACCCAGTCAGTTGTGTTCATTAATTAAAAGTTTTGAAACTGCCAGTAAATTTTAAAAAACCCTGTTTGTCATCTTGAGTTCCTATACTATTCTTTCATCAGTTGACAGGAGAATATTACACCTGCAGCTGTCACAAAAAGTGTGGGCAACAGCCCTAGTAGCCCTTTCTAGTAAGTTTGTGCCTTACATATGGTTACATAAACTAATATGTCAACTTGCCTATCTGGGATATGAGATGGCTTCTTTTGTGAGCCTAGGAAGATGAATTTTAAACCCAAGCTAATCTTGTTCAGAATTTATGGCTCTTGGAACTGGAGCATCTCATCACTATATAATTATATGTTTGTATGTTGTAGTTTCTCTGCATGGAACATAACACAAATAATCTCAGGCTTTCTTAGCAAACCATTCTGGATGAGGGAATTGTCTGGATGAGGGAATGGCGTGGGAACACTGTTATGGACCAGTGAGTCAAAGACTGGAATTCCCTGTATAAACCAGTAATCTGTCTGGTGAGTTAATGTGCTCAGAGCTGCAGTGGTTTGGGTTTGTTGACACACTTCTCAGTGAGACTGATGTTATTCAGTTTTCTGGCTAGGACTGACTTTGGACAGCTGAGTGAAACAAATGTTCCTAGGGAGAAACATGAACGGAAGGCTTGAGGTTAAGCAAAATATCCTTTGCTAGCCTTGGAAGAGAATAGCAAGAGTGGTGATTTTTAAATCCTGCCTGTGAGATCAGTGTTAAAAGCCTTGAGCAATGTGGTTAGATCTGTGTCTAAAGTGTGTGTAGGTGCTGTGTCCTCGTAGTCACAGCAGGGATTTCTGCTTGGTTTGTGACTTGGTTCAGTCTTTAAATGGACACACTCTGACCTGTTTTCTTTTAGCTATCTGTATTCTGCTCTTGTTGGACACCCAGACTTGGCACCACACTGTGCTCCAGTAGCTCAGCCAGATCAACTGAAATTTTATAAGGGGAGGGTTTAGGATGGACTTCTCTACTGAGGAGAATTCATTGGTGTCTCGTTGCTCATTGTCCCGCGTGCTGCAGGTTGCTGTGCTGCAGAAGCCTTCCTGCAGGGCTCTTCCACTGGCAATCCTCAGACCACAGGTGGAGGTCCCCACCAGCAGCCAGGTGCTTCCCAGTGCCCTGCTGTTTCCTCCTCAGCCATTTATGTTGCCGGTGAGGAGAGAATTTCTCACCTCTTCTGTGGCAGACCCTTTTTGGGACAGTAAGGATTTGTGAGATAAACAGGATGGGTTACTAAGGAATTCTGAGTTGGCTGATTGTCACCATATCAACTGACCCAGAATGGCCATGGCTGAAGCCTGCTGGATGTCACCACCTGCTCTTTGCCACCTATTCTTCTCTGATTTGCCTTCTCCTATCTTGCTTCTAGTCTGCCTGCTTCAAAAGGAAAAAAAGCTAGCTGAAGAGACCTGCACTACTGGTTATTTGATGTAGATTTTGCTAAAACGGACTGACACATACATACTATTCTGGCTGGTGGTAGCTGTGCATGAATAAACATAATTACCCATGGCTCTGATGTGGTATCTAGCTACTGTAGATGCAAAGCATGAATTTAATAACTGTGTATGGTGAAATGGTTATAAATGCACAACTGTGCAGTGTAGACAGGGCCTGATATATCACTCATTTGTACATTTGTAATTAATTGTAGGAACAAGATTGTTCTTTGCATGTGTTCTTTCTTTGCTGCCAAGCACGACAGAGAACTATAATGATCTTATACCTTAAGCTTGTAATAAAATATTGTTGGTTACCTAGCAAAGAAATTTCTTAATTAAGTTTGCTACACAAAATCTCATCATGCTTTTTAAGATTTTTTTTTTTTTTGCTAGAACTCCTTAATGACTTTTACCTCTGAGTATAATCAACAACAAAATTTCCAATATTTAAGAAACATTTTCTGCATATTTTTTCCATCTGGATATAATGGAGCATAATTTAAGACTATGGGCAGAAGAGGGGGTAAATGATGCATGTAATGATTGTTTTAACATTTACAAGAAAATAATTTATTTAAATTGGATTAAGCCTTAATATTATCACACTTTTCTACCTGATTTAACATGGGGGGGAGGGTGGGAGAAAGGGAAGAAAATGATTTCATGGTGAAGTGTTTTAAGTATTTAGTATTTTCTTTGCTTTTTGATCATCCAGGCATCCTGCCCCACAGCCATGTAAATTTTCTTACATACAAATGTTCATTGCCATCTTTTACATTTCTCTGCTGACAGTGAAGGGGTCATGCTAAATCAAACTGATGGAGAAACTGGACATCATCTTTACCCTGAATGCCCAGATTAATTCTACCAGAACAGAGGTGGGGTAACAGCAAAGACTAATTTACTTTTCTGTATTACTGCTTTTAAGAACTCTATTCATCATATTGCTAACTCTGGTATACATATTCAGAGTGAGACAAATAAATAAGTAGTTGCTTAGGTAGGATGTGAGACCTTAGAGGTCTGTGGCTTTTTTCTGTCCCCAGCAGTTTTCCTACCAGACTAATTATTTCTGCTGAGAATGGGTCTCCAAGTCCAAGTCCAAATTTTATCATCTTCGTCTAATTCTTTTCCCCGCTCCAGGAGAGAGGATTCAAGTGGGATAAATTCTGTATCTGTATGCTATCCAGCTTTGAGTCTACTGATTGAAGTGTTTTGTTTATAATAGATGCTGCTTTGACGAGGGAAAAAAATCTCCTACAGTCAAAGGAGCTCTATTAGTGGCAGAACCAGCAAAGCCTGGTTTTCTGTAGGTTGGTGCCTCATAGTTTCATGGTCAATTACAATTGTCTCTTTTTTCCTACAGAGGGGTCATTTGTTAGGTCTCTCTCCCATGTGGATTCTTTAATGCTTTATAAGGTTTATATTCATGTTACAGCTTTTTTTTTCTTCCAGCTATGAACCTTTTAGAATCGCTTTCTTCCCCTAACTATTTATTTTTTACAAAGAATGTGGAAATTCGAGTGTTCTGTGTATCTATTGCATTTTGTTAAAATAGAAAACAAAAAAAGTCTGGAAACTCAGTGTGTGACTTTCCAAACTTCAGTGTTGTAGCAAGCCAAGCAACAATGGTAGTATCTTGTTAAGTACATTGCCCAGTTTGGGTTTGTATTTAAGTTCATGTCTTCTGGGAGATGTATGTTTGGCTTTCTAGTTAGTCCTGCTCATCCAGAAGAGCTACTATCATCAATGGAAGATCTTCTGGTTTTATGAAGCATCAAATAATTAATATGCAAATTCCTATTTAAATGACAAATTTTCTTCCCAGTCCCATTTTCATTTGAGTCAAAAGTAAGTTCCTCATGACCTTCAAGAGGAATTTGATTTCTTTTACAACTGTAAAAGAATTAAGATTGTGGTGCTGTTTTATTGTCACCAGTGTACTATTAATCACTTATATGTAAACTAGAAAAGATTTCTTCCCAAATCCTGTATCAGTACACAGCTCTGGTTAGTGTGCTCTCTGTGAAATCTCATATTTATAAATTGAATAATTTTTGTTCAATTTGTATTGTGGTGGTATAATACACATAGAATTCCATTATATCTTTTTTTATTCTGTAAGAGATTCACATTTAAAACTTAAAAGTATACTTCAGATAAATGGAAGGTTAAATTCTATTGATGCACACATTCTTTGTATGTGCATAAGCTTCTGTTTACTTGGGAAGTATAATATCAGTAGAGTACTTCTCACTTTAAAGTTTATTAATTTCTTTCTTCTTTCTTTGAGGTGTCAGTACTGAGAAAGATGAATCATTTATTAGTGGGAGGCCTGACACATGATGAAATCACTATCTGACACTTCAATGACTTCCAGTGTTGTTCTGTGAACATTCAGCAAAGTGCAGATGATGTGATGTTGCAGTTCTGTGGGTAGTGTTTTCTCTTTTTTTTATTGCAAATGGGTGAAATGCTTTATCATCACATAGTGTGTGAGGATCTGCCCCATTTGGGATGAATAGCCTTTCCTTATTGTTTAGAGTGATTCATAATCTGATGTAGGAACAAAATAGAACACATCTGCAACTGGCAGAGAAGATCTTTATATTTCTCCTGAGAATCAGTGAAAAAGTAGAACTGGATCCTTGGAGTTTTTTTTCGAGGGGAAGGGTGTGGGGGAGGGCACAGATAACATTCTTGGCTGAGTGTTGCTACAATTTGGAGTGCTTTTCTCAATACAGAGCGTGCAAGTCTCCATTGTGTTACAAATGAACTGCACCTAAGGGATAGTTCTCTGCTGGCCACAGGATTACCTCCGGAACAGAGCAGTGATCTCAACCCAAAGACATTAGGGTGCAAATTAGCATCTGACAATCAAGCAATTGGCAATAAACAGGTGAGTGTTCGACAATAAGCTGAACAGTTTTACCTACTTTAAAAGTAAGTAAATTTGAGTTCTAGTGTCTTCAGACCAGTACACCCACCGTCCTGCAACCATATAGGTTAGAATTTTTTGCGTTACTGAACTTACCTTCTTTCCCTTTCCTGTATGTTTTCTATTCACTTCCCTCCCCATCCCCCCCCACCCCCAGAAAATGTTGCAGTAGTTTCAGACTATTAAGATATTTTCCTACATCGTGCAATTTGAAATCTGAGCAATGTTACTCCTGCTCCTTTCCCAAGCTACATCACTCACCCATTCAGATGCCCTGCTGTAAGTAAAATGTCACAGGCTGGGAAGTTGTAGGTATAGACATGCTTCCCAGTACCAGGTCTGGTATCTAAAAGGTGGATTCAGGGTTTTCTTCTAACTTAACTGATTCCTCCCTTTGTTTCCTCAGAAGCTCATGGTCTTCTCCCAGTCCATCCTCTCTCATTTCTGGAAGTTAGGGGCTTTTTCTCTCTTGATGACTTTGTATAGTCCTCATCGCTCTGCTGTCTGAGCATCTTCATTTCCTATTGTCTATCACCGACACTTTAGACAATGTACTCTTCACAGATGTATGTGGGTACAGCAGAACTGAATATTCATCAAACTAAGGTGGTGGGGGAAGACCATGAAAGAGATGGCAATTAAACTCACCTTTCAAGTAAAGGCACAATATATCTTGTGGGATATTCTCCCTCTCTAGTGGCTAATTTTTGTATCCTAGATTTTGCCCTCCAGAGTTTTGGCTCTAAACTGTTCTACAGCTACTACTGTAAATAAACAGGTGACCTTTGGAGATAGTAAAACTGTCTTAAGTATGTGTTTGTTGTTTGCTATTGCATGTTCCTCTCCAGCATGCACACATCAGATGCAATTATGTGTGCAAAAAGTCAGGAGTTTGAAACCACTTTGCTTACTGCCTTATTACTCAGGATCTGATTTTAAAAATTGTAAACTTCAGAAAGGGAGAAAAAAAAAAATTATATCAATTAAAATCCAGAGAGACTTTGGTATGTCTCTACCATCTTTCCTTGGCATGTGTACATTCAAATAATCTGTAACATTAGGCGTGGATCCTGGTGGTTCATTGCAGCTGCCCAGAATGCCCTGGCTGGAGGGCTCTTAGGAGGCTGGCTTTCACCCTGACATGAGCTTCTCCTGATTTAACACAGAGGACTGCCCATCAGTGCCTGTCCTGCCACAGGAATGCAGGAACTCCCTGTGGGCTTCAGGGATCACACAAAACCCTGTGTGCAGGTGTGTCTGAGGAAAGGGCTGCTGATAGTAAGGGGAGGCTGCCCACCCTTTTTGATGTGATGAGGAAGCTCTTTTTAGGACCACTCACACACTTAGGCCAGGCTGAAAGAACTAGATCATCACAAGCAGTTTAAATAGCAGGCTTTGGGGTGGCTCCTCCTGGAGTGCGGTTCCAAGATGGTGTAAGCTGATCCAAACCGGAGCAGTGGCTGCCTGGCTTTGAATCATCCATATCCCCATCCCATGTATTGCACCAGCGCTGGTGCTTGTCTGACTCCACGGGGAGCTGAACTAACACGGCAGTGTTAAGATTTTTTTGAAGTTAGTTCTGTCTTCTCTGAACCAATTCAGTGTGAGACCAGACAAGCATCCCTGTTGGCACAGGAAAGGGCAGCAGCTGGGGAAGGAGGGACTGTGGCAGCCGCAGCTTACATCGGATTAGACTGTCATGGAACCACGGCTGTTTGGAGAAGGCACATGAGCATCTCTGGGTGATTTGAGGGGACAATACCCCCAGGCAGGAGGAGGGGCATTGCGATAGTAATCTCTCCCAGTAGGACAGCTGATCCAGAGAGAATATTTGTCTACAGTATAAAATAAATTAAAGAACTCTCCAAGCAAAGTGAAAAGACATAGAAGTTTGCTGTCAGTGTTCTGTAAAACAAGTTAATTCAACACAGGCTTAAAAGATGTTTGTTATGCTCCCATCCCTCTCCCTGGCACCCCACGCCATCCTCTTTTTACAAGGCATGAGATATCCTCCTGCCCTGGCCCTCTTAGGTCATGGTGTGACGGGCACCCTGCCAAACGAGGCTGATCTTATAAGCTGCTACTGCCCTGGTTGTTGCTGGGACTGTCAGCATGATTTTTAATTCACTTCTGTGCTGCCCTCATTTTTTCTCCAAAGGGAGAAAAGGGAGTGTGCTTAGTTAGCTGTGAACTACACTCTGCTGCAAATTCATAGTCTATTAGCACCTTTTCAAAGCTCCCCTTTCTGTTCTCTGAAGAATTAGAACACAGCTATTAAAAAGAAAAAAAAAGGGAAAAAAAAAAAAAAAAAACCAGAAACGAACCAACCCGAAAAAAAAAAAAAAACAAAAAAAAAAACAAAAAAAAACAAAAACAAACCAAAAAAAACCAACAAACTCACTCAAGGCTATTGCACAGTGTCATTATTTAAGGCTTTGTTTTTAAAATGATTGCTAAGATAGGTTTGTTTGTGTGCTTCTTTGCAATCTTCATAATGTATTTAGAGTTGAAAACAACAGCATCGGCAATAAGATGCTGATGAACCTAAGGTAGATGTGACAGCGTAATGCGGATAGTGCGCCTAGAATTTGTCAAAGCAGGAGAAATAACCCCACCTTGGGCAATTTTCAGAAGAAATACTCTACAGTACTTGTCAGGTCTGGGTAACTGCTACATACACATACTACCTTCTGGCATACGAATATCACTTTGTATAAGGCAGTCACACCGTAAAAGAAAAGGGAGAAGCAGGGCAAAGACCCTGATCTTGCAGAGTCTTACAACAAGCTGAAATCTCAGAAAAGTGCTAAAACAGAAATCAGCCTTCTTTAGGGATAATTACATTTCTCTCTAAACTATCCACGTTTCATTTGCACTTACATTCTGATGAAACAAAAAATGCTGTAATATTTATCAGTGTATTTTGGAGAATATATCTACTGTCATCAGCAGGAATACAAAATTAGGCTACAAATAGACTATTTCTCATCAACAAACTACTAAAATTTTTAGAATTACTGCCACAGTCGGGATGCACATTTGGCAGAAATATCTTGCAGTATGAAATAACTAGAGAATTTCAAAATCAAAATCTCCAGTTACCACGCAGTATCATTGTAGGTATAATTTTTGTGTCAAATATTTATATTCTTTTTTTTTCCAAAATACATACAAGGATCTCATAATTTATCTTTCATTGAAACAAATAACAAAGGAGTGGTAGAAAGCAGATGAATTGTGCTAAGTTGTTGACCCATATAGGTATGTATATTTTTTCTTCGTTGGGATGTGAAAAAAACCAATTACTTTCATAATATACTCTTATAAAAACAGTATGACAGCTTTCACCACAACCTTTACGTGTTTGTAATACCTATTTACAGATACATTTGTATACAGAGATATGAAAATAACATCTTGGAAATCAAAGGGGGCATGGGTACATGGGTGTGCCTAGATCATGAGTGCACCCCTCTCTCATTCACACTGCAGGAGTCCGGCTTTTTTACTACAAAAGGCAGAATCATCTACTGAAGTGTAGGAATAATATAAGAATACCTCGTGTTTCCCTAGATGTTAATGAACATCTAATTAATAGATGGTATGTTAATTTTAAGAATATGTTGATTTAACTTGATTGAGGCTTCCTTGGAAAAGGAGCCACCTATACAGCCAACCCTCCCAAGGAAACCATGAGTTAAGGCATTCATTTGTTACCTTAGAGTTGTTAGCACAATGGCAGTGCTTGACCATGAGCACCTTGCCTTTGTCTCCCCCTGAACCTTTGGGACTCCCTTAGATAGAGGGATAAAAGCCCAGGAAGTCACAAAGACAATGGAATTTAGTAGGATTGGAAATGTTTCCTTTCACAACATGAAATTTCTGGTGTAATTTCCAATTGTTGCAGTCAATGAAACTTTTCTTTTGGGAAGACTCAAAAGAGAGAAGCATATGCTGATGCATGTGACTAAGAAAAAGGAAAAGCTGGACTTCGGCAAAGGTTTTCAATGTGAGCTGGGGAAAAGCACACTCTGGAATAACTTTGTCTATTGTTGCATTCTGTAATGCATCAACTGCTAGAAATGCAACCATTTACACACCTGTCATGCCTCATAATTTTAATACATGAAATGCAGCCTCCAGTTGCCCACCTGGCAAGATAATGTAAAGCCAGAAGAACCAGTAAGCCTGTCATCCTTAGTCTGTCCAGAATGTTTTGATGGGAAATCATCCTATTAGAAAATTTCTGTCAGTGCTCCTGCTTGCAGAATCCAGAAACAGGACTCAAGTTTTCTTCATTCTCCTTCTTTTTATGGATATACTTGCTTGTGAAAAGTTGTATACCTTTTTCCTTGCTTCTAATCAGTTTCTGGGATGTAATGCCATAATGTGGTATGCACAAACATGTGGAGAATCTTAGTAAGAGAAATTCACATCACTTTTGTTCACTTCCGAAGAAGCTCTTTTTTCCCTTAATACCTTCTTCAGTTTGTAATCTGAAAGTCGTGGTACAGAGGCTCATGCTACAAACAGGAAATCTCCAATGTGTTTCCATCTTCCCACATTGGGTCTCTGCCTTCTTCACTATCAGATAGAAATTTCTAACAGGTCAATAATCTGTGAAACAGAACATCCCTTAAAATGAGGACTCAGTGCCATGAAATAGTGGCTTTTCTTTGTAAAACAAAATCAAATACGGATCTTTCTAAACAAAGTAACTTCCAGTTGACAAAGAGGACTACTTTCATCTCTACCACAATGTTGAAACATGCCATTAAAACAAAGAGATATGGTTGATATCCCCAGAAAATATTTATACTGACAGAAAAAGGTAAGAGTCAGTCTTGCAGTTTGGGTTCTGCGAACTGTTGTTGATTATAAGTACACTGTTTATTCCAAAAGAGTACAGAGAAAATCTGCCCACTGACACTTTCTCTGTGTGGGCAAAAGTAATTTCTGAGAATCCTTTAGAAAGTTTAGGATCAATAGTACATAGCATAAGCATAAGGCAACAAGGAAGGTCAGCGTGATAAATAAGTTTCTTCACTAGCCAAAGTTCAGCAAAATTGTCCTGATGGCCTTAGACAGCAAGCTGTTCTGTGCCACAGAGGAAGGAACAAGGGGTTGTGGGTTGTGCCAGTCTAAAGAGAGGGCTAATTCACTGGTGATCCCAGAAGAATATGAATGCTGTCTTAAGCAAGTTCTCTGTGTGTGTCTGCATTTTCATCGGCCAAGATCATATTTTGGCTTTGGGTTGGAAGGGGCTTTCAAGGTCATGTAGTCCAATCCCCCTGCAATAAGCAGTGACATCTTCAATTGGATCAGGGTGCTCGGTGCCCCATCCAGCCTGGCTTCCTGTGTTTCCAGAGATGGGGCATCCACCACTTTCTCTGGGCAACTTGTCCCAGTTTTTCACTGCCTTCATTGTAAAAAAAAAAAAAAAAAAAAAAAAACCAAAAAAAAAAACCAACAAAAAACCCACAAAAACAACAACAACAACAACAAAAAACTTCCTTATTTCTAATCTAAATCTTTCAGTTTAAAAACATCATCCCCAAGCTTGACCTGTCACAACAGACTGTGATAAAAAGTTTAAACAGGCTGTGATAAAAAGTTTTTTCCCATTCTTTTCTATAGGCCTCCTTTAGGTACTGAAAGACCACAATAAAGTTTCCCTGGAGCCTTTTCTTCTCCTGCCTGAACAATCCCAACTCTCTTAGCCTTTCCTCATAGGAAGTGTTCCAACCATTTCATCATCTTTTTGGCCCTCCTCAATGTTGCACCCCTTTTTTGGTGGGGACAGTGGAACGGATATATTTATTGAAAAAGATGATCTGTGATAATATTTACTGATGCCGATGTCTGTGTGAGGATGGCAGTTCACTCATTAACAACAGTGGTGGAAAATGAGGAGATACCCAAGAGGTTCTTGTTCTAAACAGCAAAGTCTTACACGCGGGGAGAGAATAAATTGCTGGATGCAAAGCCTCCGCCCAAAGCCACTCTTACTGCATTAAATTAAGTGGATTTTCATTTAATGTTTTCGATCTAGCTATTGCTGGGCTCCATACAGATTCCGGGCAGGATGTGAAATGCTTGTCAAGTCAAGGATAAAGTGACAAAGAAAATGGGCACCCCTTTAAGTGCCATAGTTCAAATAATTTTGAAAGAAGTACCCTTTGTCTAAAACCTTCTGCCATGGTGATTAGCAGCTGTCTGTCCTTTGTTATTTGAAATATTTTATCACGACAGAGAATTTTGTGGTCACGTGATGATTATAGCCATGATTGACCAGCATTCTGCTGGTATCAAGAAAAAGTGCAAAGTAATTTGACATCTCTTGAGTCAAAGTACTCTGGAAAATTTGGATGCTTTTTAAGTTTCTACTGTACTATTTCATTGTAACGTATGACAGCAGCATTTCTAACACAATTTACTTCCATAAAGCATCAACTTTTGCACAGGCTTATTGACAGATACAAGGATTATTTTAATTCTCCGTTCCAATAGCTTTTAATGCATTTCGTTTGAGGAAAAAATCTGCTCCAGAACAAAATGACTCTGCCTTACAAACAATAAAACAGCTCAAACCAGTACCTGGCTAACATAAGGCTATTTAGCAATTTACAGTCCGTTGAATATTGGGCTGTAAATTTACTAAGAACCAGGAAGTGATTGGCTTGTAAACCTTAATAAAACAATAAAGCCTGGCTTTCTGTTTATGCAAATTTAAAATTCTGCCCAGCTAAGCTCAAAACATATCCAAATGGTGAAACTAATTGACACAGCTATTATGGGACAAACTATTTTGCAAAACAGTGTCTTGTACGGATGTTTTATTTCAGAATAGAGATTATGTTTAAATCCCCTAACAGATACTCTTTTTTATGAAATGAGGGGTGATTCCAGAATAAATGTACATTCAAATAAACTGTAGAAAAACTTGGTAATGCCAGTCGGAGAAAAATTATATTTTGTGAGAAAGCTGAAACAGAGTGCAGGCTAACTTTCAGTTATCCATAATGTAAATCGAGTTAAAAACAAAGCCTAAAAGTAGCACCAAAACAGATGTAGTAAAAAGTTGTCTTTATCTCGCATCATTTTTAGCAAGATAAGCCTTTGTATCCTTCCTACATTGTTTCATGGGAATTTCCTATGTGCATCAAAGGAACAATATCCCTTTAAATGCTTGCTATTGATTTGCATTCAGAAGCCCAATTGATTGGTTTTGTGGGAGTTCCCTATGTGAATCAATGAGAGTATCAAGTTAATAAATAATTCACTTAACAAAACTGCATTTAGATAATGCGAAAGGTTTGCAAAAATCCTGTAAAGGAAAGCTTTCTCACATTCCTTACTAACTGCTGAAAGTGAAGGGAGTTCCAGAAACACTGCAGCATCACCTTCAAAAAAAAAAAAAAAAAAAAAGCTAATACTCCTTTCCTGTTAACTTCTCGGTGAGATAGTTGAGTAGGTGTTAATGGATTTTTTTTTTTTTTTTCCTTTTAGTTTCACGACTGGGAGATTGAGGCTGGAAGTGGTCTCTGATAGTCATCTTGTCTAAGCTACCTGTTCAAGAAGGGTCACCTAGAGCAGATTGCCCAGGATTAAGTCCAGATGGCTTTTAATCTTCTTTGCCCCGGAGATAGATACACATAACTTGGCACTGATCTGCTAGCAAGAAAACTTTAACGCATCAATATTAGAAGCTTATGTCCGCTGCTCCCATTTTAATAAAGGAGTGCTTGAGCATTGCACAGATTTCTGGAGTGCGGTTTTTCATAACACTCTTCTGTCCTCCCAGGTTACGGCTCCTACAGGTCCTGGCAGATGTTATCACAGCTGAGTACAGCTTTGGGGCTGTACATTCACATTGATAGGAGCTTCTCATTTTGCTCACTGATTGTCTCTCCATTCACAGACTGCAGAAGAAAACGAGTTGGGGAGTTAACTTGGATGTATTTTACCTCTTAACCAGAATATCTTTGGGGATTCATTTGAATTCTGAAGCCCTTAAGTTGTGTATTCCGATTAGTATGGTGTGACTTTTGGATAGATAAACACTTTTCTGCAGACTAAATACTTCTAAAGAATAACCCATCATTTATATAATTCTAACTAAGATTTTTCCAGATGAACTAGTTATAAGTTTTATACGTGAAATTTGTATGCAGAGGGTTAAGAATTTACCCTCTCATAGCCTGATAAACATATTTTTAAAATTTATTTAAGCTCTCTAGAAATAGAAAAATATAAAATACAGCTAACCTATCTAGGAGACTTAACTCTGCTGCTTCACTTAAACCACTCTAGTCTTGGACAGTCTTCCAAATGACACATAAATGACAGTCTCCTCAGGACCTTTAGGAAGGCTCAATGCTTTTTATTTAAGTTACAAGAAGCTTTTAATGATTTCTATGAAGTCACAGGACAGAGCCAAAGATGTATAGTTATACATTCAGAAAATTCTATTAAAGGCCTTTTACAATTTGAGTATTTCCAAGAGAGTATATTTTCTGAGACAAATTTCATTGCCTTAGAATAATTTCTTTTTTTTTTTTTTTTTTCTTTAATGTGATTTGTCATGGTAAAATCTAGATATTTTCCGTGTGGGTTTACTCTCCGCTTTCTGTGGCCTGCAAGGAATTAGTTTTAATTAATACGAGTGGCAAATGCATTGTTGAAACAGTCGTTGCGGCAGGCAAGCCTTTGTGTTAACAGTTAGGTTAAACAGCCCCTTTATCAGAGCTATTAGCACCTAATATTACTGTCTGATTAAAGATCATTCGGTGGATTAGCCAGTCCCAATGCTTCCACAGACACCCAGACAGGTGCTGAAATAAGAAACTATGTTAAGTAAATTAACTCTTCTATTGCATCTTGGCTGTAGGAAAGGAATGTTATTGGGCTGGGTTTGGTTTTTGGTGGTTTTTTGGGGTTTTTTTGGGTTTTTTTTTGTTTCCTTGTTTTTGTTGTTGGTTTGGTTTGTTTTTTTTTTTTGGGGGGGGGCGTGTTATTTGGTTTGGGTGGTTGTTTTTTGTTTTTTGGGTTTGTTTTTATTTTTTTTGTCTGTCTAAGCATCAGGTTGACTAGTACTGACTCTGCAAAAAAGTCCAGATCAATCTTTGTCCTGTAGTTGACCTGACCTTCCTGTCTCATGTGGAATACTCCACCTTTCCTGCACACACATTTGTTAGGAGGATAGTTTTGCTCTTACACTAAATGCATTATATTTCTGTGGTTTTTTTTTTTTTTTTTTTACATTGGAAGCATCATGTAATGTAGGCAGACTATCCTGTGTCCCTAGAAATGCATTTATTTTAAATTCGTACATTTAAGGGGACTCCAAGCAACTGGAAATGTGTAACTTAAGAAGGCAGGAAATCCCACAAGAGTTCACAGAGCATAGCTGAGCTGACAGTTCACTTTTTAATGGGTGAAATGAAGCCTTGACATTAATAAGCACAGGCCCTCTGACTTCAGTGGAATTTTGCATCCTTATACAAGTCAGATTTCAGGCTCAATTGTGTCGGATAGCAATTTATAGTACCTTTCATGTCCCCCTGAAAAGCTATGTGTCCTGCGTAGCTGGGGGACTGTTTTTGACAACAAGGCTGCAGAGCAGAAAATAGTGGGCTGATGACAGACAAGACCCCAAAGTTTTTGTGTGCCTTGAAACATGAGCAGTGTGTCTTGTCCCTGTTGATTTCTGTTAATTTTGAAAGGGCCAAGAATTTAATACAAGTAGCTGGAATGTGAACTAGCCCATAGCTAAGGGCTAACATTACTGTAAGAACTATCTGAGCAGTGCTCTTAGAAGGATAAGTAATTTTCTTGAGCTTCTATGAAAGAAACAGAATAAAATAAGCATTATTTATTGTTGATGTATTATTAATTTTTTTAGTGCTCTCTTTGGAGAGGGTGTCAAAAGGACATGTTAGTG
Source organism: Vidua macroura (assembly GCF_024509145.1). Lineage (NCBI taxonomy): Eukaryota > Metazoa > Chordata > Aves > Passeriformes > Viduidae > Vidua > Vidua macroura. The sequence continues at coordinate 64,718,394 of NC_071571.1, read as the reverse complement.
TCAAGTAGATTTGAAACTGTGCTGCTGCACATTGCTTAAAAATGTGAGCTAAAAAAAAATCTCAGACTGTCTGCTTAGATGGAGACGAGTGTCTAAGATGCCTAGGGATACTGATAAAAAAAAGGAGGCAGTTCAGTCTTGCTTGAAATAGACTGCCTCTTAGGTTAGAAGGTGGTGACATGTAAAGGGAGCTTTAGAGATGCAGCAAAACATTATGATACAAAACCCTTCTTCCCCCCACTACCAACCCCCTGAAGCATCACACTCTGTAAAAGATGCATTAGATTTATCAATAGACCTTTCTTTACTCAACTGTGCTGCAATTCCTTTTGGGAAAAATTGTGTTTTCATCAAAGACACAGAAGACTATGAAATTGGAAGCAGATGTAAAGTTGGACTGGATAGCTATATAGCTGTTTCTTTTGTGGAAGCACTTTTGAACAAACCCAGACTTATATGCTCCTTGCTGTCTTGCCCCATGTAATTCACTTGCCTGCTTTTTACATTTTCAAGGGAATCTGGAGGTGCAGTGTAACTAACAGATCTAAGTGTAAACTTCTTCCCTATCACTTAATTTATCTATTGATTTTCAGTGGTTCCCATATTCTTTGGAAAATATATTTAAAGAAAAACATCAATATTTTGCATTGTTAACAAAGTACAAAAAAATGCAGGCAGTGCTTCTCACATAGAGGCTGGTTACTAGCCTCTGGTTACTAGCACTTTTGCTGGCCTGGATAAGGTTTACAGCTGGCCCCAGTTGGATACCTTAATTTATTGGCATGCTTTAATTTGTTGAAAACAGACTTAGGTCTTCTCTACTTCAAGAAAGCTCTTTCTGCTGGAATATTGAGTGTGTTATTAATGTAACTGATTAACAGAGAGGAGTACAATTTTAAAGATTATTACCCATTTTTGGGTACATTTTTATTCAGTGACTGGGGCACCACATGCATTGTGCTGCAATGTAAAGAGGAGCCAAACAACAGGATTTATGATGTTGTTTATCCATTGGTGATTTACAGCAGAACTGAGCCTGGGCCCAGTGAGGTTTGGTTTCAAATCCACAGACTGCCCAGAATTCACGAGGGTTTACCCAGCTTGATCCAAGACTTTATAATGCTTAGCTGTACATTTTCTATCTGCTGCACGTGGACATGCAGTCTCTTAGGAGTTAATTTTTTCCCATGGCAGGGATAGCACCTGATGAGGAGAGTCCCAGGTGCTATTGCATTTGCTCCCAAGGGCAGCCTGGCAGCTGTTCCTTGGCTGCACTGATAATTTGATGCTGACATGTTCTGCTTTTGCAGGACAGAGGGAACAGCCTAGGGCCTGGCACACTGGTCTGTGTTACTCAGCACAGGGCAGGTTCTCTGCTTCAGAGGCCCAAGAATGGACATTTTGGCTTATCCTTCACCTCCTTTGGCCTCCCACTGCACAGCTATGCATGCTTTCACATCCTTGCTCTTCATACTGGCCTCTACATAGGGAAGGGAAGGGAAGGGAAGGGAAGGGAAGGGAAGGGAAGGGAAGGGAAGGGAAGGGAAGGGAAGGGAAGGGAAGGGAAGGGAAGGGAAGGGAAGGGAAGGGAAGGGAAGGGAAGGGGCACTGCTGAATCTGAGCATCTTTCCTGCTAAGCTTGGAGCAGCACTGCAGTGATTTTAAACAAGACAAGTAATTAACATGCCTTTCTGTTGGAGATCAAAGTGAGGATTCAGACCCTGAGATTTAACTATGGAAAATCACAGGCAGTAGAGTGAAATGGCAAGTTTTTGATTAAAAAGTTACTTAAAATATTCCTTATGCAAAGACAAATCAATATTTTTGTGGAGTAGGCTCATGTGGAGTGTGCATGTTTTGTGAAAAGAAATTGCCTCAAACTAGGTGATTAGAATTCAGCCATTACAAGAGATCCAACTCAACCCAGGGTCATCCTGCTTGTGCAAGGCTGAGCCCATCATTGAAAAGTGCACAGTTCATACCAGTCTCCCAACTGTGAGGTCACTCCTTGAATCTACACTGCTCACTCCCCAAAATTCTGTAAAACAGATCAGGATTCAGATTCTGTTCTCAACCCCACCTGCAGTTTCTGTCTCATAAAACAGATAAAAAAATTGGGGTGTAGTTGTACTTTTCCAGAAATACAGGGTTACCATGAATCTCTGGCTGTTTTCTGAATGATTAACCATGAATCACTGGCTTTTTTTTTTTTTTACAGGTCTCGATGCATTCACCATATGGCAGGTGTCGCAAGAACACGAGAACATCTACCAATTTGAAACTGGCTAAACAGCTTCACACTGGCATCTCTAGTTTGCAGCAGGACTCTTGAGAAGGAACTACTTGAGTTTAGCATTCCTAGTATGGATCAGATACACTCATCTTCTTGAGCATAATTATCCACCCCCACCATCTCATCCTTTCTGTATTTCCCAGTAGGAGGATCAAAAGAGAGTTAGTTAACTGCAGCATTCATCAGATAATCCAAAGGAGGCATTAATCAGGAGGACAGCATTTCCAAATAGTTAAATCAGGTGTTAATTCCATACACTTATTTATCTGATTTTCCTGTGATTGTGAGTGTGGCATTTCTCAGCTTAAATCCTAGTAAAAAAGACTCCCTGCTTGAGGAGAGTGGTTCTGAAAGGGAAAAAAAGAAAGGAAGGAAACGTACATCTTCTTCAGGACACCTGCTGCCTACTGATAAGTTTTAATGGAAATTATAATTCTTGCCATGTGATAATACTTGGTGAGTTGCTGAAAAAACAGTAAGCAGAAAAGTATCCTAATTTTGTATGTACATATATAGTTATGTAAGAAAGACACTGAGGCTTACTTCCTTACTGTATAATTATTAAATTTGTTTTCTGTTCCTCATGTCAGTCATCTCAATCTTTCTTTTGTCCCAGGTGACCACCAACAGGTCACTAGGAGATAGTGTCTTTTCATCAGGGCATTTCCACCTGCTCTGCTCTGACAGTATCAGTGCTATCAGTGGGTATGTACAAAATGCAGTCACTGAATTGGTTTGGCCAACAGCTCAGAAAGTTTTCTGTGAGGGAGGTTGGGGGAGGGAGGGGGAGGGAGTGGGAAGAGGTAAACAGATGGAAAGAGGCAGATAACACAATGATTTAAGCTTCATTATGTGCAAAACTAAGCTGAAGATGACTGCTGGTGATTACCATTAATGAAAGTTTATCCAGAAGGCAGCAATGAGATGTCAAAAGTGCAGTGACAACAGTGATGCATTCAGGATCTGTGATAGTGGCCTCTTCCTCCCACTTCCCTGCTTTAATCACAATTCTAGTAACTTTCAGTATCTATTTGTTGAAAATTGTAATTGCTGGCCAAGCTGGACTCACCATTCGAAGTCCATTGAATTCCTTGCAGGAGGCTGAGATTGATGTGTGTTGAATCCTAGCTCTCTTTCTGCCTCTTTACAAATGTGGGCATCCTATGGAAGTATGGAAATGCTTCTTTCTCATGGACTTCCACCGGCTATTCACCCTGTCTGGGAGATAGTTATAGTAAGAATTGGCATAATAGTTGTGCCCCGTTAGTCAGCTTGTGGACATGTTGCAGCTGACAGTTTTACCTTCAGAAATACACCGTCTTTTTTTTTTAGTAGAAATTGTAAGGATATGTCTTATTTTGTGTGTGGTATCTAGATGTTCTAGGTAGGCTGGAGATACACACTGATACATTGCCATTCAAGGAGATGTATGCTGAAAGTTGTGGTAGGGATTAGATGTCTAGAAAAGAAATGGTACCTCACTATCCCTGAGTACCTTAGCCCAGAACTACATTTTATTTGCAATTTGTTGTGATTTTTGTTGAAATGTAAGTTGTGATATACTCTATAGGACAATGGAAGGTAGCGAGTAAATAGGGAGAAATTAAATTCTGAAAGAGGGCAACATTTTTAAATTAGACCAATAAATCATATTCTTCTGGGCAACTGAGTACCTGACAGTCACTTCAAGTCAATTGGACCTGCAGATGCTGTTTCCAAAGGAAAGTTGGCCAGTGGAAGTTACTGGTGTGAAAATAACCTTAGGCACCTTAGTTTGGAAATATTTATTAACATTTTTATCCTTTAGCTGGATATTGTTTTCCAATATACTGATCACAGATTCAGGAGTTTTGCGAAGGTGTTTCAAGAAGCTTAGCTGAACAATTATTTAAGGTCTAGGAAGCAGATTCTGGATGGTGTGGCAGAGACATATATAGAGGCATGTTGAATTAAATTCTCTATGTTTGCAAGTGTCAGTCAAACCCCTAGTGCCCTTTAACTTACATAATAAAGTTGCTATCCAAGTGTCTCTGCTTAAGAGAACTCAGCATTTAAAGGTCCATTTAAAAATTGATTTGGTTGAATAATGCTCTGCATCTTGTCTGGGGCCCAACATGTCCTAGAGGAGAGTAAAAGGAGTGTTTGCCTTCTAAATGTTGTCAAACCAGAAAGAATGATTGTTCCTCGGTTTTGCATATGTCAGCGTAATAGAAGCTTAGTCATGCAAATCCTTATTACTTGGCAGTTCTGCAGCAGGGGAAAACAGAGCATTACCATATTTTATCATTGTTTGTAGTTAAAAGCTTTTCATTGTTCTTTTTAAGAACAGATGTCAAGACAATCTTGAAAACGTAAATACGTGCTGAAAAATATTTTTCTGATTTTAAAAATGGGGAAACCATCCCCTAGTTAGTTGAATGTGTTAGTTTTCATTTCCATAAAACGACATGAACTGTTTATATGCTTCCTTCAACTTCCACGGGGGAGAAATAAAACAATTATTCAGTTAATGACACATTGTATTTTACTATTATTTAGTGATTCTGCTAAGTGGAGTAGTATACTACAGGGTTTCAAATTTTTGAGGATTTCTTAGCCCTTTATGGGACTACATATGTTGTAGTACGTTGAGTAAATGAGCTGTGATAGAGCAATGATTTACTCCTGTAGTCCATAGACACACATAAAAACTGAGCTTGAGAAAAGCTGGCTCTAGAAACACTAGTGGAGTAAGACAAAGGGGAATGCAGATGTCAGTCACATTTTAAGGTGCTCCTTACAATGACACAGATCCAGGTTTATTAGGGACAAGGCCTTTTCCATTCTTATCTTTTCCTTTATGGAATAGTGTCGACCATGAGAAGACATGTCGGGTCATGACTGCTGGCCATATCGGGACAGATGTAGGCATGACTCACCAGGGTAAGAACTGGCTGGATCACAGTCACGTATTTCTTCCAAGCCAGCTAGAAGTGGTTTATTTGAAAGTGAAGTTTTCCATTCTGGCTTCCTTATGTGGTAATAATTCACCAGCTTACTAGTTCCTATGTAGGAATGTCAAGAAGGGGGTTTAGATACTCATTTGTGCTTTAGATGCTCGTTTGTGCCTCTGTGCTGTATTCAGGTACTCTGCTGAGGCTGTGAACAGTGATTGCATGATAAAAAACATTTGATGCCTGTTTCAGATCATCAGAGGAATGAATGAGACCTCTTAGCACAGCTTCAGTCTTTTGTGTAGGTATGCAGAGAGCTGTTATGCTGGGGCCTCATCTGGATTACCAGAAGGAGATACCAATTATAGGTGAAGCTGTGAATGCCACCTATAGTTAAGCTTGCTTGACAATTTTCATCACAAGACCCAGTTTTCAGTTGCTTATAGATTTGTCAAATGTGTATTATTTGGACTGAAAATGTACAGACTGGAGACTGCATCTGGAGGAATATCTAAAGCTTCAAAAAAAAGTATGTTTTTTTTTTTCTTGAGAACAAGTTTAAGAGAAATGTGTAGCCTTTTTGCTTTTCTTAAAAATAAATGTATAACCAATGATTTGGAGAAAGAATTCAGTACTTGGGAGGTAGAAGCAATGTGACCCAATGTTGTCATGGTCCTGGTCCTGGCTTTCCAAATGACCTAGGGCACATGCAAGAAGAAATTGAGAACTGTTAAAACATAGAAGGGATGTGGTGGAAAGTTATTCAATTGTGGAGATTTAAGGGAAACTACTTAATACCTATATGTTTTCCAGGTTGTCATGATACAATCTTTTCACCTGTGAAAATGAAGGGGCGCTCATTCTATTTACAGAATCATATATGGGTGATTTCTTGCTCGCAAAACACTCGAGTAGTGCAAGGATGGCATGACAGAAAAGTCAACAGACATTTGGAAGTCTGCCTTTGTAGCAAGTCTTGAGTACAGCTCAGTAAATATCTGAATTTCTGGTGTTTCATGGAGAACAATAAGAATAAAAAAAAAAAAAAAAAAAAAAAAAAAAAAAAAAAAAAAACCAAAAAAAAAACAACTGAACATTCCCCGTATGTAATAATTAGCATCTAGTATGTTCACTGAATGGTGGAAATGGTTTTGGGAAAAAATAGTCATGTCATCCACAGTCCTGTATGCAATGTGTACACCAAGGGGCCTGAAATGCAATTGTCTGGGGAATCTTGTAAGGTTGTAAGTTTTGAGTGACTGACTTTGTATCTGTAATGTTCTTTTAATATGGTTATTGGAATACTTGCTACTTGCTATTATCTGTAACTCAAGCAGTAGAGGAGATAGACATGAAAATATAGTAACTCTACACTGAAGGAAAGAATCAGAAAATTCTGTTTTTAAAGCCTTGCATAAGTTCTGTTTTGTCAGCAAAATAATATTTTTTTCTTGGAAAAAGGTGTTAGACATAGTAATTTCACTTGGATATGGACACCATCACATAAATAGTGTGCTGTGAATGCTATTTTCTGCAGCTTAATCAATATCCTAGGATGCCAGGAATGAAAAACCAGAAAAAACAGAAAAAAATCTCTCAAAAACCAGTTGTAAATTCAATGCATCACTTAATTGGTGATATGTTGGAATTTACTCAAAGATACATATTACTTTTAAAAGAGTGAGAAAATAAACCTTGCTTTATACTAACATCATAACTATTCACATACCGTTATTAATTTTCTGTTGATGAAATTATTGAATGATGCATTTTCTTTTTTTAACTACCAAAGAATAGTGGATCTATATTCTTAACAACAGTTACCATACACAGACACATAGCACTTTTTACTCATTTCAAAGAACACTGCAAAATTTCACTATTTTGTAGGTGAGAAAATAGTGGAGAAAGGTGAGGTGCTTGTCTAGAGCATCATAGCATGTCTAACACACTGTATTCTGCCCATAGCCTGGTGCATCCCAATATCACTGCATCAGAGCTACATTTTGTGTATCCTGAGATGGTGTATCCTTACACGAGTCAAACGGGTCTGCAGGATGCCCTTGCACAGTGAAATAACACGGATTTTTATTGTTGTTTGGAAGAGCACAGACTTGCAAAAGTGATTTGAAACCTAATCAAAGCAGAAGGATGGAGGAGAAACAGGACTGTAACTGGCTAGCACATTTAACACAATTGTCAGTGTTTAATTAGGAGGCACTTAAAGTTAAATATACAAGCATGGCATTGGGGATTTGATCTCTGGTGCTACACAAAAAGGTGAGAAAAGCTTCTGCCCTGACCAGAAGTTGTGAGAACTTGCAGTCTTGTGAACACTGGAAGTTTAAAGGTACAGTCAGGCACGAACTCTTTCAGCAACCGTGCTAGTTAGCTTAAACTGTCTAAATAGTAGTGTCACTCACTTTAACTTCAAGTGGCTGCGGGAGTGTTTCCATAAGCAAGCTCTCCCAACAAATGTGAGGGGGCAGTAACCTCTGGAAAGAAGTGATGATCAACAGCTGGGGCTCTAACCTTTCCCTAGCATGTCTGAATACAGCAGGGAACATCTGTCCAAAGCCTTACTTCCAATATTTACAGAACAAAGGTATAGTTTGTTTAACAAAATTGCTTGTATTAGCTAAATAATGGGATGTGCTTTGATTCTGCTGGTGCTAGAACCACACAACTTTTACTTTCCTTACTTAATTAGCATTAATTTATTCAGAAAGATCATGATGTGGATTTTCAGTTTCTTTATTTAAGTAAAGAAAATGGAGCTTAGGTCATGCAAGATTCTCTTCACTTAGGGAAAAAAAAAACCCTTTTATGTTACGCGTTTGCGCTTTTTTTCATCAAACTGTGTAAGGATCAAGACTGTGTGTGCATAATATTTAGTGATAAAATTCTCCAAAACATGTCACGATTTATTTGGTATCATTTCGCTATGCCAAGCAGATGAGAGTATTCACTGCTCCCATTAAGTGTTTGAGGTTAAAACACATGCTTTTGAAAAATGAACAGCAGAGAAAGTTGCTTCCTACACTTCAAATCTTACTGGGTGCTAATATCCATTAATTGCTTTACTCACAAAATGGCATCATGAACTTCAGCTAGACAGATTGCTCTTTTGATTTAAGAAGGACCAAAACAGCATCCAGAACAGGCACAGTGCCATAAGAAACTTCAGTGTATCATGGTTCTTTATGTCACTAATTTGAATTTAAATGCTGTGTTATACTTATTTTCATAAATACATAGGAAATGAGTTTGAAAAGTTAGGGTAAATGATCCATGAAAATAATTTCCTTCTTTTTCTTTTTTCCTTTTCCTGAGAGTTGTTCTAGCTCTGTATCTGTGTCTGTGAAAGTAAAGCACCTGCCAAAGGAGGATAAGGTCAAGCTGAGTGTTGATTCCTACTCTTACTCCTCAGCATTCCTTGGTTAAATCATGCATTTGTTAGCCATAAAATAAGTCTGCATTGAACAATCCTTGAAATAGCCTGAACCTTGAGTAAGAGCATTTCATTATACAAAAGGAGACAGGCAGAAGAGCTCTTATAAATATGTTGTCTACTGCCAGAATACAAATATGTAATTTGTCAGTATGTTTTTGTGAACGAGAGGAACAAAAGTTATTTTAAACACTTCTCTTTTTTCCTCCTCCCTTTGAGGTTATGGCTGTAATGAAATACCCCAAATGTCATTTATTCCTCTCTGCTCTGCTTTCACTATGAGTCCCCAAAGCAACAAACAACATCTTTTGTGGAAAAAGGGTATCTGAAAACTATTCTGAGTACAGCAAATGGTGAAATCAGGATCACAGTAAAAGAAATAGAATAAATGGTGTCTACTGAAAAAGCTTCCATGGAACTGCTGAGTGAGGATCGCTGACGCTCATTCACATAATTATGAAACTTAGTGAAGATGAGCTGTCAGGAGATTCCTAATGAGATAGTGCCGCCAACCCCAAGAGATAACGTTTCCTACGTGCACTACCAAAGGGTGTTACCTTAGAGAAGTTAGTGTGTTGTTTCCCCAGTGAAATGGCCAAGAAAATATATGGACAGGTAAAAAAACACATGGAAAGCTTTTGGGATGAGTCTGTTGTATTTAATTGGGATGAGTGTGTTGTATTTAATTCTAGGTTATTCAGCACCGTTGTAAAGAAGAAAGGTTTTGTGCAATCTGGAAAGCTGAGAGGTGGGTATATACCCAGTAGATGGGCATTTCATCACAGTTTCTATTTGCCTTGATTGTGCCTTTTGGAAGATGATAATATTAGCACCTTGTCCTTACTGGTCTTCTTTGCATACATCACAGAAATGAGAGTGAAAAATATCCTTCACTATTTTTAACTTACATTTTTAAACATCTCCTTTTGCACTTGGGTCAGCAAGTTATGTTGTTGTATAGAAGAATTCTCTATTTACTTTGCATGTAGCTGTTCTTTTAGAAGATTATTTTTTTTAAGTGTTAGTGGCTGCCATCAGATGGTTCTTACATCTATGAAAAGTCTGGTTTCTGGGTAGAGATGTTAAATGTGCTAAACAGTTTCCCTTCAGGCTAAATGATAGGAATATTTAAACATGTCTTTAGCTGCTTGTAGGAAGGCAATAATGAAGCAAAGTGAAAGCTGAGCAAAATTCAGAGACCTGTTCCAAATGCAGCAGAAGAAATGTCAGGTAAGAAGCTGCAAGCATGGCTTAGGAGAAATGTGAGAGTCAAGGCTCTTTGGCTCTTATGACTCACTGGCCAGGGACGCTTGGGCATGCTGAGCAACAAAAATGGCTACTGTTGTTTGTGGGGTTTTTTTTGTTTGTGTTTTTTTTTTTTTTTTTTTTTGGTTTTTTTGGGGGGGGGTTTGGGTTTTTTTTTGGGGTTTTTTTATACTTTGTGTAGTTATATACTTTGCAAACGGGGTTGCACAAAATACAGCTGCAATGAACACCTGTTCATGTCATCATCTGCTTCCTTCTCAGGGATGTAGCCTGTGGCTAGAGCTGCACAAACAACCTGGCAGCATATAGGTCTGCCACCAGATCATGGCAAATCATTTTGAGTGACAAGAGGTTCTGCGTCTGAAAGATTTGAGATGCAATGGCCAGAGAAGCAACACAAATAACTTGATAATCTTGGCACAGGTATGAAAATAACAAGAGGCCTCTCTTCTCTCTTTAAAGAAGCAGTTGAGAAACTTTGATGAAAATGCATTTGTTATGTAGGAAAAGGACCAGATAGCTTGGAGATCAGGTATATGGAGAATGGAGCAGCATTAACACTTGTAAAGATTGCCCAACTAAACAAGACATCCCTTTGCATTGCTGCAATTCTTTCCAGGTATTTACTTGAGAAGTAGTTTGTGCAGTACTAAAGCTCAATGACTGCAAATAGGATCTGTTGAAAATGTGTGATCCAGCAAAATTCAGGGTGGGCACACTCAAAAGACAAATTACACAGGAGGAAGTTAAGAAGGAAAAAAACTGAGCAGAACATGGCTGCCAGTAATCTTATTAAAACACACCTAGGAAAAAATTAGCTATTTTATATTTTTTAAAATAACAACATTGGTTTATTATTATTATTATTATTATTATTATTATTATTATTATTATTACAGCTGGGATAATAGCTGGGGTTCCAGAGATGTCAGTGGGAGCTGTGCATGATTCTGAGGTGTGATGCTAATATCTTAAATTAAAAATGCACTGGACTGCAACCACAGTGAACATTGTGAATAGGGAAATAAAACCCAGCAGCAAGCTGTAACCTGCCTGCACCAAAGTCAGTGAGGAAAAGGCACGTTGTACTCTGTATTATTTGTAAAGCAGAACATGATTGAACAATTAAAGGCTTGTGTCATAGTGGATACACGTAGGGAAAGCACTGCAACCTTGATAGTCTCTTCACACACTAGGCAAAATGAGCTACTTTTTGTGTGTGTTGTGTGTGTGTGTGTGTCTTGTTGTGCTAGGAGCCCTGCTGAAATTATGGAATAAAATGGGTAGGCACGTTTTTTAGTAATTGCAAAACACTCTAGGATCTTCAGAAGAAGGATGCTCAAGAACTGTGAAATAGCTTTTATTAGGCCAGGGGGGTGGGGTGGTGAGGGGATGGAGAATGATACGGTGGGCCCTGGTTCAGACAGTGCTTGCTTAAATCTGTCACATCTGAGTGGGGGGCTTGGAGGCGTGTTTAATGCCAAGAGTGTGAAACCTTGTTGAGTAAGTTAAGCATCAGCTGAGTCAGGTGTATGCTTGTGTGCAGCTTGCCCTCTTCTCAGCTCTGTTACTCTACAGCCTGGGAGACTTAACTGGGAACAGAGAAAACTTGGCAGTGGAGCTGGTTTCTTACCCTGATAAGTTGTAACAGATACATGGCCGATACTGCCTGTTAATTTAGAAGGCATTTAACACTTAATCATGGTTGTCTAGTACAAGCCAGGAAGGACACTACTTTCTGCAGCCTGTAATTGGGTGCCATCAGTAATATAAGCCTAAAATTGTCCCAGTCAGCAACTGTATTGCCTAATCAGCATGAGCGTGTGCCCATTGGGGATCAGACATAGATAAGCGGGAGAGAGGAAGAGAGAGATCTGAACACATCTACAAGATGAGTGGCATGTCAGGAGCATAGAGGATGTCTAGATTTATGTGCTTTTTGGCAGCACTAGTGAGCTATTAATCATTTCTCATGAATAGGGCTCTTGTAAATCAGAGGTAGGAAACACTTTTCGTGGATAATCATGGCAAAAATGTCAGCTTTGCTAGTTGGTCATATGCTGATAGGATGCTTAGCACTGGAGCAGACTCAATCTCACGCATAAAATCAAAATAGTGCTTCCTTACATGATGAGTTGAAAGGAGGGAGACAGCAGAGAGGTGAACTTCCATCAGTATTTGAAAAGCAGAAACCTAATGTGTGGTAATAGAAATGGAGACCTATAGTTTTTTAAGGTGAAGCTTTACTGAGGGAGCCACAGCTGAGTTCTAGTCAGCATCTGGGTATAGCATAACACATTTAATAAGGCAGACTTTGCATCATTTTAACAGCTGGCTGATCAGTTCATGGTTTTCCTTTACTTTTATTGCCCTGCAATTTACTGTATATGGCTCTTACGTGCAAATACCTCATTAGTCACAGAGTTGCATATTTCATGAAGCATACTGAATGTGCTGTCAGAATTAAATATTGTCAGGATAACAAGCAAGGGTGGGGTTTTTTAGCTTTATCACTGAAGGCAACGTTCAGGGTGAACAGAAAAGCTGGAAAGTAAAACACAGAAGGTCTCCCTTCAAATTGTGCAAGGCAGCAGGCTCTGGTGTATGAAACCCATCACTCAAGGGCTGACATTTAAAGACCTCTTGGAAGTGAGTCCTGTGTGAGATGGGTGGGTGAGAAAGCCTCACCCAGGGCTTTCCAGGGCATTATTTACTGTAACCAGTTGGAGCTGAAAATCTCAGTGGCTAAATCGGCATTAATGCAAAATAGTGTTTAGGTTAAAAAGAATGGTGCCCTCAAAGTGCTTTTGGCTTAAGAAATATCCTAAGGTTCATTTCCCTAAGTGAGCATCCCCCCACTCTTTCTGCATTTGTTCTGCTGGCCTCCAGTCATATCCTGTTTCTCTATAAATTAGCAACATGCAGAAATGGAAATGACACGTAGCTGTTGTCCAAGTTAATGCTGGTTCCAACCACATTGGGGAATAGTTTTGGGTACAGCTTTGGATAGCATCTGTAAAGGTTCTGCCCCACGCAGTTGTTGGGATGGAGGCTGCCAGGAGATTGTTCCTTGGGAGAGAGGTTGCCAGGTGATTGTCCCGCACTACCAGTCCAAACACGCTGAACTAAGGACCTATGGGACACTTTTAACTGCATTTCCTGGGAGTTGTGGGAAGAAAGTCCAGGCTTTTGAAACTCCCTGGGAAACATCCATAAATCCCTGTGAATCACAACCATTTTAAAATCCCCTTTCAAATTAGAAGTCATGGGTTTTGTTCAGAAAAAAAAAAAAAAACAACCAAAACCTAGTGTTTTGGAAAGCACTCATGAATTAGCTTGTAAACAAAAGTATCCCGACAGTGACTGACAGGTGCCTGTGTTTTTCTATATTTGGGCCAACCTAAGACAAATTGGGTCAGAGCTGGGCTTGAGATGGGGATGTGTTGGCTCTACAGGCATCTCTGCATTTGGTGTTGTTGGTGTATTTAATGCTGCAGACTCATCCTGAGATTTCCTGTCTTTTCCCTCAAACATCAGTTGAATTATACTGGACTATTTCCTTCCACATGGCTAGAATATTGGCTTTTGGTTTTGGGGGGATTTTATTATTACTTTAATTCTTGCCATTTTCAGGGTTGTGAAGCTTAGGGTAACCCCACTATAGCTATGGGGATGAATTTGCCCTCAGATAACTTTTATCCACCAGAAGAGGAGATTTCAGCACGCTTGGTTTCTTAGGCAGTCCTGATTTGCTATTGCTTGACAGTGGGGTATCAACAGAGAGTGAATGAATCCCCTCTCCTTTTCCCTCTTACTCAAAATTCAACATGCCCTGCCCACAATTCTTCTTTCTGATTTATAGTGTTCCTGTGGAATATGCAGTTCAGGACAATTGAAAAAACATAAACCAGAGAACATACTTCTTTCAAGCAGGTATTATTCTTCAGCATAATTTATCCTTTCTAGGTTTTCAGTTGTTCTTCTCCTTCCCACTTTCTGACACCCCAAAAACTTTCCTAATAAGATGTACTTAATTCATTGTTGTGAAGTGGGTTGTCTGTTTAATATGTCTATTTAATATACCTCAGTAGCCGTCTTAGAAGTTCTGCAGTTTCTGTTATCACTGTGTCAGGAGTGAGATTTAAATACCAATGAATGTTGGGAGATGTTGAGAAAGGAATGGAGTGAGAGTAAAGCTGCTACATATATAAAAAATATATAATACACTATACATAGTACATTATGTATATAAAAATATACTATGCTGACCTATTTTCTATTTTTTTTTTTTTCTTAGATGCAGGCTGACATGTTTCAGCTGTCCTTTTCTCTTGCTAATTTAACAGACTTGATGTCTTTCAGATGTGGGTCCGTGAAGCAGATTGTCGCCACAATTCAGTCCTGCTCTTCCTTTCTCTGCTCCTGGCTTTGCAGTCGTACCTTCTTTGCGCTGTCATCCCTCTTGCTTGTCGAAGGAAGCTCTGTTCAAGTGTTTGCTTTTGCTGAGTTCAGTGAGTTGAAGTGGTGCTGGGCTGTCACAGAGGGAGCAGCGTGAGGAGGCTGGGAGAGGGGGCTAGAGGGGAAGGAGAGGAGCAGGAGGAGGGATGGGAGAAACAGAGCTCGCTGTTTAATTGTTACAGTCTTAACTGCCCTTGCCAGTGGGTCTGTGCAAAGCCGGCTGGAAGGATTTGCCACAGGGATATGGGGAGGAGGCAAAGTCCGTGTGTCAGTGCCCTGACCCACGTACCATGGTGGTGCAGAGTCCATCTGGTGATGGACTGCTCCCCCTGGGCCCCCTCTGTGGGGAGCGTTGCCCCACCGTGACAAAGGCGCTGGATCTGTACGGGAAGCGACGGCCAAGCCCTTACATTTTGGAGCAGTGCTTGGCACGGTCCTGATTAGCCGTGAAAGCAAAAGCCACTGCTGCTTTTCGTTTCAGTTTCACGTGCCTGGGGAACGTGTGCGTGTCTGCGTTCTCAGAGCCATTACCTTCAGAAAATATCACTCCACTTACAAAATAGCACTTTTAAAACTGATTCAGATGCTTCTAATGACTTGTAAGTTGGTGCCAAATGGAATCGGTAGAGCAGGATATTTTTCATCAAGTTCTTGTTAAAAAGAATGTAAAAAACATTAATTGATACAAAGCCATAAATATCTGGGCCTCCAGTTATTCCTAGAGCCCTTAGGGTGAAATTAACCCTCAAGTAGAGGCTCTTTTAAGAATTTTACAGCATGCCAGTCCCATGGTGGGGGGGGGTCTGAATAAAGATGTATTATGGAACAATTTTGCTGTATAATTTTCAAGTTCAGTATCTGCCTGTATCTTTTCAGTCTTTAGCTGACTTATGATCTTGCAGTACATATACTGATCCCTAATATTAGACATATTGAGAGTTCTAATATAAAGCCACATTAATAAATTTGTCAACTTGATAAAAAAACTGACCCACAATAAAGCAATACTTAATGTTGAGTATATATAGTCTATAAATGTTTATTATCTACTTATTAAAGAGGAACTTGAGATTAGTCTGGAAGCTATATGCGATAAAGTATAGTTATTCATACATACACATCAAATAATGTGTATATCTGTGAATATATATCTTTTTTAGCCAGTAGGTAAAGTCAGAGGAGAGAATAGGGTCAAGAATTCCACCAGTTTTTCTTAGTCACACACTGAGTAAGCATGCTCCCAGTCCAGACTAAAGAAAATATTGCCATGAATTAATATGACATTTCTTACTGAAGAATGTAACTTCAGAACAAGAATAGCTGCTTGTGCTTTCTTATAATGCTCCCTGTGATTTGATGCAACTTTTCCTCTGTATGTTTTCTTTAATTTTGATGTTTTAAGTGAAAGCTGAACACACTGAATTTGTTTGTAATTTGGAATTTAAAGCAAGGCTCTTTGTTAAAAGCCCAGAGGAAGTTTCCATATGACTTATGGGCCATTTGGGCTCAATTGAACTTAATGGGTTTCAGCTGCACCTCCACAATGGCTTTGAAGGAAGTGAAGGGAGATCTATAGGTCTTAATTGCTCAAGACTGGCTTGTTTCTCTTGAAAAGGCTGTTTGCAAGAAG
This sequence comes from Vidua macroura, assembly GCF_024509145.1. Lineage (NCBI taxonomy): Eukaryota > Metazoa > Chordata > Aves > Passeriformes > Viduidae > Vidua > Vidua macroura. Next base: position 64,702,363 of record NC_071571.1, on the reverse strand, counting down.
CAGGTTGGGAGTATTAAAGTATATACCCTCAAAGGGATAAAGGAAGTGCCGTTTGAAGAAGGGGCTAGGATGAAAATAGCTTTAAGAGTTACTCAGGAGCTGAACTAGGCAATCTGAACTAGTCCACGAGAAGTTCTTGTTAGTTTGCTTAAAAATAATCAAATAATTGGAGGGCACAGCTAAGCCAAACTTCTTTTATAGTCCTTTCAAGAAAGGAATGGAGATCTTGGAACTGACAAGATAAATTAGGCTGAGACCAAAAGAGAAACCCAAATAGATAGTCCCTTTGGCCTCTCTCATGCTGGCTGACAGACATGAGTGTTTGAGTCAGCAGGTGAACCATGACTTCTAAGAGCAGTGGTTTGTTTATGCTTCCACTGTACAAAGCGTTCCAGTGGAACAGAGCAAACCTAACTGGGCAAGTTTCCATTTCAATTTCACATTTCCTTCTGCATGTGCAGTGCCAACTGGCCTTATAGATTATTGTTATTAAGTTTGTTAGGATTACCCCGGCTTCACATTAGGAGGTGTCTGACCCATAAGAATCTCCTATGACCCTGTTTTCCAGGCAGGCAGGAGAACATGTGAAATGCAAAGTCAGGAATATAAAGGAGCTACTGTCTTACTCAAGATAAGCCAAGAGACCACATTACAGGAAGTTAATCTTTGGTGTACTCTGTCATTTTGTCCAGCATCATACGGGCAAGTAAGAAGGGGACATTCTCCTGAGGTATACGGCAGATGAATGCCAGATGGTACTGTCATAATACACAAAAAATAGCTAAATACCTATCAGTTGTGTTCGATACAAATGGAACATTTTTCTTTTTCTGAATCCTGCAGGGCAGAACTCAGACAAACATCTTAATGCAAACATCACAGTAACTGAAATGGGAAGCTGGAAATCCAGAGAATTCTCCAAAAGCTTTAAGTAGCTTTTTAGGCTTCATTCATGTTGGGCCTAATGGATCCTCAAAGGGGAGAATGGTTTATCAAAGACAAGCATTTTAAGTACCTCGTGTTTATGTGGTAGGTAAATGGGTGTTTGTTACATTTAAATTGTTTCTGAATATACAGAGAAAAATATCAGGCCACCATTAGCAGCGGCAGCACAGTGAGGCAGCAGTGCCTAGCTGGGGGGAAAAGTGTTTTCTTTTCCCATGTTAAAATATGTTCGTTTTAATTTCCATGCAAAATTATAAGAATAAAAATATGCTGCCCTTTAGGGGAATGGCATTTTGCTAAATACCATGCATTGCTACAAACCTTAGATGTGAAGGGCCACATGCAAACATTTGCATAGAAGAACTTTGTGGATGTGTAGCTGGGTCTCAGTCTTGCAGGAAAGAAATATTTCTGACAGCCTGGCTCTTTCAAGCTATGACATTTATTGCCTGCAGATAGAGGCCAAGTAGATAGGTGAGATGTTGTGACAGAAACGAAATGGTTAGCTCTGCCTTTCATTTCTTGTCCTTAAATCCTCTTTACCTGGCATTATGTAGCCTGTTTTCCTAATATTGCTATTAGCAATGCACTTACATATGCATGCCTCAGCCATTAATGTCCGGCATTCTGGCCTATTCAAGATTAGAGGAGTCTTCCTCTAAGCTTCCCAGAAATGCTGCTAAAGTTTGTTCAATTTCTTTGGTGGTTGCATCTTCTTTCATTATCTAGGGTAGCTGGTGTTGAAAACCAAACAGAAGGTAATGACAGACCACAGCAAGATGTCTGTTGCTGCAGATGGAGGATACCTCTAGGATTTGGGTCAGAAAACACTTGGCAAGCATCCCTCTGAATTCTTCTTGTCACATGTTGAAGAAGTCTGCTTAGTGGCAGGGGTGAAGAAGGAAGCAGAAATCTTAAAATGGCTGCAATACGATTTTTTTGCTTTATTTTTGTTCAGCATCAGAGCTATTTACAGTGTATCTTGCCAATTTATTCATACAGTTGCTGTCATGGGTTTTTCCTGATTTTCTGCTTTCAGGACCTCCCCCACCCCATGATCCCATTTAAGTTTGCAGTGGCAGGAAAAACAAGAGTTACTTAAGCCCCCTTTTAGAACGGGACCTTGCAGAGGTACTCGAAGAAGCCATTTGTTTTCTTTAAACATAGTTCAGCTTCACACAGGCGCTCACACACATTCTGATGGTTTCCACTTGAAATTCCTCATCTAATCCAAATAATTCACAGCCTTGACTGTGGGACTGAAAAGGGGCTCCCTTGACCTCCTGCTCCGCTGGCGTGCGGGGCTTGGGCCAGGACAGGCCACGCTCACAAGGTCTGCACTGCTGGCAAATACACCTCCAAAAGCTCCAAACCTTTCTCTGCGGCTTGTGAGAAGAAGCAAAGTGAAGTCTGAGGGAAGCCTCGGTCCCTTCGGAGACTCTGTCACACCCTCTGCTGCCTTGGACAGAGTAAATTTGAGGTTTGCAAGCCAGCTGTGAGTCGGTGTATTTAGAGATGGCAGTCGTGCGGGTACGCGTGGTCTGGAGGGGAAGCAGGAGTGAATTGCACCATTAAACTGTCTGTACCCTCTTCCTTACTCCGTCCCTGTAAACTAACACACCGTATTGTTTATAGTTTTCAGGACAGCCTTTTAAACAAGCTTTTAACAAATGCCTTTTTCTTTTCCTCTTCTAGGGCATGCAGAAATTATGTAAGATTCTGGAGAGATGGAGGCAGAGCTGTTGGGCCTACTGCGCTGCTGTAGTTATTGCCTTACAGCCTCTTCTGGCCAGGCAGTCTCTTCCCTAGGGAATGTTAGAAACTGCCAATGCCCCAACGCCTCCCTTTCCCAAGAAATAATCCCTTGGTACAACTGAGACTGAAGCAGCTGTGGCTGTAGGCGGGGAAGAGCTGCTGCAGGCATGTGGCTGGCCTGGAAGGAATGGCCATAGAGGTGGGAAAATGTCCACATTTCATTCCAGATCTTGGAGATGCTGAGTTTGTATTCCCTTGACTCTGTCACAATGCTTTATCTTTATGGGGTCCTGCAAATTTATCAATCACAATGCAGTATACCAGCAGCTTTTTTTGTATTTAACCAGTAGGAATTATTTTGCTGCTATACCTCCTTTGCCTGCATATCATCTGGAGAAGTACTTGGTGTGTATATACATGTAGACCAGATTTCTTTATTTGTATTGCCATACCAGTTGTGTTACTCATTGTTCCACAGGCTTTACATTAGGCTCTATAGAGGTACAAAATTATAACGCTTCAGAGAGGTACGTTTAAATAGATCATATCCATTTATTTTGTTAGGGAGGGAAGGAAGTTTTCTTCCATGTTTTCAATAATGCATATTATTTTTGTGTCTCAAAACCATACAAAAGGGGGAAAAAGACCCACAATAAACATAACAGATGAAAAGAGACAAAGAGTTTTGCCCAAGAAGCTCACAAACTAAATTTAAACTGAGATGGTAAGACAGATGAACAAACAGAAGAGAGGCAGTAGGATAAGAAAGAACAAGGGTTACAGAAATAAGATCATTTGCAGTCCATATATGCTGCAATGTTATGGTATAACATTGCAGCATATATGCTGTATACCCTAATACACTTCCTTGTGCCCTTCCCTATTCCCAGATGCTGCAGAGAAATGGCCAAATATTAGCTCCCAGGGGCAGTGAACTGTCTGTGTGGTGTTTGTTTTTATAGTGCCTAGTTCAATGGGACCCTTATCCCCATTTGGGGTCCCAGAGACCTGTAGCAATACAAATAACACACACAAAGTAGTAGCAATAAAATCCCTTAGCCCAGTGCCTTTCTTAGTGCTGTATGCGAGCCTAAGCTAAGAAAAGGGAAGGATTATACAGCTTGTAGGGATGTAACCGTTACTTTAGGTGTTTCTTCTTACTTTTTGAAGTTTGCTCATCCCTTTCAGAAAGGATGTTTTGACCTGAAATTAAATTTGATATTAATACTGCCCTATTCCTTGTTTGATGCTTAGTGATATCTGGAATGTTTGGCTCTGACTATGTAAAGGTAGGAATACCAGGAAAGAGGACCATATATTATCTGAGCATAGTTTGTAACCCAACTCCTGACAAGGAAGTGGGAACACAACAGATTTATTTTTTTTTAAGATCATAGTAGTTCTCAAGAATCATTTCCCAGAAAATCTGATCCTTGCAAAAGAGGCATCAGAAAACACTGACCAAAGGTTTTACTTCTGATGGCAGAGGTGAAGCCCAGGTTTGAAACTGCTGTTGCCTGGCCTGCTGAATCCTGGTAGATCCAGGTCTGTTATGGCCCAGAAAAGTTTGCCAGGGTCAAGGAGGTCAGTAACCTCATGGGCTATGAGATGTATGGTCTGCTCCATCAGGATTAGTGTGTGCAGTTGACTCCAATTTGCTGTTCTCCAAAATTAAGAATAACCTAAAAAAGTCAAACTGTGTTTAGAGCTTTGTTTTACATGTGGTCCGAGCCAGCAATCATGCCTCAGACATGCATCTAACATATTCTGGCTGCACTGTGAGGTGTTAAAGTTTTGCTGGAAAAAAGCTTAAATGTTTCTGCTTCACTGGTGTGGGCCCCACAGTGGCCATCTTTCTCCACTCGTTTACCTGTTATTCATCCTTTAAGGACAGCTCCTTCCAGAAATATGAGCTCTCATGCAGCTGGTAATTCTCATATGTCCAAGTAATGCGGATTTGGATCAAGAAGACATGGTCAGAGTTTGTCTAATTAACTTCCTATCACTAAAGCCAAGCCAGAAATTTAAGGTACAGTAACTCAATTTATAGTCGCTCTATCCGGCACTGAATATAAATTGGAAAAATTCTTTGCTTAAGCAAGATGTGTGGTAATATTGTTATGCTATAATAAAGTGCTCTTTAAAAATAAATTATATTCTCATGAGTGTGAGAAACACATATCCCCTACCACAACCAGACCTGACACAAGCAAGTCTTCTCCTTACCCAGAACTGCTAAATTCTTCCATGAAGAGAAAAAAAACAGCAAAAGAGTTGTATCCTAGTCTTTTTTTCCCTTTTTTTTTTTTTTTTTTTTTTTTTGTAACCCTTAAAGTATTTGATATTGAGTCTTCAGAAAGGTTAGATAAAGCATTAGCTGTGGGTAGAAAAACACATTAGGAACCACACCAGTTCATCAGGGCTGTGCATGCACATCTCCCAGTGCTAAACCAAGCCTATGTATCAAAAAAAGGTCGCAAATATTTAGGACAGAAATATTCACTCCCCTTGTTAGTGCTCTTTTTCTTCTGAGTTTTCCTCTCAGCTTCCAAAAGCTGCCCCTTAAATGCCACTTGTGAATGGAGAAAATTATGCACTTTCAAATTCTCTCCTGGGGACTGAGGGCTCATATCTCTCCCTCTCACACTGATACTGTAATTTCACACTATTTTTTTTTCCCAGCAGTTGAGCCTTTCCTCGTTATATATGACAGGCATGTTTCATTTTCATTAGGGCTTTTATACTTTGAGAGGCCTGATGAGCAGGGAAAGGGAAGTGGCTGGATGAAAGTACGGCCACCTGAAGGGAAGCAGTCACAGGAGGTGGGGGGGGCTCTCCCGTGTCCCAAATAGTGCCACTTTTGTACTCTGCACTACTGCCTTCCCTCAGGTGATGCATGGTTTTGCTGCCACTGAAGCTTCAGTGAGGCCACAGCCTTTACAACTGTTATGGTAAAGCAGTAAGGACGCACAGAGGGAAAAACTGCTTAAACAAACAAATAAACAAGCAAAAAGTGCACAGTGGAACTTGTTGGATGGAAACTAAGCCAACCTACATAGGGGTGAGGCTCTCTGATTTACAATTTGCAGCAGCTAGGAGTTAGTACATTGTATCTGTGTAATGTCATGTCCCAGCTGTGGTTAATTGCCACCCAAAAATCAAAACTTTCTGGGCTGATCATCATCAAAGAAAAGCTCACTCATTATTAGTCTTGTCTTTCACCAAAAGAAGGGCAAGACTTGGAACCCTTTGTGGGAGAGAGGAATGCTGCTCACTGCATATTTTAACTTGATGTAACATGACTGAATGTTTAACATGTTGAAGAAGAGTTTGATAACTACATAGAGGGTACTTCTTTCCATGCCTGCTGATGGGGTGAGCTCTCAGGCACTTGTATCATCCCTACTGGGTTGTGCAATCTGGATCTGTTATCTGGGTACTGCCCTGGGACTTCAACTTTTGTGCATTAATTGCTTATGGAACCAGCCATACATAGGAAGAAAATGGAATCAAAAATTTGTCTGATAAGAGAATATTTTCTTTTTATTAAGAACCACCCCAGACCTATAAGGTTGTTATGTAGCAAAATTCAGCATACACAGCTCAGGCGTTGAATACCCAAAGGATACTTCTCTCTGAATGTCTTGCTGATAACAGAGCAGCATCAGAAGTATTAAATGGATTCTCTGAGCACAACAAAAACGGGTAGCTGTAAGTAATGTCCTATAAACTGTGAGTTTCTGAAATGCAGCCCACACTGTGGGGATGCAATCACACTTCCTTTATATGAAACCTTCAAGTACTGTCCCAATTCTTTTCTTTCTTCATTAGAGTTGTCTCTGAAGCTGGCCCAAGAAGTCTTACATATTATTTAAATCACAACAGAGCCTGGGGGCATCAGACAGGGCTGGGGGTCTGTTGTGCCAGATGCTATTCAGCCTTTAAGTACCAAGGTAGTTCCTGGCCCAAAGAGATTTGTATCTTGAATTTTAACAGGTAGACCAGAGGGAGATGATTGTTTCCCTGATGCTTCAGACTCAATTCAAGTTGCTGTGAGTAGCAGTCTTTAGGAAAACCTCCTCTTCTCTTGTAGGAGTAACAGCACAAAGCTGCCAAATTGAGATACCCTGAGATCATCCCTAGCTGGTGGTGCAGAAACCACAGCAGTCAACCAGTGGCATATAACACACACCAGACAGGAATAAAGTGAACATGGAGATGTCACAAACTTATTGCAAGTCCAGCCTAATGCTCCTATTCAGAGCATGTGTGTATTTCCACCTCAAAAGAAGAGAAAACAATTCCTGCAAGTACCTCAGAATAAATCAGATTTTAAAAATCTTTTCACTGGAAAAAAACAAAATAACAAAACCAAACTAAAAACCTTTAAACCATTTAAGGCCACCTTAGAAAGTCACTCTGTAAGTATACAAAACATTGGAGATCATCATATGCAAATCTGATCTTAACAAAACACACAGCATTACCAAGTGTAATTATACAGTCCAGCTATTAGTAGCTTTACCTCTGGCTGTTCTCCATCCTGCTTTCAAGCTACATCCTTTCCTTTCATCTTATTCTACACCACATGAAATAGGTGAGCTGTTCCCTTTATATAGCTCAGGGCTCCAGTCACATGGCTTTCAAAGCTTGGTATCTTCATTTAATCAGTTAAAAGAATCGAAATAATCAGAGATCTTTCATGGACTCCATGCCAAATTTTAATTCTGTTAAGCATTCAAAGCTTACCAAGTAAAAAAAAAAAAAAATCAAGAAAAAATTAATTAATTTTTCCTAGGAATATCTACTTTGAAAAGCTACCCTGGAGGGTACATTTGTAGTTTAGAATATCTTTCACAAATCACCCATATATCACTGCTAGCAAGTTGCACAAAAAGACATCTCCAATGCTTTTTATTGTCAAGGCAACACTGTGGTTTCTGCATCCCATTTGTTCATGCAAAGATAGTAACAGCATCTACTTTTTATCTGATCCATTTGAATTTTTATCTTAACTTTAACCACTACTGATTTCTTACAGAAGAGTGCAAATTGTTTAGGGTTATCTTCACCGGTAACAACTTCTGACAGCGAGGAGATGGCCATACTAGCCCTAAAATGTCCGTGTTTGTTACCTTGGATTAGATGTCTGTGCCAAAGACTTAAACTGGGTATAGCATTAATTTTCAGGTTTGGGGTCCTTGAATGTGTGGGTGAGAATCAGTGGATTATTTTTAAGGGGTCTGTGAAAGGGAACTCAGATAAGGCAAACTCATGACAATGGGTTTAAATTGGCTTGAAAGGAGCCTGAAATGTCCCTTGAAAATGCTGTGGGGATTGCAAACTGGAAAAGATTAGATCCCTGGGGCTATGGGCTATGCTATCTGCTCTGATTTGGGAGCTTGGGTCCTTGTTATCCGTTCTGCCATTCTTTTTCCAGTGCAAGATTAAGATTCTTGCATAGGGGTACTCTTTCCACCTAGGCCATCTGACTCCAAAGAGTGCAAATGTTGCCCCTTCAGGCAAACAGCAGTTCTCTTTTCTCTTTCTTTCTACCATATGTTTTTCTTTACAGCATCAGCTGATGTGTTACTGGTGGGTAAGTGACTGTCATGACACATTACAGGTCCCAGGATTAGACCTCTGAGAAACTGCAACAGTACCTTGTAGATAAGTCAAATATTTCCTGACCTTTCTATATTCCCAGGAACAAAACGGGAAGACATCTTACTGAGTTTGTTTGGAGATGTGTGTTGGTTTTAGCAGTGAAGGAGCATTAAGATGTCTGTTAGTATGAAAATAAATACAATGTGTGTGCATGTTTGGTTGTTAAGACAAAGAGCTGTATTTTCTAAACAGAGATGTACACGGTGATAGTTTTGCTGTGAGTCCATCTGCTCTGTGGAGTCAGCCTCCTGACATGGACATCGCTGATGTGTTCGTTTGCTAAAGACCTCTGAAGAGCAGCTGGTCCAACATCTTGCTCCAGGTAGGGTAGACTTTAAAATTAGGGCACATTACCCAAGGCTGTGTAAGTCAAGCTTTGGGAATTCCATCCTCTGCACAGACTTTGCAATGGTGAAATTTTTTACTTTCATTATATTTTTCTCCCTTTGTATCTCAACAAGATTTCTCTGGTGGCAGCTTGTGCCTATCACCTCTCCCTGTACACCTCCAAGCAGAGCCTGACCCTGCCTTCCCCATACTCTCCCATTTGGGAGTTGCAGACTGCAAGATGATCCCCCTTCATCCGTCTCTTCTGCAGGCTGAACGGGGCCAGCTCTCTCTGCCTTCCCTCCTCCACCCTGTGCTCCAGCCCCCTCACCAGTGGAGGTGCCCTTCCACTGGACTCATTCCATGATGTCCATGCCTGCCTTATACCGAGGAGCCAAGGTGGGCAACAGCGTTCCCAATTCAAGCTCATAAGCACTGAATATGTAGGAATAATCACTTCCCCCAACCTGCTGGCTACATACTTTCTGCAACAGCCCTGTGTTTGGGGTTGAGTCACAAGGAAGAGGTGGAGGTAAGCATGGGTTAAGGATGGATATGCTGTAGGGCACTGAGGTAACGCTGCTGCACACACTCCCATCACAAGTAGGATGGCATGGTTTCGGCAAACAGGGTGTCTGCTCACAGCTTTGTGCCCCACCCTGCTGCTCAGACAGACAAATGCTGGTGAATCACTATAATTCAAAAAGAGTGTAGTTTGCTTTCAATTGCCACAGCTGTGAACTGCAGCGCTCAGATGATTCACAAAGGGTTCAGCTTTCCAGGCCCAGGGGCTGGGGAGGCCACTGGTTGCAATGCCAGACATTGCAACCTCGTCTGTGTTTGAGGGGTCTTAGATGCACTGAGGGAGTTGGTGGGATTTGAATTGAAACCACAGTGGTTATTCCTTTCTGTCCTTCTTTTCTGTTCCTCTACATTCACTATGGAAGCTGCTGGGGAGGTGTTAACTGTTTCATTTGCTATTTTGTTACTGGATTTGGCTGGAGAACTGTTGTGGAGAATTGTGTGGAGGGGAGGTCTCCCTCTATTCCGGTTCAATTTAGGAAATGTGGCAAGGTCACCAAAGAGTGGGTAAATTTCTTTGTCAAGCCATAGACAGATTATATATGGATCATGAGAAGATCTCCAACCTTAACACTACCACCACCAACATTCTTACAAGAGCTGTGAACTATTTGGCAAAGGAAACTGGCAGTTTTGTAACCAAAATCCAATTTTTCGGGAGAGTTAGCTTTGTGCCTTTTTTTGGATACTGTTTTGCTGTTGTGAAAAGCAATACATATGGAAGCCCATGAGAGCCTAAGGCTATTGTTGATGCAGTCTTGACTCATTCTTGGCACTCCTTTACCTTCCTTTGATAGCTCAGCTGGTAGAGCGGAGGACTGTAGGCTGTCTCTGAAAAGTAATCCTTAGGTCGCTGGTTCAACTCCGGCTCAAAGGAAAGATTTTTGAGGTTTGTTTTCAGTTTTGACTTTCACTTTTTTTCCCCAGAGTTTAAAACTTTGCAGAACATCCCCTTCCAACCACTCTATACCCTGTGAGAAATTTAGTCTATTTTCCTTGTCTAATTCAGAGGGTTGTTACAGCTGTAGTGCTGTGACCATTGTCACCTCTTTATGAACCACACATTCAGGAGTTGGACTCAGTGATCCTTGTGAGTCCCTTCCTACTCAGAATATTCAGTGAAATCTAGCTAATCAGTTGATGGCCATCATAAGAGATTCTGTTCCTGCAGGGGCTCAAAACCTACAGACCCTCAAGAACTGGAGCAGGCACATGGTGCAGAACTTGCAAAGCCTCTTTTACCTGACTGGCGTGTGGAAAATGGGGTCAGGTCCAGTTATTGGAGCACCCTTGTTGCTATTTTCACCCCTTTTACTATCTCATTCTTTCATCTTGAAGTTCTGAGGCTTTGAGTGGGGCAGTGGGGAGCTAAGAGAGCTGGGGAAGAAAAATGGGAACAGTAAGATCATTCAGGTCCTCATACCTGTCTGAGACAGTGGCTACATGTGACAATAATCATCGGCCTCCTGAAAGGGTTGTGCCACTAGGCACGCTGTCCTGAGGTATATAATTTCCAAGAACTGTCCATTTCAATGGAGAATTGTAAAGGTTGGGGCTGGTACAAAGGAAATGGTTAAGAAAGAGCACTAAGAAAGGACACCAGAGGCCAGGTTAAGAAGGCATTTAAGGACTCATTCATACAGAAACTTTCAGAGAATAGAAAACAGGACACTGCTACCTGTTAAAATTTTGTTTCACACAGGAAACTGACTCACTTTCACAAGACACAATGAGTTCTGAGATGTCTGTAAGAAGCTTTATTAAATAAAAGATTAGAGGGTTTTATATGTTTACATTAGACGAGATGACATTAGGAATCTAAATCCCAAAGCTCATGCAAAGCTTCTCATGCAAAGCATCTCCTCATGCAAAGTGCAGTGCTAAGCTGAACAAAGGTAGAAGGAGGTGGCAATTTTGTTCAGTTGCTTACCTTTCATTGTGCTTAGTGAAAAATATTTGCTAGTAGTTGGAGGCAAATACATCAAGAAACCAGCTAGAATGAATAATCAAATGATTATATGTAATTCAAATATTCTAAAAGGTTTTTTTTTTTACTAATTAGTGTCAGATAAATGACCATTGATCATAGTACAACACTGGTTTTCTTTGTCCTTCCAAATCCAGCTGCATTAATTTCCCTTCAGCCTGCAAAGCAGTACAGACTTACAGCCTCATAACCATAATGGGTTTTCGGCACAGGGAGGCACAGGACAGGAGGAGGCAGTTCTGCTTCTCCTCCCAGTGACAAAACAGGCTCGCCAGGCCCTAGGGGTGGGGTGGGCAGGTCATTCGTTTATTCCTTCATAGGTCCTCCCACAGCGGGATGGGGTTGTAAAAGCAGGGGTGAGAGAAGCAAGCAGATTCCTTTGCAATCCTGATAGGACTCCTAGGGAGGAGGATGCACAGCAGCATTGTCTGCAGTGGGAATCTGGCAGTCAGTTTATATGAGGAGGCAGAGAGGGGTATGAGACTGGGTGATGCCACAGGAGGAACTCGGGTATATTTCTAACTAACCTCGATTAGAAATCTGTCCCAAGGCACCTGGGACAGATTCTCTCCTTACAATGTGCCTTTTATGGTCTTGGTGAGCAAAGAAGGAACTTTTCCATGATTCATGCCTTTAATTGCTACAATAAGCCTGAAAGCTGCCAATAATCATGCCATGGAAATCCTTGTACTCATGTCAGGGAAGAGACGAATGCTTTCCCTGAGACTGGGGAATGGCAGTGACTGATGGGCAGTCTGGCTGCCTCACAGGTATTTTGTTGATGTGCAGATCTTTCCTGACTTAGTATTTCAGTCTGGTTTGCACAAGCTATGATTGAAACAGGAATGAAGGGAGAAAGGATTAGTTAGAAGTAGGTTTTCATTGCAAATGGTGTTCCTTTTGTGGTTGAAGAGGGCAAGTTGTTCCAGTATGGATTCACCCTCATATTGCTGCACACCAGTGGATAGCTGAGGCCTGTGGAGAATAGCACCTAATGTGGTTAGTTTCTGTTATCCCATGGCTGTTCCATTGCCTGGTATTTCATCTGCCAGGGCTGCTCCCCATACAGATGCAGTGACAACACTGACTGTCTCTTTCTCTTCAATAACATTCACACAAGGTAAGTTCCAAAAATTGTAGCCATCAGGCCAGAAATGTGAATTTCTATAAAGTCCTGGTGTTTTTCTCACACGTGTGTGGTGGGAAGCATTTAAAAATGGTTTTGTCTTTTTTGATTATGAGCTTCAGCTTTTCCTTTAATCTTGAACAAGCTTCCCCTTACAGCCAAACACCTCTGATTCGTCAGACATTGTGACGGTCACTGTGTCCTTGTCTGAGGAATGGCACTCCACAGGTCAAACCTCTGAAACAAAGATGTAACCAGCTGGGGACATGACAGACCAGCAGTAGTACACTCCCATTAGACAAGTTAGTGTTTGTTATCAGTGGGATGAGTGGGACTTTCCTAAAAAACACTGTTCCCTTTGTCTTCTTGTCTCACCTCTTGTCCCTAATCAAACCTTTAACCTATCACCTAGTTTAGAAGCAGCACACCCACACCGCGTAGTGAAGAAATTGAAGCTCACACAGTTGGCGTAAACATGTTGCAAAATATCTGTACTTTCTCCCCCGAGGAAAGTGCAATGCTTGTACTCCCCCCACCAGGACAGCTTGGTGAGTTGGGTCCAGTTGTCTGCACCCACAATTCTTCTTACGTGGGTGTTTTGCACCTTTGCTAAGCAGGGTTCCGTGGTTTATGACTGGTCTTCTCTGTGCTCATCCCTAAAGTTACTTTTTGTTAAAAAATAAAAGGGCAGTTTTGGTACTGGCATAACTCCAGGTTCTCAGTTGTACTTGAATCAAATGACTTTGTGTATCTTGAGCTTTGTTTTGATTTTCCAATACAAATGAATCCCAGCTTCTCTCTAGACACCTGTTTTCACCTGGTTGCACCAAAGCTGTATTGCAGGGATTGCTTATTCAGACACAATGTGAAACTACTGAGCAAAGCAGGGTCTGCCTAGGGAAATTTGATTAACCTTAAAGAAATTTTAGAAGATGCTGGGTAGTCTCCAAATTTTGGATGTGAACTGCATGCTCTGGTATCAGGTTTCAGGCCAGAAATGTAGTGCTGCATCAGTGATAGGACTGAAGCCTTAATTTTGTACTGAGCCCACTGCTTTCCTTTGAGCTCTGTAATATTTTTCTGCTGTCATTGCTCTCTTGTAGCCACCTGTTGCTTCTGGTCATGCAGATTTAGATAAAGCTCTCTGTACAGGGTCATATCTCTGTAAAGTTTTTTATTATGGCAAGGGAAACACGGTCCTGATTCCTGTCTGGAAAAATAATATAAATCAATAGCAACAATTGCACGATTCCCTTACAGCTCTAGAGGTAGAATCATGGCAATTAAAGTAAAGTGCAATTAAGGAGAGCTTGAAAAAGCTTTTAAATCCAGGAAGCAAGTCAAGATGCTTTGCTGATGATTTGCTAGTTTGTAGAAATTGCAAGTGGTTGCAAATTGGTTTGCTTTTACCACGAAGTAAAATTCTCCTCCAGTGTGTGTTTAGCTGAATTTATGAAAAGCATCTCATCGGCTGGAAATGACCAGCAGTAGTTGCTGCCTTTACTTGCATCCACCATACCACATAGATTTACAGCAAACTAAGCAACTGTTTGCACATTTCTTCAGGCCTTCTTAACCGCCCTCTAACAACCGATTTTTCTTTTTCCTATTGTCGTTGTTATAATCAGGCCTTGATAAGAATTGCTGCCAGAGACACCCAATCAGTCCCATGCTATCATCTGGATATGATTAGAGTTCTCAGGACAGATTGAAGCAATTTGATAGCATTGATTACGTCCTTATTTCAGGTTGTGCTATTTCACCATTTACTGATTTAAAATTCTTGCCTCATTTAAGAGGGTACATTTTTTTTACGTTGTAAATAACAAAATCTATTCTGTTGTGTGAGTCCAAATAAGCTTTGAAGTTTGTGGCTTTGTAATTTGAAAGTCATCTGGAGTGTGTATGCTTTCTTGTCATCTTTAATCAATGCACTATAATCAATTATCATATCAAAGTGTTCAATTACTCCTTAGTGCAGAGGTGCTGTAGCTATTTGGCCTAATTTCCTAGAAGATTCTCAGCATTCTCACTGCAGCACCGGGGTTACTTACCTGACTACTTAAAGATATCTGCTGTAAAAACAAAGCTGGTACTACTAGGACATCAGCCTCCTCATAGAAAGCAGTGCCATATGATTCTTCAGCACTGCAAAGCAATTCTGTCTGTCCAGTTTGTGAGCTGGGTGCACTGTGTTGCTGCCAGTTCCTAAGAAGAGAGACTTTGTCTGTGTATCTGTGCTAAGAATCCTGGCTCCATTTTTTTTTTTTTTTCTTGAATATCAAGAGGTTTCAACATTCCCTTTTCCTGCAGTATACTACCCTTCCATTTCTCAGGAATTATGGGAAGAAAGTTACTGCTGACTGTTGGGTCCATGCATTTAATATTTATTTGAAGGCTGAAGAAAATAAATTGTGAGGTTTTGGTTTTGGGTTTTTTTGTGTTTTTTTGTTTGTTTGTTTGGTTGGTTGGTTTTTTTGTTGGGTTTTTTTTTTTTTTTTTGGTTTTGTTTTGTTTTGTTTTTGTTTTCATGATTGCTTTTATGTCCTCCCAACATTACAGAAGCTTGAGAAGATCTGTATTTGTGAATTAAGGATCTCTCTAAACTCAGAGTTGAGGTGTTGGTCTTCCATATTCCCCTTTTTTTTGAGTATGTGGAGCTAAAAAATACACTGATAATTTTATGTCAGTATAATGCTTTTTTGGGAGATAACTATGTTTTGAATTCCACACAAACTTTATTATATCCATCCTTACATCCCTCTGTTACAGAATAGATTTTGTGACATGGAGAGGTACCTATGCCTTTTTTCATGTAACACTGTTAGTCCCTAGGATTGCTGCAGTTGAGTGATGAATCCTAAACAGCTGCAGTAGAACAGGAAAAGTCAACTAAAATTTCTGAGGATTTGGCTGCTTTTTGCCCTGACCTTTCTTCCTTATTTCTCAAGTTCCTAACTCTTGGTAAACCATTGACTTAACTCTCTGAGAAACCAGCACCAAATTCTCCCATTATTTTAGTTAGCAACAGCTTTTCAGGCAAAATGATCTCCTTGGTTCCTTCTCCCAGAAACTATTGAACCACCAGTGAATGAACCTTTAGGAGTATATTGCTGTATTAAATCTTAGAATATTGACACAAGCAGTTTTCTAGCACTCACTCCACGCCAGGAGGGCACAGTAGTGTATGGTGGAAGGGAAGGCTGCTGTTGTCACCTAATGGGGAAGGAGGAGAGTGGTGTCAATCAAGAAGGGTCGCTGCTGCAGGAGACCTGGAGATCCTTCCTTCCTTCCTTCCTTCCTTCCTTCCTTCCTTCCTTCCTTCCTTCCTTCCTTCCTTCCTTCCAAACTTCCAAACTTCCAAACTTCCAAACTTCCAAACTTCCAAACTTCCAAACTTCCAAACTTCCAAACTTCCAAACTTCCTTCCAAACTTCCAAACTTCCTTCCAAACTTCCAAACTTCCTTCCAAACTTCCTTCCTTCCAAACTTCCTTCCAAACTTCCAAACTTCCTTCCAAACTTCCTTCCAAACTTCCTTCCAAACTTCCAAACTTCCAAACTTCCTTCCTGCAGGAAGACACCTGTATGTGGATCGGCCACTGCTTGGTCCTTGGTGAGAAATGAAACAGCATGTGCCCCTAGGAAAGGAGAGTGAAAAAAGCAGAGAGGACACAAAGCTGTGTTTGAGCCATTTCTCATCAGGCTGAAGGAAGGAGAGCATGAGTGGCTTTGTGGTGAGAAGGTCTCTAAAAACATAGCCATTACCCTAATCTCATCTTACCTTTTGAGAAATATCAAACTTGTGATGAACCTTGTGACCTGTCAGAGCTCTCAGCTGAAGGGATTCACTGTAAAAGGATATAGACTGCTTCTTATTCTTGATTTTTAACCATGAGAGATCCTAAGGGAAATAGCATAGAGTAATAACATTTAATGGTCTTCTGATGAGCATCTGGTACTGGGTGTTTTTTTCTTTTAAATCACATTAAAATTAAAACTACATTATTGCAGAGTCCTCATTTCCTGTTACGAGGCGAATTATGATGCTCTATTGATCGGCAAAGCTGTTTCCCATCCTGCATAAGTGTGGTTAGTGGACAGAATTTAGTTCACAGACACAGACATGTCCTACCAGCCCCCCCAGTTCTGAAAGTTTTTCCCTCTAAATTATTCATAGTGAAACCGCTGATTCTCAAAATTTAAAACAGAGGAGAAAAGGTATAAAATACTCTCATGTATACCTTTGTATTAATTTATGTGCTATCACATTGAATAAAAGGAAATAGCAAGTTAAGCATGTTCAAGAAGCCACATGATGAGTATAATTGATGCATTCAGCCTATAGAACATGCACATAATAGTCCATTGTAGTTATGGGATGGACCAGCCAATATTTTTGCCTTGAAGATCATTACTTAAGCAGATGACTCTTGACCCTTTCCTTTTAGTGCTTCAAGAAGTTTGCCAGAAAGTACCCTTTTGTGCCAATCAGCCTTTAATATCTCCCTCTGAGCAGCCTCAATTTTTCATTTAACTTACTTCTGAATGTTAATCTGCTTTTTATTCCAAAGATCTTTATGAGGAATAAATTGGAGCCTTTTCTGAAACGCAGTTGTAAAAGCTTCTTCCTTACTAGTTGAAAGCTTGCCACAGTGTAGCAGCAATGTGTGTGTTGTAAAATGATGTAAAATTTAACAAAAAGAGAAATCCAAAATAAAAAGGCAATGGTGCAATGCTGGAGAGACATGCTGGGTGTTTCTGTATGGAAACTCTCTGACCTGTGTATTCCATGGAAGCATAGGAAATGGCAGCTGATAGGAGAAACTTACATCTGAAAAGACAAAGATCTACTTTGACATAACTTTGCAGTTCCCATTGGTCTCCGTCCCCTGCAAGTGGCCAATGGGCAGAATAAAGAGAAAAGCTCACAGCCTAAATGGCAAACCACGTTAGAGTACATGGCTTAAATAGGTTCTAACTCAGGAAAGGAAGAGTGCTTGCTGACATCCTGAAGACTGGAGTAGTGCATGAAACTGGGCGGTTCCTTTTCAGCCTTGTAGGTGGGAAAAGGGAAGAAGATAGCAGCAAGGACAGCGGGCTCCACTGAGGAGACGGATGCACTCTGCTCCCAGGGACAGTTGTGTGAATGCTACTGGTACCAAGCTCTTCCCTGTGTATGCAGGGACTGGAAAAAAAAAAAAAAAATCTGTGTTTTAATGTGAGTTGTATTTCTCTTTCAGGGTTCTTTTTTTTTTTTTTTTGTCATCAACTACCCTCTTTCAAGGGGAGTGCCAGTAGACCTCTGGAATGAATTATAAGGAAATCCCATATCCTCCTATAACACAACAAAAAAGCCTAACGTCAAGGGGAATGATAAGGGATCTTTGGTGATTTGAGAACAAGTGGAACTTGGAGCCCTTTCCCCACACCACAGTAATTACTGGTGAAAAACCCCCTGAAATATGGCTTTTCCAAAGCCAAGGTGCCAACAGGTTCCTTCCCATTTGTCTTCTTTATGATGAGGCCTTTCTCTCCTCAGTGCACATGATGATACCCACTTTATTAAAAAAAACTACACGATGGCTGCTTTTTCTTTGTGAGGAAAGACAGACCTTGGCAAATAATTACTTCTCGTTCTTACTCCTCACATATGTATGACTTATTATTTATAGAAACTTGTAGTAAAAATGGGAATGATTTTCTTGACCCTGTAAGTTACAGCTTAAACCAATAAAAGAACAAAGGAAGGGTGCATAAGAAGAGGACACAAGAAAGTCTTTTGTTTAAAGACTCAAATGCACAGCTAATAGATGTAGCTGGAGAAAAGAGATAAAATACCTCAGATTAATAACTATGACTTTCTGCTGTCTTATTGCTTTCTAAAAGCTTTCCCCTCTGTGGACACAGAGCTGTATAAAAGATGAAGTAGTTGCACTCCACATTTTAGTCATCCCAGTAATGATGGCAACGTCTCTGTTAACAAACGCATGTTCTGCAAGGAAAGCAATTCTCCCTCTAGTATTTCTAAAGGAAAAATTAATCAGATTCACTTCATTGTGTGGCCTCTATACTTGCTCTTCCATCCTTTGCTTCTCACTGCTTGACCCTTGTTGCATTACTCATGTAAAGCAACAAAATGCTGCTAAGTATATAAATCTGTGTACTCCTGTTTCCTGTGAACAGGTGCTGCTGAGAAAGTGAAGAAGAAACCTGTCAGGATGCCATAACAAGCACTGTATATCAGAAACCTACTGGACAGAAAGCCCAGCTCAAACACTAACTTTGTTTTTGCAAAACAGGAAACGTTGCTCAAATTCATATAGTAAATATTTATTTGTGCATCACAGGGAGCTTTCATGTAAGCTTAGATTAGCTTGGAAATGAGAACAAGGCCCGAAGTTTTCTCCCTCATTGCAACAAAAGCAATTGTGAGTGGTATTTTTCAAGAAAGTCCCTCAGCTTTTGTGCTAGGCAGAAATACATTACATATTACCTCAATACTGTGTTCTTCAGCAACTAAACAGGAAGACTTTTAGGCTAATATTTAAATTTTAGGAAATGTCCCAGAAGGAGAGAGAAAGAGAGACAGAGATGGACAAAGACCCAGAAGTGGAGAGAACCAGCAAATGGAAAATGTCACATATATGGGAAAGGAGAAGAGGGACAAGGATAAGAGTGGCATTTATTTCACAGGGGTGAAATCACAATGTGCAAGTACAGCTTGAAAGAAGCCAACAAAAAGGTTTTTTAACTGTAAGAGGCTCAAAACTAGTGTAAATTTAGTCAATTGATTCTACTTCTTTCTCTTGCTTTATACCAGTTCTTTTCCAGAAATTACCATTGCATTTGGCACCAGCAGAAAGACAAGAATCCAGGGAGTCACAGAGACATTCTTAGCCCTGAAGTCTCTTAGGGATGAAGGCTGAGGAACTCAAACACGGTAGGGGGAGTCTTGCAATTAATCACTTGGGTAGACACAGAGGAATGCGCTACTATTCACCTATGGCTTTTTCTAGGGCCCTGTATCACAACACTCCTCCCACATGTTTTGCAAGTGTACAGACCAAGCTCTCCCAGCAATAACCTGGTATGGGGTTGCATTGTCCCCCCTCTTCCTTTCCACATATCTGGCAGCTCTGCCAGGACCTAGAGCCTGGAGGGTAAATGCCTCATGGGTGATGGTGGATTGCTTCAGCCAACAAGCCTGGCAATCTTCTGCTTTTATGAACACTAAGTTCACCTTGGATATTGAAGGAAAAAATGCATTAGCTGGGAAGCATGTTGGCTTTCTTCCAAGGCACACTAGTATGTTGCTGTGCACACCAGCATGGAAACAATTTGCAGGCTGGAGAGCCAGTAAGCTCTCTCTCAAGGAGCTGTGCCACATGCTCTTCTCTCCCTTCACCTCCAGAGTCATTCCTTATTCAATCTCTTTTGTTTCAGTTTCACCATCTGAGCTTAAATGTGGCCTTCTGACATGAAGAATCTGGGTGAGTAGAGCCACATTAGCTGTAAAATCCCTAGCCAATCTTGTTTTTTTGGCATGAAGATGGCGGTTACAGCACTGTTTTTATTATTCATCAAAAGGAAACTTTTCAAAGTAAATACATCAAATACTACATAACATAAGCTCTTCCCAACCACTGCTTCCTCTACTTTTTTCTCTTCCCCTACCTCCTATTTTTATAAGTAATCAAGTTGTTACTCTAGAGTCAATTCCAGGTCATCTTTCATTTGCTCAAAATATATCCTTATTGGCAAGTTATTTTCCCATTATTCAGGAACACACATATTGTTTTACTTACAGCTGTGTGCTGTATTTTATGTTCTCATATAAATGTTATGCCTGGATTATCATAACTAGAGCAAACTGCTTTTAGAGTTTGTTGTTGTTGTTGTTATTTTTAGGTTCCTTCCCCTGCAACCAAAACAGGAGAGAAATATTATTGTATCTATTTTTCACTATTTTTATTTAGTTCTTGAAGTGACTCAGCTTTCCCCATTTCTCTCTGCAGAAGGTAGATTTCCTTCCTTGGCTGTGCAAGTTTCCTTACTTTGGGGAATGATGATAGCTGAGGTTTGGGAAAGATTAACAGATAAGCAGCATTGCTTCTATCCTGTGAGAGGCAGGAAAGAAGACAAGGCAGGGACATATTCCAGAAATTCATTACCTGCTGTGTAAAAAACCTAGTTTTTCTTCTCTGTTTTAAACTGTTGCTGGTTTCAATGAGTGTCCCTGTTTCTAGTGTAGTGAAATCTGGTGAAATCTGGTGAATTCTGCATTTACTCACTATTTTCTTGATTTTTGGGAGCTAATAAAATAAAAGCTCATATTTACATCTTGAGGGCCCAGCGAGGCAAAGCACCCAAGTTCCATTGTCTCAAGGATGTTTTTAAATATTTGCTGAAGTGATTAACTTACTTGAGGTCTTGATGCAAAAGAATGCATTCTAGCAGCAAATGCATATTTTTATTATTAATCTTATAATGTATTTCATGCCTGTATGTGCTAATGCTTGATGCATTATAGAGACATACAGTATACAGAAGAGATCGATTTTCTTCTGTGTGGATGAAAAAAGAAAAAACAGAATTTTCCCCTTATTTTTGGGACGTCTGGTAAAGTGGAAGACCCCTGAAGGAAAGTGTGCTGCAGCCTTGGTGTTTGGGGGTTTTTTTGCATAGTCTTCTAATGCAGTAAGTCAAGGTTCTTCCTCCCCTGCTCCCATGAGGGTGAGCCACATGCCCCTCTTAAGCTACTCAGTTTATTCATACTATCTGCTTGTTTGTGAATGACTTTGAGGCACTCAGAGCATTAAAGGAAGTCTCCTCCTAGAGGTTTTTAAAAGAGGATTCCTGGATTTTTTGAAGTTAAGATATTTGTAGTTTGCATGGGCTTGTTTTTTCTGAGTAAATGTGTGCTAAATGCTAATGCTTGCATTATAACCGGGTGCTTTATAGTAGGTATGACGTTTAACTGGCATCCAAGATTCAAGAACAGAGCATTTGATCCACGTTAGGTGAACTGTTCAAAAAATTCTGGTCTCTTTCATTATTTTAACCTCCAAAGAAGAAATCCCCTATAGGATAAATGTTTAAACATTGAGGCAAATGGACAAAGAAAACAACCTTTTATCATTGTTGGTGGGAAAAGCGTGCCTTGTACTTTGCACGACTCACAAGGAACAGCTGGCACAGTTCTGGTTGCAAGTAATTTTTTGGTTATTTGATGTTTTCAGGAGGAGAGAGAAGAGCTGGTAGCTGAATGGTTTCTCTGGCAGTTTCTTGGCTTGAACTTTAGGATGAATGTCAAGTGAAAATGCCAGTGAATGACACTGATCAGGACATGTTTGTGTGACACTTCTCTTCCCCAGACTAATTTACTTATGCCTTGTTCCACAACAGTTCACAAGCTGTTCTTGAAAGAGTAGAGAATCCCAGAGGGACCAGGTTTGCTCTTTGCCCACCTTGGCCTATTCACCTTTTCTACTACCCTGGGAGCCTTCGCTGCTGTGCCAATTACAGCCGTGATCGGGCTGTCTTTAGTGGATATTGATATCTGAACAAACAAACCAAGAGTCTGGTCTTGATTGCTGATGTCTTTGCAATTTGGTTTCCTGTGGCATGTTTGTACAGATGTCATGGCTGGTATTCCCCTGCTTTTCAATAATCACGACCATATTGGGGGGCGGGAGGACAGGACCGATTTGCTGTGAGTTTGCTCACACCCCGCTCCTGTGGCTGTGCTTCTGTTCAAGCCTCACTGCCCTACCCCCTGCTCGGGGTGGTGGCTTTTCTTTCCACCTGTCCCTCTTCAGGAGGGCCTTGTGATCCTCACTCTCAGACTAGAAGAGTTGTCATTACAGCGACTGTGGTCATGTGGTCACATCTTGTCTGCAGATTGAATGAGTGCTTAGGGGCACACAGAAAACACCTCAAAGAACAATGGAGAGCCTGAATAAATGACCAGGATCTCAGTGGATCCTTTGTACAGGATACATGTCCTGGATACCCCTCCTTTCCTGAAGACAATGTTCTTTGTATCCTGCTGAGTACTTGCTGCTGTGTTTGCCCAGAGCTGGTGCAGTACAGCCCAGCCATGGCCCCCTCTGATCTGCATCGGAGGAGCAGCCAACAAGCAGCTCCAAGTGAAAGGAACTGGAAAGACAGATTTGGGCTCTTTGCTCACCCTGCTGTGTGCTTGATCATAGACAATAATTTCAGTCATGCCTTGATTCCTGCTAGACCGAGCTGCGCTACGTAAAACAATTTGCTTTACAGTCAAATGAAACTACGAGTTCCTCTATTGCTCCATCCTTTCTGCCCCAGGCAATACCCTCGCTCTTATTTCAAGACCTTTTTCCCTACATGTCTGTGACATGTTCAGGGGTGGAGTTGGGAGCATTTAAATCCTCTGACTTTTTGTGGCCAGCAGGACTGTAGGAACAAACTGCTCCAAGCAGAACTTCCCCTCAGACTACTTGCAGTCATATCCAAATGGCAGTGGGGAAGAAAGAGAGGCTGATTGTATGCTCTCCAATTTTCTCTATTAGGAAGATCAAAAGAATTGCTGCCTTTACTGGCAAATCTCAAGGATGAGTTGTGGCAGCCAGACCAGTACTGGTCTGTGTTGAACTGTAGTCACCCAGAATAAATCAGCACTAATTGCAGTCTAGGGCTGTGATTCCAAAGGGGCTGCTTAAGCACCACACAGTGACCCCCCTGACTGCCTGGTTGTTAAAGCCAGCAGCAAAACTCCCAAGGACATCAGGAGAAACAGGGCTGAGGCTGCACCGTTATGTGCTTTAAAGCCAAATACCTTGCTGCCTCTGCGGAAGCAAGACTGATAAAGTGATGTGGTGAGCATTGTGATGGCACCTTTGGCAGTGTAGCTGCCCCAATATTGTGGGATCCAGAGGGAAGGTAATATTTTGGCTTTCTGTCCACAGGAGAGCTGCACAAAGTTGCTCTGGTGGCCTTGGAGAAGATGGGGTGGCTGCAGGTTAGGTTCTCGTTCTTTCCCAGATTTACCCATGGCAAGATCTGCCACCCACTGTGACAGAGGCTATCTCCTGGCCCCATGGTCGGCTGTGGCACCATCCAGACTGACCATTTTTGCTGTGGCTGAGTAATTGTTGTTCTTTCATTGCTCTCACCTAAGACGGTTCCTCTTCTTTTGTCTCCAGAGGCAGCAGTTGCTGCCACATGAGTGATATTATGTTATCCTGGCTTAGTAATTTTTGTCACAAGAGTGCAGACAGATCAGCAAAATATTTCCACGATGCAAAAATATTTCTATGGTATCAAATTTTATTTTAATTTCCTTCCCACCAAAACTATATTTGAAACTAATGCAGTTTTAAATATAAATGAAATACGTATAGTATTAATTTCAGATTTTCCTTATAAAGGACAGACAGGAAAAGGAATTCAAATCAGTTTAGAAGCTCAATTAGACTGGAGATATGAGTGCAGGACAATTTTGAAAAACATTTCTTAGCGCTATAAAGGGAATAACTTTTTCTTCAATAAAACAACGTAAAGATTGGGAACAACATTAGTGCAAAGGCACAAATGTGGTCTGCAAGAAAGCAAAGGGGATGGCCCACCTTCCTGCCACTTGTCCCTGGGGAAAATGCTAACAAGAACTGCAGGTAGGAATGGAACTGAAATGGCTGTGGTGGGAACATGGCCTGAGCCATGGGAGGTGGTGAGGACTGGGGAGAGCAAGCCCAAGTGCTCCTTCCCCTGTGCACACCTGTCCCACCAGGCTCAGGGGGAAAGACATCCCCCTGCATTAAGTAAGAGGCCAGAAAGCTGAGCAAGCACAGGGTGAGGTGGGGTACAGTGGGGCTAAGCTGGAAGTGGGTGTTCTCTGCTGGGCTGTGCTGCCTCTTGCCAGGACCTGTCTAGAACCGGGTGATGCCTCCTGCACCATAGGGGATGGCAGCAGAGGGCCAAGCCTTGCCCGTGCAAGCTGGAGGCTGGACACCTGGTCCCATTTGTTCAGTTATTGAGAGAAATTAAAAGTAACTCTTGGTCGACTGTTCAATGTAGTGCTGAGAAGCTGACACCAATCACTCCTGCACTTGACCCCTTTAGGGCAATTTATAAACACTGGCTAACTAATCTTCCCTGTGTGGCTGGGGGAAGAAGCAGTGATTTTTCACCTTTTCTCTTCCACTTCCATTTTGTACAGGCTTGATGTGAGATAGGATCCTGTACCTGTTTTCTCCAGGTGACAATGGCTAGGAGCAGGCCTGGCTATGTTGATGGGATGGGATGGGGCAAGATGGCCCAGCAGGACACAGGTGAGGACCACAGCCTTGGCTCAGGAGAGAGATTTATAAGTAGCACACCACATTGCTCTTCTTTTCATAAACAATCGGAAATGTCTTGATGCCAGATGCTCAGCTGGTGTAAATCAGCAGAGTACCACAGATTTATACCAGCTGGAGCACTGGCCCCTGTGCCCCAGTGGGAAGGGGATGGGGGAAAGGGAGAGAGGCTGTTTCTGCTAACTGCTCCACCAACCTTCCTTCTGGGTAAATATCTCCATATGTTAACAAATGCTAATTAAAACCAAAAGCACAGACGAGCTCTCAGGATGTGTGTGTAACAGGAGCACCCCAGGATCCTGCTCTGCTGTAATCTTTCTCCTCCCACTGGATCTCACCTTTTATTTGGTGTTGCACCTCCCTGACTGATATTTAACCTTGTTCCTGGTGCTCTTTGGAGTTTTGCCATGCATACAATATTGATCTGATGGGTGTCTACAGACACCTGGGGACAAGCCCAGGTGTTTCACTGGTCAAGGGGGAAAATATGTTTTGTTACAGCATGCCTTGCAGTCCTGTAAGTAACTGTGCTCATCAATCAGAAATTTGAGGGAAAGGGACTCTGGAAATATCCTGTCTCCTTTGGCTTCCAGGTGACCACTCTCTCTGTGGACTGAGATAACTCTTAGCATGATCATTTCTAGGGGACAAAGATGTCATGGTTAAAAAAAAAGAGAGAAAAGTATGACTACCTGTAATACTCTAAAGATAATAATAAATGGAGACTAGTTTGCCTTGAGGTGAAGTGGAATTTTCAGAAGTGGGTTTTTGAAATACCTGTTTGTACAAGGGCTAGAGTATTGCCAGGGGAGGCTGTGCATTGGAGCTGTCGTGCTGGTATTAGAGTGACATTTCAAAATGGATAGGATTTAGTATCCGATTACTGTGCTGCCAGTAATGGCAGTTGCACTGTTGTAGGGTGTAGGGATAAATATGTTACGCATTCTCAACGTGTCATATAGCCAAAATGTTTTGGGGAAAACTGAAGTATACATGATGAGTTTCTGGAGACACCCTAGCATTTCACAAGGGGGTCCATGCGTTAATTAGCAAATCACTGATGTGCTCTCTTTTATTCAAAAGCCTAAGGATTTATTAGGGTTTTTAAATTGTCATTGTTTGCAATTGATAGTTCTGGTGATTCTATTAGAAATAGACCCGGGAGACTTGAAACAATTTACGCTGCCAGTGTAACAGAGGTACATGTGCCTAAATATAATGTATATCTTTATTTCTCAGTTAGAGTGTCTTCCCACTGTCTCTAAGTCAGTGGCAAAAATTTTGTTCATTTCTTGTGGGTCAGAGGTGGGTACAAAGTACTGTTTCCTCACCCAATCAAGTTAGCCTAGTATTTTTGCAGGAGTAGAAAGGCAATACATGCAAGAAAATAGGTGTGACTTGTAAAGCAGCAGTCTAACATTTGGGCTGTGCATAAAATGAATGTAGTCTAGGTACCCCAAAGAATGGGAAGAGAAAAAATCCTGAATATACCTTGACTCACACAGAAATGCCCAAAAGATGATACCCTAACTTCTGTGTTTTCTCATCAGTTTTCACAGCCTTTCAGTGTTGCTGAAGTGTTTTGTTTGGATACATTTATGGAGATTGCCATCTATTACTCCAGGTCTAGCTAGCTTTTGTCTCAAGTGACACTTACTGTGAGCAAATTAGCACTGAAGCCAAATTTGTTTTGTTGTGATGCCTCTGCAGCAGGTACAGCTTTTGTAAACCAATGCTGCAAGAGAAGTAGGTTTTTTGCATCACTCTAGGTCTCTTGAGAACTAAAGTGTTCAGGTGAATAACTGGTTGAGAGACAAAAGAAATACTGTTAACTGAGAAGTATTCTCACACTGTCTCTTCTTAGAAATTCATTATGTATAGTCTCTGTCACTTTTCTAGAAATTTTGGCTGAAAGTCTACCACAGTAATTCCTTTTCTTTATGCTTAGTTGAAATCCATTTCATCCACACCACATGTAACTCAAATGGCTAACAGGTACTGCACAAACAACTCTTAAATTTTTATACTCATAGGCAAATGTCAGTGGAATTTAAAAAATATATTTTGCTTGTTTTTCATGCACTTCTGCCAACTATTTGGTAGTGATGTTTCATTTTTGAAAATAATATAAGCCTGATCTACAGCCCTGCCAAAACTCTTCCAGGAGCTGAAAGACCTGTCGAAGATGTACGCTTGCTGGCATTTCCTTACTTTCCCGCATGAGCAGAATAGTCCAGTTTCTTTTGTTTAACCTTCATTCTGCTGCTGAAGTACTATCTAGTCTCCTTCATCACCTGCTGCTACATGTTCCGTAATATGGGTGTTTCTTGTTAAATCTCTGTGACATACAATGGTCTCTGAATAGTGTAACCTAACTTTTTTGGCCTGATGTATATAGTCTCTCTGCTGCTGTCAGCTGGATGGTTCATTAGCACACAGAATTGTATTTCACTACAGCATCTCACTTTGCCATGGACACTAATTTTTCCTATTGTGTTTTTTTCAGTAGTGCATCACAGGGCTGCAGATCAGCCCTCTGCCAGGATCAGTGAAATCTGTGGGTGTATTATTCCATACCCCAGTCCTACCATTTCCATCCAGACTCCAATGAACTTCAGCATCATTGTAAGGTGGGGTCTGATGGGGGTCTGACAGTAGGCAGCTTGCACCTTGTTTTGTGTTTTGTCCCTCATGTTCCCAGAGTTGAGGGACTGATATTGCCCATCCAGCTGAAACACTTTATTGTTTTTTGCTGTAGTTGCTTTAAAGGCCTGGAAAGAAGCGATGTTGGCAAAGGGGAAACATTCACATCACAGATACTGTCAGGCTCTACAAGTCTAAGCACCCAGGACTTAAAAAACACACCTACAGACACAACGGAAGTGATGCTGACATCAAACCAGTCATGGATACTATGCTAGCTTTAGGCTGGCACTGGCTGCAACACCCAGTGATCTCTGGCACGCCACCAAACAGTGTGCCCTCTTTTACTACAAGGTGTTATCCTGGCAGGAGGTAAGCAATCCCCAGGATGCACCATGAGCTGTGCAGCTGCACAGTCTGTTAGGCCCCATGTCAGTGTTGATGCTGTTTCAATGTTGAAATACTGAAGAGTTAACATATGCATTCTCTCCATATGCATATGTCTCTCCTGGTTGTGTGCAAGATCTTGTTTTGGGATCCTACCTGCTCCTGATCACTTCAACCAGCACAGTGCTGGCACAAGCGGTGAAGAGAGGGGATTATTTGAAGCAAATTACCTAAAGCTAATCTATGGACAAAATCTTCTTACTACACTGAGCTGTGACTGATAGAAATGGGCAGCAAATGTTGATATAGTCTTTGTCAACAAAATTTTGGTGGACAACTGGTAATGGACTTCACCCTGGGCTTGTATCCTCAGCCAATTGCTGTGCAGATAAAAGCAGACCTTTCAAGCTGTTACATTGGGGTTTAAAAGCAAAACTGAAAAGGCTTCACTAGGGAACTTGATCTTTTGTAGTGTTCATTCTCACAAACCAAGAGCAGCAATTAATATCTCTTTCAGATGGTGAGAATCTCTTTCAGATGGTGAGAATAAACAGTCTTGTAGACATGCAGAGGAAATGGAAATGACACACGAATTTTAATTAACCTACTTCTCCTCAGCTTTGCTGCATAGAGCCAAAATATAGCTATATGGATCCTTTGGGTACATACCCTGGCATCTTCCTGAGCTGCTGGCTTTAGTTGAAAGCAGGTGGTTTCACATGTGTACCGAAGATCTGTGTGTTTCTTGTGGGTTGATTACTAGAAAGGTGTCTGAACCCTTGGTGCTTTTGCTCCATCTGCATATACCCTGATATTTTGAAGATATCCCTATTTTTAAACGCAAGCATAAGATCAAGAAGTCTCTAAATGATGTAATTTATTGTGATAATGTTGACCATTGCGCTGATTATAGTCTCAAGCAGTGCTTAGTCTTCCCTGGATTCTTCATATATGCTAATATAAAACAGTATGGCAGAAAATCTGATGTCATCTGCAGCTGCCATGTGGTATTTCAAAGGAGAAGGCACTAACTGTTTCTAGAAAAATCTTTCCAGTGAAGGGCAGAGGTCTTCTTGGTTGAACAGCTTACTCAGCATAATTATTCACGTCTGTACCTGCTTTCCAGCCCCACTTCTCACTGAGGTAAACTGGCACTGCTCCATGGAGTTTGGAGAAGCAGTAATTCTTACTGCTAGCAGCAGATAATTTTGACCTTTTTTCTTGGTCTGTGCTTTATTTTATCAACTTCATGTCCTTCAACATCTGGTCCCATAAAAGTATTGAGCCACAGCAATGGGGTTTCTATAAATACATTTCTTCCATACAGATACTGACAGCAGTCAAGTTGCAAAGTGTTTCAAAGCCATGTGGGAGGAGGGAGGAACAAGGTGAAGGGGGAGGCAAGGTGTCTTATTTCCCCTCTCACCTCCTTCATTTCAAGCCCTGATGTCCTCCAGGATGTGTTTTTAGTGTTAATGGCAGAGGTGCTCCAAAGAAGCAGTAAATGTGGGCCCCAGATGTGCTAATTCAGTCTGGACCTGGCAGGGGAAATGCATGTATTATCTCACTCACCAGGATGTAGCTCTGACAGCTCCAGTTTAGGCTAAATCTCTGCTCCTGTATTTCTGCCCTCAGCCCCCTCCCCTGGCCCTGGCCGGGCATCCTCGCTCCGGCTCTTTGGCATGGGCACAGCTGGCCCCTTGCAGCTGTGAGCTGGGGGAGCATCTGTGACTCATCTGCCCCCTGAGCAGTCCAGGCAGCCTTGAGCCAGGTCTGATCCTGCTGCTGCATGGGGAGGAGGCCAGGGGAGCTGGAATGTGAAGCAAGAGTGCACTAGAGTAGGCAGCCTTTAGCAGAGATGAGTCCTGCATTTAACCTGCTTGGAAGGTAGTGTAATTCAAAGCAAAAAATTGCTACTCCTTCCCATGTAGCCAGATGGCCTCATGGGTGACTAGAGGCACCAAAAATGTCACTGTTTGAAAGGTGTAGGTATATATAACATGCATCACTGTCATAGAAGATGAGGAGGTTGCCCTCTCTTTTGTTCTGCAAAACACAGCCCATGTGATCTGTGGCATGTGCTACTGTACTATTGATTTACTGCTTGATTATAATGACATTTCATAACACAAGTGTTATTAAAGACTTCTTAATCTTCCTTAAGGATCATATTCCTCAAAATGTTTGAGCAAAATGCTTTGTGTTTATCTTTAAGTACCTATTTAAATAAACCCAAATGACTTGCTGTATCAAGGTTTTAATTACCAGTCGCTCTCCTTAGAAACTTGTGGCTTCTTCCACATCCTTACAGGATTTCTGAGGTTTTACCCAAGCCCTGCAAGACTTCCAGTATTTCTGTCACCCCTTCCCTTGTATGTCTCTCTCAATCCCAATGCAGAGGACAAATACTTTCTGAAATACGCCTGACTCCAAGCTAAGTGGATTTTGCTGAGGTTTGTAAGGGATGGCGGATTAACAGCCGTCATTGGGAATTAGCACAGAAAATATTTTTCAGCATATGGGACATTGATGAATGAGTGCTGTGTGCACCAGGCACGTGGCATTAAACATCTACATTGTGCCAGTGTCTAGAGGTGGCAAGAATCTTATAGTCCTGTTGTCCAGGGGAATTTGCCAACATCAAGAACATCCCCAGTCCAGAGCAGACATTACATCTTCAGCAGCATGGTCTACAAAATCTTTTGTGTTGTGTTATTTTCCCGACGTGCACTGGCGGTCTTGTTTTGAAATGATGATGCATCTTGAGATACATCATGAGGGTATGAAATTATTTATTTCTGCTATGACCATCTGTGAATGCTTACTTGCAGAGGGAGGTGTAGAACTCAGGTTTTCTACCTGTAGTGCCCCATAACTGTAAGCAGCAGTGAGTCTTAACAGCCTTACACAAAACTCCTTGATGTGACTGGAAAGTCTCCTACAACCTTGTGCCATAAGGGACTGAGGCCTTGGCTGTGCTTTTAGTCTTTGCAGTTTAACTTAGTTCAAACCCTGATTTTAGCTCAAGTACAAACAGCCTTGTAAGTGATCTTTTCTGTTAAATGTAGTCCTATGTTTGGATTAAGTTTGCAATAGTCTGGACACAGGAATGGAAGAACAGGCTGTCCAGAGAGGTAGTGGAGCCACCATCCCCAGAGAAATTTAAAAGACATGTTGATGTTGTTCCTAAGGACATGGTTTAATCATGGACTTGGCAGTTCTGGGTTAATTATTAGATTTGATCTTAGAAGTCTTTTCCAACCTAAATGATTCTTTGATTTTATAGAGCACATATGCTTTAACTATGACTTTACAATTTTTAAGAACTGTAGAAAATTGCATGAAAAACTCTGGAAAAGGCTGAAGTCCCCCCTCTCCTTGTAATGTTTGAAATGGGCTTTCTGTCTTTCTTGAAATGTTCACAAAGTCTTTTCATGTCAGGATCATATGCTTCTTACAGAATATTAGTAGTAAAGTTAAGGAAAAGTAGTTGGTGAAAAGCATACAGGCATTTCTTATTTTTGCATGGTTCTCTGTTTCTTATTATGATTAACATGAAATTATTGATCTTTCAGGGTCCTTAGGCAGTTTGTGTGTCTGTTTTCCTCTGAAGAGGTGAGAGACAGTGGAAGAAGGAAAAACTGTTTCATGTCTACCAGGATGAAAGCCGTCATGCCAGCCACGGCCCTATAGAGAGAGGCTGAGAACGTCAGGGCTGTGCAGCCTGGAGAAGATAAGGTTTTGTGGAGGCCCCACAACAGCCTTTCCAGTATTTGAAGTGGGTCTACAGGGAAGCCAAAGAGGGACTCTTTGTCAGGAACTGTAGAGATAGGACATGACTAATGGGTACAAACTGAAAGAGGGGAAATTTAGGTTACAGGTGAGAAAGAAATTCCCTGCTGTGAGGATGGTGAGACACTGGAACAGGTTGCCCAGGTAGGTTGTGGATGCCTTAGCCCTAACAGTGTTCAATGCCAGGTTGGATAAGACGCATCCTGGTCTAGTGGGAGATGTCCCTGCCCATGGCAGAGGGGGTGGGACTAGATGATCTTTAAGTCCTTAACATTCTGTGATTCTCTGTGCTCTACATTTACACCTTTGTGTGCAAATTTCACGAGCCGTTTCGTGGCATCTTGTTGCCATGTTTGTTTCTGCCCATAACCAGATGTGGATTTTTATTTTAAAATTATTTTTCATTTTAGTTACAGTGGTGTGAAAATGTACATTGATTTTTATTTTGTTTTGCCAATCAAGGAGGGAGGAACTGGTTCTATTAAACCAGAACAAACCTGTCGGCTGTACATAAACAGGATTGCTTGCAACCTGGTGTTGGACTGATTTAACCTTCATTGTAGAATTTCTCAGCTGAGTTAGGCTGAAGCAGCTTTATGAACAGAAGTCCTTCACTGCCTCAAACCTGCCACTGGCAAGTTTGGTCGTGCAAAAGGTGCAGTGTGTGCCAGCAATGTCACCTCAGTGGCTTAGAGCAAGCAGCCCAACTAAATTAGGACTAGTTGTGAATGGAAGAGGCCTGGGAAGGAGAGGAGAACCACGAGGAGGGCAAAAGACTATTCATGGTGCTAAAATGAAGTGCTTTGCATTCGGCTGTAAATTGTGAAGCTAGAAGTGGGTACCAGAGAACCTGCAGGTGCAGGCAGTGGCAGCTTGCATTGCTGTGCTTTATCAGTACTCTTAACTCACCATTCATGTAGCAGGGCAGTCAGAATAGCCACAGGGGGGTTTTACTGCTTCTGGGCTGCAGAGGTATGAACATCTGTCATATTTAAGCTAGGGAATTCCTCCTGTTACCTTCCACTAGTGGAAACTTCCTGATAAGCCCTCTTTTGCATGCTTAACTTTCAGGGTTTGGAAATCACACGCTCTCTTTCCTCTGAGTTTCCTTCTGTCTCACTGTGCCAGCATTGAAATATTTTATTCTCCACCACAGGGTGTTTTTTGATGGTGTCATTGATGATTGTTTTCATTTTTTGTGTTTTCTTTTATGGTTTTGAGTCGGCTGTCTTAAAAGAGGAAGGCTTGACCATCTGGTTCTGGGAACACTCAGCATCTAACAGTCGTGGCTAGTTTGCACATCATCCCAGGCTGGGTTAAAATAAACACAACAATCATTCTTGGAAAATAAGATGCACCAGGTGTTAAACAACCTCTGTGAGACCTCTGTGAGCTCCAGGAAGGGAGGATGAAATTTATGCAGCATGGGATTAATGGAGGGGTGCTACACAATAAAATCCTGGTTTCCTTTGCATCTGATGCCTTATTTTGAAAGGGAACGGGTGGAATAAATAAAATCCAGTTAAGAACCCAAGGGGTAACAGTAACCCTTAAAACTGTGAGCTTCTCATCAGAGGAGCTTGCTTTCTTTTTTTTTTAACATAACTTTTTTCCCCAATATGTGGACTCTCTAGGTGTGGTATACAAATCGCCCTTCTGACAAGGAATGAGGACATTCTCAGAACTGGCCATGAATTGCCATACACAGGAACGTGTAATTAGAGAGAGCCATCAGAAAGACCTGCACAGCCCCTTTCTGTGGGGGTGCAAGGGCAGGAATGCTGTGCTTTCAGCAGGCTTTGTTCCCCTCACCATTCAGATGGAGTGGTAGGCTGTTAAAATTTCCCCCAGTCCCCAGCCTGCTGGTGCTGCTCATTCCTGCTCTATTTGTTTCTGCTTTTTTTTTTTTTTTTTTTTTAATATATATTTTTAAGGTCAATATATCTTTCAGAGTCTCCTGAAAACCTGTGGGCTTGTGTACTTAATATTTTTTTCTTTCTTCCTTTTTCTCTTTCCTTCCTTCTTTCACAAACATTAACCCTTCTTTTTACCCTCTTTCTTTCCTTCCAAGTAGCCTTTACCCTGCTTCTATGAGCAGCTGACAAAGAGAATAAGTAATTTCTTAGCCTTTCAGTGTTGAACTGCTTCTGTTTTTGTGAGTGGCCTTTGCACCTGTTGTGATAAGCAGAGCTCCCTTCACAGCAGCACTGAAAGGGTGGCAATCTTTTTCCTCCCCCTCCTTTAAACTTACTCTTTCTTTCTGTGAATACTAATAATTAAGGAAAGCGCTTGAGTCTGCACTGGATTCTTTAGCCTGACAAAACCTAGTATTTATATAGATTAAAATGAACAGGGAATGAACCAGGGCACATTTCTCATCAGCTTGGTGAGAACCCTCTGGAGCAGGCTTATTGTATGAGCAAAACAGGATGACCAGTTCACTTAACTAAATTTGGCTTTACCCCACCCAGCCTTGTCTGTCCTGTTTATACCTCCA
The DNA here is from genome assembly GCF_024509145.1 of Vidua macroura. Lineage (NCBI taxonomy): Eukaryota > Metazoa > Chordata > Aves > Passeriformes > Viduidae > Vidua > Vidua macroura. The sequence goes on along the minus strand of NC_071571.1, from coordinate 64,668,315 downwards.
AACCTCCTTGTGTGAACCTGCCCCATCGTGTGCGACAAAGCATACAAAACAATGTGCGCCAATGAGAAAAAAACATAAATCACTGCTAGTTAGCATTTTTTTAAAATGTGCTTTTCGGTGTGCTTTCTGATAGGTCCCTTCTTGTTTAAATTTGTGAAATACTTGTAGCTGTGTGGCTTTATTTGCTGAAGTTTGGTCTCCTGGGGGCTTCACTCACATACTTTGGGCTTCCCCCTCTGCCTGTGACTGGTGTGCCAGCTCCAAGCCAGGAGGACCCTTGACACTTGAGGAAGGGTGAGAAATATCTTCAGTGATCAACCCTCAGCACAGGTCTCAAAAAAGGGCACCATGAACCAAAAAAAGAGAGTGGAAAGGCTACCCAGCTGCTCACACAATACAAGAGAAGGCCTTGGCTGCTGTTCAAAGCTGTTCTGAGTGAGTGTTTCAATTTAATTCTAAATTAAAAGCAGCCAGTGTTGTATAGCACAGGGAAAAGATTATGTATTAATGCTTTTTCCCCCTGACATAATCCTAATGATCGCACTAAAATAAATAAAAGTTAAGCCTTCTTCCTCTCTTTCCCCCGTTGCTATATTATACTGTGGCCAGCAGCCAGGTTTTTGTAGGCGAAAAGACGAGAGAGATCCCAAAACTGCCAGACTGAGAGGGGAATTGTGTACCACCAAGCTTCACTTTGACCTCCTCCTTCCTCCTTTGCCATTGACACACTTTGCTTCAGGCTCCCATGGAACAATAAGCAAGAGAAGAAACCCTTTAGCAAAAAGTCTGAGTAAAATTGTAGTCGCAAACAGAAGAAAGCAGAGGGTGATGAGGTGGTGACTTACTAATGTGTGCGTGGGGACATGTGTCTGACAGCTCCTCCAGGAACCCTGGTGTTTGCTTCTGTGGCAGCAGGGGAGTGATGCATTGTTGGAAAATGTCTGTCTTCTCAGTGGTGATAAGTGATACTTCTTGGGATGCTCTGTGGTCACATTTCAGCGAGCTGAGGGGATCCATCCCCTTTGGTGGAGGCAAAATGAGATCAGAATGTGGTAGGCTGCAGCCCTCTGGCAGTCATACTCTGCTGGAGGGGTTATGGGGTGTGCCATATCAGCTCTCTGTCAGCTCACATGGTACCTGAAGAGCAGTGAACACACCCAGGCAGTGCAAATCCAAGCTCCAGTGTAGTGCCATTTAGGACAGGTGAGGTGGCTTAAAAAGATAGCTGGGAATTAAACCCCAAATCAGTCACTGCCCATTTCCTCCTGCCTCCCTCTGGTGACAGAGGGACAAAGGCAGGGTTGAGGTAAGAATTTACTGAAAGCAAACCACGATAGGATAAGAAACACACAGCAACAATATTAGCAACAGAAGTACACAAAAAAGGTGGTTTACACATAGAAGGTTCAACTCAGTCTCTTGTGGCTGCCAAAACCAAAACAAGATGGCAGATGATCCTGCTGCTTGGCAGCAACATGCTCAGGTTATTCCCAACACAAAGACAAAATGCCTGATAGAGTTAAAGAAGCATTTGGACAATATTCTCAGCCACATGGTGTGACTCTTGGGGATGGTGCTATGCAGGGCTGGGAGTTTGGTTCAATGATCCTTGTGGGTCCCTTCCAACTCAGCTGATTCTGTGAAGATGGCAGGTGCTCTCTGTCACTGGTGTTCCCTGTCCCCAAGTCTGAGAGAACAAAAACAGTGATGGACAACCCTGCAAAAGCTAGATCGTCCAGATATAACCGTGTTGTTGTGCTGAGTGTTTGACTGTGCTTCCTTGGTGTGTGCCTGCAGCATCCCAAATTCCCACGACTCCCACCAAACAGGCCGAGTCTCTCTTCTGATGGCCAGGTAGGAATAGCTCAGCATGAGGGATTGCTCAGGCTGGGAGGTCCCCACTGAGAGGGCTGAGTGCTTGCTGTGGGTGAGGGATGCTTCTCTCTGCTTTGGCAACACCAGTGGTGCTTCTGGTGGAGGCTTCTCAGCTGCTGTGAAGCTGGAACATCAGGGCATCAATGTGTGGGTTAAGAGGACCTGAGCCACCAGGGAAATGGGAAAGATAGTTAAAGTGGTATTTGGATTGTGTCCCTCCCACTCCTCTTGCAGAGCTGTAAATTGGGAGAAGAATTGAAGTTTGGTGGGTGTTTGTAAATTTCTGTTAGCTCCCCTCATCCCCCTTTCCTGATTTGATGTGTCAGGGCTCAACATTAAGTGCTTGTCCATTTGTGCCTGCACTGTCCTTTCCCTGGGAGATGTGATTGAAATTTTTGAATTGATAAATGCTTTGTTCAAATAGTAGCTGTGTTGGGAATGCCTCTGGAAATGAAGCACTCCACATGTTCCTTCTGGACTCTCCTGGGTATCCAGCCCTTGTCCCACAATGCAGTTTCATATTGATCCCACTCTGCATGTCTGAGCACCTCCTCCCTGCCACCTCTCAGCTCAACTGGCAGTGTCCTTCTGGAATAACTGAATTATACTGAAGTACGAAACATGCTGGGAAATTACATAGTAAGGTTATGGTAAGAACAGAAAATTGTGTTCCTAGTTCCTGATATTACTCTGTAATTAACAAACTTTCACTCTTCAAAACATGTATCAATGATCTTCATGGATTGCTTATGCATTTGCTGGCTATGGCTCAAGGAGAAATAAGTACTAGTTGCTGACCATGGAGACACCACGTTAGAAGCATTTTATTTGGGAGAAACTTCCTGCCAGGCCAAATGCAGGGCAAAACCTGCAAAAAAAAACCTATGCGCAGAGACATGCTTGCCTGAATATATGGGAAAGGGGTGTCCAACTCTGCAGCTCTCTTTGGATGATCCAGACCTTAAAATTGAAAGTTTATCCTAGAAAACTTAATGAGGATTCATAAAACCTGGGTATATATTTAGAAAGCATAGTGAACTTGTCTTCAGCTTGAAACAAGGAGATAACATATAAACCCTAGAATATTTCTGCAGCTTGTACTAGAATGAGAAAGTGAGGGCCAAAATTATACAAAAGAGGAAAAGTGCTTGTATTGCAGATGAGGCTCTTCTTGGCAGGTCTGAGGACTGGTGGTTCTGCTTTCTGTCATGCAGGACTCTCTGTGATGTGCATTTGATTAAAGCTCAGCGAGCGTTTACACGCAGAGTCCTACAAGCATATTTCTGAGGCCGCTGAGCATTGATCAGTGTCAAGTGAAACACAGTGCAGAATCAGGGTAACCAGGAGCCTGAATTCCTGGGGAAGCTTCTAAAGGGGCATGTCCTCAGTGGCACAGTGAAGCACAGGAAGGTGACTGCTTTCGTTGAGAATGGAGAGATGGCAGACGCTAATTCTGACAACAAACACATGGACACATGCAAACAGATTTAGTTTGGTGGGGGAGGGATGGGAAGGAGAGAATAAATTCCATCCCTTCCTTCCTGCCCACCTTATCTTTAATTTAAGGCTGATGGATTGATTACCATTTGTTATGAAAAGTCCATATGTATACAGATCCAACAGTAGGATTAGGTTCCTCCTCCTTTGTTATTTGAAGTCAATTGCAGTTCATTAAATCTCTCTCATCAGTTCTACCACCTGCTCCTCTTCCTTCCCTGACCCAAAGTCACATGCCCATTTACCCTCTTCCCTTTGTTTTCTGTTTGTTTCTCTTTTAATTACATCTCTTAATCTTTTTCCCATCAATTATTTTGAGGAGAGAATTGGTCAGGAAACATCAATGCAAATGAAATTGTGGTTAAGAATAGAAACAAAGATGTTCAAGGGAGCTTTGGTTTTCATTTTCTAAACAGCTCTGGACTTGTGCTTGTGATCCTGACATACCCTTTTCCCAGGGTGTGAAGCAGGGTGTCTGCAGCACAGGAACAGGGTCCATCCTTCTTCACTCACCCCTGCCTATGTTCAGTGAAGGTTTTAGCAGGCTTGCTCAGGGCTTGGTAGAAGTTTTTAGCTTCTTCTGTCATCCTGAAAAATCTCACACTTGGCAATGTTATACTACGGTGGAAATCTCATGACCAGCAACATGTTAAACGTAGATGAAGACCCAGTTCTTTCCTTGGCTTTGTGTGCATGGCTAGGCAGCTGGACAGCAGGACAGAGCTGCTTCCAGGACACCCCCTGCCCCTGCTTGTAACTGAGTGAAATAGCTAGATGGATTTAATCAACAGGGTTTATGATTAATAGGTATTGCAGACTCTTCTCAGGATCCCAGCCAAGGTGAAGGCAGTGGTGGGTTGGCACCATGCTGAGATGGGCTCAACCACCTCACCACAGGTTGCACCACAATGGGTTAGCAGTGTGTACAGGCTCAGGGGGATGGGAGTAGCCAGCAACAGCTGAAAAAAAGGAGTGGTAACACATTAAAAGCATTTGAGCACTTGTCTGACCAGGTGCCTGTACCTCTCTCCAAAGCCAGTGTTTATAAACACATTGTTTTTTCACTCAGGTGAGGAGACAAGTCTTGATCTTGCTGCATGGAGCAGCTTATGGCCTGTGGTATTGGGGGAACTGTGCAAAAACAAAGGCAGGCAGAGGAGAAAGTGCTTTTTCTGCTGTGGGTAGACAAGCCTCAAAACAGTCTTAAACTGAGCTCTGAAGTTTAACCAGCTGTTTGGCAGGCCCAAACTCATCCCTTTAGTTCTTTTCCCCTAGGTCACTAGAAGTCCTCTTTCTCACACCCCTCTCCTTGCTTTGCAACTGTCTGTGTTCCCTATTTTCAACATAAAAATACATGCAGAGAGGTTTGGATGTTGTTTAATCCCTAAATGGAGAAATAATCACAGAAACCAGGTAGCAGCTTTCTAGTCTGATGCCCCTTCTCTGGGGTCAAGACATAAAGAACATGTTCATATTCATAGGTACACATGGGCAAGTAAACCTTGTGTCTCATTAACTGCCTGCTTCCGCTTCTCTTAAGTGCTATTCCTGACTAGTCAAAGGGCTGTAACCCATCTGTGTGCTGGGGTCACTGGATTGTCTTTATCTGTGTTTTTATTGTGCTTTAAAAAGTTTTTTGAAAAGTTCATCCAGCATTGCAGTGCCATCAAAAGGGTTAATGCTACTTGAGGCATTTCAGATGCTGACAGGGCTTAACCTAGGCAGCACAGAGAGGGATCAGGTGACTTAAATGGACAAAAGTCCAGCAATTGAGTTCATTTTGGACAAGCAGTCGTTGGCCTGCATGCTTCAGCTGAATTTTATTCAAACCTCATAAATGTGCACATAGCTGGAAAGCCAGGAAGGAGTCTGTTTTCCAGAGGCCTTGATGTGTGTTGCCTTTCCCCCATGTGTCATTTGAAATCAACTTTTTCCTCCCCTTTCAGTGCTCTTGATTTTGTCCCTGATGGCAACTTGGCAGAGCATGTCAGTCCAAGAGAAGCAGACTTGAAACCCAAACCTGCACTCTATCCAGAAGGGAGGGAAGGAGAGGAGGTGCAGGTCCGACAGCCTTGTTTTCCCACACCAACCAAAATATAGAGATGGGCAAGATGGAAGGGGAGTGGTAGATGTGGTTTTTCTAAACAGATCCTGGAAAAACAGTTGATGGTGGAGGAAGAGAGCCCAACTTTTATAGGATGATGAATTTCAAAAGGAGCATCCCCTTCCTAGGCTTAACTGATGGGCAGGGTAATGCTCCCTTACTGTATAGCTGGCAGGCTGGAACTGCTGCATCAGATCATTTCTAAGAAATTTTTCTTTCAGTTTGCTCAAAAACTGAGTCTCAAAACACATTTGTGATTCCATTAGTGGAATTTAACTTTAGGTTGGACTGGTGATGGGATTTACCTATAGTGTGACCCCTGCTGTGGGAACAGGACCAGTAAAGGTCTTTGTATTCCTGTCCAGACACCAAAGGTCTCCTGCAGTTTGTGTACCAAAAAGGTTTCACCTGTTGTCATGGCTTGCATTTCAGTGACGCTCAAAGTTGCCCATCCAGCAGAGCTCGCAAAAGCCAGGTTGGCTGTCCTTGTCCTGGTTGGGCTGGGCTGGGCTGTGGTCGGGGTTAATCTTTCCCAGGCACAGATTAGGTGGCTAGGTGACTAGCCAATATATTGCATGGTTACACATAGGTGTAACCATGCAATATATTGGCTTTTGTACAAGGCTAATGGTTTTGTAGACTTTAATTAAAGGGGCCTGTTTGTTTTCAGAAACTTGTACTTGGTTACCTTTTTGCCCAAAGATGGGAGAGAGGCTTTTTCGGGGGTCCATGAGGTAGTAAAGTAAGGGTGTGTGCATAAAATGACCAGAGGATCTTGCTGGCTGAGTTCAGAGCCTTCCCACATTCCCTGCTGTGGGAAAACCAGAAAAATACCTTCATTCAGCTGCACAGGTATTGCAAAGTGCCAAGTTTTGTTAAGGGTTGTGTTTTACCTGGAATTCACAGTGGCCCAGATGCACTCTCTTTTTGCTTGTGCTTTGGTTATGGCTGCAGTATTTTATTTATGTCTCTCTTAAATGAATCCAAGCCTTCAAATCCCAAGGTTCACCATCGCCTTTCTCCTCCAGCCTGTTTTGGCTATTCTGGATGAGTAGCAATGTGTTGCACCAGGTGTCAGGATGACAGTGCAGCTGGGACAAGTCTGCCCGTAGGCTGAAGATCTGAATCCAAACTTGAAAAGCTGGTTTTACGACAAAGTAAGGTCTTCAGTTTCCAGTCTACCTTTGGGTCAGATTTGCTTCTTCCTGGAGCCAAGCAAAATGTTCCTGTGAACATGTAAATATGTCAGTGGGGAACAGGACATTACCAGCCTGTAAGATACTGGTGCATCAGCATTTTACGTGTGTATCAGTTTGAAGGAAGCATATGACTGTGACATGTTTTGCAGGTAATATAAAGAAAAAACCATTTGGGCAAACCCCCTCATGCCTGAAATCTACCATATTTTATAGTGAGTCATGAATTCTTGAAAAAAAAAATCTCCCCTTCTAACTCCTAATCAGTCCTAAGAAACCCCACTGAGATATAGGCTGGCAAAAAAGCAATATGTCTTTCAGTCTCTGACAAAACAAAAACTCTTCATGCTTTCCATCCCTGGCCAAGCATAACTGCCACAACAGTGTTCTTGTAGTTTCTTTAAATCCTAGGTGAAGGTTTCAATGCACAAAATAAATGTGAAGGAGTTTTAAGGGTCTTTTTTCCCTCACCATTATTAATTCCATCAAAATCCTAGAAGAGGAATACAGAAAGGGAAAAAATTATTTTTGTAGCAGTAGGAACCCAGCCTTGACTGCTTTGGGTACATATGTAGAGGCACTGAATAGAATGAAGTTATTCATGTGCATAAAGGTTGTCGGATCAGACCCTGTCTTTGTAAAATATTTAATTACATACCATCAGAATCATGTCAGCTATGAAAAAGCAATAAAAATACTAAAGTGTGTCAGTGAGCAGTAGTAGTAACTGTAGTGATATAAATGCATTAAGCTTTTAGGCACAGCTCACATACGCTGAAGACAGCAAGTCATTGCTGGTTAATAATTTGCAAACAATACATCAGCATCACAGTGCATGTTCAAGCAAATTATTATGCCTGATTTGCCAATTAGTACTCAAATTATGCTACGTGACACCTTACTCCATGCTTTGGATGGGGAAGGGAAGCCACAGGCCCATCATCTGCTACTCATCTCTTCAGTCAATGCACAGGCGTTGTCTTCCTTACTACGAGGGTGAAGGCTTTATTGCTTTACTTTGATTGATGGGCGAGAGGCAAAAGGACCCCAATGCTAAAAACATGAGCAAGGCAAGGCACTTCAGTTTGACAGTGAAGTCACACGCGTGACGAAGAAAAAGCACGTTGTCAGTAATGATTCTACCTCAGAACATTTGGTGAGAGGGCACAACCAGAACCACAGACTGGGAAGATGTGAGCTACAGAGTGACGCCAGGTTTTGTGCTGGCAGGCAAAGGTGAAAGCAAGAGTCAAGATGAGAGCAAGCAGGGCATCCTCATCCTACACACTCCGGGGGAGTAATTGCAGCTCTCTGAGGGGTTGCATCAGTGCTTGGTGCACCACTTTCCAGGGTTGCATCAGCTTGTACCTGCTTTGTTTGCGTTGTCGGTAGAGACTGGAGTATTAATAACTCATTCCATGGGGAGGCAACCCACAGTGGAAAGCAGAAACTGAGATGGGAAATACCCAGAACATCTTGGAGCAAATGTAAACCATGGTGAGGGAGCGTGACAGCAAGTACAACTCGGTGCCAATCTGTAGCTGGCTTTGGCTATGTGGGTGGGGTGAAGTGGGTGCGGAGCAGGTTGTAATTTTACTTGAGGTCTGTAAATACAGAGTGGGTAGGAACAGGTAGCTAGAATAGCACTTCCTGCCTCTGAGTCAGCGATGCTGCACAAGGGAGAAGCTGGCAATCAGAGGTCATGATTGAGCTACATTTCCATAGCAGGTTTAATTTGTGCTGCTCTTCTGCATAACTTCTGTATTTTTGCTCTGTGCACTTGGTCAAAAGCAAAATATGATTTTCTATGCATGTGTGCACAAACATGTTGCACTGCAAGTTCCTTATTTGAATCTTTGTTCAGCACACCATGCTGGCCTTCAATTGCTTTCCTGCTCTTTCTTTTTCCATTTTATTATTGCTTCTAGTTCCCTTTTTCTCCCCCTTCAGCTGAGTGACTGTAATCTGTACCAAGTACATGCTGTAAATAACATAGATTATATTTCGTGGACAGCAGGGTGCAGGACTCAAGAGGCATTTCAAGAACCAGCAAAAGTGCCATGGTCGGCTTTGTAGCTTTTAGGTTGGATCATCTCCTCCTTCTTGCCATCCCTTCCCCCATGATTTTCTGATGGCTGCTTCTAAATGGATTTTTATCAGGGGGGAAAAGCAAAGTGGATGACAGCAGATGTGTTCCCTTAACAGGGTCTTTCCCTCAATGGCTCTGCTAATCATTATGTTTTGCTCCATAGGACTTTTTATTCATTTAACAGGTTTATTTCCAGATTACATATTTGTTTTTATACTGTTTCCTCATAAATACAGGCACTGCAGAAAAAGCTGGCCCCACCATATTTCATGCAGTATTTGTTTATAGTAAGTGGGCCTCACTGAACCTGCATATACAATAAATACCCTTTCAGGATTCCTAGGCAGGAATGGAGGAACAGATGGCAAAACAGACCCAGGATTCCTGTTTACAAGGGGATCTTCAAATAACACAGGAGGAATGATAGCCATTAAAAAGCCTGCCTTCCAGTGCCTTAATTTTTGGCCAGAAAAATTGGATACATTAGCTGCTTTTTATAACTGGGTTTTTTGGGGGTTTTAGGCAGTTTTTTTACATTCAATAATAGTCTTTCAAGGGTTTGAAGTAAACCAAGGAGCAGGCACCTCCTTTGTCAAGGTCATCTGTTTGATCCATCTTTTCTGTCACCTTTCTTCATAGCAAGTCAGACTTAAAAGCTAACTAGACAAGACTCAAAACCATGTCTCAGACCCGTGGTCTCTGAGAGGTGCTTGAAATATGAACCATGGTCCAGGGGGAAACTTTGCAAACAGCTGCTAAACCTCACACCCCGGTGTCAGGACTGTACCTCACAGATACCAGAGGACTGGGAGAAATGCTTTGTACTGGAGATCTCTCTCATTCTCTCTTTGGTGAGGGAGAGTAATTTGAATTTTATTTTTGCTTTAAAGGATCAAGAGGGAGAATAAAAGAAGGCTGTTCATGTGTTGTTTTTCTGTGCTGTGAAAATTTTGTATCTGAGTGTAGCCAGGGGAGAAAAAAGTACAAGAAAGCTGCAAGTTAGGGTAAGAGTACAGGACTCTTAATTATCCCAGGGCTTAAAGTCTGCCTAGTTATTTGGCAGTGCCTCTGCTTATACCTGCTAAGACACATAATCTGCCTGCTTGGCTCAGTGCTCCTTCCAGGTGAGTTTTGACCTCCTCTCTTTGCAGAGAAGGTGACTCAGTAGTGGAGGTTTTGCACGGGTGTTTTGAGGGACTGCCAGGACACCCCACAGATCTCCCCATCCAGAGTCCCCTACTTCCCACCAGCTCTTGGTCAGGGAAAGGTAATGGCCAGTGTAGATACAACTGCCTAGCCTGGTTGAACAGCTGTAGGAGATACCAGCCCCGTGCCCCGCTCTCCACTCAAACCCACTGCTTGTGCAGAATCTTCACGCACTTCCTTCCGCTGTGAACAAAGCAAGGAGTGATGCACTGGGAAAGGTGTTTGCAGTCTGCAGTCGGTGTTTTTTTTTTTAAAAAAAACCCTTGAAAATTCGACAGGCCTGAAGTTAGGTCGTTGCTAGATTAGTGCAGTGCATTACCAAATAATTAGGGTGTTTCCAGTAACAAAATATGGTAACCACAAGCCTGCCAGCTGCTTGGACCCCACTGGCTGCCATGCAGGCTTCCATTCTGGTGGTCAGGGTGTCCTAAAAGTCATGGGCAAAATTAAATAGAGGGTGCTGGAAGAGACTGTCATGGCTGGAAGAGGAACCAGCTCCCATGTACACAATAGCACTGGCAAGAGCACTCACGAAAGCCAGCCAAAGTCCAGCAGTGAAGGAAACCTCGGGTTCATATGTCAAATCTGCACTGCCATGGCATGGGCGAGAGGCTTGGGCTGAGCTTGGAGTCAAGTCACACATCACTAAATGTTGGCTGTCATCATTATGTCGTTACATGGAAAATCACAGCTTAAGGACTAGGACCTACTCAAGACCTATTTTGGAGGCTGAGGCAGAGGATGACCATGAGAGCCAGAGTACCCTGTGAGCCGAATGCAGCTCAGCAGCATGGAAACCACCAACAAGGCACTCCCTGAAAGACAGGCAGGCCTTGTGGTGTATTCTCCTGCTGTACACCTTGTCTGTGGGTCCTGTGATCCTCCTCCTCTCAGTAACTGGGGTGCTGCAGACCCACTGATGTCAGGATCCCTCTTCTGATAGGTAGAGGCCTATTTCTTTTTCAGATTGCATCAGCCAAGTGCTTTGCAGCCAGGGGTTTTCCCTCAAAATCTCAAATCCTGTTCCAGCAAAATGTAGCCACCAGCCTCTTTCTTAGCTGCTGCCTCTTTTTCTAAAAAGTTTTGGTTGGAGGGAGGAGGTGGGAGAGGTGAAAGTGAACTCTCCATTAGGCTATTAAATTTCTGGATGCTGACTAGCCTGTTTGTAGGTGTGGTCTTGGATCTTTACCAAAGTGCAGAATTTTTGCTGATTTGGTGCTTGCTGGGACACAATACATGCTGTTTTGGAAGAACAGAGCTCTGTGCAAGGAAAAAAACACGGTAAGAACCTGTGATGCATGACTAGAGCTACCCTAAGGCAATAAGAGCAGTGCTACCAGAGGCAACACTGAAAGTGAGCAGGAGGGCACGGTCTGGGGATGGGGAGTTCACTCACTCTGACAGCCTGTGCCTTGGCAGCATCCTGGGAAACACGGATTCACAGAGCCCCCCGTGTTTCCACTCGCTGTCAGAAGAGCACTTGCTGTTTTGTTTCCAAATGGCTTCAACTAAGGTCCCTTCCTAAGGGCAGAAAATGCTCCAAGGGCAGAGACTGCAGCTTTCCTTAGTCATTGCCTTTATGTTCTGCTGGCAAATGTGCTAATTCTAAAGTGAGAAATAATGGGCCTATCAGGGTAGGAGTGGGAAGAAAACCAAGGAGTAAATTGAGATATATCCTTATGCCTAAACAAATCTGATGCCTCTCCTCCCCCCCTTTCCCCCTTCCCCGCCTCCCAGCAATACTCAAGCTCAATTTGCAGCAAGCCTGCATTCTGTACAGCCAGACAATGCCAAGTTTTATCATTCCCTGCCTCCTGCCTGGAAGGCAGCGGTAGGCTGGTTGAATCCTGCAAGATTGCACAGGATGGCAGCGAGCGCTGAATTCCACTCTGTAGGTCCCTGTCTGGGAAATGCACCTAAATGCATGCAAATATGGTTACATCAGCTGAGCTCTCCCAGCACAAAACTGTGTGATTTGCACTTCCCGAATCATGGGAATTTATTGCAGGGAGGTGACAGCCTGCCCTGAACTGCTGTGGTTTCAGTTCCTATCAGTGGGGTTTATAAAAGTGGTGAGTGAAGTGGGCAAGGTATGAATAGATTCATGAAGGTCTCTATGGAATAAGGAAAGGTTTTTCCAGCCTGCTGTTACCTGATCTAGCCAATTTGACATGGCCCCTCATCATGGCAGATCTGAGCAATGCTCAGCATTTGGAAATAGAAATAGCAATAAACCTCTTCCTTTTCTTCCTGCTCAGTTCACAGGAAAAATATTTTGACTGGTTTGAAGGCTGAGATTTTTAGGGTTTTTTTCCCATATCCGTTTAGATAAGTGAATGAGTGTGTGTGTATGTGTGTATGAGAGAGAGGAACAGAAGTTGCTGAAAGTTGAAGAAATTGGTTTTGCATTTGCTTCATATGAGGCTGAATTCTATTATTAATTTCACAAATTTAACATGAAACTTTTGCACTGGCTTTAATGAAATATGTACATTCAACCTGGAAGTCCAAGGCTGTAACCACTACTTTTAATGAAAACAATTTTTTTTTTTTTTTTTTTTTTTGGTAACAATCTTGCACTGGAAATTCAAGACATGCTGCCCTAGTTGCTAGGCCTGTGCCTCACTGGCCACCAGCTGAAGTGACCATGTGCTCCAGTTGGATTTGATAGATGGGATCTACCTGCAGCAGGCTGCCCTCATGCCAAACCTGTCTGGATGGTCCATGGTTAGTGAAAACATAGACTTGAAGACTTTGCATCACGAGGAGCAGTGTGCACTGGCTGTTGCCATGAAGTCTGGTTATTCTGATGACTTAAAGTGAAGCAAGTTAGTACTAAATTGACTACTGTACCTCTCATTAGATCTATTATCCACCTAGAGGCTATTTTCACTTTGAAGTGGCATTTGCTCCATAATAAGTAATGTCTCAAAATGCTGTTAATTAAAGTTTCATCTGTTTAGAGGATTTTCTTCTTCTTCCTCCCCCTCTCCTCTTTTCTTTTCTTTTCTTTTCAGAAGCTAGTAATTAGTCCAATAATGTGGAGACATTGTTACTGCAGCTCATTAAATTTGGCAATGCTCACTTGGACCTTTGAGTGCTGGTGATGTCAAGTTGACCTGAAATGCAAGGATTCCATCTGTCAGGAATTACTGATGAATTGACAATTAAATATAAATATATCTATATATATATATTTAACTCATTACTTGTGCTGGATTGACAGTACTGCAAGCGCTATCATTTTAAGTTCATCGACAGACTAATAACGCTTCCCCTGGGCTCCCTTCCTCGTATGGAGGGACTGGTGGCAGAGATGAGAGGAAGAGTCAGATCCTGGAGGGATTAAATTTTTGTTCTGTCTGTAGACTACACTGATGAGAGTGTCAGTCTGGGCTGGGGTGAAGCGAATATCTGGGCTAACAGAGACAACTGATGCCATGTGGATAACCAGGCAGCCCTGTGATTATGCTTGTTCTCAGCTGTTATTGCCTCTTGTTGAACTGGTGGCATAGAAATGGATCTCTGTTTCCAAGCAGCATCCAGTCATGGGCAGTGGAATTTCTGTAAATGTGTTCACCATTGTTTAAGACTGTATTCTTTTCCAGCAGAAATTGGAGGGAAGTAGCCATCCCTTATGTTTGCTGGGAAGTGGCATCTGGGACATAGAGGAGGTGAGGAACACAGGTTCTCTCTGTCCGGGATTATGCTACCAGAATAACACTGTCATTCAATGGTGATTACAGGATAACAGAATCATTTATGTTGGAAAAGACCTCTGAGGTCAAGACCAAACTTTGATCACCACTTTGCCAACTAGACCACTAAGTACCAGTTTTTTCTTGAACACCTCCAGGGATGGTGATTCCACCACCTCCCTGGGTAGTCCCTTCCAATGTTTAGCTACCCTTTCCATTAAGAAAGTCCTCCTGATGTCCAGTCTGAACTTCCTCTGGCACAGCATGAGGCCATGTCCTCTTCTCCTGTCACAGGTTGCCTGAGAGAAGAGGCTGACCCCCACCTGGCTACAGCCTCCTTTCACGCCGTTGTAGAGAGTGATAAGGTCCCCCCTAAGCTTCCTTTTCTCCAGGCCAAACAGCCCCAGCTTCCCCAGCCATTCCTCATCAGACCTGTGCTTCTGACCCTTCACCAGCTCCATTTCCATCCTCTGGACACACTCCAGCACCTCAGTGGCTTTCTTGGAGTGGCCCAAAACTGAACATAGGATTTGAGGTGTGGCCTCACCAGCGCCAAGTACAGGGGGACAATCACTGCCCTGGTCCTATTGGCCACACTGTTCCTGATACACACCCTTCGTGTAGGCTGTTGAGATGTGTCATCCCACTGCTGGTTGAGTGAGTTGCTACTGCAGCAGGGAAGAGAGAAACTTTAGTACATGTTGACTCCCACAGGCATCAGGTGAATTTGGGATCTCAGTGTTAGTCCCCCCGCCTGCATCTTCAGCAAGCATCAGGCCTCACTGCTGTGGAACATGAACCCGACTTGTTGGCATATATTGGCCTGAGGGTATCTGATGGCTCAAAATCAAATGGTTCAGCCTTTACCAATAACTTACATTCTAGCATCACTCATAATTTGTTATAGCAAGAGGAGTCTGAGGAAAAAAAAAAAATACAACCCAAAACTGTGAAGGGAGAATAAAACTGAGAGCCCATCTTCAAGGCTGTCCTAGCTGCTCCTGGGAAGACAAAGCCACCAAAGTGTAGGCTCTCTCCAAAGTGTCCTCTGCTGAGATGGTGTTCTCTTGCCCTGTCTTTTGCAGAATCAGTTGTTTTATCTACAAGCCAAGTTTGGTCCTCTGGCCCAAGAGAGAGAGATATTCTCTGGATAGGCCACCCCTTAAATACAGGGCTGCAAGTTTTGCCAAAAGCAGTCTTTAAATGCTGTGTCTTCAGACCCCTGCTGTTTCATCAAAGCCCCACTGAGTATCTGGGCCTAGATCCACCTTTAGAAACAGGAATTACTGGATCCATGCATAGAGAGACACAACACAGCAGATGAAATGGCTAAATATTTAATAATAAAGATTGTTCACACATTTCCAGATTACTGTTACTGGCCAAGGAAAGCTGGATGTTTCACATCAGGTTAGCAGGATATTGCAATATTTTGGCTGCTTATCTGAAGTGGAATGAATGGAACTGCCAAAGCTTTTGAAGTTCACTCATGAGATAATATTTTATTAATTTTCTGAGCTGAGGGCACTTTAGCATCTCCTGTGAGTCTTCTGAATATTAAATGCATGAAGCTCTATAGGCAGGACTCTTTCAACATTCTCTCAATCAGTGTTTAAAAGCGCCCGCTTCCCATAAATTGAGAGCAGTCTCCTTGGTTTTCCGAGAGGTATCTTCGCTCCAATAAATTAGAAAGTATATCAATTTCCTACTTATACCCTTTGAATTCAAAGCAGGGGCTACTTAAGTGCAAGAAGAGATGCAGTCTGTGTTTGCCTTGTTTGTCTGTCTGCTACATAGAAAATACAGTTTAAGTCAGAATGAGCCACTGTGCTTCAACTCCAGCTGCGAAAATAATTTTATTTCATGAAAGCACCCAGTCTTTTAGTAATGCTCTGAGCTTCTCTGGCCTTCAGCTACAGCAGAGCAGAGGAGGGAGGTGTAAGACCTGGCCGCTGCTGCATGTGGCACTGGCAGGAGCAGCCAGCCTGGTCACATCCCAGCTCCAATGCCTGCTAAGCTGAGACTCGGCTCCTTCAGCTCAGACTCCACAGCAAGACATCTCCCCACCTAGCTGCACCGCCCTGGGGAGGGTGACAGGTACCTGTAGGGTGATTTTGATCTTTAGATGCACCCGTTCAGCATTGAAAAATGCTAATTTGTACAGTGGAGATGTTGAGCTCTCATCAGCCGTGGTTTCCTACTCTCAGCCACAGCTGGGTGAAAGCAGGGGAATTCAGGAGAGCACGTGCCAGCCAGAAAAGTGCTTGCTGTGTCAGACCCATAAAATCCTCTCAAGTGTGCTGGGCTAGGCAGAGCTGCCAGCATGGACTTCTGCATCAAAAAGGACAGAGAGTTCCTAGATCTAGTGTCTGGTGCTTTATAAATAGGTTTAGATGACAGGGAAAAGTAAAGAGAGTACCAAAAAAAGAAATAAAATAACAGCCTTTGTCCAAAAATATGCTTGCTACATTGTTTCTTTTCCCAAAAAAAGAAAGAAAGAAAAAAAAAAAGGTTGCTTTTTCTGCATTAAGCTTGTCATAACTGGATGATTATAGTAACACCATGAGAAGAGCCAGCCAGGATGTGACACTTTAGTTTTCAAAATAGCTCTTCCTAAAATAAACTCTTTCCTCACAGACTGCTACTGTGATACTTATGGGAAAATGCGAACAGACCACTCGTTCTCCCATCTTTCCTTGGAGACTGAGGAACTTTCCATCAGTTTATGTGCTCTAAAATCCTGTCCCTCAGATGGGGAGGCCAAAACCACAGGAAAATGGGGGGAGTGTAATTTCATACGTTTCACCAATTTGCTTTAATGGCACTTTGGAAGCCTCCAAGTTTAATTAGATTTACCCTGTGCCCACAGAGGATAAACAGATATATTTGCCATTTCCATCAAGACTGTGCTATTTGCAGAGATTCAGTAACATGGAGCAGGGCTGAGCATACCCTGTTGCAGTAAGGCTACACTGTGGCCTTGAGCACTCACATTGTGACACATCAAACCAGATGTCTTGAGCTGTGGGCATCTGTCCTCTTTGAGTGCCATAGAGGCTGCATTGTCCACATGCACCACCCTGTGCAGCATGTCCTTTCTCCCATGCAGAGCTTTTCCCTCTCTTGGCTCAGTGTGCTGACTCCCAAAATGCACATCAGACAGAATCAGCTGGGCTGGTGAAAACCTCTCCCTGGAAAGGAATCCTAGCCTTTTTGGTCAGCATGGCTGGACCAGGAAGAAGCTACAGCCCCACGGCTTCAGATGTGTGAGGCTCGTGCTGACTTTCTTTGCATTCCATAAGGGGAACATCATCAGTCAAATGACTGATGTGCTGGGCCATGGGCATGTGACACCTCACACAGTGTGGCTGGTATTGCTGAAACGTTTATTTCCTTAATTTAAGTTTTTTGTAAATTTACAGATGGTTCCCCCCATCTTGGCAGTAAAGGGGAAGCAGTGATAGCTGAGTTCCCACACACGCCGCATGGGAGCTTGGCTCGAGAATGGAGAAAGATGTGAGTCCCCATGTGGGGACATTCCAGTTCAGATCAGAAAAACATGCCTTCTGCTCCAGTACTGTGAGCTCTCAGAATGAAACCAACAAAGAAGAGGATCGGGTCAGATTCTACCAATGCTTACTTATTCCTCAACTAATGAAGTTTAGTGACTTATGTAAATTATTATCCCAGCTACTCCCCTCAAGGTATCGTGTTGAGGGAGCACAAGGCTCATTTTCCAATTCTCCCTTGGTGTCTTGGTAGGTGATTTCTTGCTCCACTACCCATTGCATCCTTGTAAAATTAAATGTATCACCTCTGCTGGTTTGTCACGTTTCCCTTCTCCTAACAGGTATTGGACAGGTTCATTGCTAGCTACACACTCACTAATCTGAGTAAGTGAGCATGTTGTAAGAATGGAGCTTCTTGAAAGGAGACATAAAACAAAGCTGCTAACAGAAAGACTAAAATAATACAGAGATTTTAACTTGGGTTAGACTGGATTTCTCCTCACTGAAGCAAGTAGAAGCTTTCTTTTTTAATAGAGAAATAAATCTGATGATCTCTGTGCTGAGGAAGTTCAGCTTTCAACGCACTTCCTCCAGACTGACTCATCATGAAATACATTGTGAAATCCATGGGATTGGACTGCACTTGTGCCATGCAGCAAAGCATCCCAAACAGGACACTTGCAATTTAGGGTAAATTGATAAGCTTCCATATCTGATTAGATTGTATGGCTTTACAGTCTCATGATTGCTCTGTCTTGTCAGGGCAGGAGAGAAGATTCCTCTGCTCTCTTCCACATCCCAGGAAAATAGGCCTCATTTTCCCAGAGATTTAGTACAGTCAAAATGTCCTGAATATACATGTATTACAGAAGGAAATGTTCATCTACACACATATTTTGCTCGCTCCTTTTCCCTTCTTGACTCTCTATGGAGCAGCCATGGTTGCAGCATTCAACTTGGCGATTGGAAATGAGGCTCCATTGGCCATTTGCTCCCCTGCTTCCTATCTGGATATGCCAAAGTCCTCTGGATCCTTGTCTTCTCACAGGATGATGGCACACCTCTCTGCTGTTCTGCATGACAAAGATGGCCTAGAAGTAAAATTCAGGTTGATCCCAGGCTAAGGGAAGTCAGGCATGCCATGGAATCTGTGGCAGGGAGCTAGTTAACATCCTCTCCCTCTTTGGGGAGAGGTTGCAGCTGCCTATCCAGCCTGCCAAACTGAAAGGGGATCCAGCCCTTGGGGAAATGTGTCTGGAGTTATTTAATCCCAAAAGGATTATAAAGAGAGTATGCTGTAGGGAATCTCTCAAGCCCTATTCCTGTTAAAGTAAAATAAAACCAAACCCCAAAACCAACAATCCTTTTCCTGTTGATGGCTTACAGCAAAAGATACCTCTGAACTTTCACTGAAAAATGTGCCCAGTCGAGACAGTCAGTGCTGCTCCTCTGAAAAACTTCTTCTGCTTTGGCTTCCATGGTGCTATCATTTCCTGCCTCTCCTCCTACCTCTTTAATCTCCTTCAGCACGTCCTTTGGAGGACCTTCTTATCTTCCTCCAACTTATGTATGGGTTTCATCGGGCTGAGTCTTTTATCCTCACTTCTTCCTCTATTGTATCTTATCCCTGGTTAATCTCAGCTGTGCTCCCTACTTAGTCTGTTCATCTGTTCTCATTTGACTTGTGTTTAGACTGCAAACTCCTTGAGATAGGGCCTGTCTTTTTATTTTATACTTTTACAGTACCTCCAGGAACACGAAATTGCAGGCTGGACTAAGTCATCAAAGAGAATTAAAACACTAAAAGAAAGTTAGTCTAAAAGGTTGAGTGGAAATATCTTCCTCATTTTCGGCAGCAATCCAAGGCAGTGCAGCTTTCATTTGTATAAACACATAAGCATTGTTCTCCTATGCAGCACAGCAGGATTGAGTAAACGACTGGTTTACCCTCTAGTAAGTCACCCACTGCCTTCCCAACAGCAGGCATCAATTTGCTGGTGAACAGGAAGAAGAGGCCCTGTTCCTTTTGTGAGCAGCACCAAGAGGATTTGGTTTCCCTGGCTGCATGGGAGATCAGTGTGGTTAAGATGGTGTCCAACTGCTACCATGCCCACCATAGTTAGCTGGCATCATACAAGAGATGTTTTTTAAGGAGCCATGGTAGCAGGGGGTTTTGTCTATTTTTTTTTTTCTGCTTTCTTCTTTGAAGGCTCCTTAGAAAAGCTAAATGTTCTGCAAAAGAAGAACAATCTGGGTGTCTTAAATAGCACACATTTTATACACCAGTGGGCTCTTTTCAGCACTTTTTTCTTGAGTCCATTGAGACCTTCAGTGAAGTTTCTTGTTCATGAAAAGGTATCTTTCTATTCCTGCCTGCTTTACATGGTCTCATTTAGAAGACAAAATGCTGTTTTGATTTTTTTATTTTTTAGGCAATTCCCCAATTTTCTGCAACCTTTTTGTTAAAGAACTGTAGAAGCTAATAAATGCCTCATTAGTTTGAAACAGGCATGTCCATGTAACCACTCATCTCTGATGGCCACAGTTAACCTCTAGTCAGCTAGAGATTTTGCTCGCTTTGGTGTTTGGCTCTTTGATTCTTGTTGTGCTTCCCAATGATGCAGGAAAGCACTCTTCTTGGAGCCCAGCCATGCCATACAGGTGTCTTCCTCCCCCCTGACTTGCCAGTAGCCCACAGAACCAACGTGGTACGCATCGGTCTGAGCTCTCCACATTTTAAGTACAGCTGACCCTGGATGATGACCCCACTTTACCATTTCCTCATCTACATCCCAGACCTTCAAAGTAAGTAGCTTTTTTTTGGGATCTTTGCCACTGATGAGGGAATTTAACCCTCTAGGCATCTCTGAAGCTTTTACCATGACATATATAAGGAAGTAGTAGATGATTTATTAACATGAACTAAACCATTAATTCACTCATTCAGCATGATTACCTATTTCTAATAGTAGTTGTGAATTACCCAATCACCTTATATTTTCATGAAGAAAGACAAATGATAAATGGATCAATAGAAGAAAAGTACTTTTGGGGTAAATGACACATACTGTATTTGTGCAGGAAACACCTAGAGAGAGGCAACAAGCTGAATGGGGAACACTGGACCAGAATCTGGTATGGTATGGAGTTGTGACTCTACTCCTTGCACACGCTTAGCAAATTTGCCTTGATGCCTCTTAATGCTGCACTTCAGGGCCACTGCTGTTACTTACCTGTGGCAGTAAATTAGTTTCCATACTAATAATAACAGTAGCAGCCGGTCATTAAAATTCTGAAATGCTCGTATGGATAATTTTTATAAGGTTTGTGTTCACTAGGACTGGAAGCATGCCATCTATTCATTGAAGTGCAACATTGGAATTTGGGCAAGGCTCTTTTCTCTTTCTTTGTCTTTCTGAATCTCAGTTTCTCCTTTCATAAAAAATGAGAATGATTTTGCAGGAAAATAAGAGTTAGACAACTAGCGAGAGTAGGGGCTGATTTGGATACAACAGATCTTTGTAGGGGAATATATGGAGACTTATGTATGGACTAGTGAGAATTAGGATATGGAGCTCCACCTTGCCCTTTACTTCCTATTTTATTCTGTGCAAATTTTTCCACACTCTGTTAAATGAAGCTATGACTAGTGGCTTTATTTTTACTAGCCTGAGCCATGTTGCTTTTGCAAAAGTATAGACACCTGCCTATGAAATGTCATGAAGAACTCTGACAGTTCATGGTACTGTGACACAAAGGACTCTGAAGCGCAGATAGTTTTTTCATTGGTCCTCCCAGTCAAAGGGAAAGGGTTTGAAAGGGTCAATTGAATCTGGTGAATCAACAAATGCTTATAGGAATGGTACCAGGGGTTTGCCTCTTAGACCAGGGGACTACTGGGGGCTGATGGGGTCCATCTGTCGGGGAAGGGGAGGGGCAACTTTGGCCACAGGCTTGCCAAGATGGTGAGGAGGGTTCTTGGGGCAGTTCTTCTTGGGGCAGTTCTTCTCTCAATGCATCCCATCTCTACTAGTTTGATGCCGGTGCCAGCAACAGATGCACAGAGCCTGGAGAGGGATCACAGGTCAGCAGAAGAGCACCTGAAAATCAGCACAAAGGAATTCCAGAGAAATTGTCCAAGCAGCCAGAGACTGGGTTAGGAAAGCTAAAGTCTGGTAGAATTAGATCTGGCCAGGGACTCTTTATTAAACTTTGCATGTGTTGCAATCCCTTCTCAAGATACCCACCTTTATACCTTTGGTATTTAAATTTGAAAGATGACATTAGACATCTCACATCTTCAGCAGCAGATCGAACTCTGAGCCTGGCATATCTTCCTCTGTTGGGAAGTAACAATAACATTAACAATTGTTAGCATAGATGGCAGTCTATTTGACTAGTTTGTTCTGAGATAACTGAAAGAAGCCTCTATGAGAGCTCAATTTAAACTGATATATGTCCCATTTAAAACCAGCTAGCAGATATTTGTGGTAAAATTTAAGTGTTAATTTAAACTGATTTTGGTAAAATCTGAGCTTCACTAATATACACCACCTAAGCTTTCAATTTTCCTCTCTTGGGGAAGAGTGATTTAAAGCTGATCTTGCTTAACTGAGGAAACAGAACTAATACAATAAGCTTCTTAAGATTTCTGTAAATCAGAAGCATTCATTGGGACATCTCAAAAATTAAAACTATTTCAGTGCACTGTCCATCATTACCGTTATCATAATTGCATTTGTGTTTTAATGGGATGCATTTTGAAATGTTGTGGCTGTGCAGTGTCAGGAGAAAGCACCCCTCTTTCTGTGAGATACCCCTCTAATCTGCTCACAGCCCCACATGCTGCAGCCCAGAGCCCAGTGTTCCTGACTGCCAAAAGCCCTTTTGCTGGGAATGAAACCATGCTGTAAATCACACTCACATGTTAGCAGGGAGTGTATTTTCACCCCAATGATTACAGTTGTGCCTTTAGTTGAGGAGGTTGTTTTGGGGCAGTAAATTGTGCCGTGTGTTATCTCTGCCGCCCTCCCTCTCCGGCTCTCTTTTTCTTGCTGGGTAGGAAATGGCTGTTCTGAACAGCAGAGCCCTGACAGATTCCCAGGCTTTGCAATCATCTTTTGTTTCCATTTTTGTGAGAGAAGTATCTGAAAGGGGGTTTGAGAGGAGCTGGCTCTTTGTATTGGAAGTACATAAATTACAGTGTCCCAGGTTCTCATCAGAGCTCTGCATCTCACAGATGAAGCTCAAGCAGTGGCCTTTAAACAGTACATTAAGTTAGACAATGTGAGAACTACCAGCCTCCTGACCTGGCAGTGCATAAATCTCTCCACTGCTCCCATCCCTTTTGCATTTGTCATCTCCTCCAGCACCATGCCCAGCCTGATGTGAGCAGGGGTATAAACACCTCCTGGTACTGCACTTGGCATCTCACACAGGGCACTTTACCCTGGATGGCCCCCATGGCCATGGGGTGCTGGAAATAGATGGATTTTAAAGTCCCTTCCAATCCAAACCTTTCAGTGATCCTATGAAAGCCTTTGTGGAGGCTGGCCTTCACATCTGAAATGTCACGCTGGGTGCTGGTGCGAAGTTATTCTCACATAAATGGCCTTTCTTTATGTGAGAGGTAGGTTTTACCAATAGAGTGAGCTGGGCCCATGGTCAGTACAGAATAAACAGATGGGCTGGTATATGGTTAATCAATTACTATAGAGGACAGGAGGTCAGTGGGCTTCTCTCAATTTCTGTAACACCTGTGTGCATATAAGGATTTATAATATCTAATATTCATCTCTGTAGCAAGCCTGTAGTATCTGTTGGTCATTTATTAATTCTTTATAAACATTCCTTTAAGGCAAGTTGTTAATTTGTATATGAGGGTTAGAATTACACAAAAGATTTTTTTTTTTCTCTATAAGGGAATGAAAAAACAACTAATTCTGGATTTCAGTTATAAATAAAACACATCAGAATGAAAAGTTTGAAAATGTGGTCCAGACATTCATTACAGACCTTGTCAAACTGGACCATTCTGGTGTCCCATTTAACTAAAATATCACCGAAATTCTCATTTTTCATGCTCTGTGACAAAGCATAATCTCTCATAAAGCAGATATCCAAACCAAAAAATATGTTTTGATGTTACTGGAAAACAAGGTTTTCATTGATCCAAACTGAGCTTTGCGGATTTTCAAATTTTCATTTTGCAGAAGATTAAAAAAAAGATCTTAGTTTTTCTTTCTTGTTTTGCTTAGGAGCACAATTAAGTGGAAAAAAATTGAATTCCCTTAGCAGCTAGCATGTCTAGTGTTTCTGTATGCTTCTCTGAAAAGTAAATGGGATTACTTTGTTTAAAAACTGCTTTTAGCAACCTCTGTTAAAGCCCTAAAATGCACAGGAGGGCATGATCCTTCTTCCTTTGAAGTCCCTGGCACAGTATCCATTGACTTCACAGGGAGTGGGATTGACTGAATAATTGTGTTGCAGCATGAATGTCTACCCTGACACTGCACAAAGTCACTCTGAAAGCCACTTGATGTCATTCTAATCCCGTCCCCTCTCAGTGGTGTTCTGGAGAATAGGGTTGGGGTTTTTTTCCCCCCTCTCCGTATTTATTATTTGCAGAAGGAACTAGTTAACAAATAGAAAGGACAAAGCTGAACGAGCATGTCATTAATTTCCAAAGTAACTTGTTCTGCTGCTGAGGTGATCAACTGCTCCGTGCAGCAAGTGCTAACAAGGGGTTTTTAGCCAGTGGGGCTTTAATGTGCTAAGGAGAACGCTGTAGCTATCACCCGGGCTTGTGCCGGAGCCGTGGAATGCCAGCCCTGTGAGGGTGGCAGATGCCTCCTGCTCACAGAATTTTGATCCTAAACATCCTCCCCAGAAATCAGAAGCACAAACACCTGCCAGGGCTGGGGTCAGGGAAGAAGGGGCTGCGATAATGCGTAACAAACACCGGGATCCCCAACATGGAATTCCAAACCCGACAGCTTTGTCCCGGCCGGACGAACCACCGAGGTGCGGATGGTGCCGTGGCACGGCTGTGTTTGTGTGCTGAAGTCCTGTGCTGCTGCTGCTGAGAGCATTGCTGGCTGTGACCAAGGCAGATGGCCAGGATAGATGAGGCCCTTGGGGATTGTCCCCTGGGAATAATTACAGTTTAACTGCCAGAGCCTTTTGTGCTCGTGGTGCCCTCAGGAAGGCTTGGGAAACAAGCTGCCTGGAATATGAGGGGTAATGTGCTCCTCCTCAGCTTGGCAAGCAGAGAAGAGGGATGAAATCCCACTTCTTCTCCACCAACCATCCCAAGGGAGGGCAGTGCTGACACAAGCATTCTGCCCTTCACTGGACCACTCAAACGTACCAGGTAACAAGGTTCAGAAAGACAACACTGCTGCAGTAGGAAACACGGGAATCGTTTCACACCGACCCCACAAAATGGGTCCTTTCTTTGTACCTCGGCCAGGAGCAGAAAAGCCCTGCACAAGCCCTTTTAACACACGCGTGCTGGCAAACCTGCTGCAGGCTGGGAGAGGATGGTAAAACGGGGAGAAGCTGCCCATGTCAGATATCATGGATGTCACAGAGACAGAAGGACTGGCGACTGATTTAAGGTCAAATTGCAGCATAACCTGTAAGGAACACAAAGGAAAAAGTGTATTTAAAGCATTCCTGATTTCCCACATCAAGATATGTCCTGCTTCTGCAGCCCATAGAAACAGCTCAGAAATGCAGGTCTCTGCCTAAGGTGGGCAGCCAACAGCCCCTCTGCCTCTGCCACGGGCACAGGGCAACTCCCATGTAAGGACTGTGCTGGACAGCCCACAGTTCATCCATGTATGAACAGTGCTGCTGTATCTCAAAGCTTGCTCTTTCCAAGCTCTTCACAGCTTCTGTCTTCTCCAGCAAGTATCATGGAATGGTGAGGGAGACTTTTGCTGAACTTCTGGTTGTTTTTCCACCAGACTCTAAGTCTCCCTACCTTTTTAAACTCCTCTGTCACCAAGTAAACTATTTCCTTCTGTCTTATATGCCTAAAACCAAAAAATGTCAAACCAACAAAAAACAGGCTAGTTGCAATGGAACAAAGTCAAGTCACTCTGGCAGTGTTTTAATGTCCAGCTATTTCACAAAACAGAAGATGTCCAGGCAAGCCCCGGGCTTTAATTTCTTTGATGGTTAATTTGATTTGGTTAGGGCAGGCTTATCAGATGCTCAAAATGGCCTGTTTGACCATCTAAAGAGTAAAGTTACAAGAGGGCAGATATGAAAAGAAATACTGAGCCTGTAGTTTGTTGATGTATATTAAGCAGGACCTTCTTTTGCTCTAAAACACAACAGAAGGTTGTAGCACATCACATTTCACTTTAAGCTGGCTGAGAGTCAGCTTTGAAAACCCCAAACCCCTGATATACTCCTGTTAATCATTGATACAGTCTTTGATCTCTTCTCAGTTCTGTGTAGCCAATTGACTCATCCCCACGTTTTTGTACCAGCTTTCCATTTGTGCCTTTTTTTCTCAATATAGCTGTTCTCCATCACAGTTTGTGCAAGCAAAAAAGCTATAATAGCAAGGGTATTTTTGTAGTATTTCTGATCAAATGGTATACGCATCTTTGTGCAAAATTTCTAGTACCATTCCACAGGACAAAAAGGTTTTGGGATAATATCTGAGCAGCCCAAAGTCCCCTTCTCTGCAGTTATTTCCACTCCTCTGTGACTTCAGATAACATTTGCAGGAGAAGCCTCTTACAGCTACTCAATATGGAATTCCTCAAACACATCCTGCTGAAGGCTGGCAGAAAAGCACCATGGCTTCAGGGCTGAAAGGAGTGTGAGGGAACATGCTTCAGGCACAAATTCCTCCCTCTTTCACCACAAAGCTTTCAGCCAAGAAACCCTGCTTGGATTGCTCTGTGGGCCCTCAGTTCATTGTGCAGTAAGCTGAGGCTCCAGGAATAGGCATCTCTAAGAGGGATGCCTGAAGATGAGGTGACTCTGCCACCCTGCCAGATTTGGGGGGGGGCTGGAAGAGTTTGCTGCTATTCTCTTTCTTTGAGGGCAGTGGCAAGGGCATCAGCTCCTATGAAACCCAGCTGGTGAAAACATGCAAAAATGCATAATATCTTGGTTTTACTGGTGATTTTGGTGATGGTCTCAAGTATCCACCCTAGGTCAAATTTTTCTGATTTTTTCATAAAACTCAGAAATAGTTTTTGAGTTGTGCTGAATGGGTGCTACCTGGCTGGTCACCATGCCATCATGCTAACCATTTTTTCATTACACTGGCATTGCAGACTGTCCCCACATACTCTGCTGGTCTCTCAGCTGTGGTACTCCAGATAAATTATCTCATCCCTTTCCACTCACTTGACTGTGTACATGCATGAACAATCCTTTGGCCCTGTACTCTTCTCTCAAACAGGTTTTCCACAAGTTTTTCTGTTTGATGAAACACTTTCAAGTGCAAGGAATGGCAAACTAATATAAAAGAAGTTTTAAAAGTTTGAAGCAAATAGCTGGGCAAAAACACTGTCTCCTAAGCCATGTTTCTTGCTCACTTCTGGTACCATGGCACAAAGATGGATAATGAATGAAGTTGGTCTGTTTCGCTTCTTCCGCTCCTCAGGAATTAGCTGTTTTGATGTTCCATGTATAAGCAAGATGGAATACAAATTAGTGGTTCAGGTTCATGTCCATTTATGTGGAGGGCAGTCAAAACACTAAATAAACCTCAGCATGGAAAAACCATCATGGAGACTGAGCTATTAGTGCCTTTAGATACCCTAAATTCGGCTCAAATTCTCTCTGGCTGCAGTTAAAGTGAGAAAGAGCTGTTAGAGGCACTCTTACATTCCCTGATAAATCAACTGTTTACCAGACACAGGAACCAGTCTTCCTCTTGTCCCCTCTAGATTAAATTGCCTGATAGCGCAGAAGACAGAGTTAACTCTCTGTGGTACGACCATGACAGAAAGCTCTTGACAAAATTAAATTACTCAATTCACTGCAGAGAAAACTGCTTGATCATTTCATGTGTATGGGAGGAACAAATCTCAAATTGTGTGTTTGGCAACGTATGAGGGCTATATACATTTATAGTAGAGTTGATGTTGTTATTTTCATTAAATGAGGTCTCTTCTTTTCTCTGTTTTCGATGTTGTTCTCCAGGGAGATTAATTTGTATGAAAGTAGAGCGCTAATTGCACAAAACAAGCTGGGGTACTGCAGGAGCATAATTAAATTAAAAAAAAAAAAAAAAAGTAGTGTTAATACAATTGTGGTGCTAATTAAATAAAATTGGTGACAAGTGTCTAAGGCAGACCAAGTGTAAGGAGAAAAACTGACAAAATGATCAATTTAAAAATTCTCGCAGATATTATAGTTCACTGGTAACTGAGCTGAATTAAAAGTAATTGTACACAAAGTGCCACGCGAGCGCCTGATCTTGCTCTCAGCAAAGTGGGACTTTTGCCAATCCAGACTCTAATGTTCCATAAATTGCTGATAGGAAAGTGATAGGCTTATTTTATTTCTCCATGTGTTTACGAGGGGGCTAATTCAGGGCCAGTCAAACCAACTTGGGCAACAGCTCCCTCAACGTTTGCAGTTGTGCCTGCAGTAAATTGAGCATTCCCTGCTTCCATAGGAATTGCTGGTGGTCATGTGCCAAGGGGACCTGGAGAAAGCATGGTGAAGGGCTGTGCCAGTGGCACACTATGGCTTTGACCTCATCAGCTGCCAGCTTTCTAGACCTTCACAGACCAAGGGCACATCATTAGACTCCCTCCTCCGCCCTCCAAGGAGCAGGGGGGCCCTTAATCAGCATCTTGACTCAAGCCCCTTCGTCTTCAGCATTTATTAGTGGCTCAGAGAAATTGCACGATGCCTACTGCAGCCCCAGCTTCCTCTCCTAGCTTGGCTGTCCCCAGCATTTTCCTGTGCAGTGCCCTCTGATCTGGTTCCCACTTTCTCCAGAAGGTGCCACTCCACTACCCAGCTGCCCTAGGGACAGTTTGCCATCTGCACCTGCCACCCTGGAACCCTGGTTTCCAGCCTCATTGCCCATGGGGAGCCCTGGCAAGAGCCCTGATGGCCTTCCACCTTCCTGAGGCACTGGAAAACTACTTCTCATGCACTCTGATTTTCCTCAGTATTTGTGTTGATGGAGGAAACCTCCCACTCCTCCTTCCACCCACAAACCAACAACTCCAAGCCATTTCTAGCCTGTGTGGTCCTGAAACAAATAAAAAAGTCCTTTCAGGTGCAAAACAAAGCAGCCTTGTCTGCCTGAGTCAGCAGCCTAAAACAATAGCTGTGAGCACTCACCTCGAAGCAATTTCTACCCTCTTTGGGGTCACGTTATAATACAGTAGAGCCCCAACTGTGGTTTTAAAAATGCATTGGCTTGCTTTGGGAACTGACTCGAACAACTTCACTGAGCTTGGAGGAAATTAGTTGTGATCCTTTATACAATGAGAATTTTGCCTTTGACTTTGCTGGGAGCAAGATCAGGACCTCAATGCCTACAGAAGAATTGCCACCTCTTGCTGGAGCAGAGGGAGCTTGGGAGATAAGTGATTTCTCCGTGTAGGTGTCTCAGCTGAGAAAAAAGTAGAAAGGAAAAAAGTTCCCTTTTGGGTCATATTTTATGGCTGGGGTTGCTGGTCACTGCCCTGTGATATTGCTGGCCAGAATGAAAAGCTGAACACGCAAATTGCTGCCCTGATTTTTATTGTTCTTACATTTTATTGATGATAAGGCTCAGGGAGAGCTCTCAGTTTGGGACATGATCCCTCTGCCCTTTCTTGATGGGGTTTGCTTTGAGCAGGGTCTGTGAGGCTCTACCATCCACTGCAGCTTCTTATTTTGCTGCTGACTAATCCTAGCCCTGCTAGCTGTTCTCCACATGAGTACTGCTGGGCTGCAGGAGGGGTGTCATTAATTGTAAACATGTTTTTAATCCCAATTTTGGTTTCAGAATAAACAAGAATAAAATTGCTGCTGAGTTTCAGCCTGATGCTTTTTATTCACTTTCCTGAGTCTGAGCTCCTCATCCTTCCTATCTTCATTAGTGTGACTCTTGTCTCTGTGCACTCTGCATAATAGCCAGCCCATTTCCTCACCTTCATCTCAAAAGCAGAGCTCGATGCTGTGTGTTAATTACTCCTGGGTTCTGCTCAGCTCAGTCCTCAGCATTTGCAAAGGCAATGCATGACTGAAGGAAAAAAAACCGAAAAAACTCAGAAAAATCGAATTGGCACAAAATTGTCATCTGTGGGAGTCGGTGTTCAGGGTAGCAGGCCTGGGATGCCTTGGGAGGATACTTTTGTTTAAGTTAGAGTGAGTAACTGTGTCGCTTTCCCGAGGCTACCTGCTCCCGCATGTTAATAGCTACCTGCCAGTCACCCAGGGCTCACTCCCACAGCCCAGAAAGTTCCATGTTCCCCATTCCCCCATTGGCTCCTGTGTTACAGTCACTCCCCTCCTGTTACACCATTGGTTAAAGATATGTCACCCCCCCCCCAACTCCTCCTTCTATCCCTATCCCCATTGGTTTATTGTACCCTGTCCCCGCCTACCTTTCTCCCTGTTATATACTCTGTATTCACCGCCTGTCCAGGCTTCTGCTGCTGGCTTCTACTTGTGGCTGTTGCTTGTGCTCCATCCCTGGTACCCTTCTTCTGCGGTTTGTCTCCTTCTTCTGCTTCTCCTGCCTCCCTCCCAGCCTGCCTTCATCCTACCCTAGTGGAACCTCATCTTAACACTCAAATAAAACCCAGTTGGATCTCCATCTCCTGTTTGTTCCTGGTGTGGAAGATTGCTTCATCCGGGCACCATCGACTGGTTGGCTAGGGGTTGGTTCGTGGGACCTGGGACAGTAATGTCGCCAACCCCGCAGGTCACTTACGGGACACGGTCCGGGGCAGCCCGCAGTCATCTTCCTAAGAATGCTTGTCTCAATGGTTTTATCATCCACAAGGGCGTGTTCCTCCTTCATCGGAACAGTGTTGGCTTTGTCTGGCTTAGTTTTACAGTAAGATTAAGGCCTTTTCTTTGCTGTTTTCTTCCCTTAGGGTATGTTGTGCCCATTAATTGCCCCAAGGTAGAACATATCACTGCGACTGGACTGAGGGTTAATAACTAGCCTCAACTCAGTGTCGGGGACAGATGCTCTCTAAACATTACTTTGAGGCTTGCCCCTGTAGCAGGGGAACACAGAGCATATACCCAGGCTCAGCTTCTCCACATCACACGTAGACAGATGCAGCCCAGAAACAGCCTCTGTAGCTGGAGTGATCTGTCTTAAGTCAGAAGCAATATCCACAGACATTCTTTTCCACCATTTCTGTGCACAGCAACTATAAACACATGGGATGCAGGCTGTGCTTTTAG
This sequence comes from Vidua macroura, assembly GCF_024509145.1. Classification (NCBI taxonomy): domain Eukaryota; kingdom Metazoa; phylum Chordata; class Aves; order Passeriformes; family Viduidae; genus Vidua; species Vidua macroura. The sequence goes on along the minus strand of NC_071571.1, from coordinate 64,637,740 downwards.
GCTAAGGGTGCAAATTTACTAGAGGGGGAAGCTTTGCACCCTGGCCCTGGTCTGCACCTGATGCCCAGAGTGACCCTTGCCCATGTCATGTGTGGTAAAAATTCAACTTCCCTGTACCTGCCCAAATTTTGGGCTTGAAAAGGAGGAATTCTGGTAGTGCTGGTGCTGCAAGAGGTGTTTTGCAGCAGGGAGGTGTCCTGAGGTGATTGATGGGTGCTGGTGGAAGAGGTGGGTGACCAGGGCTAGGGGCTGAGGATGCCTTGCCAGAAGATGGGGGATGCCAGGTGAGGATATGTTGGTCCTGCAATGATTCTACTGATTTCTAAGGCAAGCTCTGGGTTCAGGCAGTGACCTGGGTCCTATGGACTACTTCTGTAGAGAGAAAACTCCCAGCCATCTTGCTCAGATCCTTGGCCACTACATTTCTGAGAACTCAAGGCAAGAACAAGTGTAAGTGAAGTCAATGTGCACAGGAGGAACTTTGTGAATTCACACTAACAGCTAAGGATGCCTTATAACCTTTCTGACGCTGTGAGTTATTGGATAAACAGGAAAAAAAGTAAGTGATGACACATCATAATATTGACTTTTATTCCCCGTATTTCTACAGCTGCAGTTCTGTGTACTCACGACTGAAAGAGCAATGCAGCGTAGTGTATTTATGTACTACATTTCTAAACAAAACAATATTTATGTACAGTATGTGAATACAGGTACTAAATATATGCATGGTCTGATATAGACAGACTAGATACATGTGCTTCATTATAATATATATATATATATAAGATTATAATATATTTATGTGGGGAAAAGTACTGAAAGTATAGCTAACTGAAAGAAAACTGCAGGATGACTAAAATTCTAGGTAAAGATGAATAGCTTCTAGTAGAGCAAAATGTCTGTTATAGATGTGATATTTATGTTCATATTTTGACTGCTGAAGTCAAACAGTAGCAAGCACTGAGTGTTTTTTACATCCATGTGCCCTTGTTTATAAAAATAAAAATTAAATTTTATTAATTCAAAACTTTACTCTCTGAAATGAAATCCTAGCCACTTCCTTAGTGCACTGACTTGATCAAGACTCAGAGGCATATTGCCATTTTGGGATTAACATGAAAGTTTCTGTCTGGTAGGTGAGGAAAGAAGGGGAGGCAAAAACTTCAGAAAATCTTCCGAAACTAACCTCCCAATTCTCTATTTTCAGTTTCTTTTCCAAAGGTGAAGGCTTGCCCCAGAGCGGGAAGACCAGATAGACATCTGAGTAGGAGACACTGCAAAAGATAAGGTGATGTAAGTCTGAAGCTTACTTTACATGAATCTCTAGTGAAAAAAACATATTAACTCTCATTGTTACCAGAGCAAGACTTCTTTGAGTAGTCTTCCAGGTTTGCTAGGGAAGGAGCTGTACAAAAATATGGCCAGCATAATTATTAAAAAGCACTAGCAAGAATTTGCTGCTCAAAGCCCCTCAGTTACAGTATTTTGACATAGCAGCTCTAATTTAATTTTTTTAAATATAAATGTCTTTTATTTTCTAAATAGACAGTTTTCTAAACAGGGAGATAAATCAAGCTGCCAGCAGTTCAGCAGATGTTAGCTAGTAATTTTCTGGGGATCCTTTACCATTTAAACAAATACTTCCCTGAGACTGATCACCGATGCATTGCTTTCGTCACTCCAGTGACTCTTAGGTGGAGGGTAGGGTGGTTGCAGCTTTTCCATCAATATGCCTTAGGCCTGGTCAAGGCAGATCATCTAGACAGACAAAAAGAGAAAATTTATGGTGTCCTTTCCAATTTAATCCTTGGTGTCTCTGCTAAGATGGCCTGGGTTGCCAGTGGTATTTTTAATAGTGCAAACAGCTGCTACCTGAAGAGCCTAACAACCAACTCGTGGTCATAAAATAAGTGCTGTGTGGTGATTATGCTTGATAAGGTCCAGAACAATAGCAGAACAATAACCTCACCAGTGAAAGGCTCTCCAGGCTATTTCCATCATCCATACATACCTCTTTTCTGACTTAACTTGTGCTGTCTTAGCTCCTGCTCCCCCACCAGGGAGGATATGGGATTTTTCAGCACAAGTTGACTGATAAATGAAATTCTCTACCTCTGTGTTTTTTCCCTCAGGGTCAGGAGGGGAAGCAGGAGCCTTTGCTGATGATGCTGAGACCGTGCAACCTGCAACTGCTTTTGTCCATGGCATAGGAATGCACATCTGTACAAAACACTGCCGGGTCTCCTTGGTCAGGGCTGCAGGGAGTGTGTGACCCGGGAGGGTCCTCATTGTCCAGATGAGCCTGAGTGGGCTGGTCTGTGTGTGCTGGCAGGGCAGGGAATGTTTCCTGTCAGTTGGTGTGATGTCATGGTCAGTCTGCAGCGTGGGAACATGCCATTTCCTGACTTTCAGGGTTATTGCAAATGGCTAGTTGGAAGAAGATCCTGTTCAGAAGTGGGACAGACAAGTAAATAAGTAACCTAACTAACTAACTAACTAAATTTATATAAAAGCACTGGCACTGTGCCTGCTACCAGGTCAGAAAACTGCTCTGAATGTCTCTAACAGCCTACATGTGCCACATGGGCACTTTCTAAATGCTGCAGTGTTAAATGTGCTCAGCAGTGACTCAAAAGAAAGCTGTCTGGCAGGTACATTCTCCATGATCCTTTCCATTCCTGGCCTCTCTGCTCAGCCTGCCAGCCCCCTGTGTCAACAGGGGAAGGACCAGGCCAATAGCTCAGGGCTGCATTTTAAATTTGACTGATTCTGCTTCATAAAACACTCCAATGGCTGATGCAAATCCTGAAGCCCCCAAATGTGCCTAACCCTGCTGGACAGCAAGATGCCCTGTGAGAGGTGGTGGCTTGAAGCAAAGGAAGGTTGCCTGGATCACACATATGTGTGCATGCACAGAGCTGTGTCGTTCCCTTACTTTTCTCACTTGGATGAAACTTTATTTCAAAATTTGGGCCAGGGCCTAAATTTGGACATGAGCTGCCTCAAAGAGCTTTGATTGCCCCAGCCAGTCATTAGTGTTACACATCCACATTATCCTCCTGCCAGCAGGCAGTGGGCTGCAGGAGCTGTATCCCTGGCTGCCCCAGGGATGCACAGTGCAGCAGGAACACGTGTGCAGGGGCACGCTCTCCCCAGTCTCATGCTGGCAGGACTGGGCCCCTGGCAGCACTACAAAGTTCCCCTACTTCCCAAGGCCCCCAGGGGATAAGACAACTGTCTGGAACAAGAAGAAGCTGGAAAAATGCTAGCCCCAGTCCCTTCTTCCTCACTGAGAGAGCCAGTCCACTGAGCTCAGTGTCTGGTCTCTGCACAGCTCACACGGATGCAGCTGGAGGACTTGGCCAGCAGATCATGTCACTTGTGCACGGCTTTAGTTCAGTGACCAGCAATTTGTGACTGAAGGACTGCCTCACCACGGACCAACATAATCGTAACTCTTAGCTTGCCATGCATGTCTTGGCTATGGATTTCCCTGGTTGCCTCTTGAACCCCTACCAGACCCTGGTGCCCACAGCATCCCCTGACAAGGAGTTTCCCTGCTCCAGCATTAATGTCTAAGGTGAGTTAGTGCTTCATCCATCTTCTGGAGAAGGACCCACGTATCCAAAATGATGCTGTGGGAGAGGCAAAGGAGACACAAAACATCTTGGTACTGTGCACCTGCAGGAGAACCTACAGATAGATTCTGGGTACAGAAGAGTTACATAACACAAGAGCAGAAAGTGGGACAGTCCATGGGCTGCATTTCTGTTCAGAAGATGTGACAGCATCTCAGACAGGGGAGTTCTAGGAGGTGTCAGGTCATGTCAGGAGTGACTTGGCTCACTTTATGCCCTGTGTCATTAAGTCTGCTTCCCCAAAAAGCGGAAGAAAAAAGGGAAAAAAGGAAAGAATAATGAGAATATTAGTTGCAAGAATCCACTCTGGGGTGATGAGTGGTCCTCCAATGCTGGCACAGCCTTTGCTACACTTCCAAAATATGCTGCAGCCAGTGCCACATGTCACATCCCAATGAAAGTATTCTTCCCAGAGGGGCTTGCTCTGCCACTTCAGCCTGCTTTGTTTTTCCTTCCCTTGCTTGCCACAAGCCTACCAGTGCTTGGTGCTCGTGCTGAGTGACAGCCAGCACTGACGGCAGCAGCTTCTGCAGCAGCAGGACGTGCCGAGCATGGCGTTCCAGCACATGGAGTTTTGTGAGGCAGCAGACAACGAGGGCATGGGCTCTGCCGAGCAGAGATACTGCATTTTGGTAGCCAGGGCCCTGTCTTACAATGAGGATCAGAGAAAGCAAAATGAGGAAAGCCATGCTATGGCCATAGGGGCTGTTTTTTGTGGGGACAAGGAGAGGGGACTCAAACCCAGGGATACTTATATGCCTTCCATCATGTTATTCCTGGGCCAGCTGTGCCACTGACTCACTGCATGTCCTTGGCTGATCTGCCCCAACCCCTCATGCCCCATTCTCCATGCCCATATTGGTCTGTCCTCTGGCAGGAGTTGTACTTGCAGACATGGACTTAACCAGCTGAGAGGCCTCCATTCATCCCTTTCTCTTTCTCTCCTGCTGCGGTGCTGACAACTCATATATTCCCAGCATTACTCTGTGGTTTCTCTCCAGCTTTGGGAGACCATGTGCCAAATACTGCTGATCAGCCTGCTGACCAGCTACATCTGCTGTATCCAAAGCCAGCCAGAGTATTTGGAGTGTATGCTCCTCTGTGACTGCTGCCTGTTGCTTGTTGCAGTATGCAGGTTAGGCTGGCACAGGGCAGAGTCCTGCTCCATGCTCACATTCTGCTCCATGCTTGCATCCCATGCCCAGTGAGCAAACAGACCCTTATGTGGGGATCAGCCCTTAAACTGAGGGGTTTACACTGCTCTCTGTCCACTCCTGGCACAGCAAGGACTCCCTAAAATGGGAGGGTATATGCAGAGCCTTCTTTGCAGACTTCTGGTTTGTCCTGAATGCAGTGTGGCAAATTGAGGAATTGTCTGGGGAGGTTGATACTGAAGTGGGTATATCTGTGTCAGATTACAAAGCCAGGGTTAAGCACAGGTCTTCTTTGCCTTCTCTCTTTGCTTTTTGACTCTGCTGATCTACACTCTGAAGCAAACAGCCAGAGAAATTCCTGCACTTGTCCCAAAGCCCACAGTGATGGTCATGACATTTCCATGATCATACACTGGGCAGAGCATGCTGGGGCAAAGGGATGTCCTGACCTGTTTTCGTAGACTGAGCTGCTGGTAATTAAGCAATAGATGATGTGCCTCAGGCTTTGATCACCCATTAATGACAATCATGTGGGTCAGCTGGAACAGAAGCTGAAGTGTTTTTTAAAAGGCTTCTTAGGAGTTGTTTCAGGAAAGGGACCATATTGATTGTAGAGGAGAGTATGGTGCTGAGTGATTTAACAGAAAGATTAGACCTGTATGGTGGAAAAAACATCTTCAATGCCTCAGAAGCATCCTAGTGTCATGAAGGAATGGCAGCACATAAACAGGTACTGGTATATTTTTGCCAAACCACGACAGCTACTTAGATAGTTGAATTTCTCGATCTGCTAAAAGCCAAAACTGTTCATTGCTTCAGTTTTCTTGTATTTCTGAGACCAGCTGTAATCCCTCTTGTATGTAAAACTGAAATTCTGGGGGTAAAAACCTTTTAAAGTAACTGGAGGTCTTGTCCTGTGAACCCAGGACAGCTGGGCAAGCCCCTTTTCATGCTAGAATCTGCAGGCAGACAGCAGTGTGTTCCAGAGGGTCCCAGGAATGACGCTGTGCTGGAGGCAGTCCAGGGAAGCCAGAGACACATGGGCATGGCGAATGCAGCAGCAGCAGCCCTACCAGAGCTCTGGAACATGTAAATCACTTCAGTGGCAGTAATGTCATCCCTGCTCACATGTGTGCTGTTCTTTGTATAATAGGCACTTGGCATGCTTCTGGAGGAATATTTATTTTTTTTTATGTGTTGACTCTCTGGAGAGTTGTACCTTGAGCTGAATAGAGGAAAAATTGAGGAAGTAGCATATCCCTCCTCACACCTCAGAGTCCTGCACTCCTTAGCCCAACAACCCACACATTTAGCAGACTTAGTTGCTAGTAAGTGAAGAGGACAGAGCAGAAGAACTAACTGGTAGCTTACAGAGCAAAGCCTAGAGTGGTCACACACAACTCTGTTAGCACAAGCAGACTAGTGTCATCTATTGCAAAGGGGAAAGCTGGCACAGATGCCTGGCCTGTTGTTTCTGCAGCTCTTGAAGATGAAGAGGAGGGAAATACCCTGATACAATGGCTCTCACTGCTGCCCTGGGGTCCTGTGGGGACTTGCAGACTTCTGGCATGGTGGCAGTGGGATGCAGCTGCCCTGGAGTGAGCTGAGCTGGAGCTGCTGAAGGCCTGCATTGCCATGGAGGGCTACATTCATTTGTGTGCTCTTCAAGTTCTTGTTGTTGATTTTAGCTGCTGTTACTGCAAAAGCAATATCAGTCTACTTTGGAGGGTCATGTTCCATAGCCAGCTATGACTGCAATGCATTAGAAGTGCAATAGGAACACTGATTTAAAAACAAACAAACCCCTGCCAATAAGGGCTATTTGGTCCAGGTATTCTTAATTGTTAAAAATCTGATTGATTTTACAGGACCAGAGTGACATCTGGGGATGATTCCCTTTCCACTCTTATGTAACGGAGTGTGCCAGCTTCATCAAATGTGGACACACCAGCTATTCATGTGTCAGAAATACTGAGAAAGCCTGGGAAGAAAGAGAGTAAGTGATGTACATGATAAGCTTACCTGGAAATCATAATATGTTTCTTTAAATATGGTCAATAAAGGGATTTATCCTCACTGTTAAGTATCTTAAGAGTACCCAGAGAAATGTCTGACAATCTACAGGACCCTTATCAGCAAATGAGACCTGGGAACATAAATCCCTTAAGGTGTCTTGATGGCTTCTCATATTTTTCTCATAAACTGCTACTGCAAAAATAATTTTGGAAAGCTTAGAGACTCTTACACATGCTCTTTGGTTTCATTTTTTGGAGCCATAATTACTACTTTGGCCTGCACAGCTAGTTACTCAGTTTTCTGTGTGAACTCACAACCTAGCTCTGGAATGGGCTGGAACTCATTAAATCTGAGCAGGATGTTCAGTTCTGTAGATTTCATTTGAAAATCAGTTGGTGATTCTTATATATTATTAAAAACTTACAGTTGTCCCTGGTTGATAATTATGTTTTAAGTCTGTCCCTCAAATTAATCTGAGTGCATACTTTAAACAGTTCTGCCATGGCTTTGGTTTAAGTAAATTACTTACAGGAATTACACGTTTGTTACTAATCCTCCAGCCTCTTATAGCCAAATTCTGTAATTCTCTTCCAGACTGGTAATTCTTTCTTATGCAAGCAGACCTACTGACTTTACATTTATTCACCCAGTTCGGACCACCACTTAAGCAAATGGTTAATTGTAAACATGTGTTTAGGTCTTGTTGACTTCTGTGAGGCTTAAGTGCTGTCCTGAATAGGCATTCTTATCCAAATTGGAGCTGGAAAATTAAATTTGTCCCCCTGTATAAAAGATCAATTCAACTATTGTGCCTCCAATAGAAAGCTGAAAGTTCTGTTGGATTAAGACAGGATATACACTTAAAATGCAATAAATGTTGCTGAAGACCTTGTTAAGTAAACTCCTATTCTAGAAGGAGCATTCACATTCAGAGATGTTAAGGGATAGCTATTTTTGATGCTATCTCTGTATGGATACAAAATGCATCTTAACTATATGTGAAGATAATATTTTGATTTGTGTCATTATTTAGTGAAAAAATTGAAGTGATGTGTAACTGGGATGATACTAAGGAATGTAGAGAATTTGAAATTTAAGGCTAGCAGAAGCAATGCGTTTATCAAGTAAAATAAAATTATTTTATTTTATTTAGAATGAATCTCTGCTACACACTATCCCTGATTCAAGTCACTGTAATGGAGCCACTGGCCTGTCAATTTTCATTAGAAGAAGGAATGGAAAGAAGCCCAAGTTCTGGCTACCTATTTGCATGGATACATGCTGCAAATTCTGAGGGAGCAGCATGGTTTCCCTTTCCTTTTGGCTCCATTTTGGTCTGACACAGGAAGCAGAGCTGGGCAAAGAGGAATATAGGCACCTCCCTTTGCATCCCTTCCATGTGTATATCTTGTGCAAGACAAGTGGGCTGCAAGCAACATCAGAGGGTAGCCTGGGGGACAGTGCTTGCGAGGTCAGCACTTGTCCCATCTGCTCTTCATGTTAGAGCCGTACAGTGCATGATCCACATGCTTCTGGTTCAGTCCAGCTTCAGGACAGCAAGTAGTGTTCCCATGGCCTGAGCAAGAGTGGCCATGCCCTATGTATGCGAATAGCCCTGGCTGTTAAGGACCCCTGGGGTTAGTGTGAACTGGAAGGCTCTCGATGGCTTTGCAATAGACAATGAGTGCTCAGCGAGGAGGACAGCTCTGGCTGATGTGCTGCTGTGTACAGGGTGCTGGACAAACAGCTTTATATCAAAGTATAAAATGGGAATGAAAACCTTTAGGTAGGGAAACAGGTTCAGTGCAAGCAGTAGGTCCAAGGGATCATACTTCTAACACAAAACAAGTGGGAAGAAAATCTTATCGAGTCTCTTTACAGATCTTCAGAAGGAGTAAAAGAAAAGGTTAACCTTTGAAAACATTTTCACCAATTACTTGGCATCAGTCCTCTCAGTTTCTATAGTCCTTTGAAGAACAACATTGCTAATAACTAACCTCATGTGTTTCATATAATCCTAAATTTTCCTTTGAGCCTTTAAGGAAAATCACAATTCCTCCTGTGCAAAGCTTTGCTTTGAATTTGGAGCCTGAAATTTTATATTTAGGATAATGTGAGGGAGTCCTGGGAGACCAAAACATATTTGCAAAACACTTGGCATTAGTTATGTGGATAGCATTTTAACTGTTCGCCAGCATTGCAGATTAATGCACACATGTGATGCATGTCATGGGCACAACATGTGGGATATACCTAAATATCCAGGTGTATTGTTTTTAATGCACAAGCAGAAAGCATACATCTAGACTGTATGACAGATTCCCATAGCTCAGAGGTGCTGAGAAATATGATATTTGCACACACATTTGCCTGTCTTCCAGCCGCATGCTTTTTGATGTCAGTCATATTAACTTGTTTTAAGACATCCAGAGGTTTAAGAATACTTCCATGAGTAGCTGCAGAATGCTGTTACGCTCTGCTGAAGGGGCCTTATCTGTAGAAGGACAACACACTCCTTACTTATGACTAGGCTTGGATCTAGTGGTATCCAATAAATGCTGAGATGTGGGTAGTGACTGAACTTCGAGCATCCAAGAGTGCTCATGATGTACCTGAAAGAAGGATCTAATCATGTCAACACCAGGTGTAGAGCTTCTATAGACCCCAGGGGCTGGCTTGCCATAGTAGTGGCCTTGTAGGGATATAAGGAAAGGTTCGCTGTTTCCTTAGGTCAGCCGTGCTCTTCCTTGCCAATCCACTGGCATGCTCTATACACCCTGAGCACGGGAAAGATACTGAACAAATGTGGTTTCAAACGCCTGAGATCTGTGTTCCCGTTTGTGGCTTGGTGGGATTTTTAGGGTTTATAAAAATCTTAGCAGTTTGTCTTTTTTGCTTGTGTGATTTTTTTTTCTTGTGTTTTTTTATCGTGGGTTGATTTTTTTTTTCCTGCGTGTGCTTTGAGGCTTCTGTTTAACGCTCTCAAAGAGCAAACAAAGGAGTTGAATACCCTTGCTGATGTTCCCCATTTCATGGCCTGTTGATAACTACACGATAACACTCTCCATTGGATTCTTCATTTAAAAAAAAAAAAAGTAAGAGGAGGAAGAAAAGTGCTTTTGTCAGTCTCGATAGCACTATTCACTGTTTTACCAACAAGTTACAGTGAGAACATCAGCTTCCTGTCCTTTCATTGAAGGCCATTGATCTTTCTCCGTAGTAAACAGAGCGGCCGTAGCTTTTGTTTGACTTGTGCTCCCCATTTGTGCCGTGCATTTCAGGGATGAAAAGTGCTGTTGCGGCTGTTCTGCAGAAGGAGAACTGGGACAATGGCAGTGGGACAATGAGCGGGATGTATGGTGGCTATTAGAGAGGGACACTGGGTGATTGCGCTGGCACCATAAACACGGTGGTCTTTGGGGAAAAGTTGTCTGAGCAGCTTGTAAATGAGCAGCAGTGGGATTTTAGGCTGGGCATTGCCCACATCTGCCTTTCAATCAGCCCTGGGAAGGGCCGGGCAGGTTGGAGGATGGATGGCAGGATGTGCTCATTCTAATGAGAAACACACTCTCAACAGTTAGTGCTTAGGAAGGATGTGGCAACAGATAGAGATTTCACTCTGGCTTTCTTGCTCATTCAATTACCAGGTAATTCCAGTAAGAAATACTGTGATTAAGGTCTCCCAGCTGGGGGAGTGTGCTGGAGCTGCAGGACCAGCTATGGTCCTTTAGGAGCACCCTGATTACTGAGGCCCCTTGGCTGTAAGAAGCTGAGAATGGGGGAAGACCTTTCTGGGTGCGTGAGGTACCAGCCGTGGGGAAGGACTGAGGATGAACTGGCAGAGCTTGTGCCAGGGGAGCAGCTGGGGCTGTGGGGTGAGAACTCTGCAAAGAAATAAGCCCAGCCCCCCCCCCCCCCCCCCCCCCCCCGTGTTTTTCTTACAAAACAAAGGTTTTGTAAGGGTCACTGATGTGGGTGATGCTTTAGGAAACAGAGCAGAGATGTAGAGATCTGGCATTTCCCTTGTTGACTGTAAGAGGGTCCAAGGAGTGTGACTACTGCCAGAAAGCAAATGTATGCTTCTTCTGATCTGAAGTAGCAAGAAAAAAAAAGATTACTTACCCTCTCCTGCCTTTCAAGCATCATTTAAGGAAGGAAAATTTTCCTTGTTGATTTTTCGTTGTATGTGAGGGTATTTTTCTTGGTCATACTGTCTCTGGAGTTTGATAAACTTAAGTGAAAGAGAAATAATATAGCAAGTCTCAAGAAAATATTCCCTGTGGAATCTCAAATCCATTGACATGCAGATTTTGTTAACTTTATCTTTCGTTGTTTTAATTCAATAGCAAAACTTTATTTCAGTGGCTTTCTGGCCTTTCTTAATTGTTCCTTACCCACCTTGCAGCGATGTCCAGGAGGCCTGGCTATCAACCACAACTTTATGATGCCAGGCACTTGGCACCTACAGGACAAAAGAGTGTTATGTGTAATAGGCATAATTCGTGCCTATAGAATAATATATATAGATAGGAGTTTTTATAGGATAAAAATATAGACTCAAAGCAAGCGAGCCAAGGCAGAAGGGGGGGGGGGGGGGGGGAGGGAAGGCTGTCTCATGTATGTCGAAACCATTGCAGACAAGGCTTCATTTACAAGTTGATGTAAGTGGCTCGCTCGGAGATGGGCCGTTTCTTGAGATAATCTAGGAACGCACAAGCGATGATCGTCCCACCAAGTACCCGAGATTGGAATCGCTGGAATCTCCGGGAGATACATCTCAGTGTTGGGTTCCCGTAATTCCACCATCCATGTACATCGCTTCCCGGACCTCGGATTGTTCAATCCGGCGCAGAGAAAAGAGACTTTATGAATATGTGGGACTTCGAATAGAAAGAAAAGGCTGATCGCCGACATCCCGGCCTCGAGCAAAATAAATTGTATAAAAACTGCTCGCGCAGGACTGGTGGTGTGAAGCATAGGAGAGACCCTCTGCTAGAGTGGTTGAACCTATGTCTCACCCAGCGCCGATCCCGGGCTCGGCGCTGTCCTCTTTTGTGGCTGGCTCAGAATTTGATCTTTATAATAAAAAATTATTTTTTTCTTTTTTTTAATTCGGCTGAGCCAATTTTTACCTATAACAAGAGTGAGCATACATTGATGGATATTCACATTTAGACTTCCCAGTTGGGTGTTTTTAAAAATAGCCAAGGAGAAGCACTGCTTATCAGCTGAGCTCTGAATGCGGGCTATGCAATGTTTCCTCAAAAAGTGTGTCAAAAAACCGAAGTAGGTCCAAGGGTCCATCTTTACTGATGTTGGTATCTCTGCCGACACTGCTCAGCTGCATCAATGGATCTGGGTAATTCCTATTACCATAAAGAAACTTAAGTAGAACTTTGCAATGGTGTGAGTTTGAACAACTTATTTTTCCTTCTTTTTTTCCCTTTTACAACTTGAAGTTGATGAACTTCTTGCTTTTCAGGCACAGTCTTTACATGTGACTGGCTAATGTATTTTTCCTGTAACTTGTAGCAGGAAACCTTTGGAACATAATTGATCTAGACTGTTTTCAAGTCAAATAACTTGTTTTTGTACAGAGTATGCTAAATGTGGCAAATTTCAGAACAGATTTGAAAAAAAAAAGATTATTCATCATCTACACTGTCAAAAATAGTTAAAATGTACTGGTGACTAAAATTTTGTGTGTCAAAATAATTTTTGAAAAAGCAGAATCTTAATTCTTCAGAGATTTGGCACAGCTCTGTCACGGGATAACCTTTCTCCACTAAGATGTACCTTTCATTTTGGGCAGTGTCCAGTTGACCAAGATAGTTTTTGTGAGAAGCTTTATGAGGTTTGGGCTTTTGTAGAATGTTATGTTACAGCAGAAAATTGATTTTAAAATCAGAGACTGTGCAATTCGATAAAGTTTTTATTTAATAGTATTTTTGAAGTATCCCTAATGTGCGTGTCATGGTGAGAACAAAATTGTAGAATTTTGTACAGAACACATAAGTCTCTCTGCATCTACTAAGGTGATTTGTTGGTCAATTAATGCAATATGCACCTCTTGTCCTTGTGGAGGGTGTGAACCTAGAGCACACACACTTCTGCAAAGATAATGCTTGTCTTGAATTCTTCCAGTGATGCTGCACAGCTGACTTTTGTGGACCTGTGAGTGCTTAGCCTTGACTTGCATGAGTGGCCTCACTGATTTCAGAGGGTAAATCAGAGCTGAAAATTTTAGATATAGGCAGAAGCCTCTGAACCAGTGCCTAAGGAAAGGGGAGGCTGAGGGGAATGCTGATACTTTATTTCAACAGTACTGCTCAGGGGTTACCCAATTGCTTTTCACTCTTGGGATCCTTCCCTTGCTTCCTGATAACTTCTGGGTGAACTGATGATTTCAAGAATAGCCAAAAAACGTTTGGGCAATTCAGGATGTTTTCTTTGCTTCTGGGATGTGCCCAAGGTGCTGGGGAGGTGATGTTAGTCACCTCTGTTCCCTGGGCCAGGCAGTGGTGGGTGGCATCTCCTGCTAAAGGCAAGGAGGAGAGGCCTGTCTGCAGTTGTGGAGGAGTGCTTATTCTGCTAGATATTATTAATAAAAACATATTTTGGCCAGGGCAAAAGGGTAAACACCCTTCCTCCTCTTCAGCACATGCTGTGAGAGGCTTCCAGCCCACAGAAAGATAGGCTCTCTACTCTGCCTTTCCTGTGAAAGGCAGGGGCCCCGCAGCACAAAACCCACTCCTAGATGGTGATGCATTGTTCACCAAGCCAAAATCAGGAGGGGAAAAAGAAGGGGTTACTTACATCCACCACTAATCCGCTGTGGTAGTGCTCACAGCTTGAGCTGTAAGCATAGTCCAGTGTCTGGCAGGCGGTGGAGGGGTGAGGGTTTAGGGGAAACAGTGAGGTGCTGAGGAGGTCCACTCTATCTCTGCAACTTCTCCTGCCCATCCCTCTCTTCTTGATTTTATTTGTTGACTCCAGCCTGGAACCTCCTGGTGGGCACCACAGGTTGTTTTTGGCATGAGCAGATCCCCACATTTTACAATGGCACTGAATTCCACTTTTGATTGCTTTTGTGCAGCCCTGAGTCCCCTTTTCTCCTGTTTTTCCTCTCTCTGTCTCTTTTTTTTATTGATTAAACTGTGTGATTAAAAATGGACATGGCTTATTAAAACAATGCTGCTTGCTATCAGGGGGCTTGCATTAGTATTAGGGAAGGAGGGCTGTAATTTTTTTTCCTAGTGTAAAGAAAATGGGGCTGAGGGATGGGGTAGGGATTAAGTAAAGGAAAAGGATGGCAGGTGGTATATATCCAGCCATGACTTCTCCTCTTCAAAGGCAGGCTATTTTCTAGGTGTTTACATTTGCCCACAGAATCTGGGGGATTAGCATAAATTGTGACTTAATGATGCAATGAAGTTTTTCATGTTGCTGTTTTCCTTGTGGGCAGTTTGTGCTGTAGCCCTTAGGTGTGCTCCAGGCTAAGACACTGTCAGGTGGAGCAGAGGGTGATGGAGGGAAGCAGGATCTCTCCTGCCTGCCTTGCCATCCTGCACACACAGGGTGTGCTTACAAGCAGTTTGATTGCACTGGAATTTGCCTTTTTGGTTTATCTTGCCTCTGTTGTTAGACACTCTGAGAAGACAGTGGGGGTGACTGTTGTTACTAATGCATGTTCACATGCCTTGGTGGTTTTTTGGGAGGCTGTATCTGAGAGGCCTTCTGCTTTAAGTTGATGTGTGTCTTCTAGTGCCTTGCTCTTAAAGATATCTATTGCACAGTTGTACTGGAAAGAGTTCTTGGTGAAGGGCTGGATCGCAGGGAACAGGGATGTGCTTTAGGGGGTTTAGTGGGAGAGGAGGTATCAGCAGGTTGATAGAGCTGGGAGAGGACTTCGATGCATACAGTGGCAAAAAGCCACTGAATATTTATTAGGACTGCAGCCTTTCTTCTATGGAAGGCTGAGCCTGCTCTGTAAGGAAAAATTCACACAACCAGAAAGTAGGACCACAGCAGAATTTCCTGCAAATATCTCAGGTTGGGGATTACAAGGCCTTTGTTTTAAAACACTTCTGTGGTAGTGAACCCATCTTCCACTCAGTTAACCTGGCTGTGGGCTTATGCTCAAGCAAGTGCATAAAGGTTGACCCAGTAAGTAAATCCCTGTGTGCATGTAAATCCACAACGAAATGCAAGATTTTCAGTTTTCTCCTTTTCTTTTTTATTTTTTTTTTAACCCACAGCTATCAAATACAGGAGTCTCTGGTCCAATACATTGCCTTTGCAGTAGCCTGTAACTATAATGACAATAATCACTATGCAAAGACTTGTACTGGTGCATAGAAGTGCATGCAACTTACTGCACTAGGCTGAGTTGTTTTGATTAGACTTTAAAACCAGTTAAAACTGTATTTTTTTTTCCATGAGGGGCTTACTTCAGAGTCACTAGAGCAATTCTGGATGTATTTAAAGATACTAGTCAAGACCTCTATTCAAATTTGAATCCTATTTGAATCCTTTATTTGAATCCTATTCAAACAGATTTCTTGGGAAAGATATGGTGATTGAAGCTGGTTACCAATTGCTAAACAGTAACCTTTTAAAAGATTATTTCTTTTTGAACTGAAACTTTCAATACCAATTAGGCTTCTGTTTCTTGATAATGGCACCTCTCCTGTCAGCTCTGTTTTCCTTACTGTTTGTCTGCAGGGAAAATATGTTGTAAGGAAGAGAAATTTATATAAGGTGAGCTGAAAATAATCTAGACTTCTAACAATAGCTTGGAAAACTGCAGAAATTTTCATGACACTCGAGACATAAAGTACTTGTTTTTCACTTATTGATCTTCAGTGTCTTGCATTGTTGTCTCTACTGTTGGCATTGCAGAAGCAGAGAGCTTTTATCACTTATGCTGAAAGTTTTAGGAAAAGTGTCCTGTTGTAGGGCTGGATACCATGGGGATAAAAATGCAAGTGAGTAGCCCATCTTAGTGCTTTGGATTGTGAAGGAATGGCAACAGATTTCTTAGTACTGGTGTCAGAAAGGAGGCTTCCCAGTGGCATAGGAAGAGGTGTTCCTTAAACAAAGATGATTTATTCTTGTCTTGAAGATTTTGTAGACTGAACTGATGCTTCCTGAGGAAGCACAGGCCTGCGTTGAGGTCGCTTTATGCTTTGTGTATTTTAGAAACTTAACAGCCCAAATGTAAGATTTTAAAAGACAGAAGGCCTCTATGTAGTATGTATATACAGAGATATCTCCTAATATCTTCACCATTGGGCTGGTCCTGTGATGCCTGCGGTGGAATGAAATGCAGACCCTGATAAGGCTGTGATTATTCTTAACAGCAGTGCAGTGGGAAGGAGAGGCCGCTTGGATGCAGCGACAGAATCGAAGCCAGCTGTAGCAGTGAAAGTCTCACAGGGTTAACCACAAAGTCTGCCTGCAGCTGCTGCAGCTCAATACCCAGCATTCACATGCGGCCTCACCAAACTGCCTTGTGACATTTTTGATTCATGTCAGGGACAGAGTACCATTGTTGGGGGGAAAAATAACTGTTTTATAAAATGTTCTGCAGGCTTTCAGTCATTTCAGTCTCTATTCTCTCCTCTGTGCCACTCTCTGGGTTTGAAAAAAGTTCTTCTTGCTTTGCTATTCCACTCACTGCCTTAAAAAGTATTGCTGGGTTGATTTCTTTTATTATAGAGCAAGAGCTGCTCCTTAATGCTCAGGAAGAGGCTAATAGTGGGCCCTATTCTGCCTTTGTCATGTTGCTGTGATCTTTAGGGTTTGAAGGACCTGTGCCTCTCGATGGTGTGACTAGCAGGAGAAGCAAGAGCATTCTTTTGCCAGCAGGAAGGATACTGGGATTCAGAGGGAAGGGCCTCCCCTTTTGTAGCAGGCAACTGGGAAGGATTTCTTGAGTGATTACTTTTTGCTGTAAGAACAGGGCTGCCTGCTGCAGGTCTGCTGTCAGACCATCAGCCTGATTGCTCTGATCACACCAGTGCAGTGGGCTCTGGGGATGGAGGTTCTGCTCCTTTACTCTTTTCAGTGCAGAGATAAAAAAGCCTCTTTGTTTTTCAGATTTATGGAAAAGTTTGAAATTGTTTGTCGTTCATTGCCCTGGGTAACCCCACACTATGCTGCTAGTTGGAGCTCCAGGGCTGAACACCTAGGGCTGTCTGGGACAATGGGACAGTATGAAAAGGGCCTTTCCTATTCTCATTCCTCTGAAGGAAGTGCTACTGAAGGGCCTGAATGCATTTTCACAGCTTTAATGGGTCATTTGCTTCCATCACCTACAAGTACAAGGATTTGCAATTTGAGAAAACAAATTAAATTAGTGCTATTCTGTTTTTTTTTTTGACCTTTTTTCTAAAGGATTCATTCCCCCCATGCATGTTACAGCAGATGCTCAAATGGGGACAGCTTGAAAAAATGTCCTAGTGAAAGGTTAGGTTGTTTTTTGGTTTTTTTTTTTTTTTTTTTTTTTTTTTTTTTTTTTGTTAAAAAAAAAAAAAAAAAGGGTTGGTGCCAAGGTGACTCTGAGTACAATTTCCCTGAAGCCAAGGTGTTTTGTTAACAGGGGAGGATCCTTTGATCCCTTGATTCTGCCCATTCAGGGCTCCAGGCAGAAAGATTTCCAGAGAAAGACCATGATACTGGGTCCAGATTCTCCTAACACAGCAAATGCAGCTCTGTTTCAGGCCTGATTTGAGCATGGAATTCAGACTTCCTTTCAGTGGCAATCTGACTTGTGGCACTCAGTTGATTGTAACACACTGCAGCACTCAGGGCACAGCGAATGGCCAGCTCTTTATTTTCTGTTCTGGAAGCCCTAGATGGCGGGGAAGTTACTGAGCACTCTGCAACACACAGATGGACACAGCAACCTGGGTGGGATGTCAGGTCTGAGCTTGGTGGGCTTGTGCACCTCCATCCCTCTGCCTGAATAACGAGCTCTCCTGGGACAAATAGCCCCGGGGAAGTCACTGGTCTGCACCCCTGATCTGCTCACAGCACTTGGGAGCCTGAGGTGATGATGGGTGCCCACGTGCTGAATTCCTCTGGTGCTCCTGGTTATGCAGTATCCAGGCCAGCTCCTCAGAGAGCCAGTTCAGGCCCAAAAAAAGCTTATTAACTCTGGCTCTGTGCTGTTTGGAACAGTCTAAAGTGCTCCAGGACTAGGAGGAGCACGATAGCAGTTTACATGGAGCATTGCACCCATACAGAGCTGGCCTGGGAGTCTCTGCATCCTGCCAGACTTCATCCACAATCTGGATAGAGCACCTGCAGGTAATTGGGAGCTGGCTGTGCCTGACCAGAGGGGCAGTGTCAGGTTAATTAGACATCTGCAGGCTGTTCTTAAAGCCTTTTCCTTTGCAGTCCCAAAATGGAGGACTGTTTAATATAAAAGAAAAAAAATGTTTCCCCAGATTGGCATAGAACACTATTTTTACTTAATTGAAGACTGGTGTGGACTGATTTAATCTCTTAATAATTTCCCTTTCTCAGGTACTAAAACCTGTGGCTCAGCATGGCTTTTCTAATTTTCCTGTTCTTTGGTTTGCTTTCCATATTTTGCATTCATGTGTTTTCTTCCCAGATTCTTAATGTGCTTAGCCTGTTAAGACGAATATAAGATCTTTATAGTAGCATCTGAGATCATAATCTGTCTATATCAAAGGCCAGAATTATTCCCTGTTGTTTGTAAAGGAATTATTTAATAAGTAATCCTTGTAAGTGTCAACATTACACATGAGATGACATAACACTTGGGGAAAGTAAGGACTAAGCCAATATTCCCACACCAGCTTCAAAGCTAAATATGCTTTCACATACAGATGCTTCCTATTTCTCATCTGTGGCTTCTATTTCCTCCTAATTGGAGTTGACACTGGAAGTACCAGTTCTCCTTTTCCTCCTCCTGGATGTTTTGATTGGAATGTTAATACCATCCTCCTTCATTACCAGGCTCTGTGGAGTGGTGTGCCACGTGGTTTAAGGTATAGGATTGGTTTTCCCCTGGAAGCTTAGTATTCTGCAATGTCAGAAGTGTTAATTTACAGCTGGCTACTTGCTGCACAGCAGTCTGAGACCTCGTGTGCCTGCACTTTTGGGAGCAATTGAAATCTGGACACAGGTTTTGCCTTTCCTGCCCAAAAGCAAACTTTTTGCACTGAATGAGCTCAGAGAGGATCAGACTGTTCTGCAAGTAAAATAGTGAAATCATGAATGCTGAAAATGCACGCAGACAATTTCTCCCTCAGAGTGTTTCTACAGGTTGAAAATATCGATCTCTGCAAAAATCTGGCAAAAAAACTTCTCCAAAACTAGAGAAGCCTTCTGTTTCCTGCAAACCCCCTTCCCATTCTTGCCTCTTTCATCCCTCCCAGACAAATTCAACCTCGCAAGAAAAATTAATAAATTTTTGTGGTGTGAATTCAGAACATCAAAATGTCATGGACAGTTAATCCTTTCTGTTAGTAAGGAAAGTCTGATCAAAACGTCTTTAGTCTTTGCCTTATCAGAGCAACCTCTGAGGTGAGGCAGTAAGGAAAAGGGGAAAAACCAGGGAAATGCTTCGTGCCGGTGTAGATGCTCCTGTCCCAGCTGGAGGTCTGCAGGTCCCAGGGTGCCTGCATCCTCCTGAAGAGTTGTGTAGCTGCCAGGAAACCATAGTGATTTCTTGAGAGCTTACAAACTTACATTATCTCTTCTCTGAAATCACTGTGAAGGGATTTTAAACCACTGGCTGCCAAATGCATTTATCCCAAGGGAGAAGATTTGAGATTTCCCTGCAAAGACACGTCTTGCAGTCCATTAGGGTTGGGAGTGAAGCCACCCATGGTGCTGCTGAGTCCCAGGCAGCAAGCAGGGATCCCCACACCCAGGGCCCCGGTGAGCCCAAATGCTCGGTGTTTGGCTTGGAACTTTCCTTGCCCATGGGCTCCCTATATGGGTGAAGGCAGCTTTTCATCTCCTTGCAAAAGTATTGCCCAAACTCAAATCCTCAGAGCTGATCACTGCACCCAGTTCAGAAAACGAGTGTCCTCTACTGAGGGGCTATTGGGGTATTCGCAGGTTTCTTGGGTCAAGGTCTCACTTGCCTTGTACTGTGCTTGCACAACTTATGTGGCTGAGACTTTGCTGTCATGTGGCACTGCGAAAACCCTAATGAAATACCAATGCCTGGATCCATGGGGGCTGTGGACAGCTTTCCCCTACGAGAGTATGGAATGTTATAATGACCCCAGGATCCCTGCTACCCCAGTGCTGACTTGCCAAATATGAAACCCTGCCTTGTTTCTTGCACTTTTTTTCAAGATCTCTTTGGCTTTCCTCTCAGCATCTATCTTTAGGCATATCCAGGTGCCATAATGCCTAGACAGTAATGAGGCTGTTTTATAATGTCCCTGCACAAGTAATAACTCTATGAAATCTTAGCACTCACATGAAAGAGGAGGTTTATTGTTATTGTACCTTGCAGACAAACTGGTGGAAAACAGTGATCCAGTATGAACCTCTGGAGAGTTGTAGAGGATCCTGAGGATCATTTGCCTGGTGTCTGTCCTGTTTTCCATGTAAGAGGTTCAGAGGTGACTTGGGGCCTCTCATGACAAGGCTTTTCTTGACCTTACATGAGCTAAGTGCCTTCAACACTGGAAAGGCTGGCTTTGTCCTAGGCCTTCCTTGTCCTTGCAGTTGTCCTAAATGAATACTTCCCGTCTCCTGGTGGGTGTTAGGTGGGTATTATAGGCCAAAGTGTCTCACAGGGTCAGGACATTGTTGGCATAATAAGAGAACAACACTTGTCTTCAGACAAAGCTCTTCTTAAGTTTTTTTTTGGTGTTTTTTTTTTTTTTTTTTTTTGTGTGTTTTTTTTTTTTTTGTTTTGTTTTTTGGTTTTTTTGTTTGTTTGTTTGTTTCTTTTTTTGTCACTAGATTCATAGGTTTTCCACCTCTTTTTTAGAACCTTTTATGCAAAGAATATTGTTGCAAAATGGTTGCTCTAAGTGTTCATTTTAGTGAGAGTAAATGACTCAGGGCTATTTTTTGGCTTTATTATTTAAATTGCAGTCTTGTAAAATGGTAAAATTTTTAGAAAGTAGTGAGGACTTCTATACAGATCACAGTGTCTTCTCTCAATTTCTTGTTAAAGTTGAATGATTTTTACTTTGGTGGAAATGCAGGAAAGACAGCCAGCACAGACATAGGAGGCTGTGTGCAATCTTTCTTCACATCCCCAAGCTTAATCTGAAACTGTGTGAAGTCTCTTGTGGTCCAGACCTGTGCTTCCCTCTAATAGACACTCTAGTGCTAATTGTGTTATTGCTTTGCATGAAGAACAAGTGGTCCCCAGGGACCAAGATGACTCCATCAAAATAATTTCCAGAATTGATCTAAATGGCATTTCATCTAAGTATACTTTTTAGAGGGAAAATACAATGGCATTAGCCCAGAAACCTGGGGACAGAGTCCATCTTCAAACATGTTTGCATGCCAGTTTGTGTGTCTACAGCTCTACTGCAATATGAATATGCCAACTACCTCTTCCAAATTTCCGGCCTGTTTCTGTTATCACAATGTTCTTTCTGGAAATCCAGATGCAAAATATCATGAAGTTATGTTAAGCCTTTTGCCTTGTCTTCAATTCTTGAGTTCTCAACAGTAGTTTTCTAGAAAAGTGATGCTCTCCTTATCTATTTTTTAATTCCTGCTATGTATCACAAGGAATTCCTGCAAACTCCCATCAGCCGTGACAAACTTATCTTGTAGACCTATGTAGTGATTTTGATGGCTTTACAGACCTGTTTGTTTTGTTCTGGACTAAATTAATAGCACTGTGATGGCCCCACTCTAGCACTGAACTTCTAAACCTCCCCTAATATACTAATCAGCATGTCAGTAGAATATTCCTTCTGGATAGAGACAAGCCTGGTGGAACGGATTAGACATTCACATGGCATTGCATAATTCAGAGAGCAGGCATGGTGCATATGATTTGCATTAATAACCTCTACTGCAGCAGCTTCTCACAGATTTCTCTCATTAGATCATATGTGGAAGCTTCCAGACTGTCAATCAATTACAGTAGTTTCCTTTTCCACATTTATTCCATCACGATCATTGACAGTTACCATTAAGTGACATTAATACAATACAATACCACCTTGCATTTTCCAGTGCTCCTCTTACAGGGTCCCTAATGCATATAAGGCTGAGAGGCTTCGTTATATATGGAAAAGGTGTCTGCTCTCCCTAGCTCAGCAAAGTGTGGATCCCCTGTGACAGGGAGGAGGATGGAGCACCTTGTGCCGCAGTGTCTGGCAAGCCCTCTGGGGTGCTCAGGAGTGGGGTCTGCTGGCTTGCAAGGGAGGTGGCTCCTGCCCACTGGTGAGTACAGGGTGCCATGAGAGGCTGGCAGACTCGGTCAGAATAGAAGAAAACTTAACTGCAACAGGTCAGTGCAGCTTGTGTGGCATGTTCAGGTTCCTCAGCACTGACCTTTTAGTATGGCTGTGGTTACAGATGCCTTATCCTGTTTGATGCCGTTGGACCTTCCCAGTGAACTGACATGAGCCAAGTTTTCATATGAAGCAGCTAAGACCTAGGCATTCTTGTTAGAGAAACCAGAGTGCTTTTCTTCCTTTCAGCCCTGCCCTTCCTGTCTCACTGACTTCTTAAAACCTCCTGTGCTGCCCTAGGTAAGCAAGGTTCAGAATTAACAAATCCCAGTAGCAGTAGCATCCTCTATGGAATAAGCACAGGCCCACCCAGAGCAGGACAGTCTTTATGCACTTCAAAAAACCCAAAGGGTTGGTGTGGTCATGCTGTAGCTAATGACCTGGTAGCAGCTGAAGGAGGCTCCTCCTGGATCTTCTTCTGCAAAATGTGTTAGAGTACCTGTGGTGAAAACTGAGACTAGTGGTCTCAGCCCTCCTGTTTGAGATCCAATCCTCTGGGGGCCGCCTTGAAATTATTCTTGAGGGGACAAACAGGGAGTGTGAAACCTGTTGGCAAGTGTTATCTGAGAACAATGTGTGTAAAAAAATTACAGCAAACACTGCGTAGTGGGTCAGCTGGAGCACTGCATGTGCTTTGGGCCATTGCTGGCTTTTTTTAGCTGATGTTTGCCAAGATGTTTCCCATGGAGTTAGAAAGGCTTTTAGCCACACTGCACAAGTTTTCTTAGGTTCTCTTATTCCTTAGATCCCTGATGTCCTACCGAAACATTTAGAGGCTTAATCTTAAGTTTAGAAGGTGATCTTTGGGCTGGGTGGTCTTGCAGACCAGGAGAAAAGCAATTGGTTCTGTATCCCCTATGGACTCTGCAACATCCCCTCTCAGTCAGTTTCCCCATACTGTACTAAAATGCTGTCTGAAGAACGCATTGAGTTCCTTTTTCATTTTTGCTGCCTTTGTGCTAGGGACTGCTTCTGCCCCTTTTCAGTCTTGAGGTGCTTTTCCCAGCTCGCTGAGCTGACATGATGAGATTCTTTTGCCACTCATCAGTAAACACTTCATCAGCAATTCTGCACATGCCCAAGGGTTTTTCCTCTCTTTTCTTTGCTGATTTTTCTGGTGCTTCTTTCTTCTTCATCTCTCCTCCTAGGATGGACAATTTTCCACATATCCCCATCTCCCTCTTTTTTGATACATGTCAGAGATTAAGCAGAATCAGTTGCCACTGTGTCCCCATTCAAGACCCTCCTAAAGCTATTGCTGCCAAATATGCTGGATGTCTTCTTTCTCACAGTGCTCCATTTCCATCCTTGTCATTCATGGGTAACAGTTCAATGATCTTTCCCCTTCTCTGTCCACTGAGCTCATTTAAAATCCAAACAGTTTCTGGCTGTCAGCTCTCCTGTTTGTGACTTCCTATCTGTTTACTTCTCTCTTCAAAATCTTCCCTGTCACCTCTCATCTTCAGAATTGTCAGTGCCTAAGACATTCATTTCATTGCTCCTCTTTTGTTCTCATCCATGGCTTCTTATTCCTGTCCACGAGTCTGCAATTGAGAGGGTCCCTGCAGTTTGTTGTGCTGCCATCCTGTTGTTATTTTAGGTAGGCTTGTTGCTTCAGCTTTCCCCAGGACTGGAGTGGTCTTGGCTTCTGGTATACACCACTCAGGTTGTACCTCCAAGATCTGCTTTGTTGCTCTGTAATCAGTCCCGTAGCTGCGTGAATTTCACATAGTGCCTTTCCATGGTTTTAGGGAAAAAGAGTTTTTCTCACAATTATAAACAAGTTTCTCTCTAGATAGGGATGGTCTGAAATCTGAATTTCCCTTATGTTTTAGTTGTTACATCCAGGTGATAGGATTCTGACTTACACAAGCATGTGCTACGTGTGAACTTTGGATGCACTGCCAGACTTTCCCAAAAGGTTTGAGTGGCAATCATATCACATCACAGTTCTTGCTTTAGCCCAAGCTGCTTTTCCCCAAAATAGATAATGTCCTCAGCTTCAGTGCTGGTTAAATAATACTTAGGAGTCTATTAATATGTGAATTGTTATAGCTAGCAAATTATATATGAGTTTTGGGCACTTTCTATTAAGTTTTACTGAGCTACATTTGATAACTAGTTGGAATTAATTGTGTGCATTATTTTCCTAATCGTGCAGTTATTTGAAAATTTGGAAGCGTGTGTTCAAAATGCAGTCAGCATAGTATTTGTTTTCTTTATAGAATGCATCATATTGCTTTCTGCTATTTATTGTTTCAAGAAATGTTTCTGTGAAATTCAGTATTTGTACAAGAATTGTGTACTTGTTTACTCAAGAAATAAGGCAGTGTTTTATGTAATTCTGATCATTTAATGTAGATATTAATAGGTCAAACTCAATGTCTTAAAAGTGATTTTGGAATAAAAACAGATGAAACTTTAAATGCTAAACTAAGTCTTGGAATAATAATTAGGACTGCTATATATTCTGTGAGTTGAAAAATACTCAAGCTCTGTTCTCAGAATTATTTCTTCCTTTTCAATTATAATTTTATGATGGATTTTTGTCTATTGTTCACTGAAAATTATGTTCACTAGAATTACTACATTTCCATTTACACAAGACTGGAATGTATTGCTTTAGTACAATATGTCTCCATGGAACAGCAATATAAAAGATGTGAAGGACTTCTCATGTGGCTGGGAATCTGAAGGGAAGAGCCACAGAAGATATTGCACCCCTCTGTACAGTTTAGGTGGCCTTTTTGAAGTCTGCTGATGAAAAGTGCTAAAATACTCTTTTAAGGGTTGGATGTTATTGCCATTATCTGCTTTTGCCAAGCTTGATCTAATGATGCTGCAGCTAGAGGCGGATTTGTGTTGCTCAGCAGAAGAGACACATAAAACAGCTCCTCAACAGTCAACTGGTGTGCCACCTCCTGAAAGCAGAATTATCCTGAAGACCTTTAAATGGCATGGGGAGTGTGTGCACTGAGTGAAGTCCCATAGGATGACAACAGGGAGTGGGATGCATGGAGTAGTTGGGTGAGAGCCTTCACTTCCTCTTGGAGCAATTGTGTAATGAGATATATGGGAGGGCTCAGCGATTTGTTAATGACTCGAGTGCTGCTTCAAGAGAACATTTGTGTAATCTGTGGAACAATGTGTAGTATTTGTGTGTGATGAATGAGAATTTGTCATCTGAAAGACAGTCAGCACAGCACCTTCGTAGCTGTGTGCCTCAAACTCTCAGAGCCAGCCCACGGTGGAATATTAGGGGAATTACTCAGCAGATTACTTCCACGTTGTTTTTGTCAGCTTAATCACCCCGACGCCCATTTGATAAAAGGAAGGGGGTGTGAGGGTTTGTGTTATGCGTTTTTGTTGGCATCTAACTTGTGGCTCTTCGAAAGGTCATGGGTACTTGAAGCTGTTTCAGACTGGTCAGATTACGGCTATTAGTCATGGAGCATTCTTCACCCAGTCCCCTTCTTTCCTCTTCCCTAGCTGAAGGAGTGATCTTTGGAAAGGAAACAATAGCTGAAGGAAACTGTTTTTTTTTGCCCGGATGTTAAGTTTTTCCACCAGAATTTAATTGAAATTATTGGCACGCTGTTGGCTACAGGATGACCTGACCTCCCCTGTGACAGTTCATCAGAGCTGAGTGCAGGAACAGTCTTAGTAATTTAGTCTGCTTGTTTCCTGTCATGTCAAGTGCAGTGGTTTTGTTGTACCCCTGTCCTTACTAGGAGACTTTCCAGGGTTTAAATGGTTTTGTGTTACAGGCTTATTCTGTGAGAATTAAGCACCATTCCTCAAAGTTTCTCTTATGTTCTTGGATAACATGGGTTTGGAGGCTTTTTTAAATAAATAACTCTTTCTGATAAAACACTTTTTTTTTTATAAATAAGTGAATAGCTGGCATGCTTCCCTGGATGAAGACCCCAGCTGATACTTGTTAGTGTGACATACCTGCTTTTTGCACATGCCAGCTGGTAGAGGTTTATGCTGTTAGCTGTTCATATTGCAGTAGAACCCAGCAGAGCCACCTGCCTTGAGCCTCAGTTTGTCTTGGTTCTAAGTGGATATTAAAAGGTGTTCCTTTCCACAAAAGTAAGTCTGTGATAGACAACTGAGTGAGACAGGATATTTTAGGAAACTAGCACATAATTCTTAGTCAATCAGCTGCTGTAATGCTTATATAAGCCATTTGATATCTGAGTGTGAATACTGGCAAAAAAGAAGAAAGGGTACTTTCTCCAGTGGAAACAAATGGAAACGATTTTATTTTATATACTTATGGTCCAAGATGCAGTGGTGGAACTGTGACTTTTATGTTTTTGGACTATGGCTCAAAAACAAAAAAAAAGAAAGCCCTACTTCTGCTCAGATTATGAACAGAAAGACCATTCAGACAATAGACTGGATATAAATGCATGCTAGATCAAGGTTTTATTTAGGTTGCCATCTAAATTTTAAAATACCTAGAATCCAGAGCTTATTTGAGTAATTTCTTAGTGTTTATTTTTATATGCCCATTGAACAGTAACCTATAAATCACAGACTATCCAGCAGCAGATAGGTACTGTGATCTGATCTGATCTTGACGTACAGAATGGCTCCAATAACATTATGTAATTATAAAAACTACAGTTTTAAACTGTTTCCAAAGCAGTTCATGTTTTCATAGGGATTGCTAGTTTTGTTGGTTTCACAGGACTATTTTGTTGTTGACGTATTTTTGAGAGGCGTGCGGAAACCTGTGTTTTCAGTATCTGGGCAAGTAACAGTGCAGAACACTTGCTTTCTTCATACAGTTTCAATGTGCTGTTAAAATATCACCTGTTGGAAAATCAGAGCTTTCCCTGGAGGAGTCAGGCTGTGGCTGGAGATCAGCATGCCCCAAGTCTTGTCCAAGGGTTAGGTCCTGGCCAGGTGCTGCCTCCACTGTTCACTCCAGCCACCCACAGCAGACAGGGTCTTGGCTGGGGATGTAGCCCTTAGGGAAATTTGAGGGATGTGAAAAGCTGTTGATGATGGATCCTAAAGGAGCTTTTTTATTCCTTAGGTATCTTCTCTTTTTACTTTTCTTGGCGGTCATGTGTCTTGATGTGCTGGTTTTGCAGAAGGGCCTGAGACTTGAACTTTAGTAAAGTTTAAGGTACTCATGTTTCAGGATTTGTATTACTTTGTTTCCCTAAGTGTAGTCTCTACTGATTTCACCATGAGTTAAATAATTCTAGTCATAGCATTGTTGCTGGGATGGATGTTAGACCATAAATGAAAAAGGTTTCTATCAAGGGAGGGCTGTGTTCTTGCAGGCGAAGGTTATGTCACTGTGCAAATATCCAGGTGTGCCCCGGAGCCCAAGGGCACTTCTCTGGGCATGGAAGAGACAGGGCAAACTTCTAGAAGGAAGGGAGCGAAGTCCCCTGCAGCTTTAGCTACCACAACTCATACAAGCAGAGAATCAATTTGAGCAGAAAAGACCTCAAAGATCATTGAGTCCAAATGTTAACCCAGCACTGTCCACCAATAATTGGACACAAACCACGACCCTAACCACCACATCTCCACATCTCTTAAATACCTCCAGGGATGGTCATTCTGGACAACCTGTTCCAGTGTTTGATAACCCTATTGGTGAAGAAATCATCCCTAATAGCCAGTCTAAACTTTCCCTGGAATTCCCATTTTTCTGTTTGGAGAGGTGGTTAAGTATTTGTCAGACATGGTATTCTGACATGTCTCCCTGCAATTCCCTTCCCACCTCCAAAGCCATGTTTTACAAGGTGGTGACCCAGCTGGCAGACAGAGCTCAAATTGTACCAGCCAGTCACTGTGAGGCTGGGGATAAGTTTGTGGCGCTTGAGAACATGGAGGTATCTACTACTCCTAGACACCTCTGTGCTCAGGTGAGGAATTGGGAGTGCTGCAGAAGGGTGCGTGTGCCTGGGACCCAGCAGTGCTTGCTGCCACAGGGACTCAGGCAGCAACCCCTCCTCACCACGGAGTGTCAATCATTCCCTGTGCAGTCAGAGGCTGAGTGCCCATCAGGAATGGGCTCCTCCCCAAAACTTGTGCCTGACCACAGCCTTCCCTACCCCCATAGCAAATAAATGATAGAAAGAGTAACAAAAGAAAAGTGTGGGTGTTTTAAAGCAGGCCTTCTGCCTGCCAGAAGGCAACAGACATCTACTGCTCAGCCTGGGTGTCCTCCCACACCTGGGGGATGGCTGCTCCATACTGAACTCTCCTTGTCCCCCCTTGTGCAAAGCCTTTTAGCTGATTCCCAGCATCACATGCTCCTCTCCCCCTTTCCAGGCCCCTCATGGAGGGTCAAATGAGCTCCTGGTGGCAGGCTTTGTTTGTTCTTCCAAGGAAAAGGCAACTTTCAAGGTGCCTGCAACCTCTCTGCTGGGGAGAGGGGCAAAGCCTGACAGCCCTGGCTCCCTCCATAGCTAGTCTTCGACAGCCTGAAGTCTTGCACATCATGTTTTCTTGTTGGAAGCTTTGCCTCAATTAAGGCACAGCCAAAATTGACAGAAGGACCTTGTAATGTCACCCCCCATCCTTTTTATGTTTTTTTTTTTGTGCCTGCTTTCTCCACCTCAGTGTATCAGGGACTAATACCTCATGGTGGCCCATGACTACATTTCTGCTTTCTGTTTCTGTAGGGGTTAGTTGTCTTGGTGCTAGCTGGTCCCTGAGTTGCAGGTTTCAGCTACGTAGTCCTCCCTACATTTCATACTCCTGGTGCTCTGTGCCACCATCTCATGTAGGTGCAGGTCCCAAAATAACCTTGACACTCGCTGGCGTGGTGGGGAGCAGGTATGCTGGCAGCATGGTGCACTTGGCTGCAGAGAAGGGGCATGTTCTGGGTCTGCTTTTCTTAGAGTATGTTTCTTCCCACTAGTCTCTTATGTGATGTTAATGGCAGCCTAAATATATGGGCAGAGGTACAAGGATCAAGCAGTGGACAATGGGTGTCAGTCCACAGGGAATAGACATAAAGCAGAAGGACCAAGTGGAAAAATGGCAACCTGAACCACACCAGATCTTGTGTGATTGAAAGGAATTTCTTTTTAAAATAATCTTTGATTTAGGGAGTTTCCATTCTTCTCTTGGCTACAGACTTGCAGTTGTGTAATGCCAGCTTTGTACGTAATCAAATGTACAAGCATAATTTTGATATCGTGTCCAGAAGTATTAGAACAAAAAAGAACAAAAAATTGCCAAAGGGAATTACATAGATAAACCTCAAAAAGACATACAAATCACATGATGGTTTAGAGCAAAATCCTTAAAACCTCATATGTTTCTTTCAGCAAAGACTACTAAGAAATTTGATAGGAAAACCAAATTATCCAAAAGCAAGAAAAAGAGATAGCACAAGCTACATTAGCTCATTGCCTCCTCACCACGCCATGAGACTTGCTTGCTTCTCTGCCTCCTACAAGGTTTCAAGACCCAGTGGCATCTGTAAATCTGCTGTTTGCTTCTTATCTATGTATCTGCATTTTTCTTCTCTTAAGCTTATGATAGATAGAGAATCATCATTCTATCTACAGGCAGGACCATACGGCCAGGTGTTATCTGAACTTTGGATGCAGATACCTGCCAAGCACCTGAGTCCTGATTTGCAGCAACTTGCATTGCACTTCTACAGAGAATCTTCCCACCGTGCCAAATTGGAAAGGATGGATTTGGGATGGAAATGCAAATGAACTGTTTCAAAGGGTGTGCCAGGCTCCTTTCACTCAGAGCTGTAAAAAACAGAAATGTAACTCATAAGAGGTAAAGGGTAAAGCAGACTTCAGTTTAGCTTACATTTACTCTCTCAGCATGTTAATAATTGGTCCTGGCAGAAAATATTTTCCTTGAATTGTGGATAGTATCCATAAAATACTCACAGATGTAGCAAGCAGCTGCATTGTGATGCTGTTTTTAGAAAATGATGTAATGCTGCAATAATCACTTCTGAATCATTACTGATTTATGAATTGAGAATGTTTGCAAATTATGGGTAAACTTAGCTAGCTCAAATTAAATTCACGTCAGCTTGGTCAGGTGATAATTCTGAGAGTGTTGGCTGGTGCTCAAGTTAGGGCTTTTGCTCCATTGGCATGGTCTCTTTCAGTGGCATTTCAGAAACAGTTCTATTTTGGTGGGCTGTCATGGAGGGAATAGGGAAGGAAAGGTAAAACGTTGACAGCTCCGGTGTGTTGTGCTGGCAGTATTTGGAGCTGTTGGGGGAAGAATGACTTGATTCCAGGAATCCCTTGTTTCAGACACGTTTCAGTTGTTGGGGCTTTTAAAGAATGAGGGAGTACATTAAGAGATGAAATATGCGGAATCCGGAAAACGAGGGTGCTGCTTCTGGAAAGAGGCCTTTTTTCTCTGCATTAGTGTTTGCTGTGTGGTGAAAGATTCCTCCTCTGCCTCCCAATTTCCCAGGCTTCAGCTAATTTCCTCATATGTCTGGAAGGTGATGGGCAGCTTGGAACAGGACATTGGTGGGATCCAGTTTTAAATTCATGCTTTCAGTGAGGAGCTGTTAGCAGATGGACATGTAATTAAAATAATAGTAACATATCTAACATTTACCTTGCACCTTTTCTTAATCCTCAAAGACCTCAGCTGACTTTGAGATGGAGCACAACATGCTAATTGTGCATAATAATGTCACAGAATGTTTTGAGAGGAGGGGCGGAATATCTGATCCATGGAAACTGCAGGAGGACATAGTATCAGTACAGTTATTTTAATGAGACAAAATAAAACTTCAGAAAGGTGAAACTGCCTATTGGCAGGGTGTCTGAAGAGATGACAACTTCTATACTAGAGCTGGTCTTTGTAAATTGCAGGAAGTTTTTTGCTGTATAGGCCCAAACTGAATTTCTCTAACCTCAATGTAGCAAATGTGTCTTCTGGGTGTGTTTATAACAAAAAAAAAAAAAAAAAAAAAAAAAAAAAAAACCACCCCAAACAAACAAACAAAAAAACAACAACCACACACACACAAAAAAAAAAAACCCAAAAAACCCCCAAAAACCCAAACAAACAAACAAACAAAAAAACACCAAAAAACCACAAAAAATTCCTTTTTATTTCTATTTTTAACTAGTCTTGTTTGTTTTTAATGAGGTGGTTGGGTCCTGAATTATATTGAGGCTGGGTCAACCCTAGTATATTTTGGGAAGAATGACCTTTTGTCAAGGAGTTTGCAGAAAACGTAGAAAACGTCCAGACTTATGCCAGGTTAAAGCAGTCTTATACATATTGCAAAATAGTGGCTGTGATCAACAGGGGTACAGGGAAAGCCAACTGATTATGAAGACCAGCTGAAAAAAGAAACTGCAGATGGAAGATAACTGCTTTCCCAGAACATCCTTGGTAAAGGCTTTCTGGAAATTACCAGTGGGTGCACAGACATGTGCCTTCGTGTAGGCTTAGACTAGTTTGCGTGACTGGGTACAGATCCAAGTTTGAGAAGTGGGGTGTTGCACCCTGGGAGCCCCTTTGCTGATTGGTTTATCTCAGAATACTCTGTAGTCTGGGAGGATTAGCTAAAATCAAGAACAAACCATCCTGAAGGAGTTGGCTTTTCTGCATCTGGAATCACGCCATGATCATTTAATATGAGAGAATCAGCCCTATAGTCATGGAGGGAATTTCTTCAAGATCTCTTGTTCCCAGCATAGCTATTGTGCTCAGTCGATGGCCATTAAACCAGAGGCTTATTTCATTTTTATAAGAATTTCCTTGCTTGAAAAAAACAAAAGTTATGAGCCGAGTGCCCTATATTTGCTACTCCCTAAGTGGAATACAGAGATGAAGGAGGGAATTTTGATGATAGCCAACTGCTGATTGAGTGAATTGCTTTTAGCAGCATGGAAAAAAAAAGTGTGAGAACAGTGTGAGCTATTATTTTACAATTATCCTATTTTTGCCACTGTGGGCCTCTTCAGGGATCAGACTGTGGGTAAAATACCATTTTTTTTTCCTGTAACTGCTAGATATAAATACATACCCTCCCTCATTTTCCAAAATGTGGCTTTTCCCTTATAGCCAGTCAGGAGAAGTGTGGTAATCTCTGGTGTTGCTTACATCTTTGTTATATTTTAGGGAGAAATATCACACTGTTTTTACTTCCTCAGTAGGCGACACTATGCTCTTTATTACTGTTTTTAAACTGGCTCTGAGATTTATGGATGATAATCCCTCTTTGGCCTTCGAGAGTACATGATTTTCCACCGACCCTTGCTAGATCTATTTTGCCAATAGGGTAAAAGGCAGAGGATGTCTTGTAAAAATGTAGTAGAGTCTTAATGTTACCTCCCACTGAGCAGTGGTCTGCCAGTGTTCTGGGCTAACACTTTGAAAGAAAGGAAGAGATGGTGCTTTGTGAGGTGATGCCCTTCATTTCAAAATGAGCCAGAACTCAAATGCCTAGGAGTTAGGCTTTAAAGCCGATAGTAAAGCAGAGCCATTACATAGCTCATGATTAAGGGGCCTGTGCTCAAAAGTATTAGAGAGTTTGTCATCAGAAAAAAAAGTTGAAAATCTGAAAATTCAGATAATACATCAAAATTAATTTTCTTGCTCCACTTTTTTTGTCTGTGTTTGAAATCAGAAATACCAAAATACCACAGGGGAATCTGCTTTCATGTTAATTTCTTGCCAAGCCAGGCTTGGAAATACTCAAAATTTCATGAGAAAGGGCTTTCCCTAGGGGCTTCAGTCCATTTATGCAGACTTGGGTGGTGCTGAGATGTTTCAAATTGTCTAGATAAGGATCAAATCTCAGATGTTTGACTGTCTCCCAAATCTGAACATGTTTGAAGGGTGGATCCTCAATTTGTAGTCTTCCTAAAACTGCATACCAAGTGTTTATCAACACTGCTATGTACCTAAACCCCAGTGCTTCTTGTAGGAAAGACAACAAAAAGCGATTTGAGCCTTTAAGAGAGTGGGAGAGGACCTTTTGGGGCTCTGAGGATATGTAACCATCATGGCTGTAGCCACTACACTGATTCTTCAACTCGTGCTTGGCTAGTGGCGCGTTTGCTTTCAGCTAGGCTGACACGGATCTGGAAGCATATGCAATGACTGCTACTTCATGGAGAATTTGAGTCAGGCCAGCACCCATCTGTTGTGGGAACAAATGAAAAGCAAGTACAAAATCTTTTCTCAGTTTGTGTCACGCTCTGTGGTATTTTCTGCCTCCAACTGATCCTGAGAATATGTGCTTTGCCTCTTTCCTCGAAACACTTCCTTTTCCCAGGTACTGAAATGCTTTTCTGTTCCTCCTCTTCCTTCACTGAAACAATTCCCAAAACCTACAATCAGGAAAGAAAAGAAAGAGTTGTAGTGGTTGGCAGGAAATGGAAGCAGCACCATAGTGTTTCTAGATGTGTCAAGCATATGTTGTGTTGTGCTGGCACAGAAATGTGCAAATGCAATGCTCAGTTTCTGAGTCTTTCAGATTTTAGGAAATACTTGAAGTAAAAATGAATGGTTCTGTGATTTATGAACCTGAGTCCTCTGTTAGGACCTGATTCTTGTAGAAGATTTCCATGCAAGCTCCACCAAAAGAAGTCTTCTATGTCTGCTCCCTGGCATAAAGCTCAAAGCTGCTGTAAACACAGTCTCCACAATCTCCTGCCAGTCCACTTGCATTTTTAGAGTACATAATGGAAAGGAAACAGGTTGATCTCCTTTAAATCAGGGCTTCAGTGCTGGTGGCACTAAGACATTCATAGTACCACCAACAAATAAAACGAGGATCTTCCTACAAGTTTGTCTGCTAGTTTCAGATGTTGTATGGCTTTAATGACTGCTCACCTTTTGGCAAACAATCAGGTATTGATACTCCTTCCAAGCTGGTGTGATATTTCCACTGTGTCTGTGCAGGGTGAAGTTTTTCCAGCTGCAGGAGTGTCCCTTTTACAGAAACTTGCTCACCACAGTCATGGTACCAAACACATCAACATCAGAAGAGATTTAGCCAATGGAGTAAGGCCAGTCATCTTTGCCATGCATAGTCAGGCATCTGAATTCAAGGTGCCCATGAGAACAGACAGGTGGCTCAGGACTTCTATCCCTTGTTTCCAAAATCTTGGTGATAAAGCCCATCAATTTCTTAAAGTGGAAGCTTGATAAAGTTGCATCAAGCAGAAGAACCAAATTGAAGCTTTCCAGCATACACTCTCTTGTAGACCTTTAGCTCATTGATCTGACTTACTGGACAAACCAGAGAGCAAATCCCCCAGGAGAGAACTCCTTCACTCTCAGGATCACACTTCTGTTGCAGTTTGCCTTCTTTGCACTTTAATTTTGCATTTGGTTATGCACTCTGATTTGAGGGTTACACTTCAATCAAATGATAAAGCAAGTGCTTGCCTAGGTTTTAGTAATGTAATAGAACTTAAGCATATGTTTTGCCAGCTAGGGAAAGAATGAAATATGTTTGATTGAGACTTCTTAGTAAGAACTGAAGGGGGGGGGGGGGAAAGCTCAAAAAAAATTATTTTTCTATCTTTTTGATTATTGTCAATATTCACACACGCATTAGAAATAAACAATTGAGCACTTATGATTTTCTTTTAGTTGTTGTTTTAAAGATAGTGCTAGCACTTCTGCTTATCCTTCTTGGTGGAAGATAAAATATTTAAATTTGAAGTAATTTTATAAAGCAGCATCATCAGAGCTTAATTGTTTATTATAGTGTTCATGATTGTTGTGTAAATAAGATGAGGAAGCTATTTTTGGCTTCTGCCTACTTGTCCTCAGAAGAATTCATAAGATGTGTATAGCAAGATGGTGACTGAGTGCAACTGGAGCACCTGATAAATCTCATGTGATGTGAGCTGTTTGAGGGGATAATTATCAGGAAGGGGGTCAAAGACGAGGTCTCTCACGGTGATGGGCGGAAGTGCGCTCTGCTGATTGCAGCAGCCAGCTCTGCCATAAAGTGATGAAAACTGCCTCATCCTTTTCACTTGCATTGATCACTGAGGTGCTCTGCTGGCAGCCTTTCTATAGCTTCTGCTTTTTTTCTTCCTTTATTTTTCTACAGCCTAGAAAGGAGAGGGTGCTCTGGGGTAGGCTCTTTGCTCTTAATCAAGACACATAGAACATATATATATATATATATATATATATATATATATATATATAAATTTTTTTTTTTCTTTTAAACCCCAAAGTAACTGGTGCATATGACCTGTCCTGCGATACAGGGACAACAACAAAGCTCTCTAGTTT
Organism: Vidua macroura; assembly: GCF_024509145.1. Taxonomy (NCBI): domain Eukaryota; kingdom Metazoa; phylum Chordata; class Aves; order Passeriformes; family Viduidae; genus Vidua; species Vidua macroura. The sequence continues at coordinate 64,602,193 of NC_071571.1, read as the reverse complement.
TACTGTGAGGTCAGTGCTGCCTCTCTGCAGCTCACCTAAATGAACTGATTGCACTGAAAATGAAGCAAAAAGGGTCCTGTGGTTCTGGGGTAACAAATACTGTCAGGTGGGAGCCCTCTGCTAGGGCCAGTGTGGATCTTGGTGAAGGCCTCACTTTGCCTTTCTGCTTTCCGTGTTCAGATCAGGTTAACTACAAGCGCATTGCCTACCTTGAGACAACAAAAATGCATACACCTGTTTTCTAGCAATGAAGGAAATGCCTAAGTGTTAGCAGGTGAGCTGCAGTAGAAAAGTTGCTAGACAGAGGGTACAGGAGCAGGTAAGTTTGAGATAGGCTTGATCTCTACTAGGTCATCAATTATTTAAATGCCTAATAAGAAGACAGAATGGAAGAAAAAATACTTTTGAAGCTTATATTCAACTTGTGTTGGTCCTGGGTGACATATCTTCATGACAATTTTGTTAGCTGTAGTTCTTAACTTTATGCTCCAAGCTGAATGTGATTATAGGTTTTTAGGTCCCTCAGAGTGGTTGTGAAGTTGTATTGTTTGCTGAAGGTGTGCTAGCAGTAGGGGAGGCTGGAAGGGAGGGATGGGCCAGCATTTGTGCTTGTAGGCAAAGTCAGCTATGGATATGGTACTGATTTTGTTGAACTAGAGTTGTCTATCTGGAGCAGAGGAGATGTGTGATGTCCTGTGGTTCTGGGGTAACACATGTAACCAGGTAGGAGCTGTCTGCTAGAGACGCTGCTGTGTGCAGGTTGCCGAAGGCTTTGACTTTTAGGTTTCATTTTGTGCAGTTGATGTTGGGTGCCTGTTCCAGCTGAAGCTTGAAATCAATGCTCCAGGTTTATTTTCCCGCCTCCAAGGATGTGGGCAAACTATGTTATTAATGATATGAACGTTGCATGCTGCATGTAGGCTGACTAATGTAGGCAATAGAAGCCCAAAAGAAGGGGAGACTGAAAATGCATCACTTCCTCTTACTGTCCAAATGCTTTCTTTTTGACTCTTGAAACACTGCAGAATAGGAGCTGTTTTCTATACCAATTCACACCAACTTATTTAAAAGTTAGCTTGATGGAGCTCCTAGGCACCTTGCTCCCATCTTTAAAGTTCAAGGAATGTTTCAGAAAAGCTTTCATAGCTCTGATACCTGAAAGACACTTTGTTTTTCAAGTACTCCCTTTATTGAATTCTGAATGGGATGCCCTTCTGTGGCACACAACTGGACTGCTGTTCTTCTGATCCATATTCAAACTCTGATTTTTTTCTTTCCCAGGTTTTTTTCCCCACGGTGACCTAGGCTTGGGAAATTGGCTACATCTGAGGCTGCTTATGCAACTAAAGTCAGCTGGTAAGAGCTCTGTTTTAGGAAGTCCTTGGTACAGACTCCAATTTGTTTCCTTTTTAATAAGAGAATTATGTCAGCTGAAGAACCCTCACTCTCTCCTTGCTTACTCTGCTGTAACCTCCATGCCATGAAGAGCTCACTCCAAGGAGGAATAAATCCTCCACTGTGCCCTATTCAAACCTAAGGACTGCCTTTGTGCCACAGCTTTCAGATTCCAAAGGCATTTTTGGTTAGCAGCTCTGCTGGATGCACAAAGGGTCAGTGCACTAATAGGATACTGCACTGGGAAAGGACTGGGCTTTAAGGGATTCTTTGGAGATTTAATGCCCTGTGTGAAAAAGGTCAGCAATACTGCAGCAACATTTTTAATTTACTTGTGGAAAAAAAGAAAAGGGCACCATAAAAAAGGGGAAGGACACTGGAAATAAGGGACTCTCTAAATCCTCCTATCCTGATGATCCTTACCCCAAATCCATCCATTGCTGATAAACCTAACCAATGCCTTTACAGGACTTAACAACATCGAATAAATGTCCTCCTGCCTTTCCCTACCCCCTACCAATGCACAGCAGCTTCTTATTGTGTGCACAAACTTTAGAGATGCTGGGGGATGGTGGTGTCTTCTTTACAGGGAACATTGGTCTGCACCTGCTCAGGGGCTTGCTCTCTCATGTTGATGCTCTGCATAGCAGAAAAAAAGGACAGCCCTTTGCAAAGAGTGATAGCAGCAACTTTTTGGTGATTGTTTATGCTGTGCTAAAGATAAAGAAATTGATGACAGGTACACATGGAGACTTTGCAGCCCCCAAACATCAGAGAGGATTTTGGGAAATCCTCTCTTCCCAAGTTGTGTTGTCACACACAGTGATCAGCTCTGTGAGACTGTTGCTGATGCCTGGGAATTGGAGAAATGCTGATCATCTGTGTTAGGGTGAATGACACTGGGGCTGTGGGAAATTAAATGAGCTGTTTTGACTCTGGCTTTGTCAATGTCTGTATGACTGAAATCTGTGAGGCACTGGAATCTGTATCCAAACATAACTTGCACATCTGCAAGAGATATCAATAGTGCTTGCATGACTTTGTACAGGAAATATATTGGAAATGTTCTTCTCCATTTTCTTTCTTCCCAGCATATCAAAAAGCAAAGGGCAATATGAAACATCATGCTTCAGTGATGGGAAAAATCTTTGGGGGAATATATTTCTGAGTGGATGCTTTGATTTATTTATTAATTCATTACATGAGAGTTGTTTTTCATAAGGAAGTATCTTTTTGGAGTTATACACAGAGTGTTGACTCCACTCCAGAGCCACCTCCTTCTGGAACCACAACTGAAGTATTGACCAGCTAACTTCCATCTTAGCATCCATACTGTTGCTCCTGTAGTTGCAGAGTGGGCTGTTCCAGGGAGCAGAATTTCCTGCAGCGGGTGGCAGGACAGGTTGGCACTGAAACAGATAACCCCCAGCACTGGTGAAGGAGAAAAGGGGGAACGCTTGAGTGGGATGAGCCCCAGCATGCCACAAACTTGTCTTAGACTGATTCAGGTCTCCACGGACCTGCAGACTCAGTCCCGTGACTGTGTTGCATTTCAGGAATGCTGCGTACCATTCCAGGGCAGGTGGAATGGACTAGGTGTTCCAGCTGTGAAGCTGGAGTTGGAATAAAAGCAAATTATAATGAAGCATTGGGAAGGACATGAGACTGATTTGCTTCTGGACTTGTGAAAATACAGTCTATAAATACAACACCTTCATGAGCACTGCACTTCCTACAATAGTGCTGTGACATTTTCTGAACAAAGAGATTGTGAGAATGTTGAAAAGCTGGCTCTTTTTCCTTTGGAAGCCTTGATAACTTAGATGCAAAATCAGAGGTAAATGCATTCATTTGTCTCCTGCCCCATTTTCTTCCATCCTTGACATACCTACTGATGCCATCCCAAATTTATTTACTGACAGTTTCCTATGGTCATGGTAAGACTCTTTCAAAATGTGAGAATGGCTGTGCTGCTTCTAAGCTTTCCAAGTTCTCAGCCCCTCTGGTAATATAGTTATGGTTAAGCAAAATTGTATTGTTGTTGCAGCAGTCCTGAATTGAAAAAGGAGGACTTTTCCTGTCCACGTGTTCCTGTCTAAGACATGCCCTGCAGTTAACATAAATTATTTTCTTCTGTTCATATTCTCCAAACCATGCACTTTGCTCTGCTCTGCATCCATTGCCTGGTATGAATTTTTGCTCTCTGGCCTACAGCAATAACCTCCTTGTTCATTGCCACAAAATCTCAGTTTCTATTGTGATAGATATTCCACCCTGTATTTTCACCCACACTCAACAAAAAGTAACAGGCATTGTGTTGTCTGCTCCCCAGCAAAACCATGCATGCTTGGCACACTGACAGCTTAGCAAACTCAGATTCCATCCAATATTGAGGGTATTGAGCTTATACCTTCTTTTTTTTTTGTTGTTGTAAGATGCAAATTTGGTTCAAGGAAGACTGGAGCTGGGCATACACTGCAGTAACTGCACTGGGAACAGTCCAGTTAGAAATCAGCTCAGCAAGAACAGGACTGTAAAAAGTATCTGACTTGCAGGGGAGCAGAAATGAAGCCTTTTGTGAACAAGGGCTCCTTAAACCTCCATGAAGATGGCTACAGCTGGAAAAATCATATGTTTCTCTTACGATAAACTGTCTTGTGCAAGTATTTTCGGGCACTTTGAGCTCTCCTTCTGTGGGCTTGGAATACACCCATGAGCTCTACTTGGCTCCTTTGGTTTGGCTTTGCTTTGAAACCTAGGCCCTTTGTGAGTTCAGACTGTCTGCCTTGAAGTTCAGATTCTTGAAGGCAATGAAGTGCTGGGTGCATGGCCTATTTGCTGGTGGTGCTAAAATGAGCTGTGACTCATCCTAATCATGCAGACTTTCTTAATCTATCCCTCCTCAGTCTTTCTTGCGTGTTCTGCTGAGCTGTGAGTTAACAATAGTGACATTTAAAGTTCTAGCATCTGAGTGAATCATCTTGAGATGAGGACAACAGTTCACAGCTCACGGAGGTTTGGTTTCTGACTGCATCCCAGATGCAGCTGGATGTGCTGATACATGCCATACCAACACTGGGCACCATCACTAGCACCAGAACCACAAATCTCTGGGATTTCTGCCACCACAGGGCTCAGCACTGCCATAATTTCACCTCCTTAAATCACATGCCTCCCTCCTTTCTCCTGTGTGCCAGGAAGGTGTTGACCTTGTTCTGGTGGTGAAGAACTGGGAAGGGCTAATGGCTGGCTGATCTCCCTGCTGGGGAGAGGTGTTCCACTCAAAACTGGGCCATCAAGGGAGGCTGCTGATCCTGGAAGAGTGAGTTGGCTGGTAGGGTGCTGTACCCTTGGGGGATGTCAGTCCCAGTGATACCTCGTGCTGCTGCTCTACAGTGAGAAGTCCTATGGAAACAGGTTATGCCTCACTGCCAGGTGAGGTCCCAAGGGGGTCTTCCAGGGAAAGAGTTTCTCCATGCAGCAGGCATCTTTATTCACTGTATAATATCTTTACCTTTTTCTGACAATGACAGGCATCAGCCCCTCTTCTGGGGAGCCATAGTGGGAAGAGATTGCTGGATTTTTATTCTGTTTCAGTTTTTCAGTGTTGAAGAAGGCAGTGGAAGAAGTCCTGGGGAAAACTTTCACTATATTTAGGGTTTTCCTTGTGTTTTATGGTTGGTTGTGTGTTTTTTTTTTTTGTTTTTGTTTTTTTTTGTTTTTTTTTTTTTTTTGTTTTTGTTTTGTTTTTGTTTTTTTTTGTTTGTTTGTTTGTTTTTGTTTTTTTTTTAACTTGTTAAGGATCCAGTAGTTAAGACAGATGGCCAAATCCAAGCAATATTTTTCCATTAAAACAATGTCACAGTTAAGACCGAGAGCCAATTCTGTAAAACTACCCCTATAGGGAGAAGGGGACGGAAGACATCTCTCTGTGGTAGATACATATCCTTGGGGCCTTTGGACAACTTTGGTCACTCTTACTGCATCCTGTAGTTGAAACAGAGGTGTGGGGTCTGCACTGTGTGCCTCAGGGCACATCTGCTGCCTGGGGTCCTGCCAGTGGGGTGATATACAGCCTCTCCTCTTCTCTCAATTTGTATTTCTTGGGGAGCAGCAGGACTGAAATTTGTGGAGAAGCTCTACATGTTTAGAGGGGGAAAGGTAAATAAAAAATCCCACCCAAATGCACTGACAGTTAGGGTTTGTTCTTTAAATATCTTGTGTTTATGCTAGAACTGTTACCACAAAGCAAGAACATGTTTTGTCTACAGACTGACCCATGCATCAAGTTTAGTATTAGCTGCCTTTCATTCCTTTTAGATAATCTGTTACTGCTATTAATAGAAACTTATGCAGGCTTCCTGGTGTCCAAAATTGCCTGGACATAACAAGAGGTTTTGCCTTTGTGTGTGAAACTTTTTGGCTGTGTATTTTTGGCCATTGTATTGGAAACAGCAGAGCCGGGTCCCTTGCAGAGGTTGAAGACTTGCTCTGTTGGATGGAGCTGCTGGAAAACTCCAAGGGGAGAAGCCCTCTTCTTTCAGGTCTTCCTGAAACAGGACACTGATGAGCTTCTTGCTGTCCCCAAACTTTGCCTGATCCCCCAGCTTGCTCCAGATTGCAGCCCCATCAGCCTACCAGCTTCGTAGCTGCTCTGCCCCAGTCCTGGCCGTATGACCTTGGTTAGCTGAAGCATTTCTAACCATGGTATTTCTCAACCTGGCCTGTATGAGCACAGCTGGCCGAGAGGCTGATTGCCTGTGGAGCTGCTCTGTCAGATATGAGGCAGGGTAAATTTTGATAGGAAGGTAGTTACAAGCTCGGGGAGAACCTGGGGGGAGGGGGGTAATCACGACTCACTTTTTAGCCTGCATCAGCTGCAGCCAGCACAGCATGTCAAACTGCAGCCAGAGCAGTTTGGCAGTGCTTACAAACTCTGCTAGTGAGGCTGACCACTAATAGAGCTTATAAAGTCAGTCAGATTTTTGGCAAGCATTTAGACCACTGTGTTCCTGATGGAGCTTTTTAATGTCTCCTAAAAAAGTATTCAGCATTATCAGAAAGAGCCCTGTTCTCTAGAGCTGGGCCAGGACCCATGAATGAAACAAAGCTGACAGCACTGAACTGCAACAGCTTAGTTGGGAGGAGGGAGGAAACACACACACACAGAGCAGAACTTCAAAAAATAGAATATATTTCTCTGTTTTGAAGTCTCACATCACAGAAGTGATGTTTCCTGCCTACCTCAACATACTTCTGCTAACATGTTCTATGCAGAAACCTTCAAAAGGAAGGTGTTTTTTTCTGATGAAATTGTATACCAGAGCTGTCTTTTTATTTCTGAAACATTCATGAACTCAAGAGGAATGAGTCCCTTAGTATTTTTCATTCCTGGGGATTTACATTTGTTGAGATATGAAAAGAATAACCACAAGAAGATCCAAGTGGTAAAATACAGAGGTGAGCCCATGTGTCATGGTCCCAAGCCTCTAGGCTAATCACAGCAATAGTTTGATATGATAGGGCTGTATTACAGAGGAAAAGCTGATCTTTTCAGCATTTTCCCTTATTTGACAGGTCCAGTCCATTGCATGTGATACATGTGTGGTGCCCACTGACAAACTGAGAAGCTGTTTTGATGACCTGTTGTGCAAGGGAAAATGGGAGTTCTCAGCATGGCTGTGTGCAGCCTGTCTGCAGGGAAATGGCATAAAAGGGGATGGAATAAATCAGTTCCAGTGCAGGCTCACTTGGGATAACTAACAGAGAAGCAGTTGAATGCCAGTGCATGTTTTCATGGGTGCAGAAATCTGTAAAAGTTGAGCACAGTTAGCATGCGAAGGAGCAATAAAACCTCTCTTGGTGCATAGGAAACTGTGGGAAATAAGGAGATAAGAGAAAACACTAACCAGTGGAGTAAAACCGCTGATTAGTGGCATAAAAAAATGGTCTATGTGTGTCTTCTATCTGTTGGTGTTAGCACAGAACATTCCCTGGCAGTCCATCACTGAGTTTAAATAGGATTTAAGTGCTGCTTGATTGCTTGAGTGAAAACATTTTGCCTTTTTTTTTTTTTTTTGGCAGCTACAAAAAATCTTGAAGCCAAAAACCTTAAAGGATTGCTCAGTATTCAAGCACTTTATTTGTGCATGTGTGTGTTTCCCCCCATCCCCCCTCCTATGGTCTGTTGATGTGAAATACTGACAGAAAAGAGTAAATAGAGAGAAATATATATATTCTTTTATTATTTCTTGGCAGGCTGCTTACAGTGTAGAGCACTTTTGAGGTGAATTTAGATGAGCATGTAAATATAAACAGTATCTCAGAAATTCTGGAAGTCTGGTTCAGATTTTTTAAGAGCACTTTTCTTGTGCCTTTGTCTCTCTCATTGCTTACATTCATTGAAAAGCCTATTTTCCTTTCTTTATTGAAGTCCTACCTGCAGGAAATTTGTGCCTTCATTTTGATGCCATTACCTGCCACTTTTTCCGTTTTAGCAATTTTTATAATCACCTTACCTTTCTCAATATATTATCCAGGCCAAGATATGACTTTGTTTTGGACTCAGAGAATAAAATTGCCAAAGTGCAAAAATAGCCAATTGTGAAAAGTGCTCAAACAGCAGTGATTACTTGCTGTGCTTGAGGTGGAAAGTTTGTTTTTGTTTAAGGCCCTGTGTGCAGAGTTTTATTACAGACATGCGAGTGATGGCCATATGTCCCTGCAAAGAGTGGGGGAAGGTCAGTGACCTACGAGCCAGGAAAAAACTCTATCAAGGAGAACAGCAGCAAAGAACATCTAACTGCAATTACATCCTAAATACCCCTCCATTTTGCCCCTACGATAAACCCTTCTGATTTCAGCAGGCTTTTTGGTCATCTTTGACTCTCAGACATTATTATCGTAAAATAATTAATGACTTGTCCCAGATTCAGAAAGTGGGCTTAGTAGGACTTCCGAAGTCTTCTTTTTCTCCCTCCCACCATGAAAGGCAGTCCCTGTAGGCTGGGAGGCAGCTTGCCCGAAGCAAGGCATGGTGCTACCAGTGAGAAATAGCATTTCCCAGTACAGGGACGATGGGGTGTGGCATGGGAAGGCACCTCTGGGCAGTGCCTGGGCAGGGCAGCACCACAAGCTCTCCTGCATGAAACACTCACAACTGTGCTCCTCCATCTGGCCTGAAGCACCACAGCCTCCCACTGCTGTGCAGGGCCATGGCTTCAGTACTGAACTGAGAGAATAGGGCATGTCTGCCCCAAAGGTGGGATGACAGAGCTGGAGAAGGCCAGGGGCTGCTTCCAAGTAGTGATGCCCCAGGCCCTGCTAGCTCTGCATGGGGCTGAGTGATGAGCCAAGAGTAGCATCACACTCATGCTGGTGAAGCAAGATGGAGCATTGCCCTTAGGCACTGTGGCAGGAAGGAACTTAAATTTGGTCCTTTTTCCATCAGGCAAAGAGTTTTATGTATATTACAGATGGGCTAATTATCAGTATGTGGTATTTAGGGAGTTTAGTCCAGGCCCAACAGTGGTGAGTGCTTGTGGCAGACCTCATGAAGTTCTCTTGGAGTTTCAGTATTTCTACTGACTTCTGTGTAAAAGATGATTAGGAAATAGAGGTGGCTAAAAAAAATTATAATCAAACATTCCCTTCTCGAGCCCCAGTAAAATCATAAAACTGGAGGTTTGACTTCAAACTCCCGGCTCTGATCTTTGCTATTTTTCTGATGTGCAGACATCTTCCATCTAAAAATAGTAAATCTCATTGTGTGGGAGGTGTATTTAAGCAGTGTTCTTTAGAATATAAATATTATTATTACTTAAACTAACCCTGCTGCAGAGAAGTTCACAAACTTGTGCTAGATGGCTGCCTGCTGTCTATAGGAAGTGCCAAATACTTTCAAATGGGAACTTTCTGGGAACATTTCTGCAATGGGACACATTTGTGGGTTTGCGTAGGATGCTGTATGACACCTTGATGCCTGTGAATTACAGGGGCCTTCAAGAACTCTGCGCCTTACAGGCTCAAGCCATTACAATATTGAGTTAATAATTAGGTTTTAAATACCACTGTAACTTTCATTTGTGATAGAGATAATTTGCAATCATATGCTGCTTTGGATAGGATGGAGCTTAAATTGAATCTAAAATGAGGAACATCACTCAAAACAGACTGAAGGAGCTAATTATTTTAATAAAAATACAGCTGTGCTTACCGTTTTAATAACCTTAACAGATCAAGGCATATATGCATGGGGAGGCCTTTAACTAGAACTTGTATTACCATGAGACTGTAGCCTTTGATGTGTTATTTCTAGTTTATCAAATGCCTTGGTACTGCTGCTCAGTTTATTTAATGCCTTGTTTGCTGCTGCTTGATTAGGAAATCAGTAATTAATGAACAGGTGGTAAAATTAAGTTCAGAGTTAGGAGAATGTGTTTGACAAGGTGACGTACAAGTACCAGGGCTCTGCAGAACCTTGTATGGTTGTTCCCTGTTCAGCTGCCATGCTAAATTGTGGGCACTAATTTGAGTGGTTCACACCAAATCTGCATCCTCAAGTACTCTCTTGAGGTGGGTGCTCTGCGATGGGATCATCTAAGGTGGTCCAGAGGAGGGAACTGGAGGTGGGTTTCCTGCCTCCTGAGAGATTACTTGAGTCACTGGACTGTGGGATGAGAGGCGTGATATCATTCCAGTGTCTCTGATGTGTTTTCCACCTCTCCTGATCCTCAAAAAGAAGGCTGGGGGTGTATGGGGTGGGAAACCTAGCAGGAGCTGTTCCTCAAGCAGAGGAGCTCACAAGTGAGCTGAAACTGCATCTTTCAGGTCATTTTAGTAGTGTCAAAAATCTAAAGGAGTGCGCCTGGTACCAGCAAAGCACTCAAGGGCCCAGGGTGCCGTGTAGCACTGTGACTAATGTGCATGTGCGTGCCTCACATACACACGGTGCTCTGTTAGCAACAGAGCTGCTTTGCTGCTGGGAGTGTTTTTGTTAACTGTGCCAACACTCTTGGGACCAAAATGATACAGACTGAAATCAGCTCAGGAATCACAGCTTGTCCTTTGAAATAGGAATAAGCTCTCCAGAGAGTGGTCCTCCTATGAGGACATAGGATGGCAAAGATTGACAAGTCCAGCTTGCCTTCTGTCCTTTTGCTGTACTTCTATAACATATGACCTCCCTTATTTAGTGAACTGTTCTAAATAGAGCAAAACACAGGCCCGAGCTGCAAACTCAGAATGAGCAAAGTATTTCCGTACTCTGAAAAATTTTGGCTGCTTCTCAAATTCTATGTCTCATATTTGCCTTTGTGGTACCTTTTTTCCAGACAAGGTCAGGGCCTAAAAGCTGAGCTATGCTTGAAGAAGTTGAACAAGTTATGTAGAGCTCCCAGGTCTGAAGAAATATCATGAGGTGGAAGTTTCTCACCAGATTTCAAGTGCTTCTGACATCTGACAATCCTGGAAAAGCAGTGCTAGCCTTGCTTGCAGCATTCTGTCATCTGTGCCTCCAGCGGCTAATAAAGAATGTTTATTTAATGGATCCAGGATACTGCATCAGAGGCAGTAAGGGAGTGCAGGTTTGGTCAAAGTCCTTGGCCCTTGGGGGTGTTTCAGTATGACTCCCAAACCATAAAACGGGGCGAACAGGATTAGAAACACCTAATAGAGCTCCAGTGCCCCTCCAAACCATTTTACTGTTCTACGTATCCACCTCTGACTTGGGCTAGTAGTTCCATGCATGAACTGAGAAACTACCTGACCTGAACAGAGATCAGCTTTTGCAATGACTGCAGACCTGTGGGAACAGCACAGACTTTGAGGGTGCTGCTCTGTCACCTATGTGACAATGTCTGTCTGTGGTAGGTGGTGGAAAGACTTCACACCTGTAGCATTGAAACTGGGCATCAAGGATTGCAGCTCCCTTAAGGACATACTTGGCACTACTGAGGCATTTTGCACACATGGAGTTGTGAAAGTTGGCTGTGATTTCTAATTTGTGCAGCACAGGAGATTTTAAATACTGAGAAAAGGATGCTCTTCCTTCCTTTGCAGTTAAGGGAAGCGCAACTGTAATGCTTGGAAAAATCTATGAGAGCAATTGAGTTTCCCTGATGCATCTATCCCAGTAATTGTTGTGACACCCTGCACTACTGGATAAACGGATTGTCTTTGTATTTCTGCAAAGAGAATGTGTTGCATATTCAATAGTGACGTTGATACTTATCAGATGTAAGATTTAATGCTTCTTTTGGGTAAACAGAGTAGTTTGACCTCTGAGAGCTATTATCTTCCAGGTTTGCAGGTAACTTGTCACACCATCTTCCTGTGCTGTATTTATTTTGAAAGTTTCACTGTAAACATGTAAGCTGGAGAGTTACCTTTCTCGCATGAAATCCAAGACAGATAGGAAGAAGTATGCATCCTTTAAAAGTGGCTGGAAATTTGTCATCAATCTGGCTGCATAACTGTACCAGGCTAAAGGCTTCTGATGTTCTGTAGAAGGGCCTCCACATGTTCCATCCTCTATGTCTCCATGGACACAGAGGACAACTGTTCTGCTGAGATCAGCATTTAAATGGCTAAGCTAAACAAAGTGCAAGAGGAAAAGGGACAGACACAGGAGTAAGTCCCTCAAACTCCCTCTTGCTGGGCCATGTTGCCTTTCTTGTGTCTATTGTTTCTAAATTAAAGGATATCTAATGTTAGCAGTTGTGGTCCCCTCCCAGTAATCACTGTTACAAACATTGCTGGGGTCTTGCAAGGTATTTATGACTCTCCTGGGAAACACCAAGGAGAATTAGAAAGCCACTGTGGAATGGTGTGATAAGAAAAATTCTGAATGCAGCCTACATTTGGGAAAAAAAAAAAGAAATTAAAAAGTAGCATGCTGTTAGTACTGATCTCTTCTTTCATTTAAGCAAGAAAAAACACACTGAAGAACTTCAGCCAAAAAAAAAAAAAAAAAAAAAAAAAGGTTCTGCGTCCTACTATGAGCCTGTGCTGAAAGTTGTGTTTTCTGTTTTAATTTGTTTTTTGTGAGTTAACTTCCAACCAAAACAAATGTTTCTGATGGTTCAGATCCTGCATAGATTTCCCAGGACAGGACAGTGGCCAGGAAGGTGTAGTTGCTGGTGATTCATCTAATTTTTCAGACAGTGGAGATGTGTGAGGCTGAGACCAATTCCAGGAGCAGAATTTGTGCCCATCCTCAAAGACCGTGTGTCAGTTACTTTGCAGAGGAAGTGAAAAAGAGAGGGATTTACCGCTAAGCCACTTTCCAAAGGGATCCTGGATGGTGGTGTGCTTTGCTCCTATGCTGAGCATAGAGTGGAGAAGGGGGGATCAGTCCAATGTCACAAGCTCATAGTGTATGCCACACATGTGCCATTACCTGTGGGTGCAATTGTGCATTCATGCATAAAAGAATGATATGTAAATATTCATCAAGGTGGCTAATAGGGTGAGACAAATCATAGACTGTGTAGGGAACTGCTGTTGCCTCTGGGACTTGCCATACAGGGGCAGTGCCATCTTCATCTTCCACTTGAATCATTCCACTTTTTGTCTTTGTGTCTTTTCGAAGAAAATTCTGAAGCAGATCCAGGATGATGAAAATCATGTTATTTGACATAGTAGCTAATAATGAAAATATTCCTATCATCCTAATAGGGACTAGGAGGCAGTTCTTGGGATACTTTAAGCAAGCTATCACTCAGTAAAAACACACCTTTTCTTTTTTCCTTTGAAAAAAACTCTCAACATATATATAAAAGGCCAGTTTTTATGCTGCCTTGCAAGAGGCAAGCTCAAGATCCATAGCACTTCTCATAACAAAAAGCCAGAGAATAACCTGTCTGCCCTGCCCATCAGCTTTTCAATAAAATTGATTCTAGATGTGCAAGGTTGTCTGTGCACTACTGCTAAGTGCATAATAGCTGTAGTATGCCAACTCATTATTCTGTAAAGTGCTGTGAAACATCACAATTACGAAAGATGCTACATAAGAACAGCTTCCAGTCTAGTTGGGTGATGGTCAGGTGGCCGGCCAGACAGGTTGCTGTGGTACAGCATGATCTGCAGGCCAGGTTTTATGGCTACAAACATCCCTTAGACTTGTTTGCACGTGCCAGAAGTTATGAGTGCCCCTTCAGGGTTTTTTTGTGCTATCTCCTTTTGATTCCTCTCTTTGTCCTTGTCTTTTGGGCCACTGAAATTTCAGATGGCTCCTGCTCTAGATGCTCAGCTTTATCTATGTATGTACCTATCACTTTTCAGTGCGTCAGTTATAAAGTAATTTATTTTGTGAAGTACACTGGCTATTGGCCAGTGGGAAACTAAAGGTGAAAAGAAGCAAATGAAAAGCAGATTAGAAAGCAGGTTGTGGACTGGGAGAAGGGAGGCTCTAGTGTGAAGGAAAGTGAATAGGGACAGTTCAGAGAAGCAAAAACTGAAGAAATAAGGCGTGCACATGTAGCTCAAAGGACTTCATTGCAGCTCATTTAGGATGATAACAAAGGAGTGATGTTAACAAGATCTAAATGGGGAGAAGTACAATGGGAAGAACAGAGAGAGCAAGAACAAATAAGAGTCATAAAATGGACAAATGTCTTCAAGTCTTTAGAAAGTATGTTTTAGTGCCTCTTCCCCTCCTCCTTTCCTGTTGTCCAGGAAATGTCATATCAATAAGAGGTGCAAAAGGGTTGGCAAGTTTAATGATGCCCTCAAGGTGATGAAACATTGGTGTGACAAAACAAAAACTTGGCCATCCAGTTCTCCAGGTTTGCTGAACTGTGAGCCACTCTTTCTTTTTAGTGTCATATCAAATCTGGTGACTTACATAGAGTATTCATTGCACACAAGATAAGATATCACAAATTCCCCATTAGGAATGTAATTAAACTGAGTGCTCATAAGAAAGAAAGCAAGTGTCCCTTCCCCATCCCCACCTCTTTTTTCCCCTAGGGGCTTTTAATTGTAGAAAAGTAAATATTGCAGCTGTGCTTCTGTCGTTTACTCTGGAGAGTCCATTTAAGATGGTGATGATTAAGATGTGCATGTTTGTCGTGCTAGTCGAGAGACTGGACAGCTTTCAGCAAGAGGAAGCTGTGGAGTGATGGCAGCAGGACAGGGGACTGACAATTAACTCATACACAAAGATGAAACCCATTAAGACCCAGCATAGCTCTAAACGCTGAGCTTTTTTTTTCCAATTATGTCATCTTGTCTGGTACATTGCCTCAAACCAGACTGCTAACATGGGCTTTCCCCCCATCACATTAAGGCACGCACAGTCTCAAGTATTTGTGTGCAAATTTAATGTGTAAGAAGTGGAGACACAAAGATTCTAAAATGACCTGTGGAGATATGTTTGTCATCTCCTGACCTTCCTGAGTAGGGATCTGGCTGAATCATGCAAGTGTTGCTGGCTCCTGTACTCGTTTCTCATGAAAACTGAAGCAGAGCAAGGGAGAATGGCTGCGACTGCACAGTGCTGTAGCATCAGTGCAGAGCTTGAGGGTGCATCCGGGCATAGCCAAAACTCCAAACTCACCTTTGTAGATCAGAAAAGTGTACAAAGCCCTCAATTAATATCATGCAGTTTTGCAGTTTTGGTTGCTCTTTGTATTGGTGAGGCTGTTGTTTTGATGACAAAAATAAGCTATAACGAATTAACAAAGACAATGATAATCTCGGATTAAACCTTAAATCAGCAAACAGCAATATGACTGATGTCAAGGATGGGCTTTTCACTGGCCTAGAGCAGCATGCTTCCTTTGACTTCAGCAAGGAAATGTTGATTTAAGGCAGTCTGGAGTGTCCTGCCCTTTGCGAGTATGTTCAGCAAGCCAATGATTCAGCTGATAGGAGCTTCCTTCTTTTGGTGAACCTATGAGTGCTTTCTTGATGTCCACGATACCCTGTGTATGAGCGCTTAACAGTGGATGAGTGTTGGAAAGATTGTGGATTACTTTGTTAAGCAAGCGTGGCTTGTAAGTAATGTGGAACTGACCCTTTGTGACACTTGCATGACCCAGAAACAAAGCAGCAGGCAGAAGAGTCCTGCAGTAAATGAACAATGTTTTGATATTTTCTAATAATAAAACCTATGAAGTTAACCTTTGGGAAGTATAGTTAAACTTAATTTATTTTCAAATGTGCAATGTTTTCAGTATGTTTGTTTGCACTGTAACCTAATTTTCCACTTCCTTTCCCTTGTCATACAGTTTTTAGGCCAGGAATGCAGTAATGAATAGAGAGAAGAATGTCAGTTTAGACTGGAAAAAGCTTCTGTGAAAAAGCCTAGTAGAATTAAATAGGGAATGATTGTCTGTCTATAGGATTTCAAAGCCCATGTCTCCTCTGGTTTAAAGCCACAGGATCGCTAATAAAGGATTATTTCATACATGTGCCCTACTGAGCTCTGTGACTGAGTGTAAGTAGAATAATGCCATTTCTCCCTTTCTCTCCCTCTCTTTTTCTTTTATCTTGCATTGAGGTTTTCCATATGTCCCACTCCAGCTGATTTTGTCTATAGGGCTGCTGGACTATAGGCCCTGTGATTTTTGTGGTCTTCCTCTGTTTAGGATCCTTGTTGGGCAAAATCTGAATCCAAACTACTGCGCTGGATTGTCACCTCCAAAACAGGAGCAAGCATTAAATGGGCAATGAGATCAGCATCAGAATTTGTCAGGGGACCTCTTTCTCTGTCATGAGTAGAGCCCCCCCACTAGGTCTTCTAGTATGTAACCCTTGAGTGGATTTTGAACTCGTGCCCAGAGGCTAAGGCTTGTACTCTTCCATACATTTAACATTTTTTTTTACTTTACTACAATACAGGTGTATGATTACCAAAGTGGAAACCTTGGAGGCTGACTCTGCTGTGTTTTTTTATCCTCTGAGTTGAGTGGACCCAGTCAGGCTGGGTGCAGTGGAAAGGCAGGGAACAGTGCTGGGCCCTTCACTGGCTGTGGATTGGTAGGCGTACACTGGAGATGAATCGGGGTCAGCACACTGTGATATGTTAATTTGCCAATAATCATTATAAGTAATAGCTTTACTGATTCATGAGTTCCATAAATTGATTAGTCCCTCTGTTAATGAAGAGCTCTAATGCACTACATGTGCAATAGATCATTTCTTTACTTTATGACTTTATCTGGCCCAGGGAACTTAAGCACACTGGGCTGTGCTGGTAGGTACTATTTCCATTTGCCAATGTGTCACTGCATAAATATGAGCATTTAACATTGTGCACATTCTGCAGTGGTTTCTGTACAGAATTAGCTGAGTAATTAATTCTTTGAGCTTTCTGATGCATCACACTGCAAAGTCAGCTTGGTTCCTACTGGATCATCTCCACAAAAAACTGGGCTGACTCTGCACTCAACTGTGGACACTCATGCAAGACAAAGTTTTGCTTGTCTAGCAAGCAATCTCCAGTTGGAAGAAGGGCTAGTAGGGTCATAAATCACTTCTCTACTCTTACAAATCCTCTATCCCAGTGCAGAAGAAACCCATGGGCTAGCTTGTTTTGGGACTGGCACTGAGGACAAGCAGAGCTGCTCGTTCATGTGGGTGAAGCTGGGACTGTTGCTAGTGGGGCCATGGCAGAAGTAGGTTGAATCCATATGGGTTCTGTTACATGAAGGAGCAATCATCTATCCCTCTAATACATGTGAAATTGTTCAGTGTGTTGGATTGAAGAATGCTCCAGAATGCCTGACAGTGACAGTGACCTTTTCAAAATGCCTGTATCCTCAGTGAGAAGAGGGTTACTTTTTCTTTTTCAAATGGACTTTGCTGCAGTTATCCATGCCTTTGTCCCTTTGAGATGTGGTTGCCATAATACACTCTACATGGGGCTATAAGTTGAGCTCACTCAGAAACTGAAGCTAATGCAGAATGCAGTGACCCGCTTATTAAGTAGTGTTTCACGCTGGGAACACATCACACTAATGTGCCAGGATCTGCACAAGCTGCCAATACGTTTTTGGATGTTGGTGTTAACCTATAAAGCTATAAATGGTTTGGTACCTAGCCACTTGGGTCAGGAGAGAAGGCACAGTGCCTTTATTAATTATACAAGCCTCCAGCTGAGAATGAATCTGCTTAGACTTCTGGAAATGGTTCACACTGGGCATGTTCAGAGGCTTAATGTAGGCATTAACATACCATTACATTGCATCATTTAATTTGCATAACAAGCCCTAGGTTTGTAGTGATACCTTTCCTTGCATCTACCTTTGATGTTGCTGCTGCCACCTCTAAGATCTTTGTAGAGTTGACAGTTTGAGCTCTGGGCTTGGGACCAAAGGGCAGTTTTACTCATCTGCTATATCAGGAGAAAGCCCCTGTTTGGGCCTAGCAGAAAGCTCATAAACTGAGACACATCAGTGTTTGCAAAACTAGCCAACAGGAAAGTAGATCATGCTTAGTCAGAGGTACTTTCTGAATACGTCTGAGTCTGGGGAAAAAGCTGCAAATTTGGGGCTGGTTTTAGATTTTGATCAAAGTGGCTTATGGTTTACAAAATGCCCGTCTTTTACAGAGCAGAACAAGAAACCCACGATATTCACCCATTACATCTGCAGACAGATCTGCAGCTACTTCCTGCATTTTTCCGTGGTGTTTCTCACTGGTAATTACAGTAATATTTATGTCTCTTTGCATTTTTATATGTCCTTTGTCAAGCTGATTAGAGGAGGCACAAAGCTGCCCTTTCATAATAAAAGTATTAAAAAAATAAAAAGAGGCCTCATTAGGAGGCTTGCTGACATCAACTAAATTGAGTTTCACCTCGTATCAGAATTTTAATAAATAAGCGTTGATGCTGAGTGCATTGCTGTAACACGCACGCTCCACTCACACAGCTTGCTGCATGCTTTGTACCATGCGGCTTTTTCCTTTTTAATGCAAAACAATACTAAGTGAGTCAAGGGGAAATGCTATTTCATATTCAAGCCTTTCTCTTTCCCTAGCAGACCTTAAAAGAAATATAAAATAATTTGTCTGGTATCCAATCACTCTGACTATACTTTCTGATCCTGCTGTTGTACATATCAGAGCCTTAAATCTAACAATTTCTTTTGCAGTGCTGCAAATGTGAGCTGCGATTTACATTTGTTTTTCTTGCAAATTAGGAAGAGCATAAAACACAGGCAGCTTTCCTTTCTGATGCCATCAACTCTATATAAAGTCAGTCTGGAAAAAGCCACAGAAGCAATGAACAGGCAGGGAAAGAAAGTGACAGAGGATGTTTTGGTAATGTAAAAGGCATCCTTACAGCTAACAGACCAAAAGACTCTTGTTCCAGGCTGCTTCTCACTCAAATATTTATGACAACAGTTTAGACTCTTTTAATTTCTGGTTTCTCTCCTAGAAATCCATATTTAGGTAGATAATTTTAAAAGCCTGCCCCTGCCAATTGCTTCTAGGTCAGTGCCAGGTCCATGCTCTTGATGTCAGGCTGTTTTAGTAACTAACTTGGTGTTTTAAGGGGAGCTGTAATTTGGGTGGTTTTTATAGATACCAGCAACAGCCAAGCAGCAATCAAAGCAGCCCAGTCAGGATGTCCTGGCAGGGCCGTGGGCGCTGGTGACACAGAAACAGAAGCAAGCGCGGGTTGGTGGCAGCGCCCCAGCCACCAGTGGCTGCTGCTGCCATCTGCCCTCACTGGCAACAAGCGCTGTTTGGTGGCCAGTGCTCCACATCAAACCCTTGCAGTGGCTGCACTGCCTGGAATCTGCTTTCCTCCCTGGCAATGCTGCTGTACAGACTTGTGTCCTCGATGTTTCTCCAGATGGCATTTTTTTTTCTCAATTTATTTGTTTTGTGCCTGTTCCCAGGCATTGTGAAAGGCGTCTTTAAAGCAGGTGAAAGGCCAAAGCAGCCATCCTCTCCATGTTTGTGGTTCTGATTTTGGATTCCAGGTAGGGACTCATCCCATCATGTGCTAGAACAAATGTGACAAAATGATGGTGCCAGGCAGGAGGTGCTGGAAACAGCAGTGCTCCATGCCATCTCTGGCTTCCTGCTTTGCAGGGCTGAGAAAATCCCAATTGTCCAAACTTTCTGAGCCTGGTGGGCCCACTTGAGATCAAATCCTTATGAGCTTGTCTAATCAGCCCTTTCCCTTCCTGCTTTGTCAGCATTTTCTATCACTACCTCTTTACTGCAGTGCTGGGACATGCTCCCTGAAGAAGCTGAGTGCAAAACCTGCTAGTGACTTTAGGGGGTTTCTGGCTGTAAACTCAAGGTCTGAACAGATTTGCAGCTTCAAGCACTTGTGCCAAAAATTGGGTTGCTTTGATCAATTAAATTCCCTGGCAGTGAAAGAATAATAATAAAGGTTAGGGGGGCTGTGCTCTGAAGCACCATCTGCAAAAGAGTGTATCTTCCCACTGCCCCTGAATAGCATCAGCAGGCTCTCCTCTACGTCTTTTATGGATTTAATTCTCTTTGGGAAGCTAATCTCACCCCTGCTGCCCCAGCACAAAACCCAAAGTGGCAATCTTGTGAAGCACAGAAAAGCAATTGGGGGGAACCTAGCTTTTTATGGTAATACCCAGGGAAAGTGACTTGCACCACTGCTCTTAAGAATGCAAACATGCTCCCACCAAGCGTGGGATAAACAGCACGGCTTGTACCTTTCAGCAAAACAGAAATGTGCCATTGCCAGAGCCAAGGGACTCTCTACGGGAAGAGTTTGCTTGCCAGCGAGCACGGCTTTGCTTATACCCAAATGCTTCAAGGTGTGGAGACAGCTTTGCTGGAGAGTAGGGGATGCTACAGAGGGGCAGGAGGAATATGGAGGGAAATCTGAGCTTATATTGGACTTATGGCTGACCCTTGCCTCCTGCCCAGTGCCTTTGTGGCTGTTGATGGCATGGTGTGTGTATGTAACACCATTGGCTTGCTTGAGTGGGAATCACCAGCCTGGCAACCCTCAGTCTGAGTAGTCTTTGCTCTCAGACCAGGCATTTGTCTGTTTTCTGGCTCAGTTTCAGTGCTTATTTAGACAAAAAAGGATGAAGGTAAAAACACTCACAGATTAAAGCACTCACTTTAATCTGTGAGTGTTTTCACCTTCATATTCCTGCCACTGTCTCTTCGCTAACCACGATGGCTGCATGGTGAACACAAGACATCTCCTATGGAAAGTTAAGGGTGCAGATGCCTTAATCTGAGGGGGGTTTTGTCCCCTCCCACCTCCATTGCTATGCAGCTCTCCTGCTGTGCCCTTTGTTTAGGGGGCTGTGTTGGCCAAGTCACTTATTCTTGACCTTGTAGGGTCAGTTTTCCATGCCTTGGGCTCCCTGACACAGTGTCTGTAGGGTGCTGCTAAGGAGCTGTGATGAGGAGAAGGTGATGGGGGAGAGAAGCAGACCAGGTGAAGAGAATAGGGAGAAGGGGGTGGAGGACCATCTTGTTTTTCAGCAGCTCTACCTGGGATGGACATAACAGATCGTGACAGATTGTGACACTGCATCCTGGCATTTGGGAACTTCCTGGGGGCCCCAAATCTGCGAGGTGGGCATGGGGACCAGAGTGGGTGGTGAGCGGCAGGTAAGGCAGAGAGAAAAAACATGGTTTTCCATGAGGAAACACCTAATAGTGTTTCTGACTGATTTAGAGTGTCCAAGGTGTCTCCTGAGCCAAAGATCATCTCCCTTCCCAGTTCTCTGACACAGAGCGGTCTCCTCACCCCAGGTAGCTGGATATAATTTTTGTGTGCTAGCTGCCAGAATATCTTCAGTTTAGCTTGGTCTGTTAAATCACGTGTCTTAATGCTCTTTGTCCGGAGATCAAATTTGGAAAGGCAGCAGCTGGAGAAAAATTAAAGCAGACAAATGTGTGTAGAAATGTTTCCCTCCAACTGCTTTCATCACAGGCAATTCCTGACTAAATGATGAAGCTTAGGGCTATAAGTATCTCAGTCATTTCATCTGGAGTAAACTGAAACCAAGGTCAAGTCATAGCTGGTTTGTGTCCTTTTCCCTTCTAATCTTACACATTTCACTATGGTTATTTTATTTGAGTGTCTGCCACTTGCTATTTCAAGCTTCCAGTGGTATGCCTGCTCTGCACCCCTGTTTGCCAGCTACTAAAATGTTTCCACACCACTAGTGGACATGATTACATAATTTCTTTCAGATGCACTAAGGCCTGAAATTATTGGATTTTTTCCCTGATACAAATGAATGCATGTAAGTTATTTATTTTTAACTTCACCTCCCGCCTGTGAACTCCAGTAAAGGGAAATTAACTTTTCATGATGGATGCGGGGGGGAGGACAGGAGGGGAATAAAAGAAAAGCATCTGAGTGTGAGTGCAACAAAAAAAGAAGCACGCTAAGTTCCTGGGTGATAGTGTGATGTTATTCCACCTGTTTCTTTAATTACTAGAAGTTGCTGAGCCTCATCAGATGCCATCACAGTGCTGGGAGGAGAGGAAGTGCTGATGGGGTCCTAGGCATGTGGCTTTTCAAGCTCACGCCAAGACTGCGCATGGAGTCAGGTTCCTCCCAGAATTGCTCATCCACAAATGTGTAGGTTGTCCGAGCTCCAAACTTACTTTGAAGATCAGAAGTAATCTGTGTGGTCTCTTCTAATCTACAAAACCCTTTCTCTGAATCAGCACTTCAAGAGCAGAATTTACTGAATTTGGTAGCAATGGCTTGGTTTTGTGACATTTAGTAAATAGGTGTATTCAATACTGCAGTATAAAGGGATTAATTTACTTCAGCCTCCTTTCCACCCCCAGGAATCTTATATAATGCACCTAGTTAGCTCTGCAAGGTTATTTCCTGAAAAATGTTTTAAAATAAAACTAGTTTGCCAAAGGTATTCCCTTGTATCTGCTCATGTTTGAATCCAAAGTGGAAATGTGTTTAATCTGCAGCTTCTGTGTTAAGAACTAAGGGTATCCAAGCCCCTGGGATGGAGGTGTGTCTCTGAGCCTCCAGAGCTGAATATAATTGAAAGGGCTCAGGTTTCCAATTCCTGCTTTAGTCCAACTTCAGTGTTAACGCACAGGATGTGTAATGATGGCCCTCAAAGGCCTCTTTGCATTCACACTTGCAATCCTCATGTTGTATTAGTGCTGACTTTGCCCCATGTTTTATTTCATGCTTCCCTCACCACAAACATTTGCTGCTTGTGGAAAACCAGCTGGGGTGTCTCTCTCTTTTTCCCCTTTAATAATCTCTAGTTTGGGACCACTGATCCTTCAACAACCTTTTCTCTTTTTGATGTGCCCTCTGTTTTCTCTTATTTACAACAACTGCCGTGCTTGGGATTCTCTTGTTTGTCCTCTCCCTCCTCTCAGTTTCTCAGAACAAGCTGAAAATGAGATTTAATAGGCCTCCCACTGTTGTTGCTCTTTTGAGATTACTGGGATCAGATGTTCTTCTCTTGAGAACTACATCAAAGAAAATGAGAGAGGGTAAAGACCAGGATGCCCAGGAAGGTGATGGAGAGTGGGGATAAGGCAGGAAAAGAGTGGGTTTTAGCATGTAATGCTGTGGAGCAGGGCATTTTTGGCTTTGTTGGAACGTTTCCAGAGTTTTACAGAAATGTCAGTGCCACTATGGTGTGAAAAACGTAATAATTTTTTTATAAAACCTTTCAGCAAGTCCAGTGCTACCTGAGTGTTGTATTTTTTTATCATGATTTTTTTGTGCTACTTGCTATAAACAACCCACTAATTTTAATGTGGGATTATTTGGCTGACCTATCTATCCCCATGTTCCCAGAAATCCTCTCCATATTAATTGCGTTTCACTGATGGAGACACCTGTTAGCAAGGACACAGCTGAACAGGCTCTTAATACTTTAAATCTCTGATAATACTCCAGTTAAACCTCTCTTTCTTGCTTCCCCCCCCCCCCCCCTTTATTTAATAAGAGAGCAGCTGGTTGAACTTGCTCCTTAGGAGCAGACTGAAGCTAAAATTTCTGCTCCTCTCTCTAGTGTGAGGTGACTTTGCAGCAGAGGATCTGATGGTTTTTGAAGGCTGTCATTGCACTCCCCTTTGCCTTTCTTCTGCACTGATGGGGAGAAGAATCACCCATGGTATTCATTGGTAAAAATAATCGACACTGTATGTGCAGTTTTATAGTCGGTCACAAAGCTCAAAAAAAGCAAACATATGTGGCAGTATGGCAGGGACTTTTTAGAGTTTTGTTTGTTTTGATTTTTTTTGTTTTTGTGCTTGTTTGTTTGTTGGGGGGTTTTTTGGTGTTTTTTTTGGTTGTTTTTTTTTGTTTGTTTGTTTGGTTGGTTTTTCTTCTTTTTAAGTGCTGCATTTAATCCTGTTAGAAATGTGAGGGAAATTTCACAAAATTCAAAGTGTCTGAAGAAGGAGATAAGCCCTTCATGCTGTTCAGCTCTACAGTGTTTATGCCTTTTCCTTTCTATTTTCTTATCATTATCAGAGAGAGGTGGAAAGCTTTTGTCAGAATTCTCCTTTAAAGAGAGATAGTATTTGAATGTAAACAACTATGAGCACATGGTGTGACCAAGGGACCGAGCAGTATCTTCAATTTCTGAATTTTCTGGCAATCATGAATGGTGTCAGGATCTTAACATGACTCTTAAGCTGCTCTGAGAACAGGATTGCTTCTATGGAAACCCACTAGAAAAGTGATTCAAAAAACATCTTTTCAGAAAATTACTTCATCATATATGAGATTTCTTTTTAAAACTAACTACATGAGAGTTCTTGGCGATGATGGTCTCTACAGCTGATGGTCTAACTAGCATGAAATAGAGCTGCTGCTCTCATTTATATACATTACGCTATCTGGTTCCTCACTTGTGGTTTGGTAAAAGCATGAATTTTCAAGTTTCCCTCATGGGACTTCCCTGGCTTCTTTCACTTTACCTTTCATTTTCTTCCCAGCTATGCAGAAATACAGGATGTTTATTAAATGGCTTTAGGAATTTTGCTGTAAGAGGAAAGAGAACATGCAGCATCATAATTTTTTATTGTTGTCATAAAAGTTTCTGATTGTCTTTTCAAGAAAGCACAACAATAGGGAGGTGGAGAAGATCGTAACATGTGTGGTTTAGCTGGGAGAATTAATTATAGATATTTTCCTGGTGCAATATTTGTCAGGCAAATCACAGAATGTTTCTTATAAATACCTTTGTGCATACACAGTCCTCAAGAGCACTTGAATCCATGTATCACTCAAGACTATAATCCCGGGGTAAAACCCTATGACAGATGTCCCTGAGCCTTACAGCATCCCAGTTGCAGGGAGGATGCAACACTGGTTGGAGAAGGGAATGGGATGACTGGGAAATGGGGTAATGTTGGTACCAGCTGTGTTGGCTTCAGCGGGTTTGTGGCACACAGGAGAGCTCCCGCTTGCCACCAGCCTCTTTGTGAGGGAACAGAGATGGTAAGGCTGATCACAGCTGCAGAGCCTCCTTGTGCTCCTTCACTTGGAGATCAGTGAGGCGGTTTCTGGTGGGTGCTGTCACTGTCCATTTTACCTTGGTCTATTCAGAATTCCCTTTTAGTTAAAAATAACTCAGCTGGCTTCTGTATGAAAGTACATATGCCTTTCATTCCTTCTGCTTCTAATTATAAAGTTATTTAATAATTATTCTAATTATTAAATTAGAATTTAATAATTATAGAATAATTTACTAATTATAGAATTTAATAATTATTCTAATTATTAAATTATTTGGAACTGTTTGTTATTTTTCTGTGATATTTTTAACTCCAAGATGGTTTCTGAGGGAGGAAAGTGACCAAAAATATTTACACGTTTTAATTCAGCTTTGTAGACTCATTTAGTTTAATTGGCTATAATGTGGGAGTTTAACTCCTGTTATTAGATTAGAAATAAGTTTACTATTTTGTATTCTTTTGAATTTTTCTTTAAAAGGGTATTTTTTTTCTATTTTTCTTTTCTGTCTTTCTTTCCATAGTTAATATATTATCTATGCTAAGATTTCATGCCCTCAGTACTAAATGACCCTCCCCCACCTCCTTTTCCTAGCTGGGATTTATAATACAACCCAGAAAAAAATAGGTGCTAACTCTGCTGTGAACAGTGTCCCTTCATTATGAAACAGCCCTTGCAAACTTTTGGAAAATGGACCTACTGTGATAATAAATCTTCTCCCTTGACATACAGCACTGAATGTGGCTCTGACCACATAAACTGCACTCCCCATGATTCTGGGGCTGTTCACAATGCCAACCATTTATAAGCCAGTTGGCTTTACATTAATTAATTCCAAAGTCATTCACAAATAGTAACAATCACCTCAAAGTGCAGTGTTAGGAAAGGGCTGGCATTTTTGAAAGGAAGATCTGTATATAAAAATTTACCATGCTCACAATAGGAAAAAGCCCAGCCCTTGAAACAACAATGGCTTTCTGCTTTTGGGCTCGGGGTCGCAGCTCCTTTCAGTTCAGCTTGTGGTGGTTTATTTATGACGGATGCTAATTTCTGATGTTTGACTTCTTCTGTGACAGCCCTGGCTGGGTATCCTGCCCCAAGTACAAGGTCCCTGCACTATTGCCTGCAGGACAAGGCAGGGGAAATATGTATGCCTTTGGAGAGAAGCTCAAGGAGCCCAAGAATGCCAGGGAAAGATTTAGCTTTGTGACAACCTCTGCCAGATTGCTAGCTGCTTCTCACCTGGATTTCAGTCCTCATAGCCTTTCCATACAGGGTTTTAGCATCAATCGGTAGAGTTTTATGGTTCAGACATTAATGGGAGTAATTTAAAAAAAAACTGTCCAGGAGAGGTCTTGCTCTCCCTGCCTGTCACAGGTTTTAGGCTTTTAAGAGATTTTTTTTTTTTCAGGTGTGATTGAATTGCATACCTTGCTCCCATGGAGTGCAGTTTCCTTTGGCTACTGTTGGCTACCCCTTCTGCCATCTCCTTTCCTCAGCACTGGCCCACCCAGCCTGTCCTTGCCTTTGCTTCAGATCCCCTTCCCTGTGCCCTTCTAAGCTTTCCTATCTGTGCCTTGGGCTTCCTGCCCTTGGCCTTACTTCCTGGGGGGTCCCCACTGACCGGGTGAGTTACCTGTTGTCACTCAGCCCCTTCCATCTCCATTGCTTTGTCTTGTTCCCTGTGTTTTGTGTCACTGGCATTTTGCCTTGTAAATGTAAGGCTGTAAACATGTAATGATACTTTACATTGGAAGTAAACATAGAGAATGAAAGAGTTGGAGATGGGAACATTTTTGTTCCTAGTTGATCACGCGTTGCTGGATGCATGTGGACCTTCACCCCTCTCCCTGACAGTCCCTGCTGGGAACGCAGCCAGAGAGGAGCTGCCAGTGCAACTTGGCTGCCCTGTAGAGGTGAATTATGGCACAGGCTTAAAGGACACAATTATAGACGAGCTTCACAGGACGGTGCCTTATCCAGGCCATGGGATTGACAGTGCTCATTCACTAAGCAGCTATTCAGTAGTTTTTCTTCATCATTTTTTAGCAGAGGAGGGAGTAGCTGATCCCTTAATTCCAACATCCTATTCAGATACTGCACTGAAGACAGAGTTATTAATTTCCTCAGAGGTTTTTTTGCTGTCATTCAGCATGACAGTATCCTGAGTGCTTTAAAAATATAAATGGATTTATTTTCATAGTGGAACCATAAGATGGAAGAGCATTGCTTTCACACTGTAGTTGTGAGCAACTGCAAAGAGTGCGGGATCAAGGTCAAAGAGAATGCAAGGTTTAGACACGTAATAATTCTTTTTCCAGACAACATTCTGTTTATCACCTTACTTCTATGTCTGCATTTTATACAGCCCACTGAGTTCCATTTTGGCTGCTGCTGCCCAGAGGATGGTTCAGCCAAGTTCAGAGGTAGTACTGTGTGAGCACTGCATTGGTTAAGTCCTAGAAGTTGTTTGGTCTAAAGAGACTCACTTAGTCCCACAGCAGGCAGATGTATCTCCCCAGGTTGGTATTTGTCTGCTCAACTTCCTCTTACTGTAATCTTCAGTCTCAGGGCAACAACAGGCAAGACAGGAGCAATGCAAGGAGCTTTAATTCATTCTTAGTGTCTCCTAGCCAGCTGAGGCAGGAGAGAGCCTATGGAGAAAGCACAGTAGATGCTCATGAAAACAAGGATTTCTTGCTCTGCCTAACAAAATCCTAGTTCAGTCCATTTTTTTCTGATACTGTTCAGGCTTTGCTATAGCTATGACCCATGAGCTCCTTGTGCAAATACATTGTTTACCTGCTCCTTTTCTCCATTCCCCATGTGGTTTCTTGTCCCTGCCGACCAGCCAGCATTCCCACTTGATGCAATGGCAACTTCAAGAAGTGGTGGTCCTGCTACCACATTTGATTAAGATATTGATATTCAACTCCATAGATAGATACAATCTGCTAATATAGGGATTAACTGCAATATAAAATAAAGATTCCCTGCTTTTTATGTTGGTTGGTTAGGCACACCACATGACAGAGCTTATCATGGTATTTGGTATTTCTGCTGGATTCAGCAAAGATAGTGCCATAAAAATAAAACACATTGAAATTCATAGAAATCTGTCTGCATTCTGCTTCCAGTGAAGTTATTTGGGGCCAAATTTTCAAACATCAGTTTCTAGTTGCACCAACACAAGGAGCCCATGCAAAATACAAATATGCACACTTAGGTTCTTACACATGCGGGCAGTGCCCATTCTTGCTGAAATGTGACATTCTGAGAACAGATGTTGCAAACTACTTGCACATATTTTGTGGGAGCAACAGTGACATCAATCTTGCTGGAAATATAGCTCCCATTTTTACTTTTCTTTGCTTGGTAGGCTGTTTATCTTGTTTCCTTTGGCACTGGAAGTCTTCCCCATGCTGTTTTCTGTGTCTGGAAAATCTGCCCACCTTCAGCATGCCAATCACACTTCTTTTTCAAACCTCTTCTTCGAACTTCTCCTAATCCCTTTTATGTTGATCTTCTTACTGTCGTTACTGTCGGTTTTTTTGCCTCTTTGTCGGTTTAATTGCCTCTTACATGGAGTTTTAAGTTTGTGTATTTATTCATAGTCCTTTGTGTAAGCTGTCTAAGTTAGTACCCCCTTCATTTTGAAGTGAAATATTAATTTTATATAGTTGTACTAACTTAATCTATGCCTTCAGCTCCGCAATGCAAAGCCCTTTTTTCTGAATAGTCCAATTCCTGTTTTAAAGGTGAGTTTGTTAAAATGTAGAGATTAAATAGGCTCCTGGGGTCAAAGTTAGAAGGCAACAAATCCACAGGAAGAGCACAAGACTCATGGTGACCAGACCAGCAATTTCAGCGCTGAGTAACACACTATTGGCATGGCTTTGCCTTTATCCTCCAGAAAAAATTAAAGACAGTAAATCAGTTTGGAAAGTATGGTTTATTTTGGCCTGCTGACACTACAAATATTATTTCTGAAATAGCAATGGTTAATTGCTCAAACTCCTCAGCTGTGAAGACAACATAGAATGTTTCCATGTAGAGTGAGGGATGGGACCTGGAGCTGGGCGTGGATAGGGAGCTCCTGGAGGAGGCAGGGGAAGGTGGGCACAGTCAGGACAAAGATGGAGCCTGCTGTGGGGGCTCGCTGGACTCACTGCCATGGAAAGGGAGCTGTGAGGCAGCTACAGTGGCTGGGGGCTGCCATTCTTCCCTGGCTCTGGGGTGCTGACACAGCCAAGGAGGGATGGGCAAGACTATTTTGCAGGCAATTTCTTGCTTCACTTGAGCATCTTGCTAACCCTGTTCATAGGAGGTGTGACTCCTAAAATTGTTCTGTACGTATGTATTTTTTCCCCTGTATATTATTATTATTATTATTTAATCTCCGTGTGGCCTTTCATTTCTGCAACTTAAGTTTGTGAACATTTTATTTTTCATTTTCAGTTACTTTTTCCAATATAACATGAAGTTACAGACATTTTCAGGCCTTCATTTTTTAAATTATCTCTCATTATCATAATTTACTGCTGTTAATGATTTTTCTGACAGGTTTTAGTAGCAAGATTCCCTAAGTATTCCTTTTTTTTCTTGGATGCAGTTAAGTATATTATACAAGACAGTATGGATAATATTAACATCCCAGTAGAGTAACATTCAGGAGAGTTTCCAATAGTCAATGTTATCTGTCATCTCAGGATATGCATCACTTGGGGATCCTTTCTATGCAAAGAGTGAGAAGATATGCTTCTCCAGACAGCATTTGTCATGTTGTCCTAGGATTTCTGGGAGCTCCTGCAGGAACCCAGAGGTGGCTGCCGTCTGCTTGTCTTGATGGTTTGCATTTGGATCCGGATCAGACTGTGCTAGAGGAGAAAATCTCCAACAGCTACCATGGCCCTGGCAAGGCACAGGCTGCACTCTCTGCATGCCTTCTCCAGATGCTGGGCATATGGACCTGTCCTGAGAGCTCCAGGATGGTTTGGCTTAGTTGGTTTGGCAGAGAAGGCAGTTGGAGAGAGTATGGAGAAAGACTTATTGCTCTTGCAGACAACAGCCTTGCTCAGTTTGATTGATGGATGCTGTTTTATCTGCCAGACATAAGCTAAAACTTAGGAAATGGAGCAGAAATATGCAGCTTGGGCAGAGCAGTTGTGTACAGCAGGGAGAAGCACAGAGCTTGTGCTCAGCTGCCCCAGTGCACCACAGGCTTCCTGGTGAGCACAGCTGGGTGTGAAGCACCACACCCACATGTACCAGCCATGCAGGGCCCAGAGATAGGGTGCCACTCATGCTCTGGCCATGTGTACCGAGGAATGACATTTCTTCCTTCCTGTTTTCCCAATCTTTTCCCTTTGCTATCCTATCGATGCATCGCAGGCCCTCCATCTGGTCCTGAGAGCGAGAATTTCCCAACTGTGCTTCCAAAACGATGCTCAGGAATTCTGGACTCTGCTATCTCTAGCTTTAGCATGCTGGCTCAATGGCACTGGGCATCACCCCATATCCCTGGCCATCTCAGTTCCCTCTGCCTGCTTTGGACTTGCTCTGCACTCATCATATGCTCCCAGCCACTTCCTAGGTAGCAATGCAGAGTAGAGAGCATCATCCCTGCCTCAATGACAAATGTGAAAGGCTCTAAAATGGAAATGGTTGTAGTGGTACAGATTGCCTCTAGCTTGGGTAGCTTATCCTGTGCAGGAAACTGGCTGCAACCGGAGCACCTTTTTGCTAATGTACACTGCATTTTCACTTTGCTGTAATTAATTGTAAAACTCTAGAGCATGAACAAGGTTACAGCCTGTACATTTTTTAACAACAAGTGCTGCTGTGCCCCAGTCCTGTTTTCCGCTCTCTAGAACCCTGATAACCTGGTCTTCATTAAGTCCTTTGGGAGCTAACATTTAGCTAATAAAATTAGGAGAGGGCAGAATTTTTTTAAACAAGCAGAATTTTACACATTTGGTTTCTGAGAAGGTTGTGAGGATGGTATAATGTTGCTTGTAGAAGGTATTTGTCAAGTGTCTTCCAATTTGAGAGAACAGCTGGACATTTTTCTTCCTCTTAGAGGTGTTAATAGACTCAAAGGTGGAAGAGGAGGCAAGGGCAGAGTGGAAAAAAGACCTGACAAGCTGGAGTGATGGCAAACACAGCAGATTACACTAAAGACAATCTCTTCTCTGCCACTCATTTTTTCTTACTGAGCACAGGGTGCATCTGGCTTTTCGTTACAGAGGAGCTGAAATGAGCCCTTGTGAGTGATCAATGCACATGCTGGGAGAAATCTTACACAGGAACACAGGAAAAGCCACCAATGATATTCTGCCTGGAAGGACAATGCTGGTGGTGTTTGAGATTTCCCCAAATTCAGTCTCTGGTGAGGAGACAGATGAACAGTGTGTCTCTAAGGAAAATTTAAATGTTTCCATTAAAAGAAGAAACACAGACCTGAAAAATACACTGTGCTGAGGTGACATATATCTGATGCAGTGAATGTTTCATGTTTTTTTCCCTACCTTCTAGAGTAAATTTATTTTCAAATCTTTGTTTTGTACAAGAATTGGGCGAAATAAGGTATTTTGCTACTTGATGTAAATGCTCACCTTCATTTGCTTCACAGTGGATGTGCCTGCACCAGCCTCCCCAGTTAGTGTTGACTGGCGCTCCAGTTGGCTTCAGAGCAGAAAACCTTTCTGCTGAGGAGCTGGGGAGAGTGGGATGATCTTTGGGTTTTAGAAGTGGTCTTTTTGGGTTTAGGTCAAAGATTTCTAACCAAAGAGCATCAGAAAGCTGCTTCTGCAGTAGTTGTTCCAAGGGACAGGGAACAAGATGCACAAGGCATCTGGTGCATCCCATCTGCACAGGAGAAGAAATTTGCCCTGTGGCTGTCAGGTCAGTGTGCTTTGGCATGCACAGAGGTGTAAAATGTTTTTCTTCTCAGAGCGTCCATATTTTGAGCCTCATTTGATATCCTTCAGACCAAATTCAACAGTTTCCTTGGTAATGGTGTTTTGTACTGTGAATGCCAGTAAATCAAGTATCTATAACAGGGAACCATCATGTATTTTACATGTAATTTTTAGACGTAATTTACAATCAATTTGCCATTTTATGAAAGGGCAATGAAATACTGGTATCCCATTTGAAAATTGTTTATTGAATATAACAAAGAAGAAACCAGTGGGGATGTATGGTAATTAAATAGGGGCTATGAAAATTGCTGTAAATTCTGTGAGAGAATGATACAAACTTCTTTGTTGAACTTTCAAACTGCCCTGCGGTGTTTAACAGACAATAGAGTTCTCTTCCAGAGTTCAGAATTTCTATAGGTTATTTTCAAACTTCTATACAGTGTCATCTTTGTTTCCCATTTAGTGACTTGATTTTTTTTTCCTTTTAAAAGAGAATTATTTCCTAGTATAGTAGCATGAAAGCAAGTGGGTTAAAGACATGTGAGATTAAGTCATATAAGGCTTCTCTTTTTTACTTGCATTGGAAAGATCTTCAGATTCTTAGAACCATGCCCAGCCTAGGTGGAATGGATGCAAATAGTGGTTTTGGTGTAAGCTTCTTGTGTTTACTAATACAGGCCAGTTATTTTGCCTGTCCAAGTTAGTGTTGGAACCATTTTGGTTGTGGTTTTTTTTTTCTTTCTTTCTTTGTTGTGTTGTTGTTTTTTTTTTTTTGGGTTTTTTTTTTGTGGGTTTTTTTTTTTTTTTTTTGTGTGTGTGTGGTTTGGTTTGGGGTTTTTTTTTGTTGTTTTTTTTTGGATATTTTAAACTTCTGTATTTCAAGTTTCACACTTTCACATCAATGCTGAATGAGGGTATGTCACCTGCTGCCCTCTATTCAATTCAAGACAGGATTGCAAACCTGTGTATGCAATATCAAAAGCCAGAACCCTAACCAGTAGAATAACATGTACATTTCCTGCTAGGATAAAACCTCTGGTAAGATACCTAGGATCACATTAGAAACACCTCAGCAATATGAGACAAGTATCTTGGTGATATTGTGTCAAATTTGTTTAAAAAGCATTCTGAGGGTAACTGAATATCAGCTGTAGTCACAATAGAAATTTGCTATTGTATTCCCCACTGGCTGATTGGCATGCCTTGTTGAATCTCACGTAGTCCAGCCCTTGTATTTTTGATCCTTTTTTGTTCCTTTTCTGAGTTTTGTGCTTCAAGTTCATGGATGTTAGATGTTTACATCCTTCTTCATCAGTAGATGTGAGATGACAACAATTGCCATTCTCTTGGGTGACTTCTGGGCTTGGACTTTTGTAGGCTTGCTACCAGGAGTTCAGGCTGGGGTCTGCCTATATTTACCTTTAGTTGGATCCTGAAGGAAAATCCCCTTTCTGAGGACGCTGTCAGGAACCTCCCTTTTGGATGTCAGCTATGTTGATACAAAACAATTCAATTATCCCAAGCCAAACTAGGGACATGGTAAAGTTTCAATCCAAAGCCATTCTTGAGGAGCACAGGAAAACATTTTTTTCTAGGTATCATTTGCAGCAGCATCATTTGGATAGATCCTGGGCTTACTCAGGTGAGGAGTACTTTTATAGTAGCACTAGCTGGAAAACCAAGCAGGTTGTCCTCTGCCAGGCAGGACTGTATTGAAAAAGCAGGTGTCTGTAGTCACAACACACCCTGTGGTAGACCAGTAGCAAAGCCAAAAATAATAAAGGACAATGCTGGGCCACAGCAGTGCCAGAAACTGGATGTATCTCAAAATGGGAACATTGTGCTGTTTTAGAGGAAGTATTTTACAGGACAGAAATTGGATATTCCCTTCATCTAAGGGCTGATTTTTTTTTTTTTTTTTAACCTTCAAGGATTGCAAGAGGCTCTGAGGAACAGAGGAGAATTCCCACTGTTCCTGGGATTCAGACCCTTTTTAAGTAACAGGCACTTGAAAAGAAGCCTTGGGAACTGAAAGAGCCTGGTTTGTGGGTGTTTCTTTGCTACCCATCACACATTGAAGGGTCAGGGTCACATATCAATGCAAGCTATCCCTGCCTATTTTGGTCGCATCTTATTTGAGGATTGAGAGGCTTTATTGCCAGTTTTAAGGAGCACCAGCAACCAGGCAGAGTGTTGCGCCTTAATCTGTCATTTGTCATGTCCCCAGTTTGCCCTGGCTTTTGCAGATGTGTGAATCCAAGGGTCAAATAGACTAGCACTGGCTTATATCACAGTTTCTACTTTTCTTCTCTTGATACACAGCTCTGTGCACTGCTTCCTTGGTCTGTGGTCCACCCTGACCCTCCTTATTCTGGGAAGCTTAGGTCTTTCTCTCCATACCATCCTATGTTGTGGGAAGTTCGAGACAGCAGAACCACGCACTGTTATTAACTCCAATCATTATTTATTAAAAGAAAAAGGCACACAGAAGTGCACACAAAAGGAGACCTTCATCTCCATGCTCTGCCCATCCCTGGGGGTTTGTTCATCAATCAAACACTGGACCCCTGGCAAGACATCAAGGGTGATAAATTTGAACTTCCACTCAGCAAAGTGAATCTACACCCCTTACCTTCCATGTTTCCCAGGAGAGTAAGCTTCTTGCATGTTGTAGCATCAGTCACTGCCCCTGTCTGTACATTCATTTTGCATTATGCAAAGTAAAGGCAAGGGGACTCTTGCTCAGCTGAGATAAAGAAGTGGCTTTCACATGGCCTGGTTTGACATGAATCAATCTCTCATTGTGTAGCATCTGCACAATGATTTGCAATGCTGCCAGCCTTTCCTTGTCATGCTGAACTAGAGAAGCACAGGTCTTCGCAAATAGTCTCTGCCTTTTTCAGTTGTGTCTTTTTTGAGCTTATGCATTAGTAGTGCCACCCTTGACACAACTGGCAGAACTTGCCCTTTCCTGGGGGGAAGAGGGACTAGTGATGTCTGTTCACTTTCAATATATGAGCTGTGCTTAAAGGCTTGCTCTCCTTAGTGTTGTACAAAAGCCCTAGGCTTCTCATCCTCCAGGCATGTCCTATTGGCAACTCTGGAGGGCTGGAAACCAGTGCAAATCATGAAGGCTGGCCTTTAAAGGATGAGGGGGAAGAAAAACTATTAGTCCCAGGGCTGAAAAAATGTTGGTTATCTTCCAAGGCTGTCAGGATCTGCAAATACTGGTGACCAAGGCCAAGAGACACATGTGTGAGACTTTGTTGCATTCAGACCAACTAAGCAGCTTGCAAGTCAGGCACCAGGCACTCTTTGGCCCCCTAGATTCTCATGGGGGTGACTATCCATGGTTTTTCTCCACATTACTTAGCAGCACAATGGCTTTTCTAATCTCCATAGGTCCAGTGCCAGAATGGAGACATTTCTCTGCTCTCCCCCACATAGCCCTAATGGAGAGCTTAGATGGCCACGCATCTTGCTAGGTTCTGTAGACACACCCATGGGTGGTTTGCCACTGCTACCTTTAAGAAGGGTAACGGAGGCTGTCTGTAAAGGTTTGCTTCATCATTAGCAAAGAAGAGGGTGAAGCTGATGATAGGTGCATGTGTAATGGCTTTCATGCAATGGGTAAATCCAGTGAAAGGGATATTTACTACAGTTTCACCTTTCATCTGCTGGTAGCGTGGGCTCTGCACGGCTCTACACTGCATCATCTCAACGGTGGCTACTTCAGGGGCCCTGAGGGCACCACATCTGTGACTGCCCCTGCCCAGCCTCCCTGAGATGCCCCCCACCCTGCTGCAGTGACTGTAGTCCCAGGAAGAGGTGACAGGCATGGACGTATTCTTTGGCCAAGAAGGGGTCAGCTGGAGATGCTGTGCCTGCGGTGGGTCCAGGCTATTGTGTGGCACTGCCTGCAAATGGTGAGAGGGGAAGGGAGAGGAGCGGCAGCACTGGGAAGGCACATGCTGGTAGCTGGCAAGTGGCATCCCAGCAGTGGCTGGAGACTTTTTCCAGGGCTGAAGTGACAACGAAGGAGAGGAGGAATATGTAAGCAGCAGTGCTGTCCGGGGGGTGTGCAGCTTCCCCACAGTTCAGGGCATCCTCGTTGCTGAGCCATGTGCCCTGGCGAACTCTGCAAAGGCTGGTGGGTGTCTGCAGCCATTTCCCTGCTGAGTGGTTGGTGATGAGTGGTCCCACGTGGTTTAGATTTAGTGAGAATCCCCTTTTTGTGTTCGGAAGGCCTTGTTTTCAGTCCCCAAGTGCCTCGTGAAATGAATTGTTGTTTTCTGGCCAGCCTGACTAGGAAACACGATTCATGCAGTTGCTGGGAACTGGCAGAAACATCCTGGTTTTCGGAGTGTAAATTATGAAAATGCATTCTTATTCTCATGGATTTTCCTTGAGAAAAAGCCAGCAGTGGGAGTGTGTTAGAGTGGTAAAATACAATTCATGACAACAATCCCACTGAGAGGAGTATTTTTTTTCAGTTTGGTTGCTTCTAATTGTGGTAAGGAGCAAACACATTCCTCTCTAATTTCCATTGGCAAAGTCTCCAGTACTCTGCAAGTGCCAATGCGTATGCTGTGGTTGGTTTTACATTTCCTCCTCTCTTCTTCCCCTCCTCCACCCCCTCCTTCATCTTACTGGTATTATGGCCAATCCCTCTGCAAATACCTCTTACAGGGGCAACATAAGCATTCTCCTTCTTGTTTTTCCTCCTTCAAAACTCAGCTCTATCTCTTTCGGCCAGCTGCAGCCTTCCTAGAGCATCTTCTACCTGACAAAAGACAATACCTTTGATAGTCAGGCATGACTGTAAAGTTGAAACACATGCTTGGTTCAGATACTGATGAACTTTAATTTATCTCGATTCATTAGCAATTTTTAAACCCACAGTTAGTGGAAGACTGTCTGTAAAATAATTGGAAGTAAATGCTGAAGGAGAAATACTGGGGGGAGGAAAGAAGGGAAGCAGCTTACAGCAGGAGTCTAAGCCAGTCTTTCATCTTCAGGCCAGTTCGGTTTTGAACCCTGATGGGAAAGGTCATGAATTTTAAAATGTGTCTCGCAGCAGACAGCTCTAATCATAAAGCTAACACTATCTGCAGTGCATGTCTGACCATGTGAGACTCATGGCTGACTGAAGAGGGAGACTGACTTCCAAGAGCAGGATGCTGCTTGGAGCAGGAGAGCGTGGGATAAGCAGAACTGATGCCATATCTGTCAGTCCTGGCATGAAGTACCCAGCTTTCAGGGGGAACCACGCTGTTCCCAGCAGGGTCTCAGCAAGGCTTGTTGCAGCAGAAGTACTAGATAGTCCATTCTTTGCCTCTGACAGCTCCTCTAGGATCCACAGTTTCCCCTTCCTGCCTGTTGTTTAGGAAGTATAACATTTTACTGCTTTAGCTCACAACCCTCATTCTTGGCTTTATTGCAGTTTCCAAACTATTGTGCTTCAAAGCCTGCAGAAGCTGGAGCGCTTGCTGTGGCTACTCTTGGGAATCGTCTTTTTGCCATTTGCCAGGCTGTGCTTGAAATCAAGGGAGGCTAATGTTTTGGCAGCACCTCACAATGACTCTGACAAAGGAGTTGTGGTTGGTGACTATCTCAGTCTTAATTGTTTTCTTAATTGGGTGCTGCTGAGGCTCAGACAGTTATTTGCAAGATGTAAGAAAGCCCTTGGTTCTCTCTCTAACTTCATGTGCATTTTCCAGAATTCTTCCACTGTACATCTATCACATCTTGGGCTCTGCTCTTCCTAGCACATATGGAAGCATGGTCCGCTGGTGTTAATCACCACGTGGTGTCTAGACATGCTGAAAACACTTAAGCAACTGTGACATCTGTTTGTTTGGCCTGTGTTGTTGGGAAACTTGACCTTATTTACGAACAGCTTTCAAAACCAGGTTTCAACCATGACGTGATAATAAATGTGAAGCATCTTCACACACTGTGACCACATCTTTGTGGCCAACATACTCCCTGAGGAGAGGTGGGCTCGCTCTGAAGGGTTAGAGCTTGGAACATATGGGTTCAATTTTTAGGTCTGGCACATACTTCACATCTGACCTTTGCTAAGTTGTATGCTCTCTTTGTGTCTGGAATAAAATGACATTGGTAATACCTGGGATCAGACTGATTATTTGACTCTTCAGATTGTGGCAGCTAATTTGTTACCTAAAAAAGTCCCCATGAACTAAATGCAGCTGAATGCCCTATTGTATGGAGTTAGTGTGGTGTGAACAAGAGCAGGAGCCAAGCTGGAATTTCTCTTAATTCTGCAGCAGCAGCAGCAGCAAACTCCAGATCAGGGGTTACCTTTGGTGTGTCATATTGCAATTACTACGTTTTTGAAATGCATGATGTGAAGCAGAATTTTCAAGAGCATCTGGTTCTTGGCTGCTAAGTGGTTACATTGCTCCTGAAAATGGAATTTAAGGCTCTGACAGAGGATCTTTGGTAGATTTAACTGTTTAGAACATTATCTCCTCTAGCACCTCTGCCAAAAGTTGCTGCCTCGTAAGAGGGGTGTGGAGCAAGAAGAAAGCACAGTGTTAAGCAGTGTCCCACTGTGAACCTAGTGGGGACAGTTCCATGCTCTTCCTATTCACACAACCCCCAGATGTTTGGGGTAACCGTGATGAAAAACTAGGGATTTGCTCAGGTGTTGTCCCATGGTGCTTCTGCTCCATGTCTGGCAAGTGTTTAGTGGTGTGAGAGTGCTAGTTCTGTGTTTATAGACAGGCAAGTTCTCCCACAGCTCACTGTGAAAAGGCTCAGCATAGGAGCCAAGGAATCACCAGAGAGGATTTGGGAAGCCCCAGTCGTGTGCTGGTGTAACACAAGGAAAAATTCAGTTCTAGGGAAGGTCTAAGTGGAGCTAACCCTGATGCCCACAAACAAGGTTAAGTTTACCTCTCCATTTCCCTTGTTGAAGTGCAAGTGAGTTTCCAAGAAGCTCTTGGCTCTGAAGCAGCTATTGCAGGCATAAGCAGCTCTGCTTGAGTGGCATCTGACTTACGATTTCTGTGACTGTATCTTTTACAGCAGTGTCTCCAGAAATACAGAAGTATGACAAATTATTTATTTGCCAAGCCTTTTCTGCTCTGTTTCAGTCTCTCCTCTCCCCCTTCCCCAGCTTATCACTGGTGGAAGTGGGTGTAAAGTCCTTTGAACGAGCACATCAAAGAACAACTACATCTCTGTTCTTAACCCAGGCTTATAAAGGGATTGTGATAAAGGCCAACAATGCATGTCAGTGTTGCCCAGTTATTGTTCTGGGCTTTGTAGTTTTATTAGGAAATAATTTCTCACCCTGTGTGGCTCCTGGTGAGTTTTGTTTTCTGTGCTGCTGGATTTGATCTGCCCAGTGAAAGACCTGCCACAGAACTGAGAGTTTTGCCAGCTGTTAGTTAAGAGGGAAACATGATTGAAAAAGTTCAAGCCTTGCTTCCTAGCAGCCAATTTACCATCTGTCTCACTCTCCCTCACACCCCTTTTATAGCAAAAATGCAAACAATTTGTTTGACCTCTGCTGAATCCGTATGACTCTGGGCTTTTAAAGTGTTGTTCTTGCAAATAAAAACCAAACGTGACAGCAGCAACAACCCCAAATTTAAAACCAATAAACCTAGGTGAAGGCAAGTCCTCTTCCCAGAAATTGTAAGAAGCTTTCAAAAGCTTTCTTCTTCATTAATACATCCCTCCTTCTCTTTTCCCTTTGCTCCATCTCTGGGAAAAACTACAGGTAAAGTCAAGTCCTGTCTCCCACAGCACATGGCTGAAAATTTGCCTCTCCTCCAGTGTAGGAGAGTGGGTGAATGCCCAGAGACTGGGTGCTGTGGATAGGTAAATAGCAGCACCCCTCCACTTCCACCTCCTGGCAGCATGGCCCCTCTTTGACCTTGCACCAGCTGAGGCACCTCTGTGAGATGGTCTACCAGAACCAGGTGGTCCTCACTTGGGCCATGGAGCTCCACACACCAAGGTCTCTGGTGGGGGCTAAAGCTGATGAGGGGAGCAGAGAGGAGTGAGATCTCTCTCTTGGTGGTGGTAAATCCCTAGCCTGACTCAGCTGTGTGCTGAGCACAGCACACACATGGGTGTTTTGTTACAACGTTATTGCACAAGTGCAATTGCTGGCACCAGTAATGGTTCTGTCTGTCTCCCAAAGAGACTTCTTCTCAGAAACATTCCTGATGTTGGTATAGGTTGGCATGGCTCCAAGCAATGTGTCATTTTTTAGTAGACTATGAAATGTTCCTGAAAACTGGTCTGTGTTTCAGGGTTTTGTCTTGGTCGTACTGAGCCCCTGGAAGTCCAAGCTGCTAAATGACTCACTCTTACCATGCTTCATCCTCAAATAGGTACTTGTACCCTCAATTCATATTACTGGGCAACTGTTAGGAGAAAAAAAAAAAAAATCACACTTCAGTTTTCATGCTTCAAACAAAACCTATGAAGTCCCCATTCCAGGCTGCTGAAGCAGCCTTTGTTTTGCTAGCGAACCTCTGCAGAAAGAGATGAAAACTGGTAAGAAAATCACCTCAGTGTTGGTGTGTTTTGATGAGGTTGGAGGAGGGCAGTGTGACATTCTTGCACAAAGCATTTTCTATTTCAGTGTATCTTAAGTAGATTGGTATAAGAAAATAAAGCCTTTTCTTGGGTTTACTGAAACCACAAAAATATTATATCATTGGGGATATTCCTGGACAAAAAAAAAAATGGGGTGGCAGGGGCCTGGGGGAGGAAGGGGGAAGAAAGGGGATAAGTGTGGAAAATGAAGCTTACATTTGAAGATGGACTTAACCTGATAAGAAGTCTGAAACATGAGCTGAGATGCTAATCTCCTCAGGACATTAGGGATCCTCCTTTTAGGGATGTGGGAGTGACTTCATACCTGCTTTGAGAGCTTGAAAAAATCCTTTCTAAAAAAACACCTAAAGGGGCCTTTCCATTGTCAAAGAAGTAGCTTGATTAGTGGAAGATGATATTCTTTCCCACAATGTACATTGACTTAACAATTTTCAGATGAACTACTATCAGTAAAGAATAATTAGGGAAAATGAAATAGAATAAAATCGAATCAAGAAGTGCTAGAAACAAGCAGGAAAACACATTTTTTCCGATGGCAGAAGCACAAGTAAGGCAGCTCTGTTGCAGAAGAGCTGCCTGAAATGCAGAAGATTTAAGCAGGAAGTTCTTTCACCCTGAGTAGGTGAGGGTGCAACGGTAGGCTCATACTCAAAGACACAGGGAGTGGGCATGAAGCAACCCAAAATTTCAAAGAGATCATGCGGCATTGACTTTGAAATGGCAGGGAAGGTGATGGCAATTGAAGACTCCCGAGATCAGCAGAGGGACAGGGGAGTTGCCTGGCATTATCACTGCCCTGAACAGATGCTTGAACGAGGAAGAATACACAGGGAAGCTGATGATGTCAGAAACAATTACAGGTGAATGTCTTTGTGCTGTGATAAACCCAGGCCCTTAGCTTTTTTACAGATAGGACAGCATAGATGGAGAGGAAGGAGCTAAGACACCATGAGGCACCGCTGAGACTCTGAGCCATCTCTGTGAAGCCACTCAGATGCAGAGAGCACAGTGAGTTTTGTAGGGGAAAGGAGGGGGCATTACCAGAGCAAAGGGCTGGATAAGCTGGGTGTCTAGTTCACGTGCATTTTTATATTTTTTAATCATTTGACAATGCTCTCTACTGGGAGCACGATGCAAAATCAGACTCAGGGGTTCACACCAGACAGCATGAACTCTGGAAGGTTCCCAGTATCCTGTTCAACTTCTTTCTGTGTCAGTGCCAAGGCCCATCCAGACACAGAAATTTTCAGGATCAGTCTGAGCATTGTTTTAATGAAACGTTTTTGTTTCCCTTTCTGAGCTTACACAGCAACTTTTGTTGTTTCTGGCAATGAAGCATTTGGGAAGCACCTGGAGAGATGGGGACCTGGTGTTGCCAGGCAGCTTGACTTACTTGAACCAACCAGGGTTGCAGGGTGGCTGTGTGGGTCAGAGAACAGCAGAGACTAGGTAGTCCAGCATGTACAATTCCAGCCTCCCCCTGGCCTATAGTGCGACGACGTCTGTGAGGCTGGAGAGTGACAGGGTTAGTTTTGGCCAGGCTCCAGGCAGATCCCTGGGGGCCCAGGGTGTTAGAGCCTCTGTGTAAATGTTAAGGCAATCCAAAGAGATGATATCCAAAGAGAAATATCACTATTCTCATCTTACAAATGGAAGCTGGCACTCAGCGCTGAGATGACTTTCCCCAAGGTGGGGAAGTGTCTGTACAGCACCATCAGAAGTCCCAGGTGACCTCAGTACCACTTACAATCTACATTCCTCCCTATTTTTTGCATTCATATATACAGTACAAACTATATGCATTGAAAGTCATATAAGCAAATTTCCAAGAGGTTTCTCTGAGGTTTCACCCTAACCTGGTAGACCCTGAACAGCTGGCCTGTGAATTTCCATTCTTTACTTTAACCAGGAACAGCAAACCCATGGCTTGTATACTCTTCACCATCTGGGATGGAAGTGAGGACTAGTTCAAGAGTGGACCTTATTTCATACAGAGAGCTGCCTTTTTTTTTTTCCCCCTTCTTTTTTTGCTTAGTTACTTCATAAAATTTAGTTCCAGTTACCACTTAGCTCTCAGTGGCATTTCCATATCACAGAGCTGTTGCTTCATTCCAGGTTTTCAACAACTGAAATATATCATGGGATTTTGCTGTAATGCAGGAAATTGCCTTCACATTAACAATCTGCCACTTCTGTAAACAAGAAATCCACTGATGTGACATGTCAGCGCTCAACAGGAGGAGTCCTGGCTACCTTAGCAAACTGATGCATTCCTCGATGGAAAACTGGTGTTAGGCATACCTAAGTAATGACACAATTGCTTTCGCTTATTTTTAGAGCAGGGGCTAGGTGTCTGCTTAAGATAGTTGGAGACAAGAGGACATGAAGGAGAATCACTCCAAGCCTGCTCTTTAAGTGCACTTTGCTACCAAAGTTTTCCGAGGTCATGGGGTTACATGTCGGGATTTTTTTTTGCTTCCCTTTAATAGCATATTAATAGCAGTGTGTGCATTGTAGATGATAATATATCTTTTTTAGCCAAACCCACTTGTGTCTCACATAGGCCGCTTGTTCTCTCCTGCTAGCACGTCTGCTTTGACTATGTAATGACAGCTGCGTGGATATATGGACTGTGGCAATGGGCTGGCAGCCACTTCATTGTCAGCTCCCCTTTGTTCTCCCAGAAAAGAGAAGGCACAATAGGGAAGGCTTCTTGCACATGTCAGACATATGAGGGACAAAGGGATGATGGGAACCGACTGAACTACACGATCTAAGTCACACCGAGAAGCGCACTCTTTCAGCTCAGTTCAGCAGCGGTGTGGTGGCCGGCCATTGAGCCGCTTGTAGTTAGCCAGCAAGCAATTAAGCTGCAGTAAAGCCTCTGTGCCATTCACATGGCAGGGTTTAGGGGGCATATTAATCCTTTGCAC
The DNA here is from genome assembly GCF_024509145.1 of Vidua macroura. Taxonomy (NCBI): domain Eukaryota; kingdom Metazoa; phylum Chordata; class Aves; order Passeriformes; family Viduidae; genus Vidua; species Vidua macroura. The sequence goes on along the minus strand of NC_071571.1, from coordinate 64,558,913 downwards.
CTGAGCCCCATCTTGAGTTGATGGTGGATGTTTAGCACGGGAGCAAGGCAGGGTTTGTAAGAGAGCTGGGACCTTTCCTCAGGGCAGCTTGGTTCTCTCAGGAGAAAGCAGCAGCTCTCTGGCACATGAAAGTTCTTAATCAGGTCTAAACCAGAGAAGTAGCAGACATCAAACAGAAATCCAGGTTGAGAGCAGTCGCTTTGAGATTAACCGAAAATGTTAATCAGCTAAAATGTCTGAGAGAAAATGTGGTTGGCACCTGTGGAGCAGAGGGGATGCCAGTAAAGAAAGCAGTGGTAAGGTGGCTGTTTCCTAAGGGAAAACCAGAGGAAAGAAGTAATTTATAGCCTGTGGCAGAGGTTAGTGAGAAGAGAAAAATTATAACCTTATAAAACTCACTATTTCTATTGAGTCTGCTCTTGTTAATATTTGGTAGACGTTTAAGCCCCATCGCAGGGTGCTCATTTGAAAATGTTACATTTCATCTAGTGCACATTATATCCTGAGAGCCTTTACCTGCCATAGACAAATATGGGTCATCTTTAGGGAATCCCCTTCAGACCTGCTCCCAGGCCCAGCTGTGGGGTTGAACAAGGAAGCATAACACAGGGTTTAATGGGATGTCTCTGTCTAAAATAAGAAGCTAAGATCACCAGAGACAAGGAAGAAAGAAAAAAGAGGATGGTAAATGTTTCCAGGTTGTATTTTTCAGTAGTCTCATTTCAGAGATAGTGCTCTATCTCTGCAAACCCTCAGGAAAGATGGATAGAAAATCTATGGAGAACATAACTAAATATATTTAGCATATTGATTTTCATCAGAAAGTGCCTTTTTGTCAGCTGAAATATTTTGGATGAATGAGACAATAGAGTGGTTTGGCTTTTTTAAGAAAGAACAGTGTGGTTATAGTTTTTGAACTGGTATCACTGTTGTTTTACAATTGGATGTGAGCTGTGTAACAGCTACTACTGCCACCCTTCCCGATTAGGCAAATTTACATTCTTGTCTGAACCACTGAACCAAGCATAATTCAGAATGTCCTATCACAGTAAATGTTCTGACAATGTGAAAGATCTTACTGGATGCAGAAACTGTTTCTGGATGTTTTCCACCAAAATGAAAACCTCAAGTGGGTTGGTTGTTTTATTGGGGTTTTTTTTGTTGTTGTTGTTGTTGTGGTTTTTTTTGTTTGGTTTTTTTGTGGTTTTTTTTTTGTTGTTGTTGTTTTCCCTATCTTTTAAAATACTTGCTATGACTTAAAGAAAGAAGTTATTTAGAATTTCTCTGGGTTTTTATTTTTATTATCATTTATATCCTAATGTTGTCAAATAAATGCCTTTAATACCTGTACTGAATTAGAGAAATTCTATGTAGTTTTATTTCAAATCTATCTGTTGAATTGTCAGTGGTTACAAGATGAGTGAGTTTTTCTCTGTATTGCTGTCCCAGTGTTTTGAGAGATGACTGAATTTCATGAAGAGAGTTTCACTGAGTTGAAGGTAAAAGCTTAAGTTCCCTCAAGTTCACAGTTGCCAAATCTCAAGCAAGATCCCAAGTGTTATGTAGAAGCTCCTGTGCTTTACTGTGGCCTCCTACAAGTAAATGGTTTAGTTAGAAGATGGAAAGCTTCACTTGGTTGTTAGATCCAGAACCTTTGCTCTTCATTGTTTATGTCCAGCTACCAATAGACAAGGAAGGTCCTCTAATAAAGTACTTTTTATTATGTATACTGTGGTAAATGCTGAAGATGCTGCAGTAGGGAGTAAACCCTATATGATATTATAGACATGTTATGTTTTCTGATCTTTAACATTTGGTTCTCTCCACCCCTTTCACTGGCACACAATTGAGTACTTCAGTTTTTGGAAATAAATTTCTCCAACAGCTCTGCTGTTAGGTATAATGCAGCCAAAGAAAAGGGCATAAATATAGTAATAATCATACTACTGTGCTGTACCATTTTAGGCAGCTAATATGAAACAGAAATGGAATATGCAGACAGCACATTACTGGAGATATTGCTTTCTTATGGAAATGTGTTTTTTAAATAAAATTATGTTTCTGATGCCATTTGTAATGGTGTAATGTTAATGGCCTGACTATTCTCTGGCATGAGAGTTCCTGTAGTTGGTACCAAATCCCTATGAGATGTGATGTATGTGAGGTGCCAAAAAGGGCTCAGCCATCTTGAAATTGGTATTTGCATTTGCGATTCAAAAGTATTTGCTGCTTTGTAAAGGAAAGAAGGTGCTACTAAAAAGTGCTGTTGCAAATGTTGAAAAGGTGCTGCAGTCTAAAAGATGCTATGCAAGGTAAAGGAATTGGAGAAATAGTTTAGAAGTTAAATCCTAGTGAAAAAATTGCATGTACCTAGATACAGAGGATGGCCCAGCAGATGGGGAATGGCATGTGACAGGAGCACTGTGTTTCTTTCCCTGACCTCCAGCTACCTCTGGGACTGTGAGTCCATCCCTTGGTCTGTGAAAGGCCCTATGTAGTTGTTGTTTGTGCAGAGGTGCAGCATCCCCCTGGCCAGCACAATGTGGTACCTGTGAGAGAGAGAGGACTGCTCCATGCCTCAATATGATCTCAGAGGCTGATCTGAAAAACCACCTTCAGTTTAAACAAAACCTGTTTTCAGTATATTTTTTAAGCTAAAAGTGACAAGCATCCCACACACCGGCAGGCATTTGCTTCTGCCTACCCAAAACTGCAAAGAATTTTAGTGAACTAGGGAATTTGTTGCCTGCCTGATTGCTTTTCCACACTTATACATAGCAGTGTTAGCTGGGGGTCCTCTAAGGCTCCTTCATATCACTCAAATGCCTTTCTTTTCCAATATTCACAAGGGTGGCAATGTGACAGGGTTTGGTCTGTGCTGTTTTACAGCAAAATTTAAGGTACATTCACAAATGTGTTGCTGTTGAATCCTAATCCAAACAGGGGAGAACAGTCTCTGGGTTTCGATCTCAATCCACTGGGTACAGAGACTCAAGTGAGACTACCAGTCTCTCACTTTTCCCTCTACTCTTTCCTCGTCAAAGAGGAAATTTAAGAATCTGAAATTGTACTTAAAAATTAACTACACTATAGTTCAAATATTGTAAGGATGTGCTTGGATCCAGATAGTTTAATAAAAAAAATTTTGAGGTGTTTGGCTAATTTAGACTGATTGTGGTGAACTGCACAATCTCAGAATTGAATAGGTGGGTCCAACAAAGGGTGTTGGTTTTGTTGTTTTGTATTTCCCCCCACCAAAATTAAATAAATACATAAATCCTTCTTCTACCTCTGTAGTAAAAAAGCCTCTTTTTATGTTGTGTTCGCATGCTTGCGCTTTCTATAATTTTACTTAGAAGATATAATTACATTTATTTTTAACATTTATTTATTTAGACATGTAAAATAAGACCAATCTTCTGTCTTTATATGTTTCTGATTATTCTGAGATTCAGAAAGACATTTTTCAGGCATATTATAGATGACATGCTCATCTCCTCTTCAAATTTAAGATGTTAGGCTCATCTTCCTACTGTACTTTAAGTCACTACTTAAGAACACTATATTGAGGAAAAGATATTTCATTGCATGGAGAAATAATCCTTTCCTGAAATGAGAATTCCTATAGTCTACACAGGAAACTCCTATCAAGCAAAATGTTCTATGGATGAGTACTCAAAGAAAGCTACCCTGAAAATGTATTGTTCACATTTGAACACATTATCCAATTGCAACCTAATCTGAAGATATGAAAGTAATTCATTACATGGCCTGAAAATTACTGCATGAAGTAGGCACCATAACAGGCATTTACGTGCTAAATGTAGTAGCAGGTTTTAAAAAAACCCAACTATTTAAATGAATATAAATAAATGGCTAATTTGGCAAATTGTTTTCATGGAATTATGGCAGGTTCATTGCATATATAATTCTACAATTTTTAAAATATGTTTTTTGAAAATAGATATCTATAACTAAAATAATTCATTAAGAGTAAGTAGACTGAAAATATATGGCTCTGGTTTTTATCAGATTCATGCAAAAAAGCTTCTGAATATTTTGCAAATTGAATTAAATGTCTAGAAGCCAGTGTTGTACCTCTGATCTGACATAGGAAAGTCTGTTTCCCTGAGAATAAATAACACCACCCCTCCCTGCATCTATCCCAGTCTAGAAAAGCTTACCTTTACTTCAGGAATTTCATTCATTTTCTAATTCCAAAGTGAGTGGGGTTGACAAACCAAGGGCAGGCATGGGACATTATGGATTTTTTCCACCTTGGTTGATCAACCTCATGCATTTTATTCAAATAATGTCTAAAAGCCCTAATTAGCAATGGCTAGTGTGCCCCCCAGATGCTTGCTATTGATTTTGCTTGTAGTAAACTAATCTAATTGCCCTCCTTGTGAGAGAGAGGGTGAGCATTAAACAACCAACTTACTCGCATGTCCATGAGAGCAATCAGAGTAACAGTGTGGAGTAGGATGGCCCTGTGGGGCACTGGAAAAAAGCCAGGCCATGGAGATGGGTAAAGACATTGAGCTAGTGGGCAGGCAAGTCCTGGAGGTACAGTGCTGCTGTCGGAGAGAGCTTGGATGTCATCCTGCTCCCATATGAAGAGTCAAACTCAGAAGGGAGATGAGAGAGGCAATGTGTTGATTACTGTGCCAAGAGAGAAGAGGAGGCTTATCCATCAGCAGTTCACTGATTAAAATGCTTTTTGTCTGGGTCATTGTCTGGATCTCGGGGCTTTAGTGCCACCCCCAAAGTGATAGTGTTCACATAACTGTAAGACAACATCTATTATTGCTTCCTTTGATAGCATTGTGTTTATAGAGGGTTTGATATTGTCCATAAAAACTACTTCTCCATTGAAACCTGGCTGTTAAAAAGCAAACTCTCAGCCTAAATGTTTTCTTTAACAAAATGTGAAGGCCCCTTAATTTTTTTGTTACCTATGCATAAAAATGTGTCGAAAGGGAAGTTCAAGCAGATTTATTTTGTATTCCAGTAGACCAAAAATGCTGTTTTCTTTTTTTGAAACTGCATTTCAGAAATGATTAGTCAATTATGTGGGATTTTTCTGATATTTGAAATTAAATGTTAGTATGTGAGATACTGTGATGCATTGGGTTTTTGTTGATAGCTTCACTTGGGTTGGAGTTCCTGGTTTTATTTAAGTTATTATAGGATACATTTATCTATTTATTATCACTATAAAAATAATATTAATAAATTACCCTAAGTAGCTCAGCAAGGGGTTTTCCCCATTAAATAGTGCTGTTGTTGATTTTTCAGGGCAGTAATCTGTCACATTCCTCTCAGTACCTATTCTTTTTTTTTTTTTTTGCAGCTTTCTGCACTGAGTATGTGTTTTGGAAACAAGCCAGCCTGATCCTATAAATCCTGTTTTTCTGTGTGATTTGTTTTACAAGAACACTCACATGAGATGGTGATGCAGGGATGAGGGGGGGGGCGGGTGATCCTTTGCCTTTTTTTACTGGAAAACTCAAAAAATGATTGGCAGATCCTGACTTTTTGTTGTGTGTCCTTGGATTGCCATGCAGTTCAGTTGCCACAGTTACATCCAGCCAATATCACAAATACTCTAAGATGCTCCTCTTCCACTTCTTTTTTGTGTCTTCCAGCAAACTGCCTAGAAGAGGAAAAGAAAGGTTGGCTTTCTAGCATGACAGCTGACACAGTGTGATGTTCTTGCTGCACAGTGACTGTCTCCCTTGGGCTGGCAGTTAGTCTTCATCTAAAGGGATTCTCCTGTCTTTAGTCATGGCCATAGAGTAGTTTTTCTTGGAGGCTTCACTGTGGTTTTGGAGGTCTTCAACGTGGTAAGAAATTACTTTTCTGTTTGGCTTGGGAAAGTGCCCCTGACTTCTGTAGGCTTTGTTTCGGTGGGCAGTGCATCATTACTGCAATGTCTGTCTAGAGGTGCTGATGGTGTTAACATGCTCGTGATCATTACCACACTAGATGCAGCCACAAGCTGGATCAAGAAAATGAGATGGGAGATGCCAGGAGGGAGCTAAGGAAGGGCTTAATAGGGACAGCTTACATGGTCCAAATCAATTGCTGTACTAGAGCACGACAGAGGCAGGGTCTCAGGAAAAACTTAAGCACAGACTTCTCATTTTAGGAGACCTTACAGAGCACAGTGCACTGCAATGATTGCCTTTCAAGTAGCTGGTGGAGAAGGGGTGCCAGGAGGTATGACCAAGGAGAATCTGAACCAGAAGGCTTTGGATTTCAAAATTAGATGGTCATGTTATGCTTGTTATAGGAGTGAGCAGTTCAGTGGGTCAGAGGTTCAGTGAAGGGAATTTTAACAGGATCAAATGAAACAGTTCTGGCAGCTGTCTCTAGTCAGGATTGAAATATGGTGGTACCAGTGAAAGAGCCAAAATGGTGCTTCAGGAGCAAGTTAGGAAAAATGAAAGTTCAAATGAGAGACACATTTATGAGTATGAAACCCAAAGGATGGCTTTTAGATGAAGTTGAGATTGAAGAAGCATCAGGCTTTGGGATAGGGACAGACTTTGTAGAGAAAAAGAGCAGAGTGAGTCTAAGGTTAATTTGGAGGGAACTGCAGCAGGAAGGGTTGAATGAAGAAGGCAAGTAAAAACTGATGGGAAGATGTGTGATATAGAGGCAGGGCTGAGGATGGGGAAGTACAAAAGCAGCAAAAGACTATATGTATGAATCATCAGCCTGGGAAACAGCATGCAAACATCTGAGGGCAGGAGAGATTCACCAAACAGGGAGGATGAAACAAGATGAGCAAAAATCCTGGGAAGATAGATATGGTGGAAAGGGCAGCTTTTCAAGAGCCGGCATTGAGGCATTTAGCAGCTAGCAAGAGGAGAACTTGATTGGTATCTCCTGTTCTGAGCATAAGGAGGATTGCTAATGAGTAAAATATTTCGAAATGGAAGAAAATGTTGAAAGCAACAAAGTCAGTCATATTCTGAGCAAAGCCAGGGAGTCCTGCCAGAGAAACGGAGGAGCCAATGCGGCGCGTTGTCTCCTTGGTTATTCTTCTCCCTCCTTGGCATTACGCTTGCTGTTTGTGAAGGCTCCTTCCAGACTGCTCTCATGCAAAGAGAGCAGGGGTTGAGAACTTCCTCTTGAATGAAATACCTGGACAAGCTGCAAAACTATGCAAACCCTGCTGTGGAAGCTGGAAGGGGCTGATGGTCGGCTGCAGCACCATGGAGTTGTTTAAGGCCTCTGGTGGGAATTTTCCCTTTTTCCAGAGTATATTAATAGCACAAACCTCCTTAGCTCTTTAAGGATCTCTGGAAATAGCTGGGTAGTCAGTGAGTGTACTGACAGCATGTATGCTGATTAAGTAGTCGTTTAGTGTGTTATGCATGTTTATTATTCAGCTTCCACCCTGTGAAGTTGTGCCAGAAGAATAGAAAGAACTGCTGAAGCTGGAGAAAGGTGGGAAGAGAGAGGGAGACTGAGGTGGACAGGATGAAATGAGAGAGCACGAGGTACAGAGGGAACAGGTAGGCTTGGATAGAAAGCAAAAAGAAAGTCTGAAGAACCTTCAGAGTGAGAAATATTAAAAGTCCAGCCAGCAGGAATATAAATGAAAAGTATGAACTATGAGGGGTAAATATGTAATAGCACTGCAAAGAAAGCTGAATTTATTGTTCCTTGGCATGGGTGGCTCTATTTGCCATCCCCTTGTCTTTGCTTGGATGTAGTTCTTCTGAGTGATAAGGTGACCTCTGCTGATGAAGATAAATTCAAAACCTGTGGTATTGTTAGAGCCTGTTCTCGAGGTGCATTTATTGTCTTGCTTTTGAGAATTAGGATAGTTGTTTTTAAACAATGGGAGTGGGATTTAACTATAAAATACTGCTTTAAATAAACTGCAACTTTATGCAGCATATAGCATAGGAAGTCCAGGCAAGGAAAATAATGTATGAGAGGAGAGGATAGCAAGGAGAGGGTGAAATTCTGAAAAGAAGTCTTTGTGTTTCTTTCCCTAAGCTAATAAATGTTTTGCTGGTAACCATATTGCTTCTCTGTGTGGTCTGGTATGCCATTTGTTTTCTCTTCACAAGCCATGCTGCAGGGAGTGCAAATTGAGCAGTGAAGTCAGTTCTGAATGGTGTAAGAAATGCATCTTGGCATGCCTCAGATATTTTCAAGTGCGTTCATGTGTACCCTCTCTAGGCTATAAATTCTGCGGGGTATGAATTGGGGCTTTTTTCCTGTTTGGGCTGTTTTGACTGATCTGTTTGTACTGCCCATAAATAAAGATCCAGTGATTCTCAGTTCTGCAGAGGAAAAGCAGGACACCTGGCATTTGGCAGTGAGCACCTTAATGTCTTGCCAGAACGGGCTGCAGTACTTTTGGCCAGATTAGCGAGCACTTCCTTCCTCCTTCCCTGAAGTAAAACCTAACTCTGCTAATTTTGATCACATCACTGGGGGCAGCGGCAGTCTGAGTCCTGCAAGTCTTCATTTTGATACCTTAATTCTTCTCTTTGCCCCCCTCAACTTTCACATTCCCTCCAGGTAAAATATCATGGTATCACTGCAAAGATTTACCTTCTGAAATCTGTTCCTGTTCCCATGTCAAGCTCCTTCCATGATTTATGTACTTCACATCAAATTCAAGTGTCCTTGCTACTTGTTCTTTATTTCACTGCCCTTTCTTAATTCATTGGGCTTATCTGTCTTAATTTCTTAGAAAATAATGTCACTGCTATACATCTGTTTAAATTTTGAAGCCACTTAATGATTTCAGTGAAATTTGACACAACAGTGGGTGTCTCCAAGATCAGATGCTGCTATGGAAATAGGTGTTGTGGAAATAGGTGTTGTGGAAATAGGTGTTCAACTGAAGGAGAGAGACTGTGTTACTGATCTTACAGAAGGAAAAGGGAATGACTTGTGCACCAGGGAATCAGCTCTTGCACCCCAGGCTTCCTTAGTTCTGGTGCTTGGTTGTCAGCTTTTTCTTTTTCTGAGGTCTGATGCTCCCTGGCCACCTGCATCTTGCCTTCCCAAATTCCCAGGCAAAGAGTCTCAATGTGCCATTCTGTCACATTCTTTAGTAGAAGATGGCTTTCCTGGGTTGCTTTGCTCCAAGTTCCCCTAAACTGTTCACTGTTAGTGGGATGCTGTACTGCTGGCAGGTGAGGGGAGGATGCAGTGTGCATTTTGCTATCCCCTGCCAGCTTCTCCACCTCTTCTTTCAGATTTCTTATTTCCTCAACTTGCTTCTTTGGTTTTGGGCTTCATGTACAGATACATAGCAATTTGAATGCAGTGATGTATATTTTAAACAGATTATGTCCCTTAGTGTGGATCCAGTTATACTGAAACAGGTTCAGCTGTAATAGGTCTCCTAGGCCAGGCTACAACAGGAGGGCTTTGACAGCACAGCTGTACTCATTTGCAGGCTTCACTTATTATTGTTTGTTCCTGCCCTTAAATTTCCACCATTATTCCGTTATCTATCTGTTTGCATATCTAGTGCTTACCAAATTATCTACATCTGCTTTGCTGTAGGCCCATCTTGGTGAAAAATCATAGCCCAAAAGAAGTAGTTTTACTACAACAAATACTGTCCTCTTGACCAGTGATGCTGCATCCATTTGGAAAAGCAGCTATATATTGTGGGAGGAAGAGTGTTGCCTTGTCTCATATAAACATGACTAATGTCCCTGTGCCCCAGACAAGAGGATCAACTTCTGGCCAACCCTGGCGAACCCCCCCTCTCTCCAGGTCTCCTGGAAAATTACTCCCAAAAGAAAGCTCTAGTATATTGACCTGACTCATGTGCCTCATTGCCTTGTGCACATTTATTCATTTCAGTAATAGACACAAAAAAGGAAAAACACTTAGATAGCTACTGTGAAAATGAGTGTATTAAGCCCCTCAATTGAAAGGAACATATGGAGAAGAGAGATGAAACAGATCCCCCTCCAAAAGGCCCTTATTTGGCTACACCTCAGAAGGAAATAGTGTGCCAGCTGCTGCTATAGCCCTGGAGGAAAAAAAAAACGATTTGCAGAAAGGTGGAGTCACAGGGGAAGCCTAATGGAGTCCCTTAATAAACATGGACTTGTCCATAGCAAGAAGAGGAGATATAGAGTGCTGGATTGAAATTAAATCACTGCAGCATGAGAGGCTTGTGATACTGCTCTTTGCTTGACTCCTTATTCCCACAGTGGTAGGAGCTCGGGGAGCTGTATGGTGGGTACTCATTGTTCAGCACAGGAGCAGTCCTCAGCACCTACCCACGCTTACAGAAAGTTCACGGCACCTCTGGGAGCCCAGCTTCTTACCCCAGCCTTAGGAATGGCTGAAGAGAATTGCTGCAGGTTACAAAGCACAGTGGAGTTGCATGGCAGCTGTGGCAATACATGGCCCACAGCTCAGGGCTGTGTGAAGGTGGTAGCAGAGATCCAGAAAGCAGTACAGCCAAGCCCAAGTGCTCAGGTGGGCCACTCACTAATGGGGCTGCACTGCTTCCAGTCCTGGGCTCTTGCTTGGGCTTTTCTCCATCGTTTCACAAGGGGAGATATACCCTGAGACCTGGTAACAACCTGCAAAGCCTCTCCCCAGCCCCTGGGCAGCAGCTGCCTGGCAAGAGGGTGCTGCCATTACCTGTTTGTACAGCCCCAGCCCCACGGGCGTCGTGTCAGTGCCAGCAGGTGTGCAAGAAATGGGGACACACCAACATAATTTTCTCCTCTTTTAAAGCAAGGTTGCTATTTCATGGGATCTTTGAGTGAAAGAGATTAGAATGATTGAAACTCATCAGGGCAAAGTGGGGGAATCCTGGTCATGAGAGAATATGCTGACACATTTCCATCCCCACTGGGATAAGGTTATGTTATGATGCTCTTGTAATAAGATGTCAGACTGGCTGATAATATCCACTGCCAAATGATTTTGCAAAGCTTTGGCTTGGGAAGAAACACTTGTTTTTCTTCAGCAAATCCATAGAGAATAAATTCAGAAAATGCCTTTAAAACTATAAACTCTCTAAAGTAAAAGGGAGCTCAGGAGGAGTAAAGAAGAGCCCTGGTATCACAATGAAAAGCAAAATTCAACTTTTAAAGTGTTTTGGGTTTGTTTTTTTTTTTTTTCAAATGTAATTTAACAGAATATATGCTTGTTTCTTCCAAAATGTCAAAGGCTTACATTTATGAGACAGAGTGCAGCAGATAATTCTCTAGAGGATAAGTAAATCAAAAGAAAAACAATTTCTAAAAATCACAATAATTTTATGAATACTTCTATTAAAAAGATTAGCAAATGCAACACAACCCCTAAAGCAAACAGCCAAATACTGTAGCATATGTTTGTGTGTCTGTGAAAGTGTCAGTATTTTTCAGTTGCTATTAACTATTTCAAATACTAAATGGCAGCATTTCAATTCTCTTATATTCCTTTTCTCCTTAATTCTTCGGTAAGTGCTACTGGGGTTTCTGGCTTTGCCAGGAATGGAAATTCTCTTGTTAAAAAAAAAAAAAAAGAACTAAAACCTACTTGAGCAAAATATTTAGTGAAAAGTACAATTAGACAGAGTATGCTGAGCAGTAGATAAATCAGCCAGAATTTACCTATCAAAGGCAGTTTCAAGTTGACACAAAGCTGTGCTAGCTTAAGAAAAAAAAAAAAAAGAAAAAAAAAAAAGAAAAATAGAAATAGAACAAGGCAGAGCTGAGTCTAAGAGAGGCTGCAGAAATTGTACTTCCACTGCCTACATTAATGTAGGGTGGAAAGTGAAAGGATCTCCTTTCTTTTTTTTTTTTAACCCAACAATGGAGACTTGCTTTAAGATGATTTGTCAGGTGACAGTCTTGAAGGAAGTTGGATAAGTTTGTAAGTTATTCTCCTTGCTTGTAAATTCCATTAATATCTTTCTCACCTGGAGGCAAGTGGAGTGAAATTGTGTAGTTATTTGGTGTCATTCAGCTATGAAGGGTCTGTAAGTATCTTATTAGGCCAACCTACTTTTTTAAAGAGTATCTTTTAATAGAAGAGATTTTTTTCTGCATAAATTGTATATGTCTTTATTGGATGCACTCTGCTATAATGCATTAAACTAGATAAGTCCCACCCCAACACACACGGAGCAATTATTGCTCTAAATCTGAAATTGTCTGAATTTGCCTGATGTGAATGTGTCAGCTGAAGCCAGCTCCTCTCTAATCAGTCTGCAGAGTGGATTTAGGTGCATCTAAGACAAACTGTAAGGCTGAAAAGCTCCCGAGATTAAAACTCTGGACATTTCACATTCATGAAGCATTTAATGTGCTTCGATTTTTGTCACTTGGGACATAATGCACAAACTAAAGTCAGGGTGACCCCATGGGCTGGGTTCCTATGGAGCCATTACAATGTATTTATTCTGTAATCCTCAAAACTGGGAGGGATTTATACAATAGACTAATGGCTTCAAAGGAATCAGTTCAGCCTTCTGGGTGGAAAAGTCTGCTTTTTAACCCTTGCAGTGCTGGCTCCTTGCTGGCTGCACCCACTTAAGCAGGGAATGATGCCCTCCCTCTGGGCCTTTGTGGGGAGGACACACAAGGTTTGGTGTCCAGGGTGGAGATACTGAAGCTGTGATTGGACCTGAGAGAAAATTGAGTGTGAGGATGTGCCTTCCTTGGACCCATCCACAACTGAGCCATTCACATTTCTGTTTCTAGTGTTCAGGATAGCTCTATAGAAATCAGTTGAGAAAAATACCATCATACATAAGTCTAAATACATTCTCAAAATCCTGCAAGGCTAGATGTACCACTTATTTTTTCAGTTTGCATGGTACACAGGTACTCATGCTTGTAACTTTTCATAAAATCTGTATGAAATTTCATTGGGGTTTGTTTTTATTTTTGTTTTTTAAACAAAGAGAGCCAGCAAGGTCAAGGTAACACAGAAAATTTCCCTAGCTCCAGTTGATATATGTACTTTTCTTGAGTAAGATTTTCAACATTTCTTTCTTTTGCTTCCTAGGTAGATTCAATTATTACAAAAGGCAGGTTGGTACCTGAGAGGCTGCTCTCCTTTATTAACCTCCTTAACAGCTCCAGCACTATGTAACTGTGAGAAAACATACAATGCAATTCTAGTAATAAACTTCTGTGTCTTCCCAAAAGGTCCTCCTCCTCAGATGGGTTTGCTTCACATCGTCCTTGGTCCTTTAAGGAATACTCTGTGCATGAGGCACACCAGATGCAAGCAGGCATCTTGGAATGTGGAGATCTTCTTCCTAAGTGCTGTTCTGAGACCAGAACCTGCACCCTTGCCTCACTGATACTGCTGAAGAATGTGTGCAGTGCTAGCTGTTGCTGAGGTCAAAAAACTCCTTTTGAAGGGTTAGATTCTTCAAGTTTTGTAGTGGCTGAAATAGATGATATGTTAACTATCATGTGACCCAAATGAAATGGAAGGGTATAATCGGAGCCCTATGTGTACTAGGAATGCAAGTTCCAGGATCGTAAATCCACTTATACAGTAAAATCTTGCAAAATTAGTTATTTTGGAAGAAGGTAAAGCAAAGGGACATTGAAAGTTGAGATGTTGTTTAACTTCTGGGTTACCAGTCTTTTCACTCATAACTGGGGAATCATTTTCTGTGTGGGCTCCTCTTTCAGAACAGCAATCTGGCTGCTTTATTCTGCAGGTTCTCATAACCAGAAAAAAAACTGAAGGCCTCAAGTGTCAGATGTGGTGTGTAATGGTCTTATATGAAAGGGTTAGCCAAGATAGCCAGGAGAAGGTTATCTGTGTTACTACTGACACTGGTCAGGCCCACAGTCTGGATCAGTCCTAGGGCCTTCATGGTAGTGACGCGCAAGCAGCTGGAATAATTGTTGCTCAAGTTTTAATGTTCTTTGAAACCATGTTACATTCAAGACTTCTGGTCTGAAACGAACCATTTGGTTTTTGACTTAAAGTCTGAGATTCAAATATTCCATCACAGAAACCATGCAGCTGCATCTTGCCAGTTTGGCTGCAGTGATCTGGTAGGTAGATCTTTGCTGCTTCTGCCCTGGCACTGGGGGTTTGCAGAAATAATGCTGCAATGTGACAGGAGCATTGCTGTATATCTGAATGAAGAATTTTATTACCTTACTGTAACTTTCAATAATGGACCAACACACAATATCACTGTCTGAGATGCACGTCTAAGGAAATGTGACAACTTCTTTAACTGCTCCTCCCCTCTTCATTAAAGACTGAGAAGATTCAAGGGTTTGGCAGCTGAGATATTTGTAAATACATAATAAATGAATTATGAGGAAAGCTTTTTACCAAAGTGCACCTCCCTCTACCAGCAGACACATGTAATCTACAGAAATAGTGGCCATAAAGTCTTGTCGAGTACTTTTTTTAATTGCTGTTATGATATTGCCTTAAAGCTTCATCTGAGACTGGAGCCTGGCTGAGTCTGGCGCAGGCATGAAATAAAAAATGGTATCTGTTTCAGGAAATGGACAATCCAAAAGACTTACTAAGGAAAGCACTGACAGGAAAAAGAAAACCCCTAAATTTCCAGGGGAAAGCTGGAGTATAGATCTGGTACAAAGCCACACAGGAAATCTTGTACAGGGAGAGTTATCACATACTACCATGCTACTTCAGGATTGCTCCTAATGTAAGAAGAAAGAAATAATGATGGGTCTCACATTTACGAAATTTGACTGTAGAGATCTCTCTAGGTAGTCCAAGAGATTTAATCAGGGTCAGGCTTCTGCCATCTTTTGGCAAAAGAAGAAATGGCTGCATATGACACAGGAGATATATCATAGTCACTTTTGACACTTGTAAGTGGTAGATGTGTAAAATCTCTGATGACGGGGGAGAAAATGGTCTGTATGTTAGAGCACCTCTCTGAAGCTGGCAGGCTGGGGAGCCAAAGGTTGTGTTTCCCACCTGAGCTGGGGAGCGACGGTCACGTTTGGCATTCCCGTCTGTGTGCTCTCCTGGGAGCTGTCTGGCTACATGTCATTTGCTGTGTCCGCCAGCTACATCTCAGATCCAAATGCAAAATCCACTACTCAGGGACATTATGTGGATTTGTGACACTACCCGTGGGACTTTGGATCCATAAACCAATGAATGGATTACAATGAGGCATAAATATAGTATTTTCATGGATGACATATAATCCTACTCAATTATTGTTCCTGTCATGTAAAGGGAAACTGTACCCATTTTTCTCATCCCTGTACACCGAAATTAAAAAAAAAAAGAAATGTCCAATGCAGAAGATTCCAAAGATTCCATCTTGTAGCTCCCTGCCTTTTATCTACTAACAATTGTAAAGCTTATGTTTCCCATTATTAGGTGTTTCCTATAATTAGTTCTTTGCATGTCTACAAGATTATTATATGGGAAATTCACTTGACAGAAGCATTTAGAATTTCTGGACTGAGCAGACTGGTATGTTAGTTTCTGAATGGTGAAGTGCATGTCACATCGTGTACTTTCATTTATGTCTGGATTGCCGTGCCCAGAAACAGCTTTGCCTTCTGTTTTGCTTCTACGAACTCTTTCTGTTTTTGAGAAACTGCTGCTACTGTCCTTTGCTTGAAATGGCTTGGATATTATAGTTGTTTCAGGATCCAGCAAGACGTGAAATATCTTGTGCATAAAGACTTAATCCTTTCTATCAGTACCAGGCAGTTTTATGGGCGTGGATACTTCACAATAGGGGGAACAATGAGGAAAACTGAGCTTGTGTTTTGTTTCCTTTTAAGACTGAAATGCCATCTTTTATTGTCAACCTGTCCTTTTTTTTTTTTTTTTTTTTTCCCAAAGCTGCCTGGGCAGTAAAAAGCCTTTTGATATATAAAGTTAACATTATAATACCTCAAAATAATGTTTTATTAGAGAATGGATATGTGCAATGTTTGTCCAGCAGGCATTTCTAATGCAGTATGTTAAAGCTTTCTTCACACTGCTAGAGGTGCTGAAGGGGTGCTGTATACAAAACCCATCTCTTGTAGCAAGAATTGTGACAGCTCCCCAGCATCGTGTCCTGCATGTGTTTTACAATGCAGAAGCAGCTGTCTTGTAACATTCAGCTGATTGTTTGTAATAAGCAGTGGCTTTTTCAGAATTCTTCCTTGCATTTGAAAGAAATCTTTCTGGTTATGCATGGAACTGTGGGCATCTCAAGACAAATACAAATATGTTGTCCATAGTCAATCCCACACAGGATTTAATCAGTGCCCTTTCTTTCTGGTTAGAAAAGTTTTAGGGCACCTATGGTATGCTCTGAAACTATGGCCAGATTCCGTAGAGGAGTAAATGAAGCACTTATATTTTCCTATGTGGGCTGAGCTTTTTAGTTGAATGTTACTCACTGCTGTTTCTTCCCCTCTCACCTCTGTATCCCCTTACCAGAGCCACAGAATCTGCCTTTGAAAGGGCAGGGTCAGCCATGCACTGCTGTATTTATAACACAGAGATTGCTGCAGTTCTCAGCACAAGTGCTTTAATCATCCTTTCATCTAAAGGAGAAGCATCTGGTCCTAAATGTGTGCTTTTTTGCCCCTTCTGCTACAGCACTACACGGATGGTTGATTAAACCACCCCTCCTTTTTCCTGGCAGCAGGATTGGGATGGCTTGCTACCTTTGTTTCCACTTGGGGCCTCTAAATGGGGCTCTATAAAGGGAATAATAATAAGGAAGAATCAAGGCTTCTGTTGGACCCTCTCCCCAAATTTAATCTGCACCCAGACCCCACTGGCCAAGCTGCTTTTATGTATATTGCTAGGTCTTAAAAAAATTAAAATACAGAAGCATGTGAATGAGATGATGCTGGAAAAGCCAGCAGGGAAGCCAAATGGTAGGTGCACTTGTCTTACAACACCCAGAATGGTTTAAGATGAAAGACCCAACTGCAAAAGGAACTTCTTTAAACTGTGGTTTAGCTTAAATTTACATAGATACAGACATTTGCTATTTCCTTTACACAGATACACACATTTGCTATTTGCATTACACAGATACAGACATTTGCTATTTGATATTGCAAGTAGATCTATGCCAAGTAAGATCTTCCCTTTCCTCTTCCTCCTCAAAAAAGTTTCAAAACAATTTCATTGCAGCTTTAGCATTTGGAAATTTAAAATTAAATCAAGTTGCATTTAGAAATGAAGTATCGTTGCAATGCTTGAAATATTGAAACATATGAATGTTGACACAGGACCTTACTTATTTTTTAGTTATAAATTGTGGTCAAAGCAATTCAGGAGAAGTAAGATTAAGCCATGAAATAACCCAGACAATCTTTCTGTTAGCTTGGCTGTGACCTTAGTGCTCTGCTTTTCATAGAATCATAGAAAGTCAAGGGTTTAGAATGGATCTTAAAAATCATCTAGTCCCAAATCACACTACTGTGGGCAGGGACACCTCTCACTAAATCAGGATACTCAAAGCCTTATCCAATCTATCTTTGAACACTGCCTGGTTTGGGGAATCCAAATCCTCCCTGGGGAACCTGTTCCAGGATCTCACCACCTTCACAGTAAAATATTCTTCCTAATCTCTAACTTAAATTTCCCCTCTCTCCTTGTCCTATCACTATGCTATTCACCTCACATATGTGAGGTGATATTCACATATCACATATGTGAGGTAATGGGTCCCCTTCCTCTGTGGGTTGACACTTGCCTAGGTTCACTCTTTCAAATATAAAAACCACTAGCACTTCTGGATTTCCTCCTTTATATTAGGTTCAAAGCAACAAAACAACACACGAATCCATCTTTTCATCAAACAATCCCTAAAGAGGTATTTTTCAAACATTCTGAGTGTGCTAAATCCCTCAGTTTTCCAGTGAAGGTGCAAAGTGCTGTACAGAGAATTTTCGGCTGGTAGGAGTGAGTTTGTTCAGAGGCTCCACGTGTAGCCCCACAGTTTTGCAGGTGGTTTATCACTCCCCAGAGGTCTGAAGTTGAAGTGAAGGAGGAGGGAGAATTGGTCCCAGCAGCAACACAGCTGCAGGTAAGGCGGGTCCCCTTTTAGGAACAGCTGTGCTTGCTTTTTGGGCTGGTGCCGAATCCAGGAGATCTATTCACTTCCACACTTCGCATTTGGCTCAAGTTGCATTTATCTGAGCAGCAAGGGGAAGCTGCTTTTCACCTTGAAAGGCCAGCAGCCCTCCCAGCTCCCATCTGATGCCACGGAGACTAAGGAGGAAGGGAGATCTGAAAGCCTTGTACATTGGCTAATGAAACATATATGAGGTTGGGGCTTGTGGTGTGCCAAAGGCCCTTCAGCCAAGGGAAAGCACTGCTCCTTGACCAGACCTTTCTGACCACAATACACCCATCTTGCCTTCCCTGAAAGCCACTTAGGACCCCTAGGCTCTGTCCTGGCAGCTGCAGGGAATCTCAGTACCCTTCCCACTGCAGATACCCCGTCATTCCCTGCAAATGACCTGGAATGGCACCCTGCTCTCTGTCTGCCCCAGCCATAGGTGACCAGATGGCCTTTTGAGAAAATTCTGTCTCCTTTGCTGGCAAGGTTCCCGGAAGCCATCCTGGCTCTTCTGCTTCTGGCAGCAATTTTCCCAGAGGACAAAGTCAACTTGTAGGGTGTACTTGCTGGCCTTCCTCTGCCTGTGACTCTACATGGAGTTGTACCTGCCCTGGGCTAGAAGAGACTATACCCTTGATGGTCTGATGTGCTAAAGGCATGACCCATGCCAGAAAATTCTGCAGCTTTGCTCTGTAAAAAAAACATACCCAAATATAAACATATTATGCAGAATAAATGTTCTTTCGCTAGCATGGATAATTTGGCTCTGGAAATCTCTGGAAGATGGAAAATCAACATTGGAAGGACATTTTGATGCTATAAACTGCATTCAAAAAACTTGAATTTTAAGCCCAGCCTTTCTTATCCAATACAGACATAGCAAGTTGTGCTCAAGAGAGCTTCCTTTATGATGGCTCCCTCTTAATTTTCTCTAGTTTAAGACCAAACCCACTGAGGCCTGAAAAAGTGTCACAGTATTTAAAAAAAACAATTTGGTAATTTGGTAACTCATTCATAACATGTTTCTAGATCTGGAAGATGATTCTTATGTTTGCCAGCACAAGTTAAGAGGATGCTTTCGTGCCGTTTTTGTGGACATTGTACATGCTGCATTCCTCCTCGTGTGGGGAACAAAACCAGAACAGGATGCAAACTGCTTCAGATTTCTCTCACTGCTGACCTTGCTGCCACTTGTGCCAAAATGAAGACAACAAATCCTTGGAAATCACCATGTGTGTGTTTCAATTTTTAATTGAAACTTTTTAGCTGAGCTGAAAGGTGGGGGTAGTGGGAGGGAAAGGGGAAAAAACAAAGCAACACACTTCCCTCTGCTCCCAATGAAAAGAAACTAGAGCTATTAGATTCACTTCAATTGCCTCACCTGACCTGAAATGAACTCCCTCCCTCAGGCCTGTAAGAAAATTCAATTAAAAGGTCCATCTGTGAGGCAGCAGCTGAAGGGGAATTACTGTAGGGAGGTCCACATTTTCATAAAAAAAGAAGCCCCCCTCTCTCCCTCCCCTCCTTCCTCCTCTCCTTCCTCCTCTATCCCTGATTAGGCCCATTCCTAACCACTAAACCACAAGTCCCCCCAATTAACCAGATCTGACCAAATACCCTTTATATGCTCCATTCAGATGTAGAAACACTATAGATTTTGTACATCCCTTAAATATCGTGGGGTGGGAGAGGGGGGAAGGAGCAGAGGACAGAGGTTGGAAATCAGAAAGTCCCACCCCAATTAAGTTGGCTGATGCAATGGATTAAAGGTTGCTAATATGCAAAAGACTGTGCTGGCAGTGAAAATAATCACCATAAGGCAACAACAGTGTGCAGCAGCTTAAAAACACAGAGGTGACAGGGAGAAAAAGCTGGCTCCAAGGACCTGTCTGAAAAGTCTTACCAGCTTGCTAGCAGCTCCCTGCCCCAGCTGTGCTCTTATGATCAGAAACTTGTCCTAGATGCTTGGCCAGGATCCAATATGTTTAGGGTGTGGTGTCTTGTGTGTTACTCCTATGTAGTATGACAGAGAGCCTGGGAGGGATTGGAACAGCGTGCGTGGGTGAGCCAATGTGGCATGTGGCTGCCATGGAGGGTGAGCCCCAGCTCTGGTCCTGCAGGCTGCTGCAGACCTTGTGTTGCCTCCCACCTCTGGGGCGACTTCCACCCAAGGGGAAGCTGATGAAGAATCAGGAACTGATATGCCTTTATATTTTCTTAATAACACCTTCTCAGGTGCATGATGCTGGGGTTTGTAACAAATAACCAAGTGGTTCTTTGAGCTCCTGTGCATTTTACTGTGTGCTAGCAGAAAACCTGACTTAACCGTGCCTGAGAATGCATGCACTCCCTATGCACTGACTTCATTTGTGCTTGCACAGTGTGTAATCAATCACTTTAAAATACCTGGCTCCCAGTGCTTGCTTCCCTGGTGTGGTGTATATTGTGCTGAGTTACATCAGTTCAGGAGGACTCGTTTGAGTATTGACACTTTGTGCTCCCATCAGGTAGGACTCTTGGAGCAGAGCACAATTAAAATCTTCACGCTACTCTGCTAATATATACATATATATATATATTACTATTTGCTTAGAAACAGAAATGGAACAAATCCTTCGATGTAGTAGGGGATAATAAGTGAGAAAACATATCAACAATTCATGACATGAAATAGGTGTTAAGTATGGTATTAGGTTTTCTCCTTTTTTAGGCTTAAGGTTTAGTATTGAGAGCCTGTGCATTTTCTTTACAGATATTTGGCATGCAAGATATTTCAGACTGTGTACAATAGTTTGGCAAATTGGTCCTTTGGTGTCTTTATTGGCTTGTTTACATTTTTTCATTAAATATGTAAAACAAACCTTGTTTTACTGCAATATCAACTGAAGCTCTATTAAAAAAAAATATAGACAGTTCAGACAATAAAAGACCTTGTAAATCAACCAGAGATCACTTATCTGCTCAACAAGATCATTAACTGTACACAGGGGGAGTCAGCTGAGGCAGGGCCACTGGAGAGAAGATGCTAAAAATTAATTTTACAAGGAAAGTTAGCTCTGCCAAGTTTGATTTGTTTTAGGGACACTCCCTTACTCTTTATTATTCATCTTTGAAATCAGGCAGGATTGTGATGAAGAGGCTAGGGATTTTTTTTGCAATGCGTATTTCAGTGAGATACCCAAAATGTCACTCATACAAATTGTCACAGCTTGACAGACTTGGAGCTTCATAATGTTAAATCAAGTCCTAGTGGAGGTGTGCTAGGGAGTGTGAAATAGTGTCACTGCTGCTCCTGTGCTGAATGCTTTGCACTGGAAATGTTGAATGTTGTCTTCCATAACACGCTTATAAGTAATATTGTGCATGGCACCCTCTATGCAGCTGCTCTGTATGTGTGCTGTGTATGGGGTTTTTTTGCACAGCTTTCCAGCTGCTTTCAAGCTGTTCCTTTGAATCTGCCAAAATATTCACGCTCTCCTCCCACACCAGGCTGAAGGACACTTGGAGATTTGTTTCTGGTTGACTCTTTAAAGCCTAGGTATCTCTCATGATTAATTGAGAGCCAAAACTGAATAGAGGTTGGGCGAAGAGAAAGGACGGAGCTATCAGTTTTCAGTGGAGCAGGTCTGGAATAAGGGTCTCTCTAGAGAAAGGAGGGTCTTCAAACATCCCCCTTTTCCTGGAGGAAACCCTTGCCTGTTCAGGAAACCTTGGCCAAAACATTTAATAGCTCTCTGTCTCTCTTTTATCCACAGATGAAGGAGATGGAAGGGATGAACAGAAAGGATGACAGAAAGATCTCTCAGGACTGACACAAGAATCATTTGCTCAGCATAGTAAAGGGATTTAGGCTATTGAGAGGGAAACAGTCACCAAACACTCTAAAAAATAAGACCAGATACAGGCAGCCTACAAGGTTTAAAATGGATAGTTGAATGACCTGTGTCACCTTTCTTGTGACCTCCTCTTTGCTTTTTTTGTTTTGTTTTGTTTTGTTTTGTTTTGTTTTTAAAGCCATGTACCTGTGTTTATAATCATCTCATAACTTAAAGAAGTATTCTTCCTTTACCAATGATAAATTTGGGATACATTCTTAATGCAAGGAATTAATGGAATATCCTTCAGCTATGTGAGATGAGATCTTGAGAAACTGAGTGATAGAATGTAGTGGCATGGGCAATCACTTAGGGGCTAATAAGAATTTATGGTTAAATGGGAATCCATCAATTGTAAATGACAGAGAAGGAGAAGGACAAGACTGGCCTATTAGTCAATCACAGAATGTCTGTGAACCTCTGAAGTGATGTGGCCAGGAAAAAAAAGAACAGGCAAAAAGTGCAAAGGTGTATCTGACAGATGATGTTCAGCAAAGAGGAGGAAAAGGGGAATATTAGGGAATAGTATTCTATCAGGTTCCCATTTAAGAAGGCTTTGTCTAGTTGTGACCATCTGCACTGGTAAAAGCTGAACTCAGACTATAGCAGAGACAGTGCAATTGGGAAAATAGGAAGTTTATGCCCCAGTAGGAGGGTAGAAGAGTTGTGCTTATTCAATCTAGGAAAAGATAATTTAATGCTACTTTTTGTCTCCAAAGATACAGGGTGCAGCAGCAGGACTAAGAGTTAAAGGGCAGTGCTGCTATGAAGATAAATGGATATTAACTAGACACAGATGGAATTTCACAAAGGCTTCCCAACCATTCTGGAAAGAGGCTTCAGAGCAGCTGTTCTGTAGGAGTCAGATGGGGCAAATGGTCTCTTTGACTTTCTTATGGCACCAAATTTCTTAACCAAAGGTGGTTAATTATGTGAGGTGGTTGCTTTGAGATACCAGTGAACTGAAACACGTGGTGTTGAACATTGTTTTCGGGATCAGTTTTTCTGTGTAGGGTGCCAATAATTCATCTTAAGTACTCTCAGGTGTGCATGTGCACACATAGAGCAGCCTCTAATTTCTCATCATTGCCTCTTCTCTTTTGCTGTGCCCAAAGACCTGATGCTTCTCTGCTCTTGACATCCTCCATCTTTAAGCAACAGAGACCCACCCTCCCAGCATGCCTTTTAGGGTGTTTTTCCTGCTCCCATTGCAGCCCAAGAGCAAGCTGCTCAGTCCAGCAGGCTGGATTATATCACATTTTCATTAACTTTCCTCCTCAACAAAGGCCTTTGGTGAAGGCCCCATCTTGGGTTTTGGGCCAGAAGGAACCCCAAATAATAACCTGCAGAGTCTCCTGGCCTTTCCTTAGTCAGTCTTTCACACTGAAGCTCTCTTGCCTCTTCTCAGAACACCATAAACCCTGCAAAGTAATCAAGCGTAGGTGGTTAGTGTGAGGGAGCGCCCTGAGGAGCAAAAAGCTTGTGTCATTACCACCTATTTTGTTCCTCTGTTGTATTTAACCATATGCTTACTTGCTAAGTCTTGTTTACATGGATGTGGACTGCCAAGCTACAACCTGAGCCCTATCTGCTAAGGGCCCCTCCAGGCCCGATTGCAGCATGAATTATAAATGCTCTTTCCAAAGGACAGAGTCACTTCCCTTTACAACGATTGTGAGGGCAAAGCAGTTTAGGCAGTGAGGCCAGCTCATGTTTTCTGCCCATTGGCCATTTCAGGAGGTGGCAACCATTTTGGAAAATGAGTATTTTCCATTCTCATGGTAGGGTAAAAATTGCAAGGATACATAGAAACTAAAGCAAAGACACAAATACCTTGCAATGTATAATTACATCATGAGAGCCGGTAATGCTGTGGAAGATATTATGGATATTGTGGAAGAGAAAATGATTGATACTTGAATAGAGAAAGTTAATGTTATTTCATTAGGAAAGTAAACCTTCTCCTTTTAATTTCATAAAATTTCTCTGATGGTCAGCTGATAATTGAAAGATAGTTTTTAAGTGTGTTTTTCATTGGGAAAGTTATGCTTCAAGCCTACCAAGTTTCTTATGCATCTGCTTTTGAATACCCTTCCTGAGGATTCAAGGGATCTGAGTTCCTGTGGGAAGGAGCTGAGAACTAGCCCTGAAGACATGGCTTGGTACCAGGTTTGGCTTAGCTGAACCCAAAGGTGATTTGAAATCACTAGTTAATTGAAAAAATATAGACTTTGATTTGGCATAACACAATTGGCCAGGTGCTACACTAAAAAGTAATTGGTGCTGTTGTATGTGGTCATCTAAGTCACAGAGGGTTTTAGCCCCTCACCTTCCCCTTTGCACATCTGAGTAAAATATGTAGTGTTGTGCTGTGGTGCGACAGTTTTATGCTAAGACGAGGGATGGGCAGTTGGTGTGAATTGCACTGCACTGTGAATTTGCAACTTCTGTCATCCTTTATGAATATTTGCATAGCCATAAGCATGTGTTTGCTCCACTTTCCTTACCTGTAAAAGTGGGATGTCTGACTTCCCTTCTTCCTGCACATGGTATTTGTGAGGCTTACTTAGTTACTGCTTGCAAAGCTTTTTGAATTTACAAAGCTCTACGCAAATACCACATTGCTCACTTACATATATCCAGTAATGTAGGAGCACTTTAGGCAGATAAGGTTTAATTAGAGATGTGGAATAGTGCAATAACAGTAGGATTTTATATGTTCTAGTATATCACTGCCTGTGCTATCTGTAAATGATGAGGCCAGAAATTACCATTGGAATTATCTAACATGGCTGCCTGAGTAATAAGCTATAGTACTCTTAACAATTTTTTTTTCTCCCCATTTATTTACCTTTGGAGAAGGTCTCTGTATGGACAAAGGAATAGGAGATTTTAAGCTCTCTTATAATTGATTTGCTTTTCTCATTTATCACTCACTAACACCACAGAGTTCACAGAAGTTTAAAACCATTTTACTTCAACATGATACTCAGAAGCAGATTTAAACCCATATTTCTAACAGAAAGGTTTCAAAAGAAGAATCCCATCTTTCCAATGTCTGCATGGGTCTTTCACAATTATTCAAATTTTGCTTAAAGCTAGACCTTTTTTCTTGGAGTTTGTGTATTTAATATGAACTTGTCTTTTTCAGTTCTGCTTCTTCTGTTTGGGTTGTATTTGTCCAGCTCTGGAGTAATGTCACATAAGTTTATTAAGAGCTGCTGTAGATCTTGTATCCTATAAATCATAGGGTCAAATTCTTGCCCCAGAGAAATCGATGACAAAACCTTGTATAGATTGGAAAGTACTTACTATTTTACCCATTATGTTAGCATGAAAATGATGTTAAAGTAATGCTAAAATAAACTGTGGGAGCTTTTGCCTGGTAAATTTGACTATTTGTTTGGATTTGTGGTCCATTATTCAACTCTAATGACTACAATTTATTTGTTCAGTCCAATAGTCTAAATTTTTGTTGGCACATCTTTATTTTCTTAATGCCCTAAGTCTGAAAAAAGGTATGTGTGTGGTCTTCATTGCCTACATGCTGTTATGCAGTCTTTTCGCACTTTTACCAATTTATCTGTTTACTGGATTAAGCCTATCATAAATATTAGAGTTGAACTAAGTAGCTTACATTTGACTAGGTAAAACCTCACTGATACATAGACTGCTTGTTTTTTGGTGTTATCTGAACCCACCCACCAGTTGTGAGATTTACAGAAAATATCTGGGGTTTACCTTTTTTTGTAAGCAATTCTCCTCAATAAGAATTAATATTAGGAATAATAGCAGCATTACAGCTGTGGTCCCATGTCTTCTGCCATGAAATGCCAGCCTTGATAGCATCAGAGTTGAGCTCTGTGGTCCTGAATTTAAATGTTAAATATTCAAGATCAGAACAGCTCTAGTATTTTGAGCCTAATTACAGCTTCTCTTTGAGCCCCTGGTAAAAAGCTGTGGGTGAGAGCACAGTTTAAGAGCCTGCTCCTGTTTTACCTTGTAGCAGTGTGTGAGGTACTTTAGAGAGCTTCAACAGGGTATCTTTTTGCCTCAATGTGCCATATGAAAATGTACAGGATAATTTTTATTCTTGCTTGAATATGATACTGTTATCTAAACCTTCACTCCCCAGGTGTATTTATGCTTCCTGAAATACAGTAGCACTGTGGAAAAATGAAATCTCTCTCTTGGTCCACTTTGACATAGTATTTGGGTTTTTATTCCATTGTTCTTTCAGTGGTTTTATTTTATTTTATTTTATTTTATTTTATTTTATTTTATTTTATTTTATTTTATTTTATTTTATTTTATTTTATTTTATTTTAAATTTTATTCCTCGAGGTGGCAGTTATAGGAGAGGAATAATTAAATCAAATGGAGAAAAATCTCGGCAGATTCATCAGCTCTGGTCCTTGGGTCAACACTCCCAGCTTACAAACTGATTAGGAGTAAAAAACTCCATGCGAAAGATTCAGTCTTGTTTTGCTTTGTTTTGTGTATGTGGATAACTCCCTGCAATAAATCTTCCTGCACACCATCCCTTTCACTCTCTGATGTTAACAAGACTGAGATCTATGCGTATACATACACACATTGTCTGTCTCGAGCTGGCAATGTCTTGATAAGAGGTTCATTATTATCCACCACTGTCAGAAGCTGTTCTGAAATGATCTGCAAGGCGAAACATCATGTATATATTGGGGATTTTTTTTTAATTAAATAGAAAAAGTGTCATGAAACTTTCTTCAAAGGTGCCAGGCAGCTGTTTCTTCTGAGGCATGTTGTTCTTTTCTCAGGTAGTGGGTCTTTGATAAGTGTCTCTCAGCACCCTCAGAAGTGTTTTCCAGGTTAGAAGGATGAGAGAGAGGAGATGGCAGTCGTGATGCCACCGGCTGATAAAGCCAGAATGCAGACTAAGCCTCCAGATCAATAGGAATGCAGACGGCTATAACACCAGACTGCCTGGTGTCAGCTTTAATTTCGCTTCCTGTGCCGGCTGCACCCGACTTCCAGCGCTTGGAGTCGGAGGAATCCTTCCCCTGCTCGCCAGGCACCGTCGCACAAGCGAACAGCTTGTAGACACGGGAAGGGCGGGCAGGCAGGAAAGCATGGAGAACAGCCACGGAACACACGCAGTAGTTTTCCTCCCTTTGGCCTTTACCCCAGCACTGCCCACGGGTGCTTTTGCCTTCATGTCCGATGTTGCTGCAGTGCCCGGGCCCGGCACAGGGCACCGAGGTGCCTGGGCATCAGCCACCTGCGGGCTTTGCCCTCTCTCTTCCGGTGTTTTATTAAGTATAAGATTTTATGCCAGTGGGTCTGTGGTCCTCCCTGCGGGATCAGCAGCTCCCCCTCACGCAGCCACAAGCATTATGTTAAATTACTTATGTTAAATTACTTACGTTAAATTACTGTAACTCAGGTGTGGCATGGAATATCTTGACTTCCTCTATGGTTGCAATGCTGAGTAAAGTCAGGGATGAAATTAAAATCCTTGTTTTTCATGCAATGCCTAGAGAGTCTTTGTTTCTGCTCTTTATGAAGCTGTTGGATTTTAAAATCAACAGCGTAATCTAAGATTGGGTTATAAAGGAGCTAAATACTGAAATACAATTACAGGAAGGGTGACAAAAATGAAAAGAATAAATAAGTGTTTCTTTGAAACCCCAAAGTTTCAGTTTTCAGAAGCTCACAAAACACTTTATTTAACTATCTTAATTTATTGAGCACCAAGGGATGCCTGCAGGGAAGACATGCAATACTTGAATTTATAATATAAAATCGTGGGGAAACGCAAACAGCAGAAGGAAACCCTCCAAATCATCTTGGTTTAATGCTGGAGATAAATACAACTTGTATGTTTGTATCTAATTTCTTCCAAATTCTAAGTTTGTGTAGGTGCAAGTGTTTTTTAAATCAATTCTAATCTTGCAGCTGATGAGCCTGCTTGTAATCAGCTTAACAAAAGTCCAGCATTCAGGAACCATTCTCCTAGACACTTTGGCATTCTGAACCTGAGTGCAAAATTTGCACTGTTAGCAAATTTGCTTTTCCTATTGCTGTTGTATTGGACTCCTGAAAATCCTTTGACTTCACATTCATGTATATAAATATATATAAAAATATAGGTACAAATGGTATATATAAAATATTGAACATCACCTTGAAGATTTAAGGTCTCTTCCCAGACTTACAGCATATTTTTGCTGTCTTTTCCAGCATATAAATTTTAATTTTAAAATCAATTTACATTGCACATATATCTGCTGTTGCAGTCTGGACTCATCTGAACTTTAAAAAGAAGATGCTTAAAGGTTGAGGTGGCCAATATGACACAAACATTCGATAGTGGTGAAATAAAACCACGGGGTGATAGCTAAGCTGCCTTGTGAGGGTAGCTGGGGTTGGAGGCAGCTGATCATACAAGAAGCTGATCCCTGTTGTACACTGTGGCAGGCATCTCAAGAGATATCCAAACTCTTTGAGTCCAGAGGCAGAAAAGAAACAGAAGAAAGAGAGACATTAAATTGTCTGATTTCCTCAATGGCTTTTAAAATTTGAAACATAGTTACAGGTTAATATCTTTAACTGTTTAATTGTTCATCTTTTTACTAGGAGCTTTCAACAAATACGCTTATTCATTTTTGTCCATCTTCCCCAAAACTGCTTACTTTTCCAGTTTTGAGCCACAGAACTTGGACAGAGTAATTCTTGCCAATAATTTCTGATTTATTAAATTGAAGTATTTGCAGTTGCTAATTAAAAATATTATGGAGTAGTTGTCTCTGCCATGACTACAAATTGTCAGAATAGCATAGGCTCTTTGATTTTTGTGGGCACTCTATAAAACTTGGTCCAGCAGGAGCAAGGGTAATTTGATTTAATAAGCTAATAAATATGTTTGAAATATGCTTCCTGCAGGTTATAAAAACAGAATGGTTGAGCCACAACACAGGAAAAGGAAAAATTATGCACATTAAAAAAATACAGATTTGGGAAAGAAATCCCTACTGACGTGACCAGAATTCACTAGGAATTTCTGTAAGTTAGAACGATATTTTCACTTTTACCTGGTGACAAAGTGCTTTCTGCAGTAAGGTCCAGGGATAAATTATCCTCTAAGACAGCAGATAATAAGCTGTATGGCTTCCTTTACTGAATGAGTAGAGAAGGAAGCAAAACAAATGGTATAGCTTTCATTTTTGATTAATTTGACACTAATTTTATGTTGCCTCTAAACTGATGATTTCCAGTGGGCTGGCAAATAGATACAGAAATAAATTAAAATTCATTGTGGAGCGAAGCCAAAGTCAGAAATGAAACTTAGAAATTTTGGCAGCTAAAGGCATCTCATCTGTCTTCTAGGACCAAAGACAAAAATGAGAGACATGCAACCCCAAATTCCCAAGTCATAGAAGCTGGATGCCTCTCTTAAAATAGCAGGCAGTGACATCATTAACAATGTTGACATTTAAATTGACATAATTAGGTTCTTGAAGTTAATAACCCATCTGTGCAGATACATGGGCGATGCTTACCTCTGACACTGTGGATCCATCTATAGTGCAGGCCTGTGCTTGGCTCACACTTGGAGCCCTGCTTTGGATATATGGAGTCCTTTAATTTCATCTCATAAAACCTGAGGAGCCCAAAGGTGCTTCAGCTGCTTGGCTGGGATCCAAAGCAAATTTTTGGGTAAGAATATGGTGGGATATACATAAGAGCCTGAGGATGTATCCCTGTAAGGAGCATTGGGTCTGGCTTTGGAAGGGTTCAGTTCCCCTCATCTCTCTCCTCCTCTTACGTATCTTTGTGGAGCCTTGTGCTCTTCCAAGCGCAGGTCAAAACTGCGGCACTCAGGCATCAAAACAATAGCATTAGCAAAATCTGGAAGTTATTTGGTCAGAATCCTGCTGGGCATGTTTTGTTTGTATTTGTGTAGTTGCTCGGTTAAAGTTACTGCTTTTGGGGAAGGACATCATTAACAATGACAGCGTCATTTGGCACCAAGCTGTACCTTGAAATGCCTATAACAGAGTGATTATTTGGAGCAAACATGTCTGAAGTAAGAGCAGTGCTCTTGGCTGTCTCCCTCTGACTGTGAGTCTGCCTGTCAGAAGGGACTGACATGCTGCATTACTGATAGAACAAGGAAGGGAAAGGAAAAGAAGTCTCATGACTTCTAATAATAACTTTAAAATGTTCATTTTAATAGTTTTAAATGGAACTGTTTCCTACTTATGCATGTATTATATATGTAGAAATTAAGTGTTTCTTTTTTTTTTTATCTTGAAGTCACCATTTTTATTGTAAAATAAGCACTTAAAAAATAAGACAAAGAATGTAACAGAATTTGTTTAGAATTTGAGTGAAATGACTGCAGTCAAATGAATAGAAAACCTTTTCATTAACAAAAAGTTCAACCTTAGCTACCTCTTCATTGCTTTTTCAGCATCCTGCCTGAGTTTAAAAATATAATCTTTACTGAGCTCTGACAGTACCCTTTTCTGCATCCCATTGGACAAAATAGGTGTGAGATCATAGTATGCATCACAACTAGTTTTATAAATTCTCTCCCTAGATCATACTATCAAGAAAAAACACCCAAGCAGTTAGCATATTTAAATTTTTTATCTGATTTTTGGACCTCTGTTTTAAACTGGTACAGGTAGTTTTGGTGCAGTTTTTATTCTGCTGTCAGCTGTTCACACTGACTCCAGAATGCCACATCATGTTGATCTGATTTGAAATTTTATATGAAAAAAATGTAAATATTTGCTAATAAAATTTATGAATGAAATTTTGAAATCTGCCTGATTTGATGAATAGATTATGGCTAGCTGATTAGCAGGAAAGTTGTGTATGCATACCTGTGTTAACACTCCCTTTCAGAGGAAATGTGTCTATTGCAACCTGGATCAAGTTTGGGAGATTGCATCTCAGGTAATAATGGTAATAATAAGAGATACTTTCAATATTCCCTGCATCTAGGAAATTGCAAAATTAATGACCACAAGTGCAGAAAATGAGCATGAAATGATTTCACTTTTTGTGGGTTTAGTTTAGTTGGAAACAGAGCTGAAATGCAACTGCTCTGCATGCATCTATTTCAAGCATTGCTTTACCTGATGAAGACGTGCTATTATGTGAAATGCTCCTATTAGAAATTAGTTAGGTAATAGCTTTTTACAAGGATGAAGGCATTACTTAATGCTGAAATCTTTTAACACATGGACTGTTAAAAGGGTCTGCTCTTATCTCATTCACTGAGGAGGCAGTTTTGTCTGGAATTAATATTTTCATTTGCTCA
The DNA here is from genome assembly GCF_024509145.1 of Vidua macroura. Taxonomy (NCBI): domain Eukaryota; kingdom Metazoa; phylum Chordata; class Aves; order Passeriformes; family Viduidae; genus Vidua; species Vidua macroura. The sequence goes on along the minus strand of NC_071571.1, from coordinate 64,527,676 downwards.
GGGTGTGGGCACATTTTTTTTGCAAAACTCAAGGTCTGTGTGATGACAGGATTTATTTCATTAATTATTATTGCCACATATTGAAGCATTTTATTTCAATTCAGTAGACTATTTTTGTTTCCATAAATTATCCAGACAGTTTCTTGTATAAATGATGGGATGGATGCCTCTGGTGTTAAGGAAGATAAAAAGGGAAGGAAAGATATATTTGAGATTAGTGTTATGCAAGTTATTACCTAGCAGTCTGAGAAGAGTTTGCAGAAGTGCCTGATAAATACATTTAGAACAAGCCTGAACTGGAACTAGCAGGGCAGACAGTGAAGCTGCACATCCAGCTTTTGATTTTACCCATTTTCTCAAAATGCAGATGAATCACTTAGGACAGAAATCCATCCTTTCGTAATAACTTTCTTAGCTTATTTTCTGTTGACCAACAAAAGGCACTGTATTGTCTGTTCTGAGTAACTTTTAGTGCCCTTCATCACAGCTCAGTGTATTATTGGACTTGCTCCATGTTTCTGGTACAAGCTGATGAATTTTCTACCTTTGCCTACACCACTGCGAACAGAGGGTGTCACCCACATTAGATGAATTGGCAAGTGGCAATAGAGAAAATAAAGTCTGCATTTTTGTTTTGACGGCATACATGGGTGAAGGACTGGGGAGGTCTCTCTCTGAGAGGACTTCAGTGATGTGAGAAGGAGGGTTTGCATGATGTTTTTGATGTCCTTCTTCAGTAGAGGGTAGTTGCAGTGAGGTTGCAGCCAGAATGCTCTAAACTTTCCCTTCAGTACCTGAGGCTGTGTCCCATTACCACCAGTTCAGAAGGGGTTATTGTGAAAACCAAAGTTAGTGCTACTCCTGAGAAATGAAAGGGAGCATTTACAGAGTCAGGAACTACCAACAAATTGGAGAGAGGCATAAATGGGTGTTAAATGGGAAGTTTTCCTCTTCTTCTGAATCCTGGTACTAACCTAATGATTCCAGGTACTGGAACATTTGGACACTTCTGAAGGAAAGTTAGTTTTACAATTAGAAAGTAAAACATAACACTTCTGAAGCCTCTCTAGTGTGGGTTGGATCAGGTGAATGGTTAAAAATCCAGAGAACTCTTGAGTTTTAAGTTGAGACCAAATAAGTCTTGGTATCTATACTACAAACAGAACCTGAAACAGAAGTTCTTACTAGCAAGATAATGCCTTTCTAAAACCTGGCTGTAACTTGTTGGTCTTGTTCTTTCTTAAATCCACTCCTTTCCTCAAATGTGTTGGCATTTGCTTCCTTGAAGGAAAGAGGAAAACCACTTTTCTTTTAATTAAAGGAAAAAGTTTAATCACTTGGCAGCCCTACAGTGGATGAATGTCAGTGTACTTTAAGCTGAAAGTACTTGTGAAACCCAGCTCTTCCATCCTGCTGAGGCGTAGCTGCTATCTGGGGGATTCTTTACTGGGTTTTTCAGACACAAGAGGTGCATTGTGAATAGGAGGAGGTAATCTTACCAGTGAGGTAAAAGTAAAATACTTTAGGGAGACAGGCACACCTGGTGGTACCTGGACCAAACTGCATCAACCACCATCTAAATTAACTGTAAGAATTTGGTGCTTGTACATATGCATGAAAATAATTTATTCTTCATTTGTTAAAGGGACATTGCCAACACTGGTAGGCCTAAAATTAGCTTCCCAGCTGTGTTTTGCTTTGCAGGCACGTGCATGTCTGTTCTGTTCCTGGAAGCAGCTGGGTGTTGAAATCCACAAGAAACCTGCTCTGTGTGAAATGCAAAAAGAATATGTGATTTTTCAAGATTCCCTCCCTTTTGTTTGTTTTTCCTTACTTCTCCCACCTCTTTATGACGACGGCCTTTTCTGGCTGGAGACCAGAAATCTCTTCAAAGTTTCTGAGTGTTACTTTTGCTTAGGAGGTGAGAGCCTGATGCTGAGGCCAAATTTTCACCCATCAGTCCAACATGCCAGCTACAGGATGTAAACTGCATAGCCTCCTCAGAGCATGCTTGGCATTAACTTCTAGTTTAGATTCATGCTTCTCCTTGGCAAATTCATGCTAGCATCTTCCAGCCGAATGCCTAGTTTGATACTGAGAAGGAAACATGCGACTGGAAGAAGGAGGAACATGGATTTTATGGTTACAGATGAAGCTATTTTTTCTGTCTGGTCTACAGCCTTTCCTCAGAGACAAGACAAATAGATTTCCTAGACTCAGGAGAGCTGTTTTTTAGTGGCATTTCTAGATGACTGCAAACTAATTCTTGGCTTCTGAATTTTCACTCCATAATATATTTAGAAACAAATCATATTTAGAAACAAGCAATTCTCTTTTCAGTGTGGAAATATGATTCCTATATACCCTAAACAATATCCCAGCAGTGTCTGTGTCTGCTGGGTGAGACTTCCTTCATACATGCACATTAGTGAGGCTGAGGGCAGGTGGAGGGCAGTTTCTGAGAGGGATGGATGAGATCTGTCATTCCACTGTCACCTTGCGACATATTTTCAATTCTTTGTATTTCAGAAGGCACTTGGAAATTATCTTGAGCCTCAAAGGGTTATATAAGACCCCAAGGCTCTCCTTAGGGCTAGTGTGAAGAGTTTTTCTTCTTTCTTCATTCTTCTCTAATGATAATATCTGTGAAGTATCTAAGACATAGGAAGAAAATAATTTTTCTTTTAATGGTAGTAGTTATTCAGACTTTGTTCGTAACAGAGGTGGGCCAGGCATGGCTGTCACTGGACTTCATAAAATTAAGTATGATCTAGACTTTGACTGCTACAGAACTAGTGAAAAGCTAGACAGCTAGAGGTGGGTTTTCCATTGATCTATTTGGCCCTCGTGTTGCCAAATAGGAGACAAACTGCACCCCTGACAAAATCTTTTGGCAGCTGAAACACTGCGGAGACAACTGCAAAGTTCAGTTACAACTTAATGGAAGAGAATAAACATCGCACACCTGTAGCCAATGTTCATGGGAGGTTTTTTTCCTATACTACTCCTGAGTTCACTGAAAGCTTATCATCTGTTTGCTTAGCTGCTGGTTCAATTTAGAATAATATTTAACTCTCACAGAATCTAAACATCGATGAAACTTTAACTAGAAAATCGACAATTGCTATTGCTTCCAGGCAGAAATGGAGGAAGATGGCCATCATACATTGCTCTTCACGAGAGTTACCAATAAATATCTTTTATGAAAGGCTTGATAAACTATCTGCTATTAACATTGTCAATATGGAGAAAGTGAAGTCAAAGAAATGGTAAATAGCCTGCCCAGATCTAGAGGGAGCGCTAGGCTGTGCTTCTGCAATATTGTAGAGTATATACTGCTAAATCAAAACCACAGGAGCTCTATGGCAAAAATTGATGAACTGGGGTTTGTGTTTTATCCTGGCTTAAATTTATTGAAAATATTCTAAGGAGGTAATTTTCATCTGGACTTTGTGTATATATGTATCTCTGCTATGTTGAGGAGTTTTAACAGGTGTTATTACAGAGCTAGAAGCTCCAAGTCAGAAAACGTCTGAGAACTGACTGGTGTCCCTTTGACTGGTCTATCACAATCCATACTGGGCCTGCGCGAAAATAAAAGACCTCATAGAAAAAGGGTTTTATGTGGAAAGTTTGAATTGTAAGTGTCTGAAGTCATGTGATTGACCACATTATTTTTCTGCAGAGACCAGTGAGGTTTGTGGCTGTTCATGGCCTGAATGCAGAAGGAAGTAGAGAGCAGTGGCGATTACTCTGGGACTACTCCTCTCTGCCAGAAGCTTCCCTCTATACCAGGACAGCAGGCAGGTACCTTCTGAAAGATGATCCAGAGGCAAACATCCTCTTTGTGTGAACATGTTTTACCACTTCCAGCACAGATGAGTGGTCTGAGATTGACAAGCAAGGGCTTTTTCCGACAGGTGTCCCCTGAAAAGCTGAAAGCAATGGGCAAAGGCAAGCTAAAACTAGGTGAGCAACAAGCTCCTGGATAGAGTAAATGCTTTCTCTGTCTCCTCTCTAGGGTTTTTATCTTCTCTGTGGTATGCTGTCAAGATCCAGTCACTTCCTCAAAAAGTACCACTGACTAGGAAGCATCCCACACTAGCCCTTCTTGAGGACTGAAATCTCCTTGCAGTGCTCAGTGTCTTTAGCTTGTTAGCTCTGACCAAAGCAAAGGACTCCTACTTTACAGCCCTGTCCCAGGTGGTGTACCCATTTCAGGCTCAGGATGCAGTTTCAGGAAAATAAATGCAGTTGCAGTAGCAAAACAAAAGAGTAGTTGTTGCTTATTCTAATTTTAATGCAGTAACTTCAAGCTTGAAGGCTTTCCCTTGTCCTTTTAGTACTCATCAGCTCAACCTTGATTAGCCCTTAGTGAGCTGCAGCTGAGTATGATGAATTGTCATCCCCAGATATTGAAAGGAATGGTGGGAATCTCTGCTGGCCTGCCATAGTTTGTTGCTCTTGTTCAGGACCTCAGTTTGTCCAAACACACTGTGCAGCAGTGGGACCAGGGCATATGGGTTTGGATGCCCTAATTTGCACTTGAAGGTGCTTTTGTAGACCTGGTGTGCCACAGGTGTCACATGGAAGAGCCAGAGCAGCAGGCAGCAGGATTGTCAGCAGGATTGTCAGCCTTGGCTGATCCACCTCCTGTTGTGTCTTTGGGGACTATGCCAGGACAGGTTGGCATTGCCCGTAACCAACTTTTCTCCATTCTACCTTGAGCTAATGGCAAAGAAAAAGCTATTCCTCTGGGGAACACCCTCTCCCAGAAGCCTGTATGTCAAACCATCACTGTTCTGTACCACACAAGGGGAGAAGGGCCACTGATATGGCAAAGAGAAGATGTTTGTCAGACTGAAATGGAAAACGATAACACATTTTGAGTATTCTTGTTGAAGGAGGACTGCACATTTTGAGGTGGACTACAGCAGAAAGAAGGTGGCTATGTGAACTTGCTCCATCCAGAGTTGGGGATCATCTGCAGCCACCACAAAATGAGACTAGGAAGTATTTACTGAGCTCAGGTGTCATCTTCCTTCACACGGCAATACTCAGAGCAGGAGGAGGGACTGGAGCCAAGTGAGACTGGTAAGACACCGGTCTTACTTCTTCACTGGGACCTGCTTCACCTCAACAATTATGGCAACAAATACTGCTCTCTACACATCTCCACACCTTCCAGAGTTTTGAAGGGACACATGTGGTTGCCTTGTTATATTTTAATAATATGGCCCTTTAAGTCACAACTGTGTTTTACACTATGTTCAGCAGATAAACAGCCACTATAATTCCTAGGGCCTTCAAGGCAGTGCTTCAAGGTACCATGGCTCCTGGGCTGCCAGAAGGTCGCTGACCACAAGACCGACAAAGCCAAAGAAAATAAGACATCAGAGCAAGAGATTCAAGCAAGATGTTTTATTGCTTTTAAGTGAGCTCTTGTACAATTTCACAGCATGGCAAGAAGGAATCAAGGCTTTTGCATTAAATCATCATCCAAGGATGTCTCCTAATCTCTGATCTTCTCAGTCCTTATGGTCAAACAAATAAACTGAAGCTGTCACAAACGATGGCTGTAATTTGGCTTGATCCATTCCAAGCTCAGCCTGCTCCAGCCCAACACCATCTGCGTCCTCTGGCAAACAGCCTGCAGGACACAGCAAGGTCTTCACCAGGAAAGGTGGGCTGGATGTTCACCTGAGGGTGAGGACTTGTAGTTTCCACTGTTCAGGTACCCAAGCTGCTCATATGTTCTGTGGCAAAGCAGCAGCTGCTTGGGTGGCGAGCGACACAGATGGTTGGCATTGATGGTGAATGGCTCTGAGAGAGAGCATCAGCAAGTGCTGCTCGCCCAAGAACAGCAGTGGCACGGTCATTCTGCTATCTCATACTAGGCCAGCTCCAGAAGGCCCTGGCCAGCTCAGCCAACATCTATCAGGCCTGCATGCCCCACACTACGCTGGCTGTGATGCCTGTGGTTAACCTCTGAAAGGCCCCAGAGATCCAAGGCTTCCTGTTGATTGTGTACTACTCCTTGCTGGGGGAGGAGAAGGTAGGGAAATGTTTTCCATCCATTGTGGTGACACACCAGGGGAACCTCATGGAAACAAAGACTTCTCTGACCTCTTGAATCCCACTGGGGAAGGACTGCATGTGCTAAACGCCTCCTGAGCCATCCCATGTGAGGCTGACTTCCTAATCCTAAACTCATTATTTGTAACTCAGGGGTGGAAGCATGTGGCTGCCCGCTCCCAAATGACTGATTCAGCCCACTCAGGACTCTCTGATCCTCTTGAGGTGGATTGCATCTTCTGCCCCACAAAAGGAGTGAGCTCACCACGGATCAGGCTGAGTGTGTCTCTCCCTCCCCTGGCAGTCCTCCCAGATTACAGCATGACCCTCAGCTATGAGTCACCTCTTTTCTCACAAACCCAGACACTGTACAGAGCAGGCAGTTGCTCATCTGCGCCAATGCTGAGAATTTACTGCGGCAAAGTGAGTTTGGCCTGCAGTGATTCCTTCTCTGCATGTGACCTTCCTGACTTTTGCTGGTCCTCCTATGTAGAGCATCTTTGTGCAACTGCTTCCCCAAGCATGGACTAGCAGCAGTGCTTGAGAGGAGAGAGGGAAAATCCTGTGGGGCTCTTGCAGTGCCAAGGAAAAAGTGACAGCCAGGTGCTGACCATGCAGTGAGGCTTTCCATGGATGCATTTCTGGAGACAATGCCTGGCAGTTTGCCCCAGCCCTGCTGGCTGTAATCAATACTTTATATTGGGCACTGATGTTGTTGGTGTGAGTGCTCCTCCCATGCATCAGTGGAGATGAGTAGGGTCAGCACGACCAGTGACCACTGTGCCTGATCATCCTGGCAGAGCCCAGTGAGGAGCACCAAGGCTTGGGGGGAAGACAGGTAGGCTGTTGAATGGGTTGCCAACTTTGTACCTTCCATCACACATGTTCATGCACTCTAAGCCTGCTGGTTCCCACTTGCAAGCCAGAGAATCTAATTTTGAGAGCAATGCCAGTACTGCTTTTGGTATCAATTTTGCTGTGTCAATTCAAATACCTGCTCCAGGGCTGGAGGCGTGAGCAGTGCCTGGGCTATCCCAGGTGCAGGCAGGGTGTCAGGGGCACCAGGCAGTCACAGGGCTGAGACTCAGATCCTGCCACCTCTGCTGGCTGGGATGCACAACCAGAGAAGTGAATCAGCACCACTGTGATGCACAGTCATGAGAGAGCTGACTCCTCCTAGGAGGGCTATGAGGATGCTGGGTTTGAGGAAAGGCAACTTCAAAGTCCCACTCCTGCTCTCTGCTTGTTTCCACACCTGCGTGCTTCCAGCACTTTCAAAGGAGGAAGAACTAGCCCAAAACTCTGTGTTTTGCTTTGGTTTGTTTGTTTCCTCTCTTCTGGAGCTGCGTTCCTCCTATGTCATCTGGTTTAGCATTTTGCCAGCTTGGCTAAGTATCTTGTAAAAGAAATAATTTATAATAAAGCTAGTATGCTGGGGTTTATCATTTATAAGTGTGGGTCAGGGTTTAGTTCACTGTGTTAAACTCTCCATGCTGCATGTGATTTTTCAAGCTTTGTCAGGAACAAAAAGTTCTGGGGATGTGCAAAGCATGACTGCATGGTTTCCATGGAGACTCTGCTAGTTAGGCTGTGGAAATCCTGAAAAGGCCAGAGGATGACTGACAATACAAGGTCTTAGCGGCTGATCTGAAGAGCCAGACTGAATTAATGAGATTTTTCACAGAGAGTTATTAGCAAGGCTAGCACAGTATGGCACTTAGGCCTCTTTCGTTTTCTCAGCTGCAGTCTTGGAAAACAGAAATGGAAATATCTAATTGCTGTTTTTTAAGCCCTTTTAAGATTATTTCAACCTATAACATTTTAAGAATGTCTTGAAAAGCAGGTTTGTTTGCTTTTTTTATCATTTGGTTACTGTTATTACTGTGTTTTTTGGTGGCAGTTGCCCTTTATCTGTACAGAGATGAGAAATTCAATAATACTTATTACATTGAGCAGTTAATTCCCACATACTGTGAACACATTACTGTTCAAAGTAAGTTATCTCGAGTTCCATTTAGAGCCAAGCACAAGATACCATGGCTTTATATCTCCTAGGGCCATATTAATTATTTATTACTGACTGCTAACACAAACTGTTAACTCTGGCTAGTAATAGTTTGTTCATTTATCTATCACTTACTGCTTCTTCCCTGTGTTTCTGCCTACCCCCTTTAAGCAGTCTGCTCAGGCTATGAATGCATGTATATTTTTCGACCAAATTAAAACAACACCAAAACTATTATCAGTCTGAGATGCTGAGTTTTGATCAGGACCCGACTTTCTTGAAAGTTTTGCAGTATCTGAATTGCAGGATTTCACTGGACAATTAACAGGTGGATGGCCAAAGTTAGAGGGAGATGTCTATTCTTTGCCAGTGAACTAAATGGATGTATCTGCCTGTTGCTGGTAGAAGTAGGTTGTTTGCTGTTTAATTTTCAACCAATACAACAAAAAAGTGTTTGAACACTCTCCTCTTTTCCCTGGAAAATGCTGTATCTGCTGAAATCAGCACAGCTGGTACAGCAAAGCAGCATGTTGGGGACTGCTATTTCTTGTTGGTTTGCACAACTGCACATGCCCATATGTTTCTGGGAGATGTAAAACCATAATGTTGCTGCTGAGTAATCCTCAACAAAAGCACATGCGGGCTGCATTCCTTGGATTCCTGTACAGTAGACTAATCCACTTAATCTTGCTGTTCGTTTCTCTGGCTGGAATTTCACAGTCCCTTTTGATTTACTGGTTTGTAAATCTCTGATTAAATGCTTGGGGGAGGGGAAAGGGAGAGGATATAATCTCTGAAGACCCCCTCTTTCCTCTCAAATGGTTTTGTGGGAAGGAAATGTGTAAGCTGAAGTGGGGGTTAGCTGGTCTTTTTTGGCCATCATTTTGTCATCATCTTATGATTTTAAAAAATATTTGTTCAGTAGTTTTCTCTGTTCTAAGCTGTTCAGTGCATGGGCAAGCTCTCTTTTTTTGCCACGTGGCAACATTTCCACTCCCCAAGCTTCACAATTTTTTTACTATTATTTTTTTCTTTTTCTAGTTGTGTTTTTTTAAACAAAGATGCTAACCAAGATGTGTGGAAGTTTTTCTTTTCTATATAGTTATAGACAAGCACAGAACACAGGAGCTAGATGTTGGCTGTGAAGCAAATTCCCAGAAACCTGCTGTTTAGGAGGAGGCATGCATATGAACACAAGATAAATCCCTAGCTAAGCAGACAGATAAATGAAAGAGCTTGGTCTCAGAAGGTGTTCAACTGATACAAATATCAATTTAGGACCTGCCCTTGAAATACAAAGGTATGAGTAAATAATAGAGGTGGCTCACCTGACTTAATGAGCCATAAAGGATGGGAAATTAAACACTGAGCTCCCAAAATAAACCCTCCATTTAAAATAGTAAGTTACCACAACCCACTGCATCCTCAGCCCCTGCGAGTGCCCTGCTTTTGTGAGTGTCGTGGCTGTGAGCGAGGTTGTCCCCAGGCAAGGTCCCGCAGGGTCCGGGTCGCAGCTGCTCCGCTCCGCGCAGCTCTGACTCACAGCCAGTCCTCCCCCTGCGTGCTGTGAGATGACTCCGTGCCGGAGCGTGAGGGCACTTCCCAGCTCATCGGAAAATTCCTCCGCAGCCCCACACTGCCTTCGACAGCCTCGAAGGAGGATGAGCTGTAGGTCGCTGCCTTCCTCCCCCTCCTGCAGTCACGCATCCCACTGAGCAGCTTATGGGTGTCCCCAGACAGTGCTGCTGGTGGGAAGGATCTGTCAGAAGCCAGGCGTAACTATCCATCAAGAAATTAATCACAACAGGTCTGAAGAAGTGAGCAGGCAAATAAACAAACATATGGGCTACCTGACAACACAATGTTTGCAGTAGCTTTACTCAGGGAGAAAGGATAAAATCTCCCACGCTCTCCAGGGCTGTCCAGAGACATTTACAATTAGATCCAAACTGGGTTTAGGCAACAGATTTAAGTCTGAGTTGAATTGCCTGGACTTGGATCTGGAGATGCCAAATCCCGTGAACTAACCTCTGCCCAAAGTGATGAGAACTGCACAAGAACAACCTCTCTCACAGCACTCCTGCCATCTGGGCTGGTGCCAGGTCCCAGGGTGTGGAGACACAGCCTGCTCCCTGGATGGACCATGCTAGTGGGATTTCAGCTGCATCTGAATGGGAAGTGGAAAACAGATTTTTCTAAACTTTGGCTGTAAACCAGAGCTAAAGCAATTGGGGCAATCAGGCCCTTGGGTATCAAGCTGATTTTATTTGAAAGCTTGGAAGTTTTTGTTCTGATATTTTGGCTTTAGCATGCCTGAAATGCTCAGAGGAAGCACTGGGAATGCTGTGAATCTCACCACCCATACTGTTAAACTCCTACAGCCAACATAGCCTTAGTCGTTCTTTTGAAAGGGCTCCCTGGTAGGATTGCTGCAGCTGAAAGTCAGGTAAGAAGCAATGGGCAGTCAGTGGAAAGAAGTAGGGGTCTCACAAGAGTATTCCCGCAGTGAATTGGTAAGAAGGGTGATAGATAAATGCCACCTGAACTTTGGGTTGAAGATGTAGAGCAGATAAGTGAACCACAATGACTCAAAGGCAATAAATCTTCTGTTCCAGACAAAATTAATCCAAGGCTGTCACAGGAGGCTAGAGAAGAAATTTGGAAACCCCTTTGGAGTGAATGTCTGCCAAACTTGGAAACACATACATTGTGCTATGACCTGTCACTCTGCATGAGCCGTGCTACTGGGGTGCAAGCCAGACACTTTGGCTTTTTGTCCCTCACAATGCAGACAGTGCTGCAAAGGAAGGACAAAACAGGAACTCACAGAAAAGTTTTGTCTATCCAGGCATGCGTCTGCTTTCAAATAAGCTTAAGTAGAAGTGGGCAAGAGAGAAAATACACAGCAGCAAGGTAAGACTTAATGGGATGCCAGCTGGTTTAATCAAACCCTCTCTCAGGTGTGCCCACACTGAGAAATGAGTGTTTGCTTTCACAAGGCTAAGGCTGACCTGTGCTAGCAAACTACCATGCTGTTTCTGTGAGCGTGTTACAGCCTCCCAGCTTGCTGACCATCTGGTGGTCTCTCCTGTTAGGAATAGACAGGTCTCTGAGTCCTGTTCATATCAAGGCAGTTGAATGGTTTGATGCCACTCTTTCATGGCATGCACTGCTTGGTGGCATTAGGGGCTCGGCAGGTTCCTGCCCCGTGACCCACTGGGTCTTGAGGAGATTGTGAGTGGGTGTCTGCAGACTGCAACCAGCTCCCCTCTACCTCCCCAAGCCTCTCTCTCTCTGCCCAGCTGCACCCATCCCTGTGGGCTGGGGGGTGGCTCAGGGCAGGAAGGTTATCTTTGCCACTGTCAGGGCAAGAGACTTTGTTTTTTTTAGATTACTCTGTGAAGTCTGGACAGAGAGATGAAAAGAGTCAGCGTAAAGAGGTCTGTGCATGCCAGACTGTCTTGCCTGTGCTCTGGCTCTGAAAACACAGGGAAAATGTGAAAGGATGGGCTCGATCTAGCCAGAGTGATTAAAGATGGCTCTGCCCACGTTTTGAGTGGCAGATGTAGTATGGGGGTGGGCTCTGATTCATTTTGGTGCAAAGGCAGCAAGGCTCTGCCAAATCCTCTGCTTGAGCCAAAATGGTGGATATTGAGCTGAAGAGGATAGACCTGTTGTTCCAACACAGCCTGTTGTTCCAATAGGTCCTCTTAGAGTGCAACAATTTCCACCTGGGAAATGCTGGAAACACCTTGTTGGAAGTTCAGATAATCCTGAAGTGCCCTTTGTTGGGGGTGAGCTGTGAAATGGAGGTGGGCCTGAGCTGCAGGCAATTTAATATACAGGGAAAACCCTTTTCCATCATCCTGCATTACATATTACAGGGAATATTTTAAAACTGGGCAGTTCATTGTCATTCAAAGGCCAAATTTAAAAGCCATCTGGAAAGATGGTTACTGTCTGCCTGGCTCTGGTGTCTCAGAGCTCACTGGGGTTGATGAGAGGGAGCCTGGTAGCTCTGAGCCCTTTCAGACCTGCCCCTCAGCAGAAAAAGGTGGGATGCAGGGAGATGAGAAAAGCCACCCTCCCTGCCATCCCCTCAGGTGTGGTGACAGCAGCTCCTTTGCTGATTGTCAGTGAGTTTACTGACTGCTAATGAAGTGGAGGGAGAAATGACTTTCAGTGATATCCATACAAAAATGATTGTGTGAAAACCACTGGCTATTTTTGGAGCATTCTGCCCTGCCTTCTCCACGCCCCCCCCCCCCCCCCCAGACCCCCCACCCTCGATTTAAGCATCATCCTGGGTGAGGTGGGTTTTTTTTTGACTATATATGGTTGTTGTTGGGTTTTTGCAGCAGTGAAGTTAATAAAGATGGATATCAGCAACAAACTGTCAAGTCCTGAGCTGGAGAGATTTTTCACTCAGTGAAATAGACCAGGGAAAATAAATAATCCAAGAAGTGGTAGAGCTTGTAAATATTGACATGTACAAGCAAGGAAAGAAAAGTTAGGCAAAATAAAAAATGGGCTGGGAATCGCTATTTTTCAGGTTATTGCTTGAAATAAAATCTACTTTTACCTAGCATCCTGTCTAGAAGAGTTAATGTTTTTCAATTAGAAGGCTTTAGGTGTTTGAAGGGGTGTGTTGCTGTTTCTCCTAGACAGCATCTATATTTGAGGGTCAGTCCTCCTTCCCAGGCTTTGGGACCACAGTGAGCATTAGTCCTTCATCCCTGTGTTATCTATTCCTATACCATGGATTTAGGAATACCCATTACAGAGAAGACTGAGGAAAGAGGAAAGGAATGCAAGGTGAGAAGCCAAAGAGATCAGAGGGAAACTGCACTTTTCTCTGGTTTCCCACCAGAAAAGGGATCTTTTTTAAGATCTCCACAAGAATACCTTTTAACCTCAGCTGGGGTCCAGGCCTATTGCCCAGTAATTTTGCCAGTGCATTGCTTGGCCCCAGATCACACAGGGAGATGCAGAGCTGCACAGGTCTCATGAGCTGTTGTGCCCTCTCCCATACAGGGGAGAGTTTTGCCTCCCTGGGGTCTGCCACTGTGACACCTGGTTGTTACACACCAGCTAACTAGCTGAAAACATGTTTAGAACACCTCCTGCTTTGTTTTGTTTTCCTCTACCTTCTTAAAAGCTCTAAGAAGCTACGAGGTTTATCATCTGTAGTTAACTCATCCACTGGTTGACTGGTTGTTTAACTGGTTTGTTGCCCAAGTCCTGCTTTCCTCAAGCCACTTTATCATCTTTATGACTGGAGGAGAATTTGCATTGCTGCCCTGCCTGTACACCCTCTGGAAAGGCTCCAGACCAGTGAATGTTGCAACCACAAGAAGAGAAAGCCAGTGATGTAACCTTAAAGAGGAGCTTTTTTTGCAGTCAGGGTGGGAAATCTTTTGTTCCACCCTGGCATAACATAACAGTGCCAGTGAGTGTAAATAGCAGCGGCGCAGTAGCCAGTAGTGTTTCAGCCTCTTGTTATACCTTAGTGAGGTTATTGGGGATGGTGGTCTTACAAGGCAGACATAAAATTCAAAATTTAAAAAAAGTGTTTCCAGATACTCAGTGAAATTAATGGAAGGGAAAGAATAGTGGTCTTTAATTATTTCAAACCCAGACTGTTAAGGCAGATGTACATCATCAGTCTTCTGAGAATGTCCTGGGGACATAGCCAAGACAGTATTTTTTTTCCTCCTATCACAGCTGATTTAATATCTGCACTAGTGCACACGCAAGAAGATGATATGAAACTTGTGCTTTTCAGTTCAAGTCCCTGTAAATTACTCCCCCTTGGAGATTATTAGAAATGGAATGGGGTTGTTGTAACATGTGGGAACCAGTACTTCAATGCATGTGCCAAGAAGGCAAAGGTGGGTTGACCCCGTCTGTGTTAAGTCAGGAAAACTGTGGGGTTGAGCTGAGCAGCTAGTGGAAATAAAAAGAAAAACTAATTCCAAGCAGGCCCCAGTGAGCATGTTTTTATCCAAAAAGCAATCAGAGAGAGGAATATGACCTACCAGATGGAATTGCTGAGGCAGAGGTGAAAGTTAAAAACAACAATAATGAAACCTGATCAAGTATAATTTTGACAGAATGAAGACATTAGACAGAAAAGGCCCCAGCAGGCAAGTTTGGCTCATCCAGAGCCAAATATTTCACTTTTTTTTCAGAAGACCCCTAAAGAAAGCCATGTCACAGCACCATAAGATGTTGAGGCTGAACCAGAATGAGAGCTGCAGTGCCTGCAGCCCTATGATGGGGCTAAGGCTTGCTGGCAGCAACCTTCCTGGGCCAGGTAGTGGGAAGGGCTCCTGTCCCTCTCCTCCTCACCAAGGCTTCTGAAAAGAGGGACTGGGGGTGCTGGGATCTGCCTCTCACTCCAGTTTTCTCTGTTACAGTATTTCACAGCATTGCCCCTATAAGCTATTGGGAAATTCTGTGGAGAAACACCAGATATGGACTTAACTCTCAACCCTCCTTTTGCTGTAAAAGGGATTTGGTTTGCTAAATGAGATTTAGCCCCTCTTTACGAACATCAGTGCTACCCAACAGATATGAGAGCTTTAATTTAAAAGAGAATGAGACCATCTCTGCCTATAAATTTTACTCTGTCTTTTAGAGCCATTAATGGTTGACAAATTCACTAGGAAAACTAGAAAAACAAACTGGAGTGGCTGTGAGGAAAGTGTGCTGGAAATAGAGGATCATGTTTTTAAAATCTGCCAAATGTTTGGTTTGCTGTTGCTGTTTTGCACTGCATGGCTGGCTATGGGTGCCCGGGATGGACTGCAGGAGCACAGAAGGGGACTGAGGAAGTGTTGGCTGTGCTGGAGGAGGTGGCAGGAAGTGGAAGGGTAAAGCCACAGCAACATGCAGAGCTCTGTCAGCTCCGTAATAACGGGGTTGTCTGCTTGAGCTTGGCTAGATACCAAGTCAAGGGTTTATGGTGTGAGTTCATCTGCTGGCTTTTCCCTGTACGTGATGTAATCCTCTCTGTGAGTGTGATATTTATTACACCCAGCTCTGTAGTGGGTACATGCAGTCAGAGCCAGCCTCAGGAAGTTTGGAAACAGCTCCTTGGTCTTTTTTGCATCCTTTCAGCTGACCTATTACATAATCAGTCAGCGGCCTGGCTCCCTCCTTCGTCTCCCCCTTCCCTCCTGGCCCCCTCCTCCTCCTCCCTCTCCCAACGGTTTGTAAAACTGTCTTGCCTTTATCTCTTCTCGCAGCCTTCTCGACAAGTCACAGGATGATTTATGCCCTGATAACTTCTGCTTTTAAAGGCTGGGCTAATAAAAGCAGCCTTTGCAAAAACAACTTTTGCAGGAGGTGTGGGGAAACCCACCCATCATCGCACTCAGCCGGCAAAAGCACCATCTCAGCAGAGCCACCCGGAGAGCAGGGCCGAGGGCCGCCTCCCTCCCCATCCTCATCTGGCGCCCAAAGGGATGTGGTGCTGGGCGGATGGGTGGGAGGAAAGCCTGGGCTGCGAGTCCCAGCAGGTGAAGGAGCACAGGGTGTGCATCACCCATTTCCCTTGTCTCTCTGTCCCGATATGCCCTACTCAGCATCCTGCAGAGATGGAACCTGGTGTGCACCTCGGCAGCAGGTGCAGGGACCAGGGCGGTGTGTTTGGGATGTTGGTGGTGAGGTCTGTGCTTTTCCTCCTTGCTAAAGGAGGAAAAAAATTTATCATTATGATACTACTTTCAATATTTCATCTACAAACTTCCTCAGTGCTGGGGCTGCAAGGAGGCCAGGGATGAGGCAGGCAGCTGGACCTATGATCCCACTGCACTGCCCACAGCACCGGGCGTGCCAGAGCTGTGAACACACGTAGCTCCCTGCCCTTCATTAACTTCTGGCTTTGAGGCTTACCCCAAACCGCCCAAAGGCACTGCAGCTGCAGCAGGGAGGCAGGTGGCAGCCTGCCCCTGTGCAGCAGGGCCAGCAGTGCAGTGGGGCTGCACCTGGGGACATCTGTGCTGGCCTTACAGACCTGCCCAGTTAAATGCTGCTGGAACTTCAGCCTAATGGCAATCTACCTTGGAAGTTCAGTTGTGGCCACAGACTGTGTTTTTGTGTTTTAAGCACCATGGAGTTAAACCCTTAAATCAGCTCCTACTTCAAAGCACTCCCACTGTAACTATAAGACCAGAAGGATGAGGTGAGCACTGGCAAACAGAAAGCATAGGAATATTTTTGCAAGATCTAACATATTTAAATTGTTTTCTCGAGGTGAGTTTATAATTTTATTTTTATTTTGCAGCTAGGAAAGAGAAGATTTTCCTCTGACTGCTTTATTAACATAGGTCTGAAACCATTATACCTTCCTGAACAAAAGCAAGCAGGCCATGCTACAACTAAGACCAGCACACTGAGTTTCCTGGGGTGGAAAAATCATGAACAAATAAAAATCAGGCATTGAAATGAAAGCTGAATCCATACCTTAACTTAAACCTTTGCAAATAATACAATGAACACAAATCAGAGAACAATTTGGATTTTTGTAAAGATTTTTTGTACTTATTTTTTGTGTGGTATATTTGATTTCTCAGAACTATTTTATTTATTTTTTTTTTTTTTTTTACTCCTGAAAGACATGGTTGTGCTTGCCTAAACTCCTAAACAAACTAGTTAGATTTGAGAAAATACTCAGAGCAAAATTTAAATTTAGTTGAAACTTGCTTGGCTTCAGGTTTCTTTACAGTCTCCAAACTCAGTCCTGGTTCACTGGGAGGTTTGTGAAAGACCATGAACTTTTAGAGGGAACATGGATTGATTTATGAGTCTGCCTGAAAATCCATGTGAAATTTGCCTTTTGCATGACCATGATGCAAAAATATCTTCTTTCCCCCTCAACCCCTTCCTGTGGTACTGGATAAACACTGATGTGTTTTATCTCCTGTTTCTGCATTGAGTCCTCCCAGAACAAGCGACATCTTTCTTGTTTCTTTATAAATCACCAGTGGTGCTAACAACAAAATATCCACAGCTCTGGCATTAGTACTTGTTAGTTTGTTGCTGCTACATGAGCCAGGCAGGATGAAAATGATGCCGATTTTGACTTATTTTAACTTGATGTTAATGTTGTTGTGCACATTTTGCTCTGGATTATAACAGCCAAAGACAGACTGGGGCTTCACAAAGGCTTCTCAACATCTTGTGACACGTGCCAGGTTGCAGGAGGGCATGTTGCCGTTGCTCTGGTTGCACGCTTGGGGAAGTGCTATGGGATGGAAATGGCCAGCCATGCAGGGTGCTTGCTGCAGTGCAGCCCCATGGTTCACTGCAAGGGCAACTGTGGCACATCCAGTGAAGGGTCCAGGGGGGAAGGGCCACTGGTGTTGTGCTTTTCAGGTTACTTTCACAGTCAGTGTCTCCCACAGGGTTGGGTCTCTCTATGCTCTCACCACAGGAATAGTGCAATCTTTTGTTAGGAATAAGGGATTCCATAGCTTTTCTTGTCTCTTACACACAGGCAAATGGTTGGGTATTTTTCACATCTGGTTGTCTTGTTTCTCCATTTCCAAATGATATGAAAGATTTTATCAGTCATCTGCAGGTACCAAGACCTACCCTGGGCTCAGCACAGTCCATCCTCTTTCAAGCAAAGGGCACCTCTTCCCTTCTCTGTGCACACAAGCTGCTCCCTGCAGCAATCTTTGCAAACACAGCCACTTCTCAGGTTGGAGAGGCAGCTGTGTAGGGGCCAGTCTCCATGGGTTTGACAGCATCCAGCAGTGTCAGCCACAGGGGCTCATCTTTAAATCATCTTTAGAGTGCCATAGATGGCCCATGGAAAGTTCCATCTGGCCCATGTTGCCAGAGAGGAAAGGGCAGGATAGCAGACTGCAATGGCTTCAAGACCTCTTGAAAGGTGTTTGACATTGGAAATTCTTTGGAAATTTGTCTGGATACAGGAAAAGACCAAGTCTATCCCAAATACACAGCTGAATTCCCCTTTATCCCAAGAACTGAATTCTCCTTATCGTAGGGAAAACACACGATAAAGAAAAAGTTGTAGAATTTTTTTTTAACCACCACATGCCTCATTTAAAGGCTAAGTTGAACATTACTTCTCCAATTTGGAAATGCCTTCCCATTTCACATTCCAAATTAATTTACAGTAAAACAAATTTGTAATACTTTAGGGGAAACACTTGGAAATCTCCCGAGCATTTTGATTCAGCAGATCTGACTTATCTCTTTCCCTTTTTCCTGTCCTCGAATTTTCGCTTGTTGATTTGGTTTTTTTCCATTCCTTTATGAGGTGAGATAAATATTAAATATGACAGCAATTCCAAAGGGACCAACAAAACAATTGTCACTCAACTCTGTTCAGTGGCTACTCCTCCAGCTCATGCATCAGCCAGAAGGATCACTGCAGAGTTGTCTGGCTCATTTCCCTCTGTGGCTTGTCTGTGCAGATGATGTGGGTTAACCTGGGAGTCAAGAAACTGGAGCTGATCCTAGGGCCCTCCTGCACTTCAGAAGAGCACAGATGTGTGGAGCTCATAGGCCAGCTCACAGGTCATTTCCATTATTGGGGATCTTTCCTTCGGCTGGTGTTACTCTTGATAAATCATATTTCTTCTGCTTGAGAGTTACTTATATTACTCTACTGTTTAACACTTTGTGGTTTTATCTTATATTATCCCCAGCCCATAATGACTTATCAGGCTGTAAAGACACATAACAAACCTTGAGCTGCATTTTTTCTGGCAGAGCTGCAAACAGAACTCAGTTTACAGAATTTCCTGATCCTGTGAGCTTGTTGTCACATGAAGTTAAAAACTCACAAAAAAAGTTCACAGCATCTAAGGGTTGGTCTTGATACCAGGACAAGAGGGTGCCAGAGGAATGGAGAAGTGAAGAGTCCCCAGGAACAGAATATTATAAATCCTTTTTTAATTGACAACAAATTGTTCAAATAGATTCAGGAAGAATTTGTAATAGAGTATAAGGTTAAGTGATAACTTGGTGACAGCTGATGGAATGAAGATATAGCCTAGAGTTACCTTAGATGAGCGTAACACTAAAAAAGGCACTTCCATGGAAATTTGTCTATGTAAATGATAATATAATGAACTGGATCAAGATTAGCACATGTACATTAGGAATTTTGTTATACTGAGTGAAAGAAACCTACTTTAGGGAAAACACTGAAAGTACAATTGCTTTGAGGGCAAATATGTCTTCAGAAATAAAGGCTTATGAGATTGCAGGGGAAAAAAAGAGCAATTTCAGGCCAGGATAAGCTGTTGTTTTATTTGTGTCCACTCAAAATACAGGAGTGTTTTATGTCAGAGGAGCTTTTCCCAGTGGGAATGAATGAGAAACTCTAATGGACAATAAATTCTGGGGGTCAGGAGGTTTTCAAGCTTCTTTTCTATTGTGCACTGCACTGGCTTTGAATGACTCACAGTCATTTACCCTTTTTGTTCCAGGGAGTATGCATCACCTTCCTACCTCTCCTGTAAATGTAATGCAGTGGCAGAGCATTCAAAGCAAGACCCAGAGGGTCTAAACTGGAGGTTCAAGTCTTACCTTGGATTTTAGATGGAAATCTGGAGACGATCTGGCTTTTTGTAGGGGTCTGGTTATTAGAACCAGGAGTCAAAAGGCCTGTCAGGGATGTGACTGAGCATGCCATAAATCCTGCGGGTCTGAGAGGCTCACTGGCTTAGGAGAACCCTTAATCTTTAACACACAGCTCCCCTCTGGCTTTCACAGATGTTACTTGCTGTGAGAACACAAGAAGGGATTTGGAGAACAGTATTCCCAGCTACTCTCATGAGAATTTGGATGTGGGAGCAAGGAGGGATCCTTGTGCAATCTTTCAGGCCCTCTACAGTGTCCAGCAGTGAAACAGAGATTTTTGGAGTTAAGTTAACAAAATGAATTAAGCATTTATAATTTAGCTTGTAGAGTTATGTATTGAATTTTAACCTTTTACTTAAAAAACCTCTGCCTGGTACAAAGGGCATAAGAAAGTGCAAATTTCTGAAGCTTCCTGCATAAAGAACAATACCAGAAGAGGCAAAGAACCCAGATACAGAAGCTCCTCTGTCTCCAAGCCTATCAAGACTGACAGACGTACTCAGATAAGCACCAAAGGACCAAAAGCGCACGCGCAGAGAGGAAAAGTTCAAAAGTTCAGCCATGAGGGAGACTACAATCTTCAGCCTCAGGACCACCGAGAGACCCCCGTACGACCACCACAGCAAACCACACGTGCCCAGAAGGGCGTGGACTTATTTAGCATGAGAGGCGAGGACAGGCGGGGCCAGGGGTTGAATATGCATGAAAAAGTTGTGCAATGTATTGCATATGGAACATCTTTGGGAATAAAGGTGTGGGTCAGATTGAGGCTCGGGGCACAAGTTTTGGAGAGCTATCTCACTTGTGCCGGGCGCTGACATACATACCCACTTCATAACTACCCCAGGTTATGGAGTCTATTTATTTATTCCACGTATCGCTTCAGCAGGGTCCCTGATGGAGACCTCTGTCAGTCTGTAAGCTCCAGTTTGGGAATGCCTGTCCCACAGCATCAACACACTGTCATATCTTCCCCACTGACCTCAGCATCTGCTGCAGTGTCTGGTGAGATCCACAGCTATGATGACCTTCCCTTACACCAGCTGAAATGAAATCCTCCTAGGTCAATCCATACACACATCTCAGCCTCATAAGAGCTCCAAGGGATTAGAGGCTGATGGAGGGTTTTTAGCCATGTCCAGCATCCTTGTGAAGCAGATGGCAAGTGACCATGAAGGAGCACAGTGTCAGTACTCCTGTTTGCCTCAGGTGCGACCCTTTCCCTTTCCCTTTCCCTTTCCCTTTCCCTTTCCCTTTCCCTTTCCCTTTCCCTTTCCCCTTCCCCTTCCCCTTTTCCTTTTGGAAACAAGTATAACAGGACAGCTGGCTAAAGCCTAGCCCTCATAAATGGAGATGTCCAAAATATAGTCAGTTAAAAAAAAAAAAAATATATATATGTATTTAAGCACAACCTGATCTTTTGCTTCTGCCAACTCCTGACTGTGAAGATGATAAATGCTTTCTCACTTTATAGAGCAGTATGACACTAAATATATTTTCAAAGGTGTCTCATGGAACAAGGATGACTGCCACAGTGAGAAGGAAAAAAAAAAGCTTCCTCATCAGTTTGTATCTCCTTTCTGTAAATTCCCTTAATAGCTGCTGGAAAAATGCCATCACTTCACACACAGGCTACCAAATAAGAAGAACCCCCTCCTTTCTACGGATTCAGGTATATTTCCCTTCTGCAGCCTGACCCTGGCCTCAGCCTTGTCTCTCCCTGGGGCCAGCAGTGACTCAGTGGGATCTTCCCCTGCAAGGTTTGGGAAGGGGTCAACCCCAAACTCTACATTCCTTTTGGGTGGGAGCACACGTTAAATAAGTAATCTCTTAGTTGGCCTCCCACATTGCATGAAGCCAGCTAGGTCATTTTGCTGCTTTGTGGAGGGCTCTGACAGCAGTGTGCTGAGCACAGAAGCCTATGAGGTAACAGAAAATAGATCCCTCCCTTGGCATCAGTTGAATATCACAGGGATTTAAATCTGTGCATAGATTTTTCCTCTTATGGAGAAGTGCTCAGCGTCACTCTCCTTTCTGTAGGTGCAGAAGCCGCTCACCTCCATGGGGTGGTGCCAGGTGGGTGAGTGATGCCGGGTGGGCGCAGGCATGGGGGCAGTCCAAGCCTGACTCAGCTGAAGGAGTGTGAGCAGCCCCGCTTCCTCTCACATGGTCTCGTGTGCGGGAGAGAGGGAAGGGGGAGCAGTGACGGGATGGTAATATCTTACTGTTGTGTTCCTCATCAGATGGCCTGGTAAGCCAGCTTCCAGGGCTATGAATTCAAACCAAGGGAAGGTTGCTAAATCAAGGAATGAAAAAGTAATGAGATAACCCTTGCTGCTTCCCTGTGTAGTGTTGATAACTACAGATCTTAAAGCATCCCCATGTTGCAGAGGCAGGAGAGAGTAAATAGCCTTGTTTAAGAGAGGAGCTGATAAATGCAGTGGCAGATGTGTTTCTGCCATCTCTGTAGACTTTACCTGGAGGTGCAGAGGTGTCTGGCCAAGATCAGCAGCCTTCTGCCTGCAAATGCAGTTGAGGAACATCTTTGTCCTGAAACAGGGATGTTCCTTTGTGCAGAGAGCCTTATGGGCTGCATGAAAGGACTGAGGTTGACATGCCTGTGTTGGGTCAGAGACAAGGCTGAGACCCTCTGTGTGCACCACAACCTCCTGAAAGTGCTCTTTGGGGTGGCACAGTCACACTGAGAGATCCCACTCTCCATACCACATGTACTATGGGGCTCACTGCTCAGCAGTGACAAAAGTTTGGACTTCTGCTGCCGTGGAGTACTGGCAGGCACCCCAAATGAGAGCAAACAACCCAAGTCAAGACATTGCTCTTTGAAAATCTGCTGCCACCGCCGCTCATTTTCATAATCCTTTCCCGTACGATGGTATAAACAAGCTGTCATCTATTTTTCAATGAAAAATACTTTTGCTTGGCTCAGTTTCACATTGCACTGTTACTATTTGCTGTCGCAGAAGCTGCTGCAGCTATAAATAACCTCACCACAAGCTCCTCTCATCCAAACGCTCAAGCACTCATTTCAGAAGAGGCAGATGAGATTAGGATCTTGTTTTGAAGGGTCAGGTGTCCCGGTAGAGGTGATGAGTGGGTGCCATCACTGGATTGCTGGCACCCCCTGTGTCTGCCCCTCCAGTTGACTTCCTGGCAGAGAGTGCAGGGCCCAGAAGCCCAAAAACACCTTGCTTGTCACTCAGGAGGTGATGCTCATGTCAAGAGCAGAGGATGAGAACTGCCAGCAGCAATGCTTTGCTTCCACGTCTCACTGATGGAATCAGAGCAGCACTGCTGTCCATGGCCCTCACATTCCTGTCACCATCTTGCACACAGCTTGGGAAAAACATCCCAGGAAGGCCACAAGCTCACAGTCTCTGGGACCTGGCTGCCCTGGAGAGGGTGACATGGCCCTCTCTACTGCAGATGGGACAGAGGACCATCCAGAGGTGCTGTCAGAGTACATATGTGTGCCGTAACTGCAGGAAGAGAGTGAAAGTTTCAAGCTGTCAGAAAACTGCTTGTTTCAGAGGCTTTTTTTTGACTTGTTTTTTTCTTCCAGATCTTTAAGTCAGACTGGCTCAGATGAGAGGGTCAAATGAGACTTAGGTCTGGAGCAAGGAGAGAAAGAGAGGGCAGAGCCCCATTTTGGGGTGAAACAGTGCAAGAGTAACATCCTCCCCACACATGCTTGCATGCTCTAGGTGGTTGCAGAGCCCCCACACTGCTGAGAAACCACACACCGATCTCAGGCGTGTGCTTCACAGGCACCTTGCTCAACCTCTGGTGCCAAGCAAGCGTGAGACACACCAGACAGGTTTCATACACTCCCCTCTTCCTGCAGGCGTTTCTTTGCTGTCCAGGGCTGTTGTTCTATCTGCTCTGTTCACTCTGCAGTCCTGCCTTGGCCTCCTCCATGGTGACAGCTGCATCCTCCCTGGTGTGCCGCCACTCATGGTAAATGTGTGCTGTGGGTGGGAGACATGGTGTGACTTGCCCCAAGGTGGAGGGATGCGGTTACGCTCGTTCGGATCATTGCCCACGCCAGAATAAGTGCTCTGAGCTGATGATGCCCTAGATTGAGCTGGGAGTGAACTTCAGAGAGGAGAGCTCATTTTGACTGTAGGCTGAATGAATACAGTGACTCATCTCAGTTCCTAAAAGCAGAGAAATGTTTGTTTCCATACAATGTGAAAATGCCTTTACTCAATGTTCAAGGTCTCTGGCTGTGGTTTCACATATATCACTGGCTGCTGCTGAGCAGGATATGTGTCCCTCCTTCTCCTGTCCCCAGTCTCACAAAGTCCTGCCCCTGCCCTGATACATGTCTCACCACCACAGTGAGCTGACATAGGAAATTTGACCCGGCAAAATTTATCACCTTCCTTTTTATTTTCCACTATTTCAGTTTTTTGTTGGCTTAGCTTCAGCATCAGGCATGAGGTAAAGGAGAATGAGGCCTGTCATGGGTGGCAGACAGCCTTTGGTTGGCCTAGCCATAACATGTACTCACAGTTCCAAAACAGAGACCCCCACCATGTCATTGCCGCCTGCCCTTGCATGGCACGTGCAACGTGGGCAAAGCTGGCAGAAAGCACTGCTCCCTCATTGCCCTGGTCTCGGGCACAAGACCAGAGAGAAGCAGGCCTGTAGATTTATTCCTGAGCTCTTTTGTTTTTGTGATACTTTACTTTCCCAGCCAGACAGGATGAGAAACAAATACCACCAAAATACGATGAGAGAGGCTATTCTTGAAGTGTTTATAGCCCAGCCTCACTGGAGAATGTTTGGCTGCCTCCCAAGACAGCCAATTCTCACTGTGTTTCCAGGCCAGTTTCTGAACTTTCAGGCACTTACCCAAACAGAATCTGGACTTTTTGAAGTTTGCTTATCTCTGTTTACAAGGGACTCCTGCGAGGGTGAGTCAGGGAAGGGCAGCTGAGGTCAGGGGTGTGAGGGGGGAACAGAGAAGCGAAGCTCTGGTGAGCTTTGCATGTACTGCACGTGAGAGCAGTAGCCCCGTGCAGTCTGAATGCCCAGCTCTGATCTGCCCGAGTCAGTGGTCAGCCTGACTGTATCTAACAGGTCTCATCACTGCAAAAGGTTTTAAAAAGCCCTTAAGTCCCTGAAGCATTTTTAATTCATAAAACTGAAAGTCAAAATGATGGTGAGGGGTATGTGCCTGATTGAGAGAGTAAGGGATGATCAGGGCTGGAGCTTCTGACCCTCCTGCAAATGCAAAGGTGTTAAGGTGAAAGCTGTCAGTTCTGGCACACTTCTGCAAAATAGTAGTCTCAGCCTGCTTAAGAAAAACAGCTGCCGCCCTCACCTTTCTCTTCCCCCTTCTTTTCCAGACAGTCAACGCTTACTTATTAATTTGGAGGAGATGCTGCCTCATTAGTGCTGGAGAATAGCAACAGTTTGCTAAATTCTCCTGATTTTATTTTTATTCCAGGCTGTTTCCTGTGATGGTATCTTGGGATTTTTTCTGTTTGCTTACAGATACAGTGTGTGAGAGCTGTATCAGTTTAGAAGTAATAAAATCCAAGACAAATTATGGGTGAGAAATGAGCTGTGTGTTTTAGTGAACGGTCATGAATTTGCAGTCTGCAGAAGTACTTTAAAAAAATAGTAACCAAAAGCTTGTTTTGCATATTTAAGGTGAAATACAAACCAATCAGGACAGGATTAAAGGAAATATATGTTACTGTTGATAAAATCGTGATATATTAAAAAGTTATTTAATTGCATGCAACTATCCAATATCCTCAGCTGCCACTCTCAATTACTGACATTATTAGTCTAACATTATTGTATTCAAAATGTAATAAAATAACTCCATTAGTTTGGGAGCAACCTCATCATTGAGAAAAAAAGATGTTTGATAGTGCACTGAGTGATCAAGCAAACACAGGGATTTTATTCTATTAATTGGCTATCAGGGCAAACATCAACATTTTATGAGTAGCAAGCGATGTCAATACTATGTTTGTTTAAACTTATTGCTGTTTGAATTGACTGAGCAATAATAAAACCCCCTTTGTTTTTAGATAAACATTTTTTTCTTTATCCTACAGGGAGCTTGTTTTGTTTAGCATGTGCCATGAACAAATTCCACTGTGCTGCTCCTAGTAAAGCATGTCTGTTTAAATCAAGTAAATTAAATGTAATCCTGAGATTAAGGAAAAAGCTGTATTTTCATTTGGAGCAGCTTGTTTTTCCTGGTTGATTTTGTTACAATTTTCCAATGTTATGTAAACAAACAGTTTAATCAAGAACAATAGTGGGGGGAAACCTTAACTTTCCTTTTTCCTTTACTGGTGAAAATAAATAACATATGTAATAAAGATATGGTAATTATGAAACAATACTATGCAAAGAATAACACAATGATTATTTTCAGTGTCAGAAATGTGGCATGAGCCACGAAGTTCAGAAGCAAGGTTGCAATTTCACAAAGACTTAAGTGTGTTAATGAGCTCCACTGAAGTCAGAACAGTAATAAAGTGGCCCCCAGGCTTCCACCATGCTAAAACTCCAGCTGAGTCCTTGATATAGCTGAGAAATCACAACTGATGTTGCAGTCTGCTCCCCACTTTTTGGATTTCAGTCTCACACAAGCACCATCGGTTAGCCATGTCCGGGCATGAGTGCAAATGCATGCACATGCACACATAGTCCAAAATGAAAAAGTCTCCAGTGAGCACTTCTACCTCAGGGAAAAGATGATGGGAGTAGATATGTGACTGATGTTAGTCATGTTGCTTAATACACTGGTGGGAGGCACCAAGATGCTGCTTAGATAAATGCCATGCAGGAGCCCATGAATCTGAGCAATCCCTCAAGTTTTGCTCTCAGTGATTCACATGTACCTGCCAAGAAGGTGCAGCCAGTGTGGTCACTTGTGACAGCGGGAATAGAGATGGATCATGCTGAAACTCTTTTAAAATCTGAAGCCTGTAACCCAGTTCCTGCCCAAATTTAGCACAGTGTATTGTGTGACAAGACACTGACTCAGAGGAGTTACTCATATACTTAAATCTTTGTGAAGTCAGTACCTTTCTGGTGACCTTCCAAACTGTTGCCTCAAAAAGCCACCTATGGTTAATTTGTGCATGGAGATTTACTGAGAAGGTTTTGCTGAAAGAAATTTGAATGGAAAGCGCTGTTAACATTCTCATGCCCAGCCCTAATACATAATTTCTGAGTATACTTCATTGCCACTTAAACACTGTGGTTAACTCATAGCTTTATCTACATGTTTTTTAAAAAGTCAATGCCTAAATTAAGTAATCTTTTCTAGCAGTGTCTTGAATGGAAGGGAAAAAATGTACTTTTTAAACCTTCTGCCTGAGTGGCAAGCAGGACCTGTAATTTTGCATATGCTTCAAAACAAAACAAACATTTTATTTAAACTTTAAAAATATCTGTGTTGATTCTCATGTCCTGTGGTTTTGTATTAAGGTTTCAGAAGTGAGTTTTGGGGTTTCTTGTCTCATAAACGAATGAAGTGCTAATTCTGTTGTGTGGATGTTTTTATGGATAGGCGTTTAGCTAAACAAATTAAATTGTAAACAAAGATGGAGGCTGATGAAAAACTACTTTCCCTCTGACTCCCATGGTACAGCCTGTTCTCCAGCCATCCATGAAGTCTTACAGGGAATCAGAAAATTTGGCTTGAAAAGCAGTAAAAAAGCAGTACATTCATTTTTTTCCCTGCCCTATCAAACCTCTGTAAGATTTCAGATTTTTTTAAAATGAAATTAGCAAGACGTTTTATTTTCTGGAGTCATATGTTTTACTTGAGTTTTTCCTTTAACTGAGGTGTCCTTAAACAAAGGCACCCTGTGTCCAGGGTAGCCCAGGGTGCCAGACCTCCCTCACTGGAGTGCTCCGCAGAATCTGAATAGCAGTTGTTTTTACTTGTGTGAATTAACTCTGTCTTTGAATGACATACGCCGTGTCAGCACTCTACTATTGCCTCCCATCCATTTGTTTAGAGGTTAATCTTCCCCTTTGACAAAGGTAATTTTTAAACTTCAGAGCCGGGCAGCCCCCCTGTGCTGTGATGCGATGCAGAGGACGTGAGCTGACGCCAAGCAGCAGTGGCTCCATGAAGTCGCTGCTGGTGCCCAGGGGACAGGGGAGGGAAGTGGCATTGCCCAAGCACAGCAGAGCTGCCGGAGCCCCCCTGAACGAGGAGAGCCAGGAGGGAGCCAGCCCGGAGGGCCTGAGTGGAGCTGAGCCGCCGGCTGATCGGAGAGGAGAAGGCAATGTGCTGGCAAAAATGCCTCAGTCCTGCTTGAAGCTGCAATTTCACCACAGAGAAATGATGGGCCCGTTTCCCTCAGGACCCTTCTTAATTGGTTTTGTTTAAAAAGAATAAAAAGCAAAGTGCTGACAGGGTATTGTTGGCCGGCATAATCAGGTTTTAAATGTTTTAAATCGGCTAACAAAGCAACATAGATGCTAGATTCATCCCTTCTACTTTGTGTGCCCAGGGAAGGAGGGAAAGAAAAACAGCAGAGCCAAACTTAGGAATAGATTTTAATCCTTCCTGGAGTTACTATCAGCTAGGCTTCTGCTACTGTTTACCCAGCTGAGGAGTCTTTAAATGGGTGTCTCCATTTGCAAGGATCTCATCCCATTGTGAATATGGCAATGACTAGACAATGAGGCTGTTACAGAAGAAAGATGAGCTGGCTGCAGCCAACAAATCTTGCACTCTCCATTTACAGGGCTATAATTATCCGAAGTTTTAAAACACAATGCTATCTGCTGAAAGGGACCATCTGGGTGAAGACCAAGACATCCCAATTAAGTGATTGATAAGCAGCTCGTGCTGGAGGAGCACATACCACCCATACAGTGCAGTTCTAAAAATGCCACTTGCGTTAACAACAGTCTTTAAGGAGTTTGAATGAAGCATGCACTGTGGGAGGGAGGAGATCAAGTGTGTTTATGTGATTCAAAGTCAGGCAGAATAAATAACATCAGCCTCCAGAGCACAGTGGAAAGTGTTCTTAGAGCACTGAGGTGCAGTGGCGGAGCAGTGCCCATCTGTGCTTTGCAGTTTCCTGTATGAGGGCAATGATTTTGTCCCAGGGATGTTGCGAGGAAGCATTACAGAGGGGAGGGAGAGCAAACCTCTGCTCATGGGAGGCCTTTGCTTGCTAGGCATGAGAGCAGGTTGTCCATCCACCTGCATTAGGTGATGAGTGGAAGCATAAAGGAGATAAATCTGCGCTGGTGTACTCCATCCATCACATACTTTGACTGTGGCCTTGCCTTGCAGTTCATTTTTCCATCTGCAACGAGAGGATGTCCATCTGTCCTCCTGTTCTCAACCATCCGTATTTTTAAAGTTTTAAGCTAAACTCAGCTCTTGCAGAACACATAAGCAATACCTGACTCAGGGCCAATGCCTTGTGTGGCACTTTGTCACACCACAGCAACAGAAGATGCAGTTTTGCCCCCTAACACTTTCCCAGTATGGATCAACACTCCTTTGCATCTCTTCAAAGCTGTTACTGGCACTCTGGGCATGGATATGGTCAGAAGTATGACTCAGACTGCCTGCAGTAAAATAACACAACCAGCTACAGCTGATTTGCTCTTCAACAATTGCCCAGTGTTGCCATCCCCAGGTTATAAAGCTAGATGGGAGTTTGCATGATAATCTAAGATGATCATAAGCCTTGCCTTGATTAGTTCTTTTAACTTGCAAAATGGTCCATCCTGTGTGTAAGATATATTTATACATGGATATAATATTTTGTCTCTGAAGCTTGAATCTTAGTTTTAGTGCTGCTTTGTCTAGCCACACCTTTGAGACTTTGTTCTGGCCTGTGGCCTCTCTTGCTAAATTTATCTTTGGATATTGACTGTTCTCACCCCCTCCACCTATTCTAAGAATTGATTGAGGCACATATATCTTTCAAGTAGATTTATTTTCCAATGCTTTTCTGTGAACTCATCTTGATTTACCAGCAAAGTTACCCATAGATGAGCATTCAAATGGGATGTGACCTTTATTTTCTATGCCTAGAGTACATGTGACTGCATTTTTACCATATTTAGATGCTGTTTTACAGGGGTTACTTTGTGAGTAACTCGTCATCTTCATTTGTGCATCACTTTCCCTAAATCTTTCTCTTATCTTGCAAGATTTTTGCATAAAATTTGTTGTCGTCTTTTGCTGTTTTGCCTGTCTCGCAAAGCCAAATAGAAAGAAAGGAAGCCAGGTGGGTTTCAGTGGAAGCAAACCCTTGTTTTCCCAGCAGACAAATACTTGGGGATGCTGGCTGACAGCAGCTGAACATGATCCAGCATATGCCCAGATGGCCAAAAGGCCAATGGTATCCTGGCCTATATCAGCAATAGTGTGGCTAGCAGGACCAGGGCAGTGATTGTCCGCCTGTACTTGGCACAGGTGAGGTGGCATCTCAGATCCTGGGTTCAGTTCTGGTCACCTGTAAAAGTGAACATTCTATGATGGATCAAGGACTCTTCTTTGCTCTAGGGTTACAAGCATCTTTTAAAAAAAGTCATGAGATTAAGCCACCTTGAACAAAGAGGTCTGCAAATGTAAACATCCCCAGAACCCACATCACTGAAACAACTGGTGACCAAGCTCATGTAGTGTAACCCTCTGCTGCCCAGATGTAGTTCAGGGCTCTGGGACTATTCCCCATATGTGTAGAGGTTCTATGGGTCAGGCTATGCAGGATTGGCTCCTTCTGCCCCACATATCCTTCAGTACTGTCCTGGGGGACCTTGCATCTTAAAACTTTGTTCTGAGGAGCTTTGATGGCACTCTGCCATGTATGCAGCACACACCCATGCTGTGAAAATACTGCTCTGGGAAGCAGTATCACTCCCAGCACTACCAATATTTTTAAAGTAATCCCACTCCTCAAACACACAACAGAGTACAGCTTTGTAGGGCCTCCACGAAGTGTCTAGAAGCCCCATGGGGCCAGTTAACATCACACAGGTCCCTGGTCCTTTATATATTACCAGCAGAGGTGACAGCTGCTATAGCAGCAAATGAAGTTTAGAGAAGGCAAGTTCTTTGGCAGCTATGTCCCAAATTATTTAAGAGCTTATATGCCAATGTACTGCATGCTGTTTTACCCTAGGAATCATCAGAAACTTGGCTGTAGATCATGACTATACAATACGCTCTTTGTGTGAAACAAGGCCTGATGTCAGTATCAGGTGCTAATAGATGTTTCTGAAGGATGACTGAATTTAACAGCCTTTTACAATGCATTGCAGTAGCTTAATCTGCAGGTGACAAAGGCATTGATGAAGTACCCTGAGACCAATAAAAAAAAGATCACACGTGTTTGTGAATCCATGTGTAAAAATGCAATCATATCCAGAGCTGAGGCTTCAATGTTTGAATCAGCTTTAGGAAAACTCCAGTGTCAGAATCTCAAAAAATGGTGTAAGATCTTCACTTGAGGAAATACACAGGACTGCTGCAGCATCTCCTAGAAGCTGCTTTCTTCATCTGCAGGCTCTATTTTCATATTAAAGATGCAGCTGTTCCTGTCCTCCCCACCAGTCTTTCCTGCCAGCCTCGCTGAGCTGGAGGGATGTCAAGACCACGAGTTCCTCAAAATGATGGAGTAGGCAGGAGCTGCTTTGCACCCTCTTCATGTTCATCTTCAGGTCTGTATATCTTCATGGGAGATATGCTGTAGCCAGATTTGCTCCTTAAGAAGATACTGGATGGTACTCTATGGCACTTCTGTTACCGGAAGTGAGGCTTGATTTTCTTCATCACTAAATCTCCTATGCCTCTCAAAAAGACAAGAGAAAAGCAACTGTAAAGTCAAATAAAATGCCAGCTATACCTCACTGAAATATTAGCATCTTTGTTTCCCTCTTGACCTATAAGAAACTTAATTTTCTTAACTTAATGACAAAAGTAGAATGGTTGGTTCAATTGGCTTATGCTGTTATGGAGGAATATAGTATTTTTCATGTTGATTCAATTGTTGGACCTTTCTATCTTCCAGTGGTGGAAACATTTAAAAACAGAGAATTTTCCTTATAGTAAGACATGGTCTTAAATTACAAAGTTTGAACCTGTCTAAAATATTTCCCAAATTCAGGGTCTGAGAACTAAATAGTGGGAGTTGGTTAAATCCTCCTAGGGAAACTGGAATTTAAGGTCTTTTAAATATGAGTTTCATGTAGCAGTCATAGTGTTTACATTCATTCCATTTGCATCATTAAAGGCTTGCTGATGAGAAAGGGAGATATATTTGGGTGTCACACTTCAGGTTTGTCTACATTTGTCTTTCTTCAGCTCAGAAAATGTCTAAAGCTTTTTCTAAAGGCTCAACTGTGATCTGCCCACTCTTTATGCATTCAAGACAATTGCTAGGCAATTTCCTCTTCTGTGAAATAGTTTCTGTTCAGATAGAGCACAGCTATACCAGAACTTGGTTTTTCTCTAGGGTGTTTTCCCAGACTTGCCTCAGGTCCTCTCTTTTCTCCAACAGTCTGTGATCCAGCCTGTTTTAACTAATCTGATCCATCTTGGCCTCTATGCCACACTCATCCATGGTACTTGAATGTCCCAACAGCTTGACTTTTTTGCCTTTCTTGCCTCATGAGTCCCACTCCTTCAGTCAAGAAAAACCTGGCACAGCTATCAGATAAAACCAACAAATTTGGCTTTGCCTGATAATCTCCATGTAATCAGCCCATCATTCAACTTTTTTTTCAGAGGAAAAAACCTTCCAAGCTGTGTCAATGAAAAAAGGACAGGTCTTTGTGTCCTCCATCTCCTTTGGGCAAATTCTCAGATGACTTGGCTACCTCTGGAGATGGAGGCAGCAAGCAGGCTGTGAGAACTGCTGCCATGGCACACTCTTCTCCACCCAGTCACAAATTTGTCATCAGCTAAGCTCACAGCTGGACCTCCTGAAACTTTCCACCCCGGAAGCAACTTCTAGTGTGAGCCATGCATGTGTTTGTGTTTCCCTCTTGTGGTGTGCCAGATCCTGTCTTAGTCTTGGGTCTTTTCACTTGTGCTACGGTGAGGGCTGCTCCAAGGCTTCAGCTGGAGCTGGGATGTGAAGAGCAGGCAGCTGCTGGCTTTATTGGTGGATGGCACTGGAGGTCATGAGGACTTTAGGTGCCTGAGTGCATGTAACTATGATAATGCAATGCTTTAATACAATGAGGATATGATTTCTCAAATGACCAGTCCCAGAAATATTAAGGTTCTCTGAATTTCTTCCTGGAAGTGACACCTGGAAGTGGTCCATATGTCAATTGGCTGCTCTGACAAACACCTACTGAACATGTCAGGCAAAAAAGGAGCACACTCAATGAACATGCCAATCTGACAGTCTGAAAATCATGTGAATGTTGTGTGTGTGGTACTTACAGCTTGAGCATGTTTCCACCTGAGAAATACTTTGTACTTTTGAGGCTAAAGGTCCACATTATTTGTGGGCCTTTAATAACTTAAAAAGCTACACAAACATTTCTGTGAGTCAAGGGCAAAAGTTGAAATGACAGTCTTGTATTTCTGAGGTAATTTTGTCATGTAATAAAGCCAAGACACTCTTTAGTTTTTTAAGGAGAATGTCTGGCAAATGTCCCCAGGTGATCTCCTCTTTCCTTTCCTACACCCTGCAGCATGCATATGTGACTGGGAAACTGAGGCACCCAGAAGTTCCTGCATGGAAAGGATAATATCCCTACTAGTTATTTTAAAGGCCAATCACTGCAATCAGGAGTATACTTCAGACAGCTTAAAATATTCTTATTTCACTGAGAAAAAGCAGTGATTTGTGTACAGGCTACCCAGTTTGTGGCAAGGCTGTCAGAGCTGAGGTCTAAGATGGGCATAGGGCATCTTGCTGTTTGTCACTGTTCAGATCCAACCATCCACTAAAAATGCAATTGCCAGAAAAAAATGCTGGCACAAGATGTAGAAAACAACCATCTTGTTGTTATTTCACCAATTATTATTTCGGAGAGGGGACCATATAACTATGGGGCCTCAAGAATAAAAAGTAACAGATGCACACTGGAGCAGAAGCATTAATGTTTGATTTATAGCAGAGAAGCATTTTCCTCTGCTGCCAGGTGTCTCTTAAGTCTGAGCGCTTCCTGCTTTGTTAGATGTATTCTCCTGTAAACACTTTGTTGCTGCTATTACATTTTCCCATGCTGAAAGTCTATCGCAAAGCCTTTTTTCTGAGGCATTGGCAGATGGCAATTAGCACCCTTCATATTCTTTCCCCATAACTTCAGCAGTTTTTTGCCTGCATCCACTTAACAGCTCCAGGCATGCCAAATCGCACGCTTCTGAAGGACTTGTTGCTAGTAGCAGATCTTTGATTCTAAATGCCTAAGTAGTGTCTGAACTATATTTAGAGCAAGTACACGCCTGCCTATTCATGATCTTTTGTGTATAGCCTGGCCAGCTCGGTGCCAACATGCAGCATAATCAGCTTCTCCTTTAGCGTTCAAAATTCCACAGCTCTTCAGACAGGAAGGGAGAGGGGAAAGATTGGTGGGCAAGGAAACGAGGACAGTAATTAAATATGACTTAGGAAAAAAATCTCTGAATAGCAAATTAGCCTTGCTGTTTTACTAATGTTATTGCTCTCTTCATAAAGTCCCAGCCATGTAATTATTGCACATTCATAACTCCTACAGACTTTCTAGAGACTTATACAGTACTGAGTGAGGCTCTGAACATCTAGAAGTTGTCCTCATTTTCCTGGAGTGCTAAGGAAAGAAAGAACGGACTACATTTCCATTAACTGAAAAGGCAGGCACATCTTAAAAATTCTAGATAGTTGTCCCACAGCTTTGCAATGTAAGGATACCTGGACTAGCAAGACAAGTCTACAACAGATGTAATATAGTAATTTGGCTTTGGCACTTACTGACTTGTATAAATGCTCAGAATTTACGTATTCCAAGCATCTGATTTTTCTAAGTCGTGTTTGTAAGTACTTAGTTCTGCAACATTAGAGCAAGATGTTTCTACTGTGAGATGCAGACAAATTCAACCAATTTGATCATGTAGAGGTAAATAAAAAGTTGATCAAACCTACCTGTTCATTCACTCAGAGGACAGTAGGTAAATTTGAGTTTATGATTGACTGTACCACTAACTTTTGTCTCTCTTGTGAAAATGTCTCCATTAAATTTCTAATGTGGCACCTCTTCACAGGGAGACAACCTCTAAATATTTTCCATATAAGCCTCTTAAATAATAACTGCATCTTCCCCTTGAACTTATGTAAAGTCAACAAAATACAAGATAAACCTGTAATTTTCTACTGAAAGAAAAATAGTTAATAAAACTAAGAAGGAACCCTGCTCCTGTTTGTCATGGTTAAATTTTTCAGCTATCTGCATTTAACTGGTCAAAGTGAAATCTGAACCTGTTCAGATGTTCAACATGGGTGGCTGGAAAAATGGGTGAAGAGCTTGTCCAGCCACTGATATCTAGCTGTAGAGCACAGATCCATCTCGTGACAACACAAAAATGAAAACCAGTTGAAATGTGTGTACAATTCCCTGTAAATTGCACTACTAAATGAGAGAATATAATATGTTTAATGTTTTTACTTTCTCTAAATGCATTTGCTGTTGATTTGCCATGAGAACTAGCATGGTCATTTCTTTACTGATGAACCATAGGTTCTCTTTGAGCGAAGTGCACCACTCTTTGCATGTTTCTGGTTCTTGTGTTCCATTAAAAAAGGTTCTGTACTTCCACTGTTTCTGTGGCTGTGCTGCTGCTAGAGATGCTCACTGTGTCTGACTTCTTCCCGCACGATGAATTGTAGGTATCAGCGTGTGTCAGGAGCACAGGGCGCTGTGCCTTCAGCTGTAACAGACAGCTGAAGTTTTTAATTCTCTCTGAACAGATGTGTGGGGTTTTCCAGCTGAAGGCGGGAGGAAACAACCTGAGCTTGTACTTAGTACTAGAGCCATCTTACCATTTTTCCAATAGTTGTCACATTTGCTTCATTGCAAATTGAAGCTCTGGGAATTAAAGAAGGAGGATTTCTGTCTAGCCCTTTTTGTTGACATTCTCTTTGGAACACATCCAACATCCTAGGGAAGGAGGTCACTTTCTTGAGTGCAGATGGACTAAGGTTGTAACATGTCCTGCTGGTCATGTGCCATTTTCCTTCTGTCCTGCTTTTCTTGAGAGGAGTTCAATTTCTGTCTTCTCTATATTCCTCTGATAATATAATCTTGTTTGGAAGAGATAAGTATAGTCATTTCACTATTAGAATTGACTGTGTACAATTTTTTCTCTGAGAGTCAGAAAATTGGACATGATTTCAGCAATGTGCTTTGGGAATGGTAGGCTATTGATTATTCCTCTGTCATACAGATTGTATTTGAAAACAAGACAGGTCTATAATTCTTTTCTTGATTGACATTTCTGAACCAAATAAATGAGTTTTATTTGTGTTTTTGGATGAACTGTTAAGTAGAAAATGTTCTGGTGTTTTCCCCAGGACTAGAAATCCACAGCTGTTAGGGCAGCAGTGAAAGTGTTTTTGTTTAAGTGATGCATGGCCCAAGATAAAGAAGTGAATTTGGAGCCTCAAAATGAAGTTTATGGCTCGGTCCCATCAAGTATAATCAAGAACAAATGAAGTCCTGTTGGGTTTCTTTGTCATTTGAGAACTGCCTTATTCATATATGGTGGGGTATTTTTCCTAGAAATTTTAGGTGATGGAGGTTAGATTTTTATTGCACAGGTACTTGAACAAGCTCTAAATATTCAGAAATAATTTTATAAATGTACCCAATCCACCACATTAACTTGAGTTTTGCCTTAGCAGGGAGTGTATTAGCTGTTTTTCTGTAGCAAGCAGTTACAATTGTAGCAAAGCTCAAAGTTAAATTTTACGAAAGAGAAAGGTGATTTTATTATAAAATAAGCAGATTTTACTTGCTCATACTCCCCTACTTGCATATTCACAAGCCTTTTGAACTCTTCAGGAGCTTACAGTGAAAAGGAACTTTTGTCTCTGTGTCTTTTCCTACTTCTGAGAGTCATTACAGTTTTCTCATCATTTTTCATCTCTGTGTCTGGGTGCTTAGAGCTCCAACCTTGTTCTTCATCTTCTTCATCACAATCTCTTAACTGCTGTCCCTCTTTTTCAGCAGTCCATTGTTTTCTCTACCTGGATCTCTTCAGAAGTTGCACATGGCTGTGCTGTCATTTTGGTGACCTGCAGAGCTGGGTACCAGCAAAACCTTCTGTCGCTCCTTCTGGTGCTTTCCCACCTCACCATTCCCCCTCATTCTCCACAGGCCAACCTTAACCCTTCTATTCCAACTCTCTATGCCTCTATGCCTGTTTTGCATTTGTTCAGTTAAAAATTTGCACATAATTTTCTTTGGTACTGCAGCACTTTTATGAAATAATGATGTTCAACTATTTCAAGCCTTTTCTTAACACTGTGCTAATAACCTGGACCTCTAAATTAACTGTATCATAGGAGGGAGTGTCCTGGTCCTGAAAAAAGCAGTCAGAAAACCCAGAAAGTGACCAGCCCCTTAAAGTAGTTGCTTCAATGTTCATCCTTATGCAACTTGGAAGTCATTAGAATTGATGCCATATTTGGTGGTTCAAACCTGATACCTCTTGTCTGAATGCACTTTTGTCCATGTCAGGATAATAATACTCCTTGGCATCCCTGATAGTTGGTCATCGGGTATGTGATATTTTAGGTACTGAAGTTGAAAATGCAGAGCTTTGGTAGCACACTTTTTATCCCCTGGTCATTCTCAGGGGTAATACAAATGCAAAATGAACACCATATAATAAACTGAGCTCAGAATGGGAAGCCTTCAGTGTCTGAAATCAAGTGCAAGTAACAAAATGTGCCCCGAGCCCCCCATCTCAGGTGGCATTGGATACCCAGCTGGAAGGAGCGAGCAGACAAAGGACCAGCTGTGTCATCTGCTTAGTGTGGGGCTATACGTAGGGCTTTTTGGAGCAGGAGGAGGGGAGGTTCATCCATTATTAAAACATAGATAATAGAAACTTTATGCCCCACTGGTCTTGCATTAGACAACATGAACTGAAAGATGAGGTCTCTGCTAATTCAGTGCCTGGTACTCCTGAGACAGGCTCCCATATGAAGGGGAAGCAGACAGCACTTGTCTGTCTTGTTCTGCCCGACCCCAACCACCTGAGAGTTCCTGCTACTTCCTAGCAATGGCATCCTGTGACAGCTTCACTTTGCTGGAAGAATAAAGGTGTCAGAAAGTAGGAGAAGACCAGCATCTACACAAGCCAGGCCATGGTCACAGGATGCAAAATCAGGCACAATGAAACAATGTCTACTTGTGCTAGATCAAGTGCTTAATGTAAAACACATCTCCAACTCTCTTCTTCAGCAGTCACCCTAACAGCAGCACTATTCTCAAAAGGAAAGTGTCCCACAGGCAAGATTTGTGCATTCAGAGGGCTGGAAAAAGATGGATGTCTTTACATTATTTTCTCAAGGAAGAAGCTAGGATGCCATGGGTTATTCTCAGCAAATAAGAGCAAGCTGAAAAATCCATAGTTATTCTCTCTTTCTGGTGGCCCCATAACTCGATACGATACGGGCCTTTTTCCTATTAAACCGTAGGCTTTGAGAAACTCTACCCTATGCATAGCTACAAAAAAGTAGAGGAAAGAATGCTGAGGCTAATGGGGCTAGCAATCCATGTCTGATGCAAATATTTGATGTGACAATAACTGCTAACACCCCCTGCCTCCAAGCAGAATGCCCAGGCACCCTGCCTTGAAATTTCTGAAACCAAACCAAAGGTCTGTTTGGGACACTCTGTAATTGTGGGGTGTTTGTGAATCAGGGATGGTTTTTTTAGCATTTGCTGCAGTGAGAGACCAACATGTTTTCTCAAAGTGAACCATTCCATTTTGTCCCATGCAGGGCTAGATTTTTTTTTGTTAATCTGTGATTTTGGCTAAGGTCCCAAACCACTGTCAATGCAAGTCCTAAGCAGATGACTCTTTATGGTAGTTTTGGATACCAGAAGCTTAAATAATGAAGTCTGTATTTTTTCCTTCAGTAGTTAAACTAAAACCATCTGAATGGTATTTAAAACAAAAATAGATTGAGAACTTCATCTACTGCAAAATTTGAAATGTGTTTCACTTACTTTGAATATTTTTCAGATATGCTGGTTTCAATTATTCAGGAAAATTTGAGTCTGATGTTCAGATAGCAATATTTTTCACATATTTTTAGTTTCACAGTTTTACCTGTGGTAGGGGAAGAGAATTGGAAGAAAACATCTACTTGTTTTTATTTCTTATTCACAATTCTCTTGTAAATTAAACAAGTCAAGCTCTGAGGTGGGATTCACTGAAGTGTTGCAATAAGAGACATTAATTGTACCTAGTGTATATACCATTAGAAACAACTACTATTTGAAGTATTTCAGGATGTAGGAACAGATCCCTCCCATGTGATTAGACATAGAAAGCCTCCCTTGTTCTCTCAGAGTAGTGTAAAATGGACTCCCACTGTTGTCAGAGCATCCCTGAACACACACTTTTCCTTCTCAGGAAAGTGTAAAGCCAGAGTGCAGGCATCCAGGGATGTTTCTTTGTTTTCAGGAGAAGCAGAAATAAGCCCTATTGCCCCAGCGGGTCTTTCTTCCCATCATTCTGTATCTCCCTCGAGTTCTGAAGAATATAGTATTTGGAATAATTTGCCTAATTTCAAGCTTCCTTTCCCACCACTCCCCCACAAAAGTGGCTTGTACTTAGCACAGTGATTGTGTGAATACTGCTTTATTCCAGAATGAATTTCTAGGTATTTCTCAGAGCTCTGGTTCACCTAAACTTCTTCCACTGATGAATTAAATATTGTGGCCACAGCCACGACTTGCTTTTCCTTTCATCCTTTGCCCAGTGGGAGACCTGACTGCATGGATGTGGATTTTGTTCTCGGGATAGAGAGGAAAGCGGGATTAAGAAAGTTTTATCTCTATGTCTTTTGTTTCCTTTAGTTAATACTAATTTGTAATGAGTCACTTTTGAGAAGGCAAAGGAATAGATCTGATGCTGGTCCTTAGTCCCTGCTGAAGTTTATTTTCCCAGTGTTAGATGGCCTCTCCTAAAGGTCTGTTGCTTGAACAGTCTGCAGCTTCCCCCAGGAGGTAGACAGGGCAACATTACAGAGGTGCAGTTCCCTTGCATCTGCTCCAGGCAAGTCAGACCCTCACACTGGGACAGTGCCCTGAAAGGGATGACAGATTTGATTAGAAATTTTATGGCACGTGATTTTACAGACCAGCCAGCAGGTTTGGTTGCTGCCCTGGCCAACACTGGCAATAAAATGTGCCATAACATGGTGAACAAAATGTGTTTTCAGGTGGGTCGGGAGGTCCTTGATCAGCAGCATGGTTGTAGTTTGTGGATTAGGCAGCAAAGGTGTGTTATTCACTGTGTTAGAGGCTGCCTGAAGACAATGAAGTCACCACAGACTCAGAAAACCTCCCAAATTACCAAGTGGCTCAGCCAGCCATGCACCAATAGTGGTGGAGGAACCATCCCAGCCACCTGCACCCAGCTTGCTGGGGCCTTGCGCTGTTGGCAAAGATGCTGTGGCTGTTCCCTATAGTGTGTAATGGGTTGTCTGCCCTTTGTGAGCCTTCCGCCCACCCAAGGGGTGAGCTGCAGGTGGCAACAGTGGGGAGCATGCTTTACTTCATGTTTCTGGGGGATGTTATAATGTTCATTTTCAGCTTCTGCAATTTATTTTACACCCTCTACATTACTTCTGAAGGAGAAAAAAAAAATGTTGGAAAGTATTTGAAACAAGAGAAAGGATAGCCTTGAAATGTGGAGCAGTCACAAAGCAAGGAGATAAACATCTTGGGGGGCTTTGTCGAGGTTGCCTGTGGCTTGGGCTTGGTCCAGAACCAGAGGCATCAGAAATGGTAAGAACCATTTCAGTCCTTGTTTCTTATTCCCCTTACAATAAGTCCTTCTTCTCTCCAGCTCCATCCTTTACCAGTGCATTTGGGTGATGGCAAGCAGATAAATCCACAGCAGAATATTTTCTGTGAGCACCTCTGCCTTGCAGAGGAAAGCCCACAATACCTATGGAGTCTGTGCTGTGGGTACTCACCTCCAGCCAGTGCCTGTTGCCCACAGGTTCACTGAGCTCTCTCTGCAGACACCTGGGGAGGAGTGGCATTCAACAAAAGGGGCCCATCTTCAGAGCTTCTTGTCAGCAATTCCCTTCACCTGGCCTCCAGTTCAGCTCAAGCTGTTCTTTCACATGTCTTTTTCATTTATGCAGTCACTGGAAAAAAGCAAAACAAATGAAGTTGACTTGTTTTCCCCAGAGTGAAAGGTGATTAACCAAAACCAGTAGTTGCCAAGCAGGTGTATACATCAAAGATGATATTAGTGTAGAGAGAAGCTGCTATTGTTGCTGATTAGTCCATATATTTAGTATTTTTCCATGTGATTAATTAAGGATAGGGTCTTTTCCATGTACATGAAATTTCCTTTCATAAACAGGTGATATATTTCCACAGAATGAAGGCCAATTCTGATCTCACTCACACCTGTGTAAACCAGGATTCACTTCACTGGAGCCTCTTTATCTAATCTAATCTAATCTAATCTGCCTGTTTTCAAGTGTGCTGGGCATTAGGGTACCTGAACACCCATGCTTATCCCCAGACATAAACTGATGTCACAGGGTTCAGTCTTACTCACCATGCCCTGTCCTTCATATATAATTTATCAGCCAGAATGATGTTAGGTGATTTGCACTCTGAAGTAATCATCAGTCAGGCAGCAAGATGATGGATAGGTGGAGGGAGAGCAGATGGTATGAAAGATTAATCAAGAAGCGAAAGTCTGTGCCACTGCTGGTCCACAGCTAAAGATCCTCTTGGGTGTGAAAAATGATAGAATAATGGTGGGGTATTTGTCTCCTGAATTTGTGCTATTACTAGGAAATTCTTCCATGCTGCACAGCTCTGGAAAGGACAGGTGCTTTTTTGGGAGCCTCTTGGGGCAGATCTCACCCACAAGCATGGTTGTGTCAGGGTGGCTTGGCCTCCATCGCTTCAGCAATGCTGCCTTCTGCTTTTCCCCCCCCGTACCATTTGTTCTGGCACAAACACCGTGCCATTCCTCCCTAGCCATCATTTCCCATTAATTAGTACTTCTGCTTCCCATGCACAGATCCCTCTTTCTCCCTTGTCAGGTCACCCCTCCCACCTCTCTGCTTCCTCCTTAGCTGGGTGTCTCTTTTTCCATCACATCAAACCTCTCACCTCTTGATATGGGAGAGCACCAGTGCTCCTGAGGCAGCTACTGCTCTGTTCCCTCTATCAATGGCTTTTCCCATATCTTTCTGGAAGTCAGATCTCCTTCTGTGAAAGATGCTTCACCTTTCCCATTTGCATTCCTTTGGTCATTGTTTTCTACTCTAGCTTCTTCCTGAGTCATGATTCCCCTCAGACAATTTGAGTCCTCCTTGAAGAGTGGTCATGTATTCTGTGAGAGCAGTTGAGTGTGAGCACAGCTGAGTTTTCCTGCCACAAACCAGGGCAGGCCAAATGCCAGGCTGCAGCCTGAGCCAGGCAAAAGGGAAGAAGAATGAGGGTTAGAACAAAGAGTTAGGAAGCCAGTCCCACCATCAGCCTCATGGTCCCCACTGCCACCAAAAAAAGCAGGGTGGAAACACAGACTGATGCTGTGTAACTAGACCTGGCCATGAGATTTACGCAGGAACTGAGAAGAACCACAGAAACTGGTTATAATAAAAAGCTGA
This sequence comes from Vidua macroura, assembly GCF_024509145.1. Classification (NCBI taxonomy): domain Eukaryota; kingdom Metazoa; phylum Chordata; class Aves; order Passeriformes; family Viduidae; genus Vidua; species Vidua macroura. The sequence goes on along the minus strand of NC_071571.1, from coordinate 64,485,118 downwards.
GAGTGATGTGGTGCACTAGACCTCAGCCAGTGAGGGCTGAGCATGGAAAAATAGAGGGGAGAGAAAAGTGTGGACTTATGGCCCTGACCATTAACTCATCAACAAACAGTGCAGCAGCTGCTTTTTCTGCAGCTTCTGGACATCAATGTCTTTTAAATTGCTTTCATGCAGCCTCAGCACCGTGGCATGCTTGGCTGATGTCTTCAAAGGCTGACTTCACAGCACAAAGGGAAATAAACTTAAAGACCATTCCCTGTACTGGGCCACTCTTTCCAGCTCTGTTGGAGCTCATAGGCATGAGTCTGGGCCAGGAGTGACTATACCTCAAATTTATTTAAAATTAGATCTTCTGGTTTTGCAGGAACTTTTTTAATGCCTCAGGCAAGAAGAGGCTGTTCCATCCTTCCAACATAAACGTGTGCTGGGCAAAGCCCACTGTGCACCGGCTGTGCAATCCTCCTGCAGCGCTTCCTGTTCAGCTATTTAATTTGATTGCCATTGGCCAGCTTTTAAACCTGGGGTTTTAAGATGCTGTAAATTGTTGCAGCTCTACTGAAATGCGGTTTTCAGGCTGTGGTCTGTCAATCCCTAGGTCTCTGTGAACTGCTCCGAAAAAATCTGCAAAAGGTAACTAAGAAAAGCAAACCCTAATGTCAATAGGCTTTGAATTGCCAATACATGGACTTCCTCCAGTAGGCTATTTTGGGGTGCCAAAAAATGAAAATTACTGAAGATCATGAAAAGAGTACTGTTGCGCACTAGCAAATGGTCTGTTTCTGACTGTTCATTGAGTAAAAAATTAGTTTTGAGGAGGTGATCAAGGTAGAGTAAGCAAACGCTACAGTTTAGGCTCAAAGTTCTATGTGGTTTTTGAAGGCAGACTAAAATACTGCCACATATACCTGGCATCTGTTTGTAAGCTGGCCTGGTTAAGTAGAAGAAGATAACAAAATGCTACTGCAATCGTTGGAGTATGATATTTGAGAAAACTGTTTTTCCAAATGTTCCCTCAAAAGGCCTACACCCATCTCTCCTAAATTAAAAAATGAGCATTTGATGTAATGTTTTAATATAATTTTATGTAACATAACCTCAGCTAGAAAAAAAAATATACGTATAGCCTCTTAATAACTTCAAAGCAGTGAAAGATCTTTCATTCTTTTCCAATAGTGTCACATTAATTTTTCTTTTCCTGAGTTCCAAGAGTTTTGTATATTATATAAGCAGGCACAAATATGTTCTTTGCAGTATTTTATTTATTCTTCTCTTAGAAGTGGATAGAAGATACATATGCTGTTTTACAAAGGATTTTGAGACTTAGTGTTGTCCTGCAGAGCAAGAAAACATTCAGAAAGAAAATTCAGGGTTTCTGAAGGCAACAGCTTCCTTCAAGATGTCTAAGCAGCTTCCTTGGACACTGTCACAAATATTCTTGTGTTTCGTCTTAACTGTAATTTTAAAATATTACTTCATTCTGTAAAGCATTTTAATTTTACAGATCTACAAGTTTCAGTGGAATAGGGCTACATACAAGTTTCTTTGAATAGTTCTATTTCATCATAGCAGTATGACTGTAGCACAGACTGCTGGGAGAGATTTGGAGCTAGGGCCAGATACCTAACAAAGGCTTCAGCTCTTTGGATCTGAAATCTAAATTCTGTTTGTGATCAAGCTCAAATTATTCTTCTGATATTCTCTAGCACCCAGAGAAGAAAAAAAATTTTCTTTCAGTAGAAGTTTAGCAATCAAGCCATCCTTGCTAGGCTCAAGTAAGTTCTAGTGACTCTACTGAACTACATGCACGCAAGCAGCATTCAGCCTTCTCTGTGGAAGTGATGCTGTTTCCCTGAATCTGTATTTTCTCCCTGCCTTAGCTGGCACTGAGTTACAACTCCCTGCTTTGTGACTTGCCCTAACTCTTCTATTCTCAGACTTCAGGGAGTGTAACCAGTCATTAATAAATGAATACACTTTTTAAAAAAGCAACTGTAACCTTACACACTGACCAGAACCTGATATGCTCCACTACACAAGGGAAAAGCAAGTGAGGCTGCTGCAAAGAGAAAACCATTTTGTCTCTGTGATTCCATGTATGTTCTGTCTTTAACCTTTCCCCTCTCTGAATATTTGCCAGTGCAAATGACATGTGTTTCATATGGCTCTAAACCATGCTGTATTTTTATATAGATTACCTCTGAGTAGTGAGCACAGCCTGCAATGAAAAGCAGAGGTTTCTGTTACTTCATATCAACATATGATCTCAGCAGTATCTAAAACACATGCTACTTACCATACCATTTGCATGTGCATTCATATGTTTTTGTTCCACTCGGGTTATCTTAGAGCCTTAGGGCCTACCCCATTTGCACATGTTTGAATTAGATGGATGCAAAACCACCATACGAAAATATAATTGTGGAGGAGAGGAAGGGGGACAAATCAGAAATGTGGATGATTTTCCTCCTTTCCTGTCAATTCTGTGTCTGCATCTGCAATTATATGCATATGTTGCTGTCACAGGTTTACCTGGATTTACTTTCAGGACAAACAGTCCTGAAGCTGCATCTTTCAGCACTATTTAAGGCAATTCAAAACAGGGAATATAAGACTCTTCTCCCATTTGAAATATAGGTAGGGATTCCTATTTTCTTATCCTCTTTATTCAAGTTTTTTCACTGTCATATGTGCACCTACAAGCTATTTTCCCCATTACTAACTGGACCAGTGGTGTGTGCATGAATATTGACTCTGGAGGTTACAGTGAGGCAAACTCATGGCATTTTCTCTTTATGGAGCAGATGCATTGGCAGTTCATAAGTTATTCATGCCCAGTGCCCTCAGGGATTCATTTATATAAGCTAGAGAGATGTATTGGGTGCCTGACTATCTCTTATGCCTGCCTATCAGATGGCCTTCATAACCATAATCGTATCCCAATTTATACCGTCATCATCACAACATGCTTTTGAGGAAGAGAATTGCAGCTGTTCCCAGTTTTCTCAGGGCCAAAAGGGCCCTGGGGGACTTGAGCTGGTTGCCCCATGTCTCAAGAAGTTCATCCTGACTCTCTGAAAACCCAAACTAACTCTGTTGTCTGTTGGACCTCTGTTGCCCTCTCTGCCAGGGTGTGTGAAATCTCCTGTCAAACACTTAAGCAGCAGAAATTGGCAGATCCCAGCTTGGCTGCTGCAACGCCAGCTCTAAGCATTAACCTTGTCATTAGACACCAGCTCTTTTCTTAGTGGAAGACGCTGTGTTCTGTATGTTCCACTCAGCTTTTGCCAGTACTCTGCAGGGGAGGGATGGGTCACAGGTTTTGACATTTCCGTCACTAGACAGAGCTATGGATATAAATTCTTTTGGTCCATTTGGTTTGGTTTGGTTTGCATTTTGTAACAGATTGAAAACATTATGCAAAACAAATGCATGCTTGGGTGCCTTCTTAATGCCTGTTCAGAGTTACATGCATCATTCTTTGTGCTTTGTTTACTGTTAGATTTGCCTGCTTTTCTAAGTCAGCTGTGGATGTCCAGCTTCCAATTTATATGGAGCCAGAGATGCACTAGTTATCTCTGAGCCTAGTTTTCCTGTGGAAAAACTCCAGGGAAAGTTGTGGGTGCACTGTTGAATTAATCAGGAGGAGGAAGTTTTCTTGGAAGAAGCAGAACTTCCTTTCATGCAGGATAAGACACAGCCAGATGCTAAGGGTGGGGAATAGGGACATGATTAAAGATCTAGATAAAGAAGGAAGTGTTTTTCCTTGCAAAGATGATGCATTTTCCTAAAATTTGATTTCTTACATTACTAGGAAATCAAGTTGTTCCACCCTCTTTTTTCTTTATCTTCTGCTTCAGTTGCAAATTTTCCTTCTTACTCAGCAGAGCAACCAGTAGAAACAAAATTTCCTTCCTCTTTGAAGCTTGCAGATGCTCAGTTCAGGAAAGGGCAAATGGAGGAAGAGCACAGGCCATGCCCATTTTTGGCTGCAATTTATTCCCCCAAGGCGTGGATGACGGAGGGGAACACCATAGTCCTTTCCAGCTTTATTCTCAGTATTAGACCACTGATGTCATCAGAATTTATTCCACACTCAACTTGAGCCTCATCACCGTTATTTCCTGCAGATCTATACTTAGCAGAGGTACATATGTGCGTGTGTACACTCACAGAGAGGATTTATGGAGACAGTAGTGTGTTTCATTACTGCAATCACTACCAGGTGTTTAAGTGTAATAGGGTTACAGACAGCTTGATATTTATACAGCAGCAGGACATGAGTTCTCACCCTCCATGTAAATCCTTTTGACTTTGTATGACCATACATCTAATGGCGCTAGCTTTCCCACCAGACCCCCACAGCCTTGTTCTCACTGCCTGCATGGATATATTTCCTTTCATTTCCATGCAGGGTGTGTTACCGTTTCATAACTTGGTAAATCAGCTCACTCTTTTGATTCCTCCCACCAGTGCAGCTGTACATCAGAGCAGAGCCCTGCATCCCCCTGCGTGGTTTGCCAGCTGTGGCAAACGAACAAGGAAGCCACCAGAGCTCTGCACTTCTATTTTCTTAGCTTCCATGTAAAGACATATATATGAGGGGGTTTTTTCACCATGCAGACATCCACCAGAGCTAGCATTGTTTTCATTGATTGCTGCCGCTGGAGCTCTGGAGGCAGCAGTACTGATCCATATGGAAACAAGGTTTCCATAAATCTGTCAGAGTTAAATTCTCTTGCAGTGCCTCATCCGGTTGCTTGCTCCTATTTTCTTTTCCGTGTTTTCAATTCCTGATTGAGTCAAGTTCAAAGAAGCAACTTATTTGGCAGGGCCCTTGAAATAAAGGTCTGGTTTAATTGTGCCTTGGGAAGCCTGGGAACATAAGGTTTCCTCATGCATTCAGAAAAAGTATATTCGCAGGTACATGTGCATCTGCTGTCCCACGTCCTCTGGCACACTCGGGGTAGAGCTCTCCCACATGCCTCTTTTTAGCATGTGGGGGCTGAGTGCTTTTCAAAGCCAGGGATTAGACTCTTTCTTCTGTTAAGGAGTGGCTATTAGCATTTGATGCCTTCTGTCCTTCCTGCTGCTTTTATGCTCCATTGGCACTGTTTCAGAAATGACATTGTCATGGGATTGAGCAGCTCTGAGGGATTGCAAACCAGCAGCAGAGTCTTTCCCCTCCAGGTCAGGAGTTCATCGCTGACCTGAGCTAATACTGGCTGAACTTCATTAGCATCTGAAATGAGTTAGGGATCTCCTTTCCAGTTCCTACCAGATATCTCATGGCTCCCCAACACCAAATTTTGCTTTACCGAGCACTCTCTCAGGGTGCTGCAAAGACACCCACAGCTAGGAAGTGTCCTAGTGTCCCTAGTGATGGTATCAGGGCAGAGTGGCCAGGTGGTGTGAGCATAATATGCATAATATGCAGATGTGTTCTCCACCATTGCCCCTCTCTATCTGTCACCACTATCACAGTTAACTTGCACAGCCTTGGGCTACAACGGACATGATGAAGAGCACGAGTCTGTGCTAGACTGAGAGTGTTGTTCATAAGCAAAACCATTTGCAAGTAAACTAAAATGTCTGCTCTCAATAAAAACTTCAGACTTTCACCGCCCATTCCTGTGTTTCTGTGGAAGCTTACCACAGTGAATCGGAAAGAAATTATGCTAATTCGTTGTCACCTTTGGGGATCAGAAGATGGTGTGGCGATAAAATCAAAAAGGATTTTTTTTCTTCATCTGGAGTAAACCGCGTGAAAGAAAATTTGCTTTCCATATGATACAAGATGCTACATAGCTACCACATGCCTGACCTGCACTAAAACCATCTGTCATCAGCTCTAGGCAGCGCCCATTTGTCTCGGTGGAAGATCTCCTCTGATTGGTTTAGTGGTCTGTGTGTTTATATTAATAAGCCTAACAGTGCTGCAGCTGGCTTAAACAGCTTATTGTTTACGGTATTTTGTTGTTTAATCAGAAATACTGATAAGCAATCTAAAAACTAGTGGCTTTTAAAAGGCTTTCATATAAGAATGGCATTGGCATGGAAGTACAAAGTCAAGTCTTGCGAAGATGCAGCGCAAGGCTCTGTCCTTTGCTCCTCCCCTTAGTTTTGTGTTTTACCCCTCAGGAATGCAGGGGAATTTCCCGCTTAGAGCAGCCTTTGAGTTCTTCAGCTGTGGTGGGTTTATTTATATGACCTTTTTTGTATCTAAGGAGGCTTGCTCATATAGTTTCTACAAAGAATTAATATTTCAGGTTCTCTTCTCCTCTGGAAAGCATCAGGATGTTTAAGCCAGTGCATCCTGCTGCATCCTGCTGGGGCCCAATCCTACAGCTTTTCTGCCCTCTCCAGTACTGAGCACTGAACCTAGAGCCAAGCTTACTCTGTGGTCTGTGTTCATGGAGGTTACTGTGTCTGTGAGTGGGGACCTACCAAATACAATGTGTCCTGAAACCTGTCTCTCAATATGAATCAGCTGTTGGGAAAGCTTGAGGAACCGCTGGACAGCCATGAGAGCAACCACATTATTAATTCCTGGCACACAAGAAGGAAAGGCATGGAAGAAACCCAAAGGCTTTCTTAGGGCTCTGTCACACATAGCCATACATGGTATTGCTACCCAGACAACACCATGGCTATTTGGCTTCCCCTTGCCTTTTTCTGTGATGCTGTCTCCATGTGCAATATTTGCCTCCCTCCTTAGTTGCCATGCTACTGTTCGTTCCCTTTTAATCCTCACTAAAGAGTCACATTCTCCTGTGATTTCCTCAGGAAATGGAACAAACTTGAGTAAGTTCTTGAGTCCTCTGCCCACCCCCTTCGCCTTCTGTATTCTGCACATCTGCCTATTAGATTATAAATGATTTGTAGAGAGGCTTAGCTTTAGCTGGAGCATTGTACATGGTCAACTTCATTGTTGTCAGTAAATGCATACTTCACCTGGGCTTCTTGCTTTCTTCTTTTCCTTTTAAAAATGAAAAATCCCTTGAAGTTCTAAAATAAAACTACAAATCCACAAAGGTTTAACTGCAGTGCCTTAAACAGGTGCTTTATCCACTGTTCTCTTTGAAATGTGGATTCTAGCTTTTGTGACAATCTAACAGCGATGCTTTGTCCACTAGAGAAAGCCTAATTGCTCCCCATGATGGCAAATAAATCTGTGGAGATTTTCAAGTTCAAATTTGGATTTCAGACTAGCTGCATTGTACAATGCACAGCACTATCTCCACATCACAGATTCAAATGCATTACCAATTTCCTGGAAAAGCAATGCATTTTCTCTTTTTATTGGTATTTATTTATTTGTTTTATCTAACTGGGGTACTTGTCAGAAGAACATTTGTTGGTCGAAAGTGGACATCAGATACTCTACACTGTAAGAAATTAGTTGGGGCACCACTGTGAGAAGCTGGTGTGACCAGAGGGGCAAGGCCAGTTTATTCATCTGGGCATTAATCTCGATATTGGAATATGAACAGGTCTTTGGGCATTTCAGCAAGACTTAGGATTAGTTCCTGAGAAGTCTGGAAATCAGCCTCATCTCTACATGTCTAAGTTCCCCATATGAACAGTTCCTTTTTCCTAGCATAAAATGGACAAGGTTCCACAGTGGAAAATCAGGCTTTGCACTGAGGCAATGCTTTATTTTAAACAATTTCCAGATGTTGTTGGTAATTTTGTTGTTGTTTGGGGTAATTTTGAAATTTTCCATGATGGCAAAGCAGCTTGTGAGAGAATATTTAGACAGCACAGGTTGGTCTTGAATCTGAATAGGTATGAGAAAGCACCTCATCATTAGGCTGACTTGCACCACGCGAGGCAGCCAAAGCTAAAGCAGAGACCTGGCAGTCTGGAGACCTGAGCTCTCCTTCACTCTGCAGTGGAACTGAGGTGACAATGGCCTCAGATTACACCATGGGAAGTTTGAATTGGATATTAGGAAAAATTTCTTCACTGAAAAGGTTGTCAAGCATTGAAACAGGCTTCCCAGGGAAGTGGTTGAGTCACCATCCCTGGAGGGATTTAAAAGATATGTAGATGTCGAACTTAGAGACATGGTTCTCTCTGTGCATCAGCAACTTTACATCATTTCCAAAGAAGGTGAGAGGGTGATGGTCACCATGGGTTTGAGTCTTACCCTGAATCTGTGCAGAGCTCACTCAGAATTCAGCACGGTGTGAGTTTTTGCATGAATAAATTTGGCTTTGTTGCCAAGTTGATGAACATCACCCACACATCCTGTCATTGTTTTGGAGCAAGTGCCTTGGCTGGGATGCTGAAGGAATGCTGTACGTCCAGTTTGTCGAGGTGCTTGGAGTGTTAAAGGGCTGACACGCAGAGAGCTTGCTCTGCTAATGGATCAGGATTTTTATAGGCAGAAGGGATATGCCATTGTTGGAGTGGTAAATCTGTAATGACAGACGTTCGTTCTATATTTGTGAATGACCTGATCTGGCATGCATGCAGTTCATTCTCCTGACAATAATGGAAACATGGTGTGAGGCAGACAGAGAAATAAAGCTGTGGTTAAAGTGAAGCTATACCTTTTTAAATGTTTTGATTTAAAGTATTTGCCCCACTTAATTTCTCGCCTTGTTTAAAAAAAAAAAGCAGCCCCTGTTTGAATAGTCTTTGTAAAGCTTTCAGCTCTCCTCCTCCTTGTTTTTCCTCCTCCCTCACCTCCCTCCTAAGCTGAAGAGAAGAGTGTAAGACATCTGTCAAAGCTGTGGTAGCGTATTTCTGCTGCTCCGTGAGGACCCCAGGAATCTGTCAGAACATCCCTGGCTCCTGCAGTCCTCTCACTGGGTGATGCCTGCCCCAGAAGTTGAGAATCAGGCAGCACTGGGACACAGACCACTTTATCCCAATGTTAATTTGTCCATGAATAGAGGGAGGGGAAGGAGAGGTTTCACTATAAAAAGAGAGAGTTTTGAGGGGAAGATACCAAGATACCGGAAAGTTTAGGAAATATTAGCTGAGGCTGTTTTGCCCTTAAAGAGCCCTTGCTTTCTGCTTCACATTTCTTCCTCCATCTTTCAGGAAAAATTCCTAAACTGCTTTGGCTCAGTACCAACTATTCCTTTGGCCTCCCAGCCAGAAAAGCTTGCTGAGGATGGAGAATTAGCCATACACAGTGGTTTTGAGAACTAATAACACATGCATGCAGTCCAGCCTTGAATTATATGAAATATGGTGCATAGCTTTCAATCCTGTTTTGTCAGAGCCCTTGGCTTAAAAGCCTTCCAGTCCCTCTCCTGCCTCTCTTCCCCCTCAAAAATAAATCCCACACATTTTCTCCCAACTTGCAGCATGTGTGACCGTAATTGTGTCTCAGATGCTGGCAGAGCGCCCAATCTGTCAGCCTCACATGGGAATGAGGAAGGATGCCTGCTGGATCAGCTCAGCTGGGAGGGGACATGGGGGCCAGAGGCTGGGACACTTGCTCCCACGGCCCCACAGAGGAGTGGGAGGGCACGGTGCTGCCATTCGCCTGGGATGCACACGGCAGGTCAGGATCTGCCCCAGTGGCTGCTTCCTTCTGGGGCAACTGCTTGGGGCCAGTGGGTATAATGGAGAACAATTAGTTAAATCAAAAGGGGCCAGCCACAAGTGAACTAATGACATCGGTGCATTGTACTCCAGCAGCTTGTAATTCTTCTACCCTGTGTTAGTACAGATGGGTCATCCCTTGGTAAATGAAGACACTCTATGTGTTAGTCATGCTGCTGGATCAAGGAAAGGTACTGGGTTTGCAACTGAGCTGGATGAACCTGCTCAGTACCTGGCCTTTCTTACATGGTCTCTAGCATGGCTACTTACGTTAGTTAAAATACACAGAGGTGTGGATCACACAGCTCTCCAGAGAGGATAACTCTTGGAAGTTGTGTGGTGCCTAGGGGAACAGATATCTCTCTTGGTTATGACCCATAGGGACTGATGTGATAGAAAAATCAATTTAATTCTGGAAGAACTTACCATTAAAAGACAACTTTTGGAACTTAATTGCTTGAAATAATTTGAGGTAAGTACAATTCTGAAAAATCTATCAGAGATAACAACCATATACCAGTGGGGGTAGCATCATCCTCTAGTTCTTAAGAAACTCAGTTTCGATGGAAAAGGCTTTCAGAAGGCTTATGCTGTGATCAGCAGTGAAATAATTAGTTGTTGTTAATCATTAGGCATTGGTTTGCCACAACATGGCATGGCAGAAGCATATTTCCCTCTGGATTGTCCTCCAAAAGCAGGTTCAGTGTGAGGGATGTGGATGCAGCATGATGCCATGGCTGGAAGGGAAAGAGTGAGCAAGGAGCCGGTGTGCACAGCGAGTGTGATGAGTGTGTCAAAAGACAAACAGCAGGAAAAGTGCTGGAGCTGTCCTGGGGACTCCAAGCCTTTGTTCTTACACTCAAAACTTCCAGGCAAACAATACTCAGTTGCTTTTTCCTGCCCCTGCAAGGAAAATGAGGGTTCAGCTCCACAGCAGAATAATGTTATCAGTGGACATTTCTGCCATCATCACTGGCATTCTGCCTTGGTTTACTGTGGATGTGGTAGATACTGAGTGTACACGAGGACACTGTTATGCCAGGCACTTTAAAACCACTAGTAGCCTGAAGATCTTGCATCCTAATAGAGGATCATTTTCCCCAAGGACAGCCAAGCAGTGGAAGAGTTTGCTCACAGAGTCTATGCAGTCTCTGTCTTTGGAGTTTCTCAGGGCCAGACTGGACAAAACCCTGGGCAAACTGATCTGATCCCACTGATGGCCATGATTGAGCAAGTGGTTAGACCAGGGGCCTCATAGATTCGCTCACCCTGAATCATGATCCTGTAATCTTTATCTGGGGTTGTCTGTGTTTTTGTAGAGCACACTGTGCCCTATCTGCAGACAGGTACCTGCCTACAAACTAACTCAATGGCATTTTTTCCCATGCAGGGCCTTCTGAAGGAAGTATTATGCATATGGATGTAGGCAGTCTTAGTTTCTTCTCACCTGCATCTTAATGATCGGGGCAGTTCAACATTAATTGGGAATATTTCTTAGAAGTATTATTTGTTAGCTGTTTGGTACATCTTCCCTAAGCTCATTAAGTAATTATTCACTGTTCTGTCACTCCTCTGACAGAGGTTGAGTACAGCAAAGCAATTTTTTCTTTCCTCTGGTGCTAAGTACGTATTTGCATAGCCTTTTTTGTTTTATCTGATGATGCTGATTTTCTTCCTCATAAATGGATACTTCCTTCACTCTTCACCCTTCTTTCTCCTCACCCTCTCTACACCCCCATGCCTTCAATGCCATGATGGCAGCTCTCAGACTGCTGGTAGTCCCTTGGCTGTTGCAAATCAAGGACTTTAATCACAGCATGATGCCATCATGTGAGCAAATATGATATTGATGGTGTTTGCTAATTTTTTTAAAAATGAAAATGTTAAAAATTAGTCTTTTTTTGGGGGGGGTATATATTAATGTGTGGTAATTTGAATATGTGCTAATACATTTTGCATTTGGAATGCTTAATTGATAAAGATTATGTGGATAAAGATCTATAATTAACTGATAAACATTAAAACATTAACAGATAAAGATTTATATTGTTCCTGAGAAAAATGATAAGAGTTTTTCCTCTCTGCTGCACCCTTTTAAGAAGTGATAAAGGAAGAAAAATAAGAATATGGCATTTAATGCAGCTTAAATGTGACTTGCTTTATTGTGTTGTTGCTGAATTGAGGTAATTAAACTTTACACAAACTTTTAAAAATTATTTTTGAAAGAGACAGAAGTTAATTTCAGCCTAATTGTTATACTTTATTTTTGGGACCTAGAATTCCCATAATCAAGGATCAAAGCAGACAGACAGTTTTCCTTCATCTGGAAATCAGCAGACACCACAGCTTGCATAACAAAAGATCAGAGTCTAAAGGCTATGCTGTCTGTCTTCATGAGACTAAAAATTTACTCACATATGAGGAAGTGCATCAAAGCTTGTCTAAAAGTTGTATGTGACATGAAATACACTAATTTTATAGGCAGAATAGTTAAACAGATTTTCCTACCAAATCAAAAGTATAAGGAAGATTAGACTAAATCCACCCACCTGTGGGACTTCAGTGAAAACACTCCCCTTGCCTCTGCATCTGGGAATAGTCCATCAGACTTGCTGACCTCACTCCTGCTGATCCCACCCTGGACTCACCAGATTTTCCTGCAACTCTGCTAAGGAAGCTGCAGCCCTTGACTCCAATGGGCCAAGGGCTTGGCTCACTGCTATCTGTTCGCTCTCAGTGGCACACTGAACCTTCCTTATTATTAAGTCCAAATCCATCCTACATTTTAAAATATGTCTTGTATGCCAGTATTTGCAACTGTTGTTTTCTTTTTCTCAGCTTTTTAAAAAGGCTACTCAATATATCATATATCAAGACATCAATATAGATGTCTTGAATTAGTACTCCTGCAGAACAATGCTCAGGTATAAGGATCAGTACAGTCTTAATGATGTTGCTTCTTTAGCCTCTGTGATCTAGGTGTTTGCAATGTAGAATGTATTTATGATCACTTCTCCCAGTGGAAAGAGTGAGTAGTTATTAGTAATGTACTAATTACATGTGCTAATGACTATTTACAAGGTTTTCTTTTCATTATGATAATCTACTCCTCAGCCAAGGCTTTTGCATTCATCCAGGTGAGTACAGTATCTTTCAATAGTTATGTTTCAACATTAAATGTATGCCTTTTTACTTCTAAATGTCTGAGTCTTAAATCAACTACTCTGTTCATGGAATTTCAGTGCAATCCCCAGGGTCTCAGATATTTTTTAAAGGGAGGACATCTCACCTCCCCACCAGCGCTTGTGTTTTGTGAGGAAACAGGGCTGTCTCATTATCATGGAACCAGTGTTGTTTCAACATACCAGGATGTACTGCTGCCAACCCTTTATCCTCCCAGAAGCGCAGTTAAGCATTGACGTGGCCTGCCCAGGGAGGTGGTGGAGTCACTGGACATGGAGACTGGACATGGAACTTACTGCTATGGTTAAGTTGGCATGGTGGTGTTCAGTGAAAGGTTGGACTCCATGATCTTGGAGGTCTTTTCCAACCTCAATGATTCTGTGATTCTATGACTGGCCGCATTCAGTCTTTTATCTCTTAACAGCAATCACCATCTTCACCAATTCCTTTTCCCATCGCAGCCCTGCCTAGGAAGACCAGCATTGTTCAGGTAAATGCCAGTGGCAGGTCCTAGCTCTTTCTGAAGGCATCTCTGGTGACTTCTAACAATGTGATGGGATATGTCTGTGCCACTGGTCTCTCTGACTTCAGGCTCACCTGCAAAGAGAAGAGTCTTTCTGACAAGATCAGAATAAACAGAGGTGATAATTCTGTGATTACATCGAAAGGAGTCAAAAAACAGAGTCCCAGCATATCTGAACATACAACGTGGGCACCCTTCCCCTGGAGTTTTGACTCTCTACTGTCAAAGCACAACTCAAACTCCTTTAATTTTATTTCTTAAAAAAACCAGTCTGTTTGCCTTAAAGCGTTATTGTGGTATGACTAATTTCACCTAGGTTTTTTTTGTTTTTTTAATTCTTGGTAACTAACTGGATGATTAACTTTATTAAGAAATCAGGTTCAAAACAGACAGCTACATTATCTTTGATCTCCCTGCCTATGCTTCAAAACAATAACCTATTTGGGTGCACTCAAGTTTAACTTTCTCTGGCACCACTGACTAGAGTCAGTGGTTGGAGAAATAGCTTTAGGAAATGTTGATTAAAAAAAAAGAAAAAAAGATCAGTCATACTGCTCTGCTAATTACATTTGCCATATTAATGGCACAGACTGTTCATTTTCGGGCTCTGTTGGAAAGATTACCCAGAGAGGTGTTATCCTCTCAGTACAGTGTCAGATGTCACCCTGTGGGATATTAAAGCCAAGTCAAGATTCTGCTGAAAAATATTTTTTTTTCCTTCTGTACAGTAACACATACAGCTCTAGATTGCATTAAAAGAAATCCCTTTGCAGAAGAAATGTTAATGTGGACTGCCAAATGGGAAAGATTTTCCATAGTTCACTGTTAATGTAAGACCTCAGCTCTTGTGGAACATGCTGTCCTCTAATGAAAAGCTCCTTAATGAGAGCAGAGAATCGAGGTTTCACATCTAGATGGATGACAGCAAAGTTTGGAAGGTGTTGTTTCTGTTTTTCTTTCTTATTCTTTTTAATACAAGCGCTAATTTGCCTTAAATAAATGTGAGTAGGACACAATAGATTTATGATATTTTTGTGAAGCAAAACCAGATCTCAAGCATTCAGGGAAACAGACTCCCCTTTTATGAGGTAATTATGATTTAGTGTTTGCTCTCTCCCTGTTCAATCTGTGGGTTGCTTTTAAAGTGGCTCTGGGATGAATGTCAGAAGTGGAATTTACCTTTTCAACATGTAAAATGCAGAAGACATATATTATTTTTGTGAGTAATACTTCTCTGCTGCTACATTTGTTGGGTTTTTTTTCCTGACAAACACCTATAAATTATCACCAGTGAACAGGTTGCTGCATCATCAGAAAATGGTTGTTTTGGTAGGGTGTGGGGAAGTTTCTAAAAGTTCAGGTATCTCTTCCAGTAGTAGCAACACTCCTCCACGCTCTAATTCAGTCTTTTAGTTGGAAATCAAGTTTTATTTTATTTAAAAGGATGTAAATTAAATATGGAAGGTGACACCATCACACAGGCTTGCCTTTAGGTTTGTTTCTTGTTTTTGGGAGAAGATTTGGGAGCAGGCTGCTTTTGGGGTTTTATTGCACACGGCTGTGACCCAGCTCCAGGATTTCATTGGGAGCTCATTCTGCCACACAGCACTGGCTCAGCAATGTTGTTCTGGAAGCACCACTGGACAGTTTGCTACTAGCTCTCAACCTGAATTTTTCCAGAGGTCCTAGGAAATGAGGCATATCTCTCCCTCTAGCACTCTCTGCTCTTTGTTCATTGAATCATCCTGCACATTCGGCAACCCACCTGAAGGGCATGCAGGAACAGTGTGCTCAGCAAACCCAGCACCTCACTCCTGTCTGAACAGCTCTCACAGACATCCTACCAAAAAAGAGTCTCATCATTGCTAATTTCGTACCTGCACGATTTATTTTTTAAGCTCTTTTCCCTCCCTTCCCTGATAACAAACTCAGAAACATTGGGTAGGATTTAGGAATGGTTTAGTGGGAAAAAACACCTAGCAATGAAAAAGATAGAAATTGCAAATAATTGCAGTTGCACACAGTGCACAACATGTACTTCAGCTGCAGAATAAGATGGATGGCGGGCTACCTGTGAATTTGACAGAGCTGCAGGAGTTCAAGTCATGTGTTCTTGCTATCTGGAAGATTTACTCTACAGTCTTCTAGCACACAACTGGTGCTGCATCAAAAGAGGTGTGGCCAGCAGGGTGAGGGAGGTGATTCTCCGCCCCTCTGCTCTCATGAGACCCCCACCTTCAGTGCTGCATCCATCTCTGGGGTCCCCAGCACAGGGAGGACACTGACCTGCTGGAGTGTCTCCAGAGGAGGGCCACAAGAATGATGAGAGGGCTGGAACACCCCTTCTGTGAAGACAGGCTGAGACAGTTGAGGTTGTTCAGCCTGGAGAAGAAAAGGCTCCAGGGAGACTTTAGAGCAGCTTCCCATTACATTAAGGGGAACTTTTTATGAGGACATGTAGTGACAGGACAAGGGATAATGGCTTCAAACTGAAAGAAGGTGGGTTTATATTAGATATCAAGAAGAAATTCTTCACTATGAGAGTGGTGAGAGACTGGCACAGGCTGCCCAGAGAGGTTGTGGATGCCCCATCCCTAGAAGTGCTCAAGGTCAGTGAAAGGTGCTCCTGCTCATGGCATGGGGGTTGGAACAAGATGAACTTAAGATCCCTTCCAATCCAAACCATTCTACATTTCTATGATCTCCAAAAGTCACACTTGAGAAAGTGTGTTTAAACCCTGAAGAAATGTATAAATAAAAATTCCAGAAAAGCTATTATCCTCAGAAACAAAGGGAGAGACACAAAGAACGCAGACAAATGGTGAACCTGCATCAGCTCTTGGTTGTGTGTAGCAGAGGATGAGTCTAACATAGATCAATAAACTGAAACACTGACCCATTAAAACCCAGCATAAGATTCAAGTGGTTTATCCAGGAAGATAACTGATGGAAGACATTGATTAAAAAAAATATGCTTGGTGCATGTGGAGGGTGAAAATCAGAGATCTCTCCCCCTATACTCTGGTGGTATTTGGCAGAGGCAATTTGAAATTTACATGGCATTGCTACAAACAACAGTGGGTGGGTGGTCAGTAGACCTGAAGGAGCACATTGGGAAACACACACCACAAAGAACTCCTATCCCTTCAGGGGAGGAATGCCAGGACTCAAGGGTGCAAAGTGCAACCCAGTTTATGTAGTCTAGGGTGATGCTGCTGGCTCCCACCCACAAAACCTGAGGGTATTACAGGCCTACGTGACTTACGTGGGCCACATGTTCACTAGCTCTCAAATAAAAGGGCAAGGGTGGTTTCCAGCGTTTTCAGTGTTACAAGCCTTGGTGATCCTTGGGAACACACTTATCCATTTATCTCACCCAGGTGATTTGCATCCATAACTCAAGTTGCGTTTTCGTCACCACCCCAGTTGTGCAAGCACCAGCCTGAGGAATGACTACTAATTCTAAAATGTTTTATTTACGACAAACAATGATGCAATTACTTGGTATGATGGACAAGGCAATCAGGACACCAGTCAAGCAAGTTTTTGGAAGAGTTTCAACATCTGATTTGTCTTGGAAAACATTCTTGCTGCGTGGGACTGGATAACCAGCAGGACAATTAATGGTGATTGGGAAGTCACATGGAAGGACCACACTCGCAGATCTGGAGGGTCTGAGGAAGAAGATGATGGTGCAGCTCAAAGAGTAAATCTTGGATGAAAACTGCATTTGATGAAAGAATAGAGATAGCTATTTAAGAGAGTTACCTGAGGCTGAACCCACTGAAGAAGAGCAGAAGAAGGAGAGAGAAGGCATTACAAATGTGGAATGACAGTGAAAAGTTAAAAATCTTTCTAAATTGTTATAGAAGACCTATAGCTAATTCTCTTTAGAAATAGATCTGAACATAAACTGAAACTTGAGTATAAAGATTACCAATGTTATTGCAGGTCATCAAGAAATGTATAAATACAAAAAGCAAACAAAGTAATTAACTTAATGGGGTTTTTTTTAGAAACCCACGGACCCATTGGAGTTGTCTTTCCTGTTTTAAGTGAAATTCAACCTGAAACTATTTTGCTTCCCTGTTCCTACACCATCTGTGAATGATGATGACCCAGATGAACCTTTATAGCCATCCTCTATCAGCACCCAGTAGTTTTGATGGTATCTTTCCCATCTGTCTGCAATATGTGTGTACATTACATTTCTTTCAGGTACATTATTACTACCCTGTATTTATTCTTATGTCATTTCATCAGCTTATAATTAACCATTGTGTTCATATTATCTTTTATTTCAATATATTTCTATGGTGATAAATGTGTATGGGATGCATTAGTGAAAGGAGTTGAAATATATTTCCCTTACTTCCTGTGGAAATAACAGTTTGCAAATGGTGGTTTTGATATTATGGATTTCCCTTAGGAAACACACATACACATCCACAGGTATGTGCATCAGCACAGGGGGTGGGAGAGAGTGTTCTATCCCAATCCCAGCACAACCCACCCTTACCCAGCACTCTCACTCACCTCTTCCTGGTAAACTATAATTATTTTCAATTTCTGGAAATGCTGATGCTGTGGGAGAAAGAAAGATCTCATGTACTTTTCCCATCTCCTTCCCTATTTGGATGTGAGGGGAGAAAACAGACAGCTACAGCAGTTACTTGTTTAAAAAAAAAAATCTTTTATTTATTTCCTGAACAGTGCGTATTGTATTCTGTAGATGTAGCAGTGCTCTATAAAATAGCGCACTAATGTAGTTCAGGAGTATTTTTGGTCACTGAAATAAGGGAAGGGCAAGTAAAATCTTAAAAATAGAAAGTATAATAGGGTTCATATATATTAAAAAAAAATCAAGGATTCTTTATAGAAAGCTAATAATGTAGCCACTGTAAACCCTCAGTTTTCTATAGAAAAATTCCGGAAAATCAGGATGATGTTCACAGGTGCCTCTGTGCACTTTTGTGTGTTGTTAATATTGTAGTTAGTATAGCATCATATTAAGAATCAGCATTAAATTTCATCTGTGTCATACAGGAATTGGAATGACAATATAACAGGATTTTGAAAAAAAGTAACTCAATTTGATGTGGTAACCATAAAAAATAATAACTGAACATGCAGCAGGAATGTCTAATTTCAGACCATATTCTAAATATCTCTTCAGTGACTATACTGTGATAGTGTGTTTCACACAGTCATTTTTTAAATTTTTTTCCTAAATTTCCCTTTATTTCTGTATTATGCCCAAGGCATAGGTATGGAGGGGAAAAAAGCGTGAATATTTTCTCAAAACTGCTTTTTGCTGCTGGCTTTGCCATCTATAGCCAGGGTAGGATAGATACAAACAAGCCAGTAAAACTGGGTTGTGGCAGGAGGATAGGGAGGATAGGAAGGGCATTCTCCTGAATGCTTAGGACCCAACATACCTACTGCTTGGCAAAAATGTGAATATTTAGTGAAAAATAAAAATTAAAACCATAACTACATAAAAAGAAGGATCTGAGGTGCTGTTTCAATAAAGGCAGCTCATCTAGCTGCAAAGTTGGCTGTCTTCATCATGCATATGGCCAAAGCAGTGACAGTCCCAGCTGCAGAACCCAATGAGAGGCATGTGAAGAAGACTTAACACAGGGAGTCAGGAGAGCTTTGGAAGCCAGGTAGAGCATTTTGAGATGTATAAAGGGGGTGGTGAACCTGATAGGAATAAAGATGAGTGTGTGGTCTGGTGCGTGAAGGACCGTTTTGGTAGTTACAGTAAAATTAAAATTTTGGAATATGCTTTCAGAAGAATCTCAGAATATAATTGTAGAACCTGAATAAGAAAATCAACAGCTGGCGAACAAGAGAAGTTAAAAGAGTTTTAAATTATATAATTTTTATATTTAAAAAATTGAAACAATTTTCAGAGGCCAAATTAAAGCAACTATATATATTGGTTTTAGTACTTACATGGCCAACTAAGCTTGAAAAATTGAACCTTCCAGAAGAAGCACATCAGACTGTCACTTTAACAATGGTCTAAAAAAGGCAGGCTCTTTTTTAGGAAACCTAGCTGAGAACAAATATCAGAATGGCTTTATGCATTAAGGCAAGGTGTTTCATGAGGGAGAGGTAAGCATGGAGGGAAGGGACAAAGTAAGTGTCCCTATATAACTGAAGCCAAACAATGACACTCCTAAGAAAACAAGTGTTATTGAATTTTCAACAGCACTTTAGGAAAGCAAGACAAGACCTTGAGAATAATTACTTTTGATAGTTTTATTCCCCAAGCAAGCAAAGAATTAAAACACAAAAAATAACCTTGAACAGAATTTTAACTTTTTTTTTTCCTCTCTCTAAATTTACTAAACCAAATTCTGAAAACAAACCATGGGACAAGAAACCTTTGGTGAAACCCCAGATGCAGCACTTGTAAGGAAAGCAAAAGGCAATGTCAGAAGTTTGACTTCTCTTGCGCCTGGGGAAAGTTTAAAACCAAGTTTGTCATTCTTCAGAAAGGTGTTCCACCTGTCAGACTAGGCAGCCAGGAGGGCCAGCCATGTCCTGGGGGGCATCAGGCACAGCATGGCCAGCTGGGCAAGGGAGGGGATTGTCTCACTCTGCTCGGTGCTGGGGCGGCCTCACCTCAAGTGCTGGGGGCAGTTTTGGGGCCACAATATTAAAAAGACATTAAACTGTCAGAGAGCGTCCAAAGGAGAGCCATGAGGATGGTGAAGGGCCTTGAGGGGAAGCCGTGTGAGGAACAGCTGAGGTTACTTGGTCTGTTCAGCCTGGAGGAGACTGAGGGGAGACCTCATTGCAGCTACAATTTCCTCATGAGGGGAAGCAGAGGGGCAGGTACCAATCTCTTCTCTCTGGCAACCAGTGACAGGACTTGAGGAAACAGCATGAAGCTGAGTCAGGGAAGTTTAGGTCAGATATGAGGAAAATGGGCACAAGTAGGCAAATAAAGTTCCCCCTGCTCCAATAACAGGAGTCCAATAGAGACAGCTTCTGGCATTATGCAGTAAATACACTCCCTTCATGAACGATGCCAGATATTTGGAATATTCTGCCAGGCAGAGCATAACTGAGATGAGCTTGCCAATTTATCTCTGCTACTTTTAAAGATAATTTGCTCTGGAAGTTCCCAAAACCTTTTCACTCTCTGACTCCAGGACTGTGTGAAATAAAATCAGGAGGATTTTTTTCATTACTGATTTTCCATCAGGGATAATTAACTTCATAACCTCCCCAAGCCTGCATGCATGCGTGTGTGTGTGTGTGTGTGTGTGTGTGTGTTTGTGTGTGTGTCTTTCCTCCTCATAAGCCAACATCCCAGATACATAGATAATTTATGAAAACAGAGTAGACGCTTTTTAATAATTAAGTACTAGATAATAGGAGGGGACTTTTCCCAACAATGTACAGTGGCTTTGAAGTAGAATACAGTACTGAAAGGTTAGTGGCTGTGGATAAATTACATTTCAAAAACGAAAACCTGAAGAAAGCTGCTACACTTACACTGTATTATTAAGTAAATTAAAACACTGAAAAGGTTCTTTTCATTTTGCAATGTGTGCACTTCATTGCAGTAACATGTGAGCAGTAGTTCTGTGGCAAAAAGCCAATTGACTGCCCCAGAGTAAATCACATAGCATCAACACGGCCCATTCTCTCTAAATTACAGGGCAAACAATAACACAGGTAAAATTAGCCCTGGCCATAATTATATAGCAGAATTGTGCCGAGGACGCAGAATGACAAACGGCAAATACAGAGTCTGTTGTGTCATATCATGTAATCTCTCCTGCTGCAGAGTTGAAAAACAAAGGGAGAGTTGTGCCTTGTTTGTCTAACATGCTCTATATCACAAATTAGAAATCCTTCCTAATTAAGATATTGTTAAATTTCCTTTGTTAACAATTTTTTAACAATGTTAATTAGTGATCATTGATGACATTTTAACAATGTTAATTAGTGATCATTGTTAATCTAACAAACAATTAGGGTGATTTGCGCTGCAGTTCTCAGGCGCAGAAGTGCATCCCAGAGCCTTCCTGCCTTTTTACCCCGAGGCTGCTTGAGCCAAGGGAGGGCATCTGGGAATGTTAATGCAATACGTAGCCACTCATTTAGCAGAAGCATTGCAAGGAAAATCATGTCTGGCTTATGAACGTTTAATAGTTTGAAACAGCTGTAGCTTCACAAGGGTGTTCTCATCACACAAGTGCTCCATGAGGTCACTCAGGCCATTTTTACACTAATGTAATATAATACAATTCTAGAGGCACACGGACATTCATTTCCCACTGTTCCATTAATTCTCATCTAGCTGTGCAGTTGGCAGTGGCTCTCAGAGGCCTGAGGTTGTGGTGTCATTTAACTCCAGCCATTTTCTGGTCTATATGCTGGTGACAGTAGTAGCACCAGCGCCTGCTGTGACTCATGTCCCTGATGCCTTTGTGAAAACTGGGACCAAAAACATCAGAACAAGAACCACTGTCACATTTACAACGCCAGCTTTGGGAGTTGCAATATCACTTTGATTCGTAAGAAACGTCCCTGAGAAAGAAGGATGTTAGTAACAAGCGTTATGAAGGAGCTTGAGAAATCAGCTTGTCAGTTAGACCACAGGAGCACAGAAATTGGACTGCATTTCCTGGCAGAGACAAGTGGAGGGCTACAGACTCTGACAGATGTCAGGCTCGATGCACGCTTCCTCTTCACAGTGGTCAAAGCATTATCTCTGGCTGGAGCCAAAAGACCTCTCTCCTACCTGAGAACATCAGGGGAAGTTGGGTTAAATGCTAGTTCAATTAAAAAAAAAAAAACAACCAAATAAACAAAACCCAGACTTGCACTGAGGAAAGCAGACAGTCTGGAGGTTGAGCAGTGGGATAATATTGCTTGAGACACCTCCTGCTATTGTCCTACTGCCAGTGATAGCAGCAATCAGAGGGGCAGAGGCAGGGCCACCACACAAGCATTGGGCAGTAACACCATGGGGCACTAGCAGCAGTCTATGTTATCACTGCGCCTCTGCTCCAGATAAGGGCAGACAGCCTGGGTGATAAGACATCAACGTATGGTACTCCTACAGTGAGTGCTGATGGTGGACCACCAGAGTAGCTGTGCACTGTGGAAGGCCCTCAGCATGCATTTTGCTGCTGGGGGTGTTACCATGCTTACCATAGTGCTTAGCAAGAGGCATAAATGCACTTTTCTGTGAACCTTGCCTCAGCAAACATGCTTGAACACTGCTGCATTACAATTTTGTTTCTCATTTTCTATTTCTTTATGGCCATGAATACCTACTGTCCACCCATAATTCAGTTATGTAATTTATCTATCTTTTCTTCATGTATGTAGTTTCTTCACTCTGTGATATGAACACTGAATTGTTTGCATGTTGCTATTCATAAACAGAAAATGGTAGATGGAAACGAGTGCCAGAACCCATGCAACAAGTTCTAAATGTTAACTGCAGATTTGGAAAATCATTTTTAATGCAGGGCTGACATAACAGATATGTTCTTGCATTGTCCAGGTAAGTGGATGGCATTGATATGATTAGATTATAAGGGTGAGCCATTAATCCCTCCTTTTCCTGATTCTTATTGACAAAATTGGAGTGTAAACTAACACTAACCTACTCAGTTCCAGCTACATTCTCATGAATATACATGCATCAGTCCATCAAATTTACATTTATAAAATGCCCTTCATTCAAGGACCCCAGAATGCAAGAGGCAATCAATATAATGATAAAATTGTTAAGCTTGATTTGCTAAGAAAAATTCAGCTTAGGAATTCCAAGATTTTTCTACTGGCACTTTCTATGGCTGGAGCTGAGTAGAATATGCCTGAGTTATGTCTTTCACCTCGCCACTTGGTCTTGTGGTTTGTGTGCAAATCTAAGTGCTGATAGAAACAAAGGATTAGTAGAACTTGCTAGGATAAATCTCTGTAGCCATTTTTGCAGCAAAGTAGGGCTCTTTTCCCCCACCATTTCCTGGGAATGGCCACAGGGAAAGGCTGTGAAGCTGCTTGCCTCACTTTATGAATGGAAATCAGACATCAACCCTTGGAGAAGAAGCTGAATATGCTATTTGTTATGACAAATGTATTTGTTATGTGAAATGTTCCCAGTTTTCTAAGTCAGGAACCCGCAACTGGGAACCTAAAATCACAATTTAAAGAGAAAATGCATTTCGATGCTGCAGGGTTCATCTATGGCAGGTTGGGGCAGAAGTGTCTAACTTTAAACATCTGCATTTGGTGAGGTGAGAGAGGGAACTGACAAATACTTGCTTGTATTTCAAAGTACCTTTTTGTCATAGGAAATTTTATTACTGTTTGTATTATGGATTGTGATTGCCAGACCCAGATATGAAAGTCAAAATATATTTTGACTTCCATGGGAGCAGATGGAAATTGTAAACTGATTTTCACCTTTAAAAAATGACCAGTCTCATATTAAAATTTGATTAATTTGTTCTGTTGTTACGACTTTGCTTTGTTCTAGATTCCAAATAACTGCTTTTTCTGAAACAGAAGTAGGTACCCCTAAGGGAAAGTGTAAATATTTTGTGAAGATGATGCTGACAATATGCTAGCTGTGGAGGAGTGGGCTATAATTAGAGACCCATTTGCACCCAGTAATTTTCTGTTATCGTTTGTAAGTGATGGTAAAGTGTGCTGCATTTCCACCATCCTGTGGATTTACACATTTGCTGATTCTATGAATCTTCACACTCCTCAAGTCAATTTTTTCTGGCATCATTACATGACTGATTTCTAAGCAGAATATTCCCAAGACCCCAGCAGAAACATAGGACACCTCAGCAGTAGAAAAAGGCTAAAAATTCTATTTGTGCTCAGACTAGCTGACTTTGCCAGCCAGAAGTCATCAGTAAGCATTACCTACACAGCACCTCTATGACCACTGTCTTGTGCTGGAATATTAAACCAGGCTTTGCTGACGTTAGGCAAAGGCAGAAACAAAAGGTAGTAAGCAAAGGAAGAAAAAGGTTCCTTGATCTGCTTATTTTGTATTTCCTTATGTACACCTGCTCCTGAAAATCTGTTGGATTCTCTTCCTAAGGTTTAGCAATTCCTGAGTCTGAAGGGGTTGAAGACCAGGGCAAGGGAACATGTGTGGTTTTTTTTTTTGTTTTTTTTTTTTTTTTTTTTCCCAGTGCATCTATCTTCCCTATTTATCTGCCTTTACAAAAGAAAGGGAAATACCATCTATGCAGACATGCATTTTTTGAGGTTACACTCAGGACCACTCATGCAGACTGGGAGTGAAATCATCAAAGATCTGCCAAATCCAGGTATTTTAGTGACTTGAGCTGCATGGATGCTGTAGTGGAGATGTAACACCCACCAGTCAGCGCTGGTTAAATACCAGCAGTTGCACACAGGCTGCTGGCTGGCAGGATGAATTGAAGCTTCCCCCCAACACCCGTAGTTCCACTGGGCATGGCTGTTACACACTTTCATGCAAAACATTCAGCTTAACTGGAATTAGTTGCTTTCACTAAAAACTAACAAGTCATTCAACAAATTAATTAAAACAAAACCAATCCCAACAAACTACAAAACACAAAAAAACCCAAATCCCCAAAAACCCAACCCAAACCAAAATATGCTGGTGCAAATGACTTCCACATTGCAGTAGTTCATGATAAATCTTACATTCTTGGTCATTCTTCAGCTGGAGCATAAAGGACAAAAGCACAGGAAAAATGCAGCATTTAGGTCCACATCACAGGGAGAAATGCTGATAAATTGTCAAGAAAATTCCAGCAGATGTGTGTATTTGTTTTCTTAAGCGGAGATAGAGAAGTAGTGTAATGTAAGAAATCGATATCCGCTATTTTCTGTTTGGACAGAGAACTATATCTCCTTCTAAATTCAATTCTTTAATCAGTGGGAACTGTACCTCATAGCACAAACAAAATATGTTGTTCAATGTTTTTATATTTAATGCCAGATACATTAAATCTCTGAAATATAAGAAGCCAACTTGAAACATACAGTTGTGTTGTTTGCTCTCCTCTGTTCTTTCTTCTCTCTTGGCTTTGAAGGCTGCTGCTTGGGAAAACACGTGGAACATTCCTCCTGAATGAAATACCGCTCTTTTATATTGTATGAATTTATGAGCAGATAATTATGTTCTAATTTCTCCCAAGTGGCCCTCTCCTGTTCTTTTCTCTTCTGCTCTGCTCCATCTTCCTGAGTTTCACTATACTTTTCTGCCCAGCTTCCACTCTTATTTTTTCATCAGTTTTTATCTCTTCAGGTCCCGCTGCTACTTTGTTCACCCTTCCTGATTTCTTAGTGTTCCACCTTACAGCCCTTCCTCCATGCATGATGCCTCCTCTTCACCACATCTTGCCCTGGCCCATTTCCAGCTCCCTCCCTCTCTCTCTCTCTGTTGCTTTGTGGTCTTCCTTGCTCTGCTTATTTCTTCTTTCTTCTCATAAGTTTCCTTTCTTCTGCTCTCATGCGTGAGATGCAGCAAGAGACCACCTGCCTTATCAGGAAGGCAGCTATTTTAGGAAGGCCCTAGTTAGCTTTATGGTCTGTGGGCTGTCTGGCACCAGCCCATAATTGGCTTTACCAAGATAGAAAATTAAAATGTAGTGTGGAAATATTCAGTCCATCATGTTACTATGCAAAGTGTCATCTAGTGGCTCATCTTATCAAGAAAATTGCCCAGCACCATAACAGTTTTCTTCAGTTTTACAGTCTAGTCATTGCCTCATTTTCAGTCAGGAAGGATTTTCTTAAACAATAAAACTATCCATAATGAGTCTGCTCTCTAAATTATACTCAGGCATGCAATCTCTCACTCTAATTTTGAAACCTGATTGTCCAAATGAAGGCACCCAGTTCTAAGTTCTAATTTTCAGGCAGACATTTAGACTCCCAAATACTTATTTTATTCCCCTAAGTGGCAATCTGAGCACTCCAATACAGCAGGTGAATGGGCATCCTCACCTAACCTGCAATTTCAGCAGCGTTGCTCTGTCTCACTGAATGCACCTGTGGTGCTGTTCATTGTCCTGTGCCACCAGTACCCTCCTCTGTGAAGCTGCTGCTTCTCCAGCAGAGCCCGTGGCTTGGCTGGCTGCTGGAGATGTGTCCCTGTGCAGCATCCCACTGTCCCTCAAAGGGACAGGCTCCACTGGCACGTACCACACCGCAGACCTTGGGGTTGCTTGACAGGAACAGCACAAACTGGAAGGTGACTGAACGACAACACGAGCGCTTCCGGCATTGCAGCAAAGTTGCCAGCTTTGGGGGCAGCTGCTGAGCCCCACAGCCCATGGGAGATGATGCTCACAGCATCCCCCAGGAGCGGCACTTAGCACCTGGAGTTGGGGTCTGTAGCCTGTAGGAATGCTTCTGTGCCTCAAGCACCTTCCCAGCCAATGCAATGACCGCTCCAGCACCGCCGCAGCTGCTTTGTGAATAAAATCTGAGAACCCCTAGCATCCCACTGCGCCCGGGCCACGGCCCGCCGGGCTCCAAACAGGACTGGGAGAAACGGCGATGTCTGCTGCAGGTGGCCGGCAGGAGAGCTCGCCTGAGCACTGCGGAGCTGGGCAGGCCCCAGCAGGCAGGGGATGGCCCGAGCTGCCCCGGAACAGCCCCAAAATGAAGCTGTGAAGCACATGGGTCGCACACAGCAGCGCGGAGGGGCCCCGGCCCAACACAATGCAGCGGGAGATACGCAGGCGGCCGCGCCGTGGAAGCAATCGTATTCTTTGTTCCCCGGTTTAATGGAAGCCTCCTCCACAGCACCCAGCGGCTGATTTAAATCACAATAAGGCGCTGACTCCGGCTCACCAAAAAAAAAAAAAAAAAAAAAATAAAAAAAAAAATAAAAAAAAAAAAATAAAAAAGAACCAGACATTTATGGTTTAAATCTGGTCTGACACCTGACCTTAACTGTGACTGCTGTGGCAGCAAACAGCAACAACAACAAAAAAAGGCTCAATTTAAAGCCTGTTCTTGTTAACGCGGAGTGTTAGATATAACTGTGAAATTCCGGCTTTTGTGGGGTTAATTGCATAACTCTTTGCTGTGCTTTAACAAGATGTTTTGTAGCTGAATAGCTGTGATTTCCTTTGTTTCTTTCTGTGGGCCGAAGGTAGTTTAAGAGGGGAAATTAGCCATTTAATTATTATGAGTGCAGGAGAAGTAAAAAGACCATATGGTTTACTGTTGAAATTAGTCACAAGAAACTTTTTTTTTTTTTTAATAATATGTGATATTTTTAACAAGCAGATGTGAAGCCACGGCGTCTCCCACAAGAGCTTTGCCAGGCTTATCTATTGTACCAAGTGCTGCAGGGGGGTATTTTTAGGACAGGGGGTCTCCATGGAGGAAGAGGGTAAGGAGGAGTAGTTGCAAGGCAAACTGGAGGCGCAGCAGGGTCAGCGGGGATTAGCCCCTGATTCCAGCACAGCTGCTGTTCCTCTGTGGGACTCGGGGTCCCAGACCAGCACTGGAAAGGATGCTGAGCCCAGACCTCTGCTGCAGGGTATCTGCTCTGTGCCTTGCTGTCTTGAGTACCTGGGCATCTCTTCACTGGCCTGGGCTGCTGCTCGTGCCCCAGCAAGTGTCCTTCCAAACGGCTTGTGTTCCTCTATTGGCTTGCTTCCTGTCCTGATTCTCCCTCCAGTTCCTCATAGGCAGCCCTGAAGCCTTTTTTCTCTCTTTCCACGACTCGCTCACTGTTCTAGGCTAGTCACCAGCACAGAGGGATGGTGGTGGCATTCCAGGCACTAGCTTTCCCAAATTACAGTTTAAAAGCAGCAGTAGGAGCCCTGTGAGCTGTAAGCAGTGCTGCTTAACAAGGGAACATGCTGCCCGTGGGGCCAGGCGAGATGCACATTCAGCTCCCAGCTCCCCTTGAGACTCAGCTTGGTGGGAGCAGGGAGCAGCTGCCTCTCACAGATGCATGTCTGCTCCTCCTTCCCCATCCTCCTGGGGGCCATTGGAAGTCTTTGCGTGATATCTTTGGCACCTGTAGGTACAGCCTGTTGACCCCTCTACCTGATAACACAGATCCCATTGCGTAACTGAAAATTCATTGGTGTGTTTCCTGTTTCTCAGCCAGCTTTATGTTGGGGTTTTTTTCTCCTTCACCTTAATCTGTTTTCCCTCTCATCCTATTCTTTGTTTGTAAGGGAAGTTCCATAAATGAAAACAGAAACATACCATTGCCTTTATTCATTGTTTTTTATCACTTATCTAGATACAAAGGTTATAGATTAAAGAGGTTAGAGGTCACAGTTTAGAGAGGCATAGATTTTATCTAGCCAAGTTGAGCTGTCTTTCCCCTACCTTGCCTGAATTTACTTTGTATTAAACTTTTGCAGAAGGCAGGGAAATAATAAAAGAAGTAAAGTATAAGGGGAGTGAATATTGCTTTTTGAGAACTTCTGAACATTTGAATAACAAGAATGACACCAGGTTACTTTTGTGGTGGCTCCTGGCCAGACCAATAAAGTCCCACCCAGCAAGAAATACTGTTTTTGCTGCTAACCCATGCAATCCTTTTGGGATTGGTGGGTTTGCACAAAAAAAAGGTAAGTCAGGGCAGGATTTGAGCCCTTCAGGAAATTTTGAACCAAGTGTTTGATCATTGCATTGCTCATGCTGCAGAGCAGGAACTCAATTAGGTTGGCATTTACTGTGTGCGGGAACACCTATGCTCCCTTTTAGGCCTCTGACACTGGAGAGCTGTAACACTGTATTGAATTGTAGGCAGCACTCTTAAACAGTGCTGCTTTTTAGACTGGGCATTTCAGGGAGTTAACACTGCTCTGATGTTTAATTTGAACCTTCTTTTCTGGTTTCGTATTCTCCTTTGCAGTCAAAGGATTTCTGATACTTCTCTAATACAAACAATCAAGGGGCCTGGTTTGCTTTTGCCAGAAATTCAGGAATTATTCAAGTCCCCTTATCAAGATAATTCAATAAGCTCTTCCTGTTCAAAATCGCCCAATTGAATGGCCTACGATATCTGTTCCTTCTGTTCCCTTTTTTCCTGCCTGCCTGCCTTCTTCTTCCTCTCTGTTTCTCTACACCAGTTCTAATTATTTTATGCTCAAATGATAAATGAGTTTCAAATAATTAGAGGTGGTATAAAGGACCACAGCTGGGAGATTTATGCCAGCCAAGCCATCCGAACAAAGAGCCTTCTGTGGGTATCGTTTTTCTCTCTGGACTTTGAAGCCCTGTTCTGCTGTCTCCACCTTCAAAGAGCTATATCATTTTTAACCCACATAATTTTATTCTCCTTTTCCATACCTGGGCAATGTCACAGGCCCTTATTAAGGAGCAGACCAAATGTCAAAGTTTTGTTGTAAATCAGCAGGAAGCCAGTAACAAGTAGGGGTGAGAGGGCTCAGGGGAGGCCCTATACAAGGACCCAAGTCAGATGTGTTGCCAATTCATTAGAAAAGACTGCTGTAAAAGATAAACAACCTCCAACTTTCTTTAGGACAACTTAGTAACAATAACAACATTGGATTACTTTTGCATGGGCCCCTGGCCAGACTGGTCCTGTCATCTGGAAATAAAGGTAAACCTATCTGACTTCTGCAAATGCTAAGCAGTATTCTTGCCTGCTGCTAAATTGTTTGAGAAAAAGTATTAATTTTTTAAGTCAGATAAATAAAAAATGGGCAGGAGAGGACAAGAACATGCTGAGAAAGAACCTTTGAGAGAGAATGTGTTATTAGCAATTCTCTTTCCTTTTTCTTACTCTCCTGGCGACTTCCTGTAAAGTTTGAAAGGAGAGAAACTTGTCCTATCATAAAACAACACAGCTGAAACCCCTCCTTTTCTCTGAGGCTCAAGCAAGGGCTTCATGCTCTGGCTGCAAAGAGATTCTGCTGAATCAGAGCAATGTTTTGCATGCTGCTGTCTAACAATTGAAAGACAAGTTGCAATGCCAAGCTGAAGTGAAAACTGGTTTGGGTTTTCTTCCTCATCAGAGCAGGACCTTCAGCTGTGCACATGCAATGCCATATGACTACAGGAGGGGAGGGAGATGGAGGTGGAGAGGTGGGTTTAACGCAGCAGTATTTGATGCAGACCTGTGGAAACTGTTTCCCTGGGAAAGCCTCCTGGGTGCTCTAGTTCTAGTGTATGTGGTGATGGTAAAGGTGTAAATACTTGTCATGTATCTTTTCTTTTTCAGCTGTAAAAACTAAGGTGAAAGGCAACAATTAATATTTAGGGGAACACCTAATGTGATTTTTTGATATCTTAACTGAGAAGCAGGTAAGGACAGCTTCAGTTTCTCAGAGAGATGGAATGGTAGAAAGTGTGGCCCGTGACCACACTGGCTCTTCCCCTCAAGGCTTTGTTTTTTGGTTTTTGTTTGGTTCTTTGTTTGGTGTTTAGGCTGTAAGCTCACTATGCCAGCTCCCTTAAAGTCCTAGTAGATCCGCTAGCGTGATGCTGTGTTGTTGCAACCTATGAGAGAGTGCTGTCTGCTGCAGGAGTAGTTATCAGTGACTATCAGTATTTTCACAATGAAAAAAGTATGTCTTAAAACAGTTCATTTCTCTCCTGAGTTTTTCCACCACAACTTGCCTCGCTTTGCCAGCTGCTGGAAAATCAGAACTGAGAGCAGTGAGTGTGAGAGAGGGATGTATCTTCACTTTCTCCAGGATGAAGGCGCAAACTCCTCTCAGTTCACTGGAACAACTGTGTTTATGCAACTTAGCATGGGAACACAACCAGAGTTTTTCCTCTCACTTTTCAGCCAGGAAGGATGAGCAAACACACATCATAGAAACAGAGTATTTTGTGAATGTTGCCTGAAATATGGGCACTATGTACAACAGTTTTGATCACAGTAAAACAATTGCCATGAAGATGTGCCATCCACATTTGATTGACATCATCACTTTGAATCCTTTAGCAGAGTTATGGAACTGTATGTCCAGGCAGACAAATGAATGAAAGAAGAGCCCATATTTTCAGGTACAGCAGCTTTAATGGTCTATTGCTCTGGCATACAAAAATATGTTACCTGGAGAGAGTGTAAGACAACATTATGAATCAGAATATGTGGGGTATTTCTTCCATGCCAGTGCAAAAAATCCAATGAACACAAAAGAGAATAAACATCTAAAATAAGTCTGTTAGAGAGTAGCTGTAGGAAGGAAGATCAGGTCTGTGGACTGTGCTGAAGGCAAGAATTAATTTCACACAAGGGAAGGGATGAAGCAGCCTGGCAAACTACACCTGCACAGAGGAGGCAGTGATGATAAAAGTAGAGGAGAAAGGGATGTAAAAAAGGAAAAGGCAAAACCCCACATTTGTCTCAGCAGGTCAATACTTCTAAAGCCACACTCTAAGACTGATGCCTTGTGGATATGATCCTCCAGAAAAATATCCCATACTTTACATGTCTAAATTACATGTTCCAGTAAATGGCTGACTTGCTTGGATTCTGTTGCTTGGATCTTATGTCTGTACCACACTCAGGTATTTAATAATTGCATTTTATAGATTATGAAGCTCAAAGAAAGACCATTTCACTGCACAAATATTTGTGAGCAATGTTAGTTAAACCCCTTTTGACCCTAGCTCTCTATCTCCCAACCCTTTCTGAAGTTATAACAAAGTTCAAGGGGTACCCAGAGGGGTTTCTGAAGGCTCCATGTCTGGAAAACACTGCAAACATCATACTGAATCAGTATTTTCATGGGCTGATACTGGTGTGCAAGCACAAGACCACCCTGGCAAGGTGTGATCTAAAAAAATAGGAGGATGCTGAGGAAATTTTGTTAGCAGAGCAGTACAAAATGATTTAACTCAGAAGTTTTTGTAATCTTGGCCAAACACATTTACAACATCTAGCTCATACTCTAGTTAGGTGGTCTGGAGACTGAATTCATCCCGGGGGCCAAAATATGAAATATTTGGGAATTCTGGCAGGCTACATGCAACTATTCATGCTTCTTGTTTATCTCACAATGTTTCTTTGCATAATGATTGGGAAAGGGTGAAATAAACACAGTGATGTTTGAAACAATAGAATGTTTTGTATTGAGACATTACTGGCTTCCATTTAGATTTTTAGCAACAAGGCAAAACAGTTGCTTTAGAGATAATAGTGCTTTTTTTACATTGGATATGTGTCCAAGAGCTCTTTCTCTGCCTGCAGCACCATTCGGGAGGAAGTAGAAATGCCTTTGCTGGCTTAAATCCTGCCCAAGTTTGTTTTTTTTTAGCTCAGAGTGTCACTTCTCTTGCTTTTGCAGCAGACAGAAGGTAGCCCATACAAGAGATCCATTGCAAATACAGGCTGTTACAAACACATTTGCCCAGCAATTCCAGACAAACTTTCCATCATATTTTCCAAGTCCAGGGAGATGGTTTGGTTTTTACCATGGGCAGAGAGGTGTCAAAAATGCTCAGCCTGTTTGTGGATGTGTACAAAGCACCCACAAGGCTGCACACAAAATAGCTGAGGTGCCCATGGGCAGCAGTCAAGGGTACATAGCACTGTTCTGGGTGCTCACAGAACAAATGGAATTTGTTGCTGTGACCAGCACATGGTGTCTCTCCTGCACGTATTTTGTCTTCAACAGTGTCCTCCTGCTTATGGGGTTTCCATTCAAAAGGGACAGATCTATTATTGTTTAAATCACTGTGAGGGGGCCAAGCTTCTCTTCTCTTCGATGTCCAAGTGCTTGGGCTGTTAATGGGAGAGGACTCAAGTGTCTCCACTTTCAATTAGTTTTCTTTAACTAAGAAGAAATTTCAATACTAATTTTTGGAATCCCATAGACAAAAACATTACGTACAGTTTTAATGCAAGTCTGATTGGCCAAATTCTGTTCAGGCTTTAGAAAAATGTGGCCATTCTGGCTTTGATGAGTGTGGATGCTGCATAAATCTGCATGAAACGTGGCTCACTCTGCTTATTCATATCTGCTTATTCACAAGCCCAATGATACATTTTGCACTGAGGGAGAGAATCAACAACTTGCATATACATCCAGGGATTTAGCTGAGTGCATCACCACATACAAATGCCAGAGCTCACATACCCAGGCCATATTCTAAGTGCACAGTTAATGCCACTTCTTGCCAGATCTTCTCTTGCAAGGAAATGAAATTCTTTCCAAAACTGCAAATGAATAATTAATATCCTGTCAAGAAATTAATATTTTCCTCAAAGTGCTTTGAAGTAGCACCTGATCCTGCAAACAACTGTATTTTCACATAAAGCAGGTTGCAGGCTCAGGGCATTCCTTGCCATGTCAAATAATCATTATCTTTTCAACAATATCAGGGGAATCTGTTAGGTTTTTTTTTTCCCTGCTTGCTACTGCGCACTGTAGAGCACTTGGATGCTCATTAACATACATGTCCCTTCCAATTTCACTCTCATTTGCACTATGTTAACAGCTACTTTTTCATCTTTGCTCAGACAAACGATGGCCTTTGTAACCAGGAATAAAATTAGTTGCAAGTGGAAACCTGTTTTAATGAGGCCAAATTGTTATTTAACTCCAAATGTGTACAGTATTTTTTGTCTAAATCTCCTTTAATCCCTCCCTAGTATTAATTATATCTTGTCATAAACAGGCCTTGGAAATGCTCGCTCCTTCAGCTGAGTTCAAAACAGAGCCTCATGCCAGACCACCACATTAATAAGGTAAAATAAAAAAAACAGGAGAAGGGGGGAAGCTCCTTTTGTCTAATTTTTCCAAAACTTCTGATTAAAATAAATGAGATCACTGGAATTTATATAGGCAAATTTGGCAGCTCCTCTATATTTACTAAAACTGTGACATAAATCAAAACTGAGACTCTACAAGAATGTGTTATTTGTTATCAGAGTAATTATGTGTTAGTGACTCACACATGAATAAGGTACTTCTGTTACAGCTGTTTATTAGAGTTTTCTTGGCTTCCATTTCTTGCTCTGCCACTGCCTTTCTTCATAACCTTAGGGAAGTTTCTGTGTTTTGATTAATTCAAATGATGTATATGTATATGGCTGTATATACACACGCAACTATATAAATATGTAATAATTTCCTGCTAAAAGAACATATCAAAATGCTGTAAAAGACAAAACGGAGATGACCTAGAGACTTTACTTTTTAGCATACCTTCTTTATTTAACTGTATTCATAAGCCAGAGCTATTCAGGTAATATCCAGGCAGTATGGAGTTAAAATTCATGGACCAACGTGAATTTTTAGGTGAAGCAGCAACTCTGTCTCATACCTTCCCCTCTCCCCACTACCCCAAATGACTTATTCACAATGACAACAAGAAGGTATTGTTTCTTCATTAACCCAGCAGTTCTTGCCCACTTAGAGAAAGAATTTGGAAAACTATGTGTTGTTACAGTGCCATCTGGTGATTCCAGCATACAAGTGGGTAAAGTCGCTCATCACTGTTACTACTGCTCTGCATTACTTAGCATACTTCCTCAGGCAGCTTGTCTTGCTGATTTTTTTTTTTTTTTTAACTCTTTAGCATTTTAATGTGTAGGAAATTTCAACAAATGGCAATCAAAACATTTTCCAAATGTACTCCTAATCAAGTTTATCAGTACCGGTTTGATTTTGAGAAATCGAAGGTAAAGCAAAGGAAAAAAGTGTTTCCTAAAAATTTATAATTCATCAGAAGCCTGATTATTCTGGTGCTGCACCCCTGGACAAAGGCATATGCTCTTTTTGGTACCCAGGAAGTGCTGTAGGTGTGTTGTTAGCATCCCATATGCATTTGCATGGCATCTGACTCTTTCAAGGTGATAAGCAAATATTATTGGCTACCACTTCTCAGTGAATTGGAGAAGCCTGGTCCCTGTTTTATATATGGGAAAATGAATGGAGATGCTTGTTTGAGATGAGTCTTGACCAGAGCTGGAGTTAGAGCTCTGTGTGTCTGTTTCTCTTTTCCTGCCTGAGAACTGGACATGCTGTCCCTCAGGTTGTGCACTTTTGTGATAATGTGGTGTAATGCTGCTCTGGGGCCTGGCATGCCTCTTTTGACAGGTATTTTCATCACTTTGCCCATTTTCCCCTCTCAGAAGTAAGAATAATGATTGCTTGGTTCCTCTGCAATAATTAAGTATTGATGTACCATTTTATTTAATAGACAATTAGGAGTTTCCCCCAGTCTGGGGGGGTCTTTTGAGGATAGTCTTATGTGCAGTCCTCATGCAAAAATGGAGTAGCTACTAGTAAAATTTAGCACTAAGTGAGCCTCTGAAGCTTCAGATTCTTGCCTGAGAAGTTCACATAACTGTGATGACTGTTTCCTTCACTTTAAAATAGATTGAAACAAAACAAAGAATCCTGTTGCAAGCATAATATCAGTTGGTCTCTAAAAATATTTTGCATGCTTTATTAATTTAGGTAGAGGCATATAAAATTCCAAATTTTGAGTATGAATAAATATTGAAAAGCAGTAACAAATCCACCATTTCCCTTCCATCTTTTGATAATCTATAGGGGAAGGAGACCATTTCTCACTCTTGCTTGTTCACTTATCCCAGAGGAAGTGCAGTCCCCTCTCCTTCTGTTCAGGTGTTAGCCTTTGTCTCCTCTGAAAAGCAGCAGTTCTCTCCATCTGGAATATCTGGAGTGCCAGCTCACTGTCCTCACATTCAGCTCAGTTCCAGGTGCTGTGAATGGGGTCTTGAGGCAAAAGGTGTTTTTGGTCTTCTCCCAAATCCTTCTGAAAAGTCAATGTCCACTCTTTAAAGAGTCTGCTGGTGAGGGTATCACAGCTCAAGGTAACAGTGGCCACTATTCCATGGAAATGGCATATGGTAGAAAAGACTCTTCATATAGTTGCAATGGGTATGAACCAAAGGGCATTTTTAGAAACACATTCCCAAGAGCTAATAAAAATATATGGTATATATGCTTCAAAAACTGAAGAAAGCAGTTAGAAGCAAAGAAGGTGTGATATCTGCAGGCAGGGCCAGCTCTGAGAAGAGTTTGCTGTTTAATTGGCCAAGTTAAACAAGATACAATTAGGGCTAACATGGTCTCCTAGGATTCATAAACCCTTATTTGGGAATTTTGGGGAGATGGTGGGGAAGCAGTGGCTTTAATTGTATCTTGTTTAACTTGGCCACTTTAATCACTTACACTTCTCTGACTTGGCTTCTCTCATAGATGTCACACCTTTGAACAGCTGACTAGCCTTTCTTTTTTCCCTTAATGTAACTTTTTCTGTATATTAACTGCTGCAAATCAGATGGAAGCCACATTTGTTTTCAATTTATTATATAACCAAATATGAATAATATTGCTAATATAATGGCTCAGGTTCCCTGTAATTTTTATCCTTGAGAACAAAAGTCTTCTCTGCCATTCACAGAATTATGGAATAGAATCATAACATTTTTTAAGTCAGAAACGACCTTTAAGATCATCAAGTCCAACCATTAACCCAGCATTGCCAAGTCCACCAGTAAATCATGTCTCTGATGCCACATCCACATGTGTTTTAAATACCTTCAAGGACTGTGACTCAACTGCTTTCCTAGTCAGCCTGTTTTAATGCTTGACAACCCTTTCTATGAAGAAACTTTTCCTAAAATCCATTCTAAACCTTCTCTGGTGGAACTCGATCCCATTTCCTCTTGTCCTGTCACTTGTTGCCTGGGAGAAGAGGTTGACCCTCACCTGGCTACAGCCTCCTTTCAGGCAGTTGTAGAGAGTGATAAGGTCCCCTCTGAGCC
The DNA here is from genome assembly GCF_024509145.1 of Vidua macroura. Classification (NCBI taxonomy): domain Eukaryota; kingdom Metazoa; phylum Chordata; class Aves; order Passeriformes; family Viduidae; genus Vidua; species Vidua macroura. Next base: position 64,448,099 of record NC_071571.1, on the reverse strand, counting down.
TCCTTTTCTCCAGGTTAAACACCCCCAGCTCCCACAGTTGTTCCTCATAGTACTTGTGCTTCAGACCCTTCACCAACTCCAGACATGCCCTTCTCTGGACATGCTCTAGCCCCTCAATGTCGTTCTTGGGGCAAGGGGCCTAGAACTGAGCACACTACTCAAGGTGTGGCCTCACCAATGCCAAGTACAGGGGACAACCACTGCCCTGGTCCTGCTGGCCACACTGTTCCTGATACAGGCTAGGATGCCATTGGCTTTCTTGGCCACTTGGACACACTCTGGCCCTTGTTCAGCACTGTTAAGTAGCCCCACCATGCCCTTTTCCACTGGTCAGCTTTCCAGCCCCTCTTCCCCAACCCTGTGTTGTTGCATGGAATTATTGTGACTCAAGTGTAGGCTCTGGGACTTTGCCTTGTTGAACCTCATGCAATTTGCCCCAGCCCCCATTCGAGCCTGTCCAGAGTCCTCCGTAGAGCCCTCCTGCCCTCTAGCAGATCAGTGCTCCTGCCCAACTTAGTGTTGCTGGCAAGCTGACTGAGGATGCACTCAATCCCCATCCAAGTTGTTAAGGATATTAAGCAGGTCTATCCACAGTGCTGAGTGCTGTGGAGCAGCACTTGTGATTGGCCACCACCCCCAGGATGTAACTCTCTTCAATACCACTCTCCAGGCCTGATCACCTGGTTGTCCTGCCTATGCCCATGATGGCACTCAGGATGATCAGCTCCATGACCTTCCCCAGCACTGAGGTCAGGCTGACAGGCCTGTAGCTCCTCAGATCCTCTTTACAGCACTTTTCATAGATGGTTGTCACATTTGGTAACCTCCAGTCAATGGGACCTCCCCTGTTAGCCAGAACTGCTGGTAAATGATGGGAAGTGGCTCCATGAGCACTTCTACCAGCACTTCACCTTGGCTCTATTGACTTTTGTGTGTGTGTCTGTCTAAGTGGTGTAACAGGTCACTGACCATTTCCCCTGGGATTGTGGAGGCTTCATCCCGCTACCAGTCCCTGTCTTCCCATTGAAGGGATTCAGTACCTGGAAAACAACTGAGGTTACTATGAAAGAAGGCATCAAGTACCATAGACTTTATCCTCATCCTTTGTCACTATGTTTCTGCTGCATCCAAGAAAAGATGGAGATCCTCCTTAGCCCTTCTTTTGCTCTCAACAGCAGCCAAGAAGCAACTCCACTGATCATGCACAGACTCATTGCATATTTGTGCTGTACCCAGGGGCAAAAGCCACTTTCCATACCTTCTGTTCTCCACGTCAGCCAGTAACTGAAATTACTGATCCATTGACTTCTCCACCAGCACGAGACTGTGGCAATCCATATGGGTGAGATAAGGTGATTGCTATGGGCTTCCTACATGTGCCTACCTGTTAAACACAGCTGAGACAGTTAACACTGGAAAAGCAGAGTTGGGTGCCAAAATCCAAAACTATTCAGACCAATCCTCCAGATGTACTTCACTGCGCCTGCTCTGACACACTGCGATTTTCTCGGTGTGCATGTGCTGCTGTAGAGCTTTGACTATCAAGAGGTACCAACTTTTGTATGATGATCTTCACAGGGTTTTCCTGATAGAACCAGTTCCTGTCTCTACTCACAGCAACTGCATATATTCTGGGACATGTGGTCTGAACAGCCTAAGCCGTGGGGGGGAATGGAAACAGGAGACTTTTGGCTAACCTCTTCCTAGGGCAATGTTTTCACCACTGGAGGCCAGAGAAATGTTTATCAGGGAAGACTGAGCACAGCTGATCCTGCCTTGGGGCAAGGCTCTGGACCAGGGTCTCTTGAGCGCCATGAAACTCTGCGGTTTTAAGATTTCTGAATAGAAATATTTTGTTTTGGACTTTTTTTTTTTTTTTTGGTCAGGTCTTTCCTTTCAAAGGAAAACTTCAACAAATTCAATTTTTCTTTGTAAGGAAGTTAGTCATAAGTAGACTTTCTAACTGGTGCTGTTTTATGAGGGAATAACAAATCCCACTACAAGACTAGGGATCGAGTTTATCAGTTGCTCTTGTCAGACACATGGTTTGGACCCTTTAAGGCTCAGAATGCAATTTACGGCTCTAGCTAAGCTGAACTAATCACCTGACTGCTCAAAGTGGCAGTGTAACTCCTCCCTTACCTCTTTTGTCCCTGGCTATCCATTCTCTCCCATCTGTTTCTGTCTGAGCCAGCAGTGAGCCACCTCAGTGGGCTGAACCAGCACCAAGTGCCTCTCTCCTTGCAGTGCAGTTATTTTCCTCCCATCTAAGCCCCTTAAACCAGCTTGCCATGAGGTCAAAAGAAAAAAGAGCCAACAGCCTGCAGACACGAGGAACATGGAGGATGGAGAGCGGGATGCTGCTTCATGGACTGCTGTAACATAAAATAGGGCACTTCATTAAATCTGTTAGATAAATTGGGCCCTGACCTTTCGGCAAAATACGCATGTGAAGTTGTCAGTCCCTCAGGGCATAAAGCGAGGCTGGGGGCTATCTCCCCTCAGCCTCACTGAATGCCCATCCACTTATTCCTGGCTCTGGCACAAGCCGTAGGGAAGAGGCAGTTTGGGACTGAAAAAAGTGGCATGTTTGTTCTCCTCTGAAGAGTGGCTTTTTTGTAACATGTGGTGTGTTAGTCATGTGAGCCAAATAGCCAAAGGTAAAAGAAATTACCAGTGCTGCTGATGGAGCTGCATTTATTAAAGCAGTGTGTCTCTGGATTTTTCATTTTCTCTTCTTTTTTTCTTCAGGGAACAAAAAAAAAGAAAAAAAAAAAAAAAAAAAAAAAAAAAAAAAAAAAAAAAAAGAGAAGCAGGAATTTAAATATAAAGCCATGGATATTGTGAAATTTAGCACTCAAAATCGTTTCCAAAGTTAAGATTTCTCCTTCAATGGTAAATTTGCTATGTGATACACAAGTAGCATTTCCTTGGATTTTGATGGACAGGTGTGGTTTGGGGTAGATTTGTCATTCCCAACAGTCTTGCTAGAGGAATGTGTGTGGGCAGATATGTTGCAATGAAAACCAAAGGCCATATGCTTATAATATGTATGTATTATATATGATACACACCTTTGTGCCAAGCCTCCTAGTGAGACAGGGTTTCATGCAGTTCTCCTGGATTTACCCAGATTATCCAAGCCAGTATTCTTCTATCACACTCATTCTTGGGAGTGTTAGGAAGCAGGCCCCATTTTTGTTGAATCCAATGCCACAGCTCCCAGCTCCTTCTATTGTTCCTCTTGTCAGTAGCAAACTTTGGGATCCTGATGTAGAAAGAAGAAGAAAAGCAACCAGCTGAAAGATCCTGCTCGTGGCTGGGAAGGGGGGAGGATGGGGAGGAAAGGGCTTTGAGTCACCTAGTGGTGTTTATATCTGCTTTTTCTTTTTTGTGTGTTTGTTTGTGTTTGGTTCTGGTTTTGTTCTTCTGGTTCAGTGTAACATGAAGGAGGATGAAGGGAGAAGAGATGGGAAAGCAGTGGAGGGGTGTGGGGTCACAGAGGCATAGTCACATGCACCATTGTCACCTGCTCGGGAAGGACCTTATCTCACCAGTCCTGGATCAATTTGACTAATCTATTTTATCCCGCCATCTAATCTATCTGTTTCTGCTGAGCTATCCATCTGCCTCATGGTATTGATCCCAACAGTTTTGTAATTGTATTTATAAAATGCCCTTTCACCCTCCTGGGAAGAGGGGTCTTGTGTAAAGGCAGATGCGGGAGCAAGGGGTGGAAATAACACACTCCACTGCTCCTGATGACAAAGCCCCGGGCACCCGCTACAAGCCCTCCAGCTGTACATTTCTTCCTCCTTCTGCAGCCCTTCCTCATCACCCCAGCTTCAAAGCCCCGGAGACAAACACGCCAGGGGAGCCCAGGGCAGTGTGCAATGGCAGAGGGATGATTGCCAGAAGCAAAGCCATTTGCAGAAAATGGAGCGGTGTCCCATCTCCAGCCTTGTTCCAAGCTGAAATACATCTGTTTCCAACAGTTAGCTAGAGAAGGCTGGAACTGCCAGATCATCTGAGGGAAGAAAAAGTGAAGGAAGAAGTATGATATTTGTGATTTGGAAGGAATCGGCTTTTTATCCCCACACGAAATCAAATTTAATCCAGAGATGTGCAGTGACACCTTCCAAGAGCAAACAGATCCTTAGAGAGGCTCAGGAACATCCTCTGGGTAGATAATCTGCATGGCAACAGAGCCTCCTCCTGACTGCAGGAACCAGCTGCCATGTGAAGCCCTCAGCAATTTGCCTTGGTTCTTTTTGTTCATCCCTATTTAGACAGGAACCCGTTCTCTGCACATGGTTGGGCATTTTATTTAGAAATCAGTGCATGTTACTTTGAAATCAAAACTTATTTCAGTCCTAAATTTGCCTACATTGACCTCCACACTTTTTAACCATAGAAAACACTGTATACCAGCAAAGTTTCCTGCATGATGAATTGCGTGTGTGTGTGTGTGTGTTCATGCCTATGTATTCTCATTTTCCATCTCTGGAGCGTATCATGTCTCACCTCTGCGATTTGTGGGGAGACTAAAGGACACTGGGGTCACACTGGTCTCTGTTTACAGAGATCTTTCCAACTTCTTCCTAAGCAGGAAGTGCTTTCTGATTAGACTAATTTTTTTCACATCAGTATAAAGCTTTTATCATGTATTTGTTGCGTAGGAATAATATGCCAAACTGTGGAGACCTATTGCTTCCATTCAGCAGTATTTCTCCCTCTGCAAAGCACAGGGACTTCTGAATTACACATTGGATAGACACAGGGATTGCAGGGAACACTGAAGGCAAAACCCAAGTGTTCCCAACTCAGAGCACTGAGAAAGGCTGGTTCACAGGGATGCAGGGGCACCAGGCTGCCTTGTGCAGCAGAGTGTGCTTGCCACCCTCTCCTGCTGCTGGTTTACTGACAGAGGGAGAGGTTTAATTTGCTGTGTTTGGAGACAGCCTTTGAATGCAGGCTACAACCAGGCAGGGTCTGTGTGAGACTCTGCTGAGATATGTATTTGTTAGCTCGGGTTCACAAATACCTCAGCAATTGCAGCAAGGGATCCCAAGCAAGCTAAAAACACTTTTCATTTGCTGTAACAGCTAAAAGTCCCTTTTAAATTCTGGCAAATCCCTTTGCTCATGGAAAGATTATGTATCCATTAAGTAGCCCATTACCCCTCTCCTGGCTCCTGTTGGAGACACAGAAGCTGGCAGCTAGTGTAGGACCAGGCCTTCTGGCTATGGAGCAGGATTGCTGCTGTGAAGGGTTACCTCCAGCCCCATAGGAGAGGGTCACATCTCCCTATCTGTTTATGACTTGTTCTGTCCTCAGTTATCTATCTGCCTTTCATTAGCAAGTGTGCAAGTAACATTGCATTTATAAACATTATTCAAATATGCTAGTTGTCTAAAACTGGCATTTATAATGCAATTTCAAAGAAGTTATATATTGACAGTGCAACACTTTAAAAGGCCCTGTCTGATTAACAAGGTTCAATATAGCTCCCCTGATTCCCCGGGTTGTGTTTTAAGAGAGGGAATAAAATGCTATGGATCTTGAAACAGCTGAAATCATAATTTTCCAATATTGTTTCGCTGTTCTGAGAAAGCAGAGGCTGTGATCAGCAGAATGCCTGCTCCAAAGAGGGGTACAGCTGACAGGGTAGTACGGTGGCCAAATGACACTTTGGCTGCTTCTGCTTCCATCTGAGCCTCAGGGACCATGGCAGTGCCAGGTTCCTGCCTGAGCTGATTCCATGCACCCACAAATCACACTACCTTTGCTGCCTCCAAGAAGTCCAGTAAGCTCCATGAGATGGGAATTAGTGTTTGCATTCCAGCACCCATGACAACTGCTCAGTTCTTGATATCTCTCCAGGTGAAAACAAGATTGCATGTGCTGTATTTTCACCAAAGACCTCCCCTTGCCCCATGTTCTGGCAGTTCATGCACCAAACATGTGAGCTCCTCAGGACACCTGAGTGAAGCTCAGAGTCTCCAAACAGCAGTGTACAGTGAAACAACAGATTTACTGGCCAAGTGGAAGAGCAGATACAGGCAAAAAAAAACCATTATGTGGGCTGGGCAAGGGAGCTGGTGACATGGACTCTGGCCTCTTGTTAGAGATGATTCTATGAGTGCAACCTGAGCTGCATCCCTGCAGGCACATCATGGAAAAGGTGATTACTTTTGATTTTGTCACTTACAGGTAGATGGCACCCCTTCATCTAAATCACACTCTTCCCTCTGCCACACACAGGATAAACTGGTAGGAACACTGTAACTCCTTTCATTGTCACAGCCACGGATTTACCTGGAATTTTAATTGCAGATTTTTTTTTTTTTTTTTTTTTTTCCTGAATTTAATTTTACTGGTTTGCTTCTCTTACTCTCCATCAGCACATTCCATAGGGACTAGCAGCATATCATCATGCTGGCTCACCTGGAGGAAAGCTTTGGAAGAAGGGAACTGAAATACAGAGAGCAGTGTCTGCTCTTTTACTTAGGCAATAAATCTACTGCTTTATTATTGCTGTTGGGAAACTCGGAGCCAAATTCTTTGCTAGCAAAACATTGGCTTCGGTGGAGTTCAGCCAGCAGAGAGTTTAGCTTCCTGTTTTTGTTCCAAATCGAAGACTATGCTTGGCCCAATTGTTGTCGTTGTTTTGCTAGTTAGCTGTTTTAATTTAAAATAATTATGTGTTGTGGGTTGGTTGGGGTTTGTTGTTTTTTTGTTTGAGGTTTTTGTTGGGTTTTTTTTTTGTAATTTCTTCTTCACACATCACTTTGTTTGTAGCAGTCAGAAATAAAAGAAGATGATGGTATTGCTACATATCCCCTGCTTTGTTCGGGAGTTATGAAACTCGAGGTTTCATCCAAAGGGAAGGCTTAGCCCAGGCTGAGCCCACCTTGGCATGACCTGCTGCCCAGGTAGGTGAAAACATTACCAGCCTGGGGATGAGTCTGCAGCTGGCTCTTGCAGGAGATCCTGGGTATCAGCTGGATTTTATAGTGCCCCAGCAGCCACCCAGAAACCCTCCTCTCAGCCCTCAAAGAGTGGCAGAAATGTAACTCACAACTTGCCAGGGCAAGCCCCATCCCTCAGGTACCTGGCGTTAAGATACTAAAGATGTTTGCTCCAGAGGCTGTTATTAACTCGCTCCTTGTACAGGGGCTGGCACCTGAGGGTCCCAGCCTAGTTGGGGCCTGTAGTTATTCCTGCAGTATAAATGTTATTTATACAGTGCAATTAAGCAGAGGTTTAATGTAAACTGCTGCCAGCACTGGGTTAGGTACCAAAGTGAAAGGACATCTTGTGAGACATTTTTGAGAACAAAAATAACAAAGTTTTAAACTCCTGTTGAACAAAGAGACAGCTTTCACAGAGAGGTTAAGCAAAACAAATAGCAAACAATTTGTTTGGAGAAGTAGCTATCTCATGAGCAAGCTAAAGCTAAGTGTAAGCCAGAGACAGAAGCACAGCCATCTCGTCTTTTCTTTGTGCTCTCAGCCAGCTGCAGGCTGCCTTATTCCTAATCTTTGCATGGCAGGCTTTGGGAAAACAACTTGCTGTGTTTTAGTACACCAAAATTAACATCGTCACCGTTCTGTGAATGTATGTCAGAGAAGGACTAATGCAAATGCTCATAAACATTACACCCTGCTGTTCGTACATTTCTTCATCATACTCAAGTCTGGAATCCCCTGGGGATTTCCACATTCACCTCACCTAGAAGAAGGACTCAGAAGCAGGCCTTGCCCCTAACAGAGGTCCTGAGCACCAGCCAAACTTCTGGGCCCCTCCATCTTCCTGTCTTTTGAAACAAGCAATACAGCTGGAATCCCATGCCACAGGCCACGCGAACTTTTGGAGTATGTTTTCACTGGTGCAGCATTGATTTTAATGGGATCAATGTAAATATTACGTTAGCTTGCAACTGCTAATTATATCAGCATAAACTTAATTTATGGTGATGATCACAGTCCTAATGCTGTGCTGCTGCCAACCCTCACAACTGATGCTTTGAGACATCATGTAAACCCAGCCATTAGCAATCAAATAAATGCTCCCATTACATGTCACTGATATTGGCTGAAGAACTTTTTAATTGACTTAGGATTTATGACAGATGATGCAGACTATGTGTTTAAGTTCAGGATTCTTTTTCATGTTTTATATCCACTGCTGCTTAGATAGATACTGGTCTTAGAGTAAATAGTGTAACATTACATGTTTGAAATTGAAAAGACTGAGTTTGTTTTACTTGGAAAGAAGATAAAAAAGAGGGCTCAAGAGAAAACTCTGTGAAGGAATGAACAGCACAGAAAAAGTTAAATGGGAACATCTCTTCCCCATCTGCAAAAATAAAACTACTGAAACAGTCATTGAAATGAAAAGGTGGTAAATTCAAAAGTGATAAAAGGGTTTTTCCCCATAAACAGAAAGTGAAAATTTGGTTACTTGAGAAATCACTAAGGTCAGTAATTCAGCAACTTTCAGATATGGATTGCATATTTATATGTAAAAGACTACCAAGACACGTTATACTTAAAGCTCATGCTCCCAGGCAGGAATGTAAAGCTTTAGGATCCTGTGGCTTAAACTGCTCTCTAACAAGCCTGGAATCAGGCTGATATCTTCACAGAGGCTGGATTAGACAATAGGGGTTTTCTTATCCCTTTCCACTGAAGCATCCAGCAACAGCCATAAGGAGAATTAAAAATGAAAAGCACACCACCAAACCAAAAAAAACCCTCAGAACCCCCCTCCCCCCCCCCCCAAAAAAAAAAAAAACCCACACCAAAACCACACACAAAAAGCCCCCAGCACATATAACAAACAAGCAAACTAAATGGCTTTCAGTCCTGGAAAATTTTAGGTTTGAGGTAAGGTACTGAAATTTCAGATGCTCCAGCATTGAAAGAAAGCTTACCGTATGGGGGATTTTCAGTGCCCCTGTCTGCAAAAAAAAAAATTCCCAGAGGTATCAGTGAAATAGGGTTATTGAGTTGCACAGACACTATGGCAGTGAGCCAGGAGGCAAATTATTGCAATAAACTCAGGATCTGAAGGCTAGGGGACAGTAAAATAGTGTCTAGGCTACTAGAGGTTAGAGGCAGCACTGAGGAGTGGATAGAGCAGGGAAAAATCACACAGGGTGAGATGAACGGCATATTTTATTTCCCAGATAAATCACAGTGACAAAGTTTTATACCTTTGAGCAGCACTTGGAACACAAAGTACCTGCATAGTCATGCACCAAACTGATAAAGCTTTCTGGTTTTTTTTAATAAGTATTTTTATGTCTCTTTCTCTCTTTATATATGTGTGTGTGTATTTGCTTATTTAGAAAATTCACATGTTTATACATACATAAATATCTATATTAATTATGTGTATAGGTGTTGTTTATGTGCCATAACTTCTATGATGCATATTCATCACATCAAAAAGTAGCTTATTCTGCCTAGACTAGAGGTTTAAAATGGTACTTAAATACATTTTTTGAAAGAATGCTATCCTAGCCAAGACATATCCATAGCTGTCAATATAGAGACATTTTTCAAAGGAAAGATCTCCAAATAAACCAGTGGGCTTAAGCTCAGCAGGTTTTGGTAACTGTGGGTGACATTTCTAAATATTGTATAACTCTGAAGCAGTGGAGCAGAGGTAGGTAACATCTTCCTGTAAGATGAGTACAGGGAAAGGACTCTGCCCCCCATCAGGGATCTTGGCTTTCCTTTTTATAAAGGGGTATTACAAAATGTACCCTTAAAAAATAAGAATGGATATGAAAGCATCCTTGCTGAGCCCTTTCAGATTAGCATAAATCTAGATTCCCTGTGAAGATGTATGTCACCATTTATAGGATGTTTATTGATCTGTATTTATCTTTGTCAAGGACTCGGCTAAACATGGCTTCAACTACAATTGAGGATTCAGATGAATTGATTAGAAATGTATCCAGATGAAGCTGTTCACTTTGCCTGGTTTTGTCTGCATCCCTGTCACACAGAACAGTCTGCATGCTAAATGGCAGCTGGATCTCAAGATGATTCTGTTTTGGCAGATTTTCAAAACGGTTTCTGTGTTTTGCCTACCTGATTTGCCTTCTGTTGAATCTGATGACATTTGTTAGCGTGCAGCTGGAGGAATTTTAAAAAGTGCACATTGCAAGTACATGTGGATCAGTGAGTATTCTGTGCTTGGGTATAGAGCTGAAGATTGCTGCCATGGATAGAAAAGACTCAAAAATACAATAATTTTCTTCATAGCAGGATGAAATTCATACTTCGATTATCTGATTTCTAGGTTCCATCACCTTCTGGCTTTTAGGTCTAAAAACCCTCTCCCAGGAAAAAAAAAAAAAAAAAAAAAAAGTTCAAAGAAGATGGAATTAATAATTGTAACGAATCATAGTGAGGAACAAAGGGGTTTTAACTACTTCCAAGTAAGTTCAGCAATGTTCAACAACCCATTTAATGGCACAAGACATTTGCCATCATAGAGGATTTCCTGTTCTGCAGACATAAATCTCTGCTTGCATGCAAAGCAACAGGCTAAAAAGCTCTTCAGATTATTTTGCATTAAGCACACGCTGGCAAGTGCATTAAAAGTGTTGTGCACACAAAGACTAAGACAGTTTAGAAGAAAATATTTCTGGCCTATGACCTCACAGTTTTGTGTAACTTGAAGGTTTTCTCCTGGAAATAATAGTGGTAGCCATATTTTGATAAGCTTGAAAGGGATTCAGCATTCACCTTTTCATCATCTTTGTTTTTTTCACTCAGTCTAGTGTCCTTCCTAAAAGCTAAAGCTACAAAATTGTGTCTCATCCCCTAGTTGTGCCATTGCTTGGCTAAGAAAGAGTAATGGACATAAATGTCCCTCCTGCTAGGCAGCCACTTCAGAGTAATTTGGGCTTCAGATTTGCTCTATGCAACCAAATGATTAAATTATGACTGAGACATTCTGTTGCAAGACAGAGCAGCACCCTCAAGGCTTCAGGCTGATACATTTACCATAGAAACGCAGAGAGAGAAAAATATTTGTTTCATTAAAATTAAGACTGTTTTTCACCATGACATAACCTTAAAATGGAGAAATTTGCTCATTAAAATAGAATAATTTAAGAACAGTTAGTTCCACAGCATGACGCACCCCACAATATTATGCCAAATTACAGGTTAAGCAATTGAAATGGCTTAAAAAAGCTTTAGCATAAAGATTAATTCCTGACTTTCCTTGTCTTCATTCAGAAGCCCTGAAAGCTTACAGCTGGGTCTAACAAAGCCCTTAGATGCAGGATAATACAAATGAAATATAATAGCTAAGACAGTGTGATAAGAAGATACTGTCCCAAAGCTGGCTTCTTTTTTTTTAACCTACAAAAATTGAATTGAACTGCAATTGAATTGATCTCGGAATTAAAAAGATAAATTTGAAAGTGTTCAGTGGACCTGCAGCCCAGTGTGAGAGAGAAGTATTTTAATATTCATAAGGAAACACTGAAAGCAGAGTCTACAAATTTCAAAGCCTTTCTCTTTCCATCCAACAGTGGTCCTTACGCTCACTGAATCTGGAGGAACAGAGTGGGTTCTCCTAAGGTTTTCAGGGCAATGAGCGTGGTGCTGTTCTGATATTAAATGAGCCATCCCACAGTTTAACAGATTCATAAGGAATTCTCATGGGAGTGGATCTGAGAGCTGTGGGATGATGAGTACTGAAAGATGTTGGGAGAGACGCTCACTCACGCAGCCTCACCAGATGGGTGAGTACGCAAGATAGAGGTCAGATGAGGTTGGCTATTCCTCCTTCTCTCCTGCTGTTTTTACTGACCTGAAGTTCCCCTGAGCAATAAAGAGGATGAAAGCCTGGAAATGAGCTGGGGGTCAGTAGCACCATGTGATCTGTTGGTTCTTCAGGCCCCATCAGTGAATGGCCTGTAGACCATGGCTTGGGACTTGCCAGGGAACTGAAGGGAAAGGAGGCCAAAATTTTGATTATACAAAAAATTGCACCACTTACAAGAATTCAGTTTGACATGGATCTCTTTAAAACAGTGCAAACATCTTAATTACATGTACATAAACTAATTTAATCCTTTGCTTAAATCAGTTTAGAGTGATTCATCAATGCTAGCTAAAAGCAGTGTGTGTGTGTAAGGATTACACTGGTTTAAATGTCTACAATATAGGTGTGCACTGATTTACTGACATTGATTTGATATAGATTTGATTATGTAAATGCAACTTTCCCTAATTTCATTGGTTTATTGATATGGTAGTTAATCAAGCAGGAAAGGCATATAGAAAGATGGATCTTGCTTTAGAGTAAAAAAGGGTTAATGAATAATTTGTTTATTCTGTTTACAGATATTTGATAAAAACACTGACTATTTTGATTTTGCATCCTCTTTTTTTTTTTTTTTTTTTTACAAATCTAATTAAATTATTTTCATGCCAATTAGACAGATTATACTAATATTAAGGGCAGAACTTGTGCTTTTATGTCAAGGTGGTAAATTTGAGAGAGCTGTTGCAGCATAAATTCCTACAGATGGAAACCACAGGTAGTTAAGGTCAGTCTGACTCAAGTCAAAAGACTGTCACTGCCCTGAGAAACTCATGGCGTGAGTGCAAGGCAAGGCAGATACAGTCCAATGGTGGAGCTCATGCAAATCACTGCATGGTATCAGTCAGCAGGATTTGCTGCTGATCTTAACCACAGCCTAACAGTTACCATATTTTGCATAAATACCATGATAAGGAAGAGTTTTAAAGACTAAAAGAGGGCTAATGACACATCAGTGCAGACACTTTTTTGTCGGAGAGGGAAATCCTGGAATGAGTGCTGATTTTAAAATTTGCCATGTTTTTATACTGAGCATGAGACATTAGTATGAGGGTGGTCAGCCTGAACATTTAAGACAGACTGGACACATTCAATGCAACTGGAAAATGGGAAACAGTGGAAGAAAAAGGTATGGGATCAAAGTAATGGATAAGGATCCCTGGCTCTCTAGGAACATGCTGCATTAATAAGAATCAGGAGGACACTAAAAGGATGTTGCAGTGATGCAAGTGAAGGGAAACAAGAATTTTAGCAGCATGGCATTACAAGGAGATACCACGGAAAGACAAAGTACATGACTTGGCTACAAGCAAGAAAGAAGAATATGAAGAGTGACATATGCAGAACACAATGCACAGACAGCAGCAGAGAGGACTGAGCAGAGGCTGACATGGCAATAATTAAAATGAAGAAAAGGAGGCTATCCAAAGAGTTTAGGAACTCTACTTTTTTAAACTCAGTTGACTTTGAAATGGTAGATAAAGAGATGTAGAGGCAAGGTAGCTGCAGTTGTGAGGTTGGCAGACTGAGACAAGAGATACTGACCTGTGAATTGCCCTCAGTCATGTGATTTATGGATGGCTAAAAGGTCAAAGAAGCTCAAGATGAAGCAGTGACCAAACCTTTGGCCAAAATGAGGTAGTTAGAAACTCTGTGGAAAAGGCTTCTGTTAAATGCAGGCAGGAGAGCATCCAAGACACAATTAGAAGAAAAGAGATCCGGGTAGTGTTTGGCCCGATATAGGTGAGTGTATTTTGAGAGGCAGGGGAGAGTGAAGGTCCATTCTAAGGTGGGGTTACTGTACATCTTTCTGCAGGGAGAGGAAAGAGCCAGGAAACTGTGAGAAGAGGATTGATGAGATGGATGGAGGGGCCAGAAGGGCCTGTATTTTGGAAGACAAGAGGTTACAGAGGAGGAGGCAGAAGGGAAGGTCAGATGGTTGAAAAGCTGCTCTGTTTTTACCTCCAAGGAGGCTGGATTGAGATGGTGAATGGCAAGATGAAGGGAGGGTTTGAGAGGTGGGTCAAGGAGTGAAGTGAAGAAGAAACTGGCATTGTGCACCATCCAGTCAAATTGAGTAGGGGAGTGATCTAGATGGGAAGATCACTGACATTAAGAGATGGGAGGGGATATGGGAGGATTTGGGAGAGGGATGTGCCGCAGCCACCTAAAAGGGAGTTTGGAGGGAGGGAGCAAAGCAAGAGTATGAGCAGTAGCCAGGAGAGTAAGTGGCCATGGGATGGGGGTATTAGATCTGGACTTAAGAAAAATGGGGGAAAGAAGGCACAAATAGATACTATGAATTTGCAGTGGTGGCAGGGAAGGGAGACAATGTCTAGGGAAAAACATATGGCAGGTTTGTGGGAACTGCTTGTGCATCAGAATGAGAAGAGATTCTGCTGAAAAGAAGTCAGGCATATAGACAAGGTTGGGAGAAAAGCAGTCACAAATTTGGAGCTTAAGTCTTGTGGCCATGGATCTTTCCTCTTCCCTGCCTGTGTGGAAATGCAAACCCTGTGTGATTCAATTACTTCAGATTTCCTTGATTTGGAGGCAGTTTCCTCTTCCTCAGCAACAGTGTGCACAGTCATCCCTCTAATTGCAGCAGGAGCACTGTCATACTTGGCAGGCACAGAGCTTGCAAGCTTTCAAAACATGATGGTGCTCTGGGATCAAAGCTTGCAAGGGTCCTTTTTAATTAGTATCACTTTATATTTTGTGGGTCTGTCTCCACATCTCTAGCTTTAGCCTGTTGTAAATAAACACCTTGGAAACCTGAATTAGGTATAAACATGATTATGTGAAACAAAAGGTTTGAGAGGTGTGAACTGCTTTATGCCTCCAGGAGTGGTGAAGCCTGACACTTAAAATAATGATTTAAAAATCAGCATTGTATGGCTCACAGCTGATTTTAGCTGAAAGCTCAGGTTGGGAACTTCACGCTGCCATCCCAAGAGATGAAGCCCCATATTTAATGCCCCCAGCTCCAATGTCACAACCCACATCTGCCTCCCAATCACTCCTGTATATACAATCTATCTTGATGCTTGTGGTGCACTGAAAATGGCCCTGGCTGTGGCTGTCTCCTGAAGTGGGGTCAGATCTGGACCCAGGGCAGGGGACAGGGCAGAGCAGTGTCACCTGCTGCCAAGCCATGGGCAGTGGCTTGTTTGTTTTCAATGGGAGTTTCATTTTCCTTCTTTGCTCCTCTTTCCTCCTTCTGTTTAGATATTGTTTTTCAAATGTGCCTCTGTTGAAGCTATATTTAGGGCTTGTTTTCTAATTTGGCACTGTTTAGGCTCTCTCACATATATCTTCTTGGGTTTTTTTTCATTTTTATTTTAAGCGTGTGATACCTTTAAACGTGTAAATATCCGGCCTAATTGGAATGCCTAAACAGTCACTTCCCAAACTGCCAAGATGTTAAAATCTGTTGATGTGTGCAGTCCCAAAGTTACCATGGCAACCACATCCATTGCTAGAGAGACATGCTAGATCCCCTTCAGCTTGTGGAGGGCATCCCTCAGCCCCAAACTTTAGGCAGCATGTTTATTTCCAGCTCCTGAGCAGCTTGCTGGGCTATAGTGGCATCCTGATGGTGAGTGGGAAAGGGGAGGGAGCCGTGGCCTGCTCCCAGGTGGTAAAGGCTGCTCATATGCCCCAGTTTTGCTGCACAGGAGTCTCAGTCTAAGCAGCCCAAGGGTGGGATCATTGTCCATCACCCTGGCTGAGGCAGGACACAAGCAGGGCTCTTGTGGGATAATGAGATATGTCTGACTTTCAGTGACAAATGGATGAGAACCACCTCAAGTAACTGAGAAAGTGTGTTAGTGGGTGCTGGCTTACCCTCACTGTGCAATGGTGAGTCTCAAATCACAGCCCAGTTGGTTCAGGGCCAATCACCACCATTGCTGCTGGGGCAGCTGCCAAGGAGCACTGACTACACTCACCATGGTGGCCCACCTCCTGTATGGAGGGCTGATCCTCTGAAAAACCTGAGTACATTGTGGGAGGGGCACAGACAGACACATTCAACACCTCTTTATGAAAAATAGCAATCACCTTTTTATCCTTCAGTTTGTTCTCTGAGGCAACTTCTTCTGGAGCAACTTCCACAAGCTGGTTTTGTTCTTTGCCCCACAAACTACAGTTATATGCTACCGTCAAGGTAAGCATGTGGAGTTTGCATTTTTTCCTTTTGTGGTAAACCATTATATGAGTAAGATGAAGTTTGCAGTTCCTTTTTCACGTCCTTTTGTCCTTCTTTAGTCTAAGGGTTTCTAGCCCTGAAGGGTCCACAAAACTTTTGCAAGAAGACTTCTAAAGAGAGGCTCGAGCATGTGGTGAGAATTTCCTGCATCGAGGCTTCCATTGAAAATACACAGGGATGGACTCAATGTTTGCTGCAGCTTCCTGGGTATGAGAACTTGTTTTCATTTTACATTTGAACTAAATCCAAGAAAAATAATGTGACTGTGCAGAAAGGTTTGCCCTTTGTCTTGCTGCTTCTGTGAAACTTGCCTGGGCTTTCCATTAGGAGTGAACAGCTTTTATGATTGCAGTGTCTAACATTGGACAAAATACTTAAGAACTTTGTGCTTTTAATAGGTTTGATATTCCTACCATCTCTGACAATTGCAATCCGTGTAACCATTAGGTTTATTTTTACATTTATAAATATTTACTTATATATATGAATACATATATGTGCATACATCCCTTCATTTTCACAGCTGGACAGATATAGTATCAGTCATCGTGAAAGTATGCTCCAGCAACAGTCACACTCTGCTTCTGTTTAATAACCTCTCAAGATCAATTTACTCACATCAGCACTTTCAAAAACCATGTCAAAAAGTCTCCTTGCAAACTCATGTGTTGCTTAAAATTAATAAATATATGTTTAGAAAATAAAAAGCAGTCTAGGTTTGAATTTTGAGTTTGATTTCTGCTATTTAAAAAAAAAAATGCAACCGTACTTTGATCTTTTCAGATTTGATGAGTCAAGTTTAACTCTGCAACAATGAGGATTAGAAATTTAAAGATTACTGATATTCTTGCGAAAAAAGTTATTCCAGCCACAAGTGCAACAAGCCATTTGTTTTTGTTCATTGTGGCAGCTCCTGACACAATGTTGGGGTGCCAGTGAGTCAGGGTCCAGCTGAACAGGAGAACTGCAACCCCTTCAGCATCTCAGCAGCTTGGGGACTGCTTTCTTCATGTTCTCCGTACCAGTGCATTTCTGTTAGTCTAGTTTACGCCATGTTTACTACCCAGAAATCAGCAATGCTCTGCAATAGTTAACTTTTGTTGAGGATTATGTCAGGTTCTTAACAGATGAGCTGTCTTTTACTGTGGCCACATCAATACACACTGGTAGCGTAAGGAGGAGCACTGTCCCTTGCAGCCTGGCCAGCTCTGCTCTGCCTTTTGACTCCTGCACCAAGGGAGAAATCTGTGCTGAGTTTCACAGAACTTTCTTGGTTGCTGTGAAAGCATTGTCTAAGGTTTCTAAGATAAAACAGCTTTTTTTCTTCATGGGGTGGTGGGTTGCTTCACCTCCAGCAAGCTCTTGTTGCTGTCTTCTGGGTGATTTATCACAGGGATGTCTTCTCAGGTCCTGTAGCCTTAATAAGCATTAAAAAATATTTAAGCAAATATTTTGTTCAAAACTCACTAAAGATGCTATGTCAGCTGGGAAATATAGTGCACTCTTTTCTGAAGAGGATCCCAAAAATTCCACCTGTCCCCTGGGATAATGCTGCCAGAGTAACAGGGAGGCCTCAAGGGCAGGACGTGGGATGCTTTATTCCCCTCTAGCCCCAAACACCTGTTCTTACTTTATTCAGGGTCAGACCTGTGGTTCCCAGCTGCTACAAATCAGAATAGTTTGGAAGACTTTCAGCTAATGAAGGGGAAATAATCAGCTGTAATCCAATTACAGAAGAAAGAGATGAAAAGAGCAGGGAGGTTTCCTGCCCCCTGCAGTAGAAATTATAATTTTAACTATACTTCTAATCCTAAATATTTTAGCAAATGAGCTGCATGAGGTCACCACGCTGCTGACTCTTCCCCATTCCAGTCAGTTTATTGCCTGCACAGCCATGCAAAGCATCCCCCTCTAAAATGGACATCTCTGTTTTAAAAGGAGCTGTTCTTTGTCCTGTCTTTTTCGACTTGATCACCCTGACACAGGCAGACTGAGAAGAAGAAACTTTACTGCCAGCTGTCTCACTTTTATGAAAAGAAAGAGACATGGCTTCTCCATTCCTTGTATCTTTTCCTTGAGCTCCATAAGCAAGAAGGATTGCACGGCTATCTGAGCCCAAACAAGACTACAGACAGTTTTATTTGTCCACCAATTACCCATTTGTCATTAATTAAGGCAGGGAAGGACAAGCAAGTTTATTTTCTATTCTATCCCTGTTACTTCCCTGAAGATTTTCACTTTGTGGGGAGATAGAGCATGTTTTTCTCTGAATACAAGTTTCAAACACAAAAAGGATAAGAGAGTGCCCTTCAAAACTCTGGGGACATGTGTCAGAGATGCTTTGAAGTTACAATACATCCTTTTCAATCCCATGCGGGTTCCAGCAACCCTGGAGTCCTGCAGTCCCAGGTTAGGTCAAACCTGGTGCAGCTCTTTTGAGCAGAGCTGTGCTTGTGCCTCTCTACCACATAAATTTACAACTCTGCCACAGGCAGGTGTGTGGGCAACGCGAAACAACAATGTTCTGTGTGACCTGAGGCTCAGCCCTGCCTTTCTTTTTTTGGATTTCTTCACCCATCTATTTGGGCTCTGAGTTTCCCAAGGCAGAGGGTCCTCTCCCAAGCCCGTGGAGTGCTCTCCACAGAGATGGCTCAGTACAGCAAGGAAAAAATATTGTAGTGGAGAAGGAGCAACTGCAAGCCCAGTCAGAAAGAAAACTACTTAGTTTTCTTTGGAAAAAAGCCCCACAACATCAAAGGATTTTAATAGTGTTTAAGTAATGCTTTTTTAAATGTGAAGATACTTGTTTTCTCAGTCATTTGTAACAAAACCTATTACATGTATGACAGTGCAATCCATCATAAACACAATGAAACATGTAAGGTGGGAGGAGGAACTCATGACATGTTTTTAATAGACATTTATTCCCTTCCCCCTCCAAACTGAAGGCATTTGTTATGACTTTTACTTAAAATGAGGAAAGAGGAGAGGGAGGGGAATATGTTTTGAATTCACTGGAGAAGAAGGAAGATTTGTTTTATTTTATTTTAGTAGCTCCAGGCTGCTTTTGAGTAACTAGGTATTACAGTCCTGGTGCATCTCTAATTAATAAGATCAACTGCCCCTGAATTTTCTTTTACAAACTAATTTAGATATGTCAAGGCTGCAATTATTTTGAGAAAGATCTGACTCCTTGCTTATTCATCTTTCCTCCTACTCCATGAGAAAATAAAACCATCAGTTTAAATGTCCTTTGAAGTCTGTCTTAGATACCTGATTGAAAATTAAACACTGCCTTGCCACTGTTAAAAGTGGTCAAGGTTCCCGTTCTTTTTTCTTTTTCCCTTACCACCACCCTACAATTTGCAAAGGATAATGAACCTTGAGATCTGGCTTAGTTCCAGATACAGCCTAGCACTGCTGTGGCCATCTGGGCCCCTACCCCCACGTGTGATGGACGTCACGGGTGAGATGGCAGCACCACTGGGGTCAGTGTCAAAGCGCCTGGCTCTGCTGCGCCTGGCGTGGGAAGGGTCTGACCCTGCAAGGTGCCGAGTGATCTCTGGCTCCAGCTGACTTCTCAACCCCATGCAATCAAGCTCTCCCTTAGTCCCAGAGAGCCCTTGGGTTTGTGGGGAATGGCTCTGAAAGCTCATAAAGATCAAACGGTTTATTGGGGTGAGTGGTTTACTTTTATTTGCCAGTGTTTGTGGCACCCAGGCACTGGGCTTGTGTTATAAAAGTTATTGCATGTCAGGTGCCTCCCGAAATCCTGCTCCAATAATCCCTTCTTCTTTCTGGAGGCTTCCAGAAATGAGGCAAGGGAGAAGAGGAGGGAGAATTTGGGCTCCCACTTGTTAAATCCTATCAGTCAAGCTTTCATCTCTTGACTGAGGCTGTTCATCTGGAATAGTCCCGTTGGGATGCTGAAATAAAAGGCTGAAACAACAGGCCCAGCCTGGGCTACACATTTCTCCCTTGTAGAAATGGTGCAACAAGGGAGAGCAGGAATTCCCTGACCAACACAAAAACTGGATCCACCAGCAGAAAGAATAGCTAGCCATGCCTGGGTTTTACAAGAAGATCTATTTTTTGTTACAGAAGAAGTTGAGCCCCTTTAAATGAAGAAAAGCAGCCTCTTTCTGGTTTTGTTTTGGTTACTCAAGCTGGGTTTCCTATACAGGCAGCATGACTTCACAGTGACCTGCCTGCCACAGAGGAGAAAAGTTTTCCCCTTCCTCCCTCCCCCTCCTCTTCCCTACCAATTCAAGCAGGATCAGCAAAAAGCCTGGCAGGAGGGACACTAGCGGGCGGGCAATTCTCTGACACCCCATTGAGCATCCTCCACCCTAACCCCTGCATGGTGTGGTTTACGACTTAGACTTTATTATCTGCTGACAAACGAAGTCTTTTCTGGAAAGCAAGCTTTTTTTTCCCAGAAGCTGACAGAGCCTGATGGGAGCATAGCAAGCTCTCAGCAGAGCTTTAGCCGTGTCAATTCACTTATTCAGAGGTCTCAAGCTAGCATTACATCCTAGGTGATCATAAATGCCGTCTGTCTGGATCGATGAGAGGGGAATTTCTAGCCCAGTCTTGTCTAGACCAGGGTTTGTCATGGGGAGAAAGTCACAAAGGGACACTGTGAAAGTGCTCTGCATGGCGGTGCCATTATGGGGGCATTCTGGATACATCTAAAGCGTAAACCTGGCATCTAGCCCTCGTTAGCGTTGCTGGAAATAACTGGAGAGCTGCTTTTCAAGGGTCTCTGAGAAGCTCATAACCTGAATGCATGTGGGCTGCTGGTAGCCAGATACTAAAAAACACTCAATTTTGGGGTCTTGTTCTTTGGACACGCAAGTTTCAAGGCTGCATTAAGGTGAAGAGCAAGGGCATAGCTGTCAGAAAAACATGTTTTTTCTCTTCAATCCCAGATTGTTGTTTTACCTGTGTCCAGCTCCACATAAGAAAGTGACAGAAATAGCTAAAAAATTAATGTGATGTACATGCATATTTGCATAGTCATGTATATTATATGCTACCTGTGTGACATCCATGCCCATTTGAAACTGAGTTAAATGTCAGATGTGCTGCAAGATGTGTTACTGATGCAGAG
This sequence comes from Vidua macroura, assembly GCF_024509145.1. Classification (NCBI taxonomy): domain Eukaryota; kingdom Metazoa; phylum Chordata; class Aves; order Passeriformes; family Viduidae; genus Vidua; species Vidua macroura. Next base: position 64,426,917 of record NC_071571.1, on the reverse strand, counting down.
GGCACAGTGATTCAGGGCACAAGGCTCCTAAACCTTGATCATAGCAACCACTCACTATGTGGAGAGGCTTAACATTGAAAGCATGCTGACAGTGCCTGGGAGACTTAACAGTAAAGCCCTTGTAGGATGCTGTTGCACATTTATCTGTCAGGCCTTTCTGCCATCATCATCATTAACTTTTGCTTGAAATTTTGTCCCTCCATGTTCCATATTTTGAACAAATGGCATGATCACAACAATGGCATGAACACAATCAATTGTGGTTTTTCATTATCACATTTTATAGCTGAAACTGTATTTTAAGTACAGAAGGGGTCATCAAAGGAAAATGTTAGTATGGAATGTGTGAAGACCACCATCAGGCATCTCTACCCTCCCACTGCACCCTTTTACACTCTAACTCTATTCTGGCCTCTCGCAAAGTACTGCAATATCAGGTTTCCTCAAAGTTTTGCCAAATTAAACACAAGCCTCTTTAGATCCATTTTCACCAGTATTTGTTTCCAATTATAAAAACATAGCTACTCTATTGAACATACTCCCTATTGTTGTTTCTCAGTGAAGCTAACATTTTTAAGTCTGAATGTGAGTAGGAAATTATGACTTATTTATGAACAGTTTTCAGTGGGAAAAATACGGCAACTCCCTGCTATGTTGAAATGTTATCTGCCCCCTCCCACCTCTTTCTGATGATGATTTTAGGAACTTAAACCCTAACAATGTGGCATTTTTCTATCTGTGCATGTGGCGGTTTGCCTGTCAGATGGTTACAGAGCAGGATCTCTCACAAGGACAGACTGCTGACACAGACCTGCCCATGCTAGAATGAAAGTGGCCTTGCAGTTTATATTACAGAGCATTACATTCAGTCATTTGAATCTTTCGGTAAATATTTTCCATTTTTACAGAAACTTCTCTGTTTAGACCCAAAACATTCTGGGTTTTGCTACGCCAAGTATTGTAAGCCTATGCTTGTTTCTCCTTCAAGCAAAAAAGTATGTTCCAAGCATTGTGCAAAGGATCCTCATGAATATCGCTTTATTTTTACTGAAGTTGGGTAGAACACCCCTGAGCACACCCTTGCTTGGAGAAGGAAGCTTTCCATACTTCTCATGTGCCTAAAAATAATCCAGAATTAAATATATATTGGTTTATTCCTATAATCTAAGTCTTAGGCTGTTATGTATATTATCTTTGTATATTATCAGACTGCACAAGTCCAAATTTTCTTCTCTTTATCCCATTCCAAAAACAATAAACAAAGGTCACAAGAAAAAGGAATAATAACATATAACCTCCCTGTAAACACATGGGTATCACTCCAACAGAATTCCTCTACTGCCTAGCAGCCACCCCCAATCTCACCTCCCCTTGCAGGTCACAGTGCTGCATTAGACTGGGGGTTGTAGGCCAGTAGAAACCACTTCTAGGGTATTTATAGTGCTGTTCTGCGCTACCTTGTACAAGGCTTTCTTTGGCTGAAAGCTCATCTAAACCCACTGAGACGCTTTACACCCATGCGACCCAGCTAAGGTCACAGCCATGCTGCACAGGATGTACATACATGTCCATACATGTGATGTTCCTGCTGCCAGCCCTCACCTTTCAGAGCTGGTACTGGAAACCCCAGGTGGAGGGTTGTGGGACCTATCAGCTTGAGAAACAAACAAAAAATTTCTGGGGACTCAGAAATGGGGACCCACTGCAGACCCATTGCAGCAGAGGAGCCAAGCACCCAGAAAGAACCCAGCAAGCCACACCACCTTTCCGTCTCATCCAGAAAAGATGCATTTTTGAAGCTGTATGTAGCAGATGTTGGCCACAGCACTGCAGCAAGATGCACATCGGACAAAAATAGCTGCGATCATATTTCCTTCTGTTGGCCTTGTAGGTCGGGGGATGTGGGAAGATTTCTCTCTCTGCTGGGGTCACAGCAGGGCAATGTTTGTTGTCTTCTGCCTACTGTCATGTGCCCCATAAAGCCCAAAAGAGGCCTTCTCTCTATTGAAAGAAGTACTTGGCATATTTGGAGCACATGCTGACACCAGTTGCTTTTCAAAGGCTCTGTAAATTCCAGCTCACTCTTCTATCCAATTTTCCATTCAGAGACACAGCAAGGGGCATTTGGCAGACCATGAAATAAAACTGCACGTGCTGTAATCCTTTTCAGGGTGAGGCTCAAGCTCTTGCTCCCTCTCCTCCCTCCCTCTCTCTCCTTTTCATTCCCAGTCTCTTTCTATACAAGTGTGACCAACTACAGGAGCACCTTGCCTGGATTAGACAAGGTCATGGAAAACGCTTGGAAAATCTAGGGCCTGTTATGAGCTCAGCAAGCAGCGATACTGACCTTACCAGTTTTAATAGCACAGGGGTTTAATTCCACCCTATGAGCTGTCTTTTGTTTTCTCCCCCTCCTTCCGCTGCTAGCCAAGGTTAACTCTTTGCAGGCTTGGGAAAGGCTGCTTTGTCAGCCATAACAGAGTAATACACAGTGCCTAAATCACTTGTACTGTACTTATGGACAGGCAAAATTGGCAATTCTCAGATGCATGACTGAGCGCAGAGGGATTTGCTGTAGATGTGCCAACACCTTCAGTGTATTCCTGGATTAATTTGATATTTCATTCTTGGCACTGAAGGAGCCTGCTGCCCCACTCAGAGGATAAACCACAAGAGTAAAAACAATGTTCCTTGGCTTCAGTGTCTGTCAGGTCTTACTCTGCAAGGGGACCTTTAGAATGTACCAGTCCAAAAGCGGTGCAGAGCAAGGCAGTGGAAGTGATCCTTAGGAAAATCAAAAGGATGGGGGGAGAGACTTCATGCCAATAACTCATGAGCTTTGGGGACCAAACCTACTTAGTTATTTTAAATTGGCTTTGTTCCATTGACTTGGTTTCTCACTTATGTGTACCTTTGTGTGTTTCCAGATCCTTTAATTTTAGGCCTCTGAGAAAAAAAAAAAAAAAGTCTATATGATTTCCCAGGGTCTCTTTTCCTGAGCAAGATTGCTGTTCCAAGCATCTCATGGGTCAGTACTGCTGGCTGTCAGTTTGCTCGCTGTTCTCCTCCACTCCCTTCCCACCAGCTTCTAGCCACTTGCTCCCATTCCACTTCTCAGTTAAAATGCAGGCAAAATGGGTGCTGCAGGCACCAGCCAAGCAGTGGGAGAAGGGAAGGAGAGGAGGAGTTGGAGAGAGGGAACGGGCTTCCCTGTGTGGTACTGGTTAGGTGTTGTGTTGGGTCATCCCAAAGGAGCCATCTCCTGTGACATTAATGATTTATCACTGGAGAATCATTTGTGTTCATTGAGCCTACCCATCCATGAAGTCACTGTTGTGAAGTCATGTGTTGCTACAGTGATGAAGTCCTTTTCCCATAGAGCTGACATCACGAGATGAGAGGTGGCCACAGGCTCACTGATGGGTAGAAATAATCTATGGGAGTAGCAGCTGCCAAGGAATGCTCTGTAACATGACTATGGTAGCCAGGAGGTGAAGGCACAGATGAAAAGAAAATGGAGAAATGCCTGTGAGGAAAGAGAAGACTCAGGAGGGAAGGATTAATTACTTACATTAATACCAACCAAGTTGTATTCAAAGGGACACTTTTATTTTGAGTAAGTAGTTTTCCAGTATGTGACTCTGGCATGACTTCCTAGCCTTATTTCTCTAAATTTAATTTTAAATAATCCATTCTTGATTTGCTTTCAGCAACTTGGGGAGAATTCACATCTAGATGCAAACCTCATTGCTCAGTCCAGTCCTTTCTGCCTCTCTCTCCACTTATTTAGTTTCCAGTTTAGAGCTTTCAGATGTGGGTAAGGGATAAAGCAAAGTTGTTTTGTTAACCTAGGCCCATTTCAGCTGCCTTCTGGTAGAATAGTCTTCAAATACGTATTTGTACATACTTATATGCCAGTACTGCTTTGGTTTGGAAACTTACAGAAATAGGTTATCAAATATGAATACATTAATGAATATAAGCTGTATTTCTCCACATACCTCTAGACCAGTGTCTTTGTACTGAGCAGAGATACAGTTTTTAGTTGCCCAGTGACATCAGAGAAGCAGAAAAGCAATAGTGATGGGCCTCAAGGTGTGTTTACTTAATGTCTTTGGAGCTGCTGCAAATCCATGCCTACTACTGTCTCCCCTAATTCAGAGGAGCTATGTGGAAAGGGAAAGCAAAAAAAAAAAAAGCTGATTTCAGCAAATTTGATACAAGTTTGGGCAAAGGATCAGAGATTCTGTTTTTATGGAAACCAGTTCATCAATCCTTATCTTTCATGCAGCAGATCTTTTTCTCCCTGCCCCCCCCCCCCCCCCCCCCGCTTTTTTTTTCTTCATCTTGTTTTTCTTCTTGTTTTTCTTTTTTGGTAATTCTTGTTTAAAACATGAAATGGGAAAAAAAAAAGCTTTATCACTAGCTAGAGACTGATTTCCACCAGCACATGAAGGTTTATTTTCTTCGATCTTTTCTAACAAACAGTAAATATCTAAACACATCGTTGTGCCAGATAAAAGAAGAAAGTAATAATGCTGTATAAAATCAGCTCAGGCAGCTAGCTAAGGAGTTGGCCTTCTTTTCTTTCAGAATTAAAGGAGTCAAATCCAGTTCTGTGCTGGTATTTACTGTCAAGTAGCCTACTCCGGATTTTAATGATCTCTTGAGACCCTGGCCTGACCCAAAATGTTGTTACAACTTGGCCCACCTCAGTATAATAAATTACAATCCTGTCACATGGTGCCCCTCATTCAGTAATTAGATATGTCCTAAGAACAGTATTAAGTACTGTGCCTAAAAATAGGCTGAGCAAATGCCAGTTTACAAGGGATTCATGGTCAAGGTGCTGAGTGAATTGCTGGCTGTAAAGGCGGGGCTCAAACAAAAAGAATTAAAAGAAACTTTGCTAAGCCCTCTTAGGGAAAATTGTAGCAGCCTCCCCTCTCTATAATCAACAGCTGCAGAAGCAAAAGTGTTGCTCATCTGTTTTCCTGCCAAGTGGAAAAGATATACTATATGCATCATGGAGATGGAGAAGGGTTATAAAAACACTATAGATAGAAAACATTTATAAATGGCTAGTTGGATGCTACTTTTCAGGCAAAGAACCAGAGAAGTAAGAAATTATTGCAGAAAATGCCAAAATATGCTTTAAAAATGGAGGAGTAATGAATACACTCTCTTGTTTCTATACATTATGAATGCAGAATTAATTTATATTGCATTTTAGCAACGTTATACTCTACTTCACACTTAATTATATTAGATAAATACCTGGAGTGAGGAGCACGTTGCTGACACTTGCAGCTAAGAAAGTCTTTTGTCATAAAAATAAGGACTCCATTTTTGAAAGGTGGAGACAGCTTTAAGTATTTTCATGGTTAACCCAATCTCTACTGCTATTTCTAAGTAGCCTATTAACACCCTATGGTCCCAGAGGCTTTTCTGCTTGAAGATCTTGCACACCACCTCACATCAGTAAGATCAACCATTTGCAGTACCATTCTCACCCTGGGCAGCTAAGCCGGGTTCAGGATACTGAAATGTATCCTCATTTCAGTATGTTTCCTGGTCCACCAAGGTGGAGTGATATCCCAGGTAATGGGAAACCTCCAATAACATCATTGATGGTGCAGCTCTTAAGTGAGAAATTGAGCAGATGCTTTCACAGGGCCCCTTGCAAGCCATTGTGTCCTCTGACAGTAGAGAGTTAATTGCATTTGCAGTATCATTAACCCCACTAATCATCTAACAAAAAAAAACCCAAAACAAAGTGCCCTCGCACAGCTCAAAAGGCACTGGTTCTAAATATATTTATTGAATCCTTACAACCCAGTGGATCAGGAACAAATCCTTTCATTCATCTTTATGCCTTATAAAGATGCACAAGGAACATGCATATGCAATTTATTATTCCTTTTTAGGTCACCTTTGGGAGCAAGGGAGGTGGGTCCAGGCATGGCATTCCCTTATGTTTGGTGTTATTGACCTCCAAGAGGACTTGGGGTAGGCTCACAAGCGGGAGGGAAGGAAGCAATTGGAGGAGAAAGGCAGTTTTTAGAGATTTCACGGTGCACTGTTCCCCAGCTCAGGGAGTGGCATGATGCAGAGCAGGGCTGTCACACCTTTCCATCATTCTGCCACTCTGCTTGAGGAGGGAGGAAAAAAGAAGTGTCTGCAAGCCTTGCACCAGGCGGCCTGGTTGTGCATCTTTTGTCAAGGTGTGGTGCACACAGCTGCTCCCAAACCCTGTCAGCCTGCCCGGCCACACCACAGTTGTGGAAAACTTGGAAACTGCAGAGACTCTTTGTTTCATTGTCCTGGAAAATGGAGCCCATAGGAAGAGGTTGCTGTTTTCCAAAGTGACCCTATTAGGAGCAATTACCAAAAATGGAAGATAAAATTATCATGTGATAAGATTAATGTAAATCTCAGATGACTATTTGGGGATATAACAAAAGAGCTGACTTGATGCATTAAAATATTTTTTTTCCATTAGTAACAGTTAGATTATGGTTTGAATAAAAAATAAAATCACCCTGTGCAAGATTTAAGTGTGCAGTAAATAGAAATCAGCTTTCAAACCTGACATGGAAATAATTTTGTTGTGTTCTTGAGCTTGTTGTGCATCTCTGTCATTCCAGCATTGGTGGGAAGGGTTTGATCCCACTGACATGGGCTTAGACACCTGGCTTTCTAGGGCCTCTTGGGGACAATTTTCAGTGAAGAGTCTCACTAAAGAGCTCAGAAACTGATACAAAGGTGAGCTGGTGGTTGCCTCTGGCCGGATTCTCTGCTGTAGAAATGTTTAGAGCTCAGTTTTGATGTGATTTGATATGTAACATGCCACTTGATTTGGAACTGCTGTCTTTTATATTATTCTATGAACACTCTTAGAATTAATATCCATCAGATCAGTAAGTGCCCAGGATAGTACTTAATCCACTTTTAATTTGAATGAGAGGATTAAAAATCTCTAAGTAAATTTTACACTACTGCCCTCTGGGTTTGGTCCCTTTCCCAAGAACATAATTTAGAGTGTTATCAGAAGCTAAATAGGTCACTGGTAGGACAGCTCTTGTCCATTGGATGACACTGAGTTGGCATTCAGAGGTGCCAGGTTTTAGGTGAATAAAAAGAGGGCAGACACTGATGGAGAATGAATGAATGAATGTATTGAAATCACCCCAACTCAATCTGCAGCTGGCATCTCTCTGTAGCAGCCACTCTCAGGAGTTTGCTTGCAGCTCTATCCAGACATTCCGCCTGAGAAGTCTACAAACTCAGTAGTCTCTTCATGGGGAAACAAGCTCAGGTATCTTATTTTGGGATCACCAGAAACCCAGTATGGCTGCAGGATAGTCAAGGGAACATGTTCCCTGACTTTCTCCATACTACTTCTCTCTCCATTAGCTCCTTGAAAACAGTGGTGCGTGTCTCCAAGTGTAACCACATGCCATCCTTCTCAGGGAGAAGTTGTTTGCACAAATACTACAGAAAAGAACTACTGGGTTACTCTTTGTGCTTGAATACTCCAGATTTGGAAACACCATCAAGTAAGTCAGAGGTGTCCCCAGGTCATGGATCCAAATGATAAGGTGGATAGGAAAAGGAAACAGAGGCTTTCACAATACGTGGTTTTAATGGATGTTTAGATTGGCTGTAAATGTGCAAGTGCCTGTTTGTTTAGAGTTACCAGGATATAAATCAAAGAAATAAAAATAGCAGTGCATTAAGGCTTAGAGAACCTCTTGGGAAAGAGCAAATTAATATTTCTAAATGTAAATATTTTGACCCAACCAATTAATCATGTTCTCATGCTACAGTGGGAGAGAATTGAGTTGGATGTGGTAACTTGTCTTCTGTTTTCTGCAGTAAGAACACATTGTGCTTCATACACCAGCACCTTGTCTGACTGATTAAGCAGTGCTATTTTCTTCAAACCTTCCAGTATTATGCCATTGGGTTATTGGTTTTTTTCTAACAAAAAAATTAAATCAAAACTTACTTTCCTCAGCTTTTCTGTTTGTGATGTGTGGCACAGCCAGCAAATTCCAAGTCCTGGCATTTCTTTTAATGTTTTTACTACTCTGTGAAATTGCTGGAGACCTTAAGAATACTTCTTAATTAAATCAGTGAGTTTCCTCATTCCTTTTTCTCTATTCCTTATCATTCCCATGGTCTTATATAGCTCAGATTTTTGAACATGGGTGGTGATGTTTAAAATGTTTAATAGACGACTAACAGATGTCAGGACATTACAGGCATAAGCAGCATGTTATATATTATTAAGACACATTGTCATTCAAAGATGTTAACATAGTCTTCTGTCAAGTTTTGAGATACTGTATCATTTTATAGCAGTTTATTACAACATCCTCATAAGACATTTGCAAATATAAAACTAATGCTAAATATGAAATATATTTGCAATGATTTATCAAGTTGTTGGAACCAATGATAATTGAAACAATTATCTCTGCCGAACAGATGTACATCCAGAAAATGACAGTAACAACTTTGTTCAGCTATGTCTAGTTTTTCTCAAGAGTGCTGCTTAGCCAGAGGAATCACCTAGGGTTTGTGCAGGGATAGTCCCTAGCCATGGTATTCAAGCACTCCAGTCATGGGGAGAGTGCTTTTAGCAGTTCCATGCCTGCCTCTGGTCCCCTAGGTAGAATTAAGGTCCAGTCTGAGGGTTGTTTTCTCCTGCTTCATCCTTCTTTTGTGAGTAATGATTTGTGATTTCTACAGCTCACTTTGGGTAGCACAAGCCTTGAAGCACTTTCTTGTGTTTACTTTGTGCTGTTAATTAAAGAAAGCATACAAAAGGAATGCATCAGTGTCTGCAGTGGTCTCCTTATTTCTGTGGAGCCATCCAGGCTCTGTATGATGTCCCTGTGACCCATGTTGCTTTGGCAGTGTATGATGGCAAGAGCTGGAAGTGTTTAGACCAAATCATTATTATCAAATGCATTACAGCTTAGCCTTAAAATCTGAGTTTGTAAAACAGGCATTACTGTAGTGTGGTGGACCCAGTTGCTGGACTTTCCTTTTTCCATTGGTCTGAAAAAAGCACAAGCTCGTGATATGGAGCCTTTCTACTTCCTCTGTTTCTGCCCTACAGAACAGCAATTGTGAGGAATGTAAAGAGTTTTCTTCCAAGGAAGTAGTCTAACGAGGTTCATAATACTTGTCAATTTACATTTTTTATATGTCCCCAGAGATGCTGTAAATAATACATTTTACAAATGCTAGAACAAATAATGGAATTGTGAAAAAAAAAAAAAAATTGCGTGTCAGATCTGCATTCTTTGCCAACCTTTGTCTTGAGGAGAAATTCTAGGAGAAATGAAGAAAAGATTCTTTTTCCTGGGCTCACTTCCAGCCATTTGGCATTTTAACTATATATTAAGCCAACCCTCTTTCTGAAAGTTTTGATTTTTACGGAATTTATAGGCAAAGAATAGCAGTACAAAGGAGAATAATAGTAGCTATATCTGACAATAAAGTGTTACCAAATTTTTGCCCATTTAATGTCTTTAAGGTCTCTCTAATTTATTTATTTCCTAAGTCTTTCTTGGGTGTCTGTCAATGTGCAGAAAGAAGATAAATTTCTGCATTTACTGAATATCTTGATGAAGTATAAAAGATATTTTATTTTAATTGTCTATCTCTGACTGACTGTTAGAGTTAGACAACTCTGCCTCCTTCTGCTTCTTTTTTACTCTTTAGCAGAGATGCACAAAAGTACTTATTTAACTTACTTTGTGCAACCTTAGTTTATCAGCTAAGAGGTTAGTGAATTGTACAATAGAAGTACTGGGACTGAAAACTAGTAAGAGATTCTCATGGATAAAGGGTGAGAGAGCTGGAGGTCAGGCCACATCATATAAGAAGACAAGAAAAAGTTTCAAAACTGGGCTCCTACAGATCATTATCGACCAGTGCAGGTAGTAAAATATGTCACTTAGCTCCAGTCACTATATCAAATCACATTCATTTTACCACAGCTCTGAAATCTCCTTCCCAGATTGCCTCTCTTATACTGTCCCCTGAAGACTTCCCCTGACTTTGAGGTGACATGCTGATTTCCCATTGGAGTCATAATTCAAATGAAATCACGTCACGGTGACACCAGCACAATTAAATCATAAATAAAGGCCATGACATGTATTTCTAAAAGCTATTATGAAATATATATAGAGACATATAATCTGCATTAGATTGTTACTTAAAAGGGGTTTTTTAAAGCTCAATTTAAGTCAACATAGATTGCACATATTTACTACCGTTCCTTTCTAATCTCAGGGTTTAGCAAACATGAGCCTGTGTTACATCCTCTATTATATAGATAGGAGACTGAGATATTAAAGGTGACTTTCTCCTGGTCACAAAGCTGGGGGCATGGGAATTTTTTGACTCTCAGGCTCCTTAACTCCCCTGTCCTTTCCGTTGTGTTGATGTGTTTCCATACTTCCTTTTTTAGCGATAGACTAGAAGTGATCCAGGCAATCCTTTATTAAATCTAGAATCCTACCATTTCTATTCCCACTAGAGCTGTTCTTCTGCTTTTACAAGCATCCTTACTGTCCATTGCCTTCCCAAAAGTAACTGGGCTAATTGAAGGTTTTACTGTATCTGAAGCAGATTCTATTAAAATTAGACATGAAATTGAGTTTGTAGGAATGCAGTTACTGGCATTAATGGACATTAATTCTGAGAGGCTAGAGGCAGCCAAAACACACCCTGTTCCCAGCTCAGTAAAGAGCAGCATATGACAGAAAAAGAAGGGAAAAAGCACTCGCACAGTTCTTCCCTCGGGAATTAGGGGCCTGCAAGAGACATCAGCTGGTTTCAGATCCTCAGGAAACGGCTTGAGTGTCACTTGTTGGCATGTAAATAGTGCAGAATAATCCTGTGCCAGATGCCATCTTTTCCTACCACACCTCAAACAGGAGCTGAGATGCATTAGTGCCATTTGAGGATGGATGCCTCTGAAGGAAAAGCCAGCATTTGCACCACAACGCAGGCTAGAGGCACACAGTAAATGTGGCATCTTGTGATGTCGCGTGTGACAACAATGTGGGAGTGGAGCACTAGTGACCGTGACATGTGAAGGTTCGGCTCCCAGACTTACTGTTTTGAAGCTTGTCCTTGTTTCCTAATCCATGTGACTACGTTTTCAAGAGTATTTAATTTCCTAGATAAACATTATTGCCTTTTTTTCTCTATTTCTCAGTAGTGAACAGTAAGAAATCAACCAGATTGAAGTTACCATAAAAATAAGGGAAAAAAAACTACCCACATGGTGATGACCTGGAGATTCAGTTCCTAACTGGCAAAGGCCCAGAGGAATTAAGACTCTGTGTCCATGGGGTCTTAACAAGGGGGCAAGTGGTGATGTGGAGCATCTGAGACTGCATCTGAGACTGCACGGGCTCACATTAGCCTGGCACATGTTGCATGTCAGCAACACCGATGGACAGCACAGGAATTCAGCTCATTTTGGCTCCACTCCTGCAAGGGTTTAGGCCTGCACTTAAGATGCACATACAAAGAATAATAAAGCTTGGAGTATGCAAACAACATTATGGAAGAGAGGCCTTTTCATCCAGAAAGAGTCTTTGCTACACAATTTTTTGTGCCTCAGAATATCAAGCAGTGGCAGAGTTAAATGGAATCATATTAATAAGCATGGATAATCTCATCATCCCAGGCAGGCTGACAGCAAAGCAGCTCCAAACACACGCAGCTGAGTGAAATGTTCCTCAATTAATTGGATTTGATTAAATTTCTCATTTAATGGCTGGAGGAAAAGAAACAGACTGAAGACAGTGAGCAACTTTTTTGCTAACATGGAGCTTTGAGTAATGGCTGTGGAACACCAGGTTCCCCCACTGCATTACATGGGGAAAGTGTTGCTCTGGACATAGGGGCACAAGAACCCAGTTTCTCACAACCTTTCTCTTTGTCCTGACCTTCTTTTCTGAAAGAGAAGATGAAAATTTTGACTCCCAAAAAGCTGGTTTGACATTCCTATGTATCCATTAAAAAAATTGAAACCACCTAATTTTTGTTCCCAGGAAGGGGGAAAACCAACTTCAAGGCCTTGAAAGCTAAGGGGAAACAGAGCTGTCAATCTCCAGTCACCTTTAGATTATGATCTGTGAACTTAGATGGGGGCACAGAGCTACTGATCCCATCTTCGTCCTTGCTTATATACGGTTAGGCTCTACTCAGAAACATTGAATCTTGATTAAAAGCTCTTACAGCAAGGTCCTCAAAAATCCATAAGTAAAACAAGTAGTTGCTTTTACCATCTTGCTAAAATTGTGCCTGACACATGGAGGCTTACATGGATACAAGTTGGGCCTGGTTTCAGCTTAATTTTTCATTGTATGATCAAACTATGTTACCTGTTGAAAATTTGATTTATTTTATACAAATGACTTGAGTCCTTTTTAGTGCCTCTTTGAATAAAGAATTAAAAAGGGCAAAGGAATTTTCCATGGAAACCCCACAGCATTTTACAAACTTCCCAGCTGTGACATATAAAACAGATTTTTCAAAACCCAGTGAAAGCCTTAGTGAGCTCTGTTTTGCATAATTTTCCATCATGGGTAACACCAGTGATATAACAATGGTGGGAATTTACTACATCGGTTAGATCACCTGGTTTAGGTAAGATCTGCACATCATAGTGTTTAATGTAAGCTTTCTGTCACAGGGGTCCTGCTGTCTGTCCAAGAAGTGGCAGTTGCCTCTACATGGCTACAGGGAGGCCAGGTCTCATGTGCAGCTTCTGGTGGCTCAGGCATTACGAGGTCAGTACATTTACTTCCCAAACTATTGGAAAATTTGAGCACACAAACTTAGTTTATGTTGGATTGATTTACAATACCTGAACAAACTGATTTACAATACCTGAACAAATTAGAACTAAGACTGGATCAGTGGGCAGAGGCCAGTTGTATGAGGCTCAGCGGGACTCAGTGCCAGGTCCTGCCCTAACATCACAACACCATGTAACACTACAGGACTGGGGAAGAGGTGCTGGAAAACTGCCCAGTGGAAAAGGACCTGGTGTTGGTCAACAGTGACTTAACATGAGCCAGCAGTGTCCAGGTGGCCAAGAAGTCCAATGGCATCCTGGCCTATATCTGCAATTGTGTGGCCAGCAGGACCAGGGCAGTGATTGTCCCCCTGTACTTGGCACTGGTGAGGCCACACCTCAAGTGCTGTGTTCAGTTTTGGGCCCCTCACCACAAGAAAGATATTGAGGGGCTGGAGCATGTCCAGAGAAAGGGAATGGAGCTGGGGAAGGGTCTGGAGCACAGGCTTGATGAGGAACAGCTGAGGGAGCTGGGGTGTTTAGCCTGGAGAAATGGAGGACCAGAGAGGATCTTATCACTCCCTACAACAACATGAAAGGAGGGTGTAGTGAGGTAAGGATTGGTCTCTCCTCCCAAGCATCTGGAGACAGGATGAGGAAACAGCCTCAAGTTGCCCCAGGAGAGATTGAGATTGGATATGATGAAAAATTCCTTCAGAAAAAGGGTGGTCAAGCACTGGAACAGGCTGCCCAGGGAAGTGGTTGAGTCAGCATCAGCATGGAGGTATTAAAGAGACGTGTACATGTGGCATTTAGGGACATGGCAGTGCTGGATTAACAGATGGAGCCAACAGTCTGAAAGGTTTTTTCCACCTAAATGGTCCTCTGAGTTGGAGAGAGAAGCAGCATCACAGCTCAGTCTTGTGTGCACATATAAAAACATAGAGGCAAGTACATATACACACATCTGCATATACATGCATGAGCACACCCCACTACAGTTCCTTAACATCAATACAACTTTTTCTTCTGATTTGTGTCACATATACATGAATCATTTCTAAAACCATTGTAGGATAACAGACCTTGCAAATGACAAAAAGAAACCCATCTCTTCTTTTCTTTCTCTGTTGCGTTCTTACGTGTGCCAATAAAGCAAGACCCAAACACCTACAAACCTGGCCACCCTGTAACTTACAGTGGTGGTTGTTAAAACGCTGGTCTAAGTCAGCCCCCACAACTGTACATGAGTGAAACGGGATTGAGCCACCTGCTTTACCCTTTGCCACACTCCACTTTGGAAGGTTTCCAGGCCAAAAGGTGGTTTGCTTCGAAAACCAGCATTGGCTTCGTGGGGCACTGACAAGCACTCCTGGTTACTTCAGCTTCAATCCCCACCATCTCAGCAAGCAGCCCCCAGATGAGGTCTCCAGAAGGACATGCTCATTCTATAATCCTGCTAGGTCCCTGCTTTATTATTTGTCTTTTCTGACTGGCTGCTTTGATCATTGTCTCAGTCCTTTAAGGGTTCACCTTGTTACAACTACCCAGGATGCCAGGCAACATTCAGCCACACCCAGCTGCCTCTAGGCCAAAATCTGGCAACATATGCTGCCTGCCAGGTGCTGGTACACTGGTGGGACTGCTCCTCCTGCATGACCACCCCCTAAATTTGCAGTGAAAGCAATGCCTTCTCTATACTTCTCTTCTACTTCACCACTTCACCAGTGGGGCACTTCACCAGTATGGAGATAGATATTACTCTACCACTGAAATGCACCTAGTCTGGAAAGAGCTATGCTGGCAAGAATGTGCCTTTTTTCCCTATAACATTATGGGTAATGCCAGCCCATACAGACAATATACTCTAAAAGCATAGTTTAGTGTTCATCTGTTTGTTTTTCTTAATTGCTGTGTAGCAGCCCCCTGTCCATTACAGAAGAAACCATTATCCTTTCTTCACAGCCAGGGATTTACAATGCACGGATTTAGAGAGGAATCCAGGCCATGCTGAAATCCACAGATGAATTCCCAGGCCTGACCTTGACAGGGCTGGGTTTTCACCTAAAATGACTTGTGTTATGTATCATGCAGAAAGGCTGTGGCATATTATGCGATTAAAGACTTGTTTGGGGAAAATAACCTGTTTAAAACATTCCTCTTTTTTTGAAAAAATACACACTATGCAGAAATAAAAAGCTGTTTGGTCTCAATTTAGGTGGTGATTTATCAACATATTTCTTCAAGAACAATGAATAATTAAGTGGTTCTTTTGTTATATTTTGCTATAAGATTGTTCTTTTTTGTTTGAATATGTTTTTCTGAAATTTATGACATGTTGTTGTGAGAAACACCTGAACTTATTCTTGCTTTCCTGAGTGAGTGTAAGGACAATTGCATTGAAAAGATCAGAACAAATATGTGTTACCTCAACTTTTCAACACGTAATACTCAACTTCATTGTTCAAACTGAAATAATTCAGACTATCTGCACCACAAGAAATTATCATCATTTCTGTGCTCCTAATTTGGAGGTGACAAAGTATCCAATCATACTTTTTCACCTTCTTCTCCCAAGAAAACATAATTTCTGTTTTTCAGACAGCTCTAGCAGTGTATGGCCCTATGTGGTGTTTGAAAGCTTCATCCTTGCTTTGGCATGGGAAGGATGCCCTCTCTATTCTACGTGGTTACTGGCTCTGGATTCATCCCTCAGAAACTGCCTGACTGATGCTTGCCCATGCAATGACACACCCACCAGAGTGACAGGGATGTGGGCTAGACTCCTTTGGGTAGCTGGCACAGCCAGGCTTGTCTGGAAGTAAGGAAGGAAATGCAGCAGGCAAGCCGTATTTCTTGATGAAGAGGTCTGACCATTATTCCTTCAGGGATAAACCTAGGCTAACAACTTATTTCATATTAAGTTAATTCCAATCTGGCATCTGAGGGGCTATGAGAGCTCTGCTGCTGCGAGCCTGCATTGGATTCAGGCAGCTGACCTCGAGGTGAAAATCTCTCTATCCCATTATACACCCCCCGAGACAGCCAGGCCCCAACTACTTTGTTTTCTCTGCTGCCAGTCATTTATTTTCATCTCTTGTTTTAATCTCCTTAGCATGTCATGTGTGCCCATCAAAGAGATGCTTTCTGTGCAGTCTAGCAAGCACATTAATGGGGTTCCTTCCTCTTCATGTCTGGGTATCAGCAGTACTTTTTGGCCACTTGTCAAATATTTCCATAAAGATTATCTTTCAGGGTTTCACATAATCACATTAACAGGGCAGACATTAAATAGAAGTGAGGAAAAGGTGCTCAGAGGGAGTATGGGAAGAGAGAGTTGTTCTAGGAAATGGTTCATTTCTTTCATTGCAAGGAAAAGGCGACTGGGGCAGAAGATGATTGCTGGATTTGTTTCCACACCAAAGCTGAGAAATAAACAAACCAAGCTAAGGATGAGTGACTTTAGCTCTGTTAAAGCTGGGATGCAAATATTCTGCAGAAATCACCCAGAAATTTTATTCTGCAGGTAAATGGGGGCCCTCGGGGTTATGCTACAAGAATGCAGAGTAGCTGGGAGTAAACCGTGTCAGTATAAAAGGCTTTACTCCTTAAGAAAGAATGACCTTCATTTTTGTAGGGC
This sequence comes from Vidua macroura, assembly GCF_024509145.1. Lineage (NCBI taxonomy): Eukaryota > Metazoa > Chordata > Aves > Passeriformes > Viduidae > Vidua > Vidua macroura. The sequence continues at coordinate 64,410,439 of NC_071571.1, read as the reverse complement.
AGACCTTTGTAAGGGCTTTCTGGACTACTGTGGTCCCTAAGTGAGGGTTCTTTCCACATCTGGGTTTGCACAACATGGCCCTGAAGAACGCAAGGTGCTCCTGGGGCTGTCAGTGGCAGAAGCCCATGGAGCTGGTTGCAAGGTTCAGCTAAAAGACCCTTTTGTTTGTTTTTTTGTGCCTGAAGGGATCAGCTTTATTCAAGGTGAGGAATGTCAGCTCTGATTCCTCTTGTATCCATCTGTCCACAACATATTAGCTTATATGTAAACTTAGGATTTAAAATAAACAGCAGTAGACCCTGATTTCATATCATATAATGTATCTGAATATATACATGTTTTTTTAATGAACTGGAATCCACAACATGTTAAGGGCAGCTCTGGTTTTTGGCACTTACAAATGCCTTCTATTTTTGGTAAGGCTCCAGATGTTTTTTTCCTCATGAAATAAGACTTGCATCTGGAACCACTGATTCTCCAGCTACCTACCTACTTATATTCCTTATGCTAGGAATTAGTTTTGCAGGATCTTGCTGTTGTCTCTTGATGCTTTAAGAGGCAGTTCTACACTTTGATGCTTTATTCCAAATACTTTGTCCAGGTAGATGAATGCCAGTATATTCAACTCTGCTGGCTGTTATACTTGCTTAGTTGAGGAAAGGTGAATAAAAGACAACCTGAGAAAAAGAAAGTGGATGAATTAATATGATTTTTTTTTTTTTTTTTTTGCTTGTGCTGTGCAATTAATGTTGCTGGAAGTTGCTGTTAGTACAAAATTTATTGAATTCTTGGTTAAATATTAACATGTGGGGGGTGTCTGTAATTTCCATGTGACACTTGATAGAATTCCTAAGTATTGTCTGAGATCTTTCTGGCAACTTTTCTGCTCCACCAACTCTTGCATAAACATCTAACTGGAGAATTTACTTGCAGCATATTTTATCCAGGTGTCTTCAGCAGTGTAGGAAATTAGACAGCTCTTGTATTCTGATGACTCTGTACACCTGGGGATGCAAAGGGCTTTGACTTTTGGCCTGACTCTGCCCCACGGTGGCTCTGAATGCCAGTCTTTTGCCATTTCCAGGAGGTTTGAAGCAGCACTTCATATATCCCTGGCATTCTGCTGCTTGTGGGTTGTACCTAGTGGTGTCATCTTCTAAGGTGACTTTCAGACTGCTCTTCTGCCATCTTTATTCCTTATTTACAGTAGTTTCTGATTTGGGATTAATGCTAACTGAGGAGGGAGATAGGTGGGAATATTGGGGGGTGAGTTTGAGATGGGCAGGCACAAGAAAGATGGGGAGAGTGCTGTTAGCAGAAACCTGGTAGAAGCTGAACTTTGTGCCCTGGGGCACCAGAAACAGGAAGACGGAGAAAAACACCTGAAAAGACAGGAAAAATATAAAATGCTAAAGGAAATTGATGCTGAAAAGGAGGGGAAGGGCTGCAGTTGGGAGTTCTGCCAAATGACTGCAGAGGATGTTGCATAGCTGGTGTTGCTCTGAGACCAGCAAGGACCTAGACACACTATGGTGTCCATCCCATGCAGCCTGGAGCTGGTAGCCACACAACCTGGAAACTCTGCCACAGCTGCCAGAACTCAAATATTGCATAGTTTGGCATTAATTGGTGTTGTGTGGGTAGATAATTCTGCCTAGAAAATATGTTTTTCTTAACTAAGGAAGTATTTTTTGGGTGTTGTCTGATGTGGCTCTTGATGCCAAAGATGTCACAGGATGAATACACCTTTATGTCTGTCACAAATCAGGATAGTAAAGAAGGCAAGGAAATACTGAACAGTCCTAATCCTGGTTGCTCGTCTGCATCATTTCCAAGTGGGAGGGCCAGGTTTGGCCCTGGCCTGAGTCTGTGAAGTCTAAATGAAAAATTTCATTATATAAATCTGAAAAATATTTTTCAGACTTTCTTAGTAATGAGGTGGTTTTTGTTTGCTGGGGTTTTGTTTGTTTGTTTGTTTGTTTAGGTTTTTCTGGGTTTTTTTGTTTTTGTTTTGTTTTGGGGTTTTTTGTTTGTTTGTTTGTTTGTTTTTGGGTTTTTTTTTTGTTTTGTTTTTTTGTTCCCCTCCTTTTTTTAATGTGGCCAGGATTGGAAATGTTATATGTCTGAGCACAAAATCACACAAATCAAAGGTGGGATAATGAAAGCCACCCTTTCAACAAGCAAATGAGATAAAACAGTCCAAGGAGGAGCTTGTTAATACAGTCACAGGAGTTTTGACTTGGATATCCCCTCAATCATCTGCATGTAGCAAGTCTGAGTTTCATAACTCTGTCTGTGAAGACTAAACATTCTATTTTGTGGAGAACCACAAAAGCCTTTTAACACAGGTTTAATTATGAAGCCCAGAAAAATGGTTTAGGTCTAGAAAGAAAGTAATAAACAGCACTTCAGTTGAAAGAGGTTGTTTCATAGGTGAGAAGAAGTATGCACAAAATCTTTTTTATTATGCTAGGGAGAACATGAAAATAATGGATGCCATTGGTTTTGTGTTGTGCATTCTGATTAGTACTGGAGAAAGTACTTAGATAAGTTTAGGTCACTTGCAATAAAGAAAGCCCTTATGCATATGATATAACTTTATACAGGTATTAAAAACATCTCTGGTCCCTAGAGGATTTACTGAATTGAATTCAGTATTTATCAGTAAATTGTATGAAAAGCTACTTTCATATACAGACAGCCTGAGTTCTCAAAACCAAATGTGAAATAGAAATATTTCCATGATTATTCCATTTAATTGCATGATAGAGAAAAAAAAAACAGTTGGAAAGAGAATAAAAATAGTTCACCATAGCACAGTTTTAACTTTTGAGCCCAGATAAAGAGCTCATGGGTAATAAATAGAACAGGACAGTACTTACTACAACAAGAAAAAGAAAACCAATATGAAAGGGTAAAAGGTAGGGGTTTTAAACCTTTGTCTTGGGAAGCTTTAGCTGATTATCTGGTTTGCTATCTAAAAAGTGTCTTAAATCAGGCTTCTGCCCAACCTTCAATGCACCTTTGTGCATCTTGAAGGAATACTTGGAGTGCAGCAGTATCCTTTACAATAATAAAGGACCACTAAAGCCTGGCACTTCAGAAACTCGGATCCCCCTCCCTCCCTCTTGAGCAGTTCTCCATCTTGACTAACAACCCTCTAAGTGTTATTTGTAATGAGAGTCAAGGCATTCCTACATACACATGGATTTCAATCTTTGCAGCTTCTACTTCAGTTTTCAAGGGAAAACACTAATGTATAAAGATGCCCTCTGACACATCTACCTTTTAAATCTCCTTGAAAAAGGGAAATTTTGGGTTCCATGATGAGTCACTATATGCTTTTTTTGGTTAAAAAAAACAAAACAAATCAAACCCTCACCAAACCTTAAGGTAAATAAAGAAGCAGGTTACCCTGTGTGTTTGTGTAGCACTGAGCACACAGGGTTCACAATTCAGAATGAGACAAGAGTAACACCAGTACAGCCAGAAGAGAGTCAGTGATCAAACTTACACCTGCTTTGCCTGTATGTTTATGTATTTGCTGCAAAACATACAGCCCAATTCTTTTCTTGTGCCTCTATAGGCATGAGAAGTCTCCATAGTAAGCAGAACAATACCAGAAGAAAGCAAGGAAACAAACTGGTCTATTTATAATTGTTCTGTTACCAATATACTTCTTCAACAGCTTGCCAAGATTAGACATAATTGTGTATTTATACTCTCTGGGAGAGTGGTTCTGAATAATTTTGTCTCTTTTCAGAAGATGCTTTTATAAAATCTGTATTTGTAACTGGATTCTACACATCCTGTTACACAGATACTTTAATATTAATTACTTTGATCTCTGTTTGACTCCTGTGTAAAGGGAAAGGGGACTTTTTCCAGGAACATAATCCTTTTAATTTTTCAGAAGAAAATAATTTTGGTTTAATTTTATTTCTCTCCAGTTACTGTCACATTTGTCTTGTTCCCAGGGTCCTTTTATAAGAGGAAATGATCTTTCTGTGTGAGCTTTTTTCCCTTAAAATATTCTCTCAGACTTTCTACCGACAGAGTAGAAACTCTGGCATGCTGTAAAACAACAAAAAAACTCAGGTTCCTGCAAGTATCCTGCCAGTCTGTGGTCAGGTGCAGAACAGCACAGCTGCCTGCCTTTTCCTTGGGGCAGGCCAGGGAAGGATGCTGTGTGGTGCTTCTTTCTGCAGAGGGAGGATTTAACTGCAGCCAGTGTTTATGTGGAGCAGCACCCACATTAAGTGTGACTGCAGATCTGGCAGAGGAGGACAGTTCACACTGTGCTAGGAGACTCACTCTCTGCTTCTCCTGCAGCAGGTCAGAGAGGCAGCCACCTTGCTGAGATCCCAGGCCTTCTTGGCACTGCTAGTCCCTTTTCCACCTTCCTTTTGCCTGCCTAATTACAGTGTGGGCTCTTCAGGGCAGTCTCTGCTGCCATGTACACGCTGCAGTGGGGCTCTGATGTGGGTTAGGGCCCTGGGGCACTGAATGCAGTAGAAGTCATTAATAGGTCAAGAGAGAAATTTTGAAGTACGTAGTAAGGATGGAGAATGCGCAAAACCCTGAAAATTCCCAAATGTTTACTAATCTGAGCTCAGAGCAAAATGTTCTTTGAAATATTTGAAAGATCTTGGCTTAGTACTTTGATATTACTTCTTTTTCCTGACTGAGGATCGTTGGGTTTGGCCAGTCTCTCTGCTTCCCTCTTCTCCTCCCTTCTCTCATTATTCACTGACAAAAATCCTCAGGATGGTACAGGGGTTTGGCTTGCAGGGGAGAGTGTAATCTCCAGTAGAGGAACTGGGTCGTCCACTTCTCCACTGCCACCCTCTGCCATCCACCTCCCCAGAGGATTACAGTCGAGCAGACACTTTATTTTACAGTAAAGCAAACATATTGACAATATCAGCCATTCCCATATTGAATTCACCCATTAAAAAAAAAAAAAAAAAAAAACAAACCAAAAAAACCCACCAAAACCAAAACCAAAACCAAAACCAAAACCAAAACCAAAACAAAAACAAAGCAAAAAAAACCCCAAAACACAGCAAACAAAACCCCCTGTAGCTAAAAGCTTTACAATGATGGCTTCAGAGGCTTCTCTCACCTCACTGGAAGAGGGGACAGGGAAGGTGCTGCATTGCAATGAGTGTGTTACGTGCTGCAGAAGCAGGCACTCATCTGCTGGTACCCATGAGGGAACTAATGTTCCCTCATTTCCCCATCCCTCCAGCGCCAGCTAATCTGTGTCTGCTGTCTAATTTCCTGGCAACTGTTCTAATGTACAGGCTAATAATGTTTGCAGCAATCCTGGGAGACGTCAGTGTGCAGGCTAACTATGAGGTTTTGGGTCCAAAGGAGGATTAATTAGGGGAGCTGTGGCATCTGGATAGGGGGAGCTTTTGAGAAGCCCTTCATCCAGGTGGTGTGAGCAGTCCAGATAAGAACCCAAATATTTCTGTGAAGAACTGAGATGCCATCCCTAATTGAAGTTCAGCCGCTACTAAGTCCCCTTGATGATTTCTCCTCCTTTCTTCCTCAGAGTATCTTTTTTGTTGTTGTTTCCAACTATAACTTAATGAAAACACATTTGAAAGTAAAATTGTGGATTTCTCAGGGACTCTGACCCTTAGGGGCAGCCATGGAGATACTGCAGAAGGAGCTGAGTACACAAGCTCCTGTTAATTAGAGCAGAGTGAATGATTCATAGGAAATAATTTATTCAGTTAATTTAGCTTCTCTTTCTTTTGCAAATTATCGGTGAAAAGTTTGCAGTTTTATTGCATTCAGCTGCTAGACAGCAAATGATTTTTCTGCATGTAGTTGACCCCTGTGTGGCTTGAAATGTAAGGTCTGGCTTTTAGTTTTTCAGTGGACAGGGGTACTGGAATTAGTGTTCTTCCTTGATTAAACAACTGACTTTTAGTATGTGCCTTGAAAAACTGATGTTCATTTTTACAAATGTAGAGGTGACCTTCCACAAATGTTATTAACCATGGCATAGAAACATCTCTGCCAGTGAGCCCATTTAATAGAACAATGATCTGGAAAGTCTGTCCAGCACTTACCCTCCAGTGTCTGATATGGTGTGTCTTTGTGAGCCTTCCTCTCTGGCACGCTCAGGGAATTTTCACTCTTTCTCCTTCACCAGTCCTGTGCAGAGTCCTTTACTTAAGCTTCTCTCCACGTGGAGGCAACCTCTCCAGAATATCAATTGTCTGATCAAAGCAGTCATGAAGCACAGTTGTTAAAGTCAAAGTCATAAAATTCATTGCCAATAATCTGATGCCTATTTGCTGAAGTCCTTGTCAGCAAGGTGGGTATTTATTCAATGAAAAGCATTCATGTTGCTTACCATTTTCCACAGTAAAGATTACAGAATGCTTCACAAGCAGGAGAAAATCCTAAATAGCACCTTAATAACCCTCCACCACCAAGCAAACAGCCCTGCTCCATAACCTTGCAGCATTTCCCTTTGCATGACTTCCACACATAAGATAAGCTAAACTGACACAGACCTCAGGTGTGGGCAACTGAATTTGCGAATCTGTCCTGGTTTGGGGCAGGGTCATTGTCTCCAGCAGACTTCTGCTGCCCTGGGAAGAGGGACATGCAGAGAGCCCGACACATGGCAGGCAGGCTTTTCTCGAGATGCATCCGAGCATGGGGTTGTAACTCTTAGCTCAAGGTAACATTAGTTTCAGTAACAGCTTTTCACACTCCATCAAAAAGCATTTTTAAAGAAGGACAGTACTGTGTGGAAACTAATGCATGGGAGCATTCTTGTAACAGGTGCATAATATTTCAGTAATAGGCTTGTGGGATGTTTATTCACTCGCCAAATTCATTTATCAGGTATTGGATTCAAAGGATTTCCCAACAGGATATCTGCAGAGATTAGTGAGCTAGGCAAATGTGTTTTGAACAAATGCATCCTTTCATCAGGCAGTCATTTGGATAATTCCAGCATCAACATGCTCGCTGCTGGAATGGGTCTGCTGGTAATTGCATTAACTATTTTTCCTATGGTCATTCGTATCTGCGCCTTAGATCCTACAAGGGCAGAGTTTGGCCTGCAGCCTGTTAGTCAAGAGGTACCTGCCCATCTCTGCCTGCACACATGCAGCTTTGGCCAGCCCAGTCTTGCCCAAAGCAACCTTTCTTGCCTGGAAAGACCTGCTGTATCAAAAAAAACCCCCAAACAACTTTGCCAGCACAGGTTGACAATACTTGTTTTTTGAAAAATAATTGAAGAAAAATTACTTCCAAGATGTAAGAACATTGTATTTCAAAGTATTTTATAATAAAGTACACTTCCTTTTCTTGGGTTTTAGTATGTCTTTGATTTTGTTTTTGAAGTGGAAAGTAAAATTAAACTTGGTTTTACCAGGAGAAATTTCTCATCTGATTTTACTCTTGAAACTTTAAATAGATTGTCATTTTGATGGAGGACAGGAATCAATATTGAAATAAAAGGAATTACCATGGATTGAAAATTTCAGAAGTTCATCTTTAAGATGATAGTCATTCAACAGATATATTGGAACCCATGTTTTATTATCAGATTAATGAAGAAATAGCAAAAGTTTTGTTAGTCTTGTTCCAGCAACTAAGTGGCCCATTTCTTTTCTTATCTGCTGTATCCTATAATATTTCTGTTCTTAAAAACTGTAGTAACTAATTATGGGAAAATTAATCAATTTGGCTTATTAAATGGCCAATTACATTTCAATAAATTATTTTTTACTCTCATAGATGCCTGGTCTAATATAATGAGTCTCTGTTTAAGACACCTGAAGTAAAGAACCATAATTCTTCCAATGATTTTTGAAAATGTGGGTCACAATATATAATGTACCAAGCTTAAATCCTGTAATGACTTAAATGTGGTTATTCTGTAGAAGTAGAAACAAAACTGAGGATTTTAGGGTTAGCGTATGACTTTTCAACTCAATGTGTGCTTTTTTGTCATATTTTTTGAGCCTTTTAAATTGTGGAGGACTGAAAGAACATTCAATAAATTTATTTTTTATTATACCAGTGCTTCCCTGCCTTATGCAATGAAATCTTATCAAGCCTTCAGTGTGAAGAGAACTAGGGCTATGGAGACAGCACAAAAGCAAGGACTCTGAGCAACAGAAAAGGGGAACAAGGAGGAGTGAAAGTGTTTGGAGATTTGGGAAGGTGGTCAAACATGCTTGTGGTTTTCTTTCTTTTTAAATGTTTTTTTTTTCTTTTAATTGTTTTTTGGGGGGAGATTTTTTTGTTGTTGCTGCTGTTGTTATTTGTAAAACATAATATTTTGCTCTGAAAGAAAGCAATGGTACTCTCCCAGCAAGCCCCTTCCCTTGTTATGTTCATTTTAATAACACAAGAGCAGATGTCTCAGGCTGTGAGCCTCAAACTGAGTTCTGCAGGCCCCAGGAATGGTGAGATGTGATACACATCTGTGTTTTGGGCTTGGTCTGCTCCAAGGATGTGTGTCAGTTGTGTGCTCCAAATCTGAGTTCAAGTCCACATACCTCAAAAGCTCTGCTGGGAGCTCAGGGTTGTTCCCGACCGCAGGCACTGCATGTGTGCACCTCAGTGCATTGGAAATGGCATGGGAGGGGGTGACAGCCTTTCACACACAGTTTTGCCTTGGTGATTGCACAAAGAGGTAGGGCATCACCTCCTCATCTTCCCCTGCCATGATGCCACTGAAGGCATCAGCCAGACAGCAGTTTGGGCCATGATGGGCCCATAGCAGAAGGGCCATGATGTCTTGACTCATCCCACCATGATTTGCCCCAGTGTCCCCAAGCCAGGCTGTCCTGGGGGACCAGGACATTGTGCTCCATATGCCCAACCAGGACAACTGGTAGGAGGCAGTAGGGGAGGATGCTGGCAGTTGTTACGCTCTCCGTCACGAGCAGGCTCCTCTGGATGTCTCTGGCATGGAAGTAAGTGCACACAGGAGCCCTTCAGCAGTGAAGAAAGAAAAGCCAGAGCACACTGCTGCTTTCTGTCATGGAGAGGTTAAAAGCAATTTGCCAACTGACAAGCAGCAGCTGCAAGAAAATTTCCCCATCACTACCACCACCCCCTTTTTTTTTCCTTTTTTTTTTCTTTTTTTAATGACTGAAACATTTTAATCAACTTGGGCTGAGCATGAAAGTCTGAGTGGGAGGTGGGAGGAATATCTGGGGAGGGGAGGAGGAGCAGAAGAATGGCTGATTGCTGGCATATGTCTGAGTTGAGGGATGCTCTCTGCCTAGGAGGACAGTTAACCTACACAAAATGTTCTGGCTTCTTGCCTATATCAGCCATATCATGCTGCTCCAGCCTTTCATGCCAGATCCCTGAGATGGTGACTGTCACTCTGACAGAGGGAGCAAGAAGGAGAAAAGGTAGAAAAGATGAGGGGGAAAAAAAAGCAAAACAAACACACCAAAACTAACACCACAGCCCAGTAATAAGCTTGATGTCAAGGCCAGGTAGAGCAGCTGTATTTTTCAGAAATGAGCAGCAGTGGAAAAGTAGCAAGCCAGCTGTGTGCTTCTGCAGAATAAATTGAGGTTGGATGGACAATCTTGGAGAGTAAAGTCAGCAAAGCTCCACAGAAATGGCTATGAACATATAGAATTTAATAGGGAGCCTGAACTCATAGAGTCTAGCTGTGAGCAAACCACAGCTCAGGCTGGAATCTTTTTTTCCCCTTTAAATCCAGGTGGAAGAAACACACTGATTTCTAGAAAAGAAAAATTCATTGTCAGAGATGCTCTGAGACCACCTTTGTTTATACCCACAGACTTTCTTATACAAGGGATACCATGACAGCCTATTGACCAAAACTGCCCCTGGTCTTGGGTCAAATTCTCTGACAGGACTTCTGTCACCTCCTCCCTTACATGCTTCTTAAAATCTTCTATAAAAGGCTGTTATCTACCACAGATAAGAAGCTGCCTTCCAAATTATTCCAGAAAGCCAAGTGGCTGCTCTCCACCCCAACACTTTGCGCATGGGAGTTGACAGACCCATGTCATTACCCAGTCCACAAAAAATCTTTTATTATTTGCAACACAAATACCGTTCCCAGGTTACACCATAGCTCTCACAGGCTGCTCCAGCTCCAGTGAATTAGCTGGTCATTGCCAGTGCAGAGCAAAATGTTCTCCTTTGTCCTCAGATGTCTCCTCAGCCTTCTGGCTTGATTTTGGAGGTGGCAGGTCCCTTGGCAAAGCCCAGAGGTAGGTCTGTCTGTACCCACTGAATGCTGGGGTGGGAGCAGAGAGAAGCTTTTCGAAGCACTGGGGAGAATTACAGCTGATCCAAAAGTGAGTGTTCAGAAGTGAAGAGACTGCTGGAAAGTGCATCTTAATAGCTAAAAGCTGTGTGTGACTTCACTTTGAGAGCTGGCTGCTGATCTCATAGCTTGCACTCAAGTTGTGCTTTCAAGCTGTTCTCCAAAAGCATTTATCCACTTCAAAAATATTTTCAATGAAGCCTGATATTCTCCAGCAGCTTGAGTTCTAAGGGAAAACACCAAATACAAGAAGACTCATGTCAGAATAGCACATTAGTCTAGGATACTTGAAGATGAAGGAAGATACCTCAGGTCATTAAAATGAAAGGATGTGAGGTGGGGAGGCTTGAGCATAACTTCATTTATTTTACTTAGACTCATCATAGAAAACAAGAAAAGCATCTAGGGACCCTTAATGTGGTTTTTAAAATCTGCAAAAGCCATACATCAAGAAATTTGTTGGAAACAAGTAGACAAACAGTTGGTTTAAAGTACACATTAGGTGCATATGGACCCACAGCTGCTCTTATTTCAACTGCCACCCTAAATACAGGTCTCTCCATGATCCAGCCTGTCACACAAGGACTGTGCCAGATGCCTTGCAAAAACCCTCTCAGCACCTCCCTCTCCAGTGCTGGCAGCTTCTGAAGGGCAGAAAGAGAGAGAGAATGGACGGGGGTTACAGCAAACACCTTCCAGCTGGTAGAAAACTTTCATTAGCCTCAAATGGATGGTGAGGCTGCTTAAATAAGCTGTGTATTTATATTGCATCTCCTCAGAGAATTATAAAAGTGACACTGCTGTATCTCAGTGGAAAGGCGGCAGAAGTTGAAAAAGTAAACAGAAAAGCCTAGTGGATGGTTTAATAGAAGGTTCAGAACTTACTGCTTTCTAACTATAGATTCACAATATCTTGCTGCAGGTAAGCGATGCAGTTGTTTTGGTGCCAGCTTAACGTCATGCATTATATGGAATGTAAAAGTTGGAGGGCAAAAGAATAATTTCTGTGCTTTTTGCCACTTGCTTAGGGTTTACGTGTAAAGAATCATGAAAGATGTTGTTTTCAGGGCTCTGTTTTCTTCCCACCTCTCTACTTTTGGCAATATTATCTGTGTCAATTTTGTTGTTCAGCTACCTCTGGTGGAAAACTTCTTGCAGGCATCAACATCAAAGGTCCTTCAGGACTTAACTAGATGTTTTAGCTCTTGAGCAAAGTCTCCTTCCTCTCGTATCTGTTAATAAAAAATACAAGCCCCTGGAGCTTTTAATAACTGTATAGATATTAGGATAAGTAAAAGATGTTAACAGAAGTGGGGGAGATGCTTGTTGGTGCATCTTTCGCTGTGGGAATGTTACAGGCATCTCACCCAGCAGTCCTCTGTGTCCACCTACACTGAAAAAGTCTTCAGCAGGCTGGGGTTCCTTCGTTTGTAGTGCCCAGATGTGCCCTGACAGTGGCCTCTACCTCTGAAACCAAAGGTAGAGGGGAGTTCTGTAGGAAGATATTAGCAGTTGGGAGTGGCATTTACTGCACCCACTTAAACTCTATCAAGCTCAATCCATGAGTCAGGCATCCAGACCAAAACAGTGACCATCTGATCCCTGGAGAGAAGCTGCACATCCTGATGTAGACACAAGTCCTTCTTTTGTTAAATACCCACCTTAAAGTGCTTGTTCCACTTCCCATAGGTTGCCCCCACACTGGGCATTTTCACAGCCTAACCAGCTGACTCTGACTTAAAACTACACTTTAGGCTAGATAAAGTTTTAGACAGTAGGATAAATCCCATCTCTGACTTCTGAATAGCTAAAGCAACAATCAATTGTTAAATAATGAGTGCTTTGTCACACTGGCCTTCTAGCAAGTCCTGTGTTCAAAACAGACTCCAGAAATTAGTTTTTCACCATCTCCTTGACAGAAAAACAGAGTCTATCATATCATTTAATGGATAACATTGGACATCCAGAAAGAGGTACTGATGCAAAATGAGCTTTGGTTGAATCATGATAATTGTATTCAGCACTCACTGATTTAATGTTAGACATTGGAATAATCTGCATTTTGAGCAGGATGAATTTAAGTGTGGCATAAGTGTGAATATTCCATAAGGTGGTGCACCTCATTCAGCTGATGAGGGATAGAAAATCAGAATTGCCCTCAGAAGCATATGTAACCATCCACAGAGAAGCTTTTAGACAAACATCACTTGAGAATGTGTTTCATTGAGACACTAGATGTGTCTGAAGGAGGATACATGGTACTTGTAAAGCTGAGCATAACACTCTCCTCTTTTGTGCGAGACAACACATGGTCACCTGGCATGCTCAACATAACACCTGCATAATGCTGCTTTTATGCAGCAAGTAATATCAGTCTTACATAGAGATCCTTTTTGCTCTGGGGAAGAGGGAATTATGTATGTACTTTTCAGCCTAAATAAAGGAAGAATTATAAACTCAATTTTACCTGTGCAAATTACTTGAGAATCAGGTTACACAGGTAGACCTACTGGCACTGGGAGGGAAAGATTATAATTTTCCTGTAGCCTTTAAGAATTAAAGTGCTTTGATCAAGAAGGACTCCAAAAAACATTAATGTGTGTCTGCTGACCACACATGCTGGGGCTCAAGTTCATGTCAAACAGAACTCTCTGTCAGAGGGTGGATTTGAACCACGTTCAGGGGCTTTAGAGAAGGCAGGAACTTCTATTATGAAATACGGGTTTCTATTGTTTATTAGAGAAGTGTCAGCTATGATGTTCCATGTGTGTTTTCATGGTCATATTAGAGGCCTGTTTCTTGGCAGTCATTACAAAATGAGCTGACGTCTGAGCCCTGAACATCACCAGTGACCAGATCAGTAACATCCTGTCAGTTGTCACTGGTTGTGAGGAGAGAGGTGGGATATTTTCATCATCCCTAGTTCAGTCTTCAGCAAGAATGAACTAAGTAATTATGAAGATCTTTGGCTCATCCCTTCCAGGTCCACACTGTGAATGCACCAGCAATGTTCTTGAGAGGGTCATGTATTTCCTTTGGATGTTCAATATGCAGTGACAGGCAGGAGAAATGTTTGGAAGGCAAATGCTTTCTGAAAGGCCTGCCCCTGAACTCACCAGTCACAAGCCATTTTTATGGAAATGACACTAAAATTGCTAACCTAGAGCTGCATCCAACCTCAGCTTCTGCCAGCAGAAGATACAGGGTACCAGATGGCTGAAATCCTACCCGAGCACCAAGTGGTTTAAATTGCTCTTTTTGCTAGGAATTTAAATAGTCCATATGCTGAAAGTATAATGCTCGTCTGCACCCTGGCTGCCTAGTGGAGGCCTCTGCTGCCTGAGCTAAAGGGGATGAGCAATTAGCTGGTAGCAGCTTGGAGCTTGTATTTCCTATACATCCCAATGTCAGGCTGTGCTACAGTAACACACACATCAAAATGTCTGATCATGCATCTGGAGGAAGATGGTGGTGTCTGATTGTCACACTGGGGCTGTTGTGTCAAAGACTTGAGAGAAAAGCAGACTGAGCATGGTCTGGGTATCTGGTCCCCTCTTTTTCTCATCTTCTGGGATCGCATGAACTCCAGGCTGCAGTACTCAAGGGGCATAGTTTGTCATGGATTTCAGAGGCTCACAAACAGTGCTCTCTGGGGGATCTGTAGCCTCAGATTTCCAGGGCCTTGTGACACACCAAAGCTGCTTTGCAGCATGATGCACAGTGTCTGGAGCAGAAGGTCCTCAGCTCTGGTCACAGGTTGTGCTTGCCATTGTGCAGCTAGGACAGCTCTGCTCTTTGATCATTTGGGTGATTTCATTTCGTTGCTGGAAAGGGCTTGCTTCTCCCTGAGCAGATCCCTTACTTTATAAGTCATCCAAAAATCTGCCATCAGTCTGGCTGGCTGAGGCTGTACCCATTCCAGGGCAGTCATGTCCTTTTTTTTGTGTGTTGAAAAGGTGACCAAGCACAGTGTTTCAAATGAAGAAGTGCCCTACCTCATGCAGAAATGTTATCCCTTCTCCTGGTTTATAGTCTCTTCTCTGATTCATCCAGTTTCCCCTCGCCTATTGTGCTGGAGTTGAACTCCAGATAAATGGCTCAAAGGGCTTTGCTAAAGTAATCCCTGGAGAAAATTCCTTTCCTGGCCAGATCACTCTGAATTACTCCTCTGCTTAAAATGTACTCCCACTGCCTCTAGATTTATTATGTAACATTTTTCTAATTTAAATTGTTTTCTATTTACTGGTACAGTTGCCTGAAAGATCTGCTTCATCCCGAGTCCAGTTACATTGGTCATTATTTGCCTTTTCTCTCTCCAGTTCTGTCAGTATCAACAGACATTGGTATCTCACATCTGACGTCCTTATCTAAATCATTTATGTACATTCATTTAAAGGATAGGGAGGTCAAATGTTTCAAAATCTTGCAAGGTCACTCAAAATAAAGCTACAATGTCTTTTTTTTTTTTTTTGCTTGTCCTTTTTATGTGGAAAATTGTATTTTGGTATTCATAGGGAGACTTTTATGAGCAAATGTAAGAGTGCCTTGAAATGGATATTTTAATTATGCATGTAATTTTTTATGATTGTAACTATTAGTATTTAGCATGCTTGTTATCCTTGATTTTTTTTTTTTTTTTATTCCTAGAGGGTCTCCAGATGAACAAAGGAGCACATATTTTAATAATTTTTTCTCTTTGTATCTGTGAGTTGCTGACCCTTTAGAAAACATTTTTTGCTAATATATATTATATATATTTAAAAAAAGATAAAACAGTGTTCTTTCTAATAAGAACAGACATCATGAATTTCCCAATGTAAATGGCTCTCTAGCTGCTCCTTTTAGACCTGTGCCAGAGCTAGATAACTTCCAAGGGGCTCCAAATCTTGAACTTCAGGAGGTTCAACCCCTCCTATTATGTAGGAACTTGTCTGCAGTGTTTTACTGGGCTCCAGGGCAAGTTTGTTCATTTCAACAAAAATTATGTCTCTCCCCAAATGCAGCAAATTGTAAGTAATCCTTAATAGCAGACATGAATCCATTTTCATAGGTATCAGGTCTTACATCTCAGCAAGTAGACTCCATTTTCACAGAATATGTAGATAAAGGGGTTGAGGTTTGGAGATCTCTAAAGAAAGAATCACATGTTGGGTGATGAAAAACTTTCTCACATACAGCATGCACTGAGCTGGTGTCTCCACAGTTTGCTTTACTGTACATCTCATCACGCTAATTATGTCCCTGAAGTGAGAAAGCACTGTTATTGTTACTGAATACATGGGTTTGTTTGATGATGGACAGATGGGAAATCTGTAAGAAAGCTAGAAAAAAATAATCTAGATTATATAAATTCCGGACTAGGAAAAGCAAGTTAGGGGGTTAAAAAGTGCTGTGGATTAGAGAATAAGTCCCCTGAATAGAAGAGTGGAATGTGTTTCATCAGGGATTTATTGCATTCTCTTTTCAGTTTACAGTGGTGAAATAAAAATGTCAACAATTGACTAAGAAATTAAACTGATCCAATATCTGTTAATGTATTATACTCCTCATGTGGCACTAGTCACAAAATAACCCTTGATTAATGTCTGTGATAAATATCAACAATAAGTTTCAGTATTTGTCATCAAATGGACTTTAATACTGTAGCTACACATGCACAGAAAAGTAAAAGGAGAAAGTAATGCTTACAGACAGCAAGAAGACTAGAGGTGCCATAGTAAATACAAAAACAGCCCTTCAGAAAGGCACTCTGGCTACCAGTAAAAGAGAACTATTAGAGGGAAAAAAAAAAAGGAGAAAACTAAAAAAGATACATTTTTGAATGTTAAATGCTAAATGTAAAACTAATTAAGTAGGAATAATAGATTTTCAGGAGATCTTTTACAAAACTGTAGAAGGCACCAGTGATAAAAATGGCAACAGAATCAGCAATAACAAAAGCAACCACCTTCGAAACAGAAAATGAGTCAATATAACCAGCAGATGAACAAGAAGCAAAAGAAGGATTTAAGAGAGACAAGGTCATTATGGCAAGAGGAAATTAATGATTGGTCTCACTACTTACTACCTGTGAGATAGGGTCTCACACCAGAAATCTATTTGCTGTTGAGTAGCCTAAGAAATTTTCTAAAACAGGAGTGTCAGTGGAAGAGATTGCTGGACAAATCACGAGAACAAGGCAGAGGTCACTGAAGAGTTATAAAAGAAGTCAGATATGAAATTGTTCAACAACTAATTGTTATGTGTAACCTACCATTTTTTTCTGCAGAATAATGTACTGTGACAAATGTGTCACCAGCCTTTCATAATGGCTGCAGGCTTCACTGGGAACTACAGATCAATAAAACCATAGTCAAACTTGTAGAAACAATCATAATCAGAATTCTTAGACACAAAAATACATACACATTGTTTAGAAAGAACTGTGCAGATTTTTAGTCCTCCTTGGAGACTTGGAGGAGCTGACAATTACCTGAAAAAATGTGATCCAGCTGATAAGTATGGAACTTATGTTTGACAATGCTTTTGAAAGATCTCTCACCACAAGATTTTAAGGAAAGGAGGTTCTCATGGAGCCCACAGGACCAGAGACATGGCAGGAAGGGGGTTTGCTCTGTGTATTTGTGTCATTTTTCAGCAAAGCTGGTGAATCTTGAAGTGACAAACTCTGCAGAAATGGTAAAATTAGTCAGAATAATAAAAGAAGACAACTTCTGGGGGATACCATCAAAGAAGTCTAACGACTGGGGACTGATGTGTAGCAAGCAACTGGGAAACGGTGATTCATTATTTTGGTCAGTTCCAGACCCATGAAGTACCCAGTGAAAACTATGAAGCAGCAAGACTGAAATAAACTAAAATGGGTTTTGTCACAATATATATTAACTATTAAACTGCAGTACTCATTACCACTGAATATTGCAGGTGCCAAGTAAAAGCAGGTTCAAAACCAGATCAGGCAATTCAGAGCTAGCAGTGAATACGTTTCAGGTCAGACCTAGTGTGGCAGTTTCAGTACCCTGTGGAAAAAAAGTTTTGTTGTTGATGGTACAAAATGGTACTTGCATTAAAGAATTCTTACATTTAAAATGTGTCCTTAGATGGTGAAGTGAGCTGTCAGTGTTTGGTTCTTGGCACAGTTGGTCAGAAAAATTGCAGAAAGTCTGTATTGCCATCACAAATCAAAACAGTTTGCAAAAGAGGATTGCTTTAAGTGGATTCCTGGAAGAAAATCACTGAAAAAAGTGCTAACAGTGTAAGGCTGAAGCATCCCAACGTATTTTTTACTTTTAAACAATTCTCTGCCTTGATTTTCTTTTTGTTATTTTGTATTCGCTTTTTTGCTATAACATAATATTAACTTTAAAAAGTCAAAACAGAATGTTTCAGTTTCCATTACAACAAAACCTGTCAATCAACTTGAAATGCATTGAAGTTTGGATTTTTTTTAAAATTCCCCATTGCAGAGAATTTCAGACTCTGGAGGTTTCATTGCAATTCAGAATAAAGTTAGCTTTTGAAACCTGAAAGATCTGTGAAAATCAGAACTCTTGTTCTTTAAAACTTGGCCAAAATCACTCTATTTTCTTTCTCTTTCAGTTTTCTTATCTGAAAGGTGGCAAGAATGTTGCAGATCCATTTTTGCAAAGCCCTTTCACACTGAGCATCCAAGAATTCCACGTTTCTGTGTCTCATACTAAAGTTGTATGCTTCCCAAGCACTATCCCAATTCCACCACCTTCAGCTGAGTCTCTCTCTCCCTCAGTCATATGTTCATAAATTTCAATGGTACTTCTTTTTCCCTTCTCATTTTTTTCCTGTCCCCGTCTAATGTTTTTGGTTTGCCTTCTTATTTTTGCAAACTGGGAACTGTTCCCTTCTGGGATGGGGGGAGGAGTTACTTTCCAGAAGGCTGTTGCATTTGCCCTTGTCCAAGATCTTTTCATAATTAGTGGCTTATTGAGTGGTGCCTGCAAACTCCTGACAGCCCAAGCAGAGCTGAATCAACTTTGGCAGGATAGCATGAGGAAGTTCACAGTGCCGCCACTTGTGCTATAAATACAAAAATAAAAGGAAGAGCTCATCCTCTAAACTATGCACATTAAATCCTCAGATTGGGGACTCGAGCATGCTTTGTGCTGTACATTGGCCAGCTGCACCAGAGGGAATGTCTTCCTTGTTCTGTTCCCAGGACAGATGCATCAGGATTGCTACAAGATAGCATGAGGCAGGAAGAGTTTTCTGGATCCTGGAATGCCAATAAGCACTTCAAACATCTTTCTCGGCTTCTGGAGTCCCTGCATCCAGCACCCTGGAGCGTGATTTCGTTTTATAAAAAGAAAGCCTGTGCTATTTTTCATACCAATCACATGCTGTTCTAAATGGCTTAAAAGTTTCAAGGACTCCAAATACTGAAAAACAGCTGTATGCTGATGTGAGCAGCATGTGTAAGGATGATGTAAATCTAGTTTTTATCCTATTTAACTCTCAGTGGCTTTTATGTTTTCCATAAATGGATGAGAAAAGTTCTTGGCTGGAAAGAGTCATAAAAACATGCAATAAATTCTTTGTAGTCTCAACGTGAGCAATTTGTCATATTTTTGTTTGTTTGTTTTCTGGGATTTTGTTTACTTTCTGTGACTTTGACATGTCTTGGATCTGTGACGAGTCTCTTGTTCCTCTCTACATGCTAATCCACAGTGATAAACTGTTCTTCATGTTTTGGTTACAAGGTGGTGACCTACATCCAGAACAAAACATCCACTGCCTGGATGGCCACAAGGACAAGGACCACCTCTGTCCCGCTGAAATATGAGCCTTCCTAAAAATCTCTCCTGCTGGCTACTTATCTGTCTTTTAAGGGCAGAAGGATTTTAGCTCATGAACTGGTGGAACTCATTGAGAGGGTTCTAAACTAGGTTAGAAGGAGGAAGGAGATGTAGCTGGGCTGTCTGGAAGCAGGCCCAAGGGTGGTAAGCCTGAGTTAGGGGTGAAATAAGGAGCCCAGTTGAGGTGCATGTGCACTAATGCATGCAGCATGGGTAACAAACAAGAGGAGCTGGAGGCCATGGTGCAGCAGCACAGCTGTGATGTAGTCGCCATTACAGCTGTGATATGAAACATGGTGTGATGACTCCCATAGCTGGAGCACTGCACTGGGTTAGTGAACTTACAAGCTCTTCAGGAGAGACAGGAAAGGGAGAAGAGGTGGAGGGGTGGCCCTTTATATTAAGGAGGCTTTTGATGCCATGGTATTGAAACTAATGACAATGAAATTGAATGCCTATGGGTAAGAGTTAAGGGGAAGGCCAGCAAGGCTGACATCCTACTGGGAGCCTGTTATTGTCCACCCAGCCAGGAAGAAGAGGTGGACGATTTATTCCATAAGCAGCTGGAGAATGTTTCGGGATCTCCAGCCATTGTTCTTGTAGGTGACTTCAACCTACCAGGCATCTGCTGGGAACTTAATACAGCAGAAAAGAGGCAGTCTAGGAAGTTTTTAGAGTGTGTGGAGAACAACTTTTTGTTGTAGCTGGTGAATGAGCTCGCTGGGGGAGGGACTGTGTTAGACCTGTTATTTGCAAATAGAGATGGGCTGGTGGGATATGTAGTGGTTGGAGGCCGCCTGGGGCACAGTGATCATGAAATTACAGAGTTCTTGATATTTGGTGAAATCAGGAAGAACATCAATAAGACTTTTACATTGGACTTCCAGAGGACAGACTTTGGCCTATTTAGGAGACTTATTCAGAGAGTTCCTTGGGAAGCAGCCCTTAAAAACAAAGGAGTCCAGGAAAGGTGGGCATGCTTCAAAACAGAGATCTTGAAGGCACAGAAACAGACTGTCTCTGTGTGCCAAAAGATGAGTCAGCAAGGCAAAGGTCCAGCCTGGATGGGCAACAAGGTTTTGAAGGAACTTAAGAATAAAAAGAGGATGTATCATCTTTGGAAGGAGGGTCAAGTCTCTCAGGAAGTATCTAAGGGGGCTGCTAGGGCATGTAGGAAAAAAATTAGGGAGGCCAAAGTTCAGTTCGACCTTAATTTGGCAACTTTTGTAAAGGATAATAAAACATGTTTTTACAAATATATTAATGGCAAAAGGAAGGGTAAGACCAACCTTTGTTCTCTACTGGATGTGGGAGGGAACTTAGTAACTGCAGATGAGGAGAAGGCGGAGGTGCTTAACACATTCTTTGCTTTAGTGGGAAGACAGCTTGTCCACAGGACAACTGTCATCCTGGGCTGGTAGTTGGTGTCAGGGAGCAGAATGGTCCCCCTGTTATCCAGGAGGAGGCAGTCAGAGAACTGCTGAGCTGATGGATGTTCATAAATCTATGGGACGAGATGGGATCCCAGGGTGATGAGGAAGCTGGCAGATGAGCTTGCAAAGCCACTCTCCATCGTCTACCAACAGTTCTGGCTCACTGGTGAAGTTCCAGATGACTGGAAGTGGGCCAGTGTGACGCCCATTTACAAAAAGGGTGGGAAGGAGGATCCTGGTAATTATAAGCCACTTAGCCTGACCTCAGTACCTGGTAAGGTCATGGAACAGTTTATATTGAGGGCCATCACATGGCACCTACAGGATGGCCAGGGTATCAGACCCAGCCAGCATGGGTTTAGGAGGGGTAGGTCATGTTTAATCAACCTGGTCTCCTTTTATGATCAGGTGACCCACCTGGTAGATGCAGGAAAGGCTGTGGGTATTGTCTATTTGGACTTCAGCAAGGCCTTTGACACTGTCTCCCACAGCATACTCCTGGAGAAGCTGGCAGCCCACGGCTTGGACAGGAGCACTCTTTGCCAGGTTAGGAACCGGCTGGATGGCTGGGCCCAGAGAGTGGTGGTGAACGGTGCTGCATCCAGCTGGCAGCCAGTCACCAGTGTTCCACAGGACTCTGTGCTGGGGCCAGTTCTGTTCAATATTTTTATTGATGACATGAATGAGGGTATTGAGTCCTTCATTAGTAAATTTGCAAACAACACTAAGTTGGGAGCGTGTGTCAATTTCTTGGAAGGTAGGAGGGCTCTGCAGAGAGACTTGGAACCATTGGATGGATGGGCAGAGTCCAATAAGATAAAGTTTAATAAGTCTAAGTGCCAAGTCCTGTATTTTGGCCACAATAACCCCCTGCAGCTGGGGATGGTGTGGCTGGACAGTGCCCAGGCAGAAAGAGACCTGGGGGTTCTGGTCGACAGCCGGATGAACATGAGCCAGCAGTGTGCCTTGGTGGCCAAGAAGGCCAGTGGCATCCTGGCCTGTATCAGGAATAGTGTGGCCAGCAGGACCAGGGAGGTCATCCTTCCCCTGTACTCAGCACTGGTAAGACCACACCTTGAGTGCTGTGTCCAGTTCTGGGCCCCTCAGTTTAGGAAGGATGTTGAGATGCTTGAGCGCGTCCAGAGGAGGACAACGAGGCTGGTGAGGGGCTTGGAACACAAACCTTGTGAGGAACTACTGAGGGAACTGGGGGTGTTTAGCCTGGAGAAAAGGAGACTCAGAGGTCTCAGACCTTATACCAGACTACAACTCCCTGAAAGGCAGTTGTAGTCAGGTGGGGTTGGTCTCTTTCTCCAGGCAACAACTGACAGAATGAGAGGACACAGCCTTAAGCTGTGCCAAGAGAAATATAGGTTGGATGTTAGGAAAAAGTTTTTTATGGAACGAGTGATAAAGTACTGTAATGGTCTGCCCAGGGAGGCAGTGGAGTCACCATCCCTGGATGTGTTAAAAAAAGACTGGATGTGGCACTCGGTGCCATGGTTTAGTTGAGGTGTTAGGGCATGGGTTTGACCTGATGATCTGGAAGGTCTATTCCAACCTAGTGATTCTGTGATTCTGTGATACTCTCAGCAGTCCAGAGAGCACAAGAGGCAGTAGGACTCCTTAGCAAGAGCTTGGCAGGTTACAAGTAGAAGTTTGGGGATTTGACTGTCCCCTGTTACTGATTTGAGAAGGTGCTTTGTGGCACTCAACCCAGCCCAGCAGAACTGCTGACAGAGGATTCCAGGCCCTCCTGAACAGATCCATGTGTGTGTGTATTCTCATCACATCTCCAGGGTCAGATTTAGAGATAATTTGACTCAAACTAATATCTACATAAGGGGATTTTGCAAATTTATAATTTCCAAAGGGCACATCTGCTAATATTCTATTATAATATCTGAACTCCATTTCTTTCATTAAGGAGCTAATTTTGTTCCCAAGAGGATCATTAGCTTTTACCCATTTTGATTAATTTAATTCATATTACCAATAGCTACCTAAGGCTTTATGAACTGGATGGGAACTTTTAGCTTTTGCTTTAACGCAGTCTCTCACCATGAGAAATCTTGTCACCTCTAATTGCATTTAGAGGAATTTAAATTAATTTCCTTTGACATTTTTTTTCAGATCTATACTAAGTGCATGTTACACTCTTCACAATGTTCTTATTCTGCCTTCATAAAAATGTTAAGCATAGAGGGCTCTCTGTCCAGGATTATCCCAAAATCACTCTCAGGAGACTTGTTCCCAAGAGGTATGGGATTTCCTCAACTCCTAGCGAGTTACAGAGCAGACATACAGATTTTCCTTGCCTCATATCTCTTTCAGTGGAGTTTAGCCTTGGGCTCTTCTCCTCCACAGGTCTCCCTGCAGTTCTTGCATCCAACTTTACAGCTGTCTTGGAAGATTTGTTCCCAGGAGAGAGAAAGTGGACAAGGGAATTACACGATGGACATGGGAATGAGGTAATAACAGCAAAGAGAGGACCAAAGGGTTCTTGGTGTATGGCACTTGGGACAGTACCTTTTACAGATGTAGGAAAAGATGCTGTTAGTGAATTGGCCAAACAGGGCTTCTCAGACATCTCTGGTGGCTACCACCCTCTCTGCAGCTTCTGTCAAACAAAAGCCAGCATGCTTCCTCTTTCCCCACTGTCACATTCAAGCTCCGGGTGATGCCTGGAGAGGCTGAACCTGGAACAGAGACTAGACAGAGCTAAAGGAATAAAGTAGGTATTTATTGAAAGACCTAAAAGGATACACCTTGGGCAGTACAAGATCCTGGCCAGGGCTACACCCAAGATGGAACCAAAATGGCCACAAAATGGATGACCGGTCACAAGGTCTCACACTTTTATAAGTTTTGGTCCATTTGTATATTGGAGTTAATTGTCCAATTACAGCTTTAGGTTATGAAGTCCCATCCTCTTTGTTTGCTCTTCTTCAGTTGTCCCTTGTTTATACCTTTTGGCCTGAAACTTGTAACAGTTGTCCTTGGTCTCAAGCTGGAAAATGATTGTTTTGTCTACCTACCTTGTGAAGAGAACCTACTAACACTTAATATGAAGCTCAGAGCTTCACCCCTAGGCAGCACAGAATCTGAAAAATATGAAAGCTAAAACTTAAGGCATCACAGGCCATGGCTGTGATCATGGCTGTGATCACCATTATCAGCAATTTCTTCTCAAATAATGATGGTGATTTGATAGCAGAATGTAAGTGCATGTCCCTGTGATCTGCATTTCTTTCCATTTCTACCTGGATTTGCAAAGGCTACAATGTTGTTCAATTTTCCTTTCTATTGACTGTAAATGGGAATTCACCCTAGCTGGATGAAAAAAAATCACCGTCCTCAGGCCTAAAATGCCACTTTGCATGTTCCTAATAGCTTGTTATTTTTGGATGCTTAGCTTCAGCCATGGGCATTGTTTCTTCAATTCCCTGATATTACCATTAAAACTGGTGAGTTGTCATCACAGGTAAAACCATGTGATATATAAAGCAGGCCTTCAAAGCCCATTACAGTGGCAGCTATAAATGGCAGAAATGCAGTAAATGTTCTGCATGGGCAAAGTACAAGCAGAGTCTGCATTCTACAAATGGCACATCCTTGGAGACCACACAGTTGCTATTTAGAGACCTTGAGCATCCCCTAAATCCAGCAGGAGCTGTGGGCATTATAAATAGTTAATGCTGGGACTGACATAGCAGAGCTGGAGCTGAGGAGCAGTGTTGCAAAACCTCTGGGATAAAGGCAGAGATGTAAAAAAATAGGTCTGGACGCAGAGTCTGGCCCATACCTTTGAAGCTAAGATAGCTATACCCACCGCTTACGTGAATTCCCTTGCTGTGTATTTTGCAGTGCACAAGCAGGACGTGGCCTGCAAAACCTTACCGTGTTGAGTGTTGATTGTGAGCTGAAGACAATCCTGAGCAGAAGCACAGGTGGGAAGGACCTCCTGAAATGGCTGGCTGCTCTGTGCATGTAGCACAAAGGCAATAAATTCCTTATCTCACCAGCCTATAAATCTTTGTTGACCATCTCTGTGCATGTCTTTAGAAGAATATTTGATCTAATAGCCTTTTTAAAAATTTCCCTTAATTTTCCAGCATAACCCCCCAGTGAATCATTAATGTAACAAGATAAAGATCTCTAGCTAAGGAATTATTCTTATTATAAAGTTCCCAAGTTCTAGTAGCAAACCTCTCCAGGGTATATATTAAGCCAAAAAGGTCCCACACAATCATTTAAATCTACAAAATTCAATTCATTTCTGACTCCCTCCAGGCACTTGTTTTATAGTGATCTAATAAAGGAGAATTGTGGCTGTTAAATGATAAAGTCTCCAAAGGGGATGTGGGAACTCTGCACACTAGTCCCCAACATTTGCTGGGAAGCTTTATTCCTCCATCTCACCTACATCCCTTTTGACAAGGAAACCTTTCAAGGTCTTGCAAAATGAATAGATGATTCTGTTTTTAAAGGAAAGCAAAGTCAAAAAAAATTCCTTACATAAATGTACTGCTTAAGGATATAGGTTACAAAAAAATTAAGCACTTAATTGTTCCAGAAATTATATGTGTGTCTTCACCGAATCACTGAAACTAAAGATGGAGCAGATGCACATCTGTTCTCTTTCCTTGCTGGTGCATCCCTGAGATGCTTTTTCTGCTACTTCCTCCAGCCTAAGTCTAAATTACCTGTGAAGTTATCGTTGGAGCAATTCTGTTGTGTGATAATGCACAGAGATTCCCTGCAAGACCGTGTCTGATGATTTGGGGTTTTTTTTCACATAGTCTTGAGAACAGAGAGGTAGGGATAATACAATACTAGCTCTCCTGATTGTATCAAAAGCATAACTGCAGGTATATCAGTATCATCCACTAAAGTGCACTCAAGAGGCACTAGATACTTTTTTTTTACAGTTGGAAAATACATGAAGTTTTTACATACAGTTTTTACATGAAGTTCTGTGTTAGAAAAATTAGTCTCTTACCTGATGTTAAACACAACTTCCTACCTATTGCAGACACAGGGCTAGGTCAAACTTGATATTGCAACAGCTAGTTACAGTCCACCTGAGAATCCCCAGGGTTAATCACCATCAGGTAATACAGGTTTTGCAGTATCCATTTTTGTCCATGCAATAAGAGATTATTTATGTTCATTTTTAACTATGTGGTAACCACTGTATTTTGCAACACATGGTATTTTCCTTGCAAAGATGAGGCATAAAAGAGAAAATTGGAGCTTCCTTCCAAATTGTAAAAAATAACAATTCTGAGGTGGATGCACAAAGACCAGACGAGAGCCAGCTTTATTTCCAAGGAAGCCAATTCAATTTGTCTTCCAGTGCCCACACCTTAATGCATTAAGTGTTTTGGGGGCTTGCCACTGGGACTGAATGTATTTTTTCAGTCAAAGACAGGCTTTGTGAGAATGTTTAAGGAAATCAATATGTGAGGTTTGTCTAAGGTTACATATTTGTTAATGTTATATTGATTACACTATTGGTTGTAAATTATGTAACTTAATAAAGCTGTGGACTCTTTCTAATAAAGACAAAGACATTATTCCATTAGCTGGCAACTTAAGGCAAAGAAACTTAATAATATAGCACATTATAAGACCACAGCCCAGAGACTGACAAATCCAATTCACTATGGAAGTGGCTGTGATGTTGCAGACTTGGGCTGTATCCTCACACAATTAGGCTGTGCAGGTCGAATTTAGAAGAGTCTGAGGTCTGCTCTCTAAAGCTGTGATGTGGCCAAAAAAAGCAGATGGGAACAATGAAGTGGCCTGAAAGGACACACAGAGTAGTTCTGGAGTCTCGGGTACCCCACACACAGTTGAGATGGCACATGTGCCATCGCTGCCTTCTGTCACATGTTCATGTTTTTAGCTGAGACTTCTGTTCAGCGTTAGTTTTCCCTAAAACTGCTTCTCACATCTCCTTGGAGATGAACCTGTTTTGTTTTATTTTACTTTAAAGAAAGCTCTCAATACCCAGGGAAAAAAAATCTGAAAATGCTTTAAAAGGAACAAGATTGCCTCTCCACAATACAATTGCATTTCCACAGCTGTGGAGAACAGATACTGCAGCTCCACTTGGGGCAGGCAGGATTGTCAAGCAGTTGCTTGCAGAAGTGGGTCTAATATTTGACTTGACTGCAGCTGCCAGGCATCAGAGTTGTTTTGAGAGCAGAAAAAAAAGCACACCATATCAGCGAGTTTGGAGCATCTCCTCCAGCTGCCTTCACAACCTGATGCTTTTTATTTAGTTGGGAACAGAGGCTCCAAATCTGGTCTCCAGAATGATGCCCAGCCCTGGTGGCCTCCCATTCCTACACATCCCTCCCGTCATTCTCTCTGATAGATCCAGATCAGTAATTTAGCACAGGCATCAGCAAGGCCACCTGGACCACTCTTGTGGTGCTTGGAGCACCATCAGTCCACAGGGGACATGGCAAGCACACAGATTTCATAGAAACATAGAATCATAGAATGATTTGGGCTGGAAGGGACATCTGTTAAAGAACATCTGTTCCAGCCCCTTGCCCTAGGCAGGGACACTTCCACTAGACCAGGTTACTCAAAGCCCCATCCAGCCTGGCCTTGAACACTTCCAGGGATGGGACAGCCACAGCTTCTCTGGACAACCTGTTCAGTGCCTCACCACCTTAAATAGTTTCATCCCAGTATGTCATCTAAACCCAGTCAGGTTCACTTTAAAGCAAATTACTCTTGTTGTATCCCTATATGCCCTTATAAAACTCCTTCTCCATCTCTTTTAGTAGCCCCCTTTTTGGCACTGTAAGGCTGTTCTAAGCAGCCCTCCCTGGAGCTTTCTCTTCTCCAGGCTGAACAACCCCGACTGTCTCAGCCTCTCTTCATAGGAGAGGTGCTTCAGTCCCTGATCATCTTCACAGCCTCCTCTGCACTCACTCCTGCAAGTCCACATCCTTCTTATGTGGGGGGCCCCAGAGCTGGACACAGTTAACTTCTAATTAATGCAAGCTATGGACTGGAGGAGTGGGTCTGCTGCTAGCCAGAGTGCTCCTCTCCAGGACAGGAGAGGAGCAGGCAGGTTGTGCCTGCCAGTCTGTCAGCACAACCATTACCTACTAACATGGAAACTGTCTGTCAGACCACACGGGTCTCCCCTGCTAGGAAGCACCAGGTGTTGTCAGGTGAAAACACCTGAAATCTGTCTCTTGGGTCAATGAATTCAGCCACCTAAAATGGACATGCTCAGGGTCACCTGGTACATTTTGGAAATGAAAGATCTTTCAGCTGCTGTCATTAGAAGCTTTTGAGTTTCTCATCTAGGTAATTAAACCCCTCATTTTCACAAGAAATTCAGAGGTTGAGGACTGGTTCTGCTTGTGGTTACATCTGTGTCAAATCAAGGCAGTTACCAGGTGCTGCATGCATAGAGTAGGCTCAGTGGATTTGGGGCTGTGAATTAATCCCACAGCTTCCCACAGGAAGACACATTTACTTTGTTGGGAATTTAAGGGGAGTGGTGTAACAAAACTGACTCTGTGTATTTGGGGTTTTTACATGACAGAGATGTCCTGCCCTGCAGTACCTGTTGTTACAAACCCACTAACCTTGTAACCTGCATCCTAAATAAAAGTTCATCTCCACAACTAAAACCTTTCCCTTTCACTAAAATCACTGATATTGCAACCTGAAAGGGTAACAAAAACCTCACAGCCCAAATATTAACTCAGGAAAAAACCCTAAAGTTTAAAGAAAGTATCAAACTAAACTAAAAAAGAAAAAAATCCTTAAGTGCAATGATTCACTTTCATAGAGCCCTGTAGGAAGGAGGAGACCAGGCCACACTAGTATAAGACCAGTGTGTTTTGAATGAGGCAGATCTCCCAGAATGAGCCTGTGTGCCAGCAGTAATGGAGGTGGTGGTGCATCCTCCCCATCACCACTAGGTTTTGTTTTTAAAACTGAGCAGTGAATGAAATGATGGACTGGCAATGCTCTGCAGGACACAAAATGAGCTCCAAAATATACCATCCACATAACAGCAAATTATTCTGACTTGACCATGAGCCACTGGTAATGAAGACAATGAGCTAACGAGGTGCTGCCAGCCTAGCCTTGGTCTTGAGTGGGAGATGTTGGCCTGAACTCATTCCCACTGCAGCAATGACAAGTTGCTTATCTGTTAGCAAAAGAGCAGCTTCAAATCCTTCATTTGTCTGGTCAGGAGTTCAGTTTTGTGGGGGGTAAAAATAGTGGTGGAAAGGAATGATTAAACAGCTTAAGTAAGATGATTTAGATCATCATTGCAAGCTGAATTTCTGCTGTAAGAAATTGAATCTCCCAGCTGATGGTTGTTTTAGCCACACTGCTATTACTCCATGCTTATGCCAGTTTAACACTGATACCAGTCCCCATCCCGCTGTTCCTGGCTCTCTCTGGGCCTCTGGTTTTTGACTTCAAGCAAGCTGGAAAGGACAAAAAAGGGAAACCAGAAAAGCTACTAGAGCACCCAGGTGAGCTGTACTCAATCATTACATTTTTTCACCTTTCTTTTGTCTTGCAATGTGTCATGTTCACATCTAATTATGATCTGACAGTGCCAATACTTGGTATTATTTTAATATTTATGCCTGTGAATAACCCCTCTAAAATGAAAGGATTAGTGCTTGTATGATCAAAGCCACTGTAAACTCTGTGTTCTCTGTGGTGGCAAGTGTGTTTTATATTTGCTTCCTAAGCTGCTTTGAACACTGTAGCCACTGCAAAAATAGTGCATAACAATGAGTTTTCAATAGCAATACTTAACAATTCTTCAGCTGGTGAGAAGGGAAAATGTCCGATTCAATCATCATTTTGTTACGGTGCTGCTGGGTTTTTTCTTTACGAGATCATTAAATAAGCATGAATGAGGTACAGTATCCTAGGTTTTATTGGAGGCATAAGCGTCAGAGTCATTCACAAAATGCTCCCCATTATCACATGCAATTGAAAAACAAAAGAAGATAGTCTCTTTGGGAGTTTAACATATATGATTTCTTTTAAAGACCTAATGCTGTGGAAGATAGGCAACATTAATTCTGTACATGCTCTTTCATACTTGCATTATTTTTTTATTCCTTTCAATAACTCAAGACCCAAGGTTCCTAGTTAAATGTGCTCTTGGTTTTTTTCTCCTTTTTAATTAATGCTTACAGTTCAATGTTCAGTTCGCTTTCTCTACGCTTGACTTAGATACTTTAGTTTATTGCTCATTGATTTATGTTATGGAGGACCCAGCACTGTCAATCATTGAGCTCCTCTACAGACTTCAGACAAAGATGATGATCAAATCTACATGATCAGAAACAACATTTGGGCAAAAGCAATAAGCAGCAGCTCCTGGGCAGGGGTAGGGTGGGGGCATGTGAGAGGGAAGACGAGGCAAGACAAGAGAACAAGTTCAGATGTTATTGTGGAATTATACAGAAACCGCTACCCAGCTTTCCCAGTGTGCCTTCTCCATATCTGTTGCATGCAGCTTCTTAAAAATACAAGTCATTAAAAAGAAATAGAGAAGTAAATCTAATACCAGAGAAGGTGGTAAAGTACAAAGCAGGATCTTGACAGGAATTGTATTTCATTATATGGCCTGTGGTAGGAAAACATTTGGAAATTAGTCTTGAGGCTTCTGTTCTGCTTCAGTATTTTTGTCTCTGGGAGAGGTTGTCTCTCTGCCCTTCCTCATCATATTGACTCAAAGGAGAAATATGTGCTGAGATAGCAACCGGGCACAGAGTGATGGCTGAGACACGGGGAAGCTGCAGTGAAAGGGGTCAATGCAAATGTACAGAGAAGGTCTTTCCTGGGTCCACAGGGGGTGCTGATGGTGACATTTCTTCCACATCTTGGGATAGAGTAGTTCTCATCCCCTGGCCATGATGAAGTCAGGGCAGTTTCTTGCTGCCAGCCTCACGGCATCTGGGTATGGCACAGAGCAGCAAAAGCTTGGGAGGAGAGTAAAGATGTTATTGAAGATCATAGATCAGGTACTGGGAAACTCTTTAAACTTACCCTAATTTTGTCTACTTAGCATTTCATCAAAATGCATCTGTGCATTTTGCAAATCTCCAAAGCCTGTCTCTCCAGTGAAGCCCATTACATTTTGTGCTGCACAACTTTGATCTCACAGAACAGTCTCTTTATATTAAGTAATAAGGCATCATTTGGTTTGCATTTCATCCATTCTTTATCACATCTATATTCAGGTAATTGCTTCCATATGCTCTTTAGTAAAAGAAAAACTCAACTGCCGTTCAGGCCTGTTCACGTTTATGGATGGATTGAGTATGTCAAGTGTCGACACGTTATTTTTTTTTTTTTCTCCAAGACGACCAATCCTCACAGACCATTTAAAGGGCGGAGGAGGAAAAAAGTCAGTAATTCATGTTTCAAAAATTTCCAAAATTGCTCCCAACTGAGATGTTTTTCAAATCTCTAATTTACCATATACAAAGTTTTAATGCTTGCCATGCCATTTTGTTTATGTCAGGGTAGGCCTCCCATGTGTTTGGCTATGTTGGTAATTTATGTGGCAAAAGCTTTAACTCTTTCTATACTACAAGATATTAATAAGGTAACCTGTGACTATTTCTTCAAAGTGGAGCAAAGCTGTATTTTGTCTTTCCTAGGAATTTGTGAGACAAGTGAGTAGCTCTGCTTGTCCCCTGTGCTGCTAGCAGAAATAGTTTGCCAACTACAGCATGAATTGTGAAGCCTGAGAGAATAGCAGTGTCAACACAGCAATGCTAAAATACAGTGATTTTAATTTTAATTCTTTTTTACATGAAGGCTGTTGTTGAAAAGGAGTAGAAACGAAGTACAGGCTGTTCTGGAAAATGTAGAACAGATCCATGTTCTGCATGCTATATAAAGATTAATCTTCATACACCAATAGTTGTTGTCAGCCCAGCTGGCTTTTTTTCCCCCTTTTGCTAAATGTTAAGAGAAATGTACTAGCACAATTTACCAGAGGCACTTACAGCTGTTAAGATGGAGTGAAATGGAAATAAGCTGCGTGAAGACAAACCCAGAAGATTTGACACCTGAAGCATGAACTGAGGGGAAAATCTCTTATTCTAGGGTCATTGCAAACATTGCCAAATTTGGTTGTTTAGGAGCTGTAGGAGTGTCGATTGTCTTGCTTTACTGATGTTGGGTGCATTTTGGGGGGAGTAGCATGGGAGAGTAGTTTGTTTTTCTTTCCCAAGAGAAGGAACACTTGAAATAGTCCTTTTAAGTAGAAAGCAGTGAACCAGTGACAATGGCCTGGATCTTAATCCACTTGGTTATATTTATGTAGGACAGAGGGCCTTGCAACCTGATTTGCCTGTAGATACTGCACTATACACTTAACAAAAGAGCTCCTACTGTACACAAATCTCTCCTTTCTTCTTGGGCACCAGGTGTCCTCCTGAAAGTCCCACACAGATCATCTGTTTATCCTGGGCCCTTACTATAATATAAGGCCACTTCACAGTCCTTAATATAGGCATGCTACTATCCCTAAGAAAAAAAAAGACAGCAATAAAGAGTTTCTGGGTTACTTAGGTCCTGCAAAATGCATGTTTAAAAGAGTTTAGCTAAAAGATGTAGCCTCAGGACCAGTGTTTTTCATCCTAGCACAAAGGTCCCAGCATGTGATCTGGGATCTCAGCTTTTGGCAAATTAAGTTGCAAGCCTGAGGATGGGATCTGAGTGAGGCAGTAGGGAGAAGAGGAAGCTGCTTCCCCCAGCCAGGAAAGTGGACTCGCAGCTCCCTCAGCAATGAACCCCCTGCTGAACTGCTCCACAAGGCAGCAGTTCCCAAGACATGATGTCTGCAATGATAAAGGCTGTGTAAACATGAGGCTGGCTCTTTTTCTACAGTGTGACACAGGCTAGGAATTTATTTGGTTGTTTTTATCCACATGTAAAACCCAGTATGGTTAAGTGCTGCACAGAACAGAAAAAAACAATGAGACCATGTGCTTGATTCCTTGAGCCCCTGTGTGTGCATGTGCTGTCACAGAGTTCTGAGACTCAGGGATGTGATGAAGACAAAAACTCTGTCTATTAAATGTCACATTTTATGAACACTTTGAAAATTCAAATACAAGATATAATGGAGACTGTGAATTCCTGCAAGGGCCACCATCATCAAATCTATTTCATATTGAGAAAGGCCAGAACACAGAGAAATTTCTCTGATAGCATCCCACATATCCTTGTGTGTTTGCCCTTGGGTGAAGAAGTAAAGTTTAAATAATCAAGTTTGTTGCCTTTTTATTTGTATTCTAATTTTTGAGGCCTAATTGTCCATTGTTTATTTTTTCTTTTATCCCACAGATACTTTTCATACTGTGTTCTAAAAATTTTCTCTGAGATACTTTTGGTTATGACTGGCAGAGAGCAGATGTCTTGGAGGGGTCCATTCATAGTGCAGTGAACTTGAAAAGTAGTAATAAATAAATGTTCTTTGACATGAAAAGTGTAGATTTACAGGATAATTGAGATATGAAGGGACCTCAGAAAGTCTCTACTCCAGCCTCCTGCTCAAAGCAAGGTAGGTAACCTTTGGGATCAGACCAAGTTGCTTTGTTCAGTTAGGTCTTGAAAACCTTTTAGGATGCAGACTCAACAGCCTCTGTGAAAACCTGTTTCACTGCTTGTCTGTCCTCTAAGAGAAAACAATATTCCTCTCTGAACTACTCTTGTTCAATTTATGCTCATTCCCTATCTTCTTCCTACCATGCACCACTGTAAAAGGCCTGGCTCTTTCTTCTTCATACCTGCCTCATATTTACTGGGGCACTTCTTTTGAGGCCTGCCCAAACCCATCTCTTCTCCAGGCTGAGCAAGCCCCAGTTGCTCAGCCTCTCCTCACAGGACTAGCATGGTAGCCCTGACTGCCTTGGGGGCAGTTTTGGGGGTCTGGAACTGGATGATGGACCTAGGTGTGGTCTGAGAGGCTGAGCTGAGGAGGTGGACCTGCTTGATCTGTTGGCTGTGCTCCTGTTCACAGAGCCCCAAATGCTGCTGCCCCTCCAGACCTCTCATAATCAGTGTGTACCAGCCAGGCTATTTTGGCAGTAATGTGCTCAGCAAACTCTCCACCTGGGGAGCTGACAACCCCACTGACCCTGCTGTCCACCCAAACACCAGCAGCTACATGTCAAGAGAGGTGTGCTAGCTGGTGCTAATGAAGAGAAGGGGTTAATTTGTCCTGGCTTGTACATAGCCCTGCACTTGCAGCTCAGTAGATGGAAAGAATGTGATTAAGTCGGTGTTGATACCAAGTCTGAGAACAGATGTGAGAATGAATTGGCAGAGCTGGAATTCAGATGGGACAAAAATAGCAAAAGGGAGTGGGTGGGAACAGTCACACATTTGGGTTACAGGTGCTTGGTCTAGACCACAACATTTACAAAGACTCCTGATTTTTTCTTCTTACTAATTCTTATTAATCCAGCTTCTCTTGTCAGCAGCGCCTGTTTCCCTTAACAGTAATGTCCAGCAGCTCAAACCTGCTGTTCTCTATCCTGAAGGACAACTTGGGCAAAAAGTTCCTTTCAGCTCCAAGCAGAAAAGTTGCAAATATTGCTAGTTTCCCTGCCTCTCACACAGGGCAACACTTGAATCAAATCGCTCCCATTTATAGACATGGAAACTAAGGCTCACAGTGCAAATATTTTTTAAAGCAAACACGTAATAAACCCCAGCCACTAAGGTTGTTCTTATTCCCTTCACAGAAGCAACTGAAAGACTCTGCAGTGAGCAAAGCCCGTGTTTGTGCTGGACTTGTGCAAGCTGCTTTCTCCCCTAGGATGTCTCTTCTCTCACTTGTTGCCCCTTGCCTTCAATCTGTCCAATCTGTCTGTTTGTGACTTTGTTAGGGCTTTTGTGTCTTGTAACAGAGCAAACACTTAGAGTCAGCCTAGGCTGTCCATTGGCAGTGTAACAGATGCACTTGAAACTCAGCTACAAGGACAATAGCATGCTTTTCCATCAAAGGGTTTGAAGATTTGTCAAAGGGTGGGACACAAGACGAAGCCTTCAAAGGCTCCTTGCAGCACTCTGTTGCACTCCTTGCAGCAATCTGTTGGTCTTGCCACCGCCCATTCCCTTGGTGGATTTTTCAGGATTTGCGTCACTGCTCCAGAGAGTTAACAGCAATCTTTGCAGCTTGATGCAGAAGTAACATCAGCTGTAGCCAGCGAAAAGCAGAGTATTGCAAACACAGGTCTTGGCAGCAAAGTGAAGAGAGAACAGACTATCAACCAAAAACTTTCATATTGCTTTTACTTGTAACTTTTTAATCCCCCCAGCAATTTGTTCCACAAAAGACTACGAACCAGAGTTTCACTAACATTTACTTAAAGAGCTGTGGGGAAAGCACTTACAATTTACCTATCTGCGTAGCTGTAAAATAGTGTAGAAGCATTGTCTTCACATGGAGAAATGAAGAAAAATCAATTGCAATTCCCAAAAGGCAGATGTTTTGGTTGAGAAGGTCACAAAATACTTGCAGTTGCTCCAAAGACTGGGAACCAGATCCCCTCTGCACTGCATCACTGCTCAGCTTCACATGGAAAGAGGGAAGAAAGGGAACTCATGCTCTAGGGAAAAGCTCTTTATGCTCATCAAATGGGTCTTATCAAGGGCAGAAGAAAGAAGGGAGGGAGGCATTTGTCATGCCTGAAGAGCCATATTCTGTTTGTATGACTGACAGGCACAAACCGAGGATTACTTTGGTCCACATTGCTGCACACAAGCGTGCTTGTAGCCCCCACTCAGGAGAAACAGGCTGAAAGCTGTCCAGCCTTTACAAAAATATTACTGTTGCGGTGCTGTCAAGGTCACTGTCAGCCTGGGTTATCTGCTGTGTAAGTACTAGCCTCACAAATCAGGCTTAGCTAAGGGCTATAATTCATACACTCAGCATTTTCTGGATTATGTCCTTTAGCTTTCCCTCATTGCCATTTTGGATATTCATTCAGTGTGTGACTCCTGCGATTTCTCTTTGGGGTAATTTCTCCATGTGATGCAGTGTTTCCCTGTATATTTCTTAATCACTAGTGTACAAAACCAGTCTATATGAGTAATTTTATATACAATGCTCATTGTTATCTTTGAACAGAGATAGTTCGCTGTTGGTTAAAACAGTAAAAAAATGCAGGCCAGAGGGGGGAAAAAATCAATGGAAAAGGTACAAAACCTACAAGAAATAATACCAAGAAAGTTCCTGTAATTAAGGCACCCACAGGAGAGTCAGGAAAACTCATCTTCCTCATTCTGATCTAAACTTTTGCAGGAGATTTCTGTTTTCCAGATGTGCAGCTTTTATTCATAGAAGAAAGATTACGGGTTTTCCCACCTCAAGGATTTATCAACATAAATTGCTCAGTCTAAAAGTATTTTTAAGAAAGTACTATCAAGAGCAGTTCAGGCACACACTTATGCTATTACATTATTTTACAAAACTGAAGACATAGATAATAAGAAAAGTGATAGAAAACAAAACAAATCTTTTTGTCCAACAGAGCAATTATCCTGTGTAATCAAAACAGGCCTTAGATTGTGCAATACAGAACCATGTTGCCTTCAATAATGGAGTGTTAAAGTCTAAAGAACATGTCTCTGTGCTCATCTCCTCTATGCTGGGCTAGCTGTGGAAGTATTTTTTTAATCAGGTTACTTAGATGCACAGATCCATATTGCAAGGAAAGCACTCTCTTTGAAGATACTATGCTAAAAAACATGTGTATTTCATTCTGCAAGATTGTCAGGCAATATATGATTTCTTAAAAATTTTGATCCTGCTAGTGCTGGAGTCATTAGTATATATAGTATATATATTTATATATAGTAGTATATATACTTATATTCTTCTTTCTGATTCTTAATAATTCCAGTTAGTTTTTGTCCTACAATGCCACAAAAGTTTCTTCATGTCCTTTACGCCCCAGATGTGCAGGCACCTTCATTGCTTTAGGAAGTTGCCTATTTCTCTCCAGTTTTGTGATTCAGTGAAGCATCTTGGCATAAGACTTTCTCTCTGTTTTACTTCTTCTAAACAGTTTAACACATTTAAGTGGCCTTGAACATGATCACTTCTACTGCACAGCTGGGCCTACAGCAAATCCCCAGAATCAACCAGCCTGAAACTTCTAAGCCTGAAATTTGACTCACAGTGTTGATGCCTCAGGCCCAATCTTCTGTACTGCAGACAGTTTGGCTCAGGAAAAAAATAATGGGCATCATTTTTTGCACAAAGTCCCATTTTTTTTTCATTCTGTTCTATTTAATCTGATCTATTTATCCTTCTGAAGAAATAATTTTAAAAGCATTTCAGCATTTGCTGCTGACTAATTATCAACTTCTTTCAAGTGAATTTTTCCATCCTTCCTCTTCTCTGTGCTCCTAAAAACATGATTCAAAGATATTTTAAAAATATAAAAAGATAATGCAGAGGCATCCCAGATACTCCAGCCAGCAAACTGGAGTCTTTATCCAGGGCCTAGCTCAAATGCCTCTACACAAACACATCGAGTATGGGGAACAAATAGAAGAACTAGAGATGTGCACACACCTGCTTGGGGATGACAACATCAGCATCACAGGGATATGGTAGGATGGCTTCTGTGACTAGAGCCTTGGAATGGAAGGTTTCAGGCCTTTTAGGAAGGACAGGTTACAGAGATGAGAAGGGAATGTAGCCCTGATGTCAATGACCATCCTTTCCCTGTCAATGCCTGGGAAAGATGAGGAGCCCGCTGAGAGGTGGTGGGTGAAGATTAAGGGGGATGGCAGGAACAGGGGATGTTATAGTGGGAGTCTGCTACAGGTCACCCAATCAGGAGAATGGTGTGGATGAAGCCCTCTGTAGGCAGATGGATGCCTGCACACTCTTAATCCCTGGTCCTTGTGGGGCATTTCAGCCTCCTCGATGTCTGTCAGAGGGACAACATGGCACGGCAAAAGAAGTCCCAGAGGTTTCTCAAATGTGTCAAAGCAACTTCCTTATACAAGTGACTGAGGAGCCAACAAGGAGAGGTGCCATGGTGGACCTTGTGCCCACCAACAAGGAGGAGCTGGTGAGAAATGCAGTGCTCCAAGGCACTGTAAGTGACAACAAGATGGTGGAGATAAAGATCCTCAGGGCAGCGAGAAGGGCATGCAGCAAAATCACTGCCCCAGACATCAGGAGAGCAGGCCTTTAGCCTCTTGAAGGACCTACTCCATTGAGTCCTGGAAAGCAGAGGGGCCCAAGGATGCTGGCTAAATTTCAAGGATCACTTCCTCCAAGCTCAGGATCAGTGCATTCCAGCAAGAGGGAAATCAGGAAAAAATGACAAGAGGTGTTCATGGATGGATAAGGAGCTGCTGAACAAGCTCAGTGAGAAAAACAAAGCTTTCAGGCAGGGGAAACAAGGACAGGTGATCTGGGAGGAATACAGGGAAATTGTATGGCAAGCTAGGGACATGGCTAGGGAAGCCAAGGCCCAGTTAGAATTGAATTTGGCCAGGGATATCAAGGATAACAGAAAGGGCTTAGATATATTGCAACAAAAACAAAACCAGAGACAATGTGAGCCCTCTCCAGAAGGAAACAGGAGACCTGGCTACACTGGACAAAGAGAAGACTGAGGATCTCAATGACTTCTGTGCCTCATTCTTCAACAGCAAGTGTCCCAGCTGCACCACCCAAATCACGAAAGATAGACACAGGGACTGGGAAAGTGAAGACCCTGAGACCTCTCAAGTTTCAGGCCATCTAAGGAACTTGAATATGTACGAGTCCATGGGAGTCAACAAGAAGTCCCTCTGCAGGTCCTGAGGGAGCTGGCAAAGTTTCTAAGACACAATTTTTGAGAAATTGTCAGGTAAAGCTCTCAATGACTGGAAGAAGAGAGGTATAACCCCCATTTTTAAAAAAATATGTCAGAGTTTGACACTGGCCCAACACCAGGTATCCATGAGAGTCACTCGCTCACCCTCCCCTGCTACAGCTAGGCAGTGGAGAGGGGAAAAAGTTAACAAATGCTTCATGAGTGAGATAAGGACCGGGAGAAACACTTCAAGGGCAAAACTGGTTCAACTTAAATTGCAACGTGAATTTTATTACTAACAGAATCAGAGGAGGATAATGAGAAATAAAATAAGCCTGTAAAAAACACTGTTTCCCCACCAGCCCCTCCCTCTTTCCCACCGACAGCACATGGGGGTTTTGGTCAGTTCATCACCAAGATTTTCTTCTTCCACTGCTCTGGAAGAGGAGTCCTTCCCTTGTAAGACTGTGGGGTCACTCCCACGGGAGAGAGTTCTCCGTGAACTTCTCCAGCATGGATCCATTCTCACAAGCAGCAGCCCTGCCAAAACTGCTGCAAGGTGGGTCTCTCTTTCCATGGGGTGCAGTCCTTCAAGGACAGGCTGCTCTAGCCTGAAAGCAGGGACCCCCTCTCTCCACTGGGTCTCCCACTGGATCACAGCCTCTTCCAGGCATCCACCCGCTCCAGCATGGGTACCTCCTCCACAGGCTGTGGGTGGATCTCTGCATCCCCTGTGGATCCCCATGGACTGCAGGGGCACAGCTGCTTCACCATGGTCTCACCATGGCCTGCAGAGGAATCTTGGCTCTGGCGCCTGCAGCACCTCCTCCCCTTCTTCTCCACTGACAGTGGTGTCACCATGTTGTTTCCCTCATATATTCTCACCTCCTCCTCTTCTCTGGCTAGAAGCAAAGCCTATGACTTTGTTTTGATTTCCTTCTTAAATATGTCATCACAGAGGCATTACCAACCTCTCTTATTGGCCCAATTTAGGCCAGCAGCACGTCCGTCTTCAGAGCCATCACGGATTGGCTCTGCTGGACATGGTGGAAGCTTCCAGCAGCTTCCCACAGGAGCCATCTTTATGCCCCCCCACCCCCACTACCAAAAACCAGGCCATGCAAAACCAATACAAAAGGAAAAGCAGAAGACCCAGGGAACTACAGACCAGTCAGTCTTACCTCTGTTCCAGGCAAGATTATGGAGCAGATTCTCCTGGAAAATATGCTAAGGCACATGGAAAAAAAAGAGGTGATTGATAACAGCCAACATGGTTTTACAAACAGGAAATTGTGCCTGACAAATTTGGTGACCTTCTGTGATGGGGCTACAGTGTTGGTGGACAGGGGCAGAGCAGCTGACATTGCCTACCTCGACTTAGGCAGAGCATTTGACTCTGTCCCACACAACATCCTCATCTCCAGTTGGAGAGGCATGGATTTGATGGATGGACACTCATGGATAAAAAACTGTCTGGATGGCCATACACAGAGTTGTGGCCAACTGTTCATTGTCCAGTACAAGTGGTGTCCCTCAGAGGTCAGTACTGGGCCGATGATGTTCAACATCTTTGTTGGTGACATGGCCAGTGGAATAGAGCATGAACCGTCAGAAAGCTTGCAGACAACACCAAGCAGTGTGGTGTGTTAGACATGCTGGAGGGAAGTGATGCTGTCCAGAGGGATGTGGACAGGCTTGAGAGGTGGGTCTGTGCAAACCTCATGAAGTTCAGCAAAGCAAAGTGCAAGGCCCTGCACCCGAATCGTGGCAATCTCAGACACACCCATAGGATGGGCAGAGAAGTAATTGAAAGCAGCCCGGCAGAGAAAGATTTGAGGGTGATACTTAATGAAAACCTCACATGAGCACAGTGTGTGCTCACAGCCCAGAAACCCAGTGGAATCCTGGGCTGCAGAAAAAGGAGAGTGGCCAGCAGGGTGAGGGAGGGGATTCTGCCCCTCTGCTCTGCTCTGGTGAGGACCCCACCTGGATCCACCTGGAGTGCTGCATCCAACTATGGGGTCCCAAGAAGGACATGGAACCACTGGACTAAGTTCAGAGGAGGGCCACAAAGTTGACAAGAGGACTGGAGCTCCTCTCCTACAAAGATAGGCTAAGAAAATTAGGGGTGTTCAGCTTGGAGAAGAGAAGGTTTTGTGGACACCTCATAGCAACCCTCCAGTATCTGAAGGGGGCCTTCAGAGAAGCCAGAGAGGGACTCTTTATCAGGAACTGTAGTGATAGGACAGGACTAATGGGTACAAATTGAAAGAGGGGAAATTTAGGCTAGAGATTAGGAAGAAATATTTTACTGTGAGGGTGGTACAGGTTGCCTAGGAAGGTTGTAGATGCCCTATCCCTGGCAGTATTCAAAGTCAGCCTACATAAGGCCTTGAGCAACTTGGTGTTGTAGGAGGTGCCCCTGCCCATGGCAGGGGGGCTGGGATTAGATGATCTTTAAGACCCATTCCAACCTCTTAGCATTCTATGACCATAAA
Source organism: Vidua macroura (assembly GCF_024509145.1). Taxonomy (NCBI): domain Eukaryota; kingdom Metazoa; phylum Chordata; class Aves; order Passeriformes; family Viduidae; genus Vidua; species Vidua macroura. The sequence goes on along the minus strand of NC_071571.1, from coordinate 64,369,516 downwards.
CCCCAGCAAACTATGACTGTTGGAGATTAAGCCTTTCTGACCAAATGGAGAAACACATAAGCCTTCAGTTCATATTTTTTGCCTCCTAAACATACAGGTCACCCAGGATGGTGGGCCATGCTTAAAAGTAACTGTGGGCAGACTGAAACACCCTTGTGTTTTTCCTAACTACTTGCCTTTGGTAGGGAACAGGTGTCTTATCATGTACTTTGGACAGAAAGTAAAATTTTGATGAAACTTTAAATGGTGCTAGATCCTTAGAAGTGCATAAAATTATCTATTGCTTAATCGGTTATACACACATACATGCTTTTTTCCTGAAGAAGAGGCTGAATCACATCTCTTATTTGATGTAATTATGCTAGTTGTAAAATAAAATGCAATTGATACGGAGTTTTTCTGGGTTTATTTGCCAAATGTAGCACACAAAACCAAATGGTAGGTTATCTCTAAATTTTTATTTCAAGTATCCTACACACATTTAAATGTAAAAATTACAGAAAAAAAAAAAGCAATATGGCATTTCTTTACTATGTTCTAAGTAATTTGCATATCCCTTGTAACTAGAGGTCATTCTGGTCAGGAGCCTCTTGGACTCCAGCAATGCAGACATCTACCCTGCTCACAGAGCCAGTGCTGAGTGATGTACAGCTTTCTTCCCATCAACACTTCAAAATTAGTTGAAGGATTACAGAAAGATCTTTTTGTCAACAGCCTGGAATTCCAAACTGCATGAAAAATTCTAAGGTTGCTGGTCAGTTCTTGAAGTATTTTTTTAAGACTGTGCTCTTTAGGGTATGCAAGTTCTGATGTTTGGATTCAAATTCTGATATGGCATAAGCAACCACTTTAGAGTCCTCTTAGAGTCATTTTAAGTGTCTTTAAGTCACTTTAGAGTCCTCTTCCTTCACCTCCTGCACAAGAAATCCAATAGAGGAAGCTTCCTTTGATTCAGAGCCTAGGATCACTTGTGCTTTGGTTCAAAAGCACAAATCTTCTCTCCCCTTTATGGTGTGCCTGAGTTCAGCTTTTCTCATGTCCTTTTTTCACATACATACACTGCCAACACCAGAAGCTCATATGTCCCATCTTCCATTCCTGCATCTCATAGCTAACTTAGTACATCACAAAGACATGGTTGGTTGATTTCTTCCAAGCCATGGCTTTGGTCATCACTCATGTAGCTTGACTGACGTAAGTGTTGTATATGTTTGGTCCCATGTTTTGTAAACCACACAATAAGTCATCTTTACATGTCCTTAACGTCACAGCCTTCTTCATTCTTATTTGAGATTAACAGTCTCATTGAAGCTTTCTATAGATTAATCTGGAAAATATGTCCCTATTTTTCCTGCTGATGTAAAAAGTCCACTCAGTCCAGAAAGATTTTGAGAAAATCTTCTTCCTTCTCAGCCTGTCACTCTAAGATTTAAGAGTGAATGTTGCTTTGATCCATCCAGTGCAAGAGCATGAAGTTACCTCTTCAGCCTACTTGAACATCACATGATGGATTACATCTCATTTGCAGTAAAGGAACTCCATCCAGGATCAGGCTCAGAGCAGAGACAGCCCTGCACACTTATCTTTTCATACCACAGCACCTGCTGTGTTTGCTTTGGAAAGGTGGGAGATGTCAGTCCACTGAAGAGCTTCATCTGCTAGCTTTGCACAGCCATGGCCTCCCTATAACTCAGTCTTCATGTTAGAAGCATATTCTTGCTCAGAAAAGGAGGGCTTCACAGCAGAGTGAAATAAAGTTGATACCAACCTCATAACAGCATTGTAACATGTTGTGTAGCTGTAAAGGTATTTCTTAGCTGACTAACTCTCAAAAGTTACCATAGTGCATAACAGTGCTTGCCAAAGGCTTGTCCAGCACAAGCAGATCACTGACAAGGTACCTGTAGTTTCGGGCTGTTCTGAAGAGACCATATATTATCATTTATTTCCTCTTCATACCACTCAGCCATCCAGCTTGTGTTTACTGATGAGTCCACAGTGCCATCAACATCAATTTAGACAGAACTTGAAGTAAGCTCATTTTTGCAAGTGCTGTCACTGTTTAAATGCTGGAAAGTTGTTATTTCATGTGCATTGATGAGGGTGAGCATGTGCTTCATATCTGGTCTGCTTTTTTGGTAATTGGGAGACATACTCTCTTTTCTTAGACATGTCTAAAAGAGAAAACACAAAGGAAAGCTTAAAACTGAGAATTCCTCTGAAAGACAATTAAAAAAAACCAAACTTTTGAAGGTTTTCCTTTTTCTCTTTGCTAACCATGGCTCATTTCACCTTTTCCATTTGTCACTGGAGGCACCCAGTACCAATAAAAGCTGCTGTTTCTTGTTAAATCAATCAACTTTATAGGACAAAAGCCTCAGTAAAAAAAAGAAAATTTATATTTGATTCACATTTTCATCTCAACAGGCCTTGCATCAAGCTATTGCAAGTGTGCTTCCACCTGCCTTTAATGCAAACCAGTGTCTGAAATATTTTCATCAAGTTGTCAAAGTAAAGCCCCAGTCCTCCCAACCAGTTCTAAAGTGAATGTTGCTGTTGAGTTTAGTGGAGATAAGGCACAATCTTCACTAAAGAAGAGGACAAGGCAACCTGTAAGAACTTAACAGGCATTTTAAATAATGAACATCACTTGTGAGATTAGGTCGATATTAAATTTTGATGAAAGTTAGGTTGATACTTGAGACAGGGCCTCACCCAAAAGTAAGATACACGTAATTCCACCAGAGCAATTTTCTTCACTACACAGCTCTGCTTTTTATAACTGCGCCACTAAAACTGGGACTTTTTTTTGTAAGGGAGGAGAGATTTCACTAGAGATCTGAAGTTCTTTCAGGACACTGAGAAGAACATGCAGCATCTGTCTCTTCTGAGTGATATCCTTGCTTTCATACTTCCAGCCTAACGAATACAAGATTTTTCTCATCAAATTTTAGTCTGAATGGCACAAATTACTGGCAGAATTGTCAATCTAAAAAAGAGACAGGCATAAATTTAATTGATCCCTGAAGATGCACGGAAAGCTACATTTAGCACAGCTAATTAGATACACTCTGATCAACAGTTATGATTCATCTGCTGAGGAGCAAAACAAGAAGGCAAATATGAAACAGGCAGCAGAAGTTAAATCTGACCTCCCAAAATGCTGGGGCTGGTTCTGGTTTTGTTTTTGTTACAAATGCAGCCAGTGATGTACTGTACTGGTACCCAAGATTCTTGCTACCTCTCAGACAGGTGAATTCACTGACACTGCACCCAAAGCATAGTTTTTCTTCTGTGGAGTGAACTTCCCAAGTACCTCCTCTCCCTTCCTTTCCCAGAACTACCATCCAGCACTAAAGGTATGGATAAACTCTCCAATGAGATTTTTCTCCATGTATTTTAAAATGTCTGTTCAACAAGATGTGACTTCACAAAAATGCTCGTCTGAAATGGGGTTGACACCAATTTACCAGTGTGGAAACTGAGGCATAAAGCAGGTGGACTTGGATATGTCCATCATGCCACCACACGAAGTAATTCTACAGGTGGGGAAGGGTTCCCAGGGGTCTGCGCCTCTGTGCTGTTCCCAGGTACTAAACCAGAAGACCTGTTGCCATGCCCTTAAACTGATAAGTAGCTTACACAGAGTAACTGGAAGCAGAAATGAGCAGTGAGAGTGCAGGAAAATAACTGATAGTTTGAGTTAGATCAGGGTCAGATCAGGGCGCAGTTCGGTCTCTTTGGAACTCTATCCTCATGTACCTGAGTTTATTCATAAATTAAGTATGGACACCAACTTCAGACCAGCTGTGTTAAAGCAGTGCTAGCAGAGTGGGGGTATTTTGGTTGGTATTGTTGCTTTGCTTATGAGAAAGAGAATTACTTACACAAGTAAAGAAGATGAGCAGCAAGTAAAAAATCCCAAGGCAAGTCAGCATGAAGAGCTCGCCTTTATATTTTTTTAGTTTGTCCTCTTCTATTCCAGGGCAACCTAAAATATAAAGTACAGTGTTACATTGTTCTGGTGTTTGTAAAATATTTTAAAACTGTTACCTTCCTGACATAACATGCAGAGCATGGGACAGTCAAAGGTCTCCACTGCACCTGTTACTTTTAATGTGACTGTGCTGCTCAGATTGCGTGCTCCGTTCTGCTCCCCCAAAGTGCACTTGTACGTCCCGCTGTTTCGGCCAGTCGCATTTTTGATCCTCAGTGAAAAGGAGGTGTCATTGAAGAGCTCCAAGGACCCCCCAACTTCTCGTGGAAAATGAGATTCCATATCAAGGACTTCCCATGCTATTCTTTCGCTGTCTTCAGCCATCTGGAAAACACAAATATATCTTTTTTCTTGGGCAACAGTGTTATCCTCAGTTTTAGAGTAAAGAAAATTTTAAAGCTGGCTTATGGCTGAAAATGCAGAGGCTGAAGAGAGGCAGGGGGGAGCACAACCACAAATCAATTTAATATGTTCATTCTTGCAATACAAAAGTATATGGGGTTTTGCTTAAATGGACTCTGTAAATAGGAATTACAGAACTATTTTGTAATCACTTCTTAAACTGCCTCACCTGGACAGCAACATGACAGAAGGCAGGGGTAGAGTCTGCTCTCAGTGGGCCTATGCAGAGGCCCCAGAAGAATTCAGACTGAGAGAGACAGTCCATGGGGATGGAGCAGAGGCAGCTCTATCCATGTGCTTAGCGGTGGCCCTGGGGACCAGAGGTGCCCAGGAGAGCATGGCAGCAGACAGGGAGGCTCCACTGCTGCCTGTGCTTGCCCTGCCAGCACGCCTTCTGCCACGCAGTGGTGACAATAAAACCTGCTAACCTGGCAAGTGTGCCACTGCACGAGGGCTCTGCCAAGCACAGGCTGGCATCCTCCCAGCAGCTCCACAGCCCAGAGTTCCCTGTGGGAATGCCACCCTGGAAACTGAACTTTCCTGTGCCAGTTTCTATGTAGCTGACCCCTGAAACCACGCTGCCTCTCTGGAGGAATGGAGGTTTCCCCCCACCCCACTTCCCTCCCTTCCTCTCATGACTGGAACCAAAGAACAAAAAATTGCTTTGACTCCTTCAGATTCAGTTGTGTGAAGGTCACAAGCAGGTTCTGGTGCACTTGGGGAGCATTTGTATGTTGAATTTCTTAATTGTAACCAGAAGAGCTACATTCCTTGGCATTGCTGAGAGGCTGCTGGAGGAATGAAGTGTATTCCCAGAACAGTTCATACTGCGGGGTGATAGGATGCACTGAAAATGACAATTGGCTGGGAACCACAAAGAAGAGAGAAATCACTAAGTTGATTTGAAAGATGGAAGAAGGGTTTGAATTAGCCTGTGTCCATTCTTATTCATCGAAGTTGCTCCCTGGGATTCGAGGCAGCATGCCCTCCATAAAGCTTTCTCAAGTAATGAATTCAATCTTTCTGTGGACCAGCAGAGCCAGAGCCAGCTCATAAGTCCAAGGCTAAGCATTTCAGCCTAAGCCAAGGCTTTTTATTATTATTATTTTATTTTAATAGACACATTTTTGGGTCATATGCTGGTGCTTATTTTCTATCAGCATAGCTACTGTATTGGGTTATAACAGTTACACTGTAAGTTATTAAAATTAACACAACTTTCTCATACTGAGGCTAGGAGTATCTGGTTTCCCTTTCATGTGTTTGCAGGAGGAAAGCACGCTCGAGAGTCTGGAGAGAAGTGTGGGTCTGATGCTCCCTTCAACATTGCTATTTTTGCAGCCTAAAATGGTGTAAAACAAGCTGCAAAATGGGGAACTTTTCAGGAACTGAGGAATGAGACTAAAGCACAAAATTTCCTTAATTGTAAAGATTCTTTCTCAGAAAGGTTTTGGGTTTTTCAGTGCATCAGCTGAAGAAGAGCAGTAATTTCCTGGGGCTTTCCACACTTTACCCAGAAAGAGGGAAGAATCTTCCCCTTAATCCCCCAGTAAATTTACCCCAGCTTCTCTTTCTTATTACACTCCACCCCAAGCAGCTACAAGACAAGCAGTATGTATGGTGGTTTTCAGGATATAGGGACTTCAGTGTGCTACAGGGATTTAGGTATTTTCAGGCCTTGCACATTGTCAGAGATGTGGCCAGAGGAATTCCAATACCCAGGCTGGGCTCAGCTCTGGTTACAACTAGGTCAATAGCAGTTAAGTGGATATAGTTGACCTCCCTCAGATCTAATTTTTGCCACTCTCCCTTCCCTTACCACCCCCTTCCTCAGTGAAATTTAAAACTGCCCACAGGGCAATAAAAGGAACCAGCCTGGCTGCCCTTTTCATTGCCCTAAATTGCAGATAGGAGGTCTGAGCTACACACAAAAAATTGGATTTGTTTAGGGATTTTTGGTTTTGTTTTTTCCTTTCATTTACTGGCAGCATAAAAAATTGCTGTCCTGGGAGGTAAATGGTGGCGTGATTCTTGTGGCTGAGATCTGGGAATGAGAAAACACTTTGATCTTTCTGTATGTAATTGCAATCAGCACTTCTCCTATAAGGGAGAGCTCAATTAAGTCCATGCATCCCATGCCTGACCATGCACTTATTTCAAGCAAGATTTTGGGTAAATGATTGAACTTCCCTATTTCATGGGAACAGTGAGGGATAGGATTGATTATTGCCTCCAAAGCTTTTTAAGGCGCTTGGCTGCTGTTGCAAGCACAATGATGGTGACCCTGCAGACAAGACTGTCAGAATTTTGCCTTAGACATGCTCTGTGTAAGGCAAACCGATGTCATGAAACTGTACTAACAACATGCTTTTCCCCAAAACAAGAAGGACATGGTACTTTGTGGCCTAATCTGGCTCCCTCACTTGCTGAGAAGCCACTGGTGACCTGAATGGGGATTGTGAACCTTGAGTTTGGGGAGGCGGAGGAGGAAGGGGTCATGTGTGGGTTTAATTCAGGGTTTGCACGCCTTTCTTCCTCCATTAAATCTCCTCTTTACTGAAGGGCAAGGGCAGGCAAGGCAGACTGCAGGCGTGCTGTGTGCCCAGCAGTATCCCAATATTTTTTAGGCAGCAGAGACACCTGGTGGCATTTTTCCAGCCTCTGCAGGCAGTGCATCCACCCCTACTCAGAGGTCTCAGCAACCTTTTCTCTGATGCCCGAACCAAGCCTTTTTTCACAGCAATCTTATCTCCTGTTATCTTATTAGAAAAAAACCAAATAAAACAAAACACCCCTCTCCATTTTTAAATTCTCTACATAGCAAGAAAACATCTGAGCAAATTTGCAGAGTGCATCCTCATATCCTACCACTATAAAAGGAAGTCCATGAGATATTCAGTAAGCTCATCGTTCTGCCTCTTGCTCTATACAAGATAACCTCTTTCCCACCCCAAACCTAATTAAAATTACAAAAATACAACTTTGCTTGCTGCCTCCTGTGAATTACATGGCAGACTCTCTCGCTGGACAGATCATTTTGCAGCTCAAGCTTCTATGATAAACCAGCTCTAATTCATGCCAAGTGTCCTCCAGGTGATACCACAGCCCAAGGTAAATGCTGGGGGTTTTACCTAATTAATTCCACACAAGCTTAGAGGGATCAAAGCAAGCACTGCCAGAGACAGCAATCCACTTGTGTAGGGACAATCCTTTTCTTTAATCAGTGAAAAAAAATCTTTTCTTCTCACGTTTCATTTGCGTTTCATGTCCCTTACACCTCACTGCTGAACAAAATGCAGCATGCCAGCTTCCCCTGCTACCCACCTCCAAATGGAGGAGAAAAGGAATGTGTTCCTGCTCCCATGTTTGCTGCTAATGGCTTTACCAAATTTCAAAAGGCAAATGATGACTTGTGTGGGGACAGGTAGAAAATTCTACTAAGTCTATTTTCATCAAAAGGGCTTTGTTAGCATGCAATCTGCTGGGGGTTAATTCCCCCAGAATTTTGCTGGGGAACAGGGACTTCCTGGTAAAATAATTCTGCCTATCTGCATAAAATTAGCCATTAAGAAAATGAAAAAAAAGAAGAAATATAAGTTTATATTTAATGTCTGTGGCAGACTTTGAAAAATCACCTGGCAGAATATCTTCAGCAAATGCTGAAGTGAAGTGATCCTTCACCTCTGTTCAGTCCCTGCTGAGACACACCCTGGAGTGCTGGGTTCAGTGCTGGGCTCTCCGGGCAAGACAGACATGGTCATACCTGAGGGAGCCCAGTGAAGGGGCACAAAGATGGATAATATCTTGGAGAACCTGATATGAGCAGAAGGTGGAAGAGATAGTTCAGCCTGGAAGAGACCAGGCTCAGGATCTTCTTATCAGTATTGACTCAACCTGATTAACAGGGGGATAGAGAAACCAAAGGCAGACTCTTCTCAGTGGCCTTCAGAGGCAAGAAAAGAGGTAATGGGCACAGACTGAAATTCAGAAAATTCCACTTAAGCAAAAGAAAAACCCTTTTTACTCTAGGGGTGGTTGAATACTCAAATGGGCTGCCCAGAGAGGGTGTGAAATCTTCATCCTTTGAGATATTCAGGACTAAATTGGACACAGCCTTGAGGAGCCAGCTCTAGTTGTCAGGTTTTAGTGAGTTTAATTGAAAATTATTCTAGTTCCCAAAATCTTGGAAACACGTGGTCTAAAGAGGTTGTGATTTCCCCACATATATTCTCTAGTCAATTGACTGATTCCTATTAAGTTTCTTCTAGCCTGGAGCTTTTTGGTAAGAACAGTAGATATTAAAATGGATGTGTTTGATTGAAAATACAACTGAGCTGATATATTTCTGTTCTCTGCCTGTATGAATTATGAGAAATAGGTAGAATAATTAAAGTGCTCTTCAGCAAATGTTTCTTTTTCAGAGAACTAAAAGCAAGGTGGAAGAAGGAGGAGGAACATTTTGCTCAGTTCTAGCTGGCTAGGTTTTAGCTATTGTTTTGAAAACTGCTACAGCATTACCCTAAAAATAGCAATTCACCCATGCTGTAGTGCTTGCACCCAACTAATAAATTAATATTTAATTTTATCATGAACATGTGCAAGTGAGCAGTTCTCACATTAACTCATGTTCTCTGCTCTCATTAAATAAGTTTTCTCATCAAACTTTTCCCATGCTAAAGTGGTACACTGTCTTCCAGGTAAATCAAAGTGCCAATATAAACCACTTCTCCCATAAAAGAAAATTTTTATTTCAGCAAAAATTTTGAGGTCCAAAACTGATGTCAGTTTAAAGGTGGAACATATTAACATGAGATTATTTTCTAGTGAGGGTGAGATAATTGTAAAAATGGTTTTGTTTAAAATCATACCAGGCATAATAGCCAAGTTGAAATTTCTGACTGTTACAGAGAGCTAAAATTCTACATATGGCCAGAGGAATTTATTTTCTGAAGCAAAATATATAGAATTCTGGCAATGCCCAATAGTCAACATATAATGAAACACTACTGAGCTGAAACTGCTTAATAAGTGTGATTTTCAGCACAAAAACACTTCCACATTCGATTAGTGCTAAAGGTGCATCCATATGGTTCCTATACAGTGTCATGTAGAGAAACCAAAGTTAAACTTGAAAATAACAGACATAAATTGTGGGCACATGTGAGTGAACTCTGAGTGTGCTGTAAAAAAAGGAGGAGGGGGGAGCAGGGGGGCAGATGAGGAAAGAAAATCCAAAACCCAACCCCAAAACAACAGTGAAGGAACTATGTGTGACACATGAGCCAGCTGGAAAAGCCCTTTGACTCACTCACACAAACCAAACAGCTAAACTATTGTTTAGTTGATTTGGCTTGGTTTGATTTCTTTTTTTTTAGCTAAGGGCATCCAGGCTTAGCTCATGTCAGACAAAAGAATTGTTTTGGTCATGAAATCATTTCCACTGCTCCCTTCCTGTCTAAATCATTAATGTGATGAAGCTACTTGGGGATGAATAGATGTCTGAGGATCGTTGGACTGCATTTCTTTGTGTAGTTTAGAAATTCAGCTGAAGTAATTTAGCAAATATTTACCTATGCTGCTATATCACAGCTATGGACTTTTAGCAAAAGTAGTTTCCTTTGAAGGAAGGTGCAGTCTATATTAAATGTTTATTCTTATTTTGTAATATGACTACCCCCTCTTGTTCTGCCGTAATTTTATATTTTTCAAGGAAGTGCTATAAAGTTAACAGATTTCTCTCCTCTGAAGCACAGCCTTCTTTCCTCTTCCTCAAGATTTATTTTCAATTAAGATTTTTCTGGCTATCACATGAAGAAAATAGTGCAATATCTACTGGGACTTCATTTGTGTATGTTTAAACTTGATTTTCAAACTGGATATAAAGTGATAGTTATGAAGGTTTATGAAGTGGTTCTCTTTTTCAATGTACTTCACAAAGAGAAACTGTTCAGTTTTCAATAGCCCTACACAGCAGAAAGGTAAGTAAAGTTTCATTACCCAGATTCTTGTCATGTAGGTGGGCTGTAGAGATTCAAACCAGCATTTCCATAGACAATTCCCAGTGCTTGAGTGCTTAGGCAAAAAAGACCTAGAACTAGTTTTCAGTTCTCAGCTGGCAAACTTACACACTGCTCATATATGGCTTTATGGCATGCAGGCTGCCCAGCACTCCTAAAAATGTACCACACTTTAAGACTGTCATCATTATGAATTCTTTTCCATGGCCTCATAGTGAATGGAAGGAGAGCTACACCAGGGTGGAAGAGGACTTGGTGCTCTACCTTCTCCCCATTGTGTTCAGGCAGCCTACTTCATATATTTTTAAGTAAAAATCATTTTGTTTGAGCTGACTGACTGTGGTCCTGATTCTGCACATATCTACTCACACAGGTGACTTCCTGCATGAGGATCATTAGCTCCAATGATCCTGGATGCACAGCAGCTCAAACACATCCAACATTCATGCTTCTTTTTTTTTTTTTTTTTTTTTCCCAGTATGAGACTTAGCAAAAGCAAAGGAATTGAATGCAAACCTTCTTTACACCCAGTTGGATTTTGACACCAGAATATTAACTCCATTATACAATTACTTCTCTATACAGCAAATACTTTTAAATTACAACCTTTTTTTTTTTTTTTTTTTTTTTTAGCAGATTGTAACATACCGGCCCTTACTTGGCCTGAGCACACAGAGGTGTGTCAGTGGGAAGGAGTGGTTTGCTCACAGAACATTAGCCCTGTGCAAACAGCTGCACAAGCAACACTGTAACATTGCCACCATTATTTTTTTTAAAGCAACAGAAGCAAAGGTTAATTGCTTGCATTTACTTCACAGTTCAAAGTGACCTCATACAAAAGATTTCACCTAACAGCTGCTTGAAATTTACAGCCTGAAATTTCATACAATTTGTTGGAATTACCTTTTAATTAGTCCTTTGGGGTTATATGTGGTGTTTATTGATTAATCCTTCAGTAGCTGTTTTTAAATAATAGAGTAATTACCTGTGTTGGGTAGCCCAGTCACACTCCACCATTCCCTCACCCTCCTTTGCAGTGTTGAGTGGGGACAGCAGCACAGAGCCAAAGTGTAGCAAGGGAGGAGAAAGATTTTCAAGCTGCTGCCTATTTAGCTAGCCCCATAAGTAGAAGTGTTGCTTATTCAGCACAAAACACTGAGCCTAGATTGCTTTTCCCCATGGAGAGTCAGGCTTTTAAGATTTGGTGCTCTGCTTTTCCTAATATGGCTGCAACTGTGGCTTGGGCTGGCGTCACCGCCTGCATGTCCCCACTTCCCACCTCTCTCATGGGACAAGCAAACAGAAGACTGCAGTACCGTGGTTGGTGCCATGAGCCCCCCCCTGAGCCCCAAGACCTGACAATAGCTAGACTTTTATTACTTTTTGTGTCAGCAGAGAAAATAAGTGCAAGGTTCTGTCATGCTGGACACCGGAAAACCAGTCTTTTCCTGAGCAAAGCAGTTGAAGCAGGAACAGCAAGGAGACCATGGAGGGAGTGGGGATTATAGGGACAGGGCAAGGGACATCTATTGGCAGTCTACACTGTCACAGCATGACTGCTGCAAGGGGAAGCAGCACCAGAGAGGGCCCCCACAAAAGGCATCATCAAATACCACCTGTGCATGTGCAGTCATTTTGTGCCCAGGTGGAACTGCAAGGAGCTACAAGGCAACACAGAATTGGGTTTATAGGCTTTCCTTATACTACATCAGGGAATAGCTTTTGGCTGCTGTTTGCTGCCTGGGCTTCCCAGCTCCCACTGAACTTGGGGAAGAACATGCTTCTGGAGGATCCCCACACTTCAGCCTGTTTTTGTTTTTGTTGACTTCCAACACTGCTCTGGGGGAGATTTTTCTGGGATCCTGTCAGCCTCTCTGTTTATTCCTTCCCCACCCCCTACCACTTCTCCTCAATTCCTCCAGGTCCACCAGACAGCATGGTTTGCCTTCCATGGGCTCTGTGCCCTTCCTGGACACTGCGGGAGAAAAGGGAGCCTTCAATAATTAGTACATATCTGGATGGAAAATATAGATTCTTATCCAGTTTTTGAGGAAGAAAACAAAAAGGAATAAGTTGACTCATATTCCAAATCTCAGAGTAAAGTTTAACCAAAAGCATTATTCTCTCCTCTCTGTTTACCATCTGTGCTTAGTTCAACAATTTGGAAAAAGATGCTGTACTTGGTGGGTTGGCAGTCAGATGTTCACAACAGCTCTGTTGAGGTGCAGTTGTCATCTGGTCTGTAGGCAGATGCTCATTGTTGTACCAGCAATGAAATTCAGATGCGTTGCAATTTTCTACCTCAGAAGCCGTATCTAATAGCAAACACTGTTTGTTGGTTTACTGTAGGAAATGAGTTTAAAACTGTGTCTGACCGAACTGCTGAGGAAGCCAAGGCTGCGGCTTTAGGTTCCGGCAGAGATAAATTAACGGTTTTCAACACCCATAAATAAGTTCTTTTCCCTCTTCCCTTCCATTGCTCTACCATCACATGGGAAAGTAATTCAACTCTGTAACCCACAAAATCTTTATTCGCAGTTTGATTTTCCACTACTATAACAATCAACAGAGAGTTGACTTAACAGGTAACAAGAGGACCACCAGGAGTGGCCCATGATAAGCAGTAGGAGTGTACGGCTGGGAGTGGGGAATGGAGGAGAACAAAACCTTCCCTTTTTTTCCCATTAATTTGGCTCACACCATAAGCTGAAGCTCTCACTGAGGTGCAAATTTATGGTGCCGTACAGTCAACAGCCACCACTTGTCAATTCCACCTCTCTTAGAAATTTCATCTTGGTAATGTTGAGTGGGACTTTTCTACTCATTAGCTGATTGATTCCTGTAACCCCTCCTGTACACAGGTGGTCAGCAGGGCTCTCCTGCTCTGGAGAGAGAAACTCTGAATCAGAGCAGTCAAGATGCGATTTTTACTTCATGACTGCAAAGAGATAACTCAGAATTTCTAGCTCTCCATCTGCCTTCTGCTCACACTCTGCCCTTATGCCCACCCCACTAGTCAAATCTTCCTAAAGAATAGCAAGTACTTTTTCAGTTCTTCTATTTCAAAGAAAAAATCATCTCCTGTTTTCAGGGGATTAAACAAGAGCAACATCATTGATGTTGCAAGGCTTAAATACCATTTTTTTGCTTTGAAGAAAATCTTGGAAGACTCCTCTTTGGAGTAGTATTTGGCAGGTTGTACATGGGGCATCACCTGAATTTTGATCCACAGAAGCCAGCAATAATTAGATAGAAAAGCAGGCCAAGAGCAATTCAGGGAATCATGCTCAAATAGCCTGTCTCCAAAGACACAGAAAAGGCCTGCTCCCCATGGTCACCTCAAAGGTTTGCAGTGCTGCCTTCTCTCTACTGCACTAATGGGACGATTCCTCTGCAGAAAACAACTCATTTCATACAAGACAAGCCAATATCAGGTAGGAAAGCAAAGCAGACTGCTCAAGTAACTTGGGCTTTTTTCTTACTTTATACCAAGATGCTGTCTGGTAGGAGATTGAGGAGTCCTGAAGAGCTTTACAGGGCAGCACCACTTCCTCAGCACACCTGACAGCAACATCTGGGATCATCACAGAAGTCCCATGGATCAAGCACCAAACTGCAAAGCACAGGTACACATCACCTTTAAAAAAGAATGCTTACACAATCTTTCCTGCCTTCCCAAAACATATCCCCACAAAATAGACATGAAAGACCAGAAGGAAAATTGCAGGGCTGTCCACTTACCATTGCATAGGATGATGAGCAGAGCGCAGACTCCCAAAGACATGGCTTTTATTGCTTCAGATCACAGAGCAGCAACAGTGTGCCTCTCTACAGGATGGACTGTGAGAGCAGAGTGAAGCTGTGACTGCTTCTAGAGTGATATTTCTGAAGGCAGACTGGGGAATCCCCCAGACTTATCTTGAGGTTTTCGTCATAGGGAAAATCCCTACATGTATGAACCAAGGCTCCTCCCCTTAAATCTGTGAGGTCACTCCCATTTCTGCAAGCACTTACAGTGGTAGCAACTCATCTCCCTTTTTTCTTTTTTTCTCCCCCTCTGTATTGATCTGAACAGAGTTAAGTTTGACCAAGGGGCACTGTGGGATGGTGTGAAGGCCACCAAAACCAGCACTCAACAAATCTCCCTTGAGTGACAAAATGTCAGGGGAAAAGGCTTGCCAGCTCAAAATCCCCTCTCAGCCATCTCTCTGCAGTTCTAACAGCACAGTGCCTGTGCAAAGATTGGCCTTATGATGTGACATTTCTGAAACCACATTTAAGACCTCAGGTCACAGGACCACGGAAACACTTTGACTTGGGGCTTAGGGCTAAACAGGAATTATCAGCATAGCTGAGCAAAACAAACTTTATTTTAGTAGAGTTACACATTTAACTCTGCAGGTAGGCACACATGAGGTAGAACATTATCTCTTTTTAGCATATTTTGTCATTTTCAAGACAAAAAAAGGCATCTGGAGTGACATAACCACAAATTATTTGCTGGAAAATTTCATAATGGAAAAAAGTCAAGGCAGCTCTCAGAAGAGTAACCATTTGGACATCCCCTCTAGTTATCTGGAGGGGGGAGGAGAAATCTTTTCCCTGTGATCTGTGAGAGCTGTTTACCCCTGGAGAATTTTTGAGGAAGTCCAAGGTCGATTACAGAAGCATTTACAAATCCTGAAACTGAAAGTTGCTGATGTTATTTTTGGAAAACCATTGTGGCTGCTGTCTTTAGGCTACTGAGATCATGACGGAGAGAAGCTGTTTAGGAGAGGGGGGGTTAAGATTTGATGGATGGAGAATGTATGGTCAGCCCCTTTTAAAAACCAGGGTTCTGGAAGCCACTCCAGTCTGGGCATCCTAAATCCAAATCACCTCTTGAAAACTTTGTGAGGAGAAGTCAGTTTGACAAGTCCTCACATGCAAAAGTCCTACTCAGATGAGTAAATGCTGTGGGTGGGTAACACTTTTGGAAACTCCAGTCTGTTCTGTGAAGAAAGTCAGACAGCAATTTCACTGGGGGCCTCACTGTTGAAATAGCCCACTTATTTTAAAAGACTTTTGCTTCTATCTTCATTGGCCATAATGTTAAATATAACAGGCCCTAAGCTTTATTTTTCTCTTTATATTTTCCAGTTTCAATGACCAGGACCTCAATCAATTACTTAGAAAGTACAAGTGAAATGTAAAACCCAGTGGATCTCTTGAGAGTGAGAGAAAATCACTCTTTTTCCTGTGTGAAATAATAGAGTCCTTGAGAAGATAGGAGGGGGGGTGCTGCTGAAGGAAATCTTACAGGGAAGAGGGCTCCAGTTAATATATTTCACATCTGTTCTTCACTAAAATGATGACTTTTCTGCCCCCACGAGTCAGTCACACATTGAGCCCATCCCCAAGAAGGGCACTCAGCTTTCACCCGAGGGCCTCTTTCTGTGAGTCCTGCAGAGTTACGCGTTTACCCTTCATAAACCCATCAAGAGGCACAGCCTTTCTCTATCTCCCTTTTCATCATGAGGAAACCCCCATGAGCAAACCACAGCAAGCTCCTGCCCCTGCTGTGGGTCAGCCCACAGCAGTCCTTCCCCTGGTGGCCTGGCCAGCAGCAGCCAGGGGGGCTGTGGCAAGCCTGAGGCTGGGGTCACAAGTTTGCCCACAGAGAAGTGCGCTGAAGGTAAGCGTGAAGGGCCAGGTTTCAGCATTGGGAAATGTACGTGCCACACACACACTTGCCAAGGTGATGTTAAACAACATTCTTCCTCAGTTAGTTAAAATACTGGACTCTTAAAAACACATGGGTTTTCCCTCCAGGACAGGCATAACTTCAAGCAAAACAGCCCTTTTCCTCCAGAAGTATTTGCAAGCTCAGCTGCTGTTCCAAAGCACACTGCATGAAGCAGGAGAGCAAGATATAAAAAACAAAAGCTGAAACTCCCTTTGCTAGGGAAGGAGAAATGATTTGGTTTCTAAATTTTCCCTGGCAGGGATTTTTTTCTTTAGGGAAACTTTGAACTGGGCTGTACTTTCCATCCTAACTTTTAATATCCTTTCTATGGTTTCAAAGATCAAGTCAATTGTCTCCAGAGCCCTGGAACCTGCTTTGAGTTTCACTGAGCACTGGAAGCAATGGGAGCTCTGCGGCACGGGTCCGGGTGTGGGAGTGAAGAGGTAGTGATTGCCTGTCAGCCTTCTCCATGAGAAACAGATCCACATCTTTGAGGGCCCTCAGCAACTGCAGGAGCTATGCAGTTACATGAATAAGTGGAAGTTGATCATTAAATGCGTTGTTCTGTGGACCTAATGAGACCTGCCTTTGTGCAGTGCGTCCTGTTGCCTTTTGCTCTCCTTCCCTCACCTGCACCACTCACTACAGCAGCCGTGAGCCCTTGATCTCACTGAAGAAGCAGCATCTGCTCTGCTGAGTCCAGAACCGCACACGTGATGACTGACATTAGCAAGCAGTGTGTAAAACTGCTGCGTTCTGCCCACCTTTCCCTTGGCAAGGGCACTCATTTGGATCCTCATCTTTGACCCAGCTGCTGATTTTCATGAATTTTATAGGCACTTAATTCTGTTTGAGCCTCGATCCCTCTGTCAGTTTGATAGAAAGCAGGTTCAGAACATACTGGCTGATAGACAGCCAGATGGCATGATCACAGAAATTTCATTCTCTGTGGGAAATGAGGCTAGAAGCACAAGGATGTGGGATGGATTCATAGGATAAGGTTAAAAAGTCAAGACTGTATATACTTTTCAGTGTTGATAGAGCCTTGGAAATGCTGTTCATGGAATCGTATCCTGTTTCTTCAAACCAGGTAGGTACTACATCCCTCAGATACTTGTGTAGCAGAGTTTTCCTGATTTCTTATTCCAGTGTGTGGCTGCAAAATATATAAGAATGCTTATTTCATGTGTTTTCTCCCGGGTGCTTCATCCGGAAGCACAGCATTTAAGAAAACCCAAAACCTTAGCTCTCCACAATGAAGGTTTAAAGGTTAAGACAAAGGTGTCAAAACAGCATTTAGTATTTTTCTCAAGACATTTCTTCCACCGCATTTAAACTCCTGCTGTGAATAAGGTCCATCCCTGTGCTTCATGTCTGTTATAAAGTCTCTGGTGAAAGGGGGTTGTTGATTTATTATTATTAATCTGTGCAGCAATAAAAATTGTCTGCTTCAGTTCAGCTAGCAAAACTGGAAGCCTTTTGCTATATGTTTTAGCAGACAACAGTTTTTTAAATAGTATACTGTGTGTGTAACATTGCAATGTCAGCTAAGGAACAGTGACAGAAGAATCCACAGCCACAAAAGCAGAGCAGTCATGTATTTTTAGGAGCCCAGCAGAGCTGCAGCCACAGTGTTTATTTGCCTGTCATGCCTTGATCTTGATGCTGCCTACACCAGCAGGTAAAAGCAACTGAGACTTCCCAGGCTGCAGCTAATGAGAGGTATGTAGATTACTCACAAACTGGAGTGAGGAAAGTTTAAGGACAAGTTCTCTTCTCTGCCCCTTTATGGCAGATGTTGGGTCAAGGACTGCCTTTGCTATTTAAACAGTAATGATCCAGCAATACTGAGAAAACAAAACACTGGAACTATGACCTGGTGGGGAGCACAGAGCTTTGTACTACAGACTGTCTGCTGCTGCCAGCTCAATAAATAACACCCAATTAATTATACACAAACAGCCAGTCCTCTGAAATGCCTGGACTTTGGAGTGAGCCATTTGAGATGTGCCAGCCCTGTTTGTCAAAGTAGGAATTAAGCATACTCAAGTAGAAATTGAAGTGTGACCCAAAGAACAGATCCAAAATGGAGGCATCCAAAATCAGAAACCTCTTTAGATAGTGTTGGCCTGGGAGTTTAGGAATTGCCTTTAGGCAAGAAGGGAGCAAGAGATTATCACAAGTCCATACACACGACTGAAAGAATTAGGATAAGGCTGTTCTGAAGCTGCACCTAGTCCAGCATCTTTGCTGTTTGCAGCAGCAGGCAGTGAACTGTCAGGTAACCAAGCAGCCCAAGGCGCTGTATTCAAACTGCAGTATCCACTGGAGATACACATTGATATCTCATTTTTAAGTGCCCTGGATCCTCTTTTTTCATCGGTTTGGTAGATGGTGCTTGTCTCTCTAGGCCTGGGGACATCTTGGACAGAAATCTTTGCAGATTTCAGTGTACTCTACATTGCTTGCCCTACATGTGGGGTCATCCCTGCTGCCTTCTCCAGAAGGTAAAGAGCAGACATTTCTACTCAGTTCTGCAACAGAAATCCCCATTTAGCCCCTGCATTGTAGAGGTCCTTCTTGGATCTTGTATACAAGATATATATATAAGATATATCTCCTTGCTACACCCAGCTAGGCATTGTTTTACTAGAGGTCTAAAGTTCAGCATGTCTGCCCCCAAATCATGCTGTGGAAATGTTTACTCTTCCTGGTGCTCCTCTCTCTTTTCTCTTGCCTGTACAACTTTCCTAGACACATTCTATGGGACCTCTTACACTGGAAGAAGTTAGGGATCCCAGTAGGTCACCTTGTACTCCTAGTTGGTTCCATGGCCCACGGGGAATGCAAGTCAGTAGCTCCTCCTGGGAGCAGCCTGTGCTGACAGCAAGCCTTACAGGATGCCCTGACCATTGTGTGTCATCCAGGGACCCAGCCATGTACACACACCAACTGTGCCCCTCTCCTGGCATCTTCCAGACTTCTTGTTTGTTTTTTTTTAATACCTTCCCCATCTGTGGTCCCACTGAGTCATGGGATTTCCTGATCAACTTCCCCCACCATCCCCAGCAGAAGAAAGAGGAAGCCTGGTGAAAAGTGCTGATGACCATGGTGCCTATATCCATTCCCTTTTCCTCTGAAGTCTCCCAGCACAGCATCAGTAACAACTGTCCACTGGCTCCTAGGTTGCCTTCAGGGTGGGGTGCATTCTCCTCTGGTTCCCTATCTGTACATTCCTGAACTTTTGATATTGATTTACCTTTCTTCCCTCCTTTGCTGTCTCTCATGATCATTTGGCTTTCTCCAGGCCTTCCAAAGAGCATGAGATGAGTGCAGGCATGTGCTGACACCTAAACTGAATACTGGTCTGGCCTGAAACGAGTTAAGGCAACTCACCCCTACTATGTGTAATTACTTTGGGCCTCCACCAAATTGTCTTCTCACCATATGCCCTCTTTTCCATTTCATTTATAAATAGGTTAAACAGCAGGAGCCCAAGAACAAAACCCCCTCAAGCATCACTAGAGACCTCCTTCAAATGTGGATGATGACCCTTTACTCTCCCTTTTTAATAGGTTATTCACGTGAAGGCTTTTTCTGTTGTCCAATGGTATCTTAATTTCTTTCAGACACCTTACTGATGGACCTTTATATCTTCAGAAATTGTTGCTGGGTTTCTATATGGATGACCTTGTTGTGGTTTTCATTTAACTTGACAGAGTTTATGATCCTTTCTATTTTCCATTCTTGGACACAACTTCTATTTTGCGAAGAAAGTCTTCTGCTTCTTATAAATTCCTTTATCCTGCTGTTAACTGTGTCAGCTTTTCTTTTCCAAAGTCTTTGTCCATACACAGAGGAGAGAAAATATGTATTCCTACACACTATGTTTAAATAGACACCAGGCAAACTTTTTAGCCTTTAGGCATCCATTTTAGCTTATTTTTACAAAGTTCCTTATTCTTACATAATTCTATTGCAGTCTGGGTTGTGTTTTTTTTGGTTTTGTTCTCTAAGTATGTTGAGCAGGGGCATTTTGAACCAGGTTGTGCATGTTTCTCTGGGCTAATATAAAAGTTCCTTCTTCTTTTGTATGCTCTTTCATGCAGAAACAATATTTTCATTTTATGTAGCATCAATCCCCTGTGTGACATTTATCCAATATACAAGTAGGAAATTGATACCTGCTGCTGTTGTTGCATTTCTTGCTCTGTCAGCAACTCTGATCTCCCTCAGCATGTAATAGATACAGACGTTTGATTTAATACTGATATGATATGGCGTATTTCTGACTTAGGCCAGAAATGTCAGACTATATAGGTTTTGAGCTGCTTGTAAACAAAATTAGCACGTTACTTTGATTTGGCACAAAGGTTTCTCTAATATATGTTACCACTTCTTTACTGCTTCTGACTCCTCTGTCTCTATTTTTATGCTTTCTACCCCAATTCTAAAGCATCTGATCAATTGCCTTCTTCCCATCAAGTTTCTCTTTAAAGTCATCTTGTTTGTTAGACCTCTAGCTTTCATTAAAATGCGTATTTTCTTTTTCTTTTGCTATACTATAAGATTTTTCTTGTTTGATTATTCTTCATTCTTCCTTTTAAAGTTTCACCAAATTATTGTTATTCAGCAGAGGATAAAGTTTTTCTGACTACCTGCTCTGAATATGTGCCATCCTGAATCATGTTTTAGCACTTGTCAGCTTCTTCCTTCCTCCGATCTAAAAAAAAATCTCCTAATATCTTTTTAGGTGCCACTGTTTGTTTTATTTCAGTTTACCTGAAATCTGACTCATGCATAATAAAAGTTTTCCCTTTTTCCAACAAGTTCAAATCCTTTGTCTTCAGCTGGTTCCTAGCCAGTCATTGACAGCTTGTCTCTGCTTCTCCCTGCTCAGCTCTGCTCATGGTATTGGAGGCATTTCAGATGAAGCTACTATGGAACTCCGGGCCTCCAAATTACTATCTGACTGCACCCATTTTGTTCCCAAAATTGTCTCCTCCCTTCTTGAGGCCTTTGCTCCATACACTGTGTCTGGAGAGTTTCTCAAGCCTCCTCCAAAAACCTGCCCAGATTTTCCACATTATCCAGCAAGGAGGTATTGCATCCAGCAGTCTAATCACCATGCAGTTCTTTTTGGTATCAGAAAACCACATGGATGTATGCCTGATAGAGCATCAGGACTCATCTACTACTGTATCTTCCTCAAAACACTGCAAAAGTGAATGTGGCCTCAAGATATGAGATAATTTCTGTCCCTCCCCCAGATAAGACTGCCACTCACAGAGCCTTTCCCCACCTCAGCAGCTTGGGATCAGCCTGGAGGTAGGTCTGTTGAGTGATGATCTGAAAGAGGTTGTCTGTGCATCTGTGTGTCACCCTGAAATCTTATCATTCAGGTGTCATGGCCTAAAGGACTGGGATGTTGGGCTAATCACACTGGATGCATATTGCCACAGCCTATGCATGGAAATGATTCACAGAGGTCACTGGAGCAAACTGAGAACTCCTTGCCCACTCAGCCTGTAAACAGCCACTGCTGATTTACATTAGAAGGAGTCTGTTGGGCTCCATACCCAGCTCCTGAGGGAGGAGCCATTGAAATGCCTAAATAAAGGAGACAGCCAAAACTCCTCCTCTGGCAGATCTCCTTTTATGTCACCCAGCACCACTGGACTGGACTTGGTGTGATCTCATGGTGAGTCTTTAGTTTCTCTCTTATTCCTTGTCACTGACATCCCGAGAGGGAAATGTGCAAGGGATGCTGGAATATACTGCTACATTGCTTTGCCCTCCAGTACATTTTGGATCTTCATTCCTTTTGCTTTGAAGGACATTCTTACAAACACTTTTCATTCAACTGCCCTGAGCAGAAGCATTCCACACGAGTCAGAAATGGTGACTTGGAAACAAGGGACCTTATACCAAATGCCAGGGTTGAAGTATGTTCATTCATTTTGCTTATATTTCTTCTGTATATTGACAGTTGCTTCTTCATTCTGCTTTAGCTTTGAAAGAAAAGATCTACTGCCTGAGAGCTCCACACTCGTGGAAGAAAACAAGACCCAGCAAAATAGAGAGCAGCAACACCCAACAAATACTGTGAAGCATTCTGTGTGTAGTTGCCACTGGAACAGTAGCTTTCTTGGAGGTAGCCTAGAATGGAGCCTAGCTTGCCTGGAGGTGAGGGACAAGGACACCTAGACACACATAAGGGAGCACACTCATGACAGCTCCCATAAAGTCTCTGGGAACAACTTTCTTCAAAATAGTAGGACACTCTCCCAGACACAGCTCCTACACACTCCCTCATTCCTTCAGCCTAGGGCTCTGCTCACAAGCTGTCATCAGCAAAACTATTGCAACCCTGCTGATGCACATAAGGGATGAAAAGGGGAACCACTGTTTCTTGAGGGGGAGGCTGAGGAAACAGGTGACATGTCGTGGGAGGATGAGCAGTGAGAAATGGAGAAATGAAAAATGGAAAGTTTTCACTAGAGCTGTGACAAATGCAACTCCTCTAATAGAACTAGATGGCAGAGTGGGCAGAGACAACTTGATGGCCTTTTAGAAGAGGAAGGAGTGACAAATATGTGAAGATACTAAAGTGACCTATGTCCTGGGAGCCCTGACTCTCAGGCTCTGGGGGTTCATGCTGAGGTGATTTAAGAAACTCCTGGTCCAAGTTGCTCACACATTACCACAGGTTGTTGCCCTGTCACTGACTTGTCACAAGTAGTGATGTGCCCATACCATAGGCACCAGACAGATATATCAACATAATTGAGGTGTTTGTGGCAAATTCAGTTTACTAGGAGGTGGACTCTGGTGGCCAAGGCATCTTCTTCTTGATCCCTATCAGGTTTAGTTGAATAGGTGGCCGGCTGAGATCAGAAACCTCCCAAGACACCACAGCCTAGCCAGACAAGCACCAAAAGTGGCCAAGAGATCAGCAGGAGAGCCTTGACACCAGTTTATCCAATTTTCTTGTCTTTAAACCTCCTTCTCTCTGCTTTTCACTAACTCCTTTGTTGGCCCCTAGCCTGAAGAAGGCATTGGAGAAATTTTTCAGAAGCCCTGTAAGCTTGTCCTTCTGGCATCTCCTTTCCTCTAGGGAGCTGAACGCCAGACTGAGTGGTACAGGTGGGAAGTGATCCCATGGCATGGTTCAGAGAAGGGCACTGGTAGTTTTATAGAGTGGTTGTCAGGGTGCAACTAGGAGTGGGTAGGGAGAAATGCCAGGGTGGCAGCAGCAGGGTAGCCTGAGGAGAAGCAGCCCCAACCCTAGGCAGCCCCAGCCCTGGCCCCAGGCATCCGGCATCTCCATGGAGATTGAAATGGGCCTGTGACCGGACAGGGCAGAGCTGTGGGGAGCTGGAGACTGGTCCTGCTGTGACATTTCTGGGGCAGAGATTCACAGTTCAGGGTCCCGATCCCCAGTCATGGTGTGGCAGAGCCCTGCAGGAGTTGAAATGGGGTCCTGGCCCCTGGTCAGAACTGGGGGACCCCCAGGGCAGTTGGAGCACAAGCAGGACTGTGGTGCCCTTGGGATCCTGACAATGTCATTGGCCAAGTCTGGCACTTTTGATCATCTCTGCTCATATTAAGGAACTGAAGAAAAACCTACTCCAGCAAATGAGTTGCAAAACCAAGCTTAATTCCCTATAATCAAATTCCTTGTCATTACCATGGTCATTTTCTCTCAGTATCCATGGAGTAAACAACCACTGCAGAGCATAAACAGATGCCAGCCTTACACCTGGTGCCAGCTTTGGACTGCTTCTGGAAATATGCTTTTCCTCTGACTACAACAATCCCTGCATGTGCTAGGAGAAGCAGCTAATAAATGGCAAATAGTCCCATGAGAATCACAACTAATGGCTGCTGCTCAGTGAGATAATCACCCACTTAATAAAGGGTGAGCTTCTACCTCTGCACTTCCATGGGGAGCATTAATGCATTCTTTCCCCCTCCTTAGCCACTTATTTCCACAAAACTGGTAGGAACTTGATATTTTTGAAACCACTCTTCCTCTATTAATCTTAGCTGAAATTGCCCAATGGATTCAGAAGTTATTAGGAATAGCTAGTTGGTTGTACGAATGTTGACAGAGAAGGACACAAAGCATTATCCTATTAAGAAAGCACTTGAGTTTATAAAAACATAGATTTTAAAATCACGTTAAAATCAGGGTAATGGGTATCATTATGAGGATTATGTTTCATTTCTGCACAAATATGCCTCACTAACAGCCTGAGAAGGTAAAGGAGTTACTTCAGAAGGAAGTAGCCATTGCTTAGACTTCATGCCTTGATGCTTTTCTCTGGGAAGGAGTGATGGAAGGGTCAGGATTTGGCAGGAGGGCTTACATAAATATTCTTTAGAGACTAAGGGTTTTGCTTTGCAAGTTAAATTTTAGGTCTTTCAGAGTTGCAGTTATCATGTTTCTCTTCTTCAGCATTTTATAAACTAAATCCCTTCTCAGTCTGTCCCTTTTCCCCTTCTTTTACTTTGAGACTTGAATGGGCAGAAGTTGCTACTCTTATTCATGTTGAGTTTCTCAATAGCAAAAGAAGCCTTATTGTTTGATAAAAGAATTTGTTTCTCAGGCAAGTTCAAGGTTTAGATATAAACATTTGTGAGTAATTTCTCCTTAGAACTATTTAAAATGTAATGAGATCTACATTTTATATTGATTTGAGTTTTGGTTTACTTATTCATGCATTTTTGAGAAAGACCAGATGCTGCTTGAATGTTTCCTATGAGGCAGATTAAACACACTCTAGAGAGCACACCTGAGCCAAAGGTCAATCTTCCTCAGCAAACCAGCCAAACAAACTGCTCCATGAGTTCTCAATTTTGGTAATGAAGGCTTATAAAATGAACTGTAAAGTAATTATATTTATTTTTATTTAAATTTTACAAACTACTGAAATACAAGTTTTGAAAAAATTTGCTTTGGTGTCCTCTGGAGGATAGCAGCTGGTTTTCTACATACAGTACGGTATAATTTGGAAAATTCCAAGTCTTCCAATAAATTGGTCTGGCAGCTTTCAATGCAGAGTTACAAGTTGAGTGGTTTTCACTACCAGCCATGCCTACAATTCTGCCCTTCTAAGAAGTACATTTCTCACAAGACTTAAGATTCTTTCCAATTTAAGTCTGAAATGGCATTGTCATATCTGAGGGTCACTGTATTCGTGTTGTAAAACACCTCATCTAACTAATCTCATTGCCATTGGCTTTAAAATTACGGTGCTCATGACAAGGACAAGAACTCTCTTTCTTCCTTGGGAGGTTTGGTTGCCTCAGGGAGGTGTGCCTATTATGTCAATAAAAAATCCTCCCTTCATAATGGTCCATGCTGGCCCTGAGCAGAGTAGTAAAACAGATCGGTGAAATAAAGACTGTGATCTGTTGCTGTGTATGGCTAGGAGGAATTACTGAAAAGCTCCTTGTGTTCCCTCCTCACCCTCTGAATTGGTCTGGATGTTACAGTTTACACTGTGTATTTCAAAAGCAGAAGAAAAACCGATGTCTCACAAGTGTTCAAAGTGACAAAGCCACCCTAACAAGCAGTGGATGTGTTATTTTTTTGTGATGATCTCGCCTTACAGATTATTCTGTAAACTGTATCCTAAAAGAAAAATTCTAGTTTGCTTATTTTCAGAAAGGGGATGGGCACTTTGAGAGGGGATGAAGGGAGAAAGAAAATGAAATACTTTATTTTTCAGGAAGAGTTTTATTGCTATTCATCTAAAGATTGAGCAACAGTTAGCTAGTCAGTGTGAGTGGTTTTCTTAAATGGACAAGGGGAATTACAAGTCACAGGAAGCCTGGTCATATTTCCAGGAGAGAACAGAGTATTTATCTACAGTGGTCAGTGAAAATATCAACTTCCCTCAGCAAAAAAGCAGAATTACATTAATTTAAAAATATCACAAATATTTCAGTATATAGGTACATATGCCATGACTGAGACAGTTCTTACTGGTGGTGGAAGCACAATATTTATATTATAAATCATTCTTGATGGTTCTGAGTGATAAATGTCAATAAAAAGTGATCTCAGCTGGCAGAATTCTAAATCTGCTCTGAAAAGCATATTCAGTCTGAAGAAATTAATGGAACTAATATTTTTCATAAGCCCTTGGTTTTCAACTTTTATCTACAATTTCTCAATACAGATATTTTTCCCACGCATTTGGAAAATGTGAATCTCTACTGAGATGACTTCCTAACTTTTTCCACCACCACTTCACCCCACTTATCTGTCCTGATATTTTACCTTTCTAAAGTTTTGAGTCAAGGAGTTGTCTTTGTGAAATGTCTGGTCAAGCACTTATGGATTACAAAAGCTCATGTTTAGAGCTCTTTTTCTCGTAAAGATTATTAAAAATGGACACAAGAGAGAGCAGTGAGAATAATACTGGGATCTTCACCAAAATTCTGTTCAATTTCTGTTTTCCAAGTAGTCTGGGAATAAATCAGAATAAAATAAAGAAGTGAATAAACTGATTTTGTTTCAGAAGTAAGAGTTTAATTGTCCAGTGCAGAAGTGCATACGTACATAAAAGAAGAGTTGTGAATGTGCACATGTTGTTGAACCTTCACTGGGACTTCATTTTCCACCAGTTTTCATCTCCACATTTCATTTCCTTCCTGACCCTCTGTATCTCTGTGTGACCAAAACCAATGATATGAGCTGTTTGGTTTGAAGAAAAAAAAGGGGAGAGGAATGGGATGGGATGGGATGGGATGGGATGGGATGGGATGGGATGGGATGGGATGGGATGGGATGGGAGGGGACAGGGGTCCTAGCTCCTGAATATCCACCAGCAAAGCAGCCCAGCAGCTCCACATTTAGCCTTGGCAGAGCATCCCATGCACTTGTCACTCCTGAGTAAGTTGGTTTTGTTTTAGTTCTGGTTAACTGAAGAGGCCAGAGCTGTGCTTCCATTTTAGAAGGTCAAGATCACTGACAGGTCCAAGTGGTCTCTCTGCAGACTGATAAAAGTAAGGCTACAGGCTGCCCTGCATTCTGCACAAAGCCACATAGAGGCAGGCAACTTGTTGGAAACACATCTCTATGGGTTTTAGATTTTGAATTTGGGGTTTTTCTGGATGGTGGGTTTTTTTGTACTGGAAAGAAAATAGGGCTAAGTGACAGCGTGATGGGAGGTATCTGGGCATGTTGGAAGATTCTTTGTGCTTTAAGTGTAGAGGATAAAAAGACATGCAGAACTTCTGTTCTGATGAACTGACTCTAGGTGGCAACAACACCCTATGTAGCCTTAATAGAGGTTAGTCAGGCAAAGAATAATGCTGCTTACAGAGGAAAAAAAAATATAGCATTTTCAGTACTGCTTCTAGAAAATTTTACAGCTGATCACACCAGCTGCTCATTGCTAGAAACATTTCCAGATTCTGCCAGTTTTCATTGTAATAGAGGACTTGGTTTTCAAGACATACTTTGAATAAGAAGCTGCATGTTTCATTTTGTAGCCATAATACTGCAGGTGTGCAGAGGAAAATTAGCAAATTATTCTCTTTTGGTTATCTTGCTTGGATGGGCAATCTCAGGAAGTGTATGCATCATCCTGATTTGTAATGATGCCTGTAAAAATTGCACAGATGGATATGTACAACTGCAGTTCTGTAGCGTTCACTAAGGATGTTCCTGAAATGCCACTTCACCACCTCGTCAAGAAAACAGCCACACAGATACCTATGAAATGCTTGACACATATTCTGCATAAAACACTGTGTTATCTGCCAAGAGATTTGTAATGCCCTATGTCATTCCATCTTCGCTACATATCCAACCTCCTGGGCTTAGGAGTAGCTAAGCAAACACTTGAACTATATAAAAATTCTTACAAGTATGATGGCCTGCAGCATTATCACATTTTTCTCCAAAGTCAGCTTAACTCTACTGACCTTGAAATATTTAAATCCGTTATTGATGTGTTCACAGGCAAAGGAAGAAAGCAGAGAAAAAGACATTAGCTTTGATTATCCCTTGCAGAAAAAAAACCTGTCATTGTAACCACTTTATATACTAATAATGACCATAGAAAATCTTTCAAGTGCAATTACAACATGCTTGTAGCAGGCCAAAGTGTCTGATGGCACCTACAGGATATGATAAACTTCATTATTACTCTGTCAAAGTGACAAAGCTGTAAACCCCTCTGATTAAATCAGATTGTTAGTGTAATTGACCCATTCACCTGCATGTTGTCAATTAATCTCCTCTGGAGCTACCTCCAGTATTTCAATCCTCTAAGCTGCTTTCAAAGATAGAAACTGTCCTTTAAAATTTTAAAATGCATCTCTTGAAAGCAATTTCTTCTTTTCCTACCAAAGTGTGGAATTTCCCATTAAATGATACTGAATCAGATTTCCAGATTCACAGTATTCTAAATCAATATCTTTTAATACTCTATAACCCTGTAGGCTGATTTTTTAATATATATTTATAAATGAATCAGGATTTATTCCTACTAGGAATAAACAAACAAACAAACAAACAAATAAATAAATCTATATATATCTCTCTATATATATCTCTATATCTCCTATCCTATCTAGGATAAGAGTACCCTAAAAAGGAAAACCAGAACTCACTAACCCTTTTAGGTACTTTGTGTAATACCTGTTTTTATTAGTTTTTCTTCCTTTCAATTAAGCATCAATTTTAACATACATTTTTCAAAAAGTTGGGACAAGTTGGCAAAAGTGGTAGAAATGCAATTTAAAAAATTGGTTGCATCTACGACATATTGTTCCTCCTCCTGTTTCTTACTTTTTTTCTTTCAAGACATCAGCATTTGGAACACACCTGGCATATAAGGCCAAAGTGAAAAGAGTTGTGTATTGGGAGTAACACATTTTTCTGCCACTAGCTAGGCTCTTTGGAAGCTTAGGAAGTGAATCGTCAATGCCAACTATCCCTACAGCAAAAATGGAGGAATGTGTTGCTTGCTGAGAGCCCAGTGGGTTTCCAGCTGGAGCTGGGTAGGACATATGCCACAGTCTTATCCAGTATGGATACAGGCAAAATCAATGTGACTCCAGGCAGTGAGAATTCAAGTGTAGGAACTGATGGGTATTAAATCATGTGTTCTCTAACTTTTCAGTATAAAATTGTGCAGGGGTCTGTTTCACCATTCCTTTACCCTGTGGGCATCTCTCCACCTTGGTTGTCATCCACATCAGTTAAACTTTCCCATGGATGATGAGAAGTTCCCTGAAACTTGTGAGCCAGTGCAAAGCTTATCATCCACCTAAGCTAAAAGAGCCACACATGAAGTCGTAAAAAATAGCCTTGTCTCTCCAACCAGCCAGTGATACGTCAAACCCATAAGTGACATGTCAGATGACAAAATATGTTTTAAGATGAGGCATCCTACAATAAATAGTTTTCAGAACTTTCTGTTGTTTGTTGTAGTTTGTTGGTTTTTTTCTCAAATAGCATCAGACATTACTTTGTATAGATTAAAGCATTCTATTTTCTAAATAGTTTGGGTGCAATATGGAATGCCATTCTCTACCAGCAGTTCCAGAGAATACACAGGGGATAAAATACAAGATTCAAAACAAAACCAGATGTCCACATGTCCCATAAGTGTAGATTCCTTATTTTTGACCCACCTAAAGGATGTTCCTGAAATGCCACTTGTTTGTTCTTGTTATAAAATTCTTGTTTATTCTCAACAGCTGTATCCATTTCAAAACTAGTTTTGTTTGACAAAAGAGTTATCACCTTTTCAGGAGTTTGCCTTCTACCAGGTTTACCCAAATTTTGTTTGGTAGAGCACCACCAGCATGGAATAGGATAGCTGTCAGTGGCAATGGCACAAATCCTAGGAGATACTTGGCTGTTTGCATGTGGTTCTGTTTCAAACAGTTACTCACTTCTTCCTTCCACATTACAAGTCTCCATTGTGATTTACAATCCTAAATACAACCCTAGTTACTGAAGATGAGTTGGAAAGTAAAACCTCTCTATGACTGATCTATAGTAAGCTCTCATCACAAGCTGTAGAAGAGTGAAGACCTAAACCAGTCTTAGACTTTTATTGATTATACAAATAAAAACAGACTTTATGTTTTGTGTTTATCAGGAAAATTGGAGTGAAGTAAAACTCCAAATTAAATTTAGATTGTACCAGCTGACTTCTTTCAATGATAAATAATATTTGAAAACCTTTTTCCCCCCAATAAAAGCCTATCTTTCTGAATTGCTTCCCTTTTACTCAAGTTCCCTTCAAATCCTGGAGCCACTTTCTCTTAAAAAAATTTATTCTGTTTTCATTTTTTACTTTGGCTCTCCAATTGACTTTTACCATAAGATAATTTAAGGTTTGGGTTTTGGGTTTTTTCTACAAGGCAAGCAACATTTCATGTAAGGTTTATATTTCTTATACACAAAATTGGTTTTAGGACAGTAATTATTAATGGTAAATCATTGATTCAGATATTGAAGTTACTATTAAGGCTTACAGATCTTAATGATGCAGGAACATTAATTCAGCCTTTTCTGCCTGCAGAGGCCTTCTTACTATATGCATCATGAATTCCTTTGTGTGCAGTTAACCAACAAACAAGAAAATAATATATTCAGAGTAAAGAGGAAGTTGAAAGGAAAAGCTATAATGTCTTTGGCTTCTCTTTTGTGGGGGCTTTAAACCTAGAAGCTGCAGTGTTTCATTTTCTTGGTTTGTTTTTCTTGGTTTGATTTTTTCAAACTTTACAGAATCAAAGAATCAACAAGGTTGGAAAAGAGCTTTGAGATCATCAAGTCCAACCTGTGACCTAACATAATGTGACACTGTCATGTCACAGATAGACACAGAATCACATCCCAGAAAAAGCCGAGCTATTGCTAAGTTGCTGTTTTCTTCCTTACTGTTGCTTGGGGCAGGGGTGGGGTATGTAGTTGTTCATCAACATTTTTATGAAAATTCATCCTGACTCTAAAAAACAACAACAACAAAAAGGAACAAAACATTATATAGATAGTGTTGACAGCAAAAGACTACTGAAATGCAATTGCTACAGTTTTCTGCGGTTCTGTTACAGTTTTCTCCATCTGTGAACCAGCAATCAGGTCTTTTGATGTAAGGCAAGAAAAGATGGGCACATTTTGAATCTGTTGAAGGGTAGTATAGTTTGGTGAATCTACTTGAACAATTCAGACTGGTCTAACACACAAATAAGCATTGAAAAAACTGTGATTCCCATGTACTAAACAGAGAGCTTGAACCTGAGGATTTGTTTGGATGACATAGGTTATAAAAGAGTGAGAAGGTGTCATGGTTTAGGAATGTATTCTCCAATTTAGTATTCCCACTAAAACCATGCTGCCACTCACTCCCCTTTCCCCTGCCTCTGAATGAAAGTACGGAAGGCAAAGATCATGGGTTGAGATAAAAGCAATGAAATAAGAAAACAAACAGTAACAGCAACAATATCAATAACAACAGTTATAAGACAAAGAAACCAAATTTACATGGAAAACCACAATAAATACTGACCAGCTCTTCCTGACCCTGTTTCTCGCCCAATCAGAAAAGGTTGCCTTTCTCCTTGGAATCAAAAGATATTCACTTTCCCCAGTCCCTGGAAATGATGTGAGGTGGTATCAAATAATACTAGGGTCTGACCATGCCCCCCTCCAGGATACTGAAAAAAATTAACCCTGTCCTGGCTGAAACTAGGACAGAGTGTCACAGGTGTAGTAGAGCTCTGTACTGCATCATAATTCACTATCAAATTTAAGCATAATTTAGGTTTATATATAAGTAAACCTCTTTAAGGTAGAAGTAGTTTTTAGTTGGCTGAACATCTTGGGATATGAGTGTTCTTGTCACATTGTCATCTTTCCCAAGATATATGAAGTCCCTACTCTTTTTGCCAGGCACATTTAGCATCTTGTTGTAATGAATATGAAAAAAATACATATCTAAAATGGGTGAATCTATATTATTGTGGGGAAAAGAAAAACTCTCTTAATATCTCCAGTTGGCAGTTTCCTGTTACTAATGGCTGCAAGGCTTGAAGTGAAAATTTCATTGTCTGGTGATTTAAACTTTTTTTTTTTTAAATGGAAACATTCTGTCTCTGAAGAACCTAGCTTCTATTGGTTTTCACCTAGTTAGTTTGCATCTGTTTGAAGAAACACTAATCGGTCACGCATTCAATATAGCCATGAGCTGGGTTTAGTATGAAACATACAGCAAGTTACTAGCACCAGTAAGCAAGTGGTTTTCAAACTGGAATGGGAGGGTGCTTTGACAGATTACTTAGATCACAGATTATAAAAATACAGATATACACTTGCCACATGGATGTGTCTTTCGATACCTGAGTCCCTGAAGGGAATGAGTTTAGTGCAAATGAGTTTAAAAAGAACAGTTTGCAGTTTCCCAGCAATGTTGCCCTTGGCAAACTGTGGAAGAAGAAGCATCCAAGTGTGCAGTTGGAGAGGATGTTCACTCGGGCACAAATGGGTGACTGTGGTTGTGGGACATTAGTCCTTCCTGGATGAAAAAATGAATCTGCATCTCAAATGAGAACTAGTATCATTTATTGTCATAGCTTCTCCCTTTAATCATCAGCAGTAAATGCTTCAGAAGAAGCTTCAAGAAATTCAATAATTTGCCTGAAGATGAATTTCTGTTAATGATTCTTTCCCGGTCCCTCTGGCTTTATGACAGGCTTATGCATTGAAATATTAACGTTTTTATCCCTTTACACGTTTTACACAATCTAGTCCTTTCTCCAAATTTAATCTCATGTAACAGTGAATGCTTTCACTTTAATAGCTAGTATTTCCTTTCATCCCTTTCAAATTTATATCTTTTTAATTCCACTGGACGAACTCTTGTTCTTAAATTATGAAAAAAAAGATGCCTAGAAATGTAGGATTTATCTTCTTTGTGCCATTCATTATTTTCTATAAAGCTCTATCATGTCCTTTCTTCATGCCACCCAGATACAAAATTTTCTCTCTCAGCCTCTAATCATTTGCATTGCCTGTCTCCAGATGATCTCTGTGTCTTTTGTATCTATTTTGCAGCTGAGTTCCCAGAAATGAAGAAAGTACTCATGCCATATCAAATAACCAACCTTTGGAAATTACAATGTTTCCAGACTGATTTTTAACTTCCCACTAGCATTTTGTTTAACAGTGATGTCCACTGAGCTTTCCACAGTAATGCCAGGATTTTTTCCTGAGCAGTTGTACTCGATTAAGGCCCCAGTAGGTTGTGTGAGTAACCCAAAATATGCCATCCAGTGTTATGCTAACCCAACATTAATCCCTTTGTCTGCTATGGTGTTTATTCAGCTCCCTAGGTTAGGCTTCCCTTTATTGTCTCTGAGGCTTTTCAACAGTAAGCAAAATTAAATAACAGTGTGCATTCTGTATGATGCCGCATCGTTTTACCCCTTTCTGGATCAATAATATTCTTAACGAGCCCTTTTAACTCAGGTGTTCCCTCGAGATGGCATGTAGTTACAGGAGGTCACTAGAAGTTTAGATTTGGGATGCATCTACACTGCCCCACACAGTGAATGCAAACACATTGGGGCATGTCTGTAATGGCCCAACCCACAGATTGTCTGTTTCTCAGCAGTCTCCTTCACTGCTTTTATTTTCAGGCTGTGGTATCTCAGCACAGCAATATATGGTGAAGGGTGGGCATGAGCCTGGCCCTGTTGAAGTCAGCCCCACCACAGCTCATATTTGCTTTGTGACAGTTTTGAATGCTCAATGGTACTTCCTCTCCCACCACAAATTTGGGTAGAAGCCTTTACAAACCTCTGATAATTATTTTGTTAAATGGTCAGCTGCAATTCTGGATATATGTATACATACTTGGTTTTCCTTACACCAGCATATTCTCAATGTGGTTAAAAAATATATCTAT
Organism: Vidua macroura; assembly: GCF_024509145.1. NCBI lineage: Eukaryota > Metazoa > Chordata > Aves > Passeriformes > Viduidae > Vidua > Vidua macroura. The sequence continues at coordinate 64,335,433 of NC_071571.1, read as the reverse complement.
AGAAATAGGAAGATTGTGAATCTGAGCATGCCCCAGATACCATGGACCTGGTAACTACAGTGCTCCCTCTCAAGCTCTCCTCACCTCAAAAAACCTTTTGTGTCCCTCATCCCTGAAAGCCTCTTTGAGCCACTGCCACTGCCACGCACTGTCACAGATGGGCTTTGCCCATCTGGAGCTGCCTCTGAGAAGCAGCCAGCAGAGCTGGGAGAGGCCTGTGTCCTTTTGGCTCTCCAGTCCTCCTGTACTGCTGTAGCCTTGTCTCCTCAGGACATCCAGAAATCTCAAGCAATGGTTTAAAATATGCATTCCTTCCCAAGGTAAAGAAAAAAAAATGCTCTGGAGAAAGCATATTTTCCTTTTACAAAAGACGGAGTCTACAAGTTCATCCCCTATTTTAGCATATTCATGTTTCATTGCTTCTTTCAATTATCACTTCAGATGATTTTCCATGTTTCAAAGTCTCTAATTTCCAAAAGGACTGCTAGCCTATAGACACAGAAAAATGGTTTTGCACTGTCTCCTGTGAGAACAATTATTGCAATTATTACATTACTTAAAATTTATATTACACATATCTAAAAGGCTGCAATTAAATTAAGTTCTACTGCACTTGCTACTACCCAAATGTGTAACTAATGGCATTTCAGACCCTCAGGAAAAACATTTAATTCTAAGGTAAACTCCTCAGGGCAGAAATTATCCACATTTTTGTTCTGTGGGAAAACAGTGCCTGGGGTTGGTGCAGCCTAGAGGCTGCAACAAAATCCTAATAATAATAGTAATAATAATTAATATTAATAGGAAATGTTTTTACTTCAGTTTTGTCACAGCTTGCTCCTATCTTTTGTTTACATATGATGTGATAAGAATGTGTTTCATTCCTTCAGCTGAAGAATTCTTTATGCAAGGTTTTGCTGCTGGTTAAGGATACTTTGCTCTGCTTCCAGGGAACAAATAGACCAATGGAATAAGTGTTTGGTGGGACGAATGGCCCCACCATTGGAGTGAGAACAAATTGAGGAAGAGAGGGGACACCATCAAAAGCTGCTCCGTTCCACATGAATGTTAACCCTTGTTCAATGTCCCATGATGAATTCCTTCAGTACACCGAGTTACTGGAAAAAATCCACTGCACTGAGAAAGACACACACATCACTGCTGAGTAGGAAGATGGCCATGGTCATATCAGCACACATTCTTTTCAGTGTTTGTTTTTGGGACGTTTGTCACCCTACCCCAAAGAAGTAGATGCTCCTTAAAAACTGCTTCCAGAAGGCATTCCAGATGTAGATTTTAAACATATTGTCCTTAAGCCAAACTGGGACATATAGGGACAAAATGTCAAAATGCAAAGGCAGGATAGCTTAGCGTTAAAATGTCACAAACTGCAATTGCTGATTTAGTACTGATTTATTATTGCAATGCAAGGGTTTAATATTTGTATGTTTCATTCCCATCTCTTTAAGTATAGAATTATTGTGACTGCCAAGCAACAACTTGGCATGGTTGCAGTTAGTGCCCTACTCTGTAAATGCTATTGCAAAAGTTAGGTTCCAAATGACATTAGGCCAGTTAAAAATTCAAGCAGAGTTAAAAAAAAATTAAAAAGAAACAAAAACCACACAATAAAACATTTTACAAGCACTAGAACAGTGACCTGGCTAAAGTGCTATCCTAAAGATACAGGTTATATCCATCTACAAAATTGGCTCATCTCTGTGAGTAAAATGTCACTGCAACCTTGATAGGAAAAGTAATCTAGAAGGCATGGATATCTGCACAATGCTAAGACATGTCCAATTGAGTCTTCCTGCAAATCCTTTAAAATATCACCCAACTGTCTCAACTGCCCCTTCTGGAAATGCTATTCTTTACCTTCAGCCTGGAGAGGGAAGTGTTTAGAAGCCTGTGTGTAGATTAAAAGCCCCAGGAACTCATGAAAGGGTATCAGTATTCAGGTGCTTTCTATTAGTGAAGACCAGATAGTAAGCATGCCTTTCCTATAATTTTTCTGTCCCTGCATGTGTTTCCACCTGGGAGAAAGTGCTGTGAATTTAATTTGTAAGAAAAATTAATAGGCATTATAGCAACATCATTGCTTTCTTCCTGTCAAAATAATGACCATTTCTTTGAGCAACATTTTCATTGCTCAGCTTTCTTTTCTAAATGCATCTTAAGTTTAAAAGCATTCTACACTCTTCCAAAAGATTTCAGATAATGGAATGCTTTCCAGTTTTTAGAGGGTTTTTGGGTTTTGAGGTTTTTAAAAATTATGTCTATTATGAATATTGATATTCCATTTGATTAAAAGGATGTGAGCATTGTTTTATATCAGATAAAATAGGCAGAATTTCTCCTATGCTATGAGATCTAGGATGCTGCAGATCTTTCACTTTTCTAATGTTACTCTTTCTTCCTCAAAGCAAGCAAATTCACTATAAGGTAGAACAAACAAACAAAAAAAAATAAGCTATTCTATGCTCTGACTGGATTTATATTACTTTTTTCTTCTTTTTTAAACTCTAGAATTGGTATTTAGCATGCTAATTAGGTAGATAAATGTGTGGTGTGCCCCTGTCTTTCATACCCAACCTTCTCTCTCCCTCATTTGTGCTGCCACTGTCATTTGGCTGTGTGATGCCCTGCCAGCAGCTCTGCTGTAAGCTGGGCTGCTTTGTGAAGAGCTCCTGTGGGGGTCTTTCTTGTCTTTGGCAAACTCTTCATAAAGAGTATTTTCTGCAGTGTGCCAGCAGCTCTTGGCACAGATTCATCAGCTCACAGTGACTTGCAGTGAGGATACTTAATAGTCATCCCCTGTAGCTTGGCAGTAGCTGCAATGGATAATGCAGCCTTCAAGTTGCTCCTTGCATGTTAGGTTTCTTCGGCATGGCAAACTTGGAAAGTCCAATTTAATCAATATAAACCAGGGAAAGAGAAAAGGGGAGATCCATCTTGCACTTTGAAGGATGTTTTATCAACAGTACTACTATTGAGAGAATGTTTCAGGCAGAGAAATTAGAAGAGGATAGATCCAACAAGCCAATACTGCTGAGCCTTCCATGCAGGAGGTGGAAAGGAAGAAGAACGGAGGAACTGCCTCAGCTTTTGTCAGTCATGTCAAGCAGGGAGAAGGATGTGAAGATGGGCATCCCTGACGCACCATAGTCTGTTGCTGTAGGAAAACACGCCACTCCCCCGACTCAGGATAACCCTAAATCTCAAACATGTCAGGACAGAGTGATATCCCCCACATACCTGGCTGCTTTACCCTAATCCATTTTCAGCCTTTCCCTCCTCTTCCTTCCAATCACCCATGCTTCCCTTCCTGTTTACAGCACACAGGACAAGCGCTTCAGCTCCTCAACCCGGAGGGCCTGCTGCATAATACTAAATGCTCTGCAGAAAAACTCCTGGCACCCTTGGATCATGAGCCACCATCCAGAGGGGTCCCATAAGCAAGTTCCCACACAAAAGCAGTTCATCACCTGAGGGTGTGGAGCTAAACCACTTTCACGAAATGAAAAACTGTTGCTAAAAATTTGGTCCCGGCTTTGTAGGGGTTTTGTGGTGATGCTCTGGGACCAAACAAGCTGCAAAGGCAGGAGGGCAGCAGCAAGAGTGCACGTCAGCTCCCATGGTTATTTCATGTCATGGGTGCTCCCTGGGTCCCTGCTGCCCTGGGATCCCTTCTCGGAGTGTGAGTGTACCTCTGTGTGTGTTCTGGGGACAAGTCTCCCTGAGGAGGCGGCAGGGCTGGGACGGCGATGCTCTGAGCCGAGAGACCTCATCCTAGTCCGAGGATGCAGTCGAGGTGAGGGCGGCGAGGCGCCCTCCCAACCTCCGGTCGGGCTGGGCGGTGCCGGGGGCCGGCTGCAGGCGGAGGAGGAGGAAAAGGCCAGGATATTCCTGAATGAACGGCTCGCTCCTCACCCCACACCTCCGCCCGGCTCCCGCCTCCCTCCCGCCACTCGCCGGTGTCTCTTCGAGGCGCAGCCAGTTTCTATAGCGACGGCGCTGAGCCGCGGCTCTTCCGAGTAGTAACAAAGCCGGCTGCCCGCTGCCGCGCCGGGGCTGCGGGGGGAAGCGGCTGCCTCTCCCGAGGACAGACATCCCGACAGGTACGGAGCGAGGGGATGCCCGCCGGCCGCCGCCCGCTCCCGGCCGGGCGGTGCTGCCGCCGGGGGACGGCTGCAGGAGGGACAGGGGCTCCCCGCGGGTCGAGCGGCGGCCGCGGGGAAAGGGGGAGGCGTCCGTCCGTCCGTCCTTCCGTGCGCTCGCGCCTGTGGCAGCCGATGGACAGCGGGGAGGGCTGCGGGAGGGCTGCCGCAGGTGCGCCCCGGGTGCCCCTTCCCGACTTCTCCCCGGCGCGGCCGCGGGCACCGGGACGGGGCGGCTGCCCCCGCGTACCCCCCGCCTGCCGGGGCGGCGGCGGGAGGAGACGGCACGGGCGGGCTCCGCGCCCCGGGCGGCAACCGGTGGGCTCGGCTCGCCCCTCTCCGCCGGGGACAGCGCTGCTCCTCGTCCTTACGGTTACCCCTTCATAGTAATACTAATAATTTCGCTGTTGTTGTTATAAAAAAATATGACCCCCTGGAAATTTGGGGGTTACAGAGTTTCGTTTCTTCAGCTTTATTAAGTAATGATGAATAGGGTAATAACCTTAAAATGAGCTACTTAGTTTAAAAAGAAGAAATGTAAAGGATTGGTGTTGTAGAGTAAACAAGACAATTACTGCTTGTTTTTAGGAGTAAGTGTACGGAAAGGTTTTAGGGAAAATTAGTCTGTAGCTTTCCCAGTCAGAAGGCTAAGATGGTAGAGATGCTAAACGTTTGCTTATCTCGAGCATCCAAGGTTAGGCAAGAAGCCGTCTTCACCTCCTGAGATACGAATGTCAGAGTGGATGGGAAGGTCATTAGCCTGAGCAATGCTTGTGGTGACTGTAATCAATAGCATCCGAATGACAGTGGCTGTGTGAATAGACACGGGTTTCTGCAGAAGTTTAAAATTCAAAGGAACTTCCTGATGATGAGAGAAGGCTGACCCCGCATGATGAGGTCCTAGGGAGCAGTCATTGTGGTTCATTGCTGAGTGATTTAGGAAATAAACGAGATCCTGGGGCAAAGCAAAACTGTGCTGTGCATGTATGCATCCAGCAGCACGTTCAAGATGGGAATCTTCCTGTCTGTGAACAAGGGGGAAAAGGGAAACAGTACGTGAGATGAGGACACTGTCACTGAGGACATAGTTATTGAGTAGGTGGACAAGAACTGACATTTTAAGAAATATGTAATCTGAATATCAGATAATTTGAGACTGAGAACACTATACATAATGTAATGTCAGGGTATCGAAACTCAAAGGCTAAGCATTGACTGGAAGAAGTTTGAGAAGTATATAAAGGAAATGCTGAGTGAAAAGTGGAGCTACCTGTACCATTAAGTAAATGATGTGAAAACAGTGGAAAGAGAAGATACAGCTCGTCAGCAATCATGAATACAAGTAGAAAAGAAAATGGAGACAGGCTTCTCTTGCAAGAGATGTATAAATAAAATTAAGTTTTAAATGAATGTTGATCAAGTTTAAACTTTCCTCAATATAACATTTAAATCAGTATTATCATAATGATATGTGGACTGGAATGCTAGGTTGCTTTTAGAAACACCAGTAAAAAAAAAAAAAAAAAAAAAAAAAAAGAAGAGTGGGATTTCTTAGATATGTTTGTTGCCCAGTGTTTATAAGTGGTTGTCCTTCTTTTCTTTCAAAAGTGTCACAACAGTTGTTTTGTTGAAAGAGTTATAACCTTCTGAATGACCTCTGTTTTTCATGCAACACAGGAAAGCAAACTCTTGAGTTCATAAAATGTGTAAAAATGTAGACCTGAGATTAGTTTAGCATGATGGAAAATAACATTTCAAGACCACACTGTGGACTACCTGAAACGGAATGCACTTACTTACAGGAAATAAAAGGTCAGCTGTGTATAATAAGGGCCTGGACACTTCTACCCCCATAACCGCATGGCAGAGAATGAGAAGCATCAGAACTCAATATCTTACCTTAAAAGTGAAAGGGATAAGCAAAATATTTATGGTTATGCTGCCTTGTGACATTTCAGTCACAAAATTTTCCTTTTGGAACAATTGCAAACTCCACTAAACAAAGTTTATCAGCGGAAAAAAATGTAGTAATTGAGGCAGTACCAGGAAAGAATTCAGTAGTTCAGTAAAGATAATACACCCCATAATGTAGCCTGACATGCAAAAGGGCTTCTAGTGGTCAACAGTCCTAGCAATTAGATCACAGTCCCTCAGACTGCCATTTCACACCTTTCTGGTGCTCCTCAGTCCAGACTAGGTTTATAGGAAGCCTGTTGTCAAATTTTCTTGAAAAGCATCATCTAAAGCTGTCCATTCTGTGCCTTGATCTAAGGCCACGGCAGGAGTCTACTTGCCACTATTCCTCTTGCTGTGTTCAATCTTAATATTTTTATCTATATCCTAGTTTGATGACTTGCTGTTAAATATCTTTTCTGGAGATGTACATGTGCTTGCTGTAGCCAGCAACTCTTTCAAGTATACAGGGACTTATCACCTGCTGCCTGGAGGCTGTGATTTCAGTTCTCCCAGCAAGGTTGCTAAGGAGTACTAGGGATCCTTGGAGAGTAGAGCTCAGGAGTAGTAAAGCTTGGAGAGTAAAGCTCTTGTGGCCTTTGCACACATTGTGTGCTAAAGCAGTGCCTGCCCAATGGAAACTACTATTCTGACAGCAATATAGTATGGCCAGATGTGTACCTTATGTATCACACTGTAACATAAGATAATTGTGACTTTCTAGTAAAAACAAAACATCTGCAAGTGTGATGTGCTGTAATAAGCTGCAAAGAGCTCAGGCCTCTTAAAAATGTACCTTAGGTTTAAAATTCATTTGCAAAGACAAATCAAGAAGTATAAGATGTACAGCTTTTAACCTACTACACTTTTAAAAACCAAATCCTGTGTGTTTCATTCAGATTGGTTTTTTCCTGCAGAGATGATGCAGCACAGCATTTTAGGCATAATAAATGCCATAATTCAACATACCTTTCCTTTTCCCATTTTATCTTTTCCACCAGTGGACACAAACATTCAGTAGAAGTTGAAATAACTCAGCAGCACTTTAAGTTTAGTCCAGATAGCATGAAAAGATGAGATGTTCCAGCATCTCTAAAACATTGAGCAGAGACTTCAAATCCATTTAGGTTTTGTCTGATCTCTCTTGTCATTTCCAAGAAATGTAGCCAAAGTGTAACAAAGCTGTAGTTCTCTGAAAGACTCAGGTTCACAAGTGTTTTGTAGATATACATTGCATTTTGAAAGTAACATCTATAAAGATTACCACCACTGGTGGTAGTTCAGAAATTGGAGAAAGGAATAGGGACAGACTGTCTTACCTCTCATCTTTTCTACTTCAACCTGGAATTGTCCAAGTTATTTGCAGAAAGGTGGCTTTATAGAAAAGAAAGTGGTGTGACAATCTGGTTTTGAGAATAACTCTAAGGAAACCTGACGGTGTATATGGGGCTGTAGTGAGGGAGAAGGTGGGAGCTGATGTGCAGCCCATGATGCACACATACGCTGGAGTCAACGGGCATGGTGGGAGAGTTACCTGGGACTGGCAGGAGGAGTCAGGTTGAGACGGGACTTGGACTGGGACAGGCCTGGTGGAGACCCAGCCAGGAAAATCTGGTGTTAGACTGTGCGGCGCATCAGTTCCTCCCAGCGGATGGCCCAGCTCAGGGCTGAAGGCTTCTTTTAGGCCCCCTTTTGTAAGCCTTCAAGGCTGTCTTGGAAATATCCACGGCAGAAAGCGTTGGTCAGGAAACCCAAACCTTTCCATAATAGTTTCAGGGCAGGTGTTGTTCCAGGCAGGGGAACGGATCTTGGCAGGCAGTGCATGGCAAAGAAAGAAAACTCCCATTTCAGATGGATAGCCAGTCTGTACTCAAGCAGGAGATGTTCTCCTGTGAACAGAAAGAAAATATTCCCCCCTTGCTGACTCACAAGCAGTGACCTGATCAGACTCTGCTTGAAAAAGCATCTGACCTTGAAGCTTCTGTTGTGGAATATCTTTATGTGAAAGTATGGCTTGACCGCTGAGGAGCAACACTGCAGGTGTTTACCAAGAACCTGCAGATGCCATTTGCCTCCCAATACATGATGGGGAGACCTGGAGTATTTCCACAGAAGTACTCTCTGCTGAAAACCAACATTCCCAAAACTCAAGCTGATACTTTCTTTCCACTCTTTAAACAATTCCTTCAAGTAACTCTAAAAAAAAGCTTTTAAAGTCCTACCAGTGTTTCTACCAATATTGAGAATATTTAGTTTATTCAGCTAGAATTTTATAAATATCTTAAGCAGAAATTTTGAGTAGTGTTTGAATCACCAGGTGGAGTGTTGTATAATGTGTGTGTAATGAGGGCTTTTATCTTCCTGTATCTTTCAGTTCACTGAATTACACTTATGTGCTGTTAAAGTGACAGCTAAATGAAAGTCAAAAAAATAAACAGTGCTGTGTTTGGTGCTAGGTTCAAATGGTACAATGAATGAATTGCAGGGCCACAAATTATATAATGAGAATAAACAAAAAAATTTGCTAAATAACTGCTGACTATATTGCAAACTCAGTGAAGCTTCCTGTGGAAGAAAATGATGACTTATTGTATGACTAAAACTGTATTGTAATATATTATACATATATTCAGTGGAATGCTGATGTTTTGTAATGCTCTAGTACTTGGATTTGCTTTCAGTATATTACAGATATTTTACTGTGTCCACTGAATCAAAGAGCACTTTTGTAGCTGATGCTTGTTCCTGTAATCAAGTTGCCTCTCATTCTCTGGAAAACTAAACAGATTAAGCTCTTTTAAGCTTTTCCTTGAAGGACATTTATTCAGCTGATTTTTTTTTTTTTTGTGACTGTCTCACTGTTCCTGTGAGAAACTGTCCAAACTGTTTTAAATCCTATATAGACTGAACATTGTGACTGTGCAAAATATCTTAGTTTGACTCTCACCACAGCCCAAAAAGTATCTCAGCTGTTTTTCCCTCCCATGTTGCTAAATTCATGTTGCAAAGATCTCACACTCAGATCATTTGTCTCTGTGACTTCTCTATGTCTCTGCTCATTACAGGGGGGTTGGACTGGACGATCTTTAAAGGTACATTCCAACCAGAACTGTTCCAATCTGTGATTCTGTATTCACAGTGCAACTTAGGTGTCTAGCTTACCTGAATAGTCAAAGCTTTTTCTACAGTAATCTGATACACTAACAGTGCAGCTAGCAAGTACTTAAATGTTAAAGAGAAGAGCATTTTTTGTGTTCATTCCTCATTTTATTTGTATCACTTGAGCAAAGTTGTTAGGTGGAAGTGCTTTCTGTGCTTCTCAAGATTCTAATTGCCATCACCACGGCAGACCTAAAGTTGTCTTTTCCTTCAAATAGGCCTCTGAGATAAGTCCCTGATGTTTGTGCTATTAAATTCAAGGTCAACACCTTGAATAACACTTGTTAAGTAAATGGAAAAGAAGTATTATCTTATTAGTCAGATCTATCTAAGAAGACCAAAAAGGGAGAGCATCTTCTGACAGTATTTACACTCAAGATGATAGGCATGGGTATCTGCTCATTTAAAGATCAGCTAAGAAGGAAAAATTTAATTTCTGGCCCTCTCTGTGGTCTAAAAATTAGGAACAAGTATCTATTCAGTAATATAAAAACTGCCTTCTTTATATCGTAAGTTTTTCTTAGCCTGAAATATCAACCTTAATCTTAAAATGCCATGTCTTCCATAGGACAAAGAGAGAACAGAAAGCATACCAACGATGAATCATCTGTTTTTGTTATCAGTCATTCAGACCCTTTGGTGATGGATGGGTGAATAGATTGAGCCTAGAGCTCTAAGCCAGCTTGGCAGCTGGCAGGTAAGTCCATGGAAGCTCACCAAAATGCTTTCTGAAGCACCACACTTCTGTTTTAATTGTTGTATTTAGCAAAATCATATCCTAGAATATAAAGTATCTGCTTAAGACAATAGGATCACACTTAACTATACATCTACTATCAGTGGAACTTAAGCATACAGAGATTTTACATGTGCTCTGGTAGGGATCTGAAGAAGGATGCTTTTTTTTTTTGGTTTTTCTTTTGGTTTTTTTTTTTTTTTTTGCTTGGGGAAATGGAGCAACAGCTCTTACAAGACTTGGAAGGAGCAAGTCAGAACTGAAAACAAATGGTGTGCAGGTGATGTAAAGATGAAGTAATGATATTGCGTATTGATAAATCCCACAAAAATCCCAAGTTAACTAAGTTTCCAGTAAATTTTGTGTCATTTATTTCTTAAGGATTAATGAAACTTTCTTACATGACTGCTTTGACCAACTGTGCCACCTGACAGTCAAATTAAAAGCATTTTGTAAGCCTGGAATGGAGAAGCACTGAGTGCAGTGGTACCTCCCTTCCTTCCCCTGGTATACCTCCCAAGACAGCTTGTTCCAAAGTAGTGTGCTGTGCTAATGGCAGCATTTAAGAAGATTCTTTTTATGAATCTGTTGTAACATGGCCAACATATCTGCTTCATTTTGAAGTGTGGTTTTTAGATTCTTAAGGGCAGTTCTCTGTGTGTTCATCAGTGTAAATGTTAAAAATTAAAATTAAGTGGCCTGCCTATTTTCTGTTTCAGTAAAGTAAAATTATTCAGGAAGAGAAATGTCAGTTGTACCAATCTTATAATTAATTTTCAGTTTTAATAACATTAACAGGAGTCTTCACTCACTGTTCGTCATTTATACAGATAGCTCATATAGTGCATGTATGTGTATTTGAAATTCTGTAGGTATCCTGAGAGGGTAACAGCTTTTCTCTAGTTCTAGAACACACACACGTGCGTGCACACACATTTATACACGGTACCTTCTCAAGACAGCTAGACTATTTTAAATTATGCATATATATGAACATGTATATTTATATTTGCCAGACAGACCAAGGGTATAAATTGACATCATAGATACAGGTGTGGAAATTTTCTGCATTCAGTGATGCATATTACTTTACAAACACATTCATCCCTGTAACCTTTAGTTTGCCTTTTGCTCAAGGAAGAGAAACAATTTCACACAGTATGATCAGTAAAGTACAGCTGTGGAAATAATTCTATGCAGGTGTCCAAACCAGAATTATCTATCCACTGACTGTAAAATAGTAACTTGTAATAAACAGTCCTGCTGCATATTTGATGCCTCCTCCTTTTTACTGTATCACTCTGCATTTTCATTAGCAGTGTTACATCTTTATGCTTAGCTTTTTCCCTCTTTTATTTTGCTTACAGTCTTGTCTGTTTACATGCAAGAAAGCCAGACTCATTGAAACAGAGAATTTTTTTTAAGTTGTTTCAAAGAATTACCCTGTATGTTTTATTTTGCTGCTCACACATTAGCTTTGTCAAGCAAAGCACAGATAAAAAGCAAAAAGAGGCATGAAATAATGCTATGAGAAATAGTAAATACTGGGAAATAAAAAATATACAATGAACAGCACATGGCTGTCTGTATTGAGAAGTAACACTCATATCACTCCATTACTGCTGGTCCAGAGCTCCTTTGATCATGTTTGAAGAGTTGCATTTGTCTGGGAATGTTTGGAGGGTTGATACAGGTTGACTTCAATGAACACTTGCTTTTATGTTTATATATTCATAAAATTTAAAATTCAAATGCCCATGTGTGTGTTATAGAAATGCACGTAGCTGATGGATTAGATTAATTGTTTGCTGCTAAAATGTTAGCAATAACTTTCGTGAACAAGACATAGTAACACGGATTTTGCTGTGCAAAATACAGTGCCTAAACAGATGGAAATGCAACAAGTAGGGTATGTCAGAAAACTCCAAAGAAAGAGATAATAGTATTTGGCATCAGTTTTGAGTTGCAATGGATTGGAGCGGTTTGGGGGGGGGTTTGTTTTGGCTTGTGCTTTTTTATGGTGAGGAAGATGGACTATAAGGGTCTTTCAGGAAGAAGTATTAATTACAAGTGGGATTTCTGCACTGGCATGTGGATGAGAAGAAATTTCTGCTCTGGCAGCATGCTTGTTAAAATACCTAATTTTGCATTACCAGACACACTGCAATGCTTGTATCAAATTTTCTAGAGAATACACTGAAGGCGTGCAGAGCTCTCAGACAATGGGCAAAGCCTGAAAGACTTGCAGAAAAAAAAAAATCAAACTGAACCCATATATTGCAAGATCATATTGTTCTGAGAAAAGAAACAAATCTTGGGAAGGCAATTTCATCAGCATTCATAGCACTAAGCAGTGGCCCAGTTCCTGTGCTGCCAGCTCCAGAACTGACGTCATCTGTCCACCATGACATACTGGACCACTCAGACAGGCACACAAATACTGAGCAGCTGCCTCACACAAATCCAGTTGCATATCTCTAGCAAAAGAAAGACTCTAGTCAGAGATATGAATGGTTATTCACCCATTTGCAAAAAGAAATGCAGTGTGCTAAGCAGCAAACAGCAAGCATCATACATTCACTGATGAGCAAAGTGATAATGGGGAAACCACAGGGAATTAATTATGTTGATAGGAAATGGGTAAATATTGGGGGTCTGTTCAACTCAACCCACTGGTTCCAGGGAGGACACTTGACAAAGCTCACATCTTGCATACAGCTCCACTCGTCCATGAAACTTGATATTTTTTTTTTCCTCTAACTTTTTTGTCTGCTGCAAGTCTGAGAGAAAGGGAACTGAGTCCTGGATCTCTGCTCTGCCTCTCCAGAGTGTCAGCTGCACTGGAAAGACTGAAGATAAGTTGTTGTGTTCCTGCAGCTGGCTTTTAGGCTCTGGGATATGACAAGGAAGATATGCACAGGTCACACCAATTTTTGGGTTTCTTTCAGTTACACTGGATCCAAAAAGGGCCATTGTTAAGGAACAGACACTATAGAAACATCTTTGATCCCCTGCCTAGACTGAGTGAATTAGCTAAATGGTGAATATCTCATATTGTGCTATCATTATTGTTCATCATTGTGCTATCATTATTGTTCATCATTGTGACAGGCCGGAAAGAGCAAACATAATAATTAATACTCAGCATTGTGATAATGCCATTGTGCCCCAGCTTTAAATTGTTTAAATGATGCTTCTCTTTTATTTAAGTAACTCCCTGATAATTCTGTTAAATCTTTCTTTTCTTCAGTCTTGAATCAACTTTTCAATAGAGACATCTTGTATCCTCTGGTGAAGTGGGCTTAAAAGCAGGGAATGTCTATGTTTGTATGTGTGTCACTCCCTTTCAAGCACTCATTGTAGAACACAGCTATGACTGAATTATTTTCTTCAAATGTCAAATAAAACTATCCAGTTAAACATTATTGTACACATACATCTTATATATGTACAATGTATTGTATATTGTATATATGTAGATTAAAGCATTAATCTATTAATGTAATGTTTAAAGAAATATATTGAGCTACTTTTCATGGAGTCATAGAATGTTTTGGTTTGGAGGGGACTTCAGAGATCATCTAGTTCCAACCCTCCTGCAAAGGTCAGGGACATTGTCCACTAGACCAGGTTGTTCAAAGCCCCATCCAACCTGGCCTCGGATTTCCACTTCTTTTTTTTTCATTTTCAGAAATGCAGTGTTTTATTCCGGTTGAACAACAGTCATTAGCAACAATATTCTATCTGATGTGGTTTCTTTTATGAAGAGATACTAGTGCTCATTTTCAATGTGAAAACTGCAATTTCAGCTTTTATCTATGCATTTTACTGAATATATAGTAATGGATTTATAAGTGTGGAAGCATAGTGTGTCAAACAGCACACTCCCTCCTTTGTAACACTGCTGGAAAATGCACTGTGTGTTAGACCTGCTTTTGAAAATCAGAATAATCAAAGACGTAATATATTATAAAGAAAAATACCTGGAAATGTGAATGTTCCTGTTAAAATACATTCATATAAATTTTATCTTTATTTGATAGTGCAGTTCATGGGTGGTTGAAATAAAACTACATTCCTCACTGTGAATCACTGCCCCGGGGCTTTGTGAACCCTCCAGCATCGGGAGGGTTCATAATGTTCAAATGGACAAGGCTCTTCAGACCTGTCTCTACTTTGGTTGAGAATTGTAGTGGGCACCTTGGTGAGAATGGGATTCAATGGGTGTAGAAGGACCAAAGTAACCATGCAAGAAGGACCATGAGAATGGCACCCAGATGAGGTCATCGAGATAACAGTGCACATCTACCTGACCTTCCAAGGACACCCACAAAGGAGACAGGTCAGTGAGTATAAAGCCTGATGACTCATAGAAGTGGATGGGAAGAATAGATTGTTTGCTGTTGCCTGAAGACAACAGAAATACGTATCCAGCAGTGGCAGGTGTTTGCCAACCTAAAAACAAGGATTAGGCATGTCCTGTTCACCATATCACTACAAGGATTGTATCTCCATTATCAATGCTGAACAAACTTTTGGTTACCTGTGTCTCTGTGCATATCACTGAGCTATTCTACATATCACATTGAACTCTTCTAAGTTCTTGGTACACAGTGGTGCAATATTGTCTTCTGGACTTTTCAGGATGTGAGGTTTAAACCAGATGATTTCCAGAGGTTCCTTCCAATGTAAATTGTTCTGTAATTCTGTTACTTGAGAGCAGTAGTATGTTCCATTAACTTCACTGCACAGGTGATAAGATTAGTACAGTGTAGGTTTATGGTCATTTCTTAAATCTTACACTTTTATTTTCGTTTGTTTGAACTATCCATATTTTGTTTTTTGAAAATGGTTTTAAGTGACCTAGGTAGAAAAAAAAGGCATTTCTGAGCATAACAATTAGTTTTAAACAATCTTGCACTTGAAAAAATATTATTCATGGTATCTTTCTGATCAGAAGGTTGTAAACCTCTGAACTTCAGGGACTTGGGATTGAAATGCCATCTCAGTTGTTGACTGAGACAGGATCAATCACAAACAATGAGGATTATATACCCACTTAAAAAAAAAATACAGTGCCCAGACTGAACTGTCCAATTTGCAGACCTCATCTTGTTGCATTCTTTATGGTCCTAAGCTGATTTTATGAGGCTGGAGCCACAAGTAATCTCTCTCATTCAGCTCTGCTGCAATATTGTTGGACATACAGAATGAAGGCTTGTTACTCAAAATCAGGCACATCTATCAGCGCTAGAGCGGGCCAGGAGTTGTGTTTTTGGTTTGCTACTTGTCTGACAAAGTACAATTTCTTTAAAAACACTGAAGGATCTGCTGTGAACCCCACCAGCCTTTATCCTTAGTAGAATTCTCAGTAAATGAACCAAGCCATTTGTCGTGGTGGTGGTCTGACAATTCAAGGAGTAAATGTACAACTAAATAAAACAGCTTTCTCCTGAACTTTGCTATTTCACTGTAGCTATTTTCCAGTTCATCATACTGCTACTCTCTTTTCTCTGGTTCACAAGTCTCCTCTGTAAGGATCCCAAGACTTTCGAGTAACTATCTTATAGATGGTATTCTGTGATCAGTTGCACTCAGGCGCCATCAGTAAGACAACGGAATCGAGCCCAGTGGCTTTGCACAGGTATAAGAGAGAAAAGATAGTGAGCATTTACTTTGAAGGTCCTTTTTTGCTCCATAGATCTTGTGCTTAATGATGTGGTTATTAAGGTGTTGCTGTACGATGCCTTATAGGCTTTAAAGACAATTATAACGTGTAGTGCTTTAGTTTGTTCCTCTTGAGTAGCTGAGTTTAAATCTTACCATGTGAAATGGTTAAGGATTGCTGTGGGTGGTGAGTGGGATCTCCAGTTGTTTCATAACCACTGGTGTAATAAGCCAGTGGTTCCACCTGATATGTTCACAGAATATGAGACACATCTGAGGCTGCAGTGTCTCATTTAGACGTGATGCTGAGTCTGTGTGAGTGTATCAAATACTTCATTCACATAATGTTCAATCAGTAAGTCCTTCAGACTTGATATCCTGCCAATGGGGCTGCCACAATTCGTGTATTCATAAACAGTGTCCTTGAGATCTTGTCTGCTCCTTTCTGCATAACCCAGTGTATTAAAAGAACTTTATCGTTCTGGGGAAGGGAACAGTATCCTGTGTTTTTTATGAATGACTAAATGCCATCATAGTTATTTACTGATGATGTTCCCTGGTTGGAGTTATATATTATGAAGCACAGTTGTTTCCAAGATTTAATAATGTGACAATTAATTTTATTTTCTTTTTCAGTAGCAGAGCCAAGGAGAAATTGATGGTTGTTTGTGTCAGTTTTCTAGTCAATTCAATATGACTTTTGACTTAGCAGGGATTACAGATTTAGGAACTGAATAAATGAGGCAGTAACAAATATTAGAAACGTCAAAATGGTATCCTATGAAATAGAAATTAAGAAAAGCATACAGTAGTAGTTTAATTCTACCAGCTTTCTCCCTGTCACCCAATAAATAAGCATTTTGCCTGAGAAAGGCCTGCATGTGCATCCTAAGAAAATGTTTGCATCTGAGATTTAATTCCTGCTGTCATTTTACAACCTAAACTCAGTGACAAGTTTTGACAAACAAATCCCTCAAGTTTTTCTTAGCACATCTTTAGAGCTACAGGCTACCATAGGGAAAGCAAGAGGAAAACTACTTTTTATCTCAAACAAATGGATTTTTAAGACAAGCCAATGTTATTTGTTGACATATTTGTAAGCATTGCAACTTGTTTGGTTGAATCACTCTTTTAATTTACACAAGAAGATTTTTGTATAATAAATTACCCATATTCTGTGTTGCCATTTTTCTTATCAAAAGACTTGTGACCACGCTGACAAAAAAAGAGAGAATGTTTTTATTGCTGTACAATACCACAAATCATCTCTGAAAATGTTGTGCAGAGCTTTTGATTTTACAGAATTCAGTGGAATCATTGAAAGCTAGAGATTTGGGCATCACCTGTGGACAAGGAATGCTTCATTACTGAGACAAAATGGGCACTAGGGCTATCTAGTGAATCTACTTAACATAAAATTCACTATTGAAGCAGCTGCTTCTCCCCCAGTCCAGCTGTGTCTTATGATCTGTCCATATAGCAGTGTTCTGTGAAGCCCACTCAGAGGCAGAAGTGTCTGGGAGAAACTCAGAAAAATAATTTTCAGGGAGAAAAATCATGAAAATCAAGTTTCTCAAGCCTTCTACTGCAAGTCTTGTCACTTCATACACATAAGGTGTTTATGTGCAGGAAAAAACTTTGGAAGGCATCTCTATGGAGGAGAGCACTGATAGACGTTGTGTGAATAGCAACATTTGCATAAACTTTTTAGAAAGTAGAGATAAAAGTCTCCATTTTCCATGGTTACTGATCCTCAGAAATCCAGTTCAAACAGACATATCTGAGAATGAAAGGTATAACTTTTGCTGTCTTTTAGGGTATCTCCTATCATATTTCAAATTGCAGTCTTCTGTAGCTTAACACTCTACAGTGATGGCTTACAGATAGGCAAGATATATTGGCACAGGTTGTAGACAAAGCTCAGCACATTAGCACAGGATGATAGTGTGGGAAATGGTACATAAGGCTGGCTGATTCTCCTACAAGCCAGATTAACTTAGCTCCTCCAGAACTACGTGTTATTATAGCTAGGTTGGTTCCACTACGAATTCTGCTCAGTTATATCAACTCTGAGCTGCAGTTTAAAGTGTAGATGTACTCACTGTTGCAAAATATATCCAGCACAAGTACTGAGAAATGCCCCTCAGGGTGTGCTGTCTTTGGGTACACTTTCTGAAAGAGTCCTCCAGAAGCAGAGAAGGGCAAATATGAGCTCAGAAGCTCTCCAGTAATATTGCAGTCATTTGACTCTGGAACAAAATTGGATTTTAATCAATTTCATGGAGAGTTCTTTCTGTCAAGAAACCAAGTCCAAGGAAAAAGGTCTATTTTAACTTGCTGCAAATTATGTGGTTGGTGTTTGCAGAGATGTGAAAAAGTCAGATTCATAGTGGATGCTGATTTTGCACTGATTATTAGTGCAATAGTTGTTAACTTTCATGAAGTTTGGTTTAGTAGCTCAACAAACAGCAGTGTGCTATCCTGGTGCTTCAGTCATGGAGCTTTCCATGAAAAAGTAATAGCATAAATAAAGGCTAATGCTTCTTAGCTTTTGAATAGAGAATACATCTATATAGGATCTTTTCCCTAGATCTTCAGTCTTTTCAGATTATATGCATTCAGCACACCGGAAATGAAAAACAGTGAAATATGTGTTATCCTCTAATGTCTAGTTAATTAGTTCACTTCCTAGCACATCTTTCTAGTATCAGATTTTGGAAAAAATACTTACGCAGTGGAACATTCAGTATCCTTATATTCACTTGCTTAAGTGAAAGCAGAGCAGAGGAGATTCATTATTTAAAATAGTTTAAAGAAAGCTGTCATTTAAAACATATGTATTTTAACATGTTCCTGGTTATGTTTCTGTTCTTTCAAAAAAATCTTTTCTTACTTAGTGGAAGGCAAGAAATGTTTTAATTTCCTACTTTACTCCATAAGCCTTAGCCAAGATGCTCATTTGTGATATTGTATAGAAAACCTGATATCCTTGGGAGTACTTGCTGAAGAGCTGCTGTGCTGATGTTGGGATTTCTATTACACTAAGTGACATTCATAACCTGTTAGTGTTCGCTTTTCTAGTCTTGCAGTACATGTTGCAAAACACTTAAAACTAAACCCATTGATTATTATTAGTTAAAAAAATACCAATACCTGGTCTCAGTTATTAATTTACACTAAACTAAATTTATAGGTTAATAGGGAAGTGTAATGGTTCTCTGTGGACTGTGTTGCTTTTTAAACCTTTAGAATTCCATTTTATGTACTTTCTCTCTGTTTTGTGTGTTGGTTGGAGTTTGGTTTTTTTAATTAGTTTAATATACAAGCTGTGCTTCTGAATATGCCTTGATTACTTCCAAAATTTCTGAAGCGATGCTTTCCTCTCATGCATTTTGTATTTTGAATATGCTCAACTGGCAGACTTCAAACATGTTCATTTCGTTTAACCTTTCAACCACTGTAGTTGCAAATGACATCAAAATGCTGTAGCTCTGCTCAAAGAAAAGACAGTTTCATACCCTTCACTGAGTTTGCGAGATTTACCAGTGTAACTCTTTTGAATGATGGAGAATTTGTAAAGTCCAGGCTGCCCTTGTCCCAGAATAGAATTATGCAGCTCTTTCAGAAACACATTTCCTAAGTGCAGATTTTCCTGTTTTTTTGTAGGTTCCTATTGATCGATTTAGACCTGATTGGATTATCTGCTGCTGTGGCAATATATTTCTACCAGAAACACACGGGAGGGACATACACTGCATTCTTAACTGGATTCTGATACATCATATGAATAAATTGCAGCTTCTTTCTGCTCCTCTTATCTAGTCCAAAGGGCACTGTATATAGAGTTTCACCCCATAAGGATTCTGCCCTTTCCTTGAAATATTACATCTAGTAGCACTTCAACTCTTTCACTGACAGTTCAGAATGGGTAAAAAAAATAGCACATTTCACTGCTAAATAACATGTTAAAGCTGAGCAATTCATATCAGTCCCCCTGAAGTTTAATTGCTTTATAAGCATTAATCTGAGTTAAGCAAGTCTCACCAGCAGAACACTCCAGCGATTCTGACATTGGTGGTGTAGCAATTTATGGAGCTCTGACAGTCCCAGATCATCCCCAGTAGCTACAAAGATACTACCAGACTAATACTTAAAGCTGCTCTTTTTTCACATAATTCCTGTATTCCTTAAAGGAGTAGAACAGAAGCTCTGAATATCATTTGACACAAAATAATTTCCCTCCTCCCATCAGCTTTTTCAGTGCCTGCAATTTTATTTCACGTACTTGTGTCTAGCATGGTGGGTGTGTACAAATGTTGTGTACAAATCAGGCCAAACAGAATTTTTCTACAAGCCTGTTGTAAGAGGACAGTACATGTTGCTGTCAAAGTTAATGTCTCCTCACTGACACTTGTCTGTTAGGATTGTTCATTTCCCAGGAAGACAGTTGAAGACATACAACTTTACTGCATGTCAACCAGATCTACTAATATTGTATTTTTTATATCATCTGAGGGATTTGTGTTTTGCTTTCTTTAAATACATCAATAAGATTTTTTTTAAGAAATTCTTAGTTACATTGAAATTCTAGTGATGATAATGATGTTATAATAATAATAGATATAATAATGTCGATAGAGGAGGGGTTATAAGCCAACTTTGCTGTATTGCTAAAATAAGAATAATCTTTATCCCAGAAATAAGTATTTTTAGGTGTGTACTTTAGGGGAACTAAATGAAATATTAAAATTACACTTTACTGAATCCAGGTTAGAGCACTGTTTCCTCAGACCCATCACGTTTCAAGCTATTGGGACTATTTGCAACATCAGCTGGATCAGAATTTAGTTGCCAGTGTTTCAAAAAGGACATGATGTTAGAAGACCAGGTCTGAAAATATTGTTTGTAAGTGGAAATCTGTATTGGATTTGGATTATTTTGATGTAGAGTTTTCAAATATTCTTGTGACTGAAGGAAGTGCAGTTGTTTTTTACCATTTCCTTTCTGCACAGGATAAGATGCAAATTCTGAGCAGTAGTTAAAGCAGAAAACCTTGTTACCAAATTTATGTAAAGAATATATAAAATCCAGTATCAGTACTGCCCTGTATAATGTCCACCTTTTTTTATTTCCTGATTGCACTATCAACATAAAATAGACAATATAGTAAAATCTTTGTATATAGTCATATCCTCAAAAATGCCTGAAACAGAATATACTAAGTTAAACATACTTGTATTAGGTGGATTTTTTCATGACAATAGAAAAAGCAAGAAGTACAGCTTCTTTTCTAGCCTATTCTGCAATTGTTTTCAGCTCCATTAGGACAAAGTTAATGCCACACTTACTTTCTACTAAATCTTATTTTGAAGGTTAATTGGAACTTATTATAATGCATTAAAATTATTCCCCTGTGCGGAGGGAAATTTCTCACTGAATGATGTAATCAAGATAAATTTTCTTTCATTTTGTCTCACCTGGTCTCTCCCAAATTACATAACAGAAAATATGTCCAAAGAGTGAGAATTCTGTTATATTTTGGAGATGTTACATTTTTAGTATGTAACTTAATGCCTTTTATTAGAAGTAATTTTTATTTAAAAAGTATAAGTTATTTTCTTGCATTTCTGGACTTATTTTAATTACTTACATTCAAGCATACAGTAGCAAGCAGAGCAAGGAAAAAATTCTATGGTGCTCTCATCATGTGTTCTGAAACCTAATACAAAATTGTATTGGCTTTTAATAGTGTCTAATATAAAGATAAATGCTAGACATATCTGTAGGCCATATGATTAAATATTTATGCCTATATTAAGCAATACTTGGAAGCTTTTTATTTATTTATAATTTTGTATCTTTTCAAGTCATATTCTAGAACCAATGTCCTACAGTCTGTTCAACTCTCAGAAGAGCTCCTAAAGGGCACAAGCACTAAAGCAGGGAAGCAGAACTCTATCTTATTTGATTAAGCTACAAAAAACCACCCCTACTACCAAAGAGGAGAATGTCTAACCTTTCCCTGAAATAGAAGTAAGGTCATGAGTTCTGTTGTGAAATATATATTAACTGGAATAGATCACTTACTGGTTTCAGAGTCATAAAGAAAAAGCTACTGGTAGTGAGAAAACTGTGCAAGAGAAAATGTCTAAACAGCCCAAGTAAGCAGGTTGTGAAAGAATTAAAAACAATCTTAAAGGAATTAATTCTGTTTAACTAGCATATTTCCAAAATTAAATGTTACCATTTTAGATACGAATTTCAAGCTATCTCTTTTTACTATCGATTTAATCTAATTAAGCCAGTTTAAATCAAGACAGCTAACAGAAGCTCACATCCTTTGTCCTTTATTAGTTTTATTCTTAAACAGCTACAAAGCAACCCACAACCGTATGTCACATTGAGTAGTCACTTGGCATATTACTATATAAATAGCTCATGAATTCTACATGAGGGAAAACTTCTTCATAAGAAATATTGGAAGAGGTTTTGTTTTTGCCTACAAACCTAAATAATAAAACATTTTTTTCTATACCTCAGTTGCAGGATCCATATAAATTCTGTAGTAGTCTGTAGCTAGAAAGTAAGTAATTGAGAACAGTAGGGTTTCAATAAGGGATTTACTGTGTATTCATACAATTTTCCCCTACTACCTGACACATAATGTGAGTTATTGGAATAACAAAAATGTATCGCAAATTATATTGTTAATAGGAAATGGAGTTGATAATATTGAATATGTACAGGCAAAGGATGTAAAAATTACCCTAAGAGCCTGTGTCGAACACTGAATTAAGTGAATCCTGTTACATTAAAATCTCCCTGCTTACTTAATGGGATGGGGAGGAGGAATAAGGATTTTTAAAAGGACTGCTTATTTTTTTTCTTTTAGTATGAGATGGCACATTAATATTACATGACTTCCCATACTAAATAATTAGAGACCCGTGAATTCCACTTCAAATATGAAAAACTATAATTTTCTGTGTTTTGCATTTTTGTGACATTATTGTAGAGGATTGAGAGAGATCAAGCAAAGAGTCTAAATATTGTAACAATAACTTCTGATAAGAATGTTTTTCTTTTATGATAGTCTCAGCAGTCAATAATACACAACTTTTTTGCTGTATATATCATGGGGTTTCTCTTTCATGCATAGTTATTGGAGGAATAACCTCATTACCTATGCTGTTGAAAACTAAGCTTTTGTGAAAAGAATGGAGGCATTTTTCATAGCAGTTTACATAGCTGACCATAAGCCAAGCATGGATCAGTACATCACATTCTGTAACTCCTGTGCAATTTCTCTCATTGATTGGAGTTGACAGAGAAATGCCCATTGTTAAAACCCATCCACTGTTAGCAGAAATGTGGCATGAAACAGGTTGAACATGTGATGGCTGCTGGCACTTTGAATGTTGTCTATTCAAATGTCAGATTAGTAATGCAGTTTGGTGTGGGGTTTTTTTTGAATTGTGCTTAGCACAAGCTGGAAAAATCTAGTGTGATGGTCATTTCCTGCTGAGTCAGAATGCAGCAAAGCTCCTCCATGGAACATGAATGCAGTGGCCCACAGGAGATGGTTGCTTTCTGGTCTGTGCTGGAGAAGAGACTACACTGTGTTTGGAAAAGTAGAAATTATCAAAGAGCTTCTGTGACATTTGTGAAGGAAAGTATTTCAATATGTTTTTACAACTCTTCTTTCAGAGCACAGTTTATCTCTTCGGATGCTCTGCCTTTAGATTGTCTTTTTTATTATTGAATTGCTAACATTTGTGAATATGTGGTTGCTAGAAGAGGCAGCACTTCAGAATGTTTAGCACATAATATTGAAAGAGGCTTAAAATCAACAACAGATCTATAAAGATAACTGGATTATGTTACAGAAATAATTTTAGTAAATGAGATTTACCCAATATATTTCTCTAAACAGAAATCTCAACATATGGCTGTTTCTATCCAAACTAGAGAAGTTGGACTACTTCCTCTCTTTCAGAGAAAATAGACTGAAAAGTCTCCCAGCTGTTTTCCTGCTCTACTAATTTTGTTTCCCTCCTTTCTACCAGTTTTTTCCCCATGTTGAGAAGAAAAGGCATTTCTTGTGTTCCCTGCAAGTGAACCTTTCCAAGAAGTTCTTTTTTGTGGAAAGTAAGTTTCTCTGTATTTATTTATCTATCTGTATTTTTTTCCTTCTCTTCTTTCCTAAATATGCTCAGCTTGTATTTAAAGGAAACTTTTAAAACCTTTGAAAATATCACATGTTGAATAGACATGGATGATGTCTTATGAAAGTTGCTGAGCTCATATATTCATTTTAGGTTATATGTGAAATATTGGCAAATTTCCTTCACAGAAAAAAAAAAGTGTGAGAGATGAATGATAAAACATTGGTTTGATGAACTGGGCAAAGATGATCCATTAGGCAAGAGAGGCACAAGTTTCCCATCTATTTTGCCCTGTCAGCATGACTAAGCTCCAACATTGAGAGTTTCATCTACAAGTAGTTGCTTCTGGCCTCTCATAAGAACACTTTGTCTACACAGTATTTGATAGATGAGTACAAAGAAGGGCCATAACATGTTGCACAGCCTATTCGCCTTTCTTTCCATGTCTGGGAAGAAAGTCTGGCCATTTGTGGGGTCATACATAAGAGCTTGCTATTATTGGTTCAGTCTGGTCCTGTGGGTCACCTCCTCTCATCCACAAGGGAGGTTATTCCCCCTGATTCTGAATCTGCCCTCCAGCAGTCACATGGAGCACTGTATGGCCTGCTTGTGTCTTCTACCATCCAGAAGATGCCTCTCTGTCTTCAGCTCTTCTCCTTTTTTAGTAAAAGTTTCAAGTAGAGGAGTTCATAAGGTACAGGACAGGTGGCACTAGGACAGAAAGAGAGGGAGTCAGAGCTCGAGCAGCAACAGGAATGATGGATTCACTCCTGCGGTGCTTAGTCAGGACTCTTAAAAAAGGCAAGTACTTGTCATAGGATAACAGATGTGCTTGTTCTTGAATAAATTGCTGTGGATACTGTCATCATTGGATATGTCTAGTAGTTTATAGTGGTGTCTAGTAGTTTATATTTTGTTCAGAAAGCTGCTGTATGCTATATAATACTCACGGGAATGAAATGGTCTGCAATTGCATTGTGTTGATCCCATCAGATAGATTCTCTAGAAGACAGGCTAGCAGAAGGATTCTAGGTTTTGTAAAACTTAATTCATATGTTAAATGAAAGAATTATTATCTAGGATAGCTGTTTATCTACATAAACAATTGTCAGCCTGATTCTTTGTTCAGTAAGAGATAAAGCTTTTCAAACAGATCACATAGAGTGAGTTCAGGATAGCAAAACATTGAATCATAGAATAATTTGTTTTACAAAGAATCACCAGGAAATCGAGTTCCCTTTGCTCAAAGCAGAGCTCAGTTCCAAGGTAGAGTGGCCTGACCAGAGTTGTAGCCAGTCAAGGATATCTGTAAGGTTGCAGATTTCATTTACATCTGTCTTGACACGTGTTCAGTGTTTGAATACCTTGTGTACTATTTTTTTTTTTCTAATCTGTAATTGAAATTTACCTAGTTATAACTTGTGTCTCTTGGTATCAAAAAAGCAGGTGAGACAAGTCTAGGTTCAGGTAAAAAGCTGGACATAAGTAACTGTTTAAAATAATGACAAATACCAGAATAAATAAAAATACACACAGTGCTTTAAAATTAGACATGGGGCTTCACTTTGATCTCCAGTCACTACAGATTTTGTACTTGATGTGAAAGAGGTTAGATTCATTATGACTGCCCCTGGATTTCAAGGTCAGAAAGAACATGAATGTTGCAGCTCATATTTAAAACAGCCCAAATATTAATGGAGCACATAATAGGGACGTGTCTTCTTGTGGCATCATAAAAAAAGTGTCTCAAAGAGGAGGATAAAACATGCCTATATAGACATGACCTCTTTTTTTCCCCTGCTTAATATTGCTTTTAACACTCAACAAGTAGAAGTATGTGAATTTTGGTGAGGGGCGATAGTTAACCTCTTCCTTTCTTTAATTCCTTATCCTGCCTGCTTCCAGTAAATACTCATGCTTCACCTGAGAAGCATGCAAAAGATCAGCTAGAAAATCCTTGATACAGAGCAGAATTTGCTTGAAGGAGTAGCTGGCCATATTTCTCAATAAATGCTTCATTTTCTCAAGAAATAGGAATTATTTGAAGCCAAATTTCTTTAAAAGCCTCAGTTTCCATATATTTTTAATAAGTCTCTGATCAGAGAACTTTTTAGTGTATGTGATGTATATAATAGCAGGTCAGCATTAATTAAACCCAAAAAGGTGGCAGTTCCCAGGAGAGGAAAAAAAGAAAAGAGCAGGAAAGTGGGTATTGAGAAGGAAAAATTTCCATAAGAAATCAGGAAAGCAAAAACAAGAGAGGAAGCATCTAAAACCATCATAGAGCTGAGAGGGTAAAAAATACATGAAAAGCTAATAGGAACTAGTGATTAAATTTTAATTTTCAAATGAAAATATATATAAATAACAAATAGTAATAAGCAGTATTCATACTAAAACACGTAAGGAGAAATCCAGCATCTAAACTTAGCCAAAGAAAAAACTATCAATAATGTTTTATTACAGACAGGCTTTTTTTTTAGAGACTCTGTGAAGTGAGAAAGATGATGAAAGTCGCTCTTTCTTGTACAGTACATTATATTTTAAAAAGAGTTTGAAAATAAATTGTAGAATAGCTCGTGACACAAACTACAATAGGAAGATCACTGTGCTCTGGAAACTGAGCTAATGATCCCAGTTTAGCAACTGGGACATTGCTAGTCCCAGAGACTTGTTATTCCTTGTATTAATATCAAAATTTAGTACTTAAAGATGGTAAAATCAGTAAAACACATTCCATTTGAAAACTGGTTCAGGGAGAGGTGATCCATGTCTGAATAGAATTGGTTGGAAAGTGGGTTGAGTTTTGTAAAAAGCCTGGAAATATTAATTAGTAATAGAAGGATAAACACCAAAATATCAAGTTTTTCATGTTGGAAGTTTTCAAAGAAAGGTCATCATTTTCCATGAGAAGCAGACACATATTTTAGAAGATTTTTGCTTAATCAGGAATCTAGTTTTATGTTGTAGGACAATGTTTGCCAGCAGACCACTAACAGTACCTTCCTAGTAATCCTAATTCCCCTCAGGTACAGAAGGCAAATGATACCCAAGATGTGAAAGCCTAAAACCATTGCTTTTTTGTTTGGCTTCTTAATTTTACAGCAGTTCTTTGCTTTCCTGTAGGCTGGCGTTTCATCTTTTTTGGTCCATTTTGTGGTTTGTTCATCCTTTGGAAAGTTAGCATCTCGTGACATTTATATCTACCTAAAAGTCATCTAGAAGATGGTATTTGGAATGAAATAAAAAGAGTAGTAGAAGTTAATAAGGAAGCACATAGTGTAACGAAGGATAAAGGCTAAATTGTAAGTTCTGTAAAAGATGTACTTTTTGTGTCTTAGAAGATGTCTAGCTGGTACGCTTTGAAAATTGTGGATAGTCTAATGTTTGCTTTGCCTGATGCAACATGCCACAAATATATCCACAATACAAATAATAAAAACAACAGTGAGGCAGAGATGAAAACCATTAGAGCACTAAAGACATAAATTGAAAGAGGCAAGAAAGGAGTTATTGAAACAATTGAATGGGAAGGGGGCTATGTCTGTAACAATTTTTAGAGAAATATATATGCTTTTTTACATACTGTGTTGTCATGGTTTTTTTGTTACTGCATTGTCTGATGTTTACATCTTTGTTTTAAAACCCTGGAGGTGAGTTTTACAAATTATGTTGCTTATAGAAGTTTTATATCCACCTCTCTCATATCTCCCATCTTCTGCTGGATATACAGAAATGGAAAATACTTAAAGCACAGTAAGAACAAGAGGCTCATGAAAGAGACTTCACTGATGGTTGGCTGGTAAAATGTATTGACAGAAGGAACACGTGCTTAAAAGAGTTGCTTCCTGTCTTGTCCTCAAATAAAAGAACAAAAATCTGAATGCTAAGAGTGAGTAATAACTTCCCAATGGAAAAGGAAATAAATCACATATTTACTATATTTACTAAAACAAATAGTCAGGAAATAAGTTTCTTGAAATAGGACACTTTTTCATATTCAGTGTGCCTTATTGATAATGCAAGAGGCAGCTGGACACAAGTGCTGACTTTGCCCATCATTTGACTGTGGCCAATTCCTTGCTAATCCAGCAATGAAGGGATGAGTTAGAAAACCTGTAAAATGCAGTTCTGCCCTCATTTCTTTGAGCAAGCATGTGCCTGAATCTGGAAGAAGTTTTTATCTTCTGGCAGATAAGAGCTGGTTTTGTAAATGCTGGTGATTGTCTATCCCCAGAGCACATACTCCTGATTAATGCTTTGTTTATAATACATGTGCTGTTTCCTGAAGTCATGTTACAAAATATGACAAGACATTTGTTTAAGTGAGGCAGGTGCTTCTGGTGGCAAAACTGCTGCACAGAGTGGCAGTGCAGCAGGGCAAGCGTGCCACGGACCTCTCCTTAGCTGAGGTGTGAAACAGCTGTCACAGCCATGACACCCTTGAAAACCAGAGCATCTGGTGAATGCCCTTGGAAGACACAGTAGCCTTCATCCCAGCAGCCACATATTGAAGGAGACATTTGTTTCAAGCTAAACACTTATTTTTGTAATCGTATGCCCAGCAGCTGGGTGGAGAAAAAGAACGGGCTGCTCCACAAACAGAAAAATTAACATAGCCTAATCCAGATTTTACCTAGGTCCCCACGTAGCCCTGGACCTCTTTCATACCCATTCCACTCCCCCAAACTTTTTGTTTCCCCAGAGTATCACCAGCTTCCCCCTGCATTGCCCTCCTCTCTGGCTGAGCTACAGGCAGCATGCTGCTCATTCAGAGCAGAGGTTGCGTGTGCTGACCACCCACTGCCCTCCAGGATAAATGGTACTTATTGTAAATATCTCTCCTCTACCCAATTGCCAGTGCTCATTTCTTTTTAGCAACCTAATTATCTTCAGTACTGTGGCCCCTCTGCTGATTTTTTTGAAATTGGACCACAGGTTCACAAGTTACCAGGAAAGACCAAAAGCTCCAGCTGTCAAGTCTCATTTCCTTGGGAAACCAGAGTTTAAATAAATGGTCACAGATCAGTGATTAGATTGCAGCTTCTGCTGAGAACTTCATGGGCTGAACCACTCAGAGCTTCAACTCTAAAATAAATCCATGCAGTATGATGCTAAGTTTCATCAGCATGACTGTTATATAGGCCTTGTATGCCACAGAAAAAAAGGTACCCTAGAGGTAGTTTTAGCAAAGGAAGCTGAGCTTATAAAAAGTAGAACTTGCATATTTCATTTGCTAAAGCTTTCCCTCTCAGTTTTTCTCTCTCCCCTTCCCTTTGCTTTTCCCTTTCCCCTTTCCTTTCCTGTTTTTGCCTTTGCTTTCAACAAAAATTCCCCTTTGGCTTTTTCAGATGGACGCCTGGCTCAGAGTAAAGGACATGCAGTGCACAATCCCTAGCAGAAGCTGAAAATTGATTATGTCTACTGATGCTTTTCGATGATGTCATCTCCTCTTTTTCTGTTTGAGATGGGTGATAGGAAAATGTTCTAAAATAAGACTGAGCGACCTCTTCATCCCTTGACTTCTCTTTCCACAAGTCTGAAAACCATCTGAAGAAATGACCAGTCAGCTACCAGAGGAGTCCATGGAGACCCAGAGCTCAGATGAGCTTGAGTGCAAGATCTGTTACAACCGCTATAACCTGCGGCAGAGAAAACCAAAAGTGCTGGAGTGCTGTCACAGAGTGTGTGCCAAATGCCTTTGCAAGATCATAGACTTTGGTGACTCCCCACAAGGAGTCATAGTGTGCCCATTCTGCAGGTTTGAAACGTGCCTGCCAGACGATGAGGTTAGTAGTCTTCCTGATGACAACAACATCCTTCTGAATTTAGCTTGTGGGGGAAAGGGAAAGAAGTGCCTACCAGACAACCCAACAGAACTATTGTTGACTCCCAAGAGGCTGGCATCTCTGGTTAGCCCTTCTCACACCTCTTCTAACTGCCTGGTTATAACAATCATGGAAGTACAAAGAGAAAGTCCCCAGACTCTGAACTCAACCCCCGTGGTGGAATTTTACAGGCCTACAAGTTTTGACTCTGTTGCAACTGTGTCCCACAACTGGACAGTGTGGAACTGCACGTCTTTGCTCTTCCAGACCTCAATTCGGGTGCTAGTGTGGTTGCTAGGGCTGCTGTATTTTAGCTCCTTGCCTTTAGGGATTTATTTACTGGTATCCAAGAAAGTCACCCTTGGGGTTGTCTTTGTAAGCCTTGTTCCTTCGAGCCTTGTTATTCTCATGATTTATGGCTTTTGCCAGTGTGTTTGCCATGAAGTTCTAGACTGCATGTCATCTTGATAACAAATACAGTAAAATAAGGTGTATTACCAGATGTGTAGCACAGTTGATTTATCCTGGTTTTGTATTCTTTGTATTCTTATTTATTCTTATTGTCCATCCCACTAAATGCAAGTAGTGGCCCTAGTTACATGGTTCCTTTTTTTCTAACTGAATTTTCCCTCACCCCAAGCATTTTTTGAGCTAAGAACTGGAAATAAAAATTACATGTTGATTTTAAAGGGCTGAATTTTAGAAAGGGATAAAGCAAAATCGCCAAATTTGGTGTCTGTTGCTGCTGCCACTGTTCAAATGAGTAGGACTTTGCTTTGTATTGTACTGATCAAGTCAGTTCATGCTGTAGGATTCACCCAAGAAGAAATTACTGTAGCAGACACCTTCCAGATGCAAGTACTGCATCTCTTCACCCAAAGCATCTCATGCTCTGAAATATTTGTTATTTATAATCCCTCATCATGTATAGCAAATTAAATCACTCTACTAGTTAATATTATAAGAAGACTAAAACAAACTACCAAATTTTTTTAGTTCTTGTTACAGCAAAAATACTCGTGGGAGGCCAACATTTTTTTTTAATGTTAAAAACTTGTCTCCAGAACACTTTCCCCAAAGAGAAGCCCATTTTTCCTTGTCATACAGTTGCAGCTCACTGTGAAATATTCCTGCTAATGAGTACTTCTGGGGACCCAGCCACGTGTTTGCTGTTCTCCAGGTGCACTTATTTCAGTGTACACACCTTAGGCTTCCCTTTGAGGGTTCAGAGCTCTGCAGATTTCTCTAGCTATGTTCTATTATGCTTACCCTCCCTCCCAGCATTTCCATGAGCACTAGTGACATTTCCAAGCCACCAGTCCTTCCTAATGGATGACCAACCTCATGCACATGTGCTCTGTGGTATCTGTGCTGGAGAATTTGGCTTATGTGACTTTAGTTCTCAAGATAGACTTCTATTCGCAACTATTAGGAAACCATATATTATCTTCAAACAGTAATACAAATTTGAGAAAAAAAAATCTGAAATCATTAACCAAGGTTTTGTTTGGATGGTTTTTTTGGGTTTAGGGGTTTGTTTGTTTGTTTGTTTGTTTGTTTTTGTTCTGAGTTCACAGAATGAGCACTGTAAGGAGATAATATGACTTTGGGAAGATTTCTGTTTAAGGCATAGTCCTTCAAAATGTTTTAATACTCTGAACTCTCCCTGTCACCACTGTGAATTGATGGCAATCTAGATGTGGCAATTAGTATGTCTCCATTAGTGGAGCTCAGAGGAATTACTGATACTTTACCATTCCACAAATAGAACCAGGTCCTGTAAGGCTTGCTTGTATGTTGCATGGTTTAGGCTACTTTTTGAACTACTGGAAGAACACAAAAATAAGTAATATTTAATGTTTATGTGTATAACTAGGTTTAGCAACACCGCAGCTGCAAACTGGTTTTCTTGTGCACAGCAGAGTGGAGTTGAGCAGTGCAAGCCTGGTTTTTGGGTCTGGCACAAGATTTAGTAATTTCAGGGCAGTGTAAAAGGGAGAGAGGTTTGTTGCATGAAAATTGAATGTATGGCCTAACAATATACTCTTAGAGCAAACACACTTCTGTAGGAATGAAAAAATGACAGTGGGAAAAGCAGAGCCTGTCAAGAGGATTTGAAATTAAGCTGGTTCAATTTTTGTAGATGGCACAGGTGGTATCTGCAGTTTTATTCCTATTGCAAACAGAGAAAGTGTGGAAATGTAAAGGTCCTGCTTTTCTTGACCCTCATTTTATAATAGTGCATATATATATGTGTGTATGTACATATAGACACATATGTGAGAAGAAAACTTACAGCAAAATTATAGTTTTCAAGTGTATGGAGTTATGGAGCTATGTATTGAATGATTAAAGGAAATGTTTCAGACTTTTCTGTAATGAAAATAATTATGCCTAAAATATTTTCAGAATTCCTAGAAAATGCTGTTCCTAAGTAGTTGTTTTTAATGTTTGTGGTAAAGCACATGTAGTTAGAAGAGGAATCATCTCCAGTCAAGGTTTGACTCATCTATGAACTCATAAATTTTAAGTATCCAACAACAATCATGTAAAAAAAAAAAAAAAAAAAAACACAAAAAAAAAAAAAACCAGAAACCTATGTGGTTTTATAGAACTTCATAACTTTCAGAAAGATGTATTTGTAGTGTTAGGGGTTTATATGTTTTAGGATTTGTTCAATTTGTCTGAATATAGTGTCTCTAATAAAGGGCTGACTAACAGAGGATATAGGTTTTGCAAATGTGTGATATATATTAATTACCTCTGCACAACATGCTCTACAATGCTACCTGTTGTCTTTTCCTTTTGATTTTCAGCTGATTATCTTAGCTTCAGTGCCAGGTATTTTGTACTCTGTTTTAAAACAGAGCCTAATTGTAGCAAAATTACAGTGGTATCAGTTACACATCACAGCACAAATTAATACACCAGTTGTTATACTTCTCTACTTTTCAGACTGCCAGCCCATTAAATTTATGCTGTTATTTCAGGCTGTGCTGCATTTCTAACCCACTGAAAGATGCAAGCGTGCAAAAGCATATTGATTGTACAGCTATGCTGCCAGTCAGCCAGCCAGAGCATGCTATTGCAACTTTGGGATCATAAAATACCTCTATGACTTACAATATGGCCATTGAGAATTGCTGGGAGATAAATCTCAATTATTTGTGGAGAAGATTTTTTGCTGTGTGACTGAGACTAGAAGAACTTCAGGTATTACTCTTCCCTTATTTTTATTCTCTACCATCCTTTAGACTTTTGTCTAAAAAAACCTGAAAACTTTTGTGTCCTCTGCAGTGGAATAACTGTGCTGAAATCGATGTAAATGGGGCTAAAATCAAGACTTGCATACTTCTCTGCCTGGTTTTCCTTCCTTTTCTCTGATTGTTTTTCTCTCCTTGGGAAGTAATGGCTCCTGGGGCTGTGAAATACTGCCTGCACACCAAGGCAATTCCCTTTCAATGGGATTTATTCCTGCTATGCCCAGACATGACTCAACCAAGTACAAAGTGCTAGAAATTCATTACTACAGGATTAATTTAGTCCAAATGAGATTTTTTTTTGTTTGTTTTTAATTCCTGCTTATCCTGCGGATGCAGACCCTCTCCTCACCAGCTGCCCATTTACAGTATGATATTGTGGTATCCCCTGAGGGCTGGGGCTGGATGATGCAGGAGCAGCTGCTGGGCACAGCTTGGGAAGGATGTGCTGAGCTGGGCCATCCTGTGAGCAAGACTTGGTGAGGGATGAAACTCTGCAGGTGCGGCTTGAGCCCAGAGTCCAAAGGGCAATTAATAGAGCATGGGTTAACAGAGTCTGTGGGCTCTTACATAGAACGTGGAGCTGGGGTTAGGCTGACTGAGAAGCTGAGCAAAGAAGAGAGGGGAGGTTTGTCTATGCCTGGGACAAAAGGGCTGTTTTGAATAAATATTTTGGGGTAGAGCTACTGCAAAATGTTTAATGTTTTTCATACTGACCCTTCTGGGGTTTAAAATTCATTTGGTAATTAAATTAATTCACTACTGTTATTACAGTTGAGTACATTTACTTTCCAAATTGCAAAGTATTGAACGTCATTCTAATTTAAATGGATACTTAGATTTGGGCATACTCCCACTGTTATGTTAACTATTTAAAGCTACAGGACTGGCCAGAGTAAGGGCTGATGTCTTGATTTAGCTGCATTGTAGGACCTTTGGTAGGTCCTGCTACATTGATTATAGGCCCATAAAACTGTATATGCTAATATATAACACTTAAAATAGGCAAACTCTTGTCCTGATAACATTATTGGCAAACTTCAGGGTTGCCAGTATTTAACAATGTACCCAAAACCAGACTCTTCTAAACAGACTTGATTACCTGAAGATACAGCTAAGTTGGTCAGAGCATAATGCTGATAATGCTAAGGTCATGGCTTTGATCCCTGTATGGACCATTCACTTGAAAGTTGGACTTGATGATCCTTGTGGGTCCCTTCCAACTAAAAGAATTCTCTGATTCTGTGGAGTTCAGCAGCAAAAAGCCAGATAGACAAGCACAAAACAGGAAAACACAGATTTCCACCTAAGTGGCTACACTTCAACCTGAGGAAGAGGAACTGTGGAGGTTCACAGGAAGGCAGATGAAGTTTTTGAGGGACTTCCTTGTTATTGAGTACAAGGCCATTGTTTTTCTTAATTTTAGCCAGTTCTAGTGGTAGATTCAACTCACTATTCCTCTTACTTTTCTTCCCCCTCTCATGAAACAAATCTACATGAAACTGTGGATAAGCATTATTTTGAAATGAAGCAATCTTTTCTACTACACTGAGTTTGCAGCCCAGTCCAGCATGGCAAGGCTAATACTGAAAATATGGCAAATTGCAGCCAGGATGCGAGAGTGAACAGGGTGCAGCGGGTAAATGGCAGCATGTTGTTGAAACAGTTTTGATGTCAAAGCAAGGAAAACATGGGGCTGTATCCTGCCTTGTCTTGGCTGGTTCAAAATTACTGAAAGGCTGTCCCAAGCCTGAGCACCAGTATGGCTCAACACCCACCCCTGCATTGCCTCTGGGACAGTTCACTTTAACTGTGCATCTTGATTTCTTGTACAGGAGTTCTACATCATGATTTCATCTTCCTGTATGGATGGTAGGTGGAGTGAAAGATCCAGTGTCACACTTTTAAACATTTTGACTATCCTAAGGCTTCTCAGGGTTGGGTTTTTTTCCATTTCTTCTATTTATTTCTACAAAGCAAGACAGTGCACTTTATTTTAAATGGAGTACTGCCTTCAAGGATTAAAAAATAAAAAACAGAGAAAAAGAAAAAATGTGGGGAAGAAGAACTAAGAATTCTGAAATAATTTTAAGATATTCAAAGTGATAGAAAGAGACTGAGACTCTTTTTAATTTCATACTAGCAGACTAGACGTTATCCTTTGAGTGACATCAGTAAATATTTAGTGCAGGAGATTCCCGAGGGAATTGATAAGTCTGCCAGACCTTAGGCACAGACCCCGTACTCCACTACTTTTCTGTAAAGCACCATTCTTCTTTTGCATCAGCCACCTCTGTCAAAGTTGAAACATCACAGTTCACAAAGAGTTCTGGCACAAAGAATAAATTCCCAGTCTGGGGACAATAAATCATCTTTTTAGAGACACATGTAATAGTAGCAAAGCTTTCAGTTTTAGACCTTAAACAAAGACAAGTCATCTTGCAGTCTGAATTGCTAGCATAAATTTAATTTTAAATCAAGTTTAATTGTGCTGGGCAACACTACAAGTAGGAAATGTTTTTTGTTTTTCTGCCTTTTGCTATACAAATGTGGTTTGCATTTTAAAAAATGTATTAAATGGTAGAAATCAGAGATGGATAGGAAGAAGCCTAATAAGTAATTTTATCCATTTCCTTCGCCCCTGTAGAGATGAATGCTTTATCTGGTCTGGTTTGAAATATCTAAAGTGATGAGGCCTCCACCTCTTCCCACAAGGGACTTCTCAGCCATTTAATAGGCTTCTTTGTTAGAAAATACTTGCCTCATACTGATCCTATCTTTTTTCTTCTGCATAATGTAGTCCCTTTCTTCTATGCCCACTATTTTAACTTTTATGAAATCTGGGAAATGCATCATATTTATCCATTTCATACTGTAGCTGAATAATTCATAATCCTTGTTATTCAAGTAACAAAAGAGATAAGCAACCAGTAGCTGAGCAGCTAATACTTCACTGAGATGGTGTACCACGTATCCGTGGGTATATTTTGTGGCAAGTCCTGGCTGACACTGCTTTCTGCATTAAGGAGTGAAAAATGTCAAGAATGTCAAGTGAAACTGAAGAAATGCATCTTCCCAAGTGCATGCATGGCAATATTACTGAAATTTCAAGAGGTGCTGAGGCAAACAGCCTACTTCTTTGGATAGTGCTTTTCTTTCTAAAAGTGGATGATTTTATTAACAGTATGCTTTCAAAAAGCATTTGAATTTTCTATTCATAAGCAAACCTCTAGATGAGAACTACACTATGTCAAAACTCTTTAACTTGTTGAGAGACAAGGCTGGATTGATTGCCACTCACTGCTAAGCAGTTTCTGCTGACAGCTTAGCTCAGAAGAAAAATTTAATCCAGTGTTACAGAGTTTGAAAAGATGCCTTTGCAACTGTGACACTGGAATCAGATCTGTGCATGAAAAAATGACTCATGTTTTGACAACAGTAACTGTACTTCTGATTTAATTACAACATATTAGATAATCCTCTACCTCACTCAAAGGACAAGAAGGAGCAGTGTGACTAAGGAAATCCTAGGTGGGCAGCCAGATTTTATGTGGTTTTGCATACAAAAGCTACTTACTTTTAAAAAGCTATGCTATGCTTTATGGTGACCCTGGGCCAGGTGGGAGGTCTGCTGGGTCTCTCTAACCTCACAGCTGTAGTGGATGCACATAAAAAAGGAATATGAACAGCCCACATGGATGTAGAGCTCCTCATTTACCTCCTAATATATGACAATCCGCAGTTTCAGATCTCTTGAGATGGAGGTTGTGTCTGTGGGTTGATTCTTGCCTATGGACTTCTTTGGATTCCTTTAAATGTTGTGTTTAACCCACTTATAGTCTTGACACCTATAAATTCCCACAGCATAGGGTCCCACAATTTAATTCTATACTTGGTGGAAAAGGTCTGCTTGTCTTAAAACCCCCTGAGATACTTGTTACATCTGCCCTACTTATTCCAATAAGGAAAGCAGTTGTGAGGGATGATGGCATATTGTTTCCTCTACAGTCCTCAGAACTTCATCTATCCTTGGAGATGTTAACATCAGGGTTTTATCCCTTGTATTTCTCCTCGGCTGCCTTTTGTCCAAGATGAACATCCTAGTCTATTTGATCTCTCCTTAGGCAGCAGGCTTTCCATGCTCACCACCAGCCACTGCACTTGCCTGAACCTTTTCTATGGCTTCTTCTTTTTTACTTTGAGGTGGGATGAAGCATTTAGAAATAGATTCTAATTAGTGCCATTTGTTGATAAGCCATATGACCACATAAGACATCTGTACTCCTACAGCCATGGAAATGACTTTGTCATTTTTATTGGTCCTAACAGCACATCTGAGGTGTTACACTTGATTATTGCTAGTTTATATGTTATATGGATGTGCACTGATAAACTCACTAACATGTGAGTTTGTCCTGTGCATTCTAATATTCCTGTTTAAATTGTCTGGTTCACGTGAGTGCAGGAGACAGTAGATTCCAGAGAATATTTAATTTAATCTTGGCATAGACTGTATGGATTTTAGCTCTATTAAGCACATGGCCTGACATTGCTGGACTGAGCAGCCACTCATCATCTCTCTCTGCCATAGTGATGGCATCTACCTCATCCACTTGCTGCAGCCATCCCAAACTACAGCCTAGAGCTTTTTTTATTGCAAGAATATATTTTTCTTTTAAACACCTTTTACTGAATCTTTTATTTCCTTAAGACCTGTGGCCTTTTTCATGCCCTTCTTTCTTCATTCCAAGAAGAGGAGGTGCTCTCAGATAAAACGATTAATAATGATGCTGTTTAGACAGCAAGCCCATTACATTGGGTTCTTGATATTGCCTAGCAGGGCAAAGGTTTTGGGCCTCTTCCTTCAGATGTCCTACCAGATATAAGCAGGGACCTCAGCATTTTGTTGTCCTGGGCCTCACAGAAGGCTCTGTGCAGTCCCAGGAGGTCTTCATGCTAATGCTCTTTACATCAGTGTCCCATCTTTTAGTTAGAAAAACTGAGTGACTGTAAGGAAACCTTATTATTGCAATAAAACTAGATAGAACTTATTTTCTTTCAGTGAAGAATGAAATCATGAGGCCGAAACTTTTTGGGGCACTTCCAGGGTCAGCTGCAAATCTCTAATGACTTTTTTGTTTGTTTTAGTAATTAAACACAATAATAAAACCAGGTCAGTGAGGCTGCATTAATCATGCAGATAGTTAATGAAGTTTCACAAGTAGGTGCTGAAAATGTGGGGGAGAAAAGGGATTAAAAAACAAAATAAGGAAATGGAGGAAAAGACTTGATCACACAATAGGGCTTGGGTGGAAAGGGCAAACAGCTGTAGATCTTCTGCAAGAGATTGCAGAAATAATGCACAAAGACAGGTAGAACATGAAGACTGTGTGTGTACACTCCAGTGAATTATGGACAGATTGTAGAGTAAAATTCTCAATCCAACAAACTTGAAAAAATGAAGTTTTAATCATAGATTGCTTTACTTTTTACTTTGTCACAAAAAATCCATAGGTTTTAAATTCCAGATCAAGTTGAGACTTACCAAATGTAATATGAGTTTTATGAGAGGAGTTTGGCTGCTGTAACTTTGCCTTCTATAACTGTATTTTTTAAATTTATGTCATAGTGTGGGAACTTCTTTTTGTTTCTGTTTATTTAATGAGTGGAACGATGAAATCTGCCATAATCTTGCAGACAAGGAAACTATGACATGGAAGCAAATGACAAAAATATAACCATTGCTATCTGAAATAATGAAGTACTAATGTAAAAGCAATTGTTTCACTCAATAAAACTTTAATTTTTCAGTAAAGATTTGTCATGATAAGCATATTTCTTAATGTGTGGGTTTGAAGGTCTCAGATTTTATTTCTGTTATTCATTGCAACAGTTCAAATATAGACTGAAGGTGAGTATGTGATAGTGTTTCAATGTTTTTACCAAATAGACAAAATATTTTGTTTACTGCACAAGTATGTAAAGTGTTTTGTGCAAAGGAAGACTGCAAGAAAACTAAATTAAAGCTAGAAAAATTTCTGGATGATCACTCAACCATGCATTTTTAAAATGAAATGCCAGCATGTATGAGGGAGCATCCCAGGTAGCAGCCAGAAAGTCGTTTGCAGCATGTATTTTGCATTGGAGTCCTACATTTTCTGGCCTTGCTAACTGACTGGTTATTAAAAACACAGGGCTCTTCCTGGTTTAGGGAAGGATGTCCTTGCCTGGAAACCCTTAGTCCAGGCACCTCTAAAGCCTGAGTCCACATGCATTTGCTGCTTTTGGAGGCAGCCAGCTGCAGGTTGGGTCATCCCTCGCATTGTCAGAGAGGTGTTGGTGGAGCCTGGTCATCGGGGACACAGATGTGACTTGCAAACATGTGCACAGGGAAATGGAGCTGCTCAGTGAACACACGCTCCCCTGGCATGAATTATTCCTTCTTTTAGCAGGACTGCAAGGAGTAAGAGTTTTGCCTAACTCTGCTGGCTTCAGATGCAGCTAGACCACAAAGGAGTGCAACTCACAGGGCTGCGGTATGTGATCTTGTAGAAGTGGGTAGAATAGGAAGATTTATTCACATTAGCCAGTATGTGGCCAGTGGTGTAATTTGCATTTTGAATGGATGACACTTTGGTTTAGTGATGGCTAGATATAAAACTCATGCAGTGCTTCTTTATTTTTTAAATTGCAAAACCTCCCCTGCCGTGCTTTGCTTCCTTCTTCTCTGTTAGTCTGGGATGGCCCAGAACTGATCAGCTTTCTGATATCCAGATCTCATGATCCTCTAAGCTTGCAGATATTTGAACCTTGGATTGTAGGCCAAGCCCACTCTGAGGTGAAAGCAACCCATCCTTGGAAAAAGGTGGAGGCATACTGTCTATCCCTCTTTCTAGTGTAGAAATAAAAGCTCAGATTAAAATGTAACTTGTTTTGTTCCATGGTAAATTCAAACATGAAGTGTCTTTCCAACTTCATTTTTACCACCTCAGAATTTCATATATTTCTCCTGGTTTGTCCTGACAAAACTTTATACATAGGTTTTGAAAATCAAGTGCAGTAAGACTGAGAAAGAGAAAGAATGAGAAATGAGAAATTCTCATCTCAAATGAGAAAGAACTTCACTTGCAAGTTCTTTGCTTCTTTACTGAACAGTACTCATAAAAGCAGCATAAAAAATAAATTGGGAAAACAGACAGCATTGTTAGATATCAGACTGAACTTTTAGCACTTAGCCAGCATTACTGGAACCTCCAAAGAGGAAAATAAATGAAGTTTAGACCAATGTTCTTCATATGTTAAGACTAAAAGTCAGCTCTCTCCCTCCTTAACCGCAGAAAATATCAGTAGCTGCTTATGCAACACAAAGGGTTGCAAACCTCCCCCCTCTTGCCATTGACACATTATTTGAAAGGCCAGTTATCT
Source organism: Vidua macroura (assembly GCF_024509145.1). Lineage (NCBI taxonomy): Eukaryota > Metazoa > Chordata > Aves > Passeriformes > Viduidae > Vidua > Vidua macroura. The sequence goes on along the minus strand of NC_071571.1, from coordinate 64,295,080 downwards.
GAAGGTTGATTTGGCTGGAGGCATTGGTGTTTAGACCTGGGACTAAGCCCCTGGTAGGAGCAGAGGAGTGCACCTCAACATCACCTGGTTGTCCAGCGCTATGGCAACAATGGGTGGGGAGGGCTGGGAGGACTGTGACTCCCAGACCTTGAACAATGAGGACATTTAGAGATGCTTCTTGAAGGATGTTACCTGCCAGCTGTGCCTGCTTGTCTGAAACATGAATCACGGCTGTCTCCTTGACCAAGGAGATACAGCTGAACCATGTGGTGCCAGACACCTCTGGGAAATCCTGCAGAGCAAACTGAATGGGCTTCAAAGGGAGAATTGGGAGGAAAATCGTTGTGGGTATCTTTACACGGCAGCAAGGGAAGCAGCCCTGTGTTCCTGTTAACAAGAAGAGAGATGGTGCATTTCATTCCCAGCGTTGCATGCAATTACCTGGTACATGCAGCTTGTGTTGCATGAAGCATTCTGTCCCACTGCAGCGCCTTGCACTGGTGGTGCAGCACGGACTCGCATTGCCTGTGCAGCTTTATCCTCTTCCACGCTGCACAGCCATTAAAGCTGTAGGGCAATTGCACCTGGGCATTGGCAAAGCCAGACCCTGCTCCCATCCTGTCCCCATGGCTTGCACACATCTGGCATTGAGCACACACAGCCCCTTCTTTTCCAGAGGCCAGCACCATAATTCTCCTTGCCTGTCCCTCTCCCAGCTCCTGCTGCCCCTGTCTGCCTTGCTGCTGGGTGTCTTTAAGGTTGTATAGGATTGGAGTGAATTTATCTGAAATGAGAATTATTATTCTTGGAGAGAAAAAATCTTTGTAATTTTGACATATATGGAGGTTTCTGGACATCATAAGGTGAGAAGAGTAAGGTCCCATGTCATCTCTGCAGATGGCTGTCCCAGCAGCCTGTGCCACACGTGCTGCTCTTCCTTGTGAGTGCACCCTCAGACTACAAGAAAATCTCCCTCAGACCTCCTTGCATGTTGGTCAGTGGTGGCTTCCAAACCCAGACAGAATAAACAGGGTAAGGTGGATGCTGTGCTCCAGACTTTGCTACTTGGAAAGCATAGGGCAGCATCTGTGGGGAAGCAAAGGGAAGTGGGGGAGCAGGAGTGGGGGCCCCCAGAGAGGACAGTGATGTACAATGAGTAGGGAAGGCCGTGTGGTGGGGAGGTAAACTGGGAGGTGGAGGCTAATGAAAACTTAAACCCCATCCTGAACTGAAAAATCTTCTATAAAGACTCTTTATGCATCAGTCTTCCTTAAGGAAAATTTGTCTGTGAGCAAATGGCTCGTAAAATTAATGCCAGTGACAGGTAAAATTGGGCAAGAAAAAGTGAGACTGTCACTGGTGAGCTTGGAGGCTTTCCAGTCAGGCATGTCAGATGAGTTTTTCCTAGGCTTATCTGCTGAGCCTAGAAAAAGATCTTGCTAAAGCTCTCTCAGATCTATCAGGGGTCTTATTTAAAAATTCAGGAAGGATAGAAGAAATATCAGGAAGAAGGGAAAAGACAGGTATGTTTATATTTTTCAAAAAGGAGTGGGTAGGAGAAGGGAATTAGTGACCGGTCAGCTCTCTGCAGCTCTCTGTGGTTCCCCTGATCAAGCCACTCTTATGCTTGAAGGCAAGTGCAGGACTACCCATTGCTCCTGCTATGATTGTGTCTCTGAATGACTGAAAAATTCCGTATTTGTTATGGTAAAGTAAAAATCCAAGGTGAAGGTGAAAGCATCAAGGGAAAAATCTACTATTAAAAATACACTGTAGGAGTTGCATGCTTCTGAATCACCTAGGATTCATTTAATAACAAATTGTTTCAGTAAAACTGTAGTAAAAGAAATGTTCTATTGACATGGGTTTACTTCAACAGCTGCCAAGCACAAATCAAGGAATGTTTCTTTGGTGCCTTTGTCTGACAGAGAAGGATTGTTTCTGGCAAGCACTTTATATTGCATTAATATATCAGTCAAAACAAACAAGAATGTGAAAATTGCATTTCAAAAGTAATCTAAAGCCACCATGCAGAGTTTCAAACATTAAAGGACACAGTGAGGGTAGGTGTGTTGGTATATTCAAAGAATAGCAATATATTTGCCTCTTTTAAGTTCTTGATGTGAATGAAACTCTTCTTGATCCATGGATCTATTCTTTTAGCACTGAGAACAGTGCTCAGACTTTACAATGACAATGACTGTTTCTCCCTGCACCTGGTATCCCAACCACAAATGTGTTTGTGCAAAAACATTTGATAGGTAATCTAGCTGCAGGCAAGTCACAAGTATCTCCTGTATTTTCACCACCAAATACCAGAAGGGTTAGAGAAAAGGGACTAGAGCAGATCAAAGCAGTGTCATTAATATATTCAAAATACCTTCCAGTTAACAACTTATATGCTGCATATAGCAAATAGCAAGTTAAAAATACTTCAGGTATGTAATTTCTTCTTTCAGCTTTGCGTGGTTTTCTTAACACATGACTGTTGAAAGAGATTTTCATGAGTGTTTTTTTTTTTTTTCCAATTGCTTTGCTGCACTACTTCACCTTTAAATTCTTCAAGCTGACAAAACCTTTGGTAGCTCAGTGTACCAGAAGCTCCTGCTGTTAGTCCCACTACAGCATCTTAATTGCAAACCAGAGATGATAGCTTATGTTCAAAGAGCACAGACAGAGGTAGGAACAGTGAGCCATCTGAGTTCTGTTACAGTGTGAAGCCTTTCTGGGAATGCTGCAGGCTAACAGAGAGAGAACAAAAATTTAAAATGTTGTATCAAGAGTGCTCCCCAAACCAAGGGAGGGCCTCACAGCTTCCTGTGAAAAGCTGTACACTCCATCTATCCTCAGGCACAGCACCACACCAAGATGTGCCTGTATGTGAAGTGCCTGATGTTACTGAAGTCACTGATGGGGTCTTCTCCTTTCTTTTCTGTGGGTAGGGGAATGAGTGTACAGGATGCCTCCTTACATCTAATGGATGACAATAAAACCCACTGGCATGCTTTAAAAACATAAACATATATGATTGTCATCATGTTAAAGGTGACACAGTCAAAGAAATGCATCTTGCAGCTGCAGCAGCAAGGGGTGAAGAATGAAGGTGGAGAATGGCAAAGTGTGTTCCCAAAGCAGCTTGTTAGATCCCAGCAGTGGGTGCAAGGGAAGCTCTGCCTGCCACACAGGTGAGTCCTGCTCCTACCTGAAACTTCCATGGTGCTGGAAAAGGAACTTAAACAAAATAGTCTTGGGTAAGCTTCTAGTTACTATGGGGTGCATGAATGGTAAACCTAGAAATCCAGCACTCAGGAAAGTATCTTAGAGCAGGCAGCAGAGAGGTAACTTAGATTTTCTGAGGGGACTTGCTTTTCTAGCATGATGACCTAAGGAGGCTTCCCAGACTGGAAGTCTCTGATGTCTGCGTCCCCACTTGTATAAGGCAGCTACAACTCAATGAACACTGAGATGATTGCTCACCAGAATGGGGCCATCTCTGAGCCAGAAGTGGTGGAAAACAGGAACCACAAAAGCTGCAGCATGATGCAGCAACACACACGTACAAATACTGCATTGCAAAGTGATGCAATTTAGGATCAGAGAATTTTACTGCACCAGCTGAGGCAGTAAATCAGTGAGGGCAGCATTGTAACAGCATGATCTTCTCTGAAAGCTTCCCACTGCAGTCTCGTGGGACCCATCTGACACAGGTATTCCTCTTTCCTCATCCAATCCCACAGACAAGAACTGGACCTTACTGATAATGGTGGTCCTTGAGCCTATGCTGACCAACCAGCTCACCCTGAAACTGCAAAGAGAAATGGAAAGGAGGTAGAGACAGTTTTGGGTCTTCATGGAGACAGATTTGAGTCCTGTAAGTCTTCACGGGTGAGTCCTCCTTCAGCAAAGATGGTCCCTGTTAAGCACTGAGGTTTTTTATCTTTCTAAGTTACTTTGCTAAATAAGTCCATATGCTCTGCAACTTCCCTCAGGCAAATGATGCCATGCATTGGTCAGCAGTACTGACAGCAGAATCTAGAAAGGTGTCACGATTAGCATTTCCCTGTGGACTATTTATTTGAATTTGGGGATTGTACAGTCTACTACATTAGGTAGTCCTGCCATTGGCCTCCAGCTGTCTTTACTTTGATGAACGCCTCTTATGCTTCTATTTTGTTGTAATCAATAACTTCCTGTTAAGACAGGTATCCCTTGCCATCTTTCTAAAATACAATTAGAAGGTGCATAAAAGGCAGGGAATTTACAATTTTATAGAACCAGATCAGCCCTGAATCTTCAAATTAGTCTCTCCATAGGGCCTGACTACATGTGAATAAAACTAACCTCCTTTTATTGGATTTGTTTTGGAGAGAAGTGTGGTTTACATTATAAGATTCCAGTTAGGAGACTCTGAATTCTTATTTGCCTTGCTCAGAAGGAGTTTAAAATGAAGATTGTATCCTTATGGCTCTAAGTCAGGAAAATATTCAAGTGTATGCTGCTGTAAGACATGGGGTCTTAGCACATGCCGTCAAGCATATGTTTAGGAAATTTATTTTTAGACAGAGGCGAATTCGAACAGCATGTTAAAACCTGTCTTGAACTGGGACACAGTAGATAGCATTAACCTGGCTAGATTTCCCTACTGGCATTCAGTTTACCTAAGTCATTTGAACCACGAGCAAAAAGAAAATAAACATATGGTATCTAAACTTTGCTAGCAATGGTGTTTGTGTATACTGTAAATGTGTCATCAGTTGCCTTTTGATAGTGTTTGTATCATTGAACTGTTAATTACAGTCTTGTGTAATCTTGAATTAGTAATTACAGTTTGGTGTAATTTAACTCCTTAATTTTTTTTTTTTATTTGTATTTCTATTTTACTAAATTCTGTGGTGTTCCATAAGCTTTTCATTAGTACTGGTCGCTGTTGACATCAAAATTTGTAAGTAAATTTAGCACAATACAGTAATGTGCAAATAGAATCCTTTTTAATGAGTCTTTGGGGGATTTTTTAGATCATCCCTTTCCCCCCTCCCCTTCAGACTACAGCAGCAATACAAAGCTTCACATCTTTAGTTTCCACAGGTGCTGACTGCCTTTGTGCATTCTTCAGCCTTTTGCTGTGTTTCCACAGCAGCAGCAATCTTCACAGTTCACACAATAAAATGATTAAGTAAACTGTCAAAATATTATGGTAAGATAAATCTATCTACCTGGCCACAGTTCATTTGCATTTTACAAATCATCAACAAATTTTATATGGAACATGCGAAAACAAAATAATTTTTACAAGAGATGGAGACAATTTTGACATTCTTTATTAGTGTGGATGATGGTAACAGAAGAGATGTAAATCACTGATATACTCCTGCTCATTATGGAGATCTTTAAATATAGTAATAAACACATCTGTAGCACTTAGCATTGTTTAAATCAGCTCAAATAGAAACCAACCCGTAGATTTCTGTGACATTCTGTCTTAGGTGCTTAGAATGAAAATGATAGAGAATGAGGAGATGAACAAAAGGTGGTTACCTAACCTCTCTGAGTCCTGAAAGCCTGTAGATTGCAGATTATTACAGTGCCAAATTATAGGAATATTTTTGATAAAAACTTCCTTCTACCTCACTGAAAAGCCACAGATCAAAAAGCAATGCTGGAGCATAGGAGATCAAAGCAAATTTAGGCTGGCTGCTTTGTTTAATTTTTTGTCTTTGCATTTTCAAAATGGGTTCCAATTGTTTCTTGAAATGCCCCTGCCTTTATTATCTCTACACTTCTGAATTCAGCTTATTTTAAGAATTTGGTCTCCTTCATTTACCATCAAACTCCCAGATAAAAATAATGCAGGATGCAAGAGCACCTCTTTGTTTCTAGGACATAGAATCAATAAAATTCTTAGAGAAAGGAGAAGAATTTATTTTTCTAACAAAAAATGAGAGAATTATAAACATGAAAACCACACCAAGCTAAAAGTGAGTAAGTTTGAGCTGGGTGTTATTCTGTGTTTGCAGCTCCCTCGCGAGTGAAGAGGAGGAGACTCATGTTACCAAACAGCAGGGTCTGGTCCCATTTGAACGCGACATTTATAGCAGTTATTACAAATGTCTACAAAGACTGGTCTTGTGTATGGGTTCAGTGATAAAATACAGGATTCTAAGGTATGGGATCTACTGAAATAAATCACAGCTTCTCTGAACTACATTTTGCATATCATTTGAAGTTACTGACTGCAACATTACAATCACTTTCAAGTTTCTGTGCTTATCTTTGGAGTTCCACTAGTATAACTGAGGTGAGCTTACAGTTCCTTTTCAGCACTAGGCAGAAAGCTATTGCTGTCACTACCTTCATGTTATTCCATCAGTACCCATTTCTTTGTGTCACCAACATTCCTGACCCCCTGACCACCTTCTCAGAAGCTGGACCAATCCTTCCTGCTAGCAGAACACACACATAGGCCTTCAGAGCTGTCAATTATTCAGTGTAAACCGCCTAATGAAATATCTTGTATCAATTCACCCCTTAAGAAGTCAGTACATCAAAGTGGTTTGAACCATACCCAGACACTCTTCCAAGATAAATTAATTTGGAGTCAACTTCATCCTGAATTTCAGACTTCCAGCTCTACCTTTATTTTTTGTTGAAATTACTGTTTTTTAAAAAAACTTACTGAAAAAAAAGATTGTATCACAGAGAATCCAAAGTCAACAGGAACTTCTGCAAAAATAAGAGATAGGACTTGCAGGAGCACCTACACTGCAGGGAGAGGCAGTATGTGATGAAAGACAGGGTTGTTATCTTGCATTACTGTGTTAGAAGATGGAATCAAACTCACATAAACACCTGATGGGAAAACAACAACAAACAGAAAGAAGAATGATAGGCATGAATTTGAACCATGGTTATCTGCAGAGCTAACAAAAGCCTCATTTCTTAAATAGATAAGAGGAAATACTTTACATAAAGACTACTGAAAAATCTGTGCAATTAGCTTCTCAGCACAGATGTTACTCAATTGAATTCAAATTAGGGAGTAAGGACTCCTAAGCTTGCTAAGATTCATCTGAATTTGAAGTATAAGATTCAAATGTAGATGATCAAACAACAGCGTGATTTATCTGTTAGATGTATCAAAAGAACTGAGCCTGGGGTTTGAATGCACGCAGGGCTTTAAGTCACTTTGTGCAGCATGGTATTTCTGCTCTCTCTGATCATTTCTTCATCTTTCCATTTTATTTTTTTAAGATTTCTTTTTGTGTCATGAGCAAAGTACACTGCTCATTCATAAGGGGATTGCTCAAATCCTAAGTTCTTCTTTATTTCTGATTTCATTTGCATGAATGTTTTACTCAACTTCTTTCCATTCTGGAGAAAGAGGAGCCATGTGGAGACTCCTCCTGCCTACTCCAGCTGGCCCTGGATCAGCCACGATCCAAGCCTTAAACTCTCCCCTCCTGCCCTGCTCTCAACTTGCCACTCTCAGAAATGGCCAAGTATCTTCTACAAAGATGTGAGCCACTTTGATTCCTACCAATCTCACAATACAACTTCTTCTCCCAAGATTTTTCCTTGACATAATTCTGTGTACAGATGGCATTAGTGTTCCAAAGTGTTGTTCCTGAGACATCTGTGGAAAGTACTTTTTAAATATACAAGGCTATATTTCTGTATTGTAGAAAAGAAGTGTGTTTTCCCCTAAATATTTGATTATCTGTGTAAAAAATGCTGCTTCTCTTCTTTAGTGTCTTAAGGGACCAATGCCTGTCTTCGCAATAATTATTTATTATAAACAGAATTTCCCAGAGCATTAGGGAAGATGAGAAAAACTTGGACCAGATGTTAGTCACACTATTTAATGCATTATTGGAAGGTACTCAGATCTTGTGGTGATGGCTGTCGTATAAAAACTATGCAGAACAGAAACTAGCAAGCGAGAAGCTTTCAAGACAAAATGAAAATAGAATTAAATTGTCCAACTATGCAGCTCTGGTATTCTTCTTTCTTGTATGTAGTCTGATAGGCTTTGCTCTGTTCTCCAGAATACATCATTGGGCCAAATTAATTTGTAACTCCATTGACTTTAATATACTCATAGAAGAGTTTAGTTTGTCTGTTTGATATTGGATGTTTATGCATGCAGCATCATTCCTAGGAGAAGATTACTTAAAAATAAAAATGGCACCTACATTTCAAGATATGGGCCATCTTCCACTTGAAACCCAAGAGAGCAAAATAAAAACATCAACAAATTAAGGGTTGGCAGTTGTCCAGGAAAATGAGTTAATATGCTTTTCAATTTTTTTTCCATAGTTCCTTGAGAAACATTTCTATGATGTTGGAGAGAAAGTTGTTTCATGTGAGAGTTTTATCTGATATTTAATTAATTTCTATCTTCATGCTTTAAACCTTAAGTCACCTACAGAGACAAATTAGGCAATGCTATAACAAGGATTATTGAACTGTAATTATTATTTATTCAAATCAGTGGAAGAATTACCAGGGCTTATGTTAAAGACAATAGAAGCTAATGGAGGAAGAAGCAAAGGAGGCTAGTAGTGATTTTAATTATTGTTATAATTTAACTGAATATTGTCAGCCACCCAGCAGTGCAAAAGTAGCCATCTAATTGACACTCTGAAATAAGGGTCTGCTGATGTTGGCTTCTGAGTTATTAATTTCAATCATAATTTTTTAAAATTACCTCTTTTTAAAGAAAAATTATTGGGAAAAAATTATATATAGGGTATGAACACTAGTATTACTAGCTGGTTGATGAAATAAAGTGCCAGGAAAAAGCTGCAGAGATATATTTGCCTGATATTTTTCACAGTATTTCAAATGTGTGTTTTTTTGCTCATTCTCTGAAAGACTCCAGACTGCTTAATTGCTGCAAGTGCCCACGGCTTTTCATCTGCAGTTTTAACCCACCAGTTACTTCCCAGCTGCACTTCTTGCATTCAAAAAGCCAATTCCAGCTGCATTTTAATTTCACTGAAAAGTTTCAACACTCCCCAAATGGAATAGTGCCCAGCTGAACTGCCCAAGGGTGTTCTTCCCCTCATCCCCTTCCCTCTGAACACACTCCTGCTAACAAACTTGGTGCAGTCTAACAGGCATATTATGGTATAGTACCAGGGTTTAATATAGGCAAAGATCCTGATTCAGAGATAAACTAGCCAACACAGAACATCAGTATTGGCGGCCCAGATATGTTCTCCTCTGATCTAGCATGAAATACTTTGGTTCAGTGGAAGAAAAACATTCTCATTCTGGTCAATCCAAAAATATTTCCATTTTATGCAATCAGGTAAAAATTGAGATTTTGTGTAAACTGTCTTGCATTTAGTTGTACTTTCTGGAAATGGGGCCCAATGTCACTTAGGACTCTAGGTGCTAGTAATGAAAAGAGAAGAGGAATCCATTTAAAGCTGCAGTTCCCTTTCTAGATCTTCCTTACTCTCAAGTTTCCCAGATACCAGATTCATTTCTCTGCCTCTCTGTTAATGTTACTCCCCCAAAGTCATAGGAGATGAGAAAGCAGGACATATGTATGTATAATTTCAACAATGTGTGCTTCTTGCCAAAGGAAAATCAATACGTAAAATCACCTTATAAGAGATTATTTTTCCATTTGCTAAAGAAGAGATGTGTTTGCTTTTCTCCCATGCAGCCTCAGGTCATGTGCATTTCTCTGACTTCATGTGCATACACAAGGAAGGGCACATGGCAGGGCACAATCACAGCCTGGAAGGGTATCACAAAAGACTAGAGATGCAAGATGGCCATGGCATGACTGCATGAAGAAAAGTTCATTGTATAGGACCCTGAAGTCTCCTGCACTCCTGCAAATTTGGGGACTGTCAGTTGTCACAGGGATCCAAGAGCTTAAATCCTTTACTCTCAATCAAAGCACAGCTGTCACTTTCAGACTAATGAAACCTTGGGGCTCTTTTGGGCAACCACAACCATGGGATTTGAGAGATGAGTCCGTTTGCCTTTACCTCCACAAATACATGTACTCCAGTAAATGGTCCATTTACTGGAACTATGTGGTGTCTTCAGTACTAGTCTAACAATTCATAATGATTTCATTGCTCCTAGTAGTGTGCCACCTTCAGTTCAATCCTGAAGATACAGGTGATAAAAGTTAATGTCCAGGTGGATTATATGTATTGAAAACACAAATTTATATTGTTAGTTTCATATAATGTGTCTGATTTTTTGTGTCTGAGCTCCAAAATGCTGCAACAAAGATGTGGTTTTTCTACACAATCTTCTTATTCGTTTTTTAAATCTTTCATTCAGATTTATGCAGATGTTCAGTCTGCAGCTATGCAAAATTTCAGATGGTTGTAGACATAGAAAAGAAGATCACAAGTGTGTACATAAGCAAAATGCCTCAGCAATGCTGACTTGAAAACCTGAGCTGACTGTCCCCACTTCATCTCTGCATAGCTGGCTGATTAGCATTTGGTTTTTAACTTACCTCTTCAAAGTACAGCAAGTGTACAGCTTGGTTCTTCTGAAGCATTTATATATGAGTTTTTACATGGCATCTGAAATGGAACTTCAGATGTCATCACACCTACCCCATCTGTCCTTGAGCCGACATTAAAAAAAACTGCTGACACACACTTCCACACTCAGAAAAATGTTCCTGGGTCTCACTGACAGACATTGCTCTGTTTTGACCACTGCTGCTGCAAAAGCCCCTTGCGACAAAGAGATCCTTTTCATTTTGGTGTGGCACTTAGCATCATAATGCCCCAGTCTGTGACTAGGGGAATTGCAATTCAATGAAATGCAATGGGAATAAAAATAATGTTGTAATCCAGGCACTTGGAAAATTCTGCTCAGCTGGCTTTCTCTTGTGAGAATTTGGCTTTGCTCTTGATGAGGTCATGTGAAAGGAGCATTTATTTATTTATTCATTATTTTTGCATATGTACAAAAGAGTTCTGGAAGCGCATCCTCAGCACCTTTTACACAGCTACAAATTATCTTTATAAAAATATCACTAAAGCAAAGTGCAGAGCAGCCACTCAAAAATAAATAGTTAAAAATACCCTTGGCAAATGCAAAGCTGGAGTCACATTTCTATATCAGTGAGATTCTCCCCCAAGCACAGTCCTGTTCAGGGAAAAATGAGGGTCTTTATACTGAACCCGTAGAGTCAACAGATAGGATAACTTTCAGAGTTTGAGAACTTGATGAGTTCCAGAGCCTAAAGGCCAGATGTAAATTCCATGGAAGGCCTTCAGATTTCAAGTGACTTTCTTGACACAGCAAAGATGGGTGGCATCAGTGTGTGAGAGATTCCCCTGATTTTCTGTTTCTGTCTATCAAGAAAATACATCTATTCTTCCAGCTATCCATGTCTTCAATATTATATCAAAATAAGAAGAACAAGACTCTCAGTGGATAGGAAATATTGAGATAATTTTCCCATCAACAGCTGTAGGAAAGTAAAGATATAACAAAAAATCCTGGGTCCTTACTAGGTTAAGGTGTCTCCTAAGACAGAAATTATGGCTATCAGCTTCCATTGCATTTCAAAGTGATTTTTGAATTAGAGTTATACAAAAAAATCGAAATACTTGATGGAAATAGTTCTTCTGCAAGTTTTAAATCACCTTTTGGATGATGTTCTTGTGAACACAGCATTGTAATCTGGAAAAATGTAATGATTTAGTCATTTGGGCCAACTAGTTTTGTCAGGCACTGACAATTGAGTGGTCTTCCTTAGGAGCAGTATTTAGGATTTCTTTGTTTTAAACATAAATTCTGGTTTTTAAAATATAAAGTAACTTTTTACCTTGTTTTGTTAAAAAAATGCACATACATAATTTGCCATTCCTTCAGAAGAAAAGCATATAAAACAAAAAATGTCAAACTTTTTCAGACATTCACAGTAACCTTAACAATACTGAGATAACTTAAATGTATAATGAGTTTCTACTTGTCCTACTGAATTGTAGGGGCTTTTCCTTATTGATGAAAATATATGAAAAAAAAGTCAGCAATATTTTTTTAGTAAAAATAATAATTTAGGGGCTTTACCTCTGCAATACAGGAATTATAATAATATTGCCATTTCTCACAGTGGTTCCAAAAAGGATATTCATTCGTGTTTAGCAAGCAATTAAAAGATGTGAAATGAAACTCTTCTGTGTGCATAAACTCATAAAAAGCTCTTCCAAAAGCCAGAGCACCTTATTTATTCAGATAGACAAGTCATAACTGAAGTAATTTCATCTTTCTAAAATCTGTTTTTTTTCATTTTGGCACTCCAGCAGCATTTCACATCAATTATCTACTTATTTCAGCAGCTGTACTGTACCTAAATGTACTTTGATGAATTCAAAGACTATTTTTATCAGATTTTTACAAAATCAACCAGCTTAAACCTTACACCAACAACATGGATATTCTGTAGGGTTTCTGCCAATTCTGGAAAAGTCATTTTCTGCTGACAAGCAATCAGCTTTCTGCTATTATTAAAAATTATTCTATGGCATTTTTGCCATCTGTTATGATGTGTACTCTTTTTTTAATGCAATGAAATTCGACACTTAAGTGAAGGGTAGAAAGGTTTCTACACAAGCAAGACCTATCTCAAAACAACTAGGCACCCATAACTGTAGTCTCTTTTCACATATTGCCAAAAATGTTTCACACACTGTTATGTCCCCAAATGACCTTACTGATGTGAAATCTTTTATTGGACTGGTTTCTTTCATCTGGAAATGCTATAAAATATTATAACCTAGACTATTGGTCAGTAACGAAAGGAAACAGGTTACTTCTTTCAGCCACAGTATTAATTTATATTAATTTATAATATCTTGCAGTTAGGGGGGAGAAGTTTTATTTTCTGAATTATCTGCATTTTATTTAAAAAGGAATTGTGGTCTGGCAGAATCCTTAAGAAATGGGGGTTAACTCTTAGTTGGTAATTTCCTTTCTCTTTCTGAATAGTTAAGCAGTTAGCTATCACAGGTCTTCTTCCAGGTCTTTTGGCCTCACAAAATTTATTTTTGGAAAGCTCTAGGTGATGTTGACATTTTAATGTTTTTTTTTTCCCAAATACATGGGCATTTATTTTATGCCATTTTTATGGCTATAAAGTTATTTGTATCTCAGCCCCCCTGTGAGTCACTCCAAGTGCACCCCAACAGAGATCACTCTTCATGTCATCTGTAAAGGGGAACATTCCCTATTTTTAGATGAGTCTACAGTGCTCTGTAGAGCAACCAGTCTCAGCCCAGACACACAGTCAGTTTCTGTCATTTATGTCACCTCCCCAGAGAGACTATGACCAGGTCTCACATTTAAGTCATGATTAGAAGAAACAAAGTGTTAGATAACATCTAAGGTATTTTAGTAACTTATGCTTGCATCTGTCTTGCCTGTGCACCATTCCTTGGATGGACTGTCTTCTCTGAGCCCTCACCAAGTCTGTGTGACTTCTACAAAAGCAACTGATATTTCAGAAAGTACATCATGGACCTTGTCGGTGTTTCTCAGAGTTTGTAGAGTCATTCCTAAACAAATGCTTCCAGGCTCAGAAGGAGTTTGATTACATGTCCTCAAGGACATTGGGTTGGCCGTGCCTTTATGAGTCTTCAGTGTCAGTTAACAGGCATCTGCCTAGAAGCTAAAATTTTCTGAATTGAAACATTGCAGTTGTCCAGAAAATGCTTCTATAACCAGTTCAGTCAACCTACAGTTCCTATGGAATATTACACGAAAGAGAAACTCTTCATCTCTGGACTACAGAGTTTGCATTTTTCCATGGAGGCAAAAAGAATCATTTGAATCCAACAAGAGAGTACATTTAACAGTATCTTGCAATATATTAATAATTATCAACCACAGAGCCTTGGGTCCAGAGCCAGCCTCTAGTCTAGATGTACTAAAGACATCTGGAAATACTGGAGGCTGCTAGGAGGCAGGTCAAAGTCAAGAAAAGCAATTTCCTGAAGTGCAACTACAGCCAAAGGTATTGCTTGTTGCCAAAGGATAAAAAAAAAAACACTCAGGAGTTACATGAAAGGAAACAAGGTTGTTTATTCCCCTTTGTCCGTGTTTTTGTAAACAAGATCATGAGTTTTTCTTCTGATTATCGTTGGCAAAATTTCCACCCTCTATCCACAGCTTTAAAACTCTTTGAACACACATCAGTGTTGCCACAGAACAACAATGCTACCTAAAATGTCAGTCATTGCTATAACTCAGACTGATGGCAGACATTCAGGACTTCTGTGTCTTTGTCTTGAGGTGTATACATAATTTTTAGTTTTAAGCACCTAAAACATCACTGGGGATAAGAAACAAAAAAGGTTTAACACTAACATAGCATTAAACGCATAACATGCAATTAAATTCAGCCAAACAAACTCCATAGTTCTAATAGATGATAATTCTAGGATGGAGATGTTTGGAAAGAAAGCGACAGTGAAAGAAACAAACAAATGGTGTTGAAAGCCTGTTTTGAAAGCAAACACTCAGTTTGAGCCTTTTTGCATAGAGCATGCCACAGGTTTGCCCTGCTCCCTAAAACTGAGTTTCTAGCTGAAATGAAAATGCAGAAAAGTCTGCAGGAACCTTAAAAAAACCCTAGAGGCCAGATTAAAATTATATATGTAGATGCAAAGACCAACACAAAGCATCTGTGTGAATAACTGATTAATACTGATTCCAGTTCTCATACCTTAAAGGAAAAAAAAAAAAAAAAAAAAAAAAAGGAAATGTTTAGTTGTAACTGGCAACTTTGCCCCAGCTCATTCCTCCAAAATAAAGAAACAGTACAAGCAGCAGACTAATGCAGCTGAAATTGCATCTCTTGCATTTATAATTTCTGCATACTTTCCACTCAGAAAATATATTCTATTCATGTGTATACTGTACCTGTACAGTACAGTGCCCAGTTGAATGGCTGGGTGCTTATAAAAGCAGTGCTAACTTCAGCAGCCCTGACCCTCAGCATAAAGGTCTTGCCATATTGCCTTAGAGATAATCCTGTGCAATCAATACCAATTGCATGTGCAAGATTTGATTCTGATGTGCTGCTCCAAAATCATGACAGAAAGCCACAGATAGGAGCAACTACCAAGAGCTGAAGCTAACATTATCTATTTCAGATGACAATAGGAGTTTACAGCATTTTTAACATGGCTGAACAGGAATAGGGTGGCATCATATTCAACCACCTCTGTCTGCCTCAGCTTCAGCAGATCCCATTTTCCTTCAAACTTACTTTTATGCCATATTTTTCTATTTCACATATTTCTTTATTATGCTTTTAACAGTATTGGCTAATGTATTAAGAAGTTTCTGTTACTAGTTCCACAATAGTTTTACTAAAAACATATGAATAGCTATTATCGTGTTTATATCATTATCATCAGAACATACCGTATAACTTATCTCTCTAACCAACAAACATGACATTAAACCTTGTTGGAAAAAACAGTAATTGTTTCAATTGAACTTATATCTTTACTTGTTTGGGTGAAAAACATGTTTTAGACATGAATATTCTGTGCTTACACTGCAGTGTTGGCCAAAAGAGAGGCTATAGCTTTGGTTAACCTGTAGACAGACAGACCTCTTCAGTATTGCTCTTTTGAGCTGTAGTGAGAAATAGCAACCTTAACCTTGGTGGGGCAGGGGAACAGAAGCAGCAAGAGTGGCTTTTTGCCAGCCATCTTAAGAATACAAACTTAGACTTGGAACAGATAATAGTTGGAAGAATCTAGTATAGCATTTCTTCTCAGCTGGATCCAGAAGTCAAGCCAATCTATCACAAGATTAGATGGAAGTGTTGTCTAGGTAAAGGGTTTGAGTGTTTAACTGGTAAAACACATTGTTCTCTCAAAGATGTTACAGATCCCTTTCCCTCTTGCAAGGTTTTTGGGGTTTAGCTTATTTAGCTTTTTTTTTTTTTTAAGAAAAAATGATACAGCATATTGTGTCCTCTCTATAAATCAGTGTATTTCATTGATACCACAGGAATGAAGACTTGGAAATTTGTTTTCCACCACCTTGGGGTCTGCCTTGCATTTTTATCTGTTTAAAGTAAGACAGATGTCTCTTGAAGCAGAATCCTTACACTTGACACTATCAGGGAGCGTAGTATTCAAAAGGTTGGTTGCTTTTCATCCAGTTGTAACTGTAGAGACAACTGACAAAATGGAAACATTTCTCTGCTGATGGCTGACACCTATTTTTTAGAGGTGGAAACCAATGCAAGGCAGAGGAGAATCCAGCTTTCAGTCTCTTTGGTAGAAAGTACAGTTTGACCCTGAGTAATCCAGGGGCCATGAAGAACCCTGACCCTCTCCGTGCTGCTTAGATGACTCCAGAGACCATGAGCTCCTTCTACCTGTCAGAGCCATAGTCATCTCTGAGCTTCCTTTATCTCATGTCCACGTTCCCAGGAAGGCTTGGTGGAGAAACAGGCTTCCTCTGCTCTGCTTCTGCAATGGCTTCAAAACCTACTGCAACATGGGTTAGTCTAGCCCAAAAAGACAGATGAGAGGATGTCACAAAGGGTCTGACAACTGGTGCAGGACTTGTGTCTTCATTAGTTTTGCACCTGTTTTTATGGTTTTGTTTTGGATTTTTTTTCTGTGCATGAAGCTGCCTCAGACATGCCTCTTATCACAAAGGAAGATTCTTCATAATTAATTCTCAGCTTTATGGTCCCACTTGATAATTAATTTATTCATTCTCTTGCTGTATAACTGTTTCTCTTCTTAACCAACTGACTTCAGTAATAGTTCTCTGCATAATTGATTCATATTGCTGTTGATTCTCCCCATTTTTATTTAATGTCAGAAATGATTTGCTGTATAACTGCCTCATTGCTTAACTCATTATCTACACAATTGCTTGGTATCATAATTGATTCACTGCTTAACTGTCTCACCGAATAATGAACAGCAAGTAACAGCCGTCCACTTTTCACCTCCATTTTCCTTCCCTGTATCTGCCTCTTCCTTTCTTTACATGACAACCCAAATCTCGCTTGACATCCATTTTAGCCCCTCAGCCCAGTACAAAATATCACTGCTACCATCAGTCTCCTGGCCCATATTCAGATTCCTCCAGCCCTATTTAGTATCCTTCCCCGCTGCTCTCCCAGATGCATCACACAGAGTCAACACAGCTTCAGCTCTGGGTCTGTCATGTATTCTCAATATATTCTCAGCCTGTTTTTCAAATCTTTATGCTAATCTCGTCTGTCCTCCTTTCACCACTTCAAGTTCAGGTCTGTTCCCCCTACAGACATTTTTACCTACTACTAACTCTTGTAATCTTTCTTTTGCACATTTACACCTGGAAGACACCTCTGGACTACTCCACAAAGCCTCTTCTCTGCCTCCTCCTTAAAATCTTTCTTCAAATCCACACTTTCTGCACTGCACACAGTGCCTGCTACACCAGAGACCACTACAGTATTACTGTCCTCATATGACAGTGGTAAAACTTTAAAACTGCTGGCAACGGACCCAGATTGCTCATGCATCCTTGCACAGACCATCACATGGGTTCTGATCCTAATTCTCTTCACAGCATATCATGTCCTTCTTAAAAAGCACATATAGGCTGCTGACTTTGTCTTGTATATTTGCACTGCCCTGCCTGAGATACTTGGGAAAACCTGTAAATAATAGATGCATTTCCAGAAAGTTAAAAAGCCAGTGCACAATAATCCCTAGGGAGGAAAGGTTGCACCAGTAGAAATGAACCCCAAATTCCAATCTTCTCCTTCCCTTTTCACTTGCCTGGAAATTATATTTTTTTTCCAAATCTCCTGCCAGAATGAACCAGATCTCTGAGGAGCAATTAAAATGCAGCACAGAAAGTCCTGTCTGCCAATCCCACTGCAGGACTCCTTTAGGAAAGAAGTAAGTCCAGGGTTGTAGAGACATGAAATTCTTATTTGCAACTTATATGATTCCCAGCATGTAAAGACAGAAAAAAAAGAAACTCCTACGGATAATATCTTACCTTACTTCTGTCTTCCTGCATACAGCAGTCAGAAACAGCTGCTGCTGTCCCTCTATATCACGGCAACAACTCCTCCTGCCTTTATTCAGTCAAAGGTGGCAAATGCATAAATATCTTGTATACAAGGTAAATCTTGGATTAGCAAGAAGGGAAATTGGTCCAAATTGTCCTCCACTGTAATGTCACTCAGTTTTGATAGCTTTAAACACAGATGGTATTTATCTGTTCATTCTACAGGAAAATCACATCCAACGAGAATACAGCAGGATTTAATATTCTAATATAAATGCCATTTCTTACTGCTGTCAACCATACCACTTCAATAAATATTATACCTCCTTCCTTCAAGAAATCACAGCAGGGTTATTTCTGGCAATTGAACCAGCTTCCAGGGAGATACACTCTGCTGGTGTCTTCTGCAAGGAGTTCGGTGCATGACCCCATTTTAAGATCTCTGGAATAGCTGTTTAGAGACTCAGAGGATCAGGTCAATTGGTTTAAACCTC
Organism: Vidua macroura; assembly: GCF_024509145.1. NCBI lineage: Eukaryota > Metazoa > Chordata > Aves > Passeriformes > Viduidae > Vidua > Vidua macroura. The sequence continues at coordinate 64,276,553 of NC_071571.1, read as the reverse complement.
GTCTGGGTCCCAAGGCTGAAACCGAGCGGCACTGACAGGAAGCACCAGCAGCAGTTACGGCTGCCACCTACGGGTAGCATCATTTTGGCTTCATTCCTCAGCGATCCTTTCTTCCTTACAAGCTCTATACCTGTTCGCGTGCATAAACAAGTATAAGGGAAGAAATCTCATACTCATCAATTATTTGTCCCCTAAAAAGAAAACAAAATAACAGAGGAAGGACTTCACCTATGCATCCCCCTGAAAAGAATCGGAGAGGATTTTGAGCACTTAAAATTATTAGCTGCTATAGGTTAGGAAAACAATAGTATCTTATTTTCTGCCTTCGGTGTTTTGGGCGCTGCCTTCACTTTAAAATCACTGGAGCACGCTCATCCCCGACACAACAGCACTGAAATTACTCGAAATGCACCTTATCTTTTGCATATTCATGCGAAAGCTGTTACAGCCCTTTTCATCCATTCAACGTGGGAAAGCATTCATGCACTGGTGACTCTCGTTCTTTTCCATTCTGGGAGGTTTTTAGCTTTTTCCATTTAGAATTAAGAACAGTTTGAGGCATTCATCACTCGTGGCAGCTGTTAATCCCCCTGAACTCTATACAATTACTGTGTTAAAATATTTTAAGTAAGTAACAGTACTAGTTAAGGCTATTTTGGATTGCACTTGTGGTACTTTTGGCTCATTAGTCTGTCTCTGACTAGCCACTGTCAAGCCAGATGCTTGTGCTGCAAAGTGAAGAACCTCAATAGTAGAGAATTAATGCAAGGGCACAGGAACTAGTCCCTTGCTATTATAGGAAACTGTACTGTAAAATCTCTTTCACAAGTGAACCACACTTAACTGAGAACTGATTTCAGTTTTTGATCCCTCCCGGTTCCTGTGGAGAAGCTTTTCACAAGCTGTACTGTTGAACAAAAACCTATTGATTTCCAATCTACATTTATTTACAGCCACTTAATACCAAATGTTCTTTTACCAGTAATGTTATTTCACATAAACAGTAGTTCTTTTTGCTTACAGATGTAAACAAGAACCTCTCTCAAGCTTTGTTTTCCTTAGTTAAACAAGCCAGTTTCTTTTTAATCACTTGCAACTGAAAGGATGCTTCTCTCCCCTTATTTGTCCTGTTTACACAAGGGTCTCAGTTTCAATTGGATTCATCTTTACTGAAGTTACCAGAACTGTATTTCATACTTGAAATTACATTATACTCAAGGGTCAATGAAACTTTCCATGTGAACCACTGAAAATATCCAACTTGATACACCCTGGGGTTACATTTGCTTTCCTTGAAGCCATAGCACATTGGTGGGTCAACTAATATGTCCCAGAGCTCACTTTACCCTCCTTCAGTTTTCACCTAGAAGTACAGAAGATGTTGTAATTGGTCCTTATTTTGCACTTGGCATTACTTTGCCTTTCTGTTACTCTACTTTCTAAGGTCATTCACCACTTGTTCTATCTCTGCAGATCTCACTTTTACAACCAAGGGGGTTGTAACTCCATAGATCAGTGAATGCTGTGTGCCTGCAGGGATGAAGTTTTCAGGACACTAAGCATTTGCTTCATTTATAGTCTTTAAGCAGGGTTTATCGGCTATCAAGGCATAATGGATAGGTTAAAGTCAAGCATTAAGCAACTTAAAATCATGAAACAGCAGAAAATTTTTTGTCCTGTTGACTCTCGTGGCTTGAAACTGCACCATTTCTGCCTTTTCATGCAGAAATAAGTCCCCAGTGCTCAGTTACCAAAACAGATAACTCTGAAGCTACTGTAGCCTGCTGAAGGTGCCTCCAGAATGCAGGAAATCTATCTGCTGGTAGTACACAACAGTCTCCAACATAGAGAAAATGATCAAAAATAGGATGTGGAAGATCACAGAATCATGGAAGGTTGGAAGGCACCTTAAAGGCTGGAAGGCATCTGGTTCCAGCCCCCCTGCCATGGGCAAGAACATCTTCCATTAGACCAGGTTGTTCAAAGCTCCATCCAACCTGGCCTTGAGCACTGCCAGGGATGGGGCATCCATGGCCTCTCTGGCCAACCTATCCCAGTATTTCACCACCCTCGCAGTAAATAATTTTTTACTAATATCTAATCTAAACCAACTCTCTTTCAAGTTTAAAGTCATTCCCCCCTGTCCTGCCACTACATGCCCTTGAAATTAGAGTCTCCCCATCTTTCTTGTGGGCCCCTGTTAGGTATTAGAAGGTGCTACAAGCTCTCCCTGGAGCCCTCTCTTCTTCAGGGTGAACAATCCCAATTCTTTCAGTCTGTTCTTCTAGAGAAGAGGTTCTCCAGCCCCCTGATCATGTTCATGACCTTACTTTGGACTCACTCGGGCAGGTCCAAGTCCTTCATCCATTGGGGACCCCTGAGCTGGATGTACTACTCCAGGTGGAGTTCCACAAAAGCTGAGTGGAGGAAGAGAATCACCTCCCTCAACCTGGTGACATGACACTGGAAAGGGAAAAAATGAAAATGTTGATCTCTGACACAATGTCATCTGCCCTAGGAGATCTCTGTAGCTCATGGTAGTGACTTTGCTTTCATTAGAGAAGATGAAAAGCTGCACTGTGTGACAGCCAGCATGTGTGAGTGCATCTGACCCTGAATGGGCTGGCTCCAGTTGCAGTCAGAGCCTCCATCTGTACAGCACTTCTTGCATCATTATCTGTCATCATGTCCAGGCACAAAAAAAAAATGCAAACTGGCAGATGATATAAAAGAAGATACTTCAGCAGTCATAGTTTTGCCTTTCAATTGCTGTAACAAGTGCAGGGCTTTGAAAGGGACCATTGAAGAAAGTATCAAAGAAAATACACTGCACCAGTTTCTGAATCATCCATAGAATGAAAAAACAATTGCCTGCAGACTCACAAATGTCAGCAATCAGTGCTGCACTACTGCCAGGCAGTGTGCATGGAACAGCCAAGCAGATGCAGTGAACTTATTAGGAATATTTCTGCTTTTACTTACAATGAAAACAAACATGGCTGTGTGAGTCAGCCCACTGATGTCCCTGACCATCAACAGCGCAAGTGGTTTAAGAAATGGCTGTTCATGCAGTCTGCAAGTATAACGATATCTCTCTGATACACAGAAGTAGTAGTTATAGTTTGTTTTGTAAAAACACCAAGGGCTTCTACTGTTCTGCTTTATCACCACAGCAGCTAGAAGGGAGTGCTGCTAAAGACCTGATGGCCTTGTGTACGTGCAGTCTCAGCTGCAAAGACACTGCTGCGCTGCTGTGACACTGCCATGTGCCACGGTGGGTCACCCACCTTTGTGTTTATATAGAAACACCCAAATGATGCCATCTTCATGCTGAATTGCTGTAATTATTGATTCTACTACGAAGAAGAAAAGGTGCCACATGCTTTTTTTCTGTGAATTAGTATCTAACAGGAAAAATATCAACTTGCTCTGAAGTGCTGCCTGGAGAAAATGGCGGTCGGATGAACCAACTTCTTCTCCTATTAATTTCCTCAACTATTAAGTAATGTGTCTTAACAACAGTACATAAGGAAAAAAACCCCACGTTTTCCTGTATTTGCAAGAAACCTGCATTTTTAGCAGAACCAAATAAACAGCACACCTGGCCCACTCTAGTGCCTAGGGCACTTGTTCAGTTGTTAAGGTTCCAGACCCACCAAGTTGCCCAGTCCTGGGAATTACTTGGTTAATATCTTCAAGCCCCAAAATCTCAGTCCCATTGCAAAGTGACAAGTTCTGTCTGAAATTGTTTGTCTGGATTAGTGGTTTAGGGGTTACAGCAGCAGTGTTGCACTGACAGTAGGACTTGTCAGGAAAATTAATCCACAAATACCAGAGGTTTATGTCCAAAAAGGAGACAGAGGAGTCCTGTTACTTTATTCGAATAAAGGGAGAGATCATGGGGCATTTCCCCTGGGGTCTTTCAAATTTTTGGAGGGCCCTGCCTCCTTTTTATCATAATTTCCCATCTGCATTTCGCTCTCTCTTTCCCCATTGGCTGAGGAACTTGAGAGGTACAGATTCCCTGAAGCACCTAATACCTAAGACCCCCTTCTAATGCATAACACCCCCGTCTTTGTCTTTTCCTTGTGTCAAGTAGTGGAATTCCTTATGGAATTTATGGGTTTTCCCATTGTTTCTTTCATCTCTCAGTAATCAATTTCATTCATCAGCAGACCTACAGTTTGTAAAGACAAATCTCTCATTCCATTTATCAATCAGTAGCATCCTTCCCTTTGTTTCTTTTATCTCTCAGAAACTAGGTTTATTTACCAGCAGATCCACAGCTTGTTTGTAAAGACAAGCCCCTCATTCCTTTCAGACTAGATGATCTCAAAGGTCTCTTCCAGCCTTGCCGATCCCACGATTTCATGGTTCTATGACCGGGGAGTGTCTGTCTCCACCGCATCGAGCCCGCACCGCCCTCGCTAGCCCCGCCCCGCGGGAACCCAGCCCGCCCGCGCCGCTCTTCTCGGAGCGGCCGCTCCGTGAGTCGTAGAATCAATCGCCGTCCTGGCGGCGTCACCTGCCGTGTTTGGCTGCGTCCCGGAGGCGGAAGCGGGACGGCGCCTGTGGCGGAAGTGAGCCGCCGGGGCGGCGTGTTCCCGGCGATGGCATCCCAGTAGTGGCGGCGGCAGCAGCGGCAGCAGCGGTTTCCCTCCTTCCCCTCCCCTTTTCCGCCGTCGGGACGGGTGGCGCGGCCATGGCCGGGGCCCAGGCGGCCGCGAGCGGCGGGGCGCGCGCGCTGCTGCTGCTGTTGCGGCCGCGGCCGCGCGGCTCGGACGGCGCCTCACGTGACGGCCGCGCGCCCGCGTCCCCCGGACGCCGCTGCCTCGGCGACTGGCGGTGCCCGCCCGCAGCGCAGCCGGGCCCCGGCGGCGGCGCCGTGTGGGGAAGGGGCGGCGGGAGGAGCCAGCGGCACCGCGGGGAGCGGGGTGAGCCCGTGGAAATGGGGCGTCCTCAGAGCACAGAGAATTCGGGCACCGGGGATGGGGAAGGGTCTGCAGCGCAGGTCCCTGCAGAGCAGCTGAGGGAGATGGCGGTGTTTAGCCTGGAGAAAAGGCGGCTCGGGGGGGACCTTATCGCTCTCTACAAGTACTCGAAACGGGGCTGTAGCAAAGCGCAGGTCGGCCTCTTCGCTGAGACAGCCAGCGACAGGATAAGAGGACGTAGCCTCAAGCTGTGCCGGAGAGGTTTAGGTTGGACATTTGGAAGAATTTCTTCACAGAAAAGGCGAGTGGACTGTGGACTGGGCCGCCCAGGGAGGTGGTGGAGTCACGGTTCCTAGGGGTGTTTAAGGACGTGGCGCTCAGTGCCATGGTCTGGTTCACAGAGTGGTGTTCGGTCAGAGGTTGGACTCGATGATCGCAAAGGTCTTTTCCAACCTAATTGATTTTATATTCTGCCTCTTGTCAGTTCAGCTCATGCCCCACCTCACGTTCATTCTGTCAGGGTAGTTTATACACTACACATCCCAGTGGAAACAACCCACTGTCTTAGATTGGCTTTCAGTGTTTAAAGTATTTTCTGCAAAAACGAAAATGGCAAATTGTGAGTGATTACTTTTTTTCCTAAGTGGCAAGTGATGAAAGTTCACTTCTTTAACAAAGAAGGGACAGAGTGTATGGATTTAGCCCTCCAGCTTTGAAATGCTCACAGGTCCCCACCTGCTGAGGTCCTTTTAGTAAAGGAACACATGCAGGACCCTGTCAACTGGAGGGATTTTTTCCAGAACATTGGAAAGATGGAGAGCTCTTGTAAGGAGAGCAGTAGTGTAGTGTCCTGTTTTCCAGCTCTTGCGCATAGAACTTATTGATCAGATGTCTTCTCTTTCAAGCAAGCTGTGGTAATCTCAACACAAACTGTTTTGTCATAAGTGAAAAATATTCCAGGTACTAAGGAAACTCCTGGAAAGAAAGCATATTGATAAAATATTCTTTCTGAAGAAATAACTTTTTTCTTTTTCCCCTAGATGTAAGCATCTCTGTGTCATCTTTACAAAGCAAAGAGAATATTTCCTTACTGGGAAATAGGAGGCTTTATTTTGACACTCATGCGCTGGTATGCCTCTTGGAAGAAAAAGGTAATTTGTTTCAAACAAGTAGCTATTTTTAATGGCTTTCTGAGTGTTTTTTTTAGTTTACAAAGTTTGTTCCTTTTCCTTAACATGCAGTGTTACACCTTGATTTTTATGGATTTTTTGGAGGCTTATCTATATACTGGGTAGGGACATATGGGGTTTTCTTGGGCTTCAAAAAGGAACTAGTGAGCTTATATAACTTTGTTTGGAATAATTTTTATCCTGTTGATACTTAAAAATGCTAAGAAAAAATGAAATTTTAAGAAAGAGAGCAAAGAACCCTAGAGTCTTCAAGGCAGTGGTTTAAAATGTTTTAATTGGATTCCTTCATATTTAGTATATTACACCTTGAATATGCACCAATGTGTTACAATTGGATGGAATATGGAGTACTTTGTACAGTGCAGCTTTTAGGATGGAGCATAGAATACTCTAAAAATAGTATTATGCTAAAATATAGATGAGGGAATAGATTATTTTGAATTCAATGCAGGGGTGGGAGAGGTACCCTAAGGTGAAGCTCAGTACAGCTGAAGTGACTTGCAACAGCTCTCCATTCCTAAAACGGAGAGGTCCTAGTCCCCTTCCCCTACCAGGTGGTTTCTTCTTTTTCTATGGGCTGGGAACTTCTCAGGAAACTCTCCAGCTCTTTTTCTTATTTGGTATTCTGACATACTAGTTTAATGAGCTGCTGGATCAGTTGAGTGAGCACAGGTCAGAGTGTCAGGAGGAGGGATAAGGAGAGAGGGAGCCTTTTAGGGGTAGTAAACTTTTATATCAGCTCAGCTACTGAAAGTGACTTGCTCTGAGCTGTGCTTGCTGATGCTGAACTGCTAGTGAGTTTGAAGTAATCAGGCTTTTGCAAGTGTTTCTTTTCATAATGATTAACTCTTGTTCCTGACATTTTTACTCCTACATTTTGAGGGTGGAAAAGATGAAGGTATTTTTAGGGACAGTGTTTTAGTATAGTTTCCAGTATATTCAGTTCAAAAAGTTTCTAATAGGCACTCAGAAGCTGGTAGACCTAAAGTCAGGACAGTTGGCTGTGGTTTTAGTTGTTGAGTTTTGTACGTCCTCAGTGGCACTGAAGTTTTGTAGTGTAATGAAGTATCTGCTGTTCAGAGTCAGAATTCTTGCTTGCTCATGGAAGTAACCACATGTGAGAGGTGACATTCCACAATAACTCTGGAAAACTCCCTGTTTTATCCTGCTGTTAGTATAATAGTGCTGTACTATGGAAGCAGTCATCCTATGTTGCAGACATAGTTTTGGGGTGGGGAAACTTGCAGGTACTGACTGTGTTCTTTTGTTAGTGCTGGATCAAGAGTTCTATGTTTTACTATCTTTCATAACTGACATTTGTTGTAATTTGGTGCTGACTATCAGCAAGTGGCATTTCTGTAAACTGTCCAGATTTGGATCTCTCTCTGACTGTTGCCCTTTGTTTTTCTTAGGGTTCACTACTCAGCAGTCAGAGGTCATTGTATCTGCATTAGTGAAAATCATGAACACCAACCTGGATATGATTTACAAGGACATGGTCACCAAAGTACAGCAGGTTAGATCAGAGTCAGTGCTGGGGTTAAAGTGAATTAAAGCTTTGTATGCCTGCTAATGAAATATGCATTGCTATTTATTACTGTTACATGCTGCATTTTAAAAGTTTGAAGGTGAAGAGCAAACACTCCGCTATATCTGTTGACTGGTTCATTTTGTCTTGAGTTTATCAGATAGTTGCCACAGTGTTGTGAGGGACCTTGAGATTTTAGTACTGTGCGTTGGTGTGCAAACCACAAGTAATTTTTTATTTTCAACCTTACAGTAATATGACACAGAGTTACTGAGAAGGCTTAGAGGCATTCAATGCATGTATTTGAATTTCTACATGTATCGTTTTGTAGATTTGTAACAGATCTCCTCAGTTTTTTACCACCCTGTTATGTGGTACTTTTTTATTTTTCTCTATGTCTCAAAGTGACATCTACGTTGTATTAGAATCGAGCTGAAATACAGCCCCTTGGGGCTGCTCTGTGAACCTGGGGTTCACAGCCCCAGGTCACCTTCCGAGCACAAAAGATGCAACTTGTTTCATTGTAACCAGGTTGCTGTCTTGAGACCTGAGAAAACAGCTGCTGTCTCTGGAGTGTAACAGTCTCGGCAGAAGAGTTTCTCACTAAAAAGTGGGATACTGCAAAAGTGGATTTTGTGACACTTTCCATGTAGGAAGGTTTCAAGCCAATCTTCCTAGCTTTTAGGTTGTAGGCAAGCCTACAGTCCTCCTCTTGTGCTGAATTTGTTCCATAGTCATTCAGGGAAGGCCACATTAAACGGTCCTTGCCTCCCATGGTTAGCTGTATTTTACAACAAGCAGTCCCAGCCTCCTTCTGTGCCTAGCTTTTTTGAATGAAAGTTGTTTTGTGTTGAATATAATGTTGCTACTGATGGTAGATATTTTCTGAGACTGTTAGATTTGACCCTCGAGTGACTTTCTGCCATTCAGATGCAATGTATAGCTTTGTATGGCAGCTCAGGAAGTGTGTGCGCCATCAGCACTGGGCCACATGGTAAATTTGTACATCCCTATAGTCTTTGATTGCACAAGGGCTTCTTCAGAAAGAAAACAAAGAATTTGAAGAAGGATTTGGAATGTTGTGGATGAGCTATTATCAAAGTATTACCTTGGTTAGATAAAACCTTAGGGAAAAACAGATTTACATGTGTGTGTATGTATAGGCATGAAGAAGACAAAGAATATGGAAGATTCTGGTCTCTGTTTGCTGAGTCCACTGAGGAGAAGAGAGAACAAGAGCAATCTGGAGACACTGAGGAGTAAGAAAAGAGGTGTCCATGCAGTACTCTTTTTGTAGACTTTTTGTTATATGTCCAGAATACTGACCCATTTTTTTCAGTCTTGTGGTCAGGTAGCCTGGAGAGGCATCTTTAGATGCTACTTAGAAATAAAATGCTGCAAGGTAGAATTGCATTTTGTGACAAAACTGAAGTTAGAGTACTGTGTCAGATTTGTAGGGGTCTTAGTCCAGAACCAAAAGCAAGGGACTACATATTAAGGAAGATATCTAGTAGAGAAGACAGTTCCTACCTGCATGTGTGGGTAGTGTAGGATCTAGAACAATGCCTACAGACTTCCTTCCTTGAAAGTTGCAGAGAATTCTTGTTTGTCTTCTGTCAGTTCAGTGTAATGGACTGAGAAGAGCAATTCAAAGCATCAGTGCGTGATTCTGAGCAGTGAGGCAGAGACTTCCTTGCAGGGAGAGGCAGAAAAGGAGGTAACTACAGAAGAGCATGGTTGCACTGAGGAATTTTGGTCTGAAGGCCAGCTTTCCTCATTTGGCTCAGAGACAGCTCTCCCTAATGCCTTTGCTAGCTTAAGAATTTGATGACTTGGAAGCAAATGTTTCCTAGGCTAATAATTGAATTATTCTAATCTGTGTTAGCACTGCCATTTTTGTCAGATATTACCAGCATTTGAGCCTAACTTGCTTATTTTGTCACTGTCACTCTGTCTTGCTTTCTGAAACTTGAATAATCAATCTGAAATTGCTGAATTTAAAATTTCAGGCTACGAAAATATTCTTTCATATTTGTAGGCACAGATGAAGAAAAGTATTATAGTTGTGATATGTTCTGAGGTTCTTCTTCCTTCTTTTAAAGGAAATTGCACTTCAGCAAGTAATGTCCCATATTGCTGGTGTGAAAAAGGACATGATTATTTTGGAAAAAAGTGAATTTTCAGCACTCCGTTCAGAAAATGAGGTAAAAATCACTGTCTTGGAAAGTTCTAGTCTAGAACTCGCTTTTTATTTTTTTGCCTTTTTTTTTTTTTTTTTTTTTAATAATGATATAGAAAAGCATCATTATTGTACCATCCTTGTACCAAAGGAGATGACTGGGGCTGGGATGGTTTGGCACCTTCATTAATGACCTTGTTGATGGAACAGAGCAGAGGGCACCTTCAGCAAGTCTGCAGATGATCCAAAACCGGGAGCAGCTGCTGATACACCAGGCAGTTGTGCTGCCATTCATGGGGACATCAACAAGCTGGGAAAATGGGATGACAGGAATCACATGAAGTTGAACAAATGGAAATGCCCAGTTGTGCCCCTGGGGAATACCCTCAGGCTGAGGGTGACCAAATGGAAAGCAGCTTGGCAGGGCAGACCTGGTGGACACCAGGTGGACCATGAGCCCGTGATGAGCCCTTATGGCCAAAGCAGCCAGCAGCCTCTGGGCTGTGTTAGGACAGCGGCCAGTTGGGACACTGCTGATTTCTGCCTTGTGCTGTTGTTTGGAAGGGCACAGTACTGAGTAAATATGCCTGTGTAGTCATCTATACACATACTGAGGACATAGAATAGTACTTGGTTTGCCTGCCTTTTCATATTATGGATTATAGTCACTGTTACTGATGATGCAAATTCAGCAGATTTCTAGATAGTGTGGTTTTATATACAGTAATAAAATCTAAAATTTTTTCTTTGTACTTTCACAGAAAATAAAACTTGAACTTCAACAGATAAAGAAGCAAGTCACGGTAAGATACTGTATCAATATAATTAAACATTAACACCTGTCTAATTAGCTGGAAAAAATAAGAAATGCTACTTTCAGAATTTTATTATGCTGTGTTTAATTGTTACGATATATGTGATACTGAAATTGCTGTTGACACTGTGGTCTGCAGCAATGGCACTTTTGTGCATACCTCATTTACGGGGACAGGAAGCTGTGACTAGTACAAGAGATGAACCAAAATATAACTGAAGATATTTTTCTGTCCTTAATTCCAATTCAGAAAGTAGCTGCCATGTCATGGTTAAGGCTGAGTGAAGTTCTGCATTTAGGGCTGCCGGTACATTAAAGATGCAGCATACATTTAAAATCACAGTACTTACTAATTGTGGGGGTTTGATTGTCTGGTTTGGTGGGGTTTTTTTTGTTTCTTTTTTTTCTCTGAAGACTTTCCTGTTACCTGTCCAGAATTTTAATGGCTTTTTAAGGCCACCAAGTTTGGGACCATTATGTTTGGTCCCATTTGTTTGGGAGCAAATGACCATTGCAAGAAAACAGGTTGTGTAGAAAGCTTACTCTGTTTTAAAACACATTTGGCATCTAATTTTTGAATTGTAACTTATTTTTATGGTTTTAGTTGCATGTAAATTGAGTTAGTGTAATCCACTGGTAGAGCATCAAGGATCTGAGTCATCTTTTCTTAAAAGCTAGATGCCTTTATATTTTAGTTTTAATTGTAAATTCAATTCTCACAAGGGCATGTTGTTATGTACTTGCTCATACAAAAAGACACAATGTAAAACTTCAAGGAAAAATTTTATTTTTTGATTTATTAAACTGTGATGTATTCTGTTGAAATGACAACTAATGATAAATCAATTAAAGTTCAAAATTCAAACACAGAAATTGAGTCTAATTATTTTTAATGCTAATCTAATGAGTTGGCATTGGCCTACTTGAGAAATGCTTACTTGGTTCTAGCAGTAGAATCTCCCAGAACATCAGCAATCTTTTGTTTCTCCCACATATTCATCTGATCAGCAGTTTCCCACATGACAAACTGTCAGCTGGCTGGAATTCCTGCCAGGAGGTTTCATTAAAATGGCAGCTGTCACCAGGAAAAGCAGGACTCATAGCTATTGATAAAGTCAAATGCAAATGTACAACTTAATAGTAGTTTTAACAAGTTAGATTTAAAAATACAATAAATTTTTCCTGACTTTTCAAATGTCTATAGCTTTTTCTGAAAATCCCAGATGTAGTCTTTAGAAACAGATTTTCTTTTACACTGGGAGGTGAGAAACTGCTTTGAATGTTATTTTGAGCACAAGATTGCTTCATGGAAGAAATCCAACTTACAGGTGTAGCCAGACATGGGTTTCTAGACACTAGAGAGAGTTACAGGATATATGAAATGTTCTCTGCATTTATAGAAGGATGTGCTCTCAGTTAAGTACTGTTCTCAGGGTTAAAAGTAATTTTTAGTTTTTGATTTTGAGATCCAATTCATACTATAGAATGTCATACTTCCCAGGTGAAGAATATAAATACTTAATACTTCTGACAATTATGTACATTAATTGGAGAGAAGTTCATATTCATGAGATATGAAAATAAAGATAAAATGTATTTGCCCAATTTTTTCTGCTTATGATAAAACAGAAAATCTTGCTTGCTGTTTATCAATTTTTCCCATTAGGATGAAATTACCAAAGTTCGTGCAGATAACAAGTTAAACCTAAACCTGGAGAAGAGCAGAGTAAAGGAACTGGTAAGTTTTAATTACTTCTAGAAACATCTCAACACTGAGAAATCTCCAAATTTGGGTAAGAGCATCTTAGCCAAAGAGCATTTTCCTACTAACCTATAGTATCACTCAGCTTCAAGATGGTATTAATCCAAGTTACTCGTCCTTATCTTGGTATATGCAAGGTCCCATGTTTGGGTCTGTATGTCTTACCTTATCTGTTTTGATCTTGTTTTAATATCAGGATTGACACATTACAATTAAATATATTAGATATTTAATCTAATATGCTGACTAGCTGCCTAGAGGGTTTTCTATTTTATATCTCTTTCTCTATTTACAGACTTAATATTACTTACACATTTTCTTGAGTCATCATTGGAGATGTTTAATTTCCCTGTATCTAGTTTGTCAGAAAATACCTATTGTGGAACCAGTTGTAATTTTTTTTTTTTTTTAATTGTAAGTTATCCTGGTTCATACTGCTTTTGAGCTTTGAAACAAACACCTGGTAGATCTGAATTCATGTAATCTTAAATTAGGGTAATGTAGATGTAAAATTAGAAGATTAATGAGTTCTTGCATTATGCATAGCACTTTAGAGTTCTGTTCTCATAGTTTCTTTTTTTCAGTAGCTTTTAGGATCTCAATGAAATGGAATCTTCTAAATGGAAGGATCTTTCAATGACTTTTTCTAAATTATTGTTATTTCTTTCTCAGTTCTTATTCCTGGGTGTGTTATAAAGACGTAATACTTATCTTCAATCCAGGCGATAAGAACTGTTCAAGTAGATACCATTTGTCTTCTCTGTGTGCCCCTAGAAGTAGTGAGTGATTAGGTAACAACTGTATTGGTGACTCAGTATAATGACTAAAAGTCTGTTAACCCATGGTAGGTGCTTGAATAAAGTACAATTTGAGCAGGTAGACTTCTTGTTTAAAGCTTAATACTTCATGCTAATGTTTTAAAAAAACATCATATGAAATGTAGTCATTGTGTATATGATAAGCTTTGCAATAATTTGGGCTTACAAAACTTATATGAAACCACTGCAGCAGTGATAAGTTAGGGAGCAATGTTTCCTTGTATGTTAATTTCAGATCATGGAATCTGGACTTCGGTCTTTTGTGTAGAACATAACTTTATTTTGCCCCCCAGAAAAGGCAAACTGCATGTCAACTTTTTCTTAAAAACGTTGACCAACTTTGTAGTCTGTTGTGCAACTATAATTTCATAGTTTCTATGGAAACTGCTCTTTTTTTTTTTTTTTTTTACCTCCCTCATCCCACCATTTAATTGCCAGCTCTGCAATGCATGAGCAGAAGAGGAAAAAGGCAGCTGAATGGGGAGCAGGTTGTAGCACATATGCTGGGTTGGGGGGAAGATGTAATCCAGTATTGTCTATAGTAGGCACAGCATCATTGTTATATTTACTTCAATTGTAGTGTGACTAAGGACTGAATATCCGGCTTTCTGAGGAAAAAAAAAACCAAAAACTAAGGATAATTGAAGGTTACTGTGCATTCTACATTCTTACTTTTCAGAAGAGAAATGTCTGAAGTTTTAATTGTTTTAATTTGAAGCAATAAGTAAAATGTTCTTATCCTTCCATTTTCTGTGGAGTAAGTGCTGAAAGAGAATTTCTTAGTTTGCCTACACTGATGTTGGCAGTGTTTAATGTTTCAAATTCTAGATAAATGCTTTATCTTTTATTTTTTATAGTTTATTATTTTATAGTCTCTTCTGCTTTATTTCTCAGAGAATCCTACATTGCTTAGTGCACATCTCTTTATGTTGTGATTTATGTCTTCAGTGTACAGATGTGATTTAAAAACTTAAAGTACAGTACAAAAACTTATATATATATATTCATGTGTTCATGCATTACAGTGCCTCTAAGCTTGCTCTTAAAAACCTCAACATGTATCTGACAAAATTGAATTTTTCCTGCACTGTGAAAAATGTAGACTTAAGGGGAAATCTCCCTGTTGAATTTCAGAGCAAGAGGTTTAGCCTTGTCCTTCTTTCTGTTTTTTTTTTATGCACTGTTTATGTTGTTACAGACGTGATGATGGCTTGCAGTAAAAGGCCAATTTCACTGTCTTAAACCTAAGAGTAAGATCCTTGAGTCTGACATAGACATTCTAAACGCAAAGCAAAACTTAAAGAAACATCCAGAAAGAAGCTTGTAGAATATAAATCATTCAGAAGATGTGTATTTGGCTAACTGCATCTATTTAAACAGATGAACTATTTCAGTCCATAAAATTATTTTACTTCTCATGGTTCCTTTGATAGTGATCAATTCCTCAATTGTGAGGTCCAATTCTTGCATTTCTACCATAACAAAAAAAAAAATTTAGATTATTTTATAAATATTCTGCCATTTTGACACTTTCAAAAATGGGGATTTATATAAAATGTCTGAATTTCTTTTTTTTATCCCTGTCTTCATTTTTCAGAATCTAGTGACTCCATTAATTGTAGACATGCTGTTACTTGTCTTTATGTAATTTTCTACATTTGTAGCAGCCTGCTGTCTTTTAACTTCAACTTGAGATCAGTCAAAAGCCCAGACAGAGCTCTAGATCTTTAAGGAATGCTTTTCACTGCTAAAGCATTTATGTAGATTAATCTGATTTTAATGTTAAATAAGCTTCCAGAGTGAAGGAAAAATAAGGTGACTTTCCACGTGGGAATGTCAATAGATAAGGTTATTGCTGTTTAACTCAGGATTCTGAGATGGGTGCCTGATGACCTTAGTACTCTTCACTGGAAACTGGTGCTTTATCAGTTGTCTATGAATAATTTAATTGCTCCAGTAGTGGGGCAGGAACCATTATAAGTGTCAAGCCTGTTCATGAGTCAGAAAGGTATTGCTTTAAAGGTATGCTTCCTTATTTTGTATTTAACTTTTCCTTGAACCCAAATAGCCATAACTTAAAAATAAGACAGCAGCTTCTGATGATCCACAAACAAAAGGTTTCATGTGCAATACAATTTTTCTGTTTTTAACAAATATACCATGAAATGACAGAGGTCAGAACGATTCAAATTGTGCTGGCTAAACATTTCGTTGATAGCTGATGTGATTTAAAAGTGTTCTCCCCTTCCTGAAGGCAGCAGATGGTTCACTCTTGATTGTGCTTGTATGCTCAGTGGATTAGTCAACTGTTCCAGAATTACTGTTTAGAGTCATAGGTCCTTGCTTTTCAGGAATGCAAATCTGCCAGCCTCTCTTCCAGCTGCTTACTAATTTATACAGATTTTATGGAAGATGAGTGTCTGAAGAACTTGTTGCACTTCACATTTTTGAAGTGTGTTTTTCGAAAGGACAGCAGGTGCCCTACAATGCTGTCTCCCAAGTGCTGTCAGACAACAATCTTGTCCAGGTTATATATTCTATGTAATTTGGAAACAAAGAAACATGCTTTTAAGTGGGGAAAAAAAGAAAAAAGTTTAAAGACAGTATCGTGTTTAACTTTTTTTTTCTCCTTCTAGTATTCACTTAATGAAAGAAAACTACTTGAAATGAGGACAGAAATAGTGGAATTGGTAAGAATTTAGATTATTACACAGCAAATATTTTTGTACTTGTATTATAGACTTGTATCCTTTTTGGACCTGGTGATGTCCTTATGTAGACACTTAAGTGTCTACAGAATAAAAAGACCTTCATATATATTATTAGACACTCTGCATGTATGTATGAGCTGTTCAGTAGTCACTTTGTTTTGAAACCTCATGCATGTAGTATTTTCTGTAGATGAAATTCCACTCACAATGTGAAATTAATTCTTTCCCCCATGTGTAGAGAGAAACTCATTGCTAGACTGATTTGCCTTCATTTTAGAGGAGGTTTTTACCAAGCACTACTACTTCTCTTTGTTTCCTCAATTATCCCTAGGAAGTCATCTAGCAGTAAATCATTGACTGATTCACAATGTTTCGGTAGTGCTGATTTGGAACTATCAGCAACTCAGCAGCTGTTGTTCTTAGTTTACAAGTTGGATTTTTCAGTCTCTTCTGAGTAATAATTTTATCCCATATTTTTTTAGCAGAAGCCCTGTCTTCTGTCATATTCAGATTCTGAATTTGTAGCTGATATTGTGGTAAAACTCATTGTAAGACAAAGACATGCTTTTCTACAACACAAAACCAATTCTCAATTTTTCTTAAGATCCATGAATCTCTCTGCTCCAGTATGACTTTGTCAAGAGAGGCTCTTAGGCTTCTCAGTAGCCCTTACAATTGAGCAGTGACTTTAGTCAGTGGGCTGAATGACAGACTGAAGTTAATGTTTATGCTGTTAGATTGAGATAAGAAGGCATGCAGTTCTGCCAGTTTCTAGATTACTTTTTAAGGAACATGTAATCACATAAATTTCCTGAGTTCACCAAATTATTCAGTTCCTTGGATACAATCAGCTAAGAAGGAACTTGTTGTCTTTGAATAAGGTCTGTATTAGCTCAGTTGGTTAGAGCATGATGCTAATAACACCGAGGTTGTGGACTCCATCCCTGTACAGGCCGTTCACTGCAGAGTTGGACTTATGATCCTTGTGAATCCCTTCCAACTCAGAATATTCTTTAACTTCTGTAAGAATGCAAATTAACATGTATTTAAAGAGGAAGCAAAAATACAACTTGAAGAGATGTGTTAAATTTCTAAATAAACTAGGAAGTGTTCAAATTGCATCATTTTGTTGCTTGGCTTTCTAGCATGCGCAACAAGACCGAGCTTTGACCCAAACAGACAGAAAAATAGACACAGAAGTTGCGGATCTGAAAACAATGCTCGAATCACACAAGCTTGATAATATTAAATACTTAGCAGGTAAGGAATCTGGTGGTTGTCTCTGATGGTGAAACTGCCAAACATTGTTAAATGTTTGGCAGACTCTCAATTGGCTGTATTTATAAAGGCCCTTATTAAAAAAAACAAAAAAAAAACAAAACAAAAAAAAAAAAACACAAACTTGAAATAGTCTTAGGCAAGATTAGCAGCCTTATTTCTGTACCTAACCCAGAAGAAGTTTCCTGTGATTCAGAACTTTATTTTGCATGGGCTTTTTTCAGGTGTTTGTCCTTTATACTATTAATAATAATGTGTGTGAGAAATCTAAAAGACTGCCTGTTAGCAAGGACCAAAAAGTTCTGTGTCTGACTAAGCAATCTGCTGCATGCATTACTAGAATTCCTTCATCCATCTGATGGAGATCTATGTGTAGAAAGGAACATTTCAGTTTTTCTGACTGTTCAAGGCCACATATTCTTTAAACTTGCATGTTTACACAAATGCTTGGAGAAAATACTATGTATGTGTGCCTACATTATTGCCCTAGGTAACCTTAATATTTTGACATTTTATTACTGAGTGTGCAGTATGATTAAATGAGGTTTTCAGTAGAAAATTATTCTAGATTTTCAGATTATTTTTTCACAGTGGGCTTTGTCAAAAGTACAGTCACGTAAGCCTAATAGTACTGTATTTCAGACATATAGTTTAGAGACAACCAATAAAATGAAAAATAAAAGGTACTTTATTAAAATGAGAGGAAATTCTTTTCCTTACCTTTCCTACTTAAAAACAAGTTGAACTCTACATGGAAAAAAATAATATAAAATAATTTGTATTGTTTGAAGGGTTCCCGTTGCAAACAAAGGCAAAAATATTTTGTGTGTATGTCTTGAAATAAAAAATTTATTCCATTTCAGTAGAAATTTTTAAAATGTAAAACTGATAAGCCTCATTAAAAATGGCTTTTGTTCATTTGTTTGCTAAATACTTGACTGTGTTTTATTAATCCCATTATTTATTTCCTTGTTTTACATCTGTAACTTGCTATATTGACCTTTTTGGAATGGTCAGCAAGTAATGGTTTCTTTCAGCCTTTTGATAGTTTTCCAGCATTTTTTTCCCTCTCCTTTTTATTTGTCATTTTTATACTCTTCCTACCTTGAAATGGTTTGTTGTAAATGAAAAACTTAATCTCTTACATGGGGGTGGGGAAGTCATTGAACTTCTAGTATTGTAGTAAGATGTGTACGTAGCTTTCTGAAGAGATGTTTGAGTGATACTGATTTAATGTTATTTAATGTCAATATTAATGCCATTTTCCTTCCATCTTTATTTTCTTTCAGGTTCAGTATTTACATGCCTTACTGTAGCACTGGGATTTTATCGTTTATGGATATAACAAAACATGAATTTAAAGGGACTTCTTTGCCTGAGATTCTGAAAAGAAGTTTTTAATCCTTACCTGAATTTTTAACCAAATCTTGACTGTTTTATTTATTATTTTATAAAGCAGACTGCGTTGAGAATGTAACCAAAGACGTGCCTAAAAACAAACTGTGTACATACCATGCCAACATTGAACCTTACCTCTGACAGAAGCACTTCTGCCGTTTCCCTCCGTTCTGAGCTGCAGGGCACCTGCTGCTGCCTTTGTGTAGGCAAAGACTGGCGTTCCTGACAATGGAGTGGGCCTGCATGCTGTAGAGAAAATCAATGGAATTATATTCCATTGCCTGCTTAGACACATTGGCCAGACTCAGTTGCATGTGTTGACCTGAAGTATTTATTATTGCTGTAAAACTGAAGCTACAAGTTCTGTGGCTTGGAGGCACTCTTGTATAAGTGGAGTTTGTGCTAACTGAATCATGCTCACTTCCCTCCCTCTAACACTTGTTCTTACTATGATCAAATATTTGTTTGGCTATTTTTGTAACATAGCTATCAGCTTTTTTTCCCAGATGGCTGCCCAGTCAGTTGTGTTCATGAACATGAGTCCTGTGTAAAGATAGCAGTGTTTGCTGCTAGTTTTGTTTGTAAGGTATTTGTAGAGATTTTTGTGACTAACTTGCCTTTGGTAGACGTAAGTATCTGATACTCATTCCATATGCTAATTACTTACCTTACCACTGTAACTGGAACTTGGAAATGCAGTAACATGCACTGGTCGTGTTAATTTGTCATTAGGTGATACACATTGTCTCAGGTGCTGCCTTCTTGATGAAAGGGAATTGATGCTTCTAGAAAGGAAAGAGATTTTAAATGGTGGTTATGAAGCAGACTCTTAGGCAAGAGAACTACAGTACCAACAGTCTTCTGAGGCTTTTATTGTTTCATTTCTTAAAAAATCATGTTGACTCTTCAAATGTGGAACTCTGATAGTGATTATAATAATTGAAGCAGTAGTGGACAACTGTAAAGATGTTAAACCCATGTGAATCAGGAAGTGCCACTGAAAGCAGTGAAGAAAGATGTCCAGTTTATCCAGGTATCTGTCATTCTTCCACTGATGAAATGACTGTTCTAGTAGCAGAGCTGCCATCTGTGTTCCTTCACTTAAGGGAAATTTCCCTTTCCTGCTTGCTCTTAGGAGGGGAGCTTAGTTTATGCACTGGTGATAAATGCTGTTAGAGCACAATAATGGCTTTGCTTAATGAAAGTAAAGCTTTTTGGCTACTTTGTGCCTGTACTGTAATAACCATTTAACATTTTTGTGGTTGGAAATGCCAACTTTGATCATGTGCAAGTTCAGAGGAAGAGATGGATGCCTGTAACAATACTATACTGGCCTGAAATAAAGAATTTTGAGTATTTCATAGAATATGATGTGTTTTCATTATAAAAGCAACTTTTTGGTTTGAAAATGGTCTCTCTGGTTGAAGGTAAGTCACTGCTCATAGCAAGTCTTTTAAACTAAGAATTTGCAAAGTCAACAGCCCCTCCAATACACTGAAGAGAAATAACAAGGAAAATTACTATTGTAGACTAACTTAACAGCCTCTCTAAATTAATGCATTTATACTCAAGAACTTCATTTTTTTTTTTGTTTAAAAAATTATTTTTTATACTAAGTTACAGGATTTGACACCTTCTCAAATTAGACAAGCAATAATTCAGTTTTTAGAATGACTTTGCTCTTGGTCTTATCTTCCCAAGGCAGATGGTTCTATATATGTCCATGAAATCAGTACATGTTGGCCTGCAGGCTTGTGCATCTGAAAAAATAGTTGCTAAAATAAGTGTTTAAAACTAATTTTAAACGTAGGGTCTATCCTGCTAAAAACAGATACTGTGCAAATAAATTTCTATTTAGGGCAGGTGGAAGGAGGAAGTGAAAGATTATAGAGCGCCAGCATCTTGGAATTACAAAAGTGTCAGCAAACCAGCACTTCGTGGTGTTTGAGCAAGGAATAAAGTCAATGTGTCATTCAGGAAAAAGACACTATAAATAGAACATAATTATTATCTCCTAGTCCATAAAGTGTTCAAGGGTTGTGTAAAAGCTTTTTATTCCCAGTCTGTGTGCATGCACACAAAATCTTCTCTCATTTACTCTTTTTAACAGTGTCTCATCATATATATCACATGTATTTATTGGCTTTCCAAAAATTTAGAAAATCCCTCCATATATTTCCAGACACGAATCTGACAAAGAGATTTAAACACAAGGAATGAGCATTTTAGTACAGGCAAGAATCTGTTACAGAATCTTGGAATGGTTTGGGTTGGAAGGGACCTTAAAGATCATCTTGTTCCACCTTCCCTCCCATGGGCAGGGACACCTTTCATAGACCAGGTTGCTCAAAGCCCCAATCTAACCTGGCCTTGAACACTGCCAGGCATGGGACATCCACAGCTTCTCTGGTCAACCTGTCCCAGTGCACCACCACCCTCACAGTAAAGAACATTCTACTATTACCTCATCTAAACTGATGTTCTTTGAGTTTAAAGCTGTCACCCCTTGTCCTGTCACTACATGCCTTTGTACAAAGTCCCTCTCCAGCTTTCATGTAGCCCCTCTTCAGGTACTGAAAGGTGCTATAAGGTCTCTCCAGAGCCTTCTCTTCTCCAGGCTGAACAGCCCCATCTCTCATCCTTTCATAGGAGAGGTGCTCCAGCCCTCTGAGCATCTTCCTGGCCTCTGGATTTGCTTGAGCAGGCCTATGTCCGTCTTATTTTGGGACCCAAGAGGTGGATGCAGCACTCCAGGTTTGGTCTCACCAGAGCAGAGTGGCAGAATCACCTCCCTTGCCCTGCTGGCCATGCTGCTTTTGATACAGCCAGGATACAATTGGCTTTCTGGGCTGCAAATGCACAGCTCTTGAATGTTGAGAGTCAAATGATCACTAAAGTCATAAATAAAAGCTCTAAATTGGCAATTTTCCAAATTTGTTTCTGTAAGACTGTATCATGCTGTATGTTGTGTCTAACTGGAATCATGAGCAATTTTAAATATGCAGAGATATTTTTCTGCTTTGATTTTTAATTTTCAGAGCTCTGTCAAAAGATGCAAGTGACAAATAAATGAGATTGTTTTACCAAAGAACCACTTCAGCTGTGAAAACCTGCAGCAGCTCCCCAGTGATTCAGAAATCACTGAATATTTGAATTGGAAGGGACCCTCAAAGATCATCAAGTCCAACTCTTAGGTGAATGGCCTGGATGGGGATCAAACCCACAACCTTGGCATTATTAGCACTGTGCTCTGACCAACTGACCTAATCTCATGTATCTCTTCATTTCCTGCCTGGCATAAAAAGAAATAAAAAAGAATAAAAGAAAAAAATATCCAGAAATGTTAGATCTCTCACGCTCGCTCTTTAAGTCAATATGCAAGCTGAAGCTGAGCTCCAGCCCTAATTTGCTTTCAAGAAAAGTCCATTTCTATTGTGAGCATGTAAGAGTAAGGGTCTGTCTATACCAACACTAGTTGTGAGTTTTTCCTGTGAATTTCCCCATTTACATAACAAAGACAGGATGTTCTTAAATAATTTTTTTCTGGAGAAGGAAATTGAGAATCATTCCATTTGGTGGAAAGCCTAAGTTGCACCAATACTTCTTTGTGTTTTGCAGAACAAATTGAGATCCAGAGTTCTTACAAGACTCTGTTTACTTGTGATATGTTACTGGGAGTATCCCGAGTTTGTCTATTTTGCTTTCCTTCTTGTTCTCAGTAAAAATCTGCAAGGGAGCAGTCTCCCTTTCACTGGTATGTATTAGACAAATTGTTTGCTTCAAGTATTTTTTTACTATTAAATCCCACACAGTCTAGCCCTTTCTCTATTGGAAGTGCTGCTTGCATCATTCATTTCCCAGAATGTTGTAGAGTTATACTTATAACCACAAGCTGACAAATGGAAACATATTTTTAATGTAGATACAAAATCTGCTTCAATTTTACTAACCACAAATGTTTTGGTTTACTAGAATAACACTTCTACTAGTTGTGAATGTTCACTTAAATGACCTTTCCAAAAATGGTGAAATCCTATCTCCAAGCAGCTATTAACAGTACCTTCAAGATGTTTTGAGTCATACTGCTTTAGTGGACTTTTCTCCTCTTACTCTTGCTACCATCTGCAGACAGGAAAACTGGTGAAGTTTTTCATGTGGTTTGGGGTTTTGTGTTTTTTTAAATCTGCAGAGTTAGGTAAATTCATGTAACTCTCTTGAACTACTGCAAGATGTGAGCAAGACTTAGTTTTGCATCTCCCCATTGAGTTTGCAAGAATCAGGTAAACTACCTTTATTATGATTTCTAAGAATTATCAGAATGCTGCAAGACAATTTACTGTTTTACAAAACTTCTATTTGAAGTCTCTTTTCAAGAAATAAGTACACAGTAAAATTAATTTTAAATGTTTTGATATATTTGAAAATTATTTATTCATTTCAAATAATAATGTTTTCTTTTAAATTGTTTTCCCTTTATTTATATAGATCTTGAATTTAAAGGGGTGTTTGGTGAGGTTTTGTTGTTGGGTGTTGGGGTGAGTTTTTTTTTCGAATAAAGATTTCTGCATAAGCAATACATTTCCTTTAGTCTCTAAATAGAAGGTTCATTTACAATCAAATATGTGCCTAGAGTTTTGGGGGTCACTTTAAGTGGAAACAAATACATGCTCCCTTGGAGATAGATGGCCTGCTGTGTCTTTGTTAGGAAAGCTTCCTTTGGCTTAAAACATATTTTTTACCCTATTGCTAAACATTGTAAAGCAGTAGTGTTGATTCTTTATTTTAGGCTTATGTTCTATGTCAGGGCAGTCACCCCTGATCCTCAACATGCAGTGTGGTAACTACATGGAGATCATAGAGGAAGATAGCCAGTGTTTGCATAGTGCTCCTTTGAAGTCTGCCCGTTCCAAGGAAGAAGATTTTGGTTTTCTTGGAAGGGTGCCTAGCTGGTATCGAAAACAAAATACTGGAAATAAGTAACAAAACATTGCAACAAATATCAACCTTGGGCCAATGTTTATCCCCATAGTGAGGCATGTCAGTGTGGTGTAATATTTCAAATACTCCACGTCCCATACGAACCCTGTCAAACTCTTGGAAGTTCATTAGGTTCCTTGTTGTATTCTGAAGTTATATCAGCTTGACTCGAGTCATGAGTAATACTACTCCTGAACAGTCTCGTCTTGTTGGAAGAGTAAAAATGTAGTGAGGGGGAAAAAGAAGGGTGGTGTGTTGTTTTGATTGTGGTTTGTTTTTTCTCCCTGCGGGGAAGTGGCACATGTTCTGTGAGAACTTTAAACAGAGCTGTGTGGTACATGAATATAACAGTGGCATATTTATAGCAAGCAACTGAATTTGGTCAAATCCAGTTTGTATACAGGGCTCTAGGGTTTGCATCAGAACCGACAGAGACAAGTAATAGTTGTCTGGGGGGGGGGGTTTAGGAATGGAAGCAGGTCAGGTTTCTCAGCATGAGGGGAAAAGTCAGCATTTATACTGCTTGCACTTTAATCTCCAGCATGCTTTGGTCTTTCTCCATTGCTAGAAATCCTGTAGTCCTCTTGTGCAGGACTGTGGGGAATGCATGTTACTTCATGAATAGGCAGCTATTAAATGTGTCACTGTTAATTGTGATTTTGTCCAGAATAATGGGTCACTCCAAATCATTCTCCTCTCTTTACCCAGAATCTGTTTTCTTGTGGCTAAGGTATACTATGTTTTATACACTTACGAAGTTCTCACAGTGATGCAAGAAATTAATAAATACAAAGGCCACTTCAGAAGCTCCTTTTAAAGGCTACTTACTGCAACTAGACCCAGACAGTGGCAGGAGATTTTTCAAATCATTTATGTCACGGCTTTAAAAGAGGTCAATTCCATTGCCTCATGATTTATAGGCAGAGTTCCCTTGTGTTCCTTGACTCTAGCTAAGCCAAGGACCTCGCCACCTCTTGTCTGAGCTACCAAGCTCTTCACTGAGCATTTGAGACCAAATAGAGTGACAGGCATGTGCCCATAAAAAAAAAAGACCTCTGCTGGTGCTCAGAAGAGACTAAACACGACTAGTGTGGATCTTGCACATTGATTTAACATTTTTGTTCAGTGGGTTTTTTGATGTAGTTAGTTACCTTGTCTCATGTGTTACATTGCACCACCACTCAGAAAGACTGGGCCCTGAGAAGTTTTTTAAGAAGGAGCTCAAACGGTATGGAAATTGTGGGGGAGAAAGTGCAAAATAAGGCTCACACTTCCAAAAGTCCATAGGAAAATTATCACAGAGATGTTAGTATTTTCATTCCCTCTAAAAAGGAACAGTGTTTAAGAAAACACTGAGTTTATTTATTTCTTTAATTCTTCTAGCCACCTTCCAGTCTCTGCATTGCAGCATGTTCCTGTATGTGAATTGTTTCATTTTTAATAATCTGGTTTGGGCATGCCCAAACTACAGCTCTTGAAAAAAGCTATTCTAAGATTACTCTGTCTTTTTACTACAGTAAAAATGCATTCAAGACTTCAGCACATTTAACGTATTGTCAGCAGAGCTGCTTAGGCAGTTAACGTGTCTTGTTTGCAACAGGGTCCCAGTTTGCCCTGAGGTATCAGACCACACCTGACAAGTTATAAATTTGGTGATTCATAAGGTGCAGCTAACTGGAGGATTGGGAATGTCTGATAAACAGTGGTAGTCATCAGCTAACAGAGCAAAAATATGTTCACTGTGAAAGGTAAATTTTCAATAGAAACCTCATCTCCATTTACTTAAAGGCCAGCTTTTTGAAAGGAATTTTCTTTTTCTGCTATTACCTAGCAGGAAAAAAGAAAAAAAAAAATCATAGGTCTGTACTTGGGCACTCTTAGCTCATTTTCCTTTGCAAGTTCCTATTTTCAAGTTTTCAATATGTCATTTAATAAATTCTTTTGAATTTTTTGGTATGCTATTTGTAGTTTCAATATTGTTTTCAAGCTTTCCTGTCCCTGCCAGGTTGTAGAGAGATTTGGAGGAGGCAGGGGTTGTTTTTCAGTGTGTTCTTAATGAGGGATTGAATGTACTTCTTAATAAAACAGTGTTCAATGCATTAAAATAGACCAAAGGCTCCCTTGCAAGCCTTTACTTGCTGACTGAAGTTAAAGGCTTATTTATATGGAGGTTTCATATCAGTCTTCTGATTGATGCTTGTTTAAGTTTTTGTACAAATTGCATTTCAAGTAGCAATTTAAATATTTTTGTACACTCTTAGTACATCACCACATGCAGCAAAACCACAAGACCCTGAGGTACTCAAAAATCTCTGAATAAGCCACTGGATTGCATATAAACAGATACAAATATGGGGGGGAGGGAATTGCAAGGTGCTAGAAGTCTGTGTACTGTATAAATATCTAAGATATCAAATAGATATGACAGTAGCAATGGTGAAAGAAAACATAAGTGAAGCCAGTCTCTTTGATCCATTAACGAAGGTTAAGGCATGCAGCTCCTCTTTGCTCTCAGACAAAACCCAGCAATGGAGACAGGCAGCTGCTCAACAACTGCCTTTGCAGCAAGTGTAGCTGCCTGTTCCTGTAACTGCTGGTAGCAGTGTGTTAACCCAGAAATTTCTTCACTGTGAGGATGGGGATGCACTGGCACAAGTTGCCCAGAGAAGTTGTGGATGTCCCATCTCTGGAAGTGCTCAAGGTTGGATGGGGCTCCGAGCAACCTGGTCTACTGAAAGATGTCCCTGTCCATGGCAGGGGTGTTGAAAACAGATAATCTTTAAGGTCCCTTCCAACCTAACCATTCTCTGATTCTATTAAAGTGGAACATTATTTTGTGTACTTTTTCTGTCCTGGGATGAAGCACATTATTAAAAATAAGTGAAGTTTTATAAAAACTGCATTAGACTTGGTGTGAAAATCATAACTTAAACATGTGATGGGGGTTGGCTGGTTTTTAGATCTTTTACCTGTGTTGCTCTAGCATACTGTGTTTGGGTCCTGATTGCTAATGACCAAAGGCTGATTGTTCCTTGCTAATTACTGAAGTAACAGCTGGGCTAAGTGATGTGGTGATAGATCTACGACAATGAGTTGTAGCCATGCCGGTAAGATTTCTTTAGAGAGATTAGAGATAGCCTATAAAAGGCCAAAACCAAGAAAAGTGGGTTGCTTCTTGAAGCACTCCTCAGGGGGAGGAATACTTGAAATATATACAGATAATGAAAGGGAAAAGCTCAAGAAATGGTAACATTAAAGAAGGCCTAGGACCAATAGCAGGAGCAAGTTAGTTGCTAAGTTACGAGGCAATTTTGGACAGCAGCTATGTAGGCAAGGATGGTTTAACAGGTCTGTGCCGAAGTTCCCATGTTCAGAGGTTGCATGGAAGCATTATGTCAGCATCAAATCATCACACACAGTGCAGCAATTCTGTTGCTGGGAAAGATACCTGCACTGCCAGGGAAAAGATTGCCTTGTTTTCCACTCTGCATAGGGCTGGGAGAGCTGGCCAGTGCTAGCCTTTATGCCTTGCTCAGTCCCACACTCAGATGAGTCCTTCAAATTCCAGCTCCTACTGGGATAATTATACAGGAAAATCCAGCTTTTGGGAGCAGGAAGGTAGCTCCTGACTGCTTTTCATAGCACTTCTTACCAGGTCTGCAAGCACTATGAACTTCTGCCCTCTCAGAAGAGATCCCAGCCTGCCTGAGGACAAGAAACAATGACCCTTGGCATAATCTTTTCAGGCAATGGGGATAAAATAGGGCCATTGAATGATAAAAAGAGACTCTACTCTTTTGCTGGGATCCCAAGGGCTGAAGGGCTTTTGTCGCAGAATGGATTCTAGCATTTCCAAAGACAAAGGATAGTGAATTCAGTAATGAGTCCCTAGCTAGCCAGCATAATAGATTCACTCTATTTAAACCTTGTCCCAGGAGACCTGTACATGGATTGCTTTTTTTTATTTGTGGTCTCTGCTAACACAAAGTTCAGGTCGATGGAAGTGCTCATCAAATATGTAACTGGCACTTGTGATGGAGATTGATAAATATGCCTAAGTACAGCTGTGTGTTACAGAGACCTAGTTCCTTGCACTGATGCTGTGGACTGCTATAGGCTGTTGCCAGAATCTTTATTTCATTCTTTTTGGTATGTGGTAAATGTTAGTCAGCTAGACGGACTTATGAAGTCACATTTGATCTGTATGACAATTATGATTTTCTTTGAGCTCTTTCCCTAGTACATTCAATTTCATTTACTGTGGCTTGCTACTTCCACTCATTCCGGGAGCTGTTCAAATAATACAGAGAAAGAATACTTGGAAATGTAAAAGGAAAACTGCACAAAAAGTATAGCTTTATCAAGAGTCGATTGTGCCAGACTAATGTGGCAGCTTTCTTTGGTAATGACTCTATAACAGACTTTCTAAGCAAGAGAAACACTGTGGATCTAATAGATCTTGACTACAGTTTCCACATAATCTAACTTGAAGGAGATACAAAGATAATGCTGTTAAGAAGTTACCTCATGATGGGAAGACAAAAAAGAATTCTGTTCACTGCTGTTCAAGAAAGACCAATTCAAACTGTAAGTGTTCTGAAGAAGAGCTACTAGGCTGTTCAGAAATATAATTCAGTTACCCTAACAAATGAAAACTGAAGCCAAGCAGACTCTGGGAATGTTCTCACAGGTGCTATGTTAGTAGAAACACAAGAAAAAGGAAAGAATTATTTAAGGTGACAGGCATAGACTTGCCACAAGTACACTTAGGGTGGAAATTATAAAGATATTCCTGACCATCAGAGAATTTAGGATTTGGAATAGGAGACCAGTAGAAGCAGCAAGAAGAGATGTGGTTGGAAAACTTGCATGAACCAACAGAGTCACATTATACTGTGTTGTACTTATCTTAGCAAAGATAGGACTCCATAGGGAACTTACCTCTGCTCTAGGCTTATGTAAACACTGGAGGGAAATGCTTTTTTATTTTTGGCTATCTGGAAACCTTTACCAGTGCTATTATACAACATTATACCCACTGGTTCAAATGTCAGGACTATGTCAGCATTTTTTACAGTAACCTCAGTAGGCCAAAAAACACGTCATGTCCTAGTGTTCAATGAGTATGAAAAATGTGATTTCTAAAGGCTTGGGGTTTTATTATTTTTCTAATCTTCTGCCAATGCATATGAAATAATTTACTATAAAACTCAAGACATCACTAATGGGCTATTCCCCTCAATATAACATGAGTTTAAAAGGGGAAACATCTAGATTCTGAAGTGTGTTACGCTTTATTTTGATCTTGAAATGATATTTTAAATTTTTTTAGAGATATTTTTAATATATATGCACATCTAATTACAGCTAAAGATACTTTGTACTTCAATTATCCTCCCTTCCTGCTAGGTCCTCAGCAGATGAACAAGCCCAGAGAAAGTCTTCAGCCTAGTTGCTCTCTGCCTCACCACACCTTGATGGATCCTCTCTCCTGCTCCCAGAAGTCCAAAGATGAAAAAGGTAAATCTGTGTGAAATGTGTGAAATATACACAAACACACATGCAGGGAGGGCAGGGAAGGACACATCTGCCCTGTTTTATCTACATTCACTGTATCCAGCCTTAGTATTTAAACAGAGTAACTTCTGAACACTCAGCCCTGGTTTGAAAAAAGGAGTTTCCCACACTGCCATGAAAAGTTGCTTCTTGGAGTGTCCGAATCCAAGGCTCACAAGCAATTTGGCTGTTTTGCAGTCTCTTTGATCTCCCTTTATGATTTGCACGTTCTCTTCCTTATTCAACCCAAAACTGCAGATGCCTCATTTCACCACAGCCTTGCCCCACTTCTGTCTGGGCACCTCCCAGGGGTGCCTCTGCTGCTCCCACTGTCCTGGTGCTGCAGAGCCTCTTGCTGGAGATCTAGGGTGCAATTCCAATACCTGGTCTCAAGTCAGCTAAGGCTGATGAAAAGCTGCAGGCATTTTGAGGAGAACACATTAAATGAAAGCCTTTTCTTGTGTATCAATGACACAAGTAACCTCTGCTCCTTTTCTGTTCACCAACTCCAACTGCTGGTCACCATCCAGCTCTGGGATGTTGCAACACTGCATTGCAAGCCTCTGTGTTCTCATCCTTTGTTCTGAAGCCCCGAAGCCCCACTCCTGCTGGCAACACCGTGTTTTGCCTCGGGCAAAATGACACACATCTGCTGCTCCTCAAGGGCTGTCTGTCATCCTGCCCTCCTCCACCAATACAAGAGTTGGCATAATCGAGATTTTCAGGTGTGATGGAAGACGAAATTAAGTGGTTTTGGAGGTGCAAGCTTTCAGCCTACCTGTCCTCTGTTTACTTCTTTTTTATTTTTCATCAGGAGAAATAGATAAGGTCCTTTAAAGCATGTTCTTAGTTGACAGCTTGGTGAAGGAGCATTTGGAGTGTGTATTAAAGAAGTTGGAATAAACAACAAAACCAAAACATGAGGTCACAACTCAAGCAAGTATGCCAGAGGGAACACTAGAAGCAGACGATGTTTATTGCTCAATGTAGTCTAAAGTCCAGGCAGTGTGAGAAGCAGTCCAATGGAGCTCTCCTCAAGCTCGGCATGAAGAGGTGCACAGAGAGCAACCACAGAGGAGGCAGCATGTTTTTCTCTGAAAAGGGTCAATAATGATTATGCAGTAGGCTGGAAATACTTAGTCATATAAAACGTGACAGTGCTAGCAGCAGAATAGAAGCTTTCACACATTTCTTTATTTAAAAAATGAATCAGACATTAAGCATTGGTGTGAGACAGCAGGTCAGTCACCATTTCTTATACAAACTATTGCAGCTGAAAATGACTGTGGGAAAACTTCCTAATTAGCCCTGTTGGGGTTTTTTGTTTTTTAAGAGAAAAGTAGCTGAACTTCTGAATAGAGTTTCCTGTGGAAACAACGCTTACACAATCAGTGTTTGTCCTGTACCTAATAATTTTTGTAGCCCTCTGGCAAATCAGGTTTTGACTAAAGTTGAGAGAGTGATAGTATTGAACATGATTATGTTTTTTTAAAAACATTTTGTGAAGTCTGGCAGCAGGATAAGGGACAGAGTCGAGTTACTGCCCTGACTGAAGAAAAGGCTCTCAGCCATTATGTGCTGATCCCAGCCAGCTGGCCAGGCAGCACACACGTGCCGACAGTGAGTGTATTTGTAGCTTCAAAACAGCCCCGGTTTGTTGTCTCTTGGTAGTGGCAGCGTGATTGGAGGCATGGGGAGAGCTGGGATTATTGTGGTGAAGAGAAAGAGATGTTGGACAAAGGACTCAAATCCGTAGGAAATCAGGCTTCGTTAGGTTGTGCTGCTCAGGAACATGTTTGTTTAACAATAGCTTTCTGCCCAAGCACGTACATCAGAGCCAGATTAGATTTCTATTTGCATACCTCTTTACCTTTCTCAGGAATGCCTCTGGCATAAAACTCCTCAATTTCTCTTTCTTCCTTAAGGCATGGGTCTCCTGGAAAGTAGCTGTAAAAGGTTACATCTTATTTCTGAATAGATTTATTACTTTGTTTACTTAAAGTCAGATGAACTGGGTTTAATAACCACATCAAATGTTTGCTGCTTTTTTTTTTTCAATCCTCTTGGCTCTTCAGAAATAACATAACAGAGAGAAAGAGCAAATGAGCTGGATGCAATTACATTTTGTGCACACACACACTGAGAGCAGAACCTGAAGACAGCATTGTTGTGCAATGTAAACAAGGCATAAACTTATCCTGCTGATCCCTAGTAGCTAGTGATCTGAGAGGGAAAGAATCCAATGGATTTCTGAAGCATAGGGATGAGCCTGTAGTACTGACATGAAGACCAGGATTATTTTCTTTTCTTTAGAACTGAACACGTTTTATACTTGTTGAAATAATAAGCATGGAAAACAACAACCCACAAGAAAACTTTTAACAGCCACAGTACAAAAAGAATGCTGCAGTATCCAAGGGAGTTTTTAATTTGCAGGGAGAGAAAACAGGAGCTGTGCTCTTCTTTCTGCCTTACTTAGTCTAAGGTCTGCATTATGCTCATTATATTGATATCAGTGTTTCTAAATTAAAGTTGCAATGCCTAGATTCCACAGGGATGTGTGTCACAGAAATGCATGTGCTAGTAATTAAAACAGAGTGTTCAAATATTGCTTCATGTTCAGACAAGAACCTTTTTATGCAGTTGTGTAATTAAAAAAAAAAAAAAGGAAGCTAGGCCCAAAATGAGGGCAGCATTAATACATTGCACAGCCACTCACACGACAGGAGACCTTGTGCACTATTGCTGCCACCAGCCACACTGAAGAAAAGAAGTGTTTTCAAATACTAAGTAGCATTTCAGAAAGATTTTATGGAAGTCCATTCAAACTCCAGCTCTCTGTTCCCACTGCTAAGTAACCACTTAGAAAACTCACTCCAAAGAATGACTAGTCACCTAGAAAGCAAATGAGATAAAACTACAATGAAACAGATACTACTTTAGTAGATCCTACCACTAGGCTACTCCATATGCAGCCATCAGTATTGTGCCTTTTCAGGGGCAAGTATTTGGCGCTTTGGGGGGTGGAAAAAAAGGCAAAAAGAGGCAACAAGGCTGTGCTGCACTTCATGGGGCAGGGGATAGTTCTTCCTGATTCCCCCAGGGACAACGGGTTTGTGAAAAGAAATACAGAGCAATTAATCACAGTCTTAGCAAATGTGATTAATGATCAAACAGTTTTCCAGTGTTTGGGAAAATCCTGTCTTAGTGTTATTTGCCTTGAATTCCTCCCACCGCAATAATCTGTGCAAGTTGACAAAATGCAAATTCAAAAAGCACTACCTTTTTTGTCCCAGGGGTGCTATAGCTTCATTATACCAAACCTACTCTTTAGCAGCTGACCTAATTTCTCCTGTTGTTATAATTTTAGAAGGAAGTTTTTACAGCCTCTTTGTACATGATACGGATTAGTATTCGAAGGTATCTTGGCCAAAGAAAGAGGATGTAAAATAGTCTTTTGTTCCCAGTACATTGTTGGTTTAACTTAGTCAGGTGTGTCTCATAGAGGAATAGAGGAGTCACGTTCAAGGCTTGCTGATTTTGCTCCCAACTTGCCTTTATGTGTTCTGAGGCTGAAATAAAGCTTGTGTTGCACATGTAGTGTGGCTAAAGAATTAGCTCTCCACATCAGCTGAACTGCCAAGGAATTTTACACTGGGTCAAACCTAATGCATTGACACTTCACAATCTAGCAGCTCAGATCTGCTTTCAAAACAAACACCTCAAAGGTGTCATTAAAAGGCTAAAATACACCCACTGGGAAAGACCTGCATCCCAATAATATGGCTGCATTAGTCTTAGGCTGAATCAAGGAGATCCTGTGAAAAGCAACACTTTACTCAAAGCAGTGGTGAAGGGGATGGGGTTTGTCTCATACAATTTTTGCAGTAACTTGCTATAGTCTGTTGATTTTTGCTCAATCACACCTGGTCAAACAGGTTTACATTGTCTCCTGCCTCATCATCCATTTCTTTTCTTTTTCTTTCTTTCTTTCTTTCTTTCTTTCTTTCTTTCTTTCTTTCTTTCTTTCTTTCTTTCTTTCTTTCTTTCTTTCTTTCTTTCTTTCTTTCTCTCTTTCTCTCTTTCTCTCTTTCTCTCTTTCTCTCTTTCTTTCTTTCTTTCTTTCTTTCTTTCTTTCTTTCTTTCTTTCTTTCTTTCTTTCTTCTTTCTTTCTTTCTTTCTTTCTTTCTTTCTTTCTTTCTTTCTTTCTTTCTTTCTTTCTTTCTTTCTTTCCTTCCTTTCCTTTCCTTTCCTTTCCTTTCCTTTCCTTTCCTTTCCTTTCCTTTCCTTTCCTTTCCTTTCCTTTCCTTTCCTTTCCTTTCCTTTCCTTTCCTTTCCTTTCCTTTCCTTTCCTTTCCTTTCCTTTCCTTTCCTTTCCTTTCCTTTCCTTTCCTTTCCTTTCCTTTCCTTTCCTTTCCTTTCCTTTCCTTTCCTTTCCTTTCCTTTCCTTTCCTTTCCTTTCCTTTCCTTTCCTTTCCTTTCCTTTCCTTTCCTTTCCTTTCCTTTCCTTTCCTTTCCTTTCCTTTCCTTTCCTTTCCTTTCCCTTTCCTTTCCTTTCCTTTCCTTTCCTTTCCTTTCCTTTCCTTTCCTTTCCTTTCCTTTCCTTTCCTTTCCTTTCCTTTCCTTTCCTTTCCTTTCCTTTCCTTTCCTTTCCTTTCCTTTCCTCCCCTTTCCCATGGTTTGGTTTGGGTTTTTTTAAACAGTTGTGCTAGAATTCTTATCAGAAAGTACCAAGGTGCTAGAGTGGGCTTCAGAGGCCTGTCCTGAGTTTGGACTTAACTGCCTGAGATCACTTGCTTATGACAGATGTTCATTTAAGTAATTAATACATATGACTGAGAGACTGCAGAGCAGAGCTTTAGAGTCTTCCCAGCCCTCCCATGTGCGGTTCACATAACTACATTTTTTCTATCATGGCACATGCCTAGTGAGAAATCAGAAAGTGGTTTTTGCATGATATGAGCTGAAAACTTTCCCCTTGCTCACAAGGGGAGAAAGGCTGACTTGCAGCCATTTTTAATCCAGGAATACAAACTCTGTGGAGATGAACTCTCTCAAAAAGCTGTGACAGCAGGGCTAATTTGGAGTAAAGCATTTTTGTACCAAATAAATGGTACACCAGGGAGAGTAGGAGGTCTGGAAGGAGGCTGCAGAAAGTGTGGATGAGTAACCTAGGTTATTGTACTAATGAGATTATGTTTTGCTTTGAGATCTACTGTAGAGAGAGCCTGAGTCATTTTGTCTTGGCCTGTGTCATGAGGAGGGGGAGGCTAAAATTTAATGACCAAAATAGCTGCATTGATGCGAGGGTGTACCTTGGTTCCCTGGGCACTCCCTCACAGCTGTCCAGGACAGTTACAGGAAAAAAATCCTTTTAGTCTTCTCTAGCCACCAGCCACTATTCTCTCACCAAGCCTCTCCAAGACCCTCCTTACCTTCAGACACATCCTTCAGGCTTTTTGGCATATCCACTGATACTTGGTGACATTGCTTTTCCCCGGAATCCAGTCTGAGATGTGTTTGACAGCAGGGACCCTCCTGCCTCCCACCCCACTTTTTCTGGGCTGGGACTTCCCTTCCCACAGCTGGGGCCTCCCCAAGCCCCCTGATACAGGGGAGCTTCTCTGCACTGCTGGGAGCCCCCCTCTCCAGGGAGCATAGCTTTCCTCTCCCTGCAGGCATTGCAATGCTATCAGCCCCTGCTGAGCTGGTTTTTGATTTCCCTGTTTTTTCTCCAAGCACCAAACAGAGCATTTCATATCTACAAAAATGTGTATATTATATATCCTGCTACAGTGATATAACATAGACTGGTGTAAGTCCCTTTTATACAGCTTATCAGACTCCCTCATAGGGAATTAATTTATTGTGTTTTAATTATATTGATGTAGTAGCAGCAGTACATAGTTCTCCTTGTAAAAACAGAATGAGAAAAATCCCTAGATAAGGGAAATTTTGCTGGTCAGTTTTAGAAAAACCTTCACATGCCTAACTTCTGGAATCCTGTGATTTTCTGTATGTATTGATGGTAACTTCCTTCTCCAAGTGATAGAGGAGCCACCAAGGAGAGGTGCTGTTCTGGACCTTGTTTTCACTAACAAGGAGGGTCTGGTGTGGAATGTGAACTTTGAAGTTCAAAGAAAGCCAGGGCTGCAGTGACCACTGAATGGTGGCATTCAAGATCCTCAGGGCAGCAAGCAGGGAGCACAGCAAGCTCACTGCCCTGGAATTCAGGAGAGCAGACTTGGGCCTTTTCAGGGATCTGCTTGGTAGAGTATCATGGGATAAAGCTCTGGAGGGAAGAGGGGCCCAAGAAAGCTGGTTAATATTCAAGGATCACCTCCTCTAACCTCAGGAGTGATCCATATCAAAAAAGAGGAAGTTTAAGAAGGAGGAAGTCAGGAAAAAAATGCCAGGAAGCCTGAACCAATGAAAAACTTGGTCTAGTAGAAGGTGTCCCTGCCCGTGGAGAGTGGTTGGAACTCAATACTTAAGGTTTCTTCCAACCTAAAACATTCCATGACCTAGCTCCATGCATGACTAAAGTAACTGCATAATTATATTTCTGTAACTCCAGCCTCCTCCACAGCTTCCCTTTCCCCAGTTATCTCCAGTCTGCCATCATTCAGACTTTGTGCTCCACTAACACAAAGTGCAGTGCCCAAGGCACTGTTTGGTCATGGATGTGACTATGTACACTGTACAGCTCACTTGTTCTGTTAGAATTCAGGTGTGATGTTGATTTAAAATTGTGAAGAAGAGAGAACACATCTTCGTGTACAGCCTTACTCATTGCTTTAGTGTTAGGCAGAACTGTCAGTCGAGTTTCTACGAGACTGGTTATATGCCAAAAATATAAGCATGCTTATGGCTTCTAGTAGTGGTGGCAGAGCTGCATCTACAGAGTATCAGGATCTGGGGTTCCCAAGTTGCAAAATTACTTTGTTTATTTCCCTTCCAACCCAAACTATTTCACGAGTCTGTGGACATTACCAGAATTAAGCACTGTGCAGAGGATGAAGCCCTAAATTAGAAAGTACCAGGTAGAAATTCCAACAGACTGTGGAATTGCTGGACTGGATAAAAAAAGTTGTTAGTCTTGTAAGTTCATCTCATTCATTTTCTTCCTTTCTTAGTGCAGTGAAATCACAATTTCTATCCCCCATGTCATCCTTTAAAATATTTTAATGTTTATGTCAGTGCACTCCAGGCACTTAATAGATTCTTTCATATATTTGTGATTGCTTGACTTTCATCAATTTACATTTCATTTTTAAATGTTCATGGTACATTTTAATCCCTCAGTGGGGGGAAGCAAAAAATCAACAACCACTAAAACCGTTTATTTCAGTTTTATCAAATTGTTCTTTAATCAATATTGGGCATTTTTTTTTTCATTAAGACTACTAAAAAAAATATCCAGTTTCCTAGCTAGTTTCTCCAAGTTTACCTGAAAGAGACAGGGTGGAAAGGGAAGATAGATTTCCCAAGTTTTATATTTGTATTATAGCTATTCAGGTGGAATGAAAATAAGTATTTAAAAAGGAGTGGCAACAGATTTTTCAAGGATTAGTGTTTATATCACAGATAAAGCAGAAAAGACAGACATGGCATGATAAGAATTAAAAGTGGTTAGAAGTGGGTGTGACTGTGAAGGAGGAAGAAAATTAAAAGTTGAGTGATGGTAAAAGAGAGAGTCAGGGAACAGATTAAAAAATTGAGAAAATGGGCAAGAATAAGTGTACCAACTTTTGTTTGTGATAGGGAAGAAGGGGCTATTGAGGATTTCTCCTATAAGGACAGAGAGGGAGTAAAAGGCAGGGAACATGCAACAATGCTGTGATTTTGAGAGAAAAGCTTACAAGGCTGGGCATGGTCCATCTGCCCTGAGGTAGGACTGACTCTGATTAGTTCAAGCAACAGGGTAGGACAAAATGAAGAAGAATGCTTATGAAGAGATTGGAGGAATTGGATTAGCACTTCAGGGGGCTCCTTGGAAGTTCAGCAGCAGCCACATAAAAGTTGAATTGGCAAAGACACTTCCCCAAGAAAACATAATGGCTAAAATGTAGGACTGGGTGGATGGATGGAGAGGCCAAGATAAATGCACTGGTGCCAATGTGACTGGGTACTGATACACCAGGAAATAAAACCTGCTGAAATTTCCACGGAAAATGGGAATAGAAAAGGAAGCCTCAGCTGTCAAAAGGAAGAAGCAAAGATGGAGTTCTGGAAGCCAAGAAGAACAAGTGTTGAGGGGAAAAAGAAAGTAAGAAACAGGAATCAGTAAAGATACAAAAAAACCCAACATCATTTCAGGAGGGAGAAGTCACGAGACTGGTTTCAGTATTGTGATAAGAGAAGATAGCAGAATGTCAGAATGTAAGAGAGAGTAGAAAAGAAGCTTAGAAGTACTCTCTGCGTGAGAGTTGTGGTTTTAGTCTTGGTGAGATTTGAGCCAAAGAAATGAGGGAAGAAATGAGGGGTTGTTGTGATTATTGAGAATAAGTGTGCACACTACAGGAAAGTTAGTGAAGGCTCTGAAGGACAGAGGGACCAAGACAGAGAAGTGTTATGAGCATGTGAAAGAGAGGTGGTGTGAGTATTGATATCTTCAGGAACTGGTTTATGCAGTCTTGCACTGTGAAGAGAATTCATAGGAGAAAGCTTGGTAGCACAGGTAGGGAAGATGTTTTCAGAGATTTTTCCTTCCTCTATCTGAAACTTGATGGATCTACATGGTCCTTTAGCATCAAGGCTGGTTTTCAGACAAATCAGCAAGTTGGAAAGGAATAATTTACCATAAGGAGAGATAGTTAAGGGAATGGAGGGAAAGAATTTTGTTGAGAAATATGGAGCTATTTAATTAGCCTAAGTGGCATCCATCATCTACCATTTCCTACAGCATCACCATTTCCTAATATCCACTGTACTGAAAGTCTGTGTAATGACGAGGGATTCAGGTCACTTGGAAGACCAGCAGCTGTACCTACTGATTACTAAGGTTATCCCTGTCTCTCTTTTGTCAAAGAAGCAGGAAAAGAAAAACCAGTTTTCAAAGTTGGGGTCAGCAGAGGTAAGCACACCATTTGCATTTTACTTTATTAATGCAGGCTATGTCAGCAGGCAAAGTCTAGAATACTGATAAAAGATACTAAAATCAAAAAAATATATTGCAAAAAAGTAGTGGCTGCAAATCATTTTCCCCCCTAATGTAAATAAGGTACTGTTGGTGGGGGGGA
Source organism: Vidua macroura (assembly GCF_024509145.1). NCBI lineage: Eukaryota > Metazoa > Chordata > Aves > Passeriformes > Viduidae > Vidua > Vidua macroura. Next base: position 64,238,169 of record NC_071571.1, on the reverse strand, counting down.
CATTGGAGGGTATGTCATATTTCATTTCAGGAAATACAGATGTAGACTGGACAAAAAAAGCTCCCGATAGTCCACCAAGGCAAAATTTTGTGAAAAAAGAGGTTCAGCTGGGCCCCATGGTTGTCATATAGTCCTGCTCCTAGGTGGAGTCTGCTGTATTGGGTCTACATGTTCTCCCTCTGTTTTCAATCTGATCAGCTCACAGAGCTGGCTCTATCCTCGGTTTCTGGCATAGAGACCCTCTGTTACTCCTCTGTGGAAAGGGAAACCTTTTACAACTTGGATCCTATGATTTCCCAAAACATAATTGCTCCTATAAAGTAGCACGGAGTTACTGAGTACAGAGCATCTCTTCATGGCCTTATGGTTGTGGAAGCCATTGGGCACAACGTGTTTGAGGGGTGCTAGCACTGAACATGCCTTACTGAGGCAGCTCCAGGAATACACAGACATGTGCAAAATAATCAGTAGCTATGTGGTTTTCCTTGCCTGAGGCTTCTGAGCTTTCTTAGGGCTGGGATCAGAGACCTGGATGCCTTCTGCTCTCCTCCAAATCATAGGAAACTTACTCTTCAGTTTGAGTTGGATCTCACAGCTAAACCAACATGCTACGAAAGGAGGGTTGTCTGTTCTGTTCTGCTCAGGCTTTCTGTGCCTGCAAGAGCACCCCCAGCCTGTCAGGCCCACAGTGGGATTAGACAGCTCATTTCACCTTTATTAATTTTAATAATTGCTTGCGGCCAAAAGGGGAAATCCTACTCCACCTCCTCCCCAGCCATGTACCCCAGCAGCTTCCCTTCCTGTTGCACTGGAGCTCATCTAGTCTCACAGCAAGGATTTCAAGGGACCTAATCCAGCAGAAAACTAACTGTGACACAGAGGGTGAGCAGTATTTTTGCTGGATTGGCTAGAGGAACCATCTCACCACAGGATCACATTAGCACAACCTGCAGGAGGCAGGACTGCCTCGTGTGGTGTCAGAGAGCTGTCAGAGAGGCTTGGCTGTATCATCACACCATACACCACAGCACTGAAGAATCCATGATTAATGCTGTTTCATGCTCTGCATCCAAGAATATTCTTCCATTCTTCTCTCTTGGACATCAGGTAAACTAGGCAAAACTGATTCATCCTTCAGCCATCTGACTTTCCAGAGATGGTCCTATTTTGAATGGGAGCAATTGGCTTTCACTAAATCTCTGCTTTCTCATCTCTGGAAGGTGTGCGACATGGATCTGACAGTTCAGCTCCACATCTGCCAGTACATTCAGTAACTCATCAATTTCTTACCTTAAATCAGAATACAAAAGTTTATACACAGGCACAGTCTCCAGATTGTCACAGACAGATATGATGAAGAATCTATACATTGACCCAGAGGACATGTTAATTTGTTCCTAATTATATTGGCTCTAGTACCAGAACAAGGATAAGCAGGTACTGAATTGTGATGAATTTATGTCTGTCTTATATTGAACTGACATATATTTCAGTTTCCAGCACTATTAAAAAAATTAAAATATATAAAATATGCCATGTGTTGTATTCTGATTAATTGGTGTAAAAAATAATCAGGTGTTTTAACCTTTTGAACAAATTTCTCTTAGAAAATTTTTGTCACTCCCTACTCTGGTTTGCAGTGACCCTACATTGATATATTTTTTTCTAGGTGTCTTCCTTTTTTCTTTTCCTTCATACTTTTTTCTGTTGGTACAGAGCTAAATCCAAATTTCACCATTGTGTATCCAGGGCTAAATAGCCAACTTACTGTCTTTTAACTGTTAATTTTTAATTTTGTGGGTCTTGGCTCTGTAATCTCAGACAAGAAAAGTTAAAAGTATTGCACACTCTAGTCTTTTGCAATGTCTCATCCATGAACATAATCATTTTACTTGGATCCAACATAGATCTAAGATAGAAAACCTGAAAGAATATTTGTGAAATGAGAATTCTGTCTTCAGTTATGGTAATTAAAAGCGCATTTGTGAAACTAAAGGTGTTCTGTTGTGTTGGCTTATATCATAATGCTATAATACCTGTACAATACAACACACTACTTTTGTAATCCTTTAATTTGTTTTTGTCTAAACTTTAAATAGTATAACAAAATCTTCCAGGTAAATAAATGTGCATACAGAAACCTTACATCGTCACATAGGCTTCTAGACGTAGCACTGTATGTTCATTTGGAAAGAAAAATAGACAACTATTCTCTAATCAACACTTTTAAACTCTGTTTATTTACTTGGAGAGATACTAATTTGTCTATAGAAAAGAGCCTCCTCCTCTCCAAGGAAGTTATGCCATCCCTGTGCCCCACAGGAAACCTTGGGCTATGGGGCCGTGGCAGCATGGCAAAGTGGATGTATTTCAGACCAATGCACAAATTTGCTCAGTGACTGATTTTGCATGATTAAATGTGTGGGATTTTTTTCATAGGATGACAGAAATGTTTCAATAGTGGTCTGCAGAGGCACTGCTGTGCACCTTGCTGCCTGTGGCCACTTCAGCAGGTGCTGGGTGACTTAGAGTGACTTCTACTCTGTTGCTTGCAGTAGCTCAGACAGCTTTGAATGAATCACAGGATTCCAAGAATTAGCAACAAACCTCATCACATGGGCAGCCCGCAGCACAGGAGCTGTCAGAACAAGACTAAGGGAGCTGGTGTGATCCCTGGATGTAGAATACCTTCCGTAGGAGTAGAGGGGTGATATTACAGTAACAGTAAGGGAATGGTGTGTCCTGTTCTGGTGCCCACACTTGAGAAAAATGATGTTGACAATTTAGGCTTCACAAAGGAGTATAAGAGTTACATGATATCTAAGCAAAGCTGATTTATGGCAAAAGACTTACAATCAGTCTTTTTATTTTATTGAAAAGGAGACTAAGAGAAAACCTGGTGATGAACAGCAGGTTGTGCAGGTTCTCAACTGCAAGGAGCTCTATAACTGTCTACAGACAAAAACCATAGCCACATCCCATGGCATGTGAAAGCTAGAAATAAAGTAGGTAGAGTAGTTCAGGGGTAAAGATCAATTAACTTCATCACAGTATTGTCCTTGGATCATATTCTGGCTTAAAACCCCAGAAGCTCTTTTAATTATGGTGAAAAAGGTGTCAGGAAATGTGTGCATGAATAATTGAGATGATATGCTGTGTAAATAGGGCCAAATGAAACTTTCCTCCACAGAACTAGAAAGTGCTGATTTGAACATCTGCACTTGAAAAGCTCCTAAGGGAGGATTGTGCAAATCGAGGACTCTTTTGCTGCTATGGGCAGTTCCAGAAGACACTGCTTATGGCCTTCCCAAAAGCATGATTGTCTTCTATTCCTTCCTGTGCCATCTGTGCCATGTCAGCCTGTAAAGCAGTAAGTCATTCATCCTCAAATTCCTCCTCAGTGCTGGTCATTCATGTATTCAGGGAAAAAAACTCCTGTGCTTCTCTCCCATTAAAATCAATGCATTTTCAGGCTGTCAAAAGATAAACGGAGTTCAGGCTTTTTGAATGCAGCAAGTAGCCTACTGATTGTGTCCAGGTGAAGAGCTGGTGGGCATCTTTCATTTCTTTGACTTCACACCAGCTTATTTCATGTTGTCTATTTAGATGCTAAATGCTTTAAAGTGCAAATTGTCATTTCCATGGATGTAGTGTTTAGCACAGCTGAAGCCTGTCTTGATTGAGGGCTCTAGATTCAACCTGAATGCAGGTTGAAATTTATAAATAGAAATTTATAATAAGACTTCAATTAATGCTTAGTCTCCCATGCTGTATAGTTTGACATCAGTGCTGCTTTTTTACTGTGAGCATTTACAGAAATTACAGTCTTTCTAAGAGGACCCATCAAATGAAGAAGGATTTTGTGCTTTGTCTAGTAGAAAATATTTCCAGGAGTGGACTGTTTCTTTTACATGATCATGTACTCAAAGAATAGCAGAAGAAATCAGCATTTGCTAATCAACAACTAATCTGAATCTAGGTAAGGACTGAAATGAAAATTTAAAATAAAAACAACTTTTAGCTTATATGGGCACTCAGCAGGTCCTTGTCTGCCCTCAGCTCTCTGCACTCTAGTTGCTATCAGGCCCTGGTTGAAATTCAAGTCACTTTCAATATTGTTGCTGTCTCTTCTAATTGACTGTGTCCATACACTTAGCTGGTGCGAGGGACAGAGGAGCAAAGCATGCAGAAAGGACCAAATGTTTTCCAACATATGCTAGGCTATTCAGAAAAATGTTAGGGAAGCAGGGGCCTGACACTGGACAAGCATTGGGATTCCCAGTGTCCTGACACAGAGCACTCTGTCAGGAAGCAGAAACCTCTTTTTTTTTTTTGTTAGTGTTAGAAGCATGAGGACCAGACAGCAGTTGGAAACCACAGTTCAGCTGGCGATCAGTGCTGTGCAGCAGCAAAAGCATGTAGAAAAATTCTGGCTAACTTATCCATCTACTAATTCATCTGCTGTCCCAAGGAACGTGTGGCTGAAGTGGGATCCCTGGCACTCCTGCAAGGGAGAGGTCTGCCACCTCAACATGATGTGGGCAGCAACCAAGCCTGTCTCACCCAGGTAACCCCTCAGGCCCCATGAGAGGGGCTGGTCTCCCTCCTGCAGCACAGGGCCATCCTCTCTTCATGAGGATGCTACTGTGGGGAAGGGTCAGTGAGAGAGCTGGCCCCATGCCCTGGGACAACACGTGCAACGATTGGAGGAATACATCTCAGCCAATTCACTCTTCAGACCTTCATAGCTCTGTGTATGTGTGTGTGTGTGTGATGTGAACTCTGCTTTGAGAGACTCTCCTCTTGGCGCACAACCTGCTGCTGGGCTGGGTTTCCAAGTGCTTCTGGCAATGGGCTGGCCAGGTGTTATTAAACCTTAATGATCTGTTCACACAGAACCCAAAAGGTAGGCAGCTGCAACCCAGGGCAAAGTAGTTTTTAAACCTGACCTTCAGCTTGGCAGTAGCTAAGCAACATATTCCATATTGAGGGATTTCAGTCACATGATGGGGTTATTTTGAAAGTATGACTGGCCTGAAAGAGACAAGTAGAAAGTTTTAGGGACTATTTGAAAGAAAAACAGAAGAAACAGTATGAATATCAGAGACTGTGATTTGCAGTTCTGTGCAGTAGCCTAAACTCAGAGGAGTTTGCAAGATAATCTTATGGAAAAGAATGATAATAAATACGAGGAAAAAAATGAAAGACATGACAGACAAATGAAAGTAGATGTTAATTACTTTAGCTCCATCCATGCATTCCTTCTACTGCCAAGGGCTGAAGACAGTAACTCCTCCAGGACTGACTGCTTCCACTAATTTTCTGAAGGGATGAATGTAGTTGAGAGCTCTCTATGTGCCAGAGCTACAAAATAAGTTTGTGGGAAATCTTTCAGACATTAGTCCTGGAAGTGTGTGGTCATCCACACAGCCTGGGCAGAGCAAAGAGCTGAAGTGTATGTGTACACAGTAATTCCCAGTACAAGGGCCTTGGGATGTCAGCTGGGTTGCGGATGCCCCAAGGCACCCATAGATCAAGAGGGCTCTATGCCATAATTCTTGCTGTGGTGGATAACTTCCAGCTGAATGCTCTATCAGTGAGAGCATGGAAAAACTTCATGAAACAGGCTTCAGAACTCATTAGATAGTATACCCGAGTCAAACACATCAGTTACATCCAGAATCTGCAAATGTGTATCTATTTTACTTCCAGAAACTCTGGATAATTTCAGGCAATTATCTTTCCAGGGCTGTAGCCATTTTTGCTACCCTTGATCTTTTAAAACAAAAAAAGAAAATAAAATACATTAATAGAGACATAATCTAGAAAACGTGGCAGGTTCTAATAAAAACTTTGCCTGGCCAAAGCAAAGTTCCTTTACTACACGATGCTCGATCTCACACATGCTTCTGTAGTTATTTTCTTGTCTTGAATCCAGTTACTTCACAGTATTTTAGTTGGTTATATATATTTTCGTCTTGTATTCTGCCACTGTTCCCAAGAGCACTCTTCATTGCACAATTCTTTGTATTATTTATTTTGCGGCAGCTTCTAGGATAAAGAATTAGTCCTGGGATTTATTCACAGTTTTGACATTGTCCAGCTGGGTGAGCTCTGGCCAAGTCTCTGCACCTCTTCACCACTGTTTTGCCAGCAGGAAGTATAGGGTAATAACCCCTTTTGAAATCACATGGAGTTCTACAGATGAAGTACTGTGTAGTTTACAGTTCCTGTTTACAGCAATGGTTTCACTGATGTAGCAGACTTACGTACAGAATTTTCCCTTGCTTTGTTTTGTCTTTAGCAGATCAAAATGTGAAGAGGACCTGTCAAAGTGCTTATAAAGCTACGACAGAATTGGCAGAAACAGACGATCAATGAATGTTTCTCTTCCTCAGCCTGTTTTAAAAAAGCCACAACACTAATAGAGACAAGCTTTTAAATTAGATGTTTGTGAACTATTTGGAACATGTACATGCTATGCAGACTTTGCTCTTTGTTTTGAATTTTTTTCTTAAGGTAGCCTCTGAGGGAACAAATACAAAATTTATCATACCTGTAATTATGCATGCCCTTGGCCCAGCCAGGCAGGGATGCTGCTTGAATTGCAGCAGCCTCAGGACATGGCAGGGAAGAGCTGCCTATATTTAAAAGCCTCACTGTGACACTTACTTTCCAGTCAGTCCAGCCTGAGAGTTCACTTAACTCCACACAGAAGAACTGTCAAATTAGGAAAGTGTCTCTGCCTCTTTAAAAAGTGCCCAAAAGTGAGATTAAATTTGCCTTTCAGTAAATTTCAGGTCCTCAGATTGAGGAGTCTCTAAAGAGATGCAAGTGCAACAGCCAAGTAATTTGGCTAGAGATGCATCAGTTAATTTTAAAAGATGTTTCCTCTTTCACTCTTTTGCATAATCTTCTCTTAAAAATAGTAAATTAGGACTAAATATATTTTCTGACAGACATCAGCTACTGGAAAGGTTCTGTATAACATACACGGTCATGTTCCTGTAATTGTCTTGTATAGTAATAAGCCCATCTTATCTCTTAAATTCACTTTAGGAGTTCAACTTATGTATCAAAAAAAATCCCCCCAAAGGGGGATATTAGTCAGATTATGCCTGGCTTGCCTTTTCTTTGTAACCTCATCTTTATTTCCTCATTTACATATGGCACAATTCAAACACTGCATGCCCCTTCATAGCAAAGCTCTCCATTCCTGCTCAGAGATGGGGCTTTGACACCTGATACACTACACAGCAATGTGAAACTTGATTTACCAATGAGAATCCAAGGGAGTTCAAAATCCTACTAAGACAAGTGAGACTGGATGATAAGACTGTTGTTTTGGAGCTGCTGGTCAGGGATTTTTGCAGTATTAGAGTCAATGATTTTTCCATCATCTGAGCCCTAGTAAACAAAGGCAAAACTCTGCAGTAGTATTTTGATATTTATTTTAAGTGTATCATCTTACGGTGCCAAAGTCAAGTCATGCATCTGTTGATTTTGTAACTAAAGTACTGTTGGTTAAATTGTCCTCCTTACTACTTCATAATTGTGGGAGGAAAACATATTAGTGGATCAGAATAGTGCACCACAACAAGGAATGTAACTCTCATCTAAGACACAGTATATGAGATAGAGGAATCAAACTGGAGTCAGCTGAGGACATCTCTTCTACGAGGCTCTCAAGTTCCTCCAGGAGGATGTTATCCAGCCCTTGAAACCTACTTAGGATATTTCTTCCAGTAGAGCTATATCTGCAGTGTATGCAGGGTAAAGACATTTTACCACAGTCAAACCATATGCATCCTGGTTACACTTTGTTGTGTTCTTGGCAGCACTGAAGGAGAATGATTTAGTGAATTTCTTTCATGTATGTGTTTGTAAAAAGCACAGTACTGGATGTTCGAAATCACTAAAGAGCCAAAATAAATATACTATGGTAATGACCTTCAGGATGTGGAAGAGAATGTTCTATCACTTAATGATAAGTAAATAAATAGAATAGCAATTCTGGCCTTGTTAATTCAGCAATGTAGTTAACTTCAATACAGTAATAGACACCTGGCTCCTTCTTACCATGCTTTTAAAGTTCTATGTTAAGCACTGGACCTGTACAGTCCTTTCTTCTCAGTTAAAAATTGAAGTTCATTCTTATACAGGCTCTGAAACTATACAAGATTTTGATAAAATACGTGACTAATTTTTGTGGTACAAAGTCCTTACTCCTCTTCCCACCTTCCCCTGATTTTAGGATCCATATTAAAAGGAAGTAGAGCTATCTTTCAAGTAGTGTTGATGCCCATCTTCATGACACCTCTTTAATAGATGTTGTTGGATATGTAATCATTAGCATTCATTTCTTTGGAAATGCAGAGAGCCCTCGATTTCCAGAGCCAGAAAGCACAAGCTCAGATATCCATCACTTGGCACTTCTTACTGGCCAATTTTTCACTGCTGCTTTCACACACAGTTGTCACTGGTGGTTCATTAATGAGGAGCAGTCAGTTTCTTGTTACAGCAGGGGGCTGCCCTAAACTTTTCCTGCCCTGTTGCTCCAACAATGTTTGCTGGGTTTGTTTTCCAGTTCACATTAATCCCACCTGAGCCAATACCGAGCTGTAAGCACACACCTGACCAAGGAACATTTAAAAGATTTGTGTGGCTGCATTTATATTCTCTGTGAGGAGGCATGGTTATAATACTTCCTTTTCCTGCATTTTTCACTGTGATTGAACATTCCTGTACACAAGACTATGCCACTTTATGGATTGTGCTTCCATTTAAGTTGACAGAGAACTTGTATTAAAAGTTTGAAAGAGAAGTTACTGCCTTCTCTGCTATTAATAGTATTGCTGGTTTATATAACTTCATGATTCCCATACAGAGGATAAATTATGACAGACAAATAAGCATCTCTGCCCACAAGGAACTTTTACTTCTGCATAAAAAGAGTTTAAAAGATACACAGCAGGAAAGTTCAATGCAGAAAACAGACTGAGGTTTGGAGGGCAGAGAGAAAATGCTGCAAAGAAGTAGCAAGTCTGCAAAAGGTCAAATCTTATTCTATTGGTGAGAGACAGTCACCAGAATTAGGGCCAGCATTAATGTCTCATAATACATACAGAAATTCCTGGATAAGCAGTGAAAATTGAGACATCAGGAAGAGAGAAGATGCTATTTTTCTTATAAAGTGTTTAATTTTCCAAGTGTATTTCCTCTTGCCCAAGCTTTTGTCTCACCTCTTCCTATGAGCCAAGGATGACAAGTCACTGAGTCACATCTCACTTCAGCTGCATTGCATCTTCAGCAGCTTTTGTCCCCACCTCTTCAGCATTTTTGCCAGTGCTACCTCCTGTTCTCCTTGCTCAGACACAAAACTCGGGCAGGGTGGAGGGACAGTAAACTTGCCCATACCCACTGTCACTCTGTGTCCAGGGCCACCTGTGTGCAGGCTGGGCTACAGCACAGCTTGGCTTTATGGTGATCAGGGTGCTGGGTGGCACCAAACGGCTCCTAAGGGACCCACAGGGGCTAGGTAAAGACCCTTGTGCTATATTGCATCAGATAACGGGTTTCATGCTGCAGGCAGAGGATTTGGTCACTAAAGGCATGGTTTAAATAATACTCTGTTTCTGGAAGCCAAATATGTACTACAAGAAATCACTAAGAACAAACACCTCCTCCTCTCCCCCCAAATTATACTATTTAAAAGGGCATAGATTAAAAATTACCATACAGTGTGTTTAATGTAAAGATTTCATGCCTTTAAAAATATTGTACGACATTATAAAGATTTCAAAGTCAAGCATCCATAATAATTAGAAACATGATCATTTGGATGAAGATTTGCAGCTTTAATTCTTTCTGAGTGCACTTGCATCCTGGTTGTCTTAATTTGTATGATCACATATAACTTTTTTAGCAACACAGAATGTTTGATTAATCTGGAAGTGGTTCATATGTTTTTGTCAAATATGCTGTAATGGGAGGGATGTCTCCAGGCACCTTTGTTTCTCCATTAAATGCTGACACAGCTGAGGTGAGAAGTTAGGTAAGAAGCTCAATGTAGTGGTCAGTGAAATGATTCATGCTTCTGGTACTGACACAGAGCACTCTTACTGGGAGTACTACATTTGTTCCCAGTAAATTTCAGCATCAGCTGATCCATGACTGGTGCAAGCCTTGCACAGAGAGAAACTATAGTGCTTGATGGTTCCTGGTGCACTCCCACAGTGTGTCACTCACTGGCTAAGAGGCCTGGGTGGCCCAGAAACCTTATGGCAATCAAAAAGTGAAACATGTCTCTTTATGCACCAGTTTGTACCTTTCTGCAGTATGGCAACAACTTTTGAAAATGCATTTTCAGGCTCTTCATTTTAGCATGGACCCTAAGGTTGTTGCAAACAAGAAAAATCAAACTTAACTAACCCAATGATATGATTTTAATATGGGATTTGCCTTGCTCTTATGAATGAGCTGGTTCTTCAATACAACTTCCTGCTATTGGTTAGTGTTGGAGGGGCTGACCTCCTCTACAGCACTGGGCCTCCTACAGATTGCACCTTTGGGAGGGTGAGTTCAGATTCAGGTTTGAACGCTACGGGTCAAATGAATTTCATACAGCACTCCAGGAAACTCACGAGTTGCTACAACTGTGCTCTCACCAAGCCCGCAAGCTGAGTGCAAGGTGCTGCACAAAAGGAGGTCTTTGCATTCACAAAGTTTACTCAAAGTTGCTTGGCACATCAACAAGGTAACATATTCACTAGAAGAAATAAGGACACTCTAACACAATATATTCAGTAGAAGAAATAAGGAGTCTCTAACAAGCAAGTTTATTTTAGCACAGACCATTAAAATTAAGTAAATCACTTATTTATTGAAAAGTTCCTTTAATTACCAAGAAGAAGCCAAATGTGACAAATCCATGACAACACTGAATTGCTATTTTGCTGCAAATTCTATGTTTTAAAATAAATTCCTCTCTACCATGAGGCTTAACTTATTAAGACCCAGGAGTACAGACAGTATTTGCCTATTAACAAGCCCTATTATGCATTAATTACCTTAAGAAGCAGAAAAGTAAAACTGCAGCTAGCAATATACACTGGAGAGCTTTTTGAGATGGAAAGGATTTGCACTCCACACTTTTCCTCAGCCTTTCTGAAAATATGTAAAATATATTAAATGTGAGGGGACCTATATATACAGATTACTGTTTGTTTCTCTACAAAGCTGTAGCACTGAGGAGAACGCTGTCAGGTCAAATTAAGGGTTGCTGATTTTTATTATTTCATTGCAAATCCTTCAACACTTTTTTGTTCTGGGGTCAAAGTCAAGAGACTGCAGTAAGAATCCTACCTTTTCTATTTTTTAAGCAAGTTTTTAATTTTCTGTACCACAAAACTTGTAAATATGAAAAGAAAGTGTCCTAAAAACTCATAAAACAGATGGCAAATAACCAACCACCTACCTATCTTCTCTAAATGTCTTATTTTTAAGAAAATGGGCTTTTAAGCCAACCTCATTTGTGGGTGGGCATTGACTCATGAGTTTTGAACACTCACTGTGGCAATGTAAATCTGGATCAAAACTTAAATTCTGTGTTTAAAAAAAAAAAAACTGTTGAAAAAAATTTAAAGCAACAGAAGTGCTTGTATTCAGTTTAATTTCAGATTATCCAAATTAAATGTGTATTTTCAAACCACTCACGCATTGCTGCTAGTCAAAACACAAGAGAAGCCTGTTAATGTCTCAGTCACAGGAGGTTTAATGAAGAGTTTAAGCAAGCACCTGCCAGGAAAGCTCATGGCATAGCAGGTCCAGCCATGGAGGGGACAGGATGTCAGATCATCCTTCAGATTTTCTCAACTTTTTGATTCCTAGAAAGGAATTATTATTGATACACTTCAAAGGGAGGCAGTGCCATGCAGCTGTGATGACAAATCAGTGATGATACTGTGGTTTTTATATGCTGAAGATTTTTATATCCTATTCTATAATATCCTCACGCAGATAAGTTCATAAGATAAGATAAAAGAAGATGACAAACAGATAAGATTTAGTCATTTTCAAGCTGATTAAACAATATTGTTGATGACAGAGGTTAGCATAGGTCTGGCTTGGCAAACAACAATAATTGCTGATCATAATAACAATAATAATATGTACTAGAACAGGAAGCTACTCTTCCTCCAAGCTTCTGAGCATATACACTGCAATCATGACAGCATACATAATGGCAAGTTAATCTTAAAAACAATCACCTGCAAAAGCATGACCTTGTTTGAAATATTTTAATTGCTCTGTCATGCAAGTATTTTCCAAGGTTACTATGACTGAACAAAGTCAGAAAAATACTTTGCATTTTGTCAGACAATGTGCTTTGTAGACATGTTTTTATACTTCTGAAAAGAAGGCAACTGTCTGTACATCCTACAGGTTTCCTGTATATTTAACATATTACATAAATCATAATATAGTGTTTGGTCATGTACAATTAAGTACTACAGTTTAAAAAGCACAGCAGATATTCAGGATTTCAGATTTCAGCAGATATTCAGGATTCAATGCTTGTTTCCCTGGAACAGATGTGAAAGAGACAAACTACAGATTGGTAGAAGTGGAAGCAGCTACAACAGCTAAAGATTATTAGAACACTGTGTTTTCACCTGACAATTTCACATCACTAAAGTCCATTTAAAATCTACTTTTGCCACTAAATTAACATGTGGAGCATTTAAATTTGTATGTGTGACAGATGCAGAGAGGAAAAAAATAGTTTCTTATACGTAAGTATCTCTTTTACTGAAGAGCCAAGTGAGCTAAAGAGAAAAGCAAGACAAAACTCTATCTGCGTGCAATTCCTGGAGCTTTACTCATCTCACTTCCTGATTCCTCTTTTTGGGTGCCTTTCCCTTAGGGCCCTCCCACCTCTATAAACACCACAACAATAATTATCTCGTCAGTGGAGACTTAAACATTCTTGACATCCTAACATCTAACAAGTACAGGACATTTCACAAAGGCCTAGCCTGGCTTTCAAGAAGTGGGTCAGCTTGACACATCCCATGTGTATCTGAAAGCCTGCAGTCTTTGAGCTTGCTCATCTATGGTAATGGGCACCCTACCAATGCACAGGCTGGAAACAAAACACTGCCTGGTTTGCCAGGGGAACTTTAAATTGTTTACCAAAAGCGCGTAACTCTTAAATTTCCATCCTAAACATCATAGAGAGGATGTCTTATGGTGCCTGGTCACACAGCAGTTTCCAAACTCGGCAGTTTTCTGACACATCTGGCCCCCCCTTAGCTAAAAGGGTGCTGGAATTGCTCCAGACACATGCAGGAGTCAGGCTGCTGATGTGCCCAGCCAGGGTAAGACAAAAGGGAGCACAGAGTGTTTCCATCCATTAGTCCAAGAAGGCTGCATGGTGACCTTCTTCTCTTCTCTTCTCTTCTCTTCTCTTCTCTTCTCTTCTCTTCTCTTCTCTTCTCTTCTCTTCTCTTCTCTTCTCTTCTCTTCTCTTCTCTTCTCTTCTCTTCTCTTTCTCTTCTCTCTTCTCTTCTCTTCTCTTCTCTTCTCTTCTCTTCTCTTCTCTTCTCTTCTCTTCTCTTCTCTTCTCTTCTCTTCTCTTCTCTTCTCTTCTCTTCTCTTCTCTTCTCTTCTCTTCTCTTCTCTCATTTAATCTCCTCCTGTCCTTCAGCCTTGGTTACACACCACAACAGGATTTTTTAATCCTGGCTGATCTGGCCAAAAAAAACTCTTTTGCCATTGAAAATCTGGCCACTGTGGGTTTTTTTTTATTCACCCTTCAATAGTTTTTCTTATATTTCAACATTTAAATCATGCCAACTTGCTTCCACCCTCAGCAGAAATTCATGATGACTCAGAAATGGATCTTGTCCTGCTAGCTGAGAATCACTTTTCTACTGGTGCTATGGTTTGATATCTGCTTTCACAAAGGGAATAAGCCAATGTGTCTCATCATATTTTCTATCCTGCCCCCACATAAATTTGTGTTGTGAATAAAAAGCATTCTATTCAGCATGGAGGGCATTTTAATTTTGTGCACATTTTGACATTTTAGTTAGAATACGATGCTTGTACAATAACCCAGGCAGCGGAGACTACAAAATCTTCTATTTATGATCTATTCCAGTGAACAGATTTTCAGTTCTCCTTAAACTGACTTTTAGTATTAAGTAAAAAACCCACAACTCTATGCACTAGAAAATTATCCAAAATAGTTGTTCTTCAGCATGGAAAGAGGATATGGTAAAGACATGTGAATAGTTATTTTTGAAGAAAAGCATGAAGTCAGCTGCGAATAAACTCTCTAAAGTCATTAACAAAATACAAAGAAATAATAAAAGAAAAATTGGACTGCAGAAATTAAATTTGGTGAGATTTTGAATAGAGTGAATCATACTTCTATAAAACTTGGTGTGCCTGTAGATCACAGTGGTCATGTGCAGACCAGAAATGTAAGAACAGAACAAAGAAAACAAGCCTGATCCCACTGTGTATACATGCTGATGTTCAGGTACCAAAACTAACTAAATATAGATATCTATCTATTTATCTATTTCTTTCCCTATATATTGTATAGATATATAAATACCACAAGTGAAACATTGGCAAACAAGTGAGATTTCTAATCACTTTTGCTCTAAGATAGCACAGGCATCGTTGAGTCATGCAACAAAATTATTTCTATTAGCAGATTGCTCAGCTTTATCAAAGCAGAAGCACTGTGAGCAGCAATATAGTAATACTGTAAATTGCAAATGGATTACCATTTGATTCAACAAAGTTAATAGGTGATGATGGCCTATAATTCATAAGTGATTCATTTTGGCAAGTATTCCATTTGTCAGTTCATCAAGCCTATCCTATACAAAAGCAATTAAATCAGCAGGGCTAAAAAAGAGAAAAAAGCTCAGGTAGTTTAAAGAGATCTATCCTTCATACTGTTGAAATATCATCGCCTACTTCTTAGTGGTTTTCTTTTCTTGCTAGGACCAGTAAATCAGCTCAGTAGGCACAATAATAAATAGCACACTGCTGATTTCCAAGCAGCTTCTAGAAGCAGGAAAATTAATTCCAAAACAGTTACAAAGAAACTATGCACTGGAAAATCTTAACTGGGAGGAATACTAAACAAAGAACAGCAAACAGTTACCATCACTACAAACAGGAGATATTAAATTTCAGAGAAGTGGCTGGAAATGTGTCAGGCTGGCAGCCACAGCACAAGCACTAAATTCATGTGCAACTAGGAGGCTTGGTCCTACTGCGAGGACAAAGGACACATACAGAAATAGACTCCCAAGGAGAATCCTGCCTCTGTTTCTTGATGACAGCCAGAATGCTATCGGCATCACTGGCACAGATGGCCATAGCCCACTTACTCACTCTTAATGAAAACACAGAGAGCAGCTAACACAGGATCCAGGAGCTAAATTAACCTCTGCAACATCGAGGCTGTGCACAAAGCTCTGTTGTGAGAAGAAGATGTGTTTGTGCCATCAGGACAGTTTTATTCTTACTGGTGCCTGAAGGGTGTCAGCCAGGGTTGCTCTCCCCTCTTCTCTGGCTCTGGATTCCCCAAGGAGAGCAACGGGTGTATTGACAGTCAGCTGATGCCCACACAGCACATCTGTCTGGAGGACATGGCACCTGCACTCACTTTAAAACACATGTTCCACAAGTTGACTCCCTGCTGATAGGCTCAACGAGAGGCCAAACAAATACCCTCAGTGCCTGGAATGCTTGGATCACATTTTCTTTGGTAGAAATTTTCTTTGGTCCCTTAAAGTAAACATAAATGAAAATCAAGCATATAGAAGAGAATGTTTGCATTTGAATGTCAAAATTAGGCCTAACAAAAGGGCAGCATGGCTTTCTGCAAAGCTAAATAATCTTTAGCTGATCCATCTACTGAAATTCTTTGAAAGCATCAAAAAAAGAAACTCCCCAAAAAACACAATGAGATTTTAGTGGACTAGTCAATGTTTTACAGTGTTTCAAAAGGTCTTTGATTAAATCTCTTAGCCAGAGAAGACTCAAGCAGCTAAATAATCACTGGGCAAGAAGAAAAGTACAATCATGGTTCAAATACTGGAGATGGAAAACAAAGAGCAGAATTGAACTGCAAGTTTCTGTGATGGCTGAAGGTTAACACCAGCCAGCTTCAGGGCTCTGCGGCAAGTCTCATATTGCTGATGTATTTACCACTGATCTAGAAAGAGGGCTGTATTGTGAGATGGCAACATTTGCAGCTGTCATAATTATTTCAGCTAAGCAAGACAAGAGGGGACTGTGATGATGAGGAAGTGCTAACGAAACAGAATGCACCATGTAATGGTGAATTCAATTCAATACTGAAAATGCAAAACAACGCACATTAAGGAGGGACGTGCGACTTCTAAATCTGACAAGCTCCCATTCATTTATACTAAACTGGAAAGTAAACTGGGCATTTAAGTAAATGTTTATCTGCTATTTCTAATCCTCACAAAGCTGTAGTCAGAAAAGTTAGTAGAACACAGGAGGAATAAATAACATACTGGTTAATGCCAATTATTAGAATTCTCTATAAAACCTCTGGCATAGTGTGCAGTCAGAAAAAGTGATGTGAATGTGTTTGTCTAGGGGCATAGGTTGGAGAAAAGACTTATAAAAAACAATGTTCTGTCACACTTGGATTATTTATCCTTGGAAGATGGCAAAAGATGTGATAAAAGACATCAGAGTAGCAAAGTAGCAAATAATGTCAAGAAGTAAGTGCAGAAACATCTGCTCTCCTGTCTTACTGTTCAAGAAACAGAAACCTCATGGTGGCAATCTCAAATGGGTGTCATGAAGCATTTTGGCACAAATACTAGAAGTGAGACACAACTGAGGAAATAGATATGGCAGAAAATTTATTGACAATCACAGAAGACTTAAGACACATCTACACTTATGAACATAACAAATGTATCTCCCAATGTCTATAGTTAGCCAAATACTGTATTTTTAATAAAAAATGTAAACAACTAAGCTTCATGGTTTACAACAACATCTAGACATTAGAAAGCAAACTTATATATAGTGGGAGATAGCCTACAGTGCCAGGGTAATTGACCCTCAGGCATGGTCCAGCTTGTGTTTCAACATCCATCCTAAGCACTTCTACTCTTGTACAGTTTGCACTGTACTCCTGATAGGGTATTTTTAGATAACTGCATTTTGTCCAGCCATAAATGCTATTAGACATCACCAAGCAGTTGCATGTGACAGGATATTTTGGTAACTATAGATGAGAAATGTTTAGCTTCATACAAGCCTTTGTTAGTGTCACACCTCCATTACCTCACATGCCATTTCACACAGATGAAGCATAATTAATCTCCTCTGTTTCCTGCTTCTGTGCCTGTACTCCAATATGCTGGCATCTGGAAAAGGGTTTGTGAAGTGATCAACATTTCAGGTTCAAAGAATCACAAAATTGTTAGTGTTGGAAGAGATGATCCAGTCCAACTTTGTTGCCAAGGCAGGGTCACCTAGAGCAGGTGACACAGGAACATGTCCAGGTGTGTTTGGAATGTCTCCAGAGAGGGAGACTCCATAGCTTCCCCAGGCAGTCTGTTCAGTGCTCTGCCACCCTCAGTGCAAAATTCTTCCTCATGTTCAGGTGAAAGTTTTTTTTTTTTTTTTTAATTTATAGCCACTGCTCCTTGTCCTGTTGCTGCGTGCCATTGAAAAGAATCTGGCACCATGTTCTTGACTCCCATCTTTGAGATATTTATATGCATTAATGAGATCCCCTGTCAGTCTTCTACTTTCCAGGCTAAACAGGCCCAGCTCCCTCAGCTTCTCTTCATAAGAGAGATGCTCCAGACCCCTCATCATTGTTGTGGCCTCTGCTGAACCCTCTCCAGGAGCTCCTTGTTTTTCTCTGAGGAGCCCAGAACAGGACACAGGTTCTAGACTTGCCAGTGACATTCCTTTCCTTTTCTAATGTTTTCCAAGGCAAGCTTGCCAATCTGTAAACCATTTCTCTTTCACTGCTGCCACGTGAATGAATATATTAGTGCAGGCAACCACTGAATGACCAACAACATTAAGCACAAACAAAACCATCCCGCAACACACAAACCAAAGGAAAAACAGGCCCCAAACAAAACCCCCTCAGAAACACTGCGCTGCTCCTCCTCTCCCCTGAGCTGAGGCATTCCCAAGCTTTCACATGTCTGGGAAATGCTCTTAGTGGCATTTCCCCATGCCAACTGTAGTGCTGGACACAAGGTGTGGGCAGCAGACCCGCATTGTGCCTGTCAGGAGGCACAGCCTCCCCAGCGGCACACACCAGCCTGTCTCCATCTATGTTTCCCAGCCACCATCCCAGTCAACCCCAATGGGAACAGAGCCTGCTGCAATGCCTCTTTCTCCTTCTTCTCCAGCTCAATGTCATGACCCACACCAGAAGGCAGGGTAACTGTTTAATTTCTTCAGGAGGAGACAATCCCTGTTGTACTCACTCCAGTTAGTCAATCCTTTTGAATCGGTCATTAATGCACTGAGGGTTCATGTCTCTCTCCCCATTACGCCTCTGAGGGTCAGCTTGACTTTGTCCCAGAGAACACCTCTCAACAGGTCCGGGTGACACCAGAAAACTTTCCTGCTGTGCCCAGGTCAACACCGAGAGGGGAATTATCACTACAGTCCATGACTGTAATGTAAGTGACGGGACTTGAGGAAACAGCATGAAGCTGTGTCAGGGAAGGCTTAGGGTAGAGATCAAGAAAACATTCTTCACCCAGAGGGTGGCTGAGCCCTGGAACAGGCTGCCCACAGAAGTGGTGACAGCACCAAGCCTAGCAGAGTTCAAGACACATTTGGACAAAGCTCTCCAGTGGCGTATTCTGATTCCATGATAATTTTGTAACTAGGGGACAGTCACCATTTGGCTGTCCTTCGGCAGCAACACCCTTCAGTAAGCCCCTCAGGGTCAGTGTCCCTTTCCCCACTACCCTCGGGGGGTCGCTCAGACTTCCCCCCTGGAGAAAAGCTCGCGACAGGTCCGGGTCATGCCAGGTCCGGGTCATGCCCCACAACAGCTTTGGACCGTACGGATCGCTCCAGCACCAGATCCAAGGGGCCTTGTCGGTGCCGCCAGTCCAACTCTCCTGCCATTACCCCTCTCCCGCCTCCCCTCCCTCCGCGCCTCGCGCCCGGCGAGGGGCGGAGGCCCCGCCCCGCCGCGAGCGCGGGGAGGAGGCGGGGCGGGTCCGCGGACTCAGCTGACGCGGGGGCGCGCGGCGGCGGGAGCGCGCCGGAGGCCGGGCGGAGCGTGTGCGCGCTGGGCGCGCCCCCGACCAGAGGAGGGGCCGGGGGCCGAGCCAGCCCCGCCGCCGCGGCGCCCGCTCGCCGCCCGCCTCCCGCTTCCGCCCGGCGCTGCCGCCGCCGCTCCGCCCGCCTCGCCCCCGGCCCCGCCGCGCCCCGCGACGCCCCTCGCTCCCATCGGGCACCTCCACCGGCCGCCGTCATCGCCAACCCTCCCCCACCCCGCCCCCCGTCTTCTTCTGAGACGCTCCGGTTGTGGGGGTGACCCGCGCTCCGCACGGCCCCGGGCCTGCCCGTCGCTCCGCCCCCGGGCCCGTCCGGTGACAGTCGCGACCGCCGCGGGAGGTGGCGGCGGAGGAGCAGGAGGAGGCCGGAGCCGGGATGTCCGGGCAACAGCAGCAGCAACAACAGCCGCCGTCCCCACAGCTTTCCTTGGCGGCCGCCGTTCCCCCGCCGGCGCCGGGGATCCCCTCCGCCGCCGCGAGCCCCGGCCCCGCTCCGGCCGCCGCGCTCTTGCTCCACCCGCCACCGCCGCCTCCGGCCACCGCGGCGCCGCCGCCACCCGCCGCCGCCACGGCCGGCGGCAGCGGGCCCGCGGCCGCGGGGGGCGGCGGTGCCGGCGCCGCGCTGGGCCTGCCGGCGGGGAGCGGCACCAGCGCCCCGGCGCCCTTCCCGCACGGAGATCCGGCCCTGAACGAACAGGAGAAGGAGCTGAAGCGGCGGCTGAAGAGGCTCTACCCGGCCGTGGACGAGCAGGAGACGCCGCTGCCCCGCTCCTGGAGCCCGAAGGACAAATTCAGTTACATCGGCCTCTCGCAGAACAACCTGCGGGTGCACTACAAAGGTGAGGAGGGGCGGCCCGGGCCGCCGCGACACCCCCTGTCCCCCCCCGGGGCTGGGGGCTGCCCGACCCCTCCGTCGAGCAGTGGGTACAGGAGTAACAATAACAGGAAATAACACACGCTCCTCTCCCTCCTTCTTCCCTATTTTCCGATCCCCTAAATTTCCCCCCGCAGCGTGGAGATAAGGGGCTTGTTTTCCCTTATTTCAGGTTTATTTTTTTCTCTTTTCCCCTCCCCCCTCGTTTCTGTCGCCGTGCGGGGAAAGGCGGGGGGGACACAAGGGGCCGCCTCCGCCTCCGTATGCTTCTGGAGTGGGCATTATATAAACTCCGAGACTTCCTCCGTGGATTCAGGTATCGCCGGAACGTTTGGGTCGGAGGCAGGAGAATAAAGGACGCTCGGCATGACGTGTCCTGTTTATGGTAATGAGAGAGAAAAAGAAGTGGCTGCTTTTTTTTTTTTTTTTTTCCCTCTCGAGAAGAGCAAGGGTTAAATGGAGTTAAGAGCAGCAAGCGTTAAGCTATTGAACACGGAAATGACGGGAGGGGAAAGCACTGAGAAAAACACGGTTTATTTTTAAACTGTGAAAAAAATTACTTTAAAGTCACTGGTAATAGTCTTGCCTAACTATTGCACAGAGTGATTTGAGGGAAGGAACGACAATAGGACTTACATTAATAAAGGTGACTAAAACTTTCTTTCACAGTTAAAGTTACACATTTTCAAATAAAGGGTAAAAATCAGTATGCTTTTTTATTAAAAAATAACATCAGTGAGAGTCATTAGAAGAAAAACTTGTGTTGATTGTTACGAAATGTCATAAAACCTGGAAACATAAGCCTACACTCTGACCTGAAAAAACACAGACACATCTGGTGTTCTAGGCCTAAAGTCCTGAAGTAGAAGTGTTGTGGATTCAAAGCCACTTCTGAGTTGGCTGTGAAGAACTGGATCTTTTGTCAGTCTGTAGTCAAATGAACAAAGTGGGAGGAGAAAAAAACAGCCATGCAATTACCCTTTCTCAGAGTTTGCAGTGGAGAAATTCAAGGGAAATCTTGATAAACATGTTACTGTTTAATCGGAGGAGGAAAACGGCAACAGAAACACATGGCAGTATTTGGCTGCCATGAAAGGATTAAATGTACTCTCGGAGACTTTTTTTTTAAATAGAGAGGTTTTATTATTACACACAAAATACTCTGTTAAAAATGCTAAGTTTAATGCACTGTACAAAGATAATAAAGGAGCTTGATGACTACAAGGCAGGTTTCTGGAGGCCCCGAGTGATTTAAGGATGTGTAATTTAATACTCAACTCTGAATTTCCTGGCTTTTGTTCAGTGTTTTATGACCTTGTATTTTTAGAAACATTTTGTGTTTTCTGGTGCTTAGTGGCAGTGGTTTGTTTGGTTTTGGTGTTTTTTTCTTCTATGATGATCATAGCTTAGTGACTATCAACTCCTTGCTGGTTTGTTTTGCTTTGGCCAACTTCTTTTTCTCATCAGCTAGAATTTAGAGGTCTAACCTCTCTGATCTCTCAGTATTATTGCAGAAGTATATTTTCAAGCTTTCCTTGTACTATCCCTGTTTTTCCTCACTTATCTCCTTTGCCATGGTGTTAAGGAAAATCATTACCTCAAAGAAATTACAGAAGTCATGAAGCACAGTTAGTCGGTTATAACAATGAAATACCTTTACTCTAGCTCTTCAGTAATGGTAAGTGCTGAAGGTTGATGAGTTCCTAGGTTAACCCAAAGGACTCTGAAAAGGAAAGGTGCCAATATAGCATGTCTCTGCTTTTCTTTTTCCTAAGTGCAGATGGAAGTAAATGGCTTCTTAAGTGGCCCATCTTTTCTTGGGGTAATTTAATGAAGGTGGCTGTTAGGGCAACTCCATGTTTATGTTACCAGCATCTCACCTGGAGTTGCTTACTGGGCTAAGAAGTATTTGAGTATATCTGAGTATTTCTGCCTGAGAACCAGGGGGCAAACATGCTAAACATCTCTTCTGGATCCTTCAGCCCTAAGAATACAATAAAAGGGGAGAAAATGAGGAGGTTCAATGAAGAGAGTAAGGGAAGATGGCAAGTAAGAATGTGCTTAGGACTGTGAAATAGTGTTTCTACAAATCAGTTTTCAAAAGAACGTGCTCACAGCTTCTTCTTTTCTAATATTGGCGCTTTCAGTGCTTCTGAAATTACCTAAGTATTAGTGGAAGAACACTGGATGCTTTTGTTGAAAGGAAATATGAATTATATATTGAGCAGGGATAAAGAACTGTTGTATTCTTGATGAAAATACTCAAGGAAAAGCCAGTAACCTAAAGCAATTCCTACTATTTTCTGTTACTGTAGTATAGGTGCCCTGTGCGCTTAAATTATCTCTTCTGTCTCTGTAGATTTCTGGCTATAGAACTGTTTTTCTGGAGTAATTTCCTTCTGTTCTGTGACTGATAAGAGGCAGAAAGTGTTAACACCATGCTTTGCCTTCACCTTGAATGTGCTTGGGCTACTGGAAAACTTGGTGGAGAAGAACAATCAGTGCAAAAGCTTTAAAAGTTATTTTAAAGCTTTTGCTTTAAATTCATAATTTTAATTTCATAATTTTAATGTGCTGATGTATTGCAAGCAGGGATATTTTTGTTTCATTGGTTTGCGAGATGAATGATGGTCCTCTTGATGTAATGTCTGAAGATTCCTTTCATTTTCATGCTTACCAATGGACAAGTTGTATGGAAACATGAAGTGCAGATGTCTCTTTCTACCCATTGCAGCTGGGATGTTTTGTGTACTGTATTTCTGGACCTGAAGATTTTTTGCAAGCATCCTACAGAGTGCTTAAAAACAAAAACTGCAACAAAACCAGGCATTGATCTAGTGGTGGAGGTTTTAAAAAAAAAGGAATATAGTCTAGTATCAGGATAAAAGCTCTTCAAATTTTGTTAAGGTCAACAAAACCCAAGAGTCAGTGCTTTTTTGTGCTCTCAGAATCATAGCGTTACTTGGAAAGGAAAACTTAAATGGGGTGGTGGTTTTGTTTAGCAGATTAGGTAGCTTTGTTAAAATCTTGATACAAAATGCATAGACAATGGCATCAGTGATACTGTAAATATTTGAAAGACTATACCTAGAGTATTTTTGTTTTTCAAAATGTTTTTCATATGGACAGACATACATTTTTGTGTTGCTGTCAGTGAGCTGTGCAAACTGATAGAAAGCTAACACTGTCTTACTACATGTTCTTTGCAGTGTATCTTTGTAAGGGAGACAGGAAAAAATCAGGAAAAATATTGTAATTTCACGTAATTATAATTCTTACAGCTCTGAGCTGTAGGTAAGCGGTAAAGAAAGCATAAGGTCATGCTGCACATAAAGCATGCATTACTGCACAAAATTACGTAGCTTGTAAGGTAAGACGTCTTTAAAATATTCCTACATATTTCTAAAATATTCAGAATTGACACATGGATCCTGTTGAAAAATAGGGAATTCATAAATGGTGTGATATGAAAGTTCCACTAGACAGACAAGTTAGGTTTCCAGCAGGTAGTGATTTATACTATGTAGTGTAAGGAGATAAAAACAGACTCAGTGCAAATTTGTAACCAAGGAAGAAACTATATACAGAATTAGGTAAGCAGACAAAATAATTGGTGTTGAAATCATGGAAACTCCTATAGAAACTTCACTTAAATTAGTCTTGTGACAATTGTCCAAAAAAGCTGAAGAAAGTTATGCAATATTGAGTAAGCTGCCATTGCATGGACGTCTTCTAATGTATCACAGGCCAGGGAATCTTAGCCAGACATTTATTTACAGTGCAGTTGCCTTTGAACTGTCTGTAGTGCAAAACAAAAACAAACAAAAATAAACTATTTTTCAGTGCAAACTATGCATTCCATTTCCTGTTGAAAAACGAAGAGGATTCTAAACTAAGAGTTCTGTGTTGTCACTCAGTGTTACAAGAATGGTGTCGATTTTTCTGGCATAAAATGCTCAGGGTACATTCAGTACAGTTTGCCTCTTTTGGACCGCTTTGTTGCTCTGAGATGTCTTGCTTTTTTTTAAACTCGGGAAGAAGTTAAAGTAAAATTAGTAATTTGTGTCTTTTGATTTGTTTTCTTTCTTAGAATTATAGAATCATTTAGTTTGCAAAAGAGCTCTAGGAACACTCAGTCCAACCACAAACTCAGTAATACTGAGTCCTCGACTAAACCGTGTCCCCAAGTGCCACATCTACAGGTTTTGTAAATACCTCCAGGGGTGGTGATTCAATCACTTCCCTGGGCAGCCTGTTCCATTCTTGACTCAGTGAAACTTGCCTGATGAATACAACAGAAGATTAGGCTTTTATTATTTTATTTTTGGCAGTGTGAGCAAGTTATTGAACCACCTGTTAGAAATAACTGCAGTTCAGCTTATGTAAACTTCATTTAAGGATTTAAACTGATAAACACACTTACTTTTGTCTAGGTAGGTGCTCCCACAGATTTCTTTTGGACTGTTTGGTGTGTATGCATTATAAACTTAGATTTACGTTCAAAGATTATTTTTTGAAAGCAGAGATGGCTTCTCCGAATATGTTTATATCTGAGTTAGCTTTTTTTCAAGTAGATAGAATTTAAATTTAGATTAATTTCACTGTAATTTTGCTTAAGTAGTAGTGATACTACTTACTAAAAATCATTTGTGTGAGTGCTTAAAAAAATGAAATAAAGCATGGTCACCTCATGGTTGTCAAACACTTCTAATGAAAGCCCAAGTGAAAACAGTTCTAATAATTGAACTGACCTGTGATCTGGTTTACAGTGTTAAGTTCAAGATTCGCAGACCTGTTTTCCCTTCTCTGCCCCCTGTGCATCTGTTTGCAGAGTTTTTAATGCTGAAAATTCTTAGTGTTAAATACTACATACTTCAAAAGTGTTCTTTTAAATACTCAACCTATAGCTCGTGATTGTGGAAGGGATCTGCTTTGAGGAAACATTGGGCAGTGTTTGTGTGATCTAGTTGAGGTGTTTGGAACCTCCAATTCAGAAGTTCAGAGTTGGGTGTCGGAAGTTCTTTTTTATTCACAAGCAAGGAAGTGAGGATTCAGGTTACCAAAGAATGTGGCAGCAGTAGAAGACATCAAATTAATGGGCCACTCAGCCTAAGAGTCCCATTGGTGATGGTGGTCGTTGCAAGTGCCTGAGAAAAAAATATAAAAACATGTTTGGCATAAAGGGTTGTATGTCTGTTTCCCCTCTCAGCTTCCAGCCATTTTAAGCTGAAGGACATTCTGAACTCAAGGCAGTGTCTCAGTTAACTGCAGTTCTAGAAGCTTACCCAGTGTTCTCTTAAACACTAACATCTATAGTATCTTCTGGTAAGAAGTTTTGCAGTTCACCTAACTGTTAAGACCTTCTTTCTTGTTTTAAAGCAGGCTGACAAACTAGGATCTCATGACCACGCATAATTCAGTGTAGCCTGGTGGTACTGAAAGACTTAACTACCATGTTTAGACAGTGTAGAGATACTTGGAATATTGGAAAGTAGTTAACTGGATGTTTAGCCTTCTGCTATACATATTAATTGTTTGTAAGTACAAATAAAAGCAGTATGCTCAAGCAGTAAAATGGGATTCATAGGAGATTACATTAAAAGAACAGCAGTTCTAAATTTAGGGTGTCTTCTGTTTTAATGGGATGAAAGTAGTTTTGGGCACTGACTTCCCCAAGCATGTTGCTTCACCACATGAGGCATTTGGCTATCCTGTTACTTCTGCTCCTCTGTTGACCTCTTATTTGCAGTGTGACAGCTGTGTATGGCTGTGTTGTGAACTGGATCAAGGAACTGATCTGCTGCTTAAAAAAATCTGGTAGGTTTCTTAAACCCCGATCAGCTAATCAATCTGGTTCCTGGTATGTCCTTGCAAATAAATGCCTGGATTGGGGAGGAGGTGGGAGAAGGGGAGTTTCAGAAGAGGTGTTAAGAATACCTTAAATAGGTATTGTTGCCAAACATTTAGATTGTGATTTCACAAAGCTAAGTTTGCTGGGTAATACATTCACATTTTCAATAATATTTGGCTGGTTCCTACTGCTTTAGTCTTTTCTATGTGGAAGACTTTCCCAAATAAGGAGAATGACTCAGACTGAAACTACACAGATTGTCAAGTGCATAGAGTAACCAAGGGAACTTCTTTGCAGTCTATTTTAAAGTAAAAATCTAAAGACATTTTTAAAGAAAGTATTTTTCGTTCCTCCAGTGCATTGTTTATTTTGACTTCTTTGAACTGAAGGGATGTCTTAGAAATTCAGTGTTCTGCCCTTTTAGCTGAAGGATTTCTACATACTTAGGTGTGGTAATCTGTAATAGCTAAATAGTGATCTACCAGCATTTGAAAACCAAGCAAACTCATGGAAGCTCTAACTAAGATTATGTACTTGGTAATTATACTGGTTGTCACGGCCTGAGGAAATAACTTAAAAGTAGCGAACAATAAAACATATTATGTATGGAGGAGTAAATTACTGGTTTTTCCTCATGTGCTACATCACATCAACGTGCAGAAATCAACATGCAGAATGTAGGCAGCAAACTTAACATTGTCAAACCTGTGAGGTGATCGAAGGATCTCTGCACAAAATGTTTAGTAGTATTGGCAACACACTGAAGTGAGCAATGGATTTGCACTTGGAAAAGTAAGGTGGTTGGCCACTTGTGTTTAAGTAGTGAGTCCTTAACATCAGAGAAAACATGGTAGTTTAAACCTAATGTCAGTGGGTGAAGAATTTGTGGTGTGCTAGAAAGGTTTTGGTTGCTAGTGCGGCCTTGGTGAGAGTTCCCCCTGACTGAACACGTGCCATTGGTTAGGAGCTGGTGGGTGCTGACTCTGCAGGCTCATAAGCACTGACAGTTCTATGAATATTTGCACAAGGGAGCACTGTGCTCGCAGGTTTTGTACGGGTCAATCCCTGACCCTCTGCCCTTAGAGGTTTTGTACTGTGGGCCAGCTGGGCCTTATCTTTCTGCCTGCCTAGGCTGTCATTCTTCTGCAGTTTCTTTGCTGTATGACCTGACTTGCTGCACCTGAGGCATGATTAATTTGAGCCTGAGCAGTAATGCCAGTGTTAATGCCCCTGGAAGAAGTGTGTTTGGTTGTGGGACTTCTGCATATGCAGATCAATTACTATGCAGGTGCAGTAAACCTCCCTGTCTGGACTGGAAATGACAGCTGGAGTGCTGCAGCACAAGTGATTTGTATAGCACACTCGAAACAGGCAGCTTTCATCATACTACAGATCCACTTCAAGAGTAGGCATAGGATCTGTGTGAATTATTCTTATGGCAGTGACAGCCTCTTCCTGGTTTCCATCTTACTGAATTACCTTACCTCTTGCCATGATCCAATATACTTTCCATCTTGTTTGTTAATTTTTTTTAAACTGTCCAGTGGCCCCATGCATGACTGTCACACAAAAGTTGAGGAGTTTGGGTGTACTTGGGAGACACTGTGCTTGCTTGAGCAGGTTGTTGCTAAAACAAGTCGTCTGGTCAAAAGCTTGCTTCCAGGTTCCTTTTGTAAAGGGCTGTGAAGAAGATGACACATTCAGAAGGTTGGTGTTACTAGAATGCAAGTGGCTCTTGGGTTTAGGTTGAAAATCCTGAGAAGAGCTGAAATCAGGCATTATTGTGGCAGAGCTAATGTATAGTCAGCCTAATAAGAAAAAGGACTAGGAGCTGCATGAGCTCAGTTGCAGGCTATAAGGCTTAATGCTGTCCTGAAACAACATTTGGAACATGGAAATTAATTGTGAGTAGCATTTTCTGTATAATGACTGATGTTTATTCTGGAGGATGTTAGAATTGAAGCGTCTTCAGTAACTTGTAGATTCAGAAGTACTAAGCATTAGATGAAACTCTCTTGTGTCATGTTTCAGTCTATAAAAATGAGTAAGCCCTGTGCATTTGAGAAATCATAGAGTTCTTTCAAACACAGGTTGCCTTTTGTCAATTGTGTTAGTCAGAATGGTGAAACTTTTTCCTGGTTTCCTTTCAAATAATTGTAGGACCTAATTGGATTACTATATCCAGGACTTCTTTTAGCATCCTTGGTTGCAATACAGGTGCTTACAGCATTTGAAACAAAATACTCTTAGCATAAAAATCAGGTTGATTAGAATATTGTATGCTGTTTGCTCAGTGCGTAAGCCTTTTGTTTTGAATAGTTGGCATGCATAGCTTTGAGTCACCTTCTGCAATTACTAAAATACGTTTTTTGTGTGTTCTGAATGCTCTTGTTTTTCAGGTCATGGAAAAACTCCAAAAGATGCCGCTTCAGTTCGAGCTACACACCCTATACCTGCAGCCTGTGGCATATACTATTTTGAAGTTAAAATCGTCAGTAAGGGAAGAGATGGGTAAGCAGAGTGCATTGTGAATTAATGAAATTTCTTGAAATACTGCCTCACATCATCTTTCAGTTAACAGATGTCTTTGGTATCAAAACTTATATTTTACCATTTTGATTCCTTAATCTTGAGAAGTTACACTCTTATATTTGATTCTTTTAAGAGAGTTGATTGTGGTATTTGTTGTCCACAAATTAGTGTACACAATAAACACCAAAACATCATCTCATTTTTTCTTGACAAAAAAGTTAGGGCTTGAATGATCAGTTTGACCCTGCTGTTACCTTTAAAAGTGTTGGATCTTGGCTATATGGATTTACAGACTTTTATGTAATTTTTAGGGTGTGTAGCAGACCAACTTATTTCCTCAGTGTGGTCTTTTCATGGATGTCATACCAGTTTTGAAACAGAAAGTTATTCTTAAGGCTACTTGTTGGTGAACAGTAATAAGAATAAAGGGGAATATTCTGAATAAGTGCCTGGGAATTTGTCACCCTATGGAAAGAACAAGAATTGATGAGTAAGAAGCTGCTGCTTCCCATAATCCATCCGAATTATGAATCTGTTGAAGCACAAGTGTGCTTCAACATGCTTTTAAGTCTGCTGAGGCAGATAGAATCTCACCTGGGAAAGTCTTGAAGTGCTAATAAAATCTTTGATAAAGCACTTTAATTCCTTTTCATCTTTCACTGCTTTTGGTGGAGGATGTGTGTTAATTCTCATACACTGTAGGACTGCTTTCTAATGTGCTGTAGTACATTCTCTGGTTCTGCTTCAAGGTTCTAGTCAGGACTGGCTGTCCCTGTTCTAGGTACTGTACAAGCACATTGCAGGTGCTTACGCCCTGTTGTGAAAATAAATATTGAGAGAAAAGAACTATGGATGAAATTCAGTGCCTTTGTCTTTTCTTTGTCTTGTTTCTTTCATTTTCCCAGAGTCCTGTAAGCCTTCTGTAAGTCAGAAACAGTATTCAAACTTCCTTATTTTTCTTCCAGTATCGCATATTGATATTTTGAAAGAATAGCCTCTCAGTAGTGCTGCAGCTTTGTAGGAGCATTTATGTGTTTGTTGTTATTTCTGTTCTCAAAAGTAATCTGTGGGAGAGTTCTTTGCTATGAAAATCTTTTTTAAAAAACTTATCCTGCTGCTGTGGGTTAAGGAGAGGTTCTTACTGTGACTTGCTAGTGGTGTGTCTCTTCTTGAAATAGAGTTCTGCCTACTTAGTTTGGAAGGTAGCTTTTTTGAAGTGATGGATTTCAAAAAGTGTCCACATATGTGGGTATGTCATTTTACATAGCTCCTCTAACAGTTCACCTTAGATATTTTGTGTTGGATTTTAGTAATTTCAAAATCAGTAGACCACTCAAGGCAATCCTGCAAAAACATCACTGGGAAAACATCACTGTGGGAAAACATCACTGAATAAAGTTTTTCAAGGTTTTGTATTTAAATGTGAGATGTACATAGCTATGACTTGCAAAGTTGCCTGCTGAGATTGCCAGGGGGTTACTTTTTTTTAGTTATTACTGCCTCATCCTTGCTTCAGCCTTGTGACCTTCATTTAGTGTCACTTTGTGAAAGAATAGCTGCATAATGAGCTGAGATGTTAATTTTTTTAATTGTGTAAGGTAGTATGGTAGCTGGGAAATACTGTACACACAGCTAAAGCCAAATGTAGCTTGGCTGATAAAGACCAGGAGTCAACATGTGGCACCTCACTGGATGTTAAATGTTTGTCTCTAGACCTTGTTCTCAGGTCCAGGAGGTCTTTAATGAGATGCAGGATGAATCTCTTACAGTTCAGTGTTACCTTGCATTCAAACTAATAAATTTTTCCATAATAAGTAAACTGGGGAATTTAATGCAGAGAAATAGGACTATAGAAACCAATTTCTGATGGTTTGGATTTATTAGTTCTTTATCACTGCCTGTTGTGTTTCACCTGACTTGCTCCAGGTACATTTGTGCCATTTTTTTTCTTTTTGTCATCTGGTAATGGGGACAGAGTTCAGGAGGACCACGTCTGTAGAAGACCAGCATGTAACTAATTGGGTCAAATAGGTAAAATGCCTTACTTGCAAAATCAAGTGTTTTCATGGTGTTAGTCTAGCTGTGGAAGCAGTAGAGCTGTGTTTTACAGTACTGTTTAAAGTAAATCCTGGACTACGCGATGCAACAGAGATATCTATCTGTAAGCTGAAGTACAGCTTCCAACTTTCATAAATGTCCATGGGTAATTTAGTGGTGTTTGTTTGGAGTTCCCTTTGGTAGTAGCCTTTAGTACTTCTATTTATTTTTTTAAATAAACTTAGCTTAAAGTATTTAGTCCATATACTATATTACAGGAGTATGTCCAACAGCATTCTTGCTTGTGTGCTCTACTTAGTGTGACTTGCCTGAAATAATCAAAAACCCTTTACTAAAAACCTGCTGTAGGAGATCAATTTTTCATGCTACTGTAGCACTGGAAGATGATGCTCCTGGAATCTGATCTTGCATATCTGAAAGTAGCAGGGCAAAAATTATTCTTTGAAGAAGCACAGCTCTTTTTTGTTTAGGGTGTGGATATAGCACGGCTTCTTGTGGCTGTGTTTGAGCACAGCATTGGTTTTGTCACTCTAATGACCTAGGTCATTAAATTCTTTAGCGTATCTAGGGAGTAACTGGCTTGAGTAGGAATTTAAAGGTGTGTAATATGTTAATTTTGCAGAAGTTTGTGACCAACTTTGATAACATTATGAACACACTGAAGGAAGTGTGAAAAAACCAGATTTACTAGGAAGGAAGAACTGGATATGTGAATTGGTGTTGCAGAGTAGATGAACAGCAAAGTTGCTTTTTGATATTTCCACGTGGTGTGATAGGGCCAGTAACTGATGGTACTGGATGAGAAAAAGGGAAGTGAGAATTAAGTTTAGTAAAAGTAGTAAGGTTGAAATATCATTCAAACAAAATCTGTCTTGGTATTTGTAGAGTGTTTGACACAAGGAGTCCTAATGTGCTGCTACAGTACAGATACATGAAATAATTACCCTAGATATTTTTAAATTCTTGCTGGAAGTTCTAACCAGTTGTCATATTGCTTTGTAAATATTTCCTGTTGTTCTTTATTTTTTCAGTTTTCTTTCTTAGTTTCATGTTGTCTTTTGTAGCCTAAGGGCTTCTATTTTTATATATTCTCTCCTCTTATACTCTCTTTGGCTTTGCTGTGTTTGGCTCACATGGAACATTGTGGACAGTTATGTGAGCAATTGGAGACAGTAACAGTAGAAGGGTAATGGGTGTATGGGGAACAGTACCAAGGTGATGATTAGAAAGTGTGGTAGGAAGGGGACTATTAACTAATAGTAAGTTATGTCTGCATCTCTGTTGAAATGTCCACTTAATAATGAGTTTAAAAAATTGGCCATGAGAAGGAGCAGTCTCTGAACACTCAGAGTTGATGTCCCTTTTCCCACTTTGTGACTGTTTGTGTCAGCTTCATGGTAAACCTGATTGGATAACTGATTTTCCAGAAGCTGACCTCCAGAGTGAGTTGATTTTCATTCAGTTTTGTTCCCCAGTATGCCTGTTTATGTCGTTTCATGAGTAGCTATGACAGCAAGAGAGGGTGAAACTAGGAGCGGAACTCAGAATCTGAAACAAAGGGACTGGGAATGCTACTTTCAGTCATGGTACTAGCTTATACCCATTATATTTAGTTAAAATACAGCCTTTTGGCTTTTTAAATATTTCAGCAGGAGAGACCTGTTTCTTTCCCAGGGAAAATGAACTTCTGGGAAGAATACTTTTATCCTTCATGTCTTGAATTTCTGTCCATTCTTATTTATTGATTTGAAAATACATCTAATAAGAATGGGCAAATGATAGTATTACCATGTACTTCTAGACAATCTTCAGTGCTTTTAGAACAGCTGAGGAAGATGTATGCTTAAAATGCAGAATCATGGAATCACAGAATAGTTTGGGTTGGAAGGGACTATCCCATTCCAGCCCCACCGCCAAGGGCAGGGACACCTGCCACTAGACCAGGTTATTCAGCACTCCATGCAACCTGGCCTGGAACACTGCCTATTTTTTTTTTTTAAAGAAGAATGAAAACAAGGATTGGAAGTGGTGAGCCATCCAGAAGAATTAATGAAAAGTAAGTTTAGAAAGGCTGTATCCTTTTAGCAGATAGCACTGAGTTTACACTTCTGTGAGAAGGGTTGTTTAGTCTGTGGTGTGGTGGTGCTGATGCAGATCTTCATGGCCAGGCTTTATAGCACTATGTGTAAGTTCTGATAAATGCAGTGCACTAAAATAAAATGTTGATGTTGGGGAAGATGAAATAGCAAGGCCCTATAAATATGAGGGCCTGGCAAAAGAATCAGAGAATACAGATATAGAGATGAAAACGAGGTTTGAAATACCAAACCTTCATTACTGAGCATCCCGAAAACAATAATGCAATCCCCCCTTTCTGATAGATCCTAAGGTCAAATGGAATGTCCTGTCTCACCCCCCAATGTATGGTTCATCCCATACCTGTAACCCTCCCCTGAAGTATCCGATGTCTGTAACCCCATTGGCCCAAGTCCTGTCCCAGCCCACCTTGAAGCCCCCTGACAAGGTGTGGCCGAGGGACCGGACGCTCTCTCTCTCGGATCTCCCTGCTGGAACACCCACCTGGCACCATCTCTCTCTCCCTCTCTCTCCCCCCCGCTCTCCCAGGGCCTGCCAAGAGTTGCGGCTAGCAACTCTAAGCAGGGCCCTTCATCCTTTACAATAAACCACATGCTCTAAAGACCGGGCCTCAGAGATCCTGCGTTACCACCCACCCAAACTGTCCTGGAGTCCAGCTATCCCCGCAGTTGGTACAGCAATTCATGCAAATAATCAGTATGTTTTTGGTAAAGCAGTGTTAATAAGGCTTTAAACACTTGCTACACTATGGCTGGTTTTTAACATGGGATATACAATCAGTCATCTGTTGTTTTGGCAGTTATCTTGTGTAGTATGTGTTGTGTATGTGATGAAGTAGGTGGTGAAGTAAAAAAGGAAAAACTATCCAAAACAAAAATACCATGAGAATTAAGTTTGAGTGTTCATGACACCTATGTCTGTGGTGAAGCCTGAACTGTTTTAGAGTGAGTCATAAATGCTTTGTTGTCTTCTAGAGGACGTATGTGTAGCTCTTCAAACACAAACTATACTTTTTTATTACAAGTTGTTTGTGTTGCAGTAAGTTGGCTTTTCCTTTAGCATCTAGTATACCCATTCTAATGTATTCTGAAAATTTTGTGCAGTCCTAAGAGCAATTTTTATAGTTTTAATATGTCTTCAGACAAGAACAGGCATTTGTTAAAACAATATGCAAAACTTCACTCAGTCTCTATTTACATATAAGTAGGCCTTGCAGCATCATTAGCAGAGTACTTGTGTATAGGGTAGAACCTGATAAGGTCTGAAGTATCCTTCTTTCATTAGTGTCTTCATTTGAATTGTAGCAGCTGCAAGAAGAGAGCAGGTCATGAATCAGCAAGTGTATCTTTTCTTAAACTATAGCAGTAATTCATTTTTTACCTGAGTGTATGAGACCAGACATTGACAGAAATGAACATTTAACTAAATTTATAATAAGATTGTTTGAGGTTTGTGTTTACCTGTTCAGAAATATTGGAAGTGTGACAAGTTTTCTTTCTTTGATGGTGTATGGTAGAAATTGAAAATTGTAATTTACAAAGAGAGTTGAGAGGATATATTTGATTTCTTGATCTTCTTGAAAAATCTTTTACTTCTTTCTTCTCAAGTTCATTCACATAAATACAGTGTACAGATGATAGCTTTACTGTAGCCCACATTTACATGATATTCTTTTTTTGCAGCTGTTCTTTTCTGACAGCATGGTCCCCAAAAAGGCTCTTGTCCTTGGGGACAAGTGTCACAAGATGAAATGGTGAAACCTCAAAGTGAGAGGGATGTCAGTAAATGAGAATCCTTCTAGGAACATTAGAGCAATCACAAGCAAAATGCTACAGGAGTAACAGTTTCGAGCACTATACAAAATGACTGCCTGATATATTTTTGGTTTATCCTCTCTGTGCAGAACTGCATTAGTCTGAAACCTGGGTTTATTATGTTCAAAATACTGTTTCCTTGGAAATACTCCGTAAAATTTAACTTGTTTTCAATTTGAAATTAAAGACTCAGACTGTCTATGGCATATTTTGAAACATTTAAATAGATTAACATCTCATTTCTTATTGTGATCGTGCAGACAATAAGGGACTTGAATTAGCACATTTCTACAAAATTTTAATGCTGAGTAAGTATATTGAAGAAAAATGTAGGTACCTTTTTAATGTGCCTTATTTCTGGCCTCATAGTGTCAGCGAAGGCAGTGTAGAAAACTATGGGAGAACATTCAAACCTTTTATGTCATTGGAAGTCAGTTGCAAGGGCCCCGTAGAAGTTCATTGAGTCTTTAAATTCCTACAGATGATGTATTTTTTTCTCCTTGTCCTCTTTCCGAGATACAAACATAATGATAAAATAAACTATACCTATTATATAGCTTATATTCTTTTTTCAGTGTTACTTCTACTTCTCTTAATAATCAATGCATTTGAAACATTAGGGTGTTTTCAGTTGCCTTATTTATGGCTGAAAATATCTGTTAGTGTTTTGTCTAAGGTTCCCTACAGATAGGATGGTAACTTAGGTTTGTAATGCTGTATGGTTGAAGTTGCTTCCTTTAAGTGGATACCATGTAGGGAATAAGGTACCATGTTGATTACTTACTTTCTGCAACACCAAAAGAGTTGTTTTTTGAAGCATCACGGAACAGTTCCCCCAGGTTATAATGTTTTCAGTAGCATATGTTGGCACAATGGAAGTCAGAAGGAATTTGACTCTAAGCAGATAGCATGTGAAATTTCTGTAGTAGGGGTATAGTTTTTGAGATTCCTCTTTATGGAGTGAGCAGGATAGGATATAATTAATCTGAGTTCTGATTTTTATCAGCTTTCATATTGAAAGATCTTCCATATACCTTCAACTTAGTGGCTACAAGATCGAATGGAACAGTTATAAATAAAAATCAGAGTTCTGTCTCTTTCTGGGTTTTGTTAATTTCTTGATCTTTTAGCATCTGCAGTTCTGTATCATCTCTGCTGTTTTTTCCTTTTATTTGGCTCTGGCTCTTTTTATTTCTCACAATTAGTCTATTCAGGCATCCAAGTAGAAACTTTAGGCTCCAGCAAAAATGTACATTTGGTTTTTTGACTGGAAAGATGCTTGAGGAGAAAATAGTTATTGTGAGCTTTCTACTTCTTAAATGTTTCTCTGCAGAGAAGCCTAGGCTTTTCAGTATGTGTTACAGGAAAAAAATAGTTATCATAATGCCTTTTTTTTTTTTTTGACATTTTCTCTTTTGCTTTGTGGTAAAAAAACTTAATCTTCAGTGAATTTTAAATTCTGTAGTTTTGTGGTGTTCCTGAAGTTTCTATATGCTTGCGAAATATAAACTAGAAAATGTGCTGAGACACTAAAATGGTAACCTATATCTTAATTGAACTGGACTGGAACAAGAATAAATACAATTTGAAGTGAAAAAACAAGTGTTTGTAAAATACACTTGTTTTCTTGGTCCTTAATACCAATTTGCCTGCACTTTAAATTATTTTCCAGCTATAGTCTTCTTATTTCAGACTCTCATGGGTTGATTTCATGTGTTCCATGAGTGCTTGTTCGTTATTTTATGAGATCCTGTAAGAGTTGAGCATGTTAATGAGGTGATGAGTAGCAGCCAGTGGGACTGAAATTGCGCAAAAAGATGGGCTGCTTAATAAAACAGGCACCAGGCCACTTTGTGCCATTTGCCTGGATAAATGATCTTCCCACTGCAGCAGCCAGGGATGTGTCTGGGTAGGGAGCTAGGGTGGAGGGACAGTCCTCAGGTACTGAGAAGAGGCAGCATCAGAACCACACCACCATTGTTCACCCTCCTCTGGTCTCTGAAGCCACTCTGTGTCAGGTCCATTTTTGGAAGGGGACTGAGGGTGCTGCTTAGTGGTGCTGAAACCTCCACTTTCCAAGGACAGCTCTTAATGGCTGACACAGCTACAGACAGGAAGAACAGGTCCACTTTGGTCTCCTAGACCAAACCTATTAGTGTGACAGGACAGCAAGAAGTGCATCATGAACAGACTTAGAACATTCTGGGCCTGCATTGCACCTGGGCTGCTTGTTGTGCTGCCCATCATTTTTGTCATAAACTAAGGGAGGAAAACTTAAATATGTAGTTCTGCCACTCTTCTTCTGATCCTGATATGCATGAAATATGAACTTAAAACAACAAACGGGAGGACAGTTTATGTATTTCCTCCCACTAAAGCAAGTCTTCTTGCAAGCCCTGACTCTTGACTGGAACAAGGATTAAGTGTCCTAAAAAAAACAAACAAAAAAGTCAGTTCCAGTCTGTGAAGGTTATAGGTGTGAGGAAAAGGTAAGAAAGTTTCATATAGTGGTTTGGCATAAATACAACTCCTGATAATAATTTTTAGAGCATTTAAAGCCTGTCATGGTACTGTTTTCCCCATCAATTTATATTATACTAATCTAATTGAACATGAGATTACCTCTCAACTATAAACAATAATAAATTAGTTTAATGGTGAGCCTTTGATTTTGCTCACTTCAAGCCATAAGTTGTAGACATTCCTTTTGTCTTGTGAAAGATGTCTATAGTAAATTTATTAATTAGTTGCAATGTTTTTATCTAACTTCGGTTTTTATTAATAGCAAGTCTCCTTCACAAAATGGTGTTAACATTTTGAGTAGTTGGAAGTGAATCCCAGGGAAAAATACATATTGTTAACATCTGTCTTCTTCCTGAGATGGTGTTAGTGCCTAGTGCTTTCCAGTCACTACCAGTGGGTAAAAATTCCTTGTTCCCAGCTGTATTAAATACAGTTTGTCTGTGTTTACAGCTGTTACTGAGGAGGGCTGGAAGTTGGGATATCTGAGGAAGAAAACAGTGGTGATATCAAAATGTTGCCTAGACAATGATCTTCCATCTAATATTTTAAATTTTTGTGTAACCTTAGTCTTGTTACTATAAAAATACTGAAACAAAACCTTGCTTGCATTTTTAAAATTAGGCTTTTTGCAGTCAGTGGATTTCAAGTTATCTAAAATTGTTTTTAAAAGTAAACATCCTTTCTTTAATGAACAAGAGATTTTCAGTCTTCACATGAGTATCCTTCATGTGTCAGACCCTAGACTATGCTAATAACAACCCTGCCTTTATTATTTAAGACAAAATCGAGTACTTTCCACTTGTTGCTTTTCATTTAGAATTGTTTTGTTGAATCTGCTGTTGCAGTGGTGCCTCAGTAATGTATTCAGCAATGCAGCAAAGGCTGATCCTTTTGTTTGTTGCCCTTTGCTTCAGCTCATCAGTATTTTTAAATGTAATATCTGCTATATATGGTTCTGAGGTTCCATTTCATGCTGATATATTTGGAGGAGAGGAAGATGGTATTATTTATACATGAGAAATTATCAGAGGAGGGCTTTTTTAAGTATCAAACATAGAATTGGGTAACATAACTGTTGGAAGTGATTCACAGAAAAAGCAGAAACCCCCATACATAATTAAGCATGTCACTTCTGAGATGTTCTGCTCAGTTTCATTCTGTGTCAAAAGCATTTTAAATAGCAGATTAACCTGCACTTCTAAGTGGAATAGTTGCTTAAAAATTTCATTTTATAAGACGGGAATACAAAGGTCATGTTTGTTGACTTAAACTTTCCAGATTGCCACAGGTAAATATTTTGTTTTCATTCAGTTTATTATTGCATAGCAAATTCTTGTTAACGCATGTGAACTAGTGTAAAAATATTTTGAATTATTTGATAATAAGTAAATGTAGGTTTAGGTGATTTTTGGATGCTTGCTTTCATTGTTGGAGGGGGGTTGCTTTATTTCACAATGGTGAAAGCCTAGTTCTTCATTTTGCTGTTTGTCTTTTTGTATTCCTGTTGTCTTGGTAATGGTATTAGTTTTGCCTAAGAAACAAGCAAAATTGATTTTGCTAACTTCTAATAGTGTTATTTAGGGATGAGGAAATTCTTCATTTCAACTTCCTAGAATTTGCTATTAAATTGTTAACAATTTTACTCGACACTGACTTTATTAAAACCACTTTTTTGTAAAGCTGGCTTTTGGACTGTATTTCAGATTACCGGTTAGTGTAGTACAAATATTTTTCCCTCTTTAAAGTTTGCCATCAGATTAGAAACAGCTGAGTGCCATCGCTGGTAAATTTCTCGAGTTAACATTCTGCTCTACAATCCAGGCCTTTAATGTTTCAGTGTGATTTTTTTCATATGTACCGTGCAAGGTTGCCTTTTGCTGCTAAAGGAATGCAGTGTTGCATGTATTTTATGAAATTATTCATTCCAGTTTGTCTGCAGAACATCATTAGGTATGTTGAAGATTATGAAATTGCTATGTGTGTGGCTGTACCCCTACTTTGGAAATAAGCTATGACCTTTGGCTTCCTTGGTTCATGCTTTAAACATTTTAGCTAATACCATTCTTCTCCATCAACAACCCAGGATGCCAAAAAGAAAAGAAAGATGTTCTTACCTTCTTCGGCGACAAGATCTGTCCATATAAAACCATATATACTGGGAATCCTGTTTTCTTACGCCACTATTAAATGACCTCTCAGTAGCTTAGTTGGTAGATGATTAGTCAGCATAGTGTTTCTTGGCAATGTTCCACATACATATGTATTTTTGTAAGAGACGGATGCATTTCTTCTTTCATTTTTTAGTTACATGGGAATTGGGCTTTCGGCACAGGGTGTGAACATGAACAGACTACCAGGTATGTTTCAGTTACTTACATTGCTTTTTAAAATATGCTTCAGCTTTGGTAAGCAATAGAGTGTAGCATGACACCTCTGTGTTGTATCTGTTACTGGAGTTATGTAACACTTGCAGCTGAAAAGTTTTAACTTTTACTGTACATTTACTCCTGTACTACTTCTGTCAGCTCTTACTGTTATTTTTAACATTATGCAGATACTTTTTAGCAAACAAATACAGTTTAAAATTTTCATCATGTGTCCTGATAAAAATAAAGCTATAGATTTCCATGCTCTGTACACTGGATTTCTAGCAATAAAAATTAACTGCTATGGTAAAAACTTTCTTTCAAACATGGAGGGAACTCTCCTTCTGTCACTTTTCTATACT
Source organism: Vidua macroura (assembly GCF_024509145.1). Classification (NCBI taxonomy): domain Eukaryota; kingdom Metazoa; phylum Chordata; class Aves; order Passeriformes; family Viduidae; genus Vidua; species Vidua macroura. The sequence goes on along the minus strand of NC_071571.1, from coordinate 64,198,352 downwards.
TTTAGCTTTACAGCCTTCATAGTAAGAGCCTAGTTTTATGTTGTGACTGTTCCATTGACCTGCATGGTCAGGGACACTGTCTAGTTAACAATTCTCTGTAGCATATGTGAATAGTACTTAAGAAAGTTTTGTGTGTGTATACATAAAAGACTGAGTTTCTAACAGATCTTTAAATGTGTAAAAAATATCCATCCAAAACCAACCAACTGAATTCCTTGTAATTACCAAAATATAAAACCATGTTGAATTGACCTTTGAGTATCTGCATTTTCTTGCTTTCGAGTTTTAACTTTCTTACCCAAAATGCTCTGGTAGAGATTCATATGATGACTGCAAGTCCCTGTTACACTGTGAGCCCCCCTAAGGCTGATGAATTATTAGTGGGTGGCATTAAGTTTAAGTATGATTTAGGATGCTGTAATTATCAAAGATACTACTAATCAATGTAACAGCAATAATTTGGGGTTGTCTTTAATTTACTGAGAAATGCTTAATATGGTACCAGCTGAAGCTGCTGATGATAAAGATTAGGGTCTAAGTGTGGAAAATACTTCCAAATTAACCTGCTAGGCAGCAGCTTGACAGAAGAGGTTCAGTACTGACTTGCACAGAGTGTAGATAGGTATTTATAAAAGAGCACAGACCAAGATTGTTTGTTGTGAATTTCATTGAATAGTGTAACAGTATGAAGCTTCTTAAAGATTCTACAGCTTCTTCACCTGCACAATCAGTACCATATTTGCATGCATAATGATTAGCTCTTGGCTCTGATTTTCACCTGTATTGCTAATTTTTTTTTCCTTTTATTTAAAATGTATTTTTATTTTCAGGGGCAGCATAGCTAGTTACACTTTAGTCTGGAGATTCTCTTATTATGCAGAGGCTGCTTGCTGCTGAATAGTCATTGAGAATAATCAGGACTAGAAATATGTTTCCCCAGAGATGCCTGTTTGGTTTGTAGCCAGGAAGAATCTGATTATGACATATGGTAGCAATAGTTTCACAAAATGAAAGGGAGAACAGGAGAATCTTCACTGCTTTACTGGGACATGTCAGATCTGTATATAGCTTTTTGAATTTCAGCATTGTAGCGGATTACATTTTTGGTGTTGGTAATATTGTATGTTTGCGTGAAGAGAAAAATGTGTTATCTGAATTTGCATTACCTGTTACATACTACAAATGCAATTACTTATTCAGCCGTTCTGATAAAAGAAGTTGTCATTTTAAAGATTACACAGTGGCTTTCCTAGATAAGAAATATTAGAAAGCAGAAAGCTGAGTGTAGTAATTAGCTGTATTAACCTGGCTAGAATATACCAACTTAGCACAGTTTTCAATTTATTTAATAATAAAGAAAATGAATAAATTGCAAATGCTTTTGTCCTCTAGGTTGGGATAAACATTCATATGGTTACCATGGAGACGATGGACATTCATTCTGTTCCTCTGGAACGGGACAACCTTACGGCCCAACGTTTACTACGGGTGATGTCATTGGTTGTTGTGTCAACCTTATCAATAACACCTGCTTCTACACCAAGAATGGACACAGCCTGGGTATGGAGAAATGCTGCCTTTCATGACAGCATTATGTCTTTAAGTCTGTTGTGAATAGGAAGCCCTCTTCACATCAGGAGCAAAGGGTTTGAATAGTGCTTTTGGTAGTTTGATAGTCTATGAAGTAATTAAAGAACTGGGGAAAAGAATTTGTTCTGTGCCATTAGCACTAACTTTCCTTGTGAATTCAGGAGGATTCATCATATAGCATCTCATTCCACAAGATCTGCATTAATGAACTCCATTACTAAATCCACAAATAGTGCTTGATGGTCATAAAGTAATACATAATAAAAGAACTGAAGGTCCGGAGAATGGATATAGCTAAAATTCCTTGCTGCTGTAGGGGCAACACTCAGCCTTCACTAAAACCTTACACTGGATGCATGCTATTTTGAGTATATGTTGGAGAACAGTGTCTTTTGGATTCCCAGTCTGGAGTCATTCATAGTTGGGCTAAAGCCATAAATCATAAAAGTTGAGCTAAAATTAAGTCCATTAAACTCATACAGTAAATTCTAGTATTAGGCAACACTGCAAGACAATTTTTGAATTTGAAGATGTCAGGAGTGGGTGGAGTTAAAATTTTTTATGGAATATCTATTTCATTTACTTAATGTAATTTAATGAATCAAGATAGTGTAAAGAAAGAAGAAAAAAAATTACTTCCTGCATTAAGAAAGGAGTGGGGGCTTGGGAAGAGATCTTGGAATTATGCTGAGGGGAGTAGGAACTTTGAAGGGATAAAGCTTAAAGAAGAACAAGGTTTCTGTGATGGGTAGAAATGTGATAAGTAAAGGAGAGGGTTGCTGTTCTGTTTTCTTACATTGGCAAACACAAAGTAGGTTTGGAAAAAGGGGGAAGGATGTGGTTTAAATTCTTTTCTAGCCTCCCTGAACAAGACTGACAGTTTGTTTGCTCAGGTCTTGAGCAAACACATCTGACTTGGGAGTTTTCCTGCCTCTACTCAAAGGAGGGCCTAGAAGTCTCCTCCTGAGGTCAATTCCATGTAATCATTTCTGTGATTATATTCTTTCATGATTTAATATTCCTTCTAAATTGAATGAGTCTGTATACTTTGAGACCTAGGGCAGTTGGACACTTGAAGCATGCACTGTGTTTCTTTTGGCATCCTGTTGCAGGATAGGTCCAAATGGAAGGTAATGGGCTTGTGTTTGCCCTAATCTTTAACTGGGTTAAAGCTGAGAAAAGCAGTGTTACCCTATTCCCTGTTTGAAACATTCACACTGTGCCTGCAGGGAAGTTGGATCATGTGATCAACTAAAGAGACAGGAGTGTTCTCACTACCCTTATGGTCACATGAAAGTGTGAGCGAGCTAGGAAGGCAAGACCAGAACCCTCCTTTTCAGTGGAAAACATAAAGCTGACTGGATTAGGCCTACTGTGAAACAACAGTGCAAAAGATTAAAATCTGTTTTTAGAGGAGACCAGAGTGGCATAGGTGAGGGGAGGCTAATAAAATGTCATCTGTCATAGACTGAGTCTGACAAACACTTTATGGATTTCAGAAGGAAACCTGACAGCTGTTCTGCTGTCATGGACTTTGCTAGCTTTAGCTTCTGACATACGAAAATTGATTCTGTGTTGAGTGGAAAAAAATCAGAAATTTTGTCTGTCTCAGTTGTTGCAGCTGCTAGTTGTCCAGAATTCCTGTACATTTGTGACTTGGAGGACATTTATGTTTCTTCTCTGGGCCCATGTATATGGTCTAGAATATAGGAAGTCTCTGGCTCAGCTTGGAATTCGATGCTGCAGAAAGGGCTAAGTAATTCTCATGCAAGTGTGAAATCCTGGGTTGAAAAAAAGCCCCAACCAAATCCTGCACCCACCCCCCAAGACCCCAGCACCTACATATCACTTAGTCATCATTTATTTGTCATGCCTACAGCCTCCATTTTGGAAAAGAGCAAGTTGGATGAAAAAATTGCCAAATAGAAAAAATGATATAACTTGGAAAAAGATAGGGTAATAAAATTATAGCTTTGAGATATGATGGGAGGAAACAAAGGAAACAGATTCACTCAGTATGTCATTCTTCTGTCTCAAAAGATGTGGGTAAGGAATCCAGATGCTCTTGAGGTTTGAAATCCTGGTGAAGAGTAGAGATTGAAAACAGGGATGGAATTTAGGACAAAAGGTTAAAAGCTTTTCTTTTTGTCTTAAATTTGAAAAGATGGTGGTACAAAATAAGTTGAAGTTTGAAGGCATAAGTGGATTTGAATAATTCCGCATTAAAACAAAAAAACCCACTAGCAACAATAAAGGAAATTCTGAAATACTGTTATTATTTGGCTGTCAGAAGGAGATTACTGATTTTTTTTTTTTTAACTGAAAGCTTCCCACCCCCCAAAATTGCCTGGAGTTCCTGAAGTGTATAGAGGTCCTATTTTTCTCTAATCCTGAGACAGCAAAATCACTCCCTTCGTTTTACAGGTAGATGGATGCTTGTAATTATGTAACAAGATATTAAGCTGTTCTGTTTGAAAAACAAAGCATGAGGGTGTGGATTGGAGTGAAACATTTGCAGGCTGGTTTGGAGTATTATAGACATGTGCTGCTTGTGTAAAAATTGTGAGTGAGTATGAATAAAAGTAATAGCAAACAAAAAAATATACCATTAAATCTTGATGTTGCAGCATCGTGACATGCAAGTGAAAAAGTATTTTCGGATATCCTTACCTTTCTTCTCTAAATTTAGTATGTAATTAGAACTTTCAGACTTTCTAATCTGCCTATCTGAATGATTTGCTAAATCTTATAACCTATTTTGAAAAAAATTAAGGGCAATTCAAGTATTTTTGAATGATGATTACTTTTTGCCAGATACCACCATTTATTATTTAGAAAACGTGAATTGTGCATAAGCATCATGGATTTCACCATACTTAGCTTATTTTTGAGATGGTTTGAGTGAGATTTCTGAACAGGTAATGATACATTTAAGAAAATGAGGCTAGAATCCAGACACATGGAAATTAATCTTAATTTTCTCTTTATTACAGGCATCGCTTTCACAGATTTACCGGTAAGATAAGTGCATTTTCAAACAGTTTTCCTTTCTGTCTTTACACAGATGTTTCAGATCAGACTAGCATTTACTCTATGCTTGATGGAATCACAATGATAATCTTAGTAGCCAATTTAATATTAGATATTTCTCATCATGATTTCAGTGGTGATTTTTTAATTGAAGGAGAAAGTGTTTTGGTTTTACACCAATCCTAACAAGAAGTTTTCCTTTTCAGTTTTTTTTTTTTTTTTAGCAGAATAATAATACATGCAAATAGTTATTACATGCTTTGGCACATTCAAGCCTTTCATACAAAGTCAGAGCTGTATTAAAACACCAACAGGGTGGATGGCTGCTTGAGATATTTTCATTGTAACTCATTCTTGATGCCTGATTTTCATGATCTTTGCTTCATAGAATCAAATGTATCAATTTTTTTTAAGCTGCACATATCTGAAGTCTTGTAGCTTTAGAGTCAATTAAAGTGTGCTTTTCTTAAAACTGGCATGGGTTCCCTATATTAGTGATACAGGCATGATACACCCACAAAAGACCCTAGCAGCAAAATCCCATTCACACAATTGATTGCTTTGCCATTGCGGAAATGCTCATTGCATTTAAGAAAATTGCCTTTATCCCAGGCAGATTGTACCTTTCTCATATTTGGCGTATTTTAAATTTGCATGGGGACCTAATTTCTAAGCAGAAAATTAAACTGAGACAATAAGAAATGCTGTTAAAGTATTTTCCTAGATACAAGTCCAGGAATTCACGAAAACTTCAATGCATTGTTACAGTTTTTGTTAGGCAGTACAATTGGACTTTGAGGCTATTGAGTTTTCTATCTCCTGTCAGTTCTTCTTACCACTAAAATTCAGTGATGTTTTAAGTATTTCACCCTAAAAGGAAAATGGCCCACTTTGTAAGTTTAAGTTCTGTTCTCTTTTAAAAGAAAAAAACTGGTCTTTAAAAATCATCAAAAATTGTTGCTTAATATTTCATGAAATTGAACCCAAAAGTTGTAACACGTAGCACAGTTAAAAAAGCATATTTTCTGACTAGAATGTCAATAAGATTTTCTTTTTCCAAATGAAAAAAAAATTATGAGCACTGGGAATAAAATTAGTCAGTCACTGTATTGCTGTATTGGCTGAAGCTGCTTTTACTGCTGGAGCACACTACTAGAAGCAGTGAGGTTATTGCTAGAGATGGAAAAAAAAAAACCAAACCCACAACAGTGGGGATTTTAGGGCAAGTGTCAAAAACTAACTAAAATATTTCTTGCAGCCAAACTTGTACCCTACAGTAGGGCTTCAAACACCAGGAGAGGTTGTGGATGCTAATTTTGGACAACACCCATTTGTATTTGATATTGAAGACTATATGCGAGAGTGGAGAACCAAAATTCAAGCACAGATTGACAGATTTCCAATAGGAGATCGGGAAGGAGAGTGGCAAACAATGATTCAGAAGTAAGACTTGTAATATTATTAATTTTTTAAAAAGTTGTTAGTTGCACAATTTCAGAGATCTTTAGAGCATTCTATCTGTTGTCTTGTGCAAAAAGTGATAGATAAGATGAAAAAATAGTACAAGTAATTTTGTTACCAGGTTTGATAACAGTGTAAAAGGGAGCATGAACAGATTTTGTGGCAGAGTTTCTGTGTCACTAATAATTTGGACCTTATAATGATGAGTGTAAGACTTCTGATCTAATTTGACCTATCTAGTATGGATTGGGGAGTTTGTAGGAAAGTTGCTGTGGTTGTAATGGGCAGTTTTAATATTCTGGGCTCTGGAAATTTCCCTTTGCATTCTCAGCCTTTGGCATGCCAGGTTTAGTTGTGTATCAGTAGTGTTTCTTGGAAAAATGGTGGCTGTGACTTTGCATTTTTTTTTTTTTCAGTGAAAACAAAAACTTAATGTGCAGCAATTTCACTTCAGTTGGTGGTAATGAGAAAAAAAAGCCAGCTTGATTAGCAGTTAATATTTGAACTGACCCTGCCTTTGGGTCATAAATAATTGCTATTAAAATTCATCATAATAAAGTTATGCATTTATTATTTTTAATAATTATTTTTCTGTGCAGTGTTTTGAAGAATATACTGACTCTTAACTGAATTACTTTTGTCTGACTTGTGTAGAAATCTCTGCATTTCAAGCTGAATTTTTCAATTCAGTCAGGTTATTTTATCAAAAGGTTTTTACAGAGTTCTTGGTTTCTTACTTGTATTTAATGAGTATTTCTGAGTTTTGTTTTTGTTTATTTTTAGAATGGTATCATCTTACTTAGTTCACCATGGATACTGTGCAACAGCAGAGGCATTCGCCAGATCCACAGACCAGACAGTGCTAGAAGAATTAGCTTCCATTAAGAACAGACAAAGTAAGGCTGGAAAGCATGTTGCATCCCTTTTTTCCTTCCTTAAACAGATATTACATAAAGCTTTCTCTTAAGCAGTGTTGTAGAATTTGCTTGCAGCACTACTCCATAGCACAGTTCTTTGCTGTCATCTAATGTTACACATGTATGAGCAGCTGGGTATGAAAAATCTGCACAGTAATACTTTGTAACTTGTTTGATGTAGCAGAATGTGGTAAATTATCTGTTGTCTTTTCTCTTGAATGGAAAGTTGTGATATGTCTGAAACAAGTGTGTGTAATGTCTCTGAGTGTTTGTGAGAGCTAATGGTTAGTCACAAACAGGAATATAAAACTTAGTCTTGACAAGCATTTATATTCTTATCTGAACTGTGAAAAGGGATTGAGTTTAGAGAATGTTTTGTAAATTAAATGAAACTTGAGTTTTCCTGCTTACAGATGTGAGGGGAAGAGGACAAGGACAACTAAGCAGTTAATTTCTAACTTGCCATGCCAGTGCTGTTTGGCAGCCTGATGGAACAGTGCCTTCCCCTTCCATTTAAATCCCTGCTCTGTGACCATCAGCATTTGTGTTACTGTATGACATACCACATGAGGAAACTGCTTTGGTTGTAAAACAACACATTTGTTGCGTTTTTTTTTTACATTTGGATCAGTTTCTCTGTTGGTGAAGAGAGCTGGGAGGCTGTTTGCAACTTGAGCCAAGTTACAGCCACAGAAGCATCAGCTAAAGCAAGGACCTTTGTGAAAGATTTTACTCAACTGTTGTTTGATTGGAAGTATGTGTTGTAGGTGAAAGAGACTAAATTTTTGTTTTTCTTAGTCAAAATTGAACCTGTAGGAGTGCAATGCAATTTGGATGTTCTTGAGTGACAGTAATGTGAAATGTGCTTATTTATAAAGTTGTGAAAATGAGAAATAACTCACAGAAGAGTGTCTGCAGTCTTATTCTAGCTCTAAATCCACTGTCTGACTATAAAGCAGTTGGATGCTGGCAATAAATAAAAATACTGAGTTCTCATTTAGATACATGTAGGTGGAGTGCAGTTCTTAAACTTTGCTGTTGAACATTTTATGGAAACATGATCTTTGTTTGCACTATTTTTTTTTTTTCTGAAAGGAAAAAAAATCTTGTTGATTGATGGTTACAGTGTCTTTTAATCGTTAATGTACATGTATTAATCCATAAGCTGTCCATTTAACTGATGTTAGTTTTGTTGAACAGAAATTCAGAAATTGGTTTTGGCAGGATGAATGGAGAACCCATTGAAACAACATAACAGCTGTATCCAAGTTTACTAGAAAAAAATCCTAATCTCTTATTTGTTTTTTGGTGAACAGGAATTCAGAAATTGGTTTTAGCAGGAAGAATGGGAGAAGCCATTGAAACAACACAACAGTTGTATCCAAGTTTACTAGAAAGAAATCCTAATCTCTTATTTGCATTAAAGTGAGTCTTCAAATTATACAGATGTGTGTTTATAGATGGCACAGTACCTTCTGAGACAAGACAGTTACTCATTTAAAGCTTTCACAAAAATTTATACAAAGTTAAGCAGCGCTTTTTAGAAAATGTGTATATTTCACTTTTTTATGCTCTTCTTATTTGCTACATGTTTAACTAGGTTTTGTCATCGAGGTCCTGGTTTGCAGCGTAATTCACATCTCCCTGTAGACTTGACGCTCATTTGGGTGTCAAGTAAAACTTAAAATGGAAACTCATATAGTAGCACGTTCAAGAAGGTTAAGAATCCTGACAGCATAAGTTAGTCTTATGCTCCAAAGGGGTGACTGACTTTAAATACCAATTTAAATGAGCTGCTTCATTCCAAGCCACTTTACTAGAAACCTCTGGCTAAAACTGTGGAAATACCATAATCCCAAAGAGTTCTCTTGGCTTTCCAGGCACACAATAGTCACCTTCATTCTGGCATTTTTACTTGCCAGCTGTGCTGTTCTCCAGAATTTTGTATCACATTGCAGTGTTTGAATGTGGAAAAAATGCATTATCACCTCTAAGAACAAAGCACTTTAATTTTATGTTCAGTTCAGTAACTGGGAATGTGTTTGAAGTCTATCATGCTCAAGTGCTGAACAGAATTCACGTGATAGTACTCCAGACTTATCACAGAATTCACAAAATGTGAACATTTTGATGAAAGACTTCACTCAATAGCATCAATTTTATGTTATGTTTTTCTCAGTCTGTCTTCCTAAATTTTGCCTGTTCTATTGAGGCTACTGAAGCCTTAAGCATAAAGCAGGAGTTCTGAGCTTCCTTAAAGTCCACAGTAAAACCTCCTTATCTAAAATGAAATTGACAAAGAGCAACAGCCTCTAAAGGGAAGGTTTGTATGGGAGTTTGCTTTTCAGACTATTTTCTAGTGCAGGTGTTTAATGTTAAGAGTTACCCTTTAATGCTTAATGTTCCAGTCAAACTCTGTTCTCGTTTACTTTGAGAGAAATGACAGACATGACAACATAATGACATATCTTTCTGAAGAGATAACCTTGCCCCTGCCAATAAAAGAAAACAGTTAGAACAAGGAAATACAGTTTAAATCTCTAGACTTTGAGGACTTAGTGACAAAGGCTGTCCTCCAAGGATAATATTCCTGTTCTGCTCCCTCACAAATTTGTAATTGTGTATTTTTGGTGGAATGCTCCAGAGCTTATTGACGATTGGGTTACTGACATTCAGCATTTTGTTGAGTCAGACTTGTTCTATATTTAACACTAAAATAAAATCATTGCTATCGTTGGTAATTTGAAATGTGTAAATGGTTTTATTAGCTTAACTTTTTGCCTTTTGTTTAGGGTGCGTCAGTTCATAGAGATGGTGAATGGTACAGACAGTGAAGTGCGGTGTTTGGGAGGCCACAGTCCAAAATCTCAAGACAGTTACCCTGTTAGCCCACGGTCATTCAGTAGTCCTAGCATGAGTCCCAGCCATGGAATGAATATTCACAATTTGGCAACAGGCAAAGGGAGCAGCACACACTTCACTGGTAAGTTCACGTGGAGGCTAGACCACACAGATTTGGATGTACCACGCCACGTGGATTTTTTTTTTTTTTTGTTTAAGCTTAAGATTTTATGCTGAATGCTGTGTGTAACAGTAAAATGTTAATGATTAAAATACAGGATTTCAAATCACTGGGAAAAACGAAAGTTTCATCACATAATTTTTGCATGTGCTCTTGGCTTTATTTCTTGCAAAGTAGGTTGCTACCAATTTCTAAGAAGTGCTTCCCTCTGGGAGGTGGAAGGTTCTGACATATATTTGTCTTGTCCTTTTGATGATAATTTATGGCTTGGGCAAGATGGTTTAAATCCAGTAAGTAGTGTATATGATCCATTTCCTGTGGTGTTGATGGAGAAGTCAGAATAGCTGTGGTTGAGCAGGAAACACCAGAAGCCTGGTGGTATGGCTGAGTAAAAGACGTGCTGCTGGCAGCCACATTTCCGTCTGCACAGTTGAAACATTTCTTAGAGCACTGAAGTAGTGGGGAATCTTCAGTGGGAAGCCATGAATATTTAGAGCTGCCCCAAGCTTATGTGGAGATCCCCATGCCTTCCAAAGCACCCCTGCTGAGTCGAAGCTGAGCATGTTAAAATGGTACCTGAACATGGCATCATTGAAGACTAAGACTCTTAAGGTAGCAGAGACCATCAGCTTGCACTTCTGTTTAATTTCCAAATCCAAACTGGAGCTGACTGGGGGCACTTTATTTTTTTTTTTCTCTCGGAGTGGAATGGAAAGTCAGGGTAGCCTGGCCATCAGAGTAGCTGATGCCTTTGGAAGGGGACAGCAGCTTTGCTTTTCTTCCCTCTGTGTCAAGAGAGTGCCGTCACGTGTGTCAGTGGAGAGCCACTCAGATTTTCTGGTTGTCCTTTAGGTGGTTACTGGGATGTAGTGTAGAAAGTAGTGTAATTTTTGAAATTTTGAAAATAGAGGCAGGTTGATTAATGTATTACTAGAATTGATGTTTAGGATTTTATAAATGGCAGCAGATGTTTTCTTTATAAGAAGCCCTTCCTGTGACCTGTTTCTATTTTAGAACATACTTGGGAGCTCTTGGTTTGATGGAACTGGCAATTACATGTTTGCTTCAAATGGTAGTTTTCCTGTTATATTTTAGAAGGGGCAGAAGAGATTTTAGCTAGGCATCATGATTTTACAGCATGGTGTAATTTTTTTTAGCAAAGCACAGTATTAACAATTAAAATAATTACATGGTGAAGGAGGGAGGTTGTATTTAAGTATAGCAACATGCAAAGTATTCAGCGCTGAATTCTACTGCACATTTATCAAAAGAATTACGTGATCAGGAATTAAAAATGTTTACTTCCATTCATAATGATTACAGTGGCCTAGAAAAAATTTTCTAAAAAACATCTACATTAGTGCAGTTTTCTGTTTTACCAGTATATTAGTACAACTGGAAAAACCTTCTTGTGTCTCTGTTCGTACTTGTTAAATAATGCTTAACTTCTGCACTCTAGAAGCCTTAAGGATTCAAATACCTGAAACATGGAGGTGAAGTACTTGAGTTTGTGTGGCAAATTTAGCATATTCGTTCCTGGTCAGTAAATGCTACACTTACTTCATTTTTTCTACAATTTTATCTGTAAGTACCACTTTCTGACTACAGCTGTTAAAACTTCTTGCAGGGTTTGAAAGTAGTTGCAGTAATGGAGTAATATCAAATAAAGTGCATCAGTCTTACTGTCACAGTAAACACACGACCACCAGCTTGAATGTACCAGAGCTCAACAACATAAATGTATCCAGATCGCAGCAGGTTAACAGCTATTCCAGGTAAATAAACTTTAGATGCTTTTTAATCACATTAAGGCTTGTGTTCTCCATGTGTTTGCACGGCAGGGAAGAGTTTTCAGTATTTGAGGTTTTTTTATATTGAGTTTTGAGATGATATTTTTTTTCCCCAAGACAGTTGAAATGTAGTGCAAGGAGCCAGCAGCTTGCGATAACTCTGGTTGTTTGACAGTTCAAGCTCAATAGACCTTTTTATCCTGTTGGGTTAAAGAAATGCAGTGGACAAAAATAAATTACCTTGCTTATAGCTATGGTCAGTTTTGTAGTTCCATAGTGAAGGTTAATTAGCTCTTTGGCACTTGAGTTTTTAATTGAAGCCACAGACACTGATTTAAGTGTGTTGCACACAGGTAATGAAAAGTTTTCAGATACTCTCCATTTGTGGCAGTATCTGCAAAGTAAATACAGTTGAGATGCCCGTGAAGTGTGGATTCCCTTTCACTGTATACACCAGGATTGTTTGTCTACTCCAGTCACTGTCACTAGTGCTAACTCACTCACTTCAGAGAATGAAAATAAATCTGTTAACCAGGGTTAATATGGTTATTCATAACCAGTACATATTAAGCTCTGGGTTGCATAGGTGCAGCAGAACCTAATTTGATGTGAAATGCAACAGCACTCAGTTGCATTGTGCAAAATGGATTCCCAAAACTACCACATAGGATGTGATGATGTGGTGGTGATGAGCGAAATTATTTTAGTTGAATAGTGATAATTGGGGTAAAAAGGTAAGAGTTACAATTTACTATTTAACTTTCCACAATTTCTGTTTGCATCAGCAGTTGCCTCTGCCAAAATGTCTGGCAGTGTCCAGGCAACTTGGAGATTTTTCAGGGAGGAAGACAGTTCCTTGGCTGTGTTCTTGCCCAGTCAGAGAGGCCTTTTGGTTTCTGTCCTCAAAGGAAGCTGAGTATTTTTGGTTGCTTAGAAGCAAGATATTAAACTTCCAAATTGAATTTATTTGGTTTTGACAGAGGTTTTAGGTTGCTATTCTCTGTGATGGAATAGAACAGGCCAGGATGCAACTGTCAGCAAAGCTCAGTCCCCAAAGCCACGCTGGCATTTTCTAAAAGCACTTCTGTGAGCTGCTGTAAGCAAAGGGTTGTGAGGAGTTGAATGCTTTGCATTTGCCACTCAGTGTCTCTTCAGTATTCTGCTTTACTCAGCATTTGCTTTAGGGTTTTCTTTTTTTGTTGTTCCTCTGTCATTCCATAGAGTAAATAAGAGGAAATGCATTTTTTCAAAATAATTTGTTACCTAAATATGGTATTTTCCATGTAGGATGTATATTGACTTAATTATATTTTTTATGTATAAATATTAACTATATTAAAAAGTGTGAGTAGTATATTTTCTCAATGTATTTTCTTCAGCTCTGTGTACATACAGTTATATAAACAAGGTAAGAACTTTTTGGTCTGTGTTTAGAAAGTGTTATATTCTTTACTTCTGAATAATGGGGGACATGTTTAATTTTTCAGCATCTGAAAAGAGTATTTTACTGAAAACTAATGTTGAGACAACCTTAAAACTTCTCATGGTGCTCTGGTATCACCAGCTGCTATCGAAGAAACTGTGGTCTAGCTTGGTAATATTTAATAGCAGCTTTTCAGTAGCTAAGATGAGGAAGTAGTGTGATGAAGTTGTAAAGATAACCTAAGTACTTAAATATGAGTAAAACTTGTATTTACTACTCTCTTTTCAGCAATGATGTAGACATGGAAACAGATCACTACTCCAATGGGGTTGCTGAGACTTCATCCAATGGCTTCCTAAATGGTAGTTCTAAACATGATCACGAAATGGAAGAATGTGACACAGAAATGGGTCTGCAGTGATATTTCTTACATTTTTATTAAGTGATGGAACAAGGTTATGTTTTTACTTGCAATGCTTCCCAACTTGAAAATTAGGGTTACTAGCTCAAATCTTAATTTTTTGATCGTTTGTTTTGCTGTTACTAGATGTAAATTGTAAAACCACTGATTTAGGTGGTCCAATATCAGTGTGAGAACAGGGGAAATGGGTAACTCATGGCTACTGAAATTAGCATTAATTTCTAAGGAAGTTTTTTTGAGAAGAAACACGCAGTTGTGTAGCACCCTGTGTTTGAGTTGGGAAATTACTTCTCCTCTTCCCCTTCATGGTTCTCATGGCATCTTTGTGCTCCACAGTAAGCATAGAAATCCTAAATCTTTTATATTGAAATGCACAGTGCTAATATTTAATGCTCAAGAGCTTTATTAGGGAAATGTAAAACTGAAAAATGAACTTTTTTCCCATGTTTTCCACCAAAAAAATACCAATTTATATAGTTATGAGCTAAAAATTAACTTTCTTTTACTTAATTTGCTTTATACTCCTTCATGCCTGTTGATGTTGGTGACAAATGAGTATTTAAATGCCCTCTGCTTGCCCTTTGTGCAGCTGCAGAATTGGTACTCAAACAATTGATTTAAGCAAATGTCAGTTAATGTGTAGTTTAAATGAAATGTGAAACTGGAGACCTTCAGAATGCAGCAGCGCCTGCAGAGGTCTGTGAGCGCTTCCCAGTTCCGGGGCATGTGCTGCTGCTGCTGATCCTGCAGCTTTGCTGGGAAATGCAGTGGAACAGCAAATGTCATTCTGTTACAGCTGTGCAAGGAGGAATACAAGTTGCCAGACATTTTCCCTGCATTGTGCTCTGAGACTGGATACTAACAAGATTTTATATCTGTGACAGAAAACCCCAAACAGGTGCTTGCTCCCTTGCAGGCTTTTCTGCAGAGACTTGCTGTGACAGACATGCAGCAGCTGTTGTGCTTTTTGTAATGTAGCTGTCTCCTGCCTTTGGAAAGTCATGTCTTAGATTAGGCTGAGCTAGGGACAAACACCACTACTTGAAGACTTGTGGGTGCTTCACCTACACTGTTTACCCTCCCACACCCTGCCCCCGGGTTGAGTCTGGTGGTTTTTCACTTTTTGAAATATTTATATATTCTCCTTAGTGCTGTGTAGGTAAGGTTAAGTAGGCAGGTATTTTCCAGAGGTGATACACTTGCATCTAAGGAAAAAAAAAAGTGGCCAGTTAAAAATCCTTTTTTGAAATAGTAGTCAAAAATACATCACTAAATAGCAGTGTTAAAGTTAGAAAGAAGAGTGGTTTTGTAATTGAAGAGTCTATCAAAATGCTCATTTCAAAACTTGGTTCCATTGATGAAAAAAGACAAGGAATGGATAGATGCCTTTTTCTTAATGCAGTGCTTTAGGTGTAAATTTTAAAAAAGCATATTTTTTAAAGAAGCCAGGTGTTGATTTACTATTCATAAGCTGCATCAATATCTTTTAAAATCATTACTATTGGGAATATTGTAGGAAACGATAAAGAAATCAGTTGTAGTGTCCTGCTTGATTACAAAAGAAGCCTGAGATATCCAAAGGATTAAGATAATGTGTTCTGCGAGGAGTAGGAACGGTGTAAATGGTTGTCTTGTAGCAGAATCCATCATGGCTATTGAGGAAGTTTGGCATTTTTTTACCCTCTATTAGTTGCCAACTTTGTGCATCTTTAGAAATGCAGTGCCAAAAATTAAGAAAGTTAGAACTTTGTGGGCTTTCATTGTTGTTTTTTAAACTCCCTTAAAATTTTAGGGTAAAACCTGGTTTGGTTTCG
Organism: Vidua macroura; assembly: GCF_024509145.1. Lineage (NCBI taxonomy): Eukaryota > Metazoa > Chordata > Aves > Passeriformes > Viduidae > Vidua > Vidua macroura. The sequence continues at coordinate 64,182,884 of NC_071571.1, read as the reverse complement.
AATTAGTTTAAAATTGCCCCTTGCGAATAAACAGCACGTGCTGTGACAGCCTTTGCCACAGCTAACCAGGTCTCTCAAATGTTCATAAAAGCAGTTCCCCAGTGTGTGGTACAGGAGCACATGGGGCCAGGGTGTCTGGGCTGACCTGCTGTCTCTGGGCAGGCAGCTGTGTTTGAGTGAATCAGTGCAGAGGCTGTAGATCCATAGGTTGTTATCCTCAGCTCTGTCAGTGGTGATGATGACGATATCGTTTCTTTAGAAGTAGATTCAAGTCAGTTAAGACGCCAGCTATGTGGTGGCAGCCAAGCGGCCATTGAAAGGATGATCCATTTTGGAAGAGAATTGCAAGCAATGAGCGAGCAGCTAAGAAGAGAATGTGGCAAAAACACAGTGAATAAGAAAATGCTCAAGGTATGTTTAATCTTCACGTAAAGATGAATGAATAACTGTTCTGCCCAGCAGGAACTTCCCACAGCATGTTGTGCTTTAATACTGTTCTGCTTTAACTTCTGCCATTTTTCACATGTATCAGAGCAGGTGTTCTGGTCAGCTGTGGTGTAGCACTGTCTTCTTTTTTGTCTGTGTAGCACATGCTCAGGGAAGATAATTTTGTGCTGTTAAACAGTTAAACACAGAAATTAATTTAGCACTTTCATTTCTCTCATTTGTGACCATGTAACTTGGACTCTTGAATTGAAGTTCTGGTTTTGTCTTTTTGATCTGTTGTCAGTGATAAGTGAACCGCAAGGGGATTGGTAGAGATGCCCAAAATGTGCTGTCATTAGTACTCTGCATGTTAATTAGTTTGCCTTGTTTTGGGACTGCTCTGGAAAAGAATTCTCCTGCCAGACTGCATGCAGTTTTCAGTCTGTTTTCTCTTACCCCATCACTTAGTAAAATAATGCTACCTTTTGCCTTGCTTTTGGGAACACTAAATGGAACAAGTCCTGTCACAATTTTTCTCTTTTTGTATTGATGGACACTGAGGGTGACCTTTGTGATTCTGAGTCAAATTAGTTGAACGAAATATCCCTTCTTTTCACTAGTAGCTTGTAGCTGTAGATGTAATAGAAGTCAATTTCCCACAGGATGCATTCAGTTTGCTTGCATATTCTGATCCTTGGAGCAGCCCTGTTGGAAATCAGCTTGATCCGATACAAAGAGAACCAGTGTGCTCCGTGCTGAATAGTGCAATACTAGGTAAGTGTGGCCCACTGGCTGCCCAGGGGACTCAGGGTGCCTCCCCTGTGTCCCACACAGATGGCCCTGCTGCTCCACTGTAAGGATAGCAGTGTTGAGTACACTCTTCTGGGAAGAGAGGGATAGTATTGGAGGGTTTGTAAAATAACAGGTACTTGTCTGCTGTTGTAGTTGAGAGCAAAAATGGCCTGTTCAGTAATGGTGCTGTGCAAGGTCACTTTGTTGCTTCTGCTTTGTGTCTTCCTCTAAGAGCAAACTCGCAGATGAATGATTTAAGTAGTTTAAATGTCAAGTTTTCAGTGTATTTTAACTGCCAATGTGATTCTTTTTCAGAGACTCACAATCTGCCAAAGCAACCCCCGCTTGCCCTCGCCATGGGACAGGCATCACAGTGTCTAGGATTGATGGCCCGGTCAGGAATTGGATCTTGCGCATTTGCCACAGTGGAAGACTACCTACACTAGCTATGCATTTTGAAGGTCTGAAAGGTGTTGTGGCATATTCAACATGGAAAGTAGACCAGCTCTGCTGACTGGAATTTGGAATTTTAATTATGTACTAAGGACAAGTCTGTTGCTTTATGTTGCTTCCTAGTTTACAGCATGATGCAAATGATTTCTAACTTAGTGTTAGGAGATTTCCATCTTTAAACCTCTTAGACAACTAAGAGTTGAAAATATCACTGGTAATGTCAGACATCCAAATTGACAAGTACCAATCCTTTGAACGATTGTCCAAAACAAACCAAAAATCCTGCTACCTTGTGGTGGGACGGAAAAATAGAAAACATGGATGTATTAGCATGTGGGTGATGTAAACGTCAAGCAGGATGACTTGCCAACCTCCACCCCCATTGTTACATAGTTCAATCAGTGTAATTTGCAAAATGCAAATGGTTTGGATATATAGTGTTGATGGGAAGAAATGATATTTTTTAATGTGTACTGTAAAACTTGAATTACTCAGGAGCTGAGTGAATATGTTTGTTGCTACTTACAATCCCAACCTGTTGATCTTAGTAGTTTTTTGTTTTAACATGGTCTTTTCAACTTCGTTTCCTTGTTTAACTACAGACAGCTTCTGTTGTGTAGGCTCACCAGTTTAACTGTTGTATTATAACAGTATTACATGTCAACACAGTGTGGTTATGACCTATTTATATAAAAACCAAATATTTAGTCAATTTACAGTCTTAATTTAATCTTTGTACACCTTGCATTTTTAAAAGTGCTTAAATAGTACTATATTGCAATAAAATGTAGTGATATCATAATTAACCAGCCATTAAAAACTTACATCTACAGCCACAGTAGCATGGACGTACGTGTATGCTACATTGTCTTGTTCTAGAGCTCCATCCTAGAACAGTGGTTCCTTTGGAGACCTGTGAGGGGAGTGGCTCACCCCTTGAGCTGGGGCTGCCACTTCCCTGTGGAAGCTGGGCTGGTCCAAGTGGAAGGCTTTGCCATGTTCTTGCCACACAGTGAGTCTAGCTAACAGTGCAGGAAGCTTACTCAGGACTCCCTGCAGATGGGGAAAATCCCTTACTGTTGGAAAGTAATCATGAGGCTGGAGAGAAGTGTCCTGCTGTGGCAGCTGATTTAATGATTCTGCTGTTAGGGTACAGGCTTTCCTTAGAGACACAAGTCACTGAAGCAGCAGGAATAAGTGCCTGCTTTAAGGAATGCAGCATCCACAACAGTAGGTACAACATTGCTCATCTTTATTCTCTGCAAAGGCATTGCCTCATGGAGGCAGCTCAGCAAGCCTGGTCCTAGCAGTAGCTGTTCTACAACACTGGCCTGGCTGCTCTGTAGCTTCCCCAAGAACTTCTGAAAGGGGAGAGGAGAGAACAGGGAAGTCTGATGAGGCATAGCTTGGTGCCTTCTGCTGGCTGGAGCTGAAAGCAAAGTGATGGTGAAATGGGGAGAAACACCTCTGTTGTGCTGAGATTAACTGTCACTAAAGTCCTTAGCAGCATCTTCTGAAAAAGCTGTCTTCATAGTCCATTTTTAATCTGTGGCGCCAGCCAACGTTTCTTAAACCTTGCTGCTTTTTCCTTTTTATCTTGCCCTTAAAAAAAAAAATAGCTGTTAGTTACCATTTTTTCTTAGCCTGTGTGCTGGAGAAGCAGCAATCCCTTGGCTGCTGCAGCAGCATTTCAGAACAGAACAGCCACCTCAAACACTGATAAACTTCCTAAGGTATTTTATGTGCCCCAGGTGCATTCCACTGGCCAGGAGTACCAGTTTGCACCAGCCTCCTTAGGAGGGTGGGGGGTATACAGTGGTGCTTTCAGTGATGGAGTGCAGATGGAAAGCAGGGGATCAGTAACTTTTCCCTCTGGTGTTCCTGAGCGTCACAGACTGTATGGGTGTGAAACCGTCCCCATCCATTATGGAAATAAGGAGGAATGAGTGCTATTTCCCTGCTCACACAGAAGTTCTGGGATCTTGGTATCCCTGCTTTTAAGTGTGAGATGCACCTGAAATGCCTTCCAACAGCTCAGGGACTGGAGGCTGACAGCTACTGAAGTACTTACTTCATTGAGCAGCCCTGGCTCTAGGACAAGAGCTGTCTCTTAACATACAAAAAATGAGGTAATTTTTTGTCAACTTGTGTCTCGTACACCATCCCTGGGGGTGTGCTCATGACACCCACTGAGGCCACAGTGCTCTGCTGCCCTTCCCTTACTCTCCAGGTGCTTGGAGTTAGAGGATCACAAGCCATGATGCTCCAGCATGGAAACTCTGATTTTATTTAAGTGTACTTTTAGCCACATATGCAGAAAATAGTACCTACTCTGACTTTCTATACTCACCCCAAGACTTGTCCACAAACTGAACTGCAGCTTTTTTGACTGGGGCTCTCTTGTTGGCAAGGGAAAAAAATTCATTTGCTGAAATGGAGACAGGTGTTAATAACCAAGTTCAGGCCAGACAAGGCTCCATCCAGACCCACCCAAGCAGCAGCGCTTACCCGGTACCCGGTTGGTGTGTGGCCCATAGAGCTGAGCATTTAGGAAGTCTTTGGCCAGCTGTTGGTGGAGGCCTGCTACACTGTGGTCTTTCAAGCACACAGCCATGTAGTTCCCTTTTGTCCTAGTAAAAGAGAGATGCAAATCCCTGTAGCCTGGTTACAGGATCCAGAACAATAGATACTGCTGTCAAGCTTTGCTACTTGAGCACAGCAGCAGCCAGTGATGGTTTCTGATACTCAGATGAGCTTTGTGGCAGTATTAAAAAAATAAAGAGCTGGACCAATACTCTCAAGCTGTTGTCATATGCCTTTGTGTGCCCTGAGTAGTTTCCTTGGGCGTCCTGAGCTCATCCTACCAGAAGCTATGGCAATTACTCTCTAGGGCCATCAGTGACAAAGAAATAGAGGAGAGAGAAAAATAGATTGAAATGCAGGAATTCGGTGCCCAACCACCCCACCTGTAGCAGCACACAACACAATGTCTACTGCTGTGCTTACGACTGCCCAGCTATCTCACAGCAGTTACATACATGTAGTATGTAAAAATTATTTACACCACATATATATATGTAAGTATGCTAAACCAGCAAATATTAAAGGTGCTTTTTGCACATAAATACACTTTCAGTCAGACGAAGGACACAGGAACATGAAGTGCAGAAGAGGGTACAGCCATGCAGTGACAGAACAGCTGCTCTGATGCCCCTTCCCACACCAGGCAAAATCATCTCCTCCTCCTACCTGGCACCCTTGCTCCTCTTGCCTTTCTTCTGCTGCACTTCACCTTGGCCTTGCCTTTGGGCCTGGCCTTGCTCCAGCTGTACAGCCCCAGCTTCAAGTTCTTCACCTAGAGTAATTTGCAAACAAAATTTCCCAAATGTTATCAATCAAAACCAATCAGTGAAACAGGAACAGGACTTAAGCAGTATTTTTCAGAAGCACTAACTAGGAAGAACAGCTGTAAGAGGGAGGGAAAGAAATATACTCAGTGAAGCAACCCAAAGTACTGCTAGCCTGCTTTCCTCGGCATCAGCAAAATGGGATTCATCACTGGACAAAAATTCAATGCAACACAACAGCTATGGGTAACACCCATAAAGGGAAATCCAGCTCTGGCTTTAGTCTTGCTTCATCCTCAGCTCATCTCTTTGTTATGTCAACACAACAGATCTTTTTTAAATAAAAGCAAGAAAAAGTAGCAGTTAGACCATACAGAAGCATGTGAGGTTTGGATGAGAGAACTGTTTAAATAAAAAAATTTTTATGAAGTACTTTGAAGTACAGATGAAGCAAAAACAGCAGTCAAACACTCTAGACTCTTGATTTTGTAATTCTGAGTTTGAAAAAACTTACTTAATTCTACACATGCTATTAAATTGTAGTTTGATATCTAAAGTATAGAGGCAATTTAACAACTCTATCCAGGAATAACCTTTATTACTTAAAAAAAAGGCTAAATATTAATCCACCTTTGGTAATCCTTGCTTTTTCTGCTGTATCACCTGCCCATGATTTCCTTAAACACTTCAGGCTATTTTAACTGAAATCACTGCACAGCAAGTGGCTTCTGTAAAAGGTTTAAGAATTAGATTGACTCTGACTTTGTATTTTTCCTCAGATATTTCTTTTCCTGGGGAAAAGACAATCTGTCTGGCGTGTTCATGTTTAAGACTTGGAGAAGGTCTCTTCACCAGAGCTCCCCCTTGGAGCTCTGGCACAGGAATGAACTCCTGAAGTATCAGATGTGCACCTCGTTAGCAAAGCGAGCTGTAACATACCTGGGTCATCTGCCGCAGCCTGCTCAGCGGGCCTGGGGAGCAAAGGGAAGGCAACAGGTTACTCTTCAATTCACTTCACACTCTCTTCCTTCACTCAAAGCCACAAAACCCCCAGGGACCAGAAGGGGCTGCCCCATGCGTGGGAGATACGGAGAGGAGGATCCCAACACCCACCGCTGCCTCCCCTGGTCCCCTCACCGTGCGGACACATCCTGCAGCTCCTGCAGCACGGCCTCGGGCAGCAACCTGCGCTTCTGTAGGGGAGAGGGGAGTCAGGCAGGCACGGACACGGCCGGCACACACACCCGGGGCCCGGCGGGGGTAGCGCGGTACCTTCTGCTCCGCGAACAGCTCCTGCTGCCGCCGCCGCTTCTCCTTCAACAGCTCCCGGTGCCTGTGGGGAGGCGGGAGCCGCCGTCAGCATTCCATGGGGAGAGAGAGGGGATTACGGGCGGGGATAAAGGGGGTGAACGAGGGCTTGGAAAGGCAAAGGAGGTAGTGAGGAGGGGCAAGTGGGGGGATAAGGGATAGTAAAAGTGAAAGGGGTTTAGAGGGATGAAAGGAGAGGAAGGGGTTACGGGCGGGATAAGGAGGGAGAAGGGGCCGGGGAGGCATAAGAGGAGTGGTGGGGTAGGAAGGGAGATAAGGGGGGGGGTGGGGAAAGGAGGCAACAAGGGGAAATAAGCAGGGATAAGGGGAGGATAAGAGCGGGCAAGAGACATGAACGCGGATAAAAAGGGGTCTAAGAGGGTAAGAGAGGTGGAGGGGGGGTTAGAAAGGTAAGCGAGGAGTTAAAGGGGTGGTAAGAAGGGTGAAAGGGGAGATGACTGGGGCTAAGCGAAGGGGGTAAGAGGAGGGAAGCGCTGGTGTGAGAGCCGCCGTTCGGGAGCAGGAGGCCCCGGCGTGTCCGCACCTCCGGGCCGCCTCCCCCACGAGCTTCCGCTCGGCCTCGGCCGCCTCCCTCGCCACGCCGAAGGGCACCTCCTCCGGGGCCTCGTCCGCCTCGTCCTCCGAGGAGGAGGCCGGGCTGGGGACCGCGGCGGGAGCCCTGCGCTTGCCCGCGGCCGCCGCTTTCGCCTTCTGCCGGCGCACCATGGCCGCGGCCCCTACACCGCCCGCCCCGGAACCGCTCTCGCCTTCCGCCGGGGAATGCCGAGCGCCGGGACACCCGCCCTGCGCCTCTCGCCCCGCCCCGCCCCGCGGGATGCGCGCACAGACACAGCACATCGGAGGTGGCCCCGCCGCCGCGCCTTTATTGCCGTGGGGACGAGTCCCGCCGCCGCCTCCGGCCCGCCCGCCCCGCGCTGGGCCCCGCCAGCCCGGGCTGCTCCGGAGGTGATCCCAGGGCTCAGGAGATGATCTCCGTCTCGTGTCGCGCCAGCGCCGGCGGCAGCGTGGTCCCGCAGGGGCCCGGGAAGTGGAACCTGGAAGGAAGCGGCAGGTTTAGGGCGCGGGCAGCCACCGGCGCATCCCGCTGCTTTACCTGGCGAGTCTGGCAGAGGGACGGGAGGGAGGGAGGAAAGAGGAGGAGAAGGGGAGAGGGGTTTAGGCCTTGTGGGGCGTAGGGACAGACCTCAGCCTCACCCTTTAAACAATACGGTTTGTGTCTTCAGTGAAAATTCCACCATGAAAGAAGAATCCTCTTTTCTTACTTATTAACAGAAACTTAATATTTCATAAGCGCTGGGGGGTAAACTAGACCATATTTGTCTAAACCCAGCATTTCGGCTGTTGGACCAAAGCAGGGCAGGAAGGAGGGGACTGAAGGCTGTTGCCTGAGCAGCGTTACCTGAACTTATTGGTGGCAGGAGTGGGTTCCATGTTGAACTCCGCGACTGGGACTCCTCTGGCCGAGACCTGCGGGGCGAACATGGCCGCAGGATACACCACGGACGAGGTCCCGACCTGCGGGCAACAGGACAGAAGTCACAGGCGTAGCAGGACAGCACTCAAACAGAACCAACCAACCCAGCCCCGAGGTGAGGGCCCTTCTCACAACTGGCATGTGCACTGAAGCCTGGGAGATTCCTACAGAAATGAAACTGAATCAGTATCTGGTTAGTGTCATTGCAGATGTAGCTATTTAACTTAGCATAGCAATCAGGAATTGATTCTCTGATGCAGCCAAAGAAACCCATTTGTAACTGTAGATGGAAAAAAAAATCCCAGAAACAAAATGGCACACTTTGTCTTCAAGGAAAAATAAAAACCCAACAAAACGTTCCTTCTGTTACTTGAGATCATCCTGCAAAAGGAAGACAACAGTCTAAGCAAGTGTTTTGGTTAGGGATCTGGAACATACACAGCATGTAAACCACCTTGCAAAAAAGCAGCACATTATAACTTCTTTTTCAAACTGACCGTCAAAATAATTGTATTTTTTACTGTTTGAGAAATTGGAACGATAGAATGGCTTGGACTGGAAGAGACCTTAAGGATCATCTTGTTCCAACTGCTCTGCCATGGGCAGGGACACCTTCCACTAGACCAGGTTGCTCAGAGTCCCCCATCCAACCTGGCCTTGAACACTTCCAGGGATGGGGCACCCACACCTTCTCTGGGTAACCTGTGCCAGTGCCTCACCATCCTCACAGTAAAGAATTTCTTCCTGTATGTAATCTGAAGCCACTCTCTTTCAGTTAAAAGCCATCACCCCTTGTACCTGATCAAGAGTCCATCTCTGGCTTCCTTGCAGGCCTCTTTCAGTACTGGAAGGCTGCTCTAAGGTCTCCCAAGAGCTTTCCCTTCTCCAGGCTGAAGAGCCCCACTTTCTCAGCCTCTCTTCGTAGGGAAGGTGCTCCAGTACCCTTATCAAATTGTGGCTCTCCTCTGGACTTGCTCCAACAGTTACATGTCCTTATGCTGGGGGCACCAGAACTGTCCACAGTATTCCAGGTGGGGTCTCACCAGGGCAGAGCAGAGGGGGAGTGAAATTCAACAGCCAAACATTGTCTAATCTCTAACCCATGTATACATTTTCAAACTGAAAGGTCTTTTAAAGTTTTGCACTGGACACCAGAGAGTCCTTTTGGGGCTTTTAGTTCCCTCAGGGAAGCACAGATGCGTCTGCTTTACCCAGGAGTTGCCATGTCCTTAGCATGGCCTCCCTGCCAGTTCAGAGGACAGGTAAGGAAAGCGCCACTCACAACCAAGCAGAGGTCACAAATATCCAGCTCCTTCTCCACCGCCGTGAGCACGCCGGGATCCAGGGCTTCACCAAACCACACAACGTGGGGCCGCAGGAGCCCATTGCAGCCGTCCTCCTCACACCTGCTCAAACACCACAACAGGACAGCGTCACGCTGCTGAAGGGGGTGCTTCAGGCTCCAGAACGGCAAAGCAGTTCTCATTCCCGCCTGGGCAGGTCCTACCTGCCATCATCCTCTCTCCTGCTTCACAGCCCTCCCTACACCCTCCTCTACCATGTGCTGGACAGAAGGCAGCTCATGCCATGCTACACACATGTGCTGGAAGTACACGTGCTGCATGATCCCAAGGAAGGGGGTGCTAAACAGTTGTTCAGCACAGATACTTAATTGTTTCTTCCCCTTACTCAGCTCCTGAAATGCATGAAAGTTAAAACTTGGCCTCCTTTAACGAAGTGGCTGACAGGGTTTTAAGGAGAAAATGAACCAAAAGACAGAAGCATCGTGTTAGCCTCTTTTTCCTTAGGAATTGGATGAAAAATGTGGCTTTTTCCACCTGCAACTAACTAAGGCAAAGCTTCAGGCAGCATAAAAAAGCATTGCGGCACATTCTGTGCCTGTGAGGGGACCCCAGCACTGTCTCCCAGACTAACAGTGGGTGGCACCTGCAAAGTAACAGAACATTTACTGCTGTAGCACTCACTCTCTTGCTGCAATTCTCCTACTACTTCACATACAAACCCCAGGAATCTGGGCATGTTTCATCTTGGTGCTCAAGTTCACAAAAGTGCGATGCTTTTAGCACCATGGTAACTTCTACATACTCCTTGTCTGATGCCCCAGCAACTTTAGACTCAGTTTCCTGGGGCAGAGCTCCAGAGTTCTTTGTCTCTGTGCAATGTCCTTCCAAAACAACATGACCAGTAACATGAAGCTTTGAGATGCACAAAGCATGAAGAGGTAACAGCCCAACAAAGTGGTCCATACGTACTGAGGAAGGTCTTCAACTGGAATTGCAGCATCTTCTGTGTCAGGATCTGGAGCCCTGAAGTTACAAAATGGAAATACATGTCCAGCTGTACAAAAGGTATTTTATGTATTAATAAAAAACATATTATTCTCTAAAAACCTTCATATTCTCTAAAGCATACCCTCCAATCAAAGAATCTGCAACTTCAGCCAACTTTAACACCTACTACAATCCTAAAATACCATACACAAGGCAAGCAGGAATTTGTCCAGAATTATCCTGGAGCTGAGCAACTGTAATAAGCTGGCCAAGACTGTCAAAGGCACAATAATTATTTATTATAACTATCTAAAATTCTGGTGAAATGTAAAGGAAAAAAAAAGTCCTAAAAAATCTTTGAGTCCATGCCTGGCCCATCCCCCTGCTCACTTCCTTTTTTAATGACGAAAGAAAGAATGGATTACCCCTTCCCAGACAATGCGGGGCAGATCGGGCTCTTGTAATTCGCAGCTACGTTTCCACAGCTGGTGCACCGAGTTTTAAATAAACTACCTGGAACACACGAAGAGGAAACATCAGGGATGAAGCTCTGAGGCGTGGCTGTGCAGGCAAGTGGTTGTGTTTATCCTGGGCAGCTTTTATTTACAGACCTTGAAGGCTGCACCTTGTGGGTAACTTACAACAGGAACACAACAGCAAAGTTCCACTATGTCACCTTGTTCTGCCTCGGGACATGAGTAATACACAGTCTCATAACAATAATAATTTAAAATATCACTGAGGGAGATAATTTCTGTTTATTGCTTTTCCTCTTACATCAGAAACATTTTCTTAACAAAATATGCTGGTCAACACCATTTTGTTTGATGCAAAACTCCACTCCCAAAACTTCTATAGCATTACTAACATGCTGTTGAGATATGCAATATAGCCAAGAGCTAAAAACTGTGTCCATTTTGAAAAGAATACAAATAACCAAAATTAAACTCTTGCCAAGGCTTCATCATTGGATCCATAACTGCAAAACAGCTTGTGCAGGTTTTAGCTTTCCTGTGTCCAAAGCACAAAAGTGGTGGTGGGAAATCCCATTTATGCCTTTAGTGATACTGGAGTTAAAAAGTATCACAGTGCTGGAGGACCAGGATGGGTCTTTGTCCTGGGAGATTTCCACTCTTTGGCAAGGCATGAGGAGTGGAAAAATGAGCGGAGTCACCTCCAAGGATGGAGAAGGGCTTCCACCCCCTCTTTCTCTCCATACCTGTACATTTCCTCAGATCCCAAACCCCTGCTGACGCCCAGGTGCTACACCTGTCATGTGCTCTTCTGGCACTTTGTGGGAGTAAGGAATGCTGCTGACTACAGGGAAGAGAAGGGGAGGGCCACTGGCTGCAAGAAAGAAAGGTAAGGGAATCTTAATTGTTTCCGGTCCCTTTTGTCCTGTAGCCAAGGACTGCACAAGTGAGGACCGGTCAGAACAGGACAGAGGGAAAGCACCAGGGCTGGTGAGGCCAGGCTTCCAATACACATTTATTGGTGGCAGTCTGACACCACCACTACCCACAGTGGAATCTCTGGGGATTCTTTTCCCCTTTTCTAAGTGAAATCAGCCAGGTGTGACCGCCACATGAATTCAAGTGGATCTGTGGAAAACTGTGCAAGCGAAAAGGGAGAACCAGTTCCTGTGTACTGTCAGAATCCATTAAAAACAGAAAGATGAGATTCTGTGATCCTAAAGTGAGGAATAAAGAGAAGCCATGAAGTACCTGAAACAACTTCCAAAAGAGAACAGGGTGTTATTGCAAATAACTTTATGCAAGTTATTGTAATTATAAGACAAAATTCTTTTCTCTCTGTATTTATCCAGCTTTCCCTTTTTCCCACTCCCCACCTCAGGTTTCCTGGCCTGTGGAAGACATGTGAGCCAACTCTTACCGTGGATTTCTAAGAGGTGCTTGGTGCCTGCCTTCCTGTGCAGCTCATCAATGTTCTGAGTGATGACCACAACGCTCCTTCCTTGCTTGCTGAGACGCTTCTCGCACTCTGCAATGGCAATGTGGGCTGGATTGGGATGTTTGCTCAGCATCACTTCTCGCCGGTAGTGGTAGAATTCCCACACACGGGAAGGGTTTCGTGCAAAAGCCCCTGGAGTAGCCAGCTCCTGCAAAAGACATAACAGTTGTCCTACAACGAAAGAATCCCTTCCCCAGATGAAGCCTGTGGGATCTCTGCCATTTATACTGCTGCCTGCATCACAAGGTCATCAAAAGCAGATTACCTATAACCACATGCAGTTGATAAGAATACTGTTCCACAGCCCTTGCAAGGGTGACACATCAAAGTGTCAGATCAAAAGAGCAAATAACTTACAGAAATAGTGTGGTAGATGGGCTCACACTACACTCCAACCGTACGTTGTGCTGCCCTACCAAACTATTAGTATCTTAGCACAAAGCAAATCAGACACTCCAATGCACACCCACAACTCTCTTTTTGATGGCAGCCATAAAACTCAGCATCATGTGAATATATTTGCTTTGCCAGGAATTTATTTTCTGCTTTAATTTAAGTATAACACAAGCCAAATTATACCCGTCGTCAAACCCAAAGTCTAACGTCTTGTATTTTGCATGCAGGTAAAATTGAAGCTGCTTTTCACACTAACTTTAATTTTGCCTTCTCTTTCTCAAAAACGCAGCTCAGTCCAGCACCTCAGTGCTCAATTCTTCTGACACAGAAACTGAATGGAAGTTTCTAATGCAGCAGGACCAAACATTTATACACACACATGCTTTATTTTAATTGATGGTCACTGAAAGCAAAAACATCATCTTTAGATTCAAATCAGTTTCAAAAATTTATGTCTCTGACATTTTTTTAGCTACATCAGATCTTTCAGGAATGCTGTAAATAAAAACCACAAAGAAAGCAGGTGTGATTGCAGCATTTGGGGTAGCAGGTACTGACAGCAAAACAGCTGCTGAAACACCTGCAGCACCAGCAGGATGAGACTCATGAGGCCCCCATAGAGCTCACACTGCTGGTGCCTTCAGCTGTACTTCCAGTGTCTGCTCCCACCTCCTCTCCCACCCCTGTGGCTCTCAACACTGGCAAGATCATTCCAGCAACAGAGACAGCCTGTGGGAAAATTAAAAAACCTGCCCCAAAATAAAATAAGTCTTAAAGCATTTTTAAAGGGTGTTATGAGACACCAAGATTAAAAGAAAACAACCAGTCTCTATAGTCACTTCTTCCTTTGGTATTTTGGTTTGTTTTAAACGTTAAAGAGTTCAAAACAGGAAAGGCCCCACACAGTGGTACAACAGTCAGGCTGTCAAAAGATAAGCAAACAGCTGAACTGCAGGAAAACAAAGGTGGTAGAAAGACCCAGAGCTACCTGCAAGAACGTTGTTTTTCCCAAGCAACTGATAAACTGAAGGATAGAAGCAGATCCCTGAGGGCACGGAGAAGAGCTGCAGAGGCCACTGTAGGGAGAGCTCTGTCCCTGCTGCACTGCCATGGGAGAACTTCCACCCTCTTCTCCAACTGTTCCTGACCCTCCATGCTCACCTGTGTGATGAGCACAGAGGTGGCTGTGTAGGCATGGGCCACCAGTACCTACCTGGGCTTGCCACTTTCTCCAGAAGCCTCCAGCCCCTCTGAAGGTGGGGACGCCACTCTCGGCACTGACCCCAGCTCCGGTGATGATGGCGATGTGCTTGGCTTTGGCAAACACCTCTCGGAAATCAGCCATGTCTGTGCCAGGGCAGGGAAAACAAAGAGCTGTTCAGGCCCTCACAGGCTCACCTAAGAGGCCACACTTACGCATCCAGAAATGGCTTCCATACACACCTCCCATGACTTTCATTTTGGAACACCAACTGGTTCCTGAGCTTCTCTATGTTGGATTTTAAAGGGCAGTTCCTGGAGATCCTCAAAATATGTGTCTGAGCAGGCTCAGTAGGGCAACATGTGTTAAATGTGATTATAGTCAATAGTGGAAAGGCAGAGCCTTTAACTAAAACCCCACACTAGATGCTACCCCAATAACAACTGTTGGCACCACCATCCAGGAACAGTTTGCTTCCTAATTATCACTTAAGATCTTGAGATGAAAAAAATACATTTGCTTTGTTTTTGTTTGGTTTTTTCCTCCATGAAGTATCGTCTTCAAAATTAAGGTAATTTGGGAAAATGCACTTTCTTTTGAGGCATTTTTCCTGTTTTCTAGGTTTGCAACTGTATTTTATATTTTTAATGCGTTATTCCCACCATTTCCCCCTGCATGGTAGTTTGGGAAAAAGATTGAAAATTTCCTTTGCCTTTTTATGTGAGTCAAGACAAGATTAAACAGGAACAGGTTAGCTACAGACAGACAAAAAAAATACCTTTTGCAGTTTACCTCAGATATTAATTTTAAAGCAACACAGGTTAGAATCACAAAATGGCTGAGGTGGGATTGGACCTCTAGAGATTGTCTTGTTCCACCCCCTCTGCTTAAGCAGGGTTGGGCAGAGCAGACTGCCCTGGACACTGTCCTGTGGGGTGGCTTTTGATATCTCCATGGATAGAGACTCCATAACCTTCCTGCACAATTCAGTCCATTGTTTGACCACCCTCAAGGCAGACAAACACCATGCGGTGTTTTTATGCATTGAGAAGATGCCCTGGAGCCTTCATTGCCACAAGGGCTCATCACTGGCTTAAGGCCAACGTGGTGCCCACTGGATCCCCAGGGACATTCCTGCCCAGCTGGTCACCCAAGCCTGTCCTAGTACCTGGGGCTATTTCTTCCCAGGGCCAGGACCCTCTGGAGTATCAGCCACTCCTCTCAGCTTCATATTATATGGGAATTTGCCAAGGATACACTCCAGTCCATTGTCTAGATCATTAATGAAGGTGTTTAACAACACTGGGCTCAGTATGGACTCCTATGGTATCCCATGAGTGGGCAGCCTCCAGCTGAACTTTGAGCTGCTCACCACAACCCTAATCCTCACAATTTACTAGGTGGTCTTTCAAATAAAAACCAAAACTACTCCCTCCCCCCTGCCACACACACAAAAAAAAGCCCACCCAAAGGCAGGTAAGTTCCTATAGGGAGAAAGAGCCACTGGAGAGGCCCCAAGACCCACAGCCTTGGACTGAGCAGAGAACACTGCTATTCTGATACCCCACCTGCTGCTGCAAATCAAACCTCACAAGCCCTTGAATGTGTAAAGCTCAGGCCAAAAGCCCTCCCAGCCAGGTGTCTGGCAGCAGCCAAATGCTGATGCTCAAGGCAGCAGAAAAAGCAAGTTTGGCTTGGCTACCCGACATTAAGGAGTTGCTGTATTGTACCCGTGTGCAGTTTTCAAGTTAAGGCACATTCTCAAATTGAAAAACAAAACCAAAATACTGCCAAACAAGTGAAAAGAGGTCAGCCTTAACTCCTAGCCTGAACAGGGCTCCTGGGGTTACCCAGCTCCTGAACTGTTACAAATGCTCAAGGCCCGTTCTTGTACAAAGAAATGAGGAATTAGTTTTATTACTCATTAGCATTATGAAAGGGAAATGCAATTAACCACTGCATACTTATGTGCATAAATTATAAGCATTAAGAAGGTGTTTATGTTGTAACCATGATGACTGCAAGAGTTTATGGAACTACACAGAATACAGTCGTAAAAGGTAATTTCACTATTCTGGGGGACAAATAAAGCAACTTCACACGGTTTTAAACATTTTTAATTAAGTCGTGGATTTCACCTAGCACACAAAACCTTCTAGCACTTCAAAATCCACCTTAAAAACCTGTCCGGGGTGCTAAAGCAAACAAATACACGTCTTACTTGAACTAGGACGGGCCATTTCCAAACAAAACTTCTGTTTCTTTGAAGACGAGGCCTTAAGTCCACAATGCACTTGGGAAACCAACCTTCTAGCGGTAGATTGAAAGAGACACATCAGGATCCCTCGGAAGTGTTTCACCTGGGGAGAAATAAATCAAACGTCAGCGGCCCAGGCAGGGCGCGTATTTCTGCCTGCTTCCTGTGAGGGGCTCTCCTTAAAGAACCAGCTGCGAGCGTTCGTCACGGCTTCCCCTGCACCTGCAGAACAAGGAATCATCCCCAACCCCAGACCTCGGGGCCGGGATCACCGCTTTTGTTCAGAACGGGGGACCTCAGCCCCGCTCCAAAGCGGGGCTTTCGGCCGACATTCAACTTACGCGACGCTTCCGAACTGCGCTGCTAACCCGAGGCAGCTCCCAGGACCCGCCTGCCCGCCGGCATTTTAAGAAGAAGGGGGAAAAGCAAGGGACGGAGCCGCGGCGGACTGCGAGCCTACGTGCATCTGCCGGCCCGCAGAAGGGCGAAGGGGACAGCGCGGGCGGGCGGAGCCTCGACGAGGGGGAGGCGGCGACCTGCCGGGCCGCCCGCCCTCACGCAAGCCCCGGGGCCGCGGGTTCGCGGCCCGCCCGCTGCGACTCACCGCGGGCGGCGGCGGCTGGGGCCAAGCCGTGCGGCACCGCACGTCCCGCCCCGCGCTGCGCCGCTCCGCCCTCCCGCGGGGAAGTGCCCGCGGTGTTAAGGCGGCACGGATGCGTGGATGGATGCACTGGAGGCACCCGCGACTCGCTGCCCGGCGTTGCGCTGTCCCTGCGCCGTGCCGGAGCGCGCACGTATCGGATGGAGTGAGACGCAAATAGGTCAGGAAAGCTGGATGGCTTTCCAGCGTCATCCCTCTCTGCGGTCCACCCTTGGGCGTTCGCAGTTTACGCGTTCACGGATGAAAACTCCGCTGCACTTGGACAGCACACATTTTTTTTTTTTTTTTAAAATGAGAAAAACTGTTTTTAGCATGTTTTGCTGAGTAAAGAAGGCAGCGCTCTCATCCAGCCGCCTCCTCTCCACCCTTCCCCAACAACCTTAAATCATTACGGTCCTTTTCAGTCAGAGGTTTTGACACATTTTCCCCCCTCCCTTTGGATTCCATAAATTTCCAGCTAAGCAGATGAAGAGGCCCCCAAAACATGCACCCAAAGAGGGGAAAGGCTGAAAGGCAAGTCCCACAGTGCTCTTTCAAAGTCCACCAGCAGCCTGTCCAGCCCGGGAGGCAGCTCCTGTCTCCCACTCCTGTTGGCACAGGACGAGTTACCTGAGCGAGTTCACCTGAGGGCAGCAGAGGCTGCTCCCAGGGGCTGGCAGCCGATGTCTCCCTCATTACCCTGCTCCACAGCACTTGTTATTGTTTACAGAGTACCAGCACTTCGTACTCGGCCTCCAGCTGCAAATTCGAAGGAAGCCTTTGGCGGGGCAATGCTGACAGCAGCGAGTGGTGCTGACTGAACGCTTGTGCTGGTGCTTGGTGGGCGGTCACAGCTGTTCCCTGAGCACTCCGTATCTCCATGAAAGTAAGCGTGCTCGGAAAAACAGCACATCATAAACTCAGAAAACAAGGTGAAGGCTAGCGTGATCTTACTTAGCATTCCAACGACCCTGATGTCAAAATCCATTAATTCTGTGCAGATTGGGAAAACAAACAGGATGGCAGGTTTGTTGAATGAGGGATTGGCTGTGCATAATGTTATTCAGCATCATGATTGGTGTTTTTTTGGTTTTTGTTTTTTTGGTTTTTTTTTTTAATTGAGATATTGCTACAAGACTGTACACTGTGCTTATTAGGCAGTGTATTTTAGCTGCTAGTTAATCTTAAAAAGAAAAAAAAAGCAATTCGCAGTTGCACTATCACCACAATTTTCTTCCATTTTGAATCCAAAGTTCAAGACAGTAAAATCCTAGTCCAACATTGCTAATAAGAAAAAAATGATTCTGTTTATGTACTAGAGTTTTAAGGAGCACAAAGCTTTCATCTTCCTATCACACTGTTGCACCTGTTAGCTGTGCTCCTTCTAACTTTGCATCAAACCAGGGCAGGGCATGTTCATGTGCAAGCTTTGCATGGTCTTTTAATAAAAACAGAACTCACAATGGCATAGTTTATGTGAAATGGGTACAGAAGGACACAAGGTTGGCTTGCTTTGGTCTCTTTGGCATATACAGATTGCCTACTCCAAGAGCACAATTATCCCAGTGTTTCCGAAGCAATCAATCATGCATTCTGTATTCTCAGCAGCCTGAAACAATGAAGAACCCAGCTGATGCTGGCTGATGCTAACCTGGTGTAACTACTGAATGTGTGCCATAAGAAAATGGCCACATTGATTTTCAGAATTGTTTGTACTGGTCCTGGAAAAATATTTTAATGCCAATGTGTAAGGAGATTTCCTAAAATGTTTATAAAAAGATTAAAGTGACATCTAAACTTAACTTCAAGACACTGGGGTGTTTGGCATTAATGCCTGGCAGTATTCCACAATCATCTGTGCCCGATAAAATAATTCTGCATAAAATCTTTTTCTATTACAGTAGTTTCCTCCAGCAGCAGTGTCATTAATGCAGTGAGAGCAACTCCAGGTGGACACCAGAAGCATGAACTGTTCTGCAAAGATACACATTTCAAAATCAATTAACACTTAAGAATCCTGTCTTAGAAGGGACAAAAGCCATGGCAAGGGCAAGTGTACTGCACTTCACAGCCCCTCCTTTCACTGCCTCCTCCAGCACATTGCCCTCCCAGCTGCCAGCAGCTGGGGCCTTTATATATTTAGCAATGATACTCACTTGTCTGTCTTCCAGGAACTTGTCCCATCTCCCCTTGACCCACAGGATTCTGTTTTCTGGCAGGAGTTCTCCACCTCTGCTCCCTCTCCTGGGAGGGATGGGGAAAGCAGAAGGTGAGGAATGTGTATCCAAAGGGGTTGCTATTCTCCTCTGAGGCTCAGTGGTAAGATGGGTTCATACCCTCTTAGTCTTCCACTCCAACATCACTATCCTTCAGCATTTTTACCAAGTCCTTTGCATCTGAGCAGCACCAGCTAGAAACAGCTCCCTCTTTGAGCATTAAGCCTAATTGTACCAAACACAAGTAAAACATTTTTTTTTTAAATCCCAAGTAAACAGTCTGTATTCTAACACACAACAGGTCTGCACCAATTAAATACAGTATGGCAATATATAAATTACAGTTCTTTACAGTAAATAGTAAAATACGAGAGTCCGCTTACTGTACACAACAATCAGAGAAAGAACAGCAGCTTTTCAGTAAGGTCCCAGGTATCTCAATCATTCACTTGCTAAGGAACAAAGAAAAGATACAGCAGGCCATTCACTTCACTCATTTTTTACCATGTTGCTTTACAAATATCCAGAACGCTTGTACAGGCATCTACAGTATCTACATGTGGAACAACCTTCTTAGGAATTCATGAGCACCAGACATAAATCCCTCCATCATTCCCATTATTAAAATAAACTTTACAGATTAAAATTACTTTAGCAGGTTCTATTTCATCTTGATAATAAACCAGTAAGTAACAAGTGCAAAGTTTGCAGTCATGATCCATTTACTGCTTCTTTATTTCCCATTTCTCCCCACCTTGCACCCAAAAAACCAAAACCCCCTAAAAAACCCAGAATGTTATCCTCTCACACTCTTGCAGTAATACTGTTTCTGCAGTCAAACTGCCCAGCTGGCTTTTGCTAACATGTGAAATGCCAGACTCATAGCTTCAGGTATCGTCAGTCATTCCGATGCCAAGTCAGCACAGTGGCAGGCCTCAAGGAAGACAAAACATATGAAGCAGTTGGATATTTCAGTGTGCTTAAACACGGGAGGCTGCATGGTGCCCAGTGACTGAAAGGAACATGGCACCAAGTTACCAGTTAAAACATTTACAATAGAAAGATATAAACAGCAAATATGTCAGTCTAAAAGAAGTTCTTTGGTAATTATGAACAGCGGTTGGGTCTTTTTTCCAAATACGGATTCACATCCTGGTTTTTCCTCAATAAAATATCTTTTGTTGTTTAAAATATATCTCCCAAGTTGTTGTGTAACAAATAGTCCAGTACCTCAGTTATCTACAATCAACTTTAACTGTGTTTTAGTGTGCAGCCGTATCTGCCCACTGGCAGACAAACTATAGATACACATTCATATATATATAATATATATATTATTTATAAAAAATTAGAGAATTAAGTCAAGGACTCTAGAGAATACACATTCCATATGGACAGGTTAAAATGTACAATAGCTTCAAAAATCCATAAAGTTTTCTACACAGTGATGCGTGTAGTAAGTGCAAAAATACTGTGGTTTAGTTAATCCAAGATTTCCTGTTTTCCTGTTTCCTAGAAAAAGCAGAAGCCGCTGCATCTCCTGAATGGCAGAGGACGTCTCCTCCTGTCTTGGGAGTGGCTGATGAGCCTTGAAGCACAGAACTCTTCCGTTTCTCTGAAGTGGAAGGTGCCTGAGACCGGGAAGTGCTACTCCATTTCCTTGCGGGAGCTGGTGCTTTGCTGAGGCGCCCTGGACGAACGAAAACGCCATGTCGAGGTTTGCAGTGGAAGTACTCTCTGCCTTTCACAATTCCATCGTGCTTCCCTTCAATGGAAAGAAATGCACAGGATTAAATGCTGGTGCTGCCATTAACACATACAATTGAGGGGCTGAAGTGTGAATAGCTTTGGTTATCTGTCAAGTAGTCAAGATTGTTCCTGCTGAGTGACAGAGCCAGATGCTCACCATACACTAGGGAGAACAGAACTTGGAAAAGAAGGCTTAAAATGTGACCAAAAATATGATTTTCTAAAATATTGCTTTGTTAACTAACAGTTTAAAAAGCCACGAATGTGTTCATTTTGCAAAATAAACTGTCCTCAAAACCAATTGCTTGCAAAGCTTAAAATTTAACTGGAGACAAACTTTGGGCATAAGTGATATTACCTGTTAAACTACTAAAAACATCTTTTTAAATGACCTGAAGCATTTCTATAGAAATTTCTTAACACTTGCAGAGCACTGACTTTTTCTGACCCCTCTGAAATGAAGTAACAGAAAACCTGTGTTCTGAAATTCATCTTTCCCCAGTGGAAAACAACAATAAATCTCTAAAAGTCACTGACAGCAAACCTATCTGATAAGTGATGCACACTGTTAGTACTGTTCATGAATGTGTGCACACTTATTAAAAAAACATCTGCCAATTTTAAGCTTTGCTTGTTTCTTTGATCTGTAAGAACAGATGGGTACCAACAGGGAACTACCACAACATGCAAAAGCAGAGCTTTTAGACAATTAAAAATGGGTCAGAGCATCTCTATAAGCAGAAAGTCGAGAATTGGGTGTATCAGATACCAAGCTTCATGAAACTGGAGGTACTTCCCAGGACTGAACTGGAAGGAATGATTGTACTATAACTTTAAAAATTGGTCACACTAGCTGCAAAGATAACCCAGAACCCGTTTAGTCTTACCCAGCTGAACATTGAGCTCAACTCCAACCCAGATTCCAGCTGAAAAATCCACCCTTCCAACGTATCTCACTGTGCCCATCTTATTACTTCCAACACAGACTTGCTCGCCCACAGCCACCCAGCTTGGCAAGATGTGGGCTTGATCTGCAGAAGCGCCTTCTTCACAATCAGAACCATCCAAGTGGTTCTTCATAATAAAATCGTCCATGGAAGCATCGGGATAAGTCTCAGGATCTGAAGTGTCTTTCACCAGTTGAGAACAAAAAGGGCTTTCCACAGCATCCTCAAGCCAGTTGTCACCTGCTGCTGCTGCAGAGCTCTGCTGGCCTGTGCATGGGCTCTGACCCTTGCCAGGGCCTCGGGGTGACTCTGAGGTGCTCGCTCCATTAGAGGACAGAAGGGAACACGACTGCAGAGCTGCTGAATGGTCAAAGTCCTTCCCATCTTCAACACCCATGAACTCAGTAAAGGAGTGATCTTCCAGAACGTCCGTCATGTGCTCAATTGTCACCTCGCATGCTGAAAATTCAATGGTATTTTTGCCATCCGAGGAACTTAGAGCTGAGAGAGATCCAGCTCTGGGTAACTGCTGAGAGTCTCTGTCAGTGGCACTGAATGACAGCGGTACTTGCTCTGTTAAGGCACTGTTTCCTTTCACTGGTACCACAGGTAACTTCTCTCTTGCTAGCTCCTTTTCTGATTCTCGACATTCCTTGTTCAAAGATCTTAAATCATGTGCAAGGGATGATCCCGAGGGATCACTAGAGTCCAGCTCCTTGGAGTGACTGGCTAGCTGGTCTGTGCTATCACTACAAGGAACAAGCATGTCAGACAGGGTGGCATTAGAGGCACTGTGGGAAAAGTAGCCACTAGTGATGCTGCTAGTGGTGGGGCTGCGGGACACCTCTTTCTCAAGAACATGTGAGCTCATGAAGTCTGATTTAGAGGAAAACCACTCCCTGTTCTCCAGGCTAGCATTGTAAATACTGAAGTCAGCAAACTCCTCCGGTACGTAAGGCCGGAAATTTTGAAAACTTTGTGGACTTATCAGTTTCTTATTAATGGCCTCCAACTCATTGTCTTCCTCCTCAGAGTCCTGCAAATGAGAAGAGGAATTAGGATTAGGAACCTGTGACAGTGAGGTTTCCAAAATAAACGAACCATCCTTGATTTTTTCCTTTCTGAGCATAGAGAAATATATACCTTTAATATTCTTTATTCTGAAGAATGGAAGACATCATTGAAAAGAGCTGCTGGGAATGTATCCTATCTACACTGAGCTATTCAGTTTTTAGAAAATAAATTCTAAATAGTTCAGAAAATATAAACCAATAGTTTATATTGAAAGTTATTAGAAAGTTACATATTTTCATACACAAACTTTTTTTCCCCATGATTTAGACTAATTAAACCTACTAAAGGTATTTTGTAGAGTTAATTCACTACCTAACAAGATGAACATAAATATGAATGGTAAAGGCCTTAAAAAGTCCGTGCTGCAATACAGGTTATTAAAAACTTTGGGATGATTAAAAACCTTGCACAGTGGGATTTTCTATTAACCTGATATCAGTGAGGCTAAATAATTTTGCTTACCCCTGGCTATCACAGCTGAACATGTTCAGGATGTTTGAATATACAAGCAAAAAGATCAAATATTACAGCAAATCTTCAAGGAAGCATTTGTATGCAGACATGTACGTGTTTGGAGGAAAATAGGTGACACTAATCACTCTAGGAGAATTTGGAGGTGCCTCCCTGAATTTCCCCTTGGTGATGTGTGGGGATCCACTGTGACCAGACCACAGATGTGGCTTTCACAGAGTCCATCTGAAGCTGAGAACTTCAGTCTGTAAAGATGAATCTGAGAAAGACTCCAGCAACATGGTAGGGCTGCTCCTCCAAGATAAAATATTGCAGGCAGGACTCCACATGGATGCTTTTTTAAGTACTTGCCTTTTTATATACATATATATGTCTTCATTTACACATATATATGCAGGTATAAACATACGTATATGCATACTCACACATATATAGTAAAATTGGTTAGTTTACAGGAAATTTCTACTAGAAATAATTGTATTTTAAGAAAAATGACAACTGCTGAAGTCCTTTAAAGAAACTGGAGCCCCCATTATTTCTCAGTTCCTTTATCTGCATCACAGATTTCAAATTCTGATCAAGGCAGATCCTGTGTGATATCTGAAGTACCTGCTGTGATTCACCAATGTAAAAGGAAAAGCAGAACAGTTAACCAGATGACCACAGAGTACCAACATATCAGTTTAAACATCCTCTTGAAAATGTTTCCTCGCTTCAAAATAGCTAAGACTGCTCAAAATAACTTTGTATAACAAAACTTCCAATGCCCAGACAGGAAACAGATTTGCTCAGTTTGCCCATGTCAGAATAATCACAGAATTGTTTGGATTGGAAGGCACCTCTTGCGGTCAATTAGCCCAATCTCCCTCTGCTCAAGCTGGGTCAGCCAGAGCAGGTTGTCCGAGACAGTGTCCAGTTGGGTGGGTTTTGAGATCTCTACAACCTTTCTGCACAACTCATTCCAGTGTTTGACTCCCCTCACAGAAAAAGTGTATTCTTGTTCCATCTTGTGGTCAGATGGAATCTCATGTGTTTTGATTTGCCTCATGTCCTGTCACTGGACACTGCTGAAAAGACCCTGCCTTGGCCCATCAGGTGTTCTAATATATTGATAAGATGCCCCTGTGACTGGTCTCCTTAAGGCTGAACAGCTCCAGATAGTCCAGCCTCTCTCATTTGTCAGACAGCCCTTATCTGTAACAAGGTCTCATGTCCATTCTTACCATGTTCAAACTCACAGCAAACTCATAGGAAATATAATTCAGTATTACCCGGCCAGGATAGCCTTTTAATATGACTCAAGATTTTCAATGCTATTAATTTTTTGTTGGCACAGCTATCAGTATCTGAACAGGATGTTTCTACTTGTCTAAGTATATCTGACAAATCCAACCACATTTCAGATTATTAATATTTGCTCAAGCAAAGGCTTGGTATCCTTTGCTTTCTAATTTTCACAGCACTCTTTCAGAGTTATTTCTCATACAGAATTTGGATGAAGGCTTTAATTTGCAATTATTTATTTCTCTTTTTATTTATTATTAGTGTTATAAAATGTCATGTAAGACTACTGAGTATTATTTATACTGTTGAAAATCTTGCTACTTACATCTGAAATCCACACTTCCTTAGAAGTAAAGAAAAAAATTAATACTTCCTTTATTGAGACTACGAATATCCTTCCAAGCACTAAAGCCTTATGTAAAGCATCTTTTTTGCATATTGCAGGATACCAGTTGCTCATCTCTGAGGGATGTTTTCTCAATCATTCTGCTTACTTCCTCCCTTTTACCAATTTTACTTTTGCAAAACTAAGTTTTGTTCTATGCAGAACCTTATAGTTTGGGTTTTTTTTTTTAAATATTAAAAACTAAGAGTTTATCAAATACACTTTTTAAAGTTGCAGATTATATACGAACTCCAAACTAATAAATATTTAATGAAGGAAGTATTTCTAGTTGATACTAGCTAAATGTCCCTTCAGACCAAAAGGTATTTTTATAAGAGTTCTTTATGTCTCCTTTGAAACTTGCAAGATTCTTCATTTGACTGAAAAAACCCCACCGTGGTGGATTCCCTGCTCAGAATCAGACTGGATAAGAGGCTGTAACTGAGAAATGGCTCTACAGACATACAGACATTGGAGAGTGATTAGGAAAGGCCAAACAAGTAACCACAGTGTCAGTCATGTGCCATTTCAGGGTTATCTGTCATCGTAAGTATAAAAGCTAAGCTACAGAGAACCAGTTTTCTTACTAGAACATGGGCTATGAAAAATGCTGTGAATAGGTGAAGAGACATCACCTTGTGACAAACAAAAGATGCCCTTGGTGGGGACAAGACATATTTCCTTACAGAGCCCATCTTAAGTTTCCTGACTGGGAAATTCCAGAAACAAAGCAATTTCAGAGTTTTTCAAATTTCTGTGGATGTGAGATGGGGAAAAAAAGAAAGAAGGTGCCTTGTACAGCTCAGGCTAATGGTATAAATAAAGATAAAATCTTTGAAAAACTGGTCAAGAAACTTCAGCAACTTCCCTGGGATGTAACAGAATGACTATAATGAAAAGCAGATTTAAGAACTGGTAATAGAAAGACCATGACAGCAAGAACTAAGGAGACAAGACTATACATCACATTCTAGCAATAAAGAAGCAAAATAAGCAGGAGCACAGAGCAGCTTCTCTACACCTGTTTTGCATCTGCATTTTCAAATCCCTAAATTACACCTCTCAAGTAACCTCAACAAGTTAGTTCCCATTTTACTAATTTAAAAATCAGTAATACTTATCTAGTGGTTGCACCACAGATGCCTCAATTTTTATTGCCCACTAGAAGGGTTTACTCTTAGCAAACCCTCCCTTAAAAATGTTAATTGCTGGCAGTATTTAAATACACTTAAAAGGAAAACATTTAATCAGACCTTAACATAAGTCACTGTATTCCTATATTATATAGAACATGCCCCTATATCATGCTGTTTTGATATAGCTGTAATATCAAGCATGTGTAAGTACTCTCTGAAATTTCAGATTGAATGCTATATTTCAGGCTAACTGAATAAAAAATATTTTTGTTAGCTGCTTTTTCTTCCCCTTTCCTTTGGCAGATGTGTTTTGAATATTGGAATACTTCAGCCTAGCTAAAATATAGTACTCACTGAAGCTCTGAAAAATGGGGTAGTCTGAGAAGCCTACTTCCTAGAAAGACTTCTTTCCTAAAGCAATAAAACCCCCCAGAAACATCACTTGCTAAATACAACACCCTAGGCTGTCAGGGCTACAAAATGTAGCCGTGTCAACTTCTTCCCCACTAGCAACTGCTACTTCTTGCCTGTCTCTCCAGGACCCTCAAGGGTCTAAAAAGTCATCAGATAGAGGACTAGATCCAAATGAAAAACTCCATGGTAGTCAAGCCATCACCTGGGTGGATCAGTTCCCTTGATCTGACTTCCTGTGCAACCAAAACAAAAAGCTGTGTTGATACAAGAAAGAAGTCAGTACGAGTCAAGCAGCTGAGAACTGAAAGAACACCTCTTTCTATGGTTCTTTTGGCTACAGTAGGTTTACAGTGTTCAGTGAATTAGATCCCTTCTAGTTGGCAAAGCCTGGTAGCAGGATGTTGCCCTTTCCTAGCTCTGAAAGCTTCTGTGTATCTGTGGAAAGCAGCACAGGCAAATGCCTGGGTTAATTCAGGGCATGCATGGGGTGGGACTTTGTTTTCACTCAAGGGATTAAAACTGCCCTCAAGTTGCTATGGAAAGTTTTGTAACAATTTATTTTCCAAGGGATGTTTTTTCAACTAGAAGATTTTTTCTTCCAAATACCTTCATGCTATTTGTATCAGTGCCTCAGTGCGAGTCAGCACATCAGCTACCTCATGGAAAATTAACATGCTCAAGAATAAAACAGCTGCCACCCAAACCCAGCAGCCAAGCTTCAAATATATACAACAGAACACTCAGGATACTTTGGTCTAACAACTTACAAAACAGCATTAGAAATCCAGAACAGTTTTTTTAATGGCTTGGCTATATGGTAGGAATGAAGATAACTGTTGAATAGCAGAACCCATCACTAGGATTTTGTGGAAAACTGTCCCATAGGACTTACAGGAATTAATTTGAAGGTTCTGAATTTTAAATCTAAAGCTCTGATTAAAGCAAGTATTTGCAGCCATGTTCCACAGCCCCAAAACCAAAACCATCATACAGCAGAAATGATGATACACCTTTTGTTGAAGCAGCAGTGAGAAAAGGATTTAGCAAGTGAAGATTAAAACAAAAGCCCTCCACCTCAATTTCCACCTGAATTATGATGAGGACAGGCTGCAGGTTAATTAAGAGCGGCAATCTTAGTCATATTACTTCCATGTCAGGCAATTAGAAGCTTTTATAGTGTACCCACACCTAAATGCACGGTTACTTACACCAAATGGGATCATTCCATTTACTCTGGGGTATAGTCACAAAATCTAGGTAACATACAAGGTATATTAGAGTGACAACAGCATTGCTCACTAACCCATCCTTTTCTTGATCTTTTGTGCCCTGTAAATACTACAGCCTCCCCTCTCCCCCCACCCCACAAGACATATGACATATAAACATTAAAACCCAAAACAAAAGAGGAACAGAACACCAAACTCCAGTAGAGTTAGTTCCAATAACAGAATGCATTTGCAAGCCAGGCAAGCAACTGTTACAACCATAACCTACAATCAGTCACAAGTGGTTATTTCCACAACTTCTTTTTCCTGCTGGAGTAGTGTGAATGCCTCAAGCCCACTACCAGGCCTCGAGACAGAAACTGGTACAAAACTTACAATCTTCTCCTCAGGCATGCTGCTGGCCCTGCTTCCTGCAGGCACAGCACAGCCAGCACAGTGCACCTGCAATGGAGGCATGCTCTGCAAAGGCTGAGACACACAACACATCACACAAACCACAACTCTGACCACGCTGCTAACTGGGTGCCAAGTCAGAAAGGTGTGAAGACGTGATGAAGGTGAAACAGCATTGGCCATACAGACATCAAAATTCAAGTTAATGGGTAGGGGAACTCGTGCACTTCTCCCAGAGTTTGAGGGTGAGGAATAAAGACCAGAATTATAACCACCCCAGAATAGAAACATAATTTCTATTCTATTTCATAATTCTATAATTTCACAGAATTATGTTTCGTCTATGAAAAACCACCAACATTTTACTGAAGAATAAAAAGAAAAAAGGGGTAAAGGTAGCAAAGTAGTTACTGCTACTTTAAAATATAAGTATCCTGTAATGGGCAATACATACTAAGAAGTAAAAAAAACCCAAAATCCACAAACCCTGTATTCAGGTAAAAAACAAAACTCCAAAAAGCAAAACTCCACCAGATATAAAGAGTGACCTGAATACTTTTACCAGAGAATTACAAAATTCTGTTGCAACAGATGCAAATGATTTTTCAAGTACACAAAATCACTCCATCTCCTTTAAAAAAGCAGGTGGTTTTCAAAGATTACCTCTTGACTAAGTAGGGGTCGGCTTTCAAGTGGGGTCTTCCTCTTATGCTCCTCTTTCACTGGCATTAAGGGCTTGAAAAACTTTGGTGGCTGGGGAGAAAATGCTTTAAAAGGGCTGGCCATTAAAGCATGGGAATTCTCTGCTACAACACCTAGGTAAAAAAGCAAAAATAATGTATTTCAGTTCTTCATATCCTGACTGCAAGATCATATTTCAAAACAACTGAAGGTTAAGCCATGCAATTGACAAAGTTGCTGGCTACAGAAAAATGTCAATATTTAAGTATTTAACCACTGGTCTAGGCAAGAAATAATGCAGAGCTCAGCAAGATCCTCAGAGAAATCTGGAAACAGAAGGAAAGCAGAGAACAGCAGTACCTGCCCCTTCCATTTTGAGGCTCCAACATTTCTCCTTTTCTTCTTGGTCATAAAACCAGTGGGAAGTGTCCTTGAAAATAGAACTGAGAAGCTATTTGCTTCCTGTGTCTCACCTGACCTCTGCCCACAGGACTGCAAATCTGCGCTGTAACCAAGCCAGCCATCCAGAACAGCCAGCATGATCAAAAAGGAAATTATAAGCAAGGAAGCAATGAATAAACCCCCAGTCCCACTTTATTGCAGCAGTATTTCTACCTGCACTGCCTGGTCAATGTGACCTGAAGGAATCAAGGCACCTGTGACACACTGGCAGGGAGCCAGAGCCGATATCCACATATCATGTAAAGAACCTGTCTAAGGACGCTTCCCACTTTAAAAAAAGCATCTTCAAATTCATAAAACAACAGCAGTTGCGTTTTGTTCTTCTGTGTGTGTGTGTGATATTTTGTTTTGGGTGGGTTTTTTTCTTTTTTTTTTTTTTTCTTCTACAGTTTTGATTTATATTTAGCACATTCTGCCCTCCTCTTTACCCTCTTTCCTGGATGTCTTATGCATTTCTCCTTTTCTCCCCTATTTCCAGATTATGTTTGGCTCCTTAAGTAGAAGCTGGATAACACATTTATTAGGAAAAGAGCACTGGGAATTTAATTTTCAGTTAAATGCAATAAATAAGAATCCACCAGCATTACATATTCATTACACATATGAAATCTCACCACTGCCGTCTTTGCTCTTGCGAGGTGACTCCCTGGGTAAAGTACCATAGCATGATACATCTTGATAACTGGAACAACAGTCAGATATATCTAGGTGACTTTCAGACCAACCCTAAAAAATAAAAATACATAAAGCTGCATGATGATGCAGGCAAATGTGGAAAAAAACAATAGGTAAACTCAGGTGTTTTTTTTAAGAGTCAACCAAACCCCACAAACCAAAGCTATGTCAATTACTGACTTCAGACAATTTTCCTGTCACACAGAAATGCATTGTTTAAAAGGTAATTAGCTGGTCAGAGAAGTAGTTGAAGTTTTGCTCTTTCTGTTTCTTACATATCAGTTTATATAATTATAATATGAAAAGCAGAGAAGGACAGTAAGGTTTAATGCAAAATTATATGTAAAGGGTACAGAACTTTTAAGACATATTATGTAAATCAACTGCTTTAAATATTACTAAAGGAAAATAGTATTTCTATTTTCCTTTTTTTCCCCCAATTCTCAAACACATCTTGCTTCTGGCAGGGATGGGAAATCTGGGAATGTGAACTGTTTGTTGCTACATTTCCATACCTTGTCATCTTCGTCACAGGCAGAAAGATCCAGTCGACTACAGGACACCTACAGGACACCAACAGGCAGAATGACAAAATGCCTACCTTTTATTTGTGAGATATAAAACCTTGAGGAAACACTGTGATCATTTAGTCCTAATAACTGTTTTGCTCTCTCTTTTCAGAACAGATTATGTAAAAAGACATCTAAGTTTCTGCTGTATGAGTG
Organism: Vidua macroura; assembly: GCF_024509145.1. Taxonomy (NCBI): domain Eukaryota; kingdom Metazoa; phylum Chordata; class Aves; order Passeriformes; family Viduidae; genus Vidua; species Vidua macroura. The sequence continues at coordinate 64,152,466 of NC_071571.1, read as the reverse complement.
TGTGAGAGAACACATAAAATGGAAACTACCCCTTATACCATGAAAAAAGTTAAAGGGATTTGGAGGTAAAAGTAATCTGAATCAGGGCAGCTGTCATCCTCAACTACTTCCCAAATGGATTTCCTTGTAAAAGGAGAAGAGTTTCAACCAACCTTCCCTCTTCGCTGTTAACTTCATTATCTCCTAGGATGGACAATTTTGGGGAGGGGGTTTCACTTCATGGCCACTTCCCCACAGGCAGGTTAGTCCCAGCACAGAGTAATCATTACCATATCCCATTGTGCAAGCATTACATCAGCACACAGACAGCAGCCCCTGCCCCATCAGTGCTAACGATGAAGAGTCCTTACGTTGTGCACGTTCGGAGTGCTGATGCTCCTGCGGATGTTCCTGGCTTTGGTGGAGAGAGCCTCTTTGACAGTGACTGCCTGTGTAAAGAGAACAAAACACTAACAGCAACGCCATGGTCTCCTCAGGAGAACTGAGCAAGCAGGATAGGTACATTTTCTCAGTGTAGTTAACAGCAGCAATCAGGGCTTGCATTCACAAATCTTAATTCTTAATTTGCACACACAACCACCAAAGCTTCTGTCTGAAATTCATTCTTTAGCCTTTGCTTGTTCAGGTTCTGTGTACTACATCATTGTCAGCTTTAGTTACTACATCCTCCATCTCTGGAAATTTCACAGAACTAATTTCATCTTATATTTATCTGTCCAATGATCTCTAAAGAAACAACCAACTAAAAAAAAAAAAAAGGCAACACGGTATTTTTAAAAGATCAATCATCTTTTCTTGAATTCTCATAATCCAGCACAAAGGGTGCAAGAAATGCCTTTTCCTTGCCTGTCTTAGCCGTTCAAGGCTCAGAATGTTCTCCACTTGCAGCACACCACGTGTGTATTTCTCAATGTAGGTTTCGCCATCAGGCGTGCCCTCATTCTCACTCCTTGCAGCCATCAGTGCTAAGGTCTCACGATCCTCAATTTCTTCTGTAGCCTAAAGTAGAAGTTACATCATTCAAGGTTTCAAAAACAAAAGCCAATTGTTTTAGCTCACTTTTTTAGACCAGTTCAATCCAGAAATTAATTTGATTTGGGCATCTTAAACTTAATCAGCAAACCTCATTACAGTCAATGATCCAGGGTTGTTCCATAGAGATGCAAATGATGCTGAAGAGATCAAGCTTAGGAGAAGTTTTGAGCATTTGCTGTAGTAAATGCACTTCTAGAAATAATGCATATTTAACCTGAAATTGTGTTATGTTAAGGCTCAACTAATGACAACTTCCTAGGCAAGGAAATGTAATTTCCTCTCCAAATCTTAAAATATGCTGTGATTTCCCTAGAGTTTAACATTTAAGTAGTACTGCAACAAAGTGACAATTACTTTCAAGACTATTTAAGTTTTCATTTGTTCAGTTTGTTTACTTTTAAAATAAATTTTATAGTACATTTACAACTCATAGACGCTTTTTTCTATGAAAAGTAATTTATATTCCTGTGAACTCAAATTCCCAGCTATTCTGTTTTCACAAACCTGAACATTCCTCTGAGTACCCTCTGTATTTTCCCTGTAGATTTTAAGCTAATGGGCCTTCAAAAATAACTCTACAACAAAAACTTAAACACAGTAGAAGAGAAAATAAAAGCCCCACAGTTTTCAACTGTTTAAAGATAAACACAATCTCACACTGAACTTCAGTATATCCACTTTGGCAACCTGCCTCATACCAGCAAAGCAGGACATTTACTTTCTAATCAGTATCACCCACTGCAGTAGGTCAATTCTGTTGATTTCTGTGAATTTGCCATAGAAATACAGTATGATTTACCTTCGGTATATTGGATACTATTTCATAAGTCACTCCACAGGCATAATATATATTTTTCAAGGATATTCTCCTTTTCAGGTTCTGGGTAAAACTCTAGAAAGAAAGTAAGTAATTTTCAGTTACTGTTTTGATAATATTTATGACATCCTAAGAAATAAAAAGTTGCAATGAAAAATCTGATTATGAAGCCAACCAGAACCATAATTTATTAATTTATTTTTTTTTTAGCATTTATGATATTTTAAGCACTCTTTACAGCACTGTGCTCAGTATACAATGCTACTAAGTTCAATCAGTTGAAAAATGGACAGGTCAAAGAAATATACCAGTACACAGCTTCACTGCAACCTATAAACATCTAGTTTTCATTTCTCTCTCATAAGAACTAGGGAGACCAGACTCAAAAAGTTAAGCAAACAGCTAAGAAAACAAATTCATTAAATTAAGAATATGAAAAAAAAACAAAGAATAAAAGAATATATAAACTTATTACCTGCTTGTTATAAATGTTTGCTGCAATCCTTTTGCGCAATACCAGCTCCATTGCAGCAGGGTGACTGAGCTGCACAGTAGTCTTCACTATCAAGTAAATTCTCTCATTTTGAGGAGTTACCCTATTGAGGTGCACTGAATCATGGACAGAAGAGTCCCAGGCAGCAGTGGCTGAAACCTATGCAGACAAATTAAGTGGAAGAAGGAAAGGGAAATCAAAGATTCTATTATTCTAACAAAAGGTATAATTTACAATTATTTAACCTGAAGTAAAACAATTCCTTAATGAGAGAAAAATCACCATCACTGAACAAAGTGGAGTTAAACCTCCTTTTCATAGTAAGGAATTTATCAGAAGAATAATAAAAGAGATGTTAAGATACTGGGGAAAAGAATTATGATCACAATCCCCGCACTGTGCAAACCCTGCCCCAAAAGGAAGTTTTCACATGGCTAGAGACAGAAAGGAAAGCAGAAGAAGGACTGGATGAAGAAATACAAATCCTACTGCTACTGTATTAGAAGTGTATTAATTTCAATGTAAAATCTTCCACCTGTGTTGGATTAGGTTAACAGCCCAGATAGAATAAACCTGCACCCATTTTGTAGTACTTTTTTTCCTTCCCTCTGCCTTCCCCCCAACTTTGCTGTCCTCTTTATTCTGGAAAGAGTCTCTTAAACAATGGCCTGAGTAGATGCAGGACATGGAAGGAATCAGTTAAGAAATTCCAAAATGGATTCAGAACCATTAATTTCCAACAATTCCCAAACCATATATTTAAAAAACAGTAATTCTGTACTAAAAAAGAAAGAATTTTTATTTAAGCATTAAGCTTTGCCTAGTGCACGCAATAAAACCTCGTTTTCTCTGAAGACTTAAGAGCCTGCAAGAGGAATGATGAAGGGGTGAGGAAAGCAGGAAAAGGGATTTTGAGTCAGGCAGTTGAATTATTCTTTGCCAAGAGCTAAGACTTGTCATCTCTGAATTAAAGCAAAAGAGCTAACAAGTCATAGCCTCTTAAATTCTAAATAAATAGGCTGGAAAATAAAGGCAGCACTAGATACAGATGGTACTTCTAAGACAAAAAGGTAATAATAATAATAATAATGATTAAATACATAGAAGTAGGAAATAAAACATAAGAAGAAAGCATTTACACAAGCTAGAGTTGTCAAAAAGGAGGCTTGCTAACAATTTACCTCATCATCACTGTGTTTTAAGATCGGCAGATAAAAGAATGGGCTCCCATGCTCCTTTGGTAGTATTGAGTTAACTCCTGATGCATGGGGACCTATAAGTTGTTCATTGGCACTGAGGTCATCAGCTAATGAAACAAATGTGCAAAGAATGAAATAGTTTTATACCAAAGGATATGAATATATAGAGGCAAAGTTGTAATAAAGGCCTACTCATATTTCATATTACATTTAATCCTACTTAATCTTAGTACTATGCAGTATTTTGAAGATGATTTCAGCATACAAAAGAAATTGAGAACAGCAGTTCTGGCTACATTACGCTTTTAGCTAAACAAACAAAAGGTGTGCAATGACACAATGAGCCTATTTAAATGTCCTATTTGATTTGATATTTTGTCTGATAATCTCTGCTGATAGTAAAAAAAAAAAACCAAACCAAAACAAAACAAACAAACAAAAACCAAAACAAACAAACCATTCCTTGTGAGCACAGATGAAGGAAGAGGGTATTTCACTTTCCAAAAGTATCTGCTAAAGCAGGTTATTGATGCATTGCCTATATAAGTAGTCCACTCCAGTGCTGGATGTGATAAGGCCTATAGATCCTCTTGTGCTTTATGTTCAGGTTTATAATTAGACTTGTTTCCCAAACAGTCCTTAAATGCAGAGCTACCTCTAGTCTCTTGCTACTTAGACTGTGTATCTGTGTCTTAAGAATATGTATTAATATTCTTCTTGCATTTAGAACTAAATACCTTCAAAGGGAGAAGTCTTAGATTCTGTAAAAAAAGCTCTTTGTAGTCCTAACAACAGTGTTCATTAAATGAGCTGTTTAAAACTCTACAGAAATGCCAGTGGAAGGAGCTCTGAAAGCAGTGGGAGATTCTCTATTAATGCCTTAATGACATGTGAATTTGTACATCAAAACACTTACAGGATTTCCTCATCTGCTGTTTGATTCAAACTAAGTTTCCTTTCTTACAGTGTTTTCACTGTACTCCTGTGTTCCCAGACTTTTATCCTTATTCTAAAATAATTGTGCTTTATTATGCCAACATACACAGCCAGAAGAAAAAGCACTTTACAAGCTGTATCAGACAGTGTCATTGCCAGGACTTGTTTGAGTTCTTACACCTTTCAAGTCCAATCTTCCATTTAACCATTTATTGACCCAAACTAACTCCTATTTCCCCCTCCACAAGTTTCTTAATCTCCTTTTACAACATACCATTCAGATCAAGGAAGAGGACAGGTATATGTGTTTCCATTCCTGTAGGTGGAATCCTAAAACAAAACAAAATGGTAACAAAAAAGGCAAATTCATACCTAAGCTAATTTGGGCAAACAGATCTCCATGCAATATTCATTAACTGTAACCAATGGCCAAAGCTATCAACATTCTGATGGCTACTCTGAATGCCTGTGTGGCACAGACAGCATTTTATTAGCTCATGCAGAGCTAAATCTAGAGCTTTGCCAAAACTAAATTCACACCACACAGCATGTGGCAGTTACTGTGAGGACCAGAGTTCTAAACATCCTGTTCTGCTCCTTATGAAGTTAACTGGTTGTAGTAATCTCACACATAAAGGTCAGCAACCCTCCAAACAACTGGATATGCAACTACTGGCACTCATAATATCCATAAATACACTTTTAACTATATGTCCACTGCACGCTTCAGGTGGATAAGGGGAAAAACGGCAAGAAAAGAGTACTGCTACATTATTCCCCAAATACTATTGGAGACAGTAGTGTACATTTGATTAGAGGAGTATTTCTTGTCCACACTTTCCCAAACCTAACATGTTGCATTCCTCATTTTTGCATGTCAGCTCCAAAGATGTTAGTTAAAACACAAATTTAAATAAAACTAAAGAGAAATATATTACAAATTCAGATGAAACAAAGAACACATCCTTTGAAATCAGTTTCTTCCCTCTCCACCCTTTATCAATGACATTATCATGTGTTCTACCATTCGTTTTTCAATCACTCCTTTTCTGAAAGGAATCAAACTACTGGATAGTTTTCTCAACTGTATAAAGTTGCAAAATACTATATTATATTCAAAGGTGATTTTCAAACCTTGAAAGCTAATTCAAAGCTACTCTATGTAATATCTTAGCTAAGCAAATCTTTCTTACATTCAGAACAGCACTTGACCGTCTAAACTTTCTGTCAGTTGAATGCAGTTTGTAGTATCACAGGAGAACACAGGAAACTCCAAAACATCCTTAGATTTGTACCCTGCAGCATGCACAGTTTATGTACAAAAAGCTGGCAACTCCAGTGGCTTTTCTGAACATACCAATTTGCGGGGGCACCAGGAATTCCACTGCCTGGTGCTGGAACAAACACTGCATTCCTCTCTTCCGTCAGCCCTACCCACTGTTCCACCAGCCGGGCTTCTCGTTCTATATCATCCTCAGATTTTTCTATGGTGGAAGAGATTAGGATTACAGATGAGACACGCTTTTTGTGGTATAGGCCATAAAGTACTTATGACAGAGACTTCAAGATGCAAACCTTGTTTGTTGCTGATCTTTTGGATCTGCTCATCTAAGTATTCTCTGCGTTTTATCAATGCATCAGACCACCTTTCTCGTACACAGTTCAAATCTTCTTCCTAACATGGAAATAGAGAAGGAAGTCACTAGACTATGTGGGTAAGAATAAAAGAGCAGTAGATTTTGTGGTAATTTAGTCAGAATTTATATTAAATGGCTTGCACGATGCAGGAAACTTTTTTCCCCCGAATGACATGCACACTGATTAAATACCTCATTGCCCATGAAGGGAAGTTTATTTGCTTTCAAGTCTCAGATTTCAACAGGAGAAAAGAAAATGTGACTGCCTCTGCTGCTGAACAGATTATACACCATGGGCTAATTACTTATAGAAGCGGCAATCAATCTTTTGACTAGCACATGGAAGAGGAAAACCCAGTATCATCAGTTGATCGTAAGTTCTCCTGAAGATTAGACAGGTCAGTACGCCCTCAAACCTGCACAAAATTCCATTGCTAGCAGCTGCTATCAATGCAATTAAAAGATTTCTCATGCAAACAAAACCCATCATGCAATCATGCTTTGTGGTATCACAGAAAATCTGGTTGGTTCTTCTCTGTGATATGTCAGGAAGCGCAAAAACAGCCCGCAAGAAGTTAGTACCTTAAATTATATTTTTGAGATTGCAAGGAAACTTAACACATCATTTTAAGGGATGTCAGCATTCTCACCTAACTGGTTTTACTTCTGTTGGACTGCCTATTAGAAAAAAGTCTTCTGTGTAGAAATCTGAAATTTATTTTACTTTTAGGGGATTTCCTCTTCTGCTCTTTGTCACCTTTTAAAATACGTCTTTTGTTACACTGTCTAAATTGTGACTTATCACACAGGAAAATAGGTTCAAGGTTGGGCTTTGTGCAGATAAAAGAAAATTGCTTCACTGAAGCTTCTCTATCTATCCCCATTCACATCCTCCACTCTCACTCAAGCATTTCAGAAAACTGCACAACATAAAAGGTTATGATATTTTCTTTAGAAAACAAACAAAATATCTTATGCTGCATAATTTGCTTGGAAAAGATGACTGCAGCTGCTGGTTCTTTTCCCTGTGATATTCATCAGAAACTGCTTACATTCTAAATTAAAATTTCAAAGCTCTTATTCCCATAGCAATTCATGTAGCCAGTTAGGAGAGCTGACTGCAGAGTACTAGAGAAGAAAGGACACTGTAAGAGTATAAAGTCACAAGGTAAACTGAAACAGCAGTGTTTTATAGCCCAGGTAGCCTCTAAAATGCACAGCATGTGTGTATTTCAAAGCCGCTTTTGCTTGTTCATTTGAGAGTTGCTGGCCATTAGCATTAGCTGTGCCCCATGCCGCAGGACTGACAGCAAGAGCAGCAATACCTGGTAACTATCCATATCACCACCATCATCCTCCTCCTTCTGGTAGGAGAAAATACATTTTGTAAAACACAAAACCCATGCATTTCACTCAACAGAAATTCACAGAAATAACCCACAACATGAATACCAACATTTCATTTCTGCCACAAACTTGTAAAATGTTAAAATCACAGCACTCAAACAAGTCTTATTAGAGGTAGAAAGACTTTTTTTTCATTAGACTGTAGCAGGTCAGCCATGATTTGAGTATTAGTGAATATGTTTATTAAAAAATAAAATAATTAAAATCACCACAGAATCCAGTGCCAGAAAAACGACTGGGCAAGCAGATTACTAATCTCAAATTTTACAGTTTCATCTGTATCCAAGGTTAGAATTATTTGTGGAATTGAATACAAACCTTCTGACAAAAGGCACCTTGCTTCCCCAAGTGTCATATTCGACTTGCTCTTTGCTACCACTGTTCAAATCATGTTTTATTACCAATATGAATTTGTCCAGTATCAGTTGAAATCATTTATGCTTCTTAAGGACTTCCTTGGCTATGTGGAATAGCCCTTTCACATTCAGTGATGACTGTTTTTGATTCTTATCAAATAACAACTTGGTGCTTTTTGAAAAGCTAAATAGTATCTCACTACATTTTCTCCATAATTTTTTTTTTTTTTTTTTTTTTTTTTTGCTTTTCCTCTCTTCAACTTTCACCATCTCTGGAAGGGAGGGAAACTAATAGCACTAGGAATCTAGTATTAATCACCTTTACACACAAAGGTAAAAACAATTCTCATATTCCTTCTGTCCTGCCATACTCAGTACTTTATCAGTCATACATTGAGTTATAAGTAAAAAAAAGCAGCTTTAGCACCACAGGCTCACATTACTTGTATTAACCTCAAGCACATGTAAAACTGCGAATCAGGTACCAGTGTGCTAAGGTCCCTTTTGTAACTGTGTTGGGCTGGGTCAAGAACAGCAGAACCACACCAAACTGAGAAATTAACTGCCTTACCTGGTAGCTGTCCAAGCCCCTTTGCAGTTTGGTTGATCTGGCAGTCACCCCACCTACAGAGACTGAAAGAATTGCTTCTACCATGAGAGGCAATGTTCCTGAATGCTGCACGGGTTTCACTGTCACCTGAACTCTGCGAGAATGACCCTAAGCAGGAAATTGAGAGGGAGAGAGAAACTAAGAATAAAATTTAAAAAGTAATTTAAACGTGAATAAGATGGCAAGGAAAAGATACACACCTGCCTAAGTTGGAAAATTCCCCCTGTATTTACATCTTTTGCCTGATGGAGTTCAACTGCAGTGTATTCACCCATCTCATTCAATTCTTGTATGGAAATCCACATTTCTATTCTTCGAGTTACTTCATTCCATCTAAAAAGACATCCCCATAAAAACTCATGGTTGCCTCAAAGTATTTGTGCACAGCTGGTCTTACAAAACTTTTAGGAAGTTGATGGAAGCATTCATTTGTACCTGTCTCTCAGTGTCCTAGTTTTTGCATGAAGAGAATCAACTTCCCAAACAGAGCTGCCATTGCCAGTACATCTGTGACCCCACACTTCAATAGCAAGAGCTCCTTCTGAAATGAACTCCAAAAACTCCTCTGTGACATTCACCACATAGTCCTGTCAATGAGAAAAACAAATCACATTCAACCATAATAAATAATTGTATCTCCTCAACTTGCTTGTAAGGACACACCAATCAACTAACTTCCTGTCTGATCAACCATACAGTTTGCATCACAAAGCTCAACTCTGGACATGAAAGTTGTAAAAATCTCAGCAATTCATGCTCCTGCAGACCACATTTCATCATAAAAGCGATGTCTCAGCTCCAGTGATTTCTTTTAAGCTACTGAGCTTACCAAACAAGTATATAATCAGCTGTCATTATACAAATGATAGATTTCTCCACACATTAAAGGTAACATCTGAATTTAAAAGATCCCTAATCAAAAGATCTTTTCCTTTTGCTACATTTTGAAGAAGTAATGAAGTGAAATATTAAGGCATTCTTAAGCATAGTTAAAAGTCATTAGTTACATTACTTGACTCCCTCCTTCTTCCCCCAGCAAAACAAGGTTCATACTCTCAAACAATCCTCCTGGTAACACTATTTCATAATAAAAATATTTACCTTACAGTGAGAGAAGGTCACTGTAAAATGAGCATCTTTGCTCTGAGGTGAAGGCACATCTGGATCTACTACTGGTGCTGCAACTGTTGACTCGCATTGATCCCAAAATGTGTATTGACAAAAGACGAAGTTGGAGAGATTAGGTGGCAGTCCGGTTGCTTCTTTTATTTTTACCTGAGGAGATAAAATAGATGTTGTCAGGAATGACAGTTTCTTCTTCATCTGCAAACTGAAGACCAACAGCCAAGAAGTTTTAAAGAACAGTAAGGATATTGCCATTTAGAAAATCTTATTTTGCATATCCAGAAATGTAGACGTATGGACTTCAGCCATGTACATGTTTCATTTGAGGAAGCTGATAAGCTCGAGTGGACAATGAAATGCTTCATCACAGAAGAAATTAAATCCATACACCACCCTTAGATATTCTTGATCACATTAGATGATCAAACTACAGGAGATAGTTACAGGAAAAACTGTTTCCCCTTCTGTGTCTGTAAAGGATTGTCCTTGTAACACCAGTATTTATGGTGCGGATCTGCATCTACTAGAAACTAAAACAAATTAAATGAGCCACTGGAAACCACTGACTGGCCTACCCTGAACTGGAACAAGAGAAGTCCTGTCAGAGACTTTTCAGCAAGCAATAGTCTATATAGCCTAGTACTTTACATCAGACTGGCTACATAGTTACAGAGACTCAAAACTGTAAACTTCATCAGGTGTTCTTACTCACCCTACAGGAGAGCTTTTTTGCTCTGTGAATAATTTCTCCATTGTTATCCATGACTTCCAGACTCCCACTTTCACTGGAGTTCTCAGACGAGTCATCTCCTTCTACCACACGTTCTGGGACAGACCCAGTGACACGCATTACTTCAACATGCAGCCGCCCTGCCACCTGAAGGCAATTACACAGAGAACATACAAGGCCACTTGAAAAACACTTATTCACTGGGGAACAAGACAGCAGGCACCATTTGCTTGCTAAACCCCTGGTGCACAAGGAGCACCAAGAGTCCTGCAGGAGCTCTCAGCATGCCCAGTCCAGCCCTACCTCGCCCTGCTGGCTGATGATGGGCACAGCGTACTGCAGCTTCACGTCGTAGAAAAGGCACTCCAGAAACACATTGGCGACGCCGATCAAGTTGTGGTTCTCCTGCGCTTCATAGAAAGGATCACCTCTCTTGCCAATCAGCTTCCTTATCTGTTTTAGAGATAATGAAAGAGATGTCACAAAACCACCAGTGTGGGAACAGGAGATCAAATAACCTCATAGTATTAAAAGGTCGTGGCACAAAAATGATTCCACTACCCATCTTTGTTCCTTCCTGTTACACAGGCAGAAAGAGACTAGAATCATATTACAAATTTGAAATGAAATCTTTGAGATGAGACATTATACAATCCTTTCTTTACTACAGGATATAATAATAAGACGACCTGCATATTTTAGCTATGTCAAGGCAAAGCAGACTTTACCATGAGCAATTGCAGTAGCCATTGATTTCAAGATGTTTCACCTTTTCTGCTCTGCTTATACTTCTTAAACAAGAGGTCAAACCATCCTCAGGTTGTGCTGCTCTGGCTGCTGGCTACCACTACTACAAGGGCAAAGGGAAGGTGCACGATGATTCCTACTTAAGTCAACAGTGTTCGTATGACTCCCACAGAGCTGAGATCACACCTGCAGCATTCCCCATACAGCCACAAAGAATTCATGCGGATTCCTAGCACAATATGCACTCCTCAGTGAATTTTTTAGTTCCTTCCCTTCCTCTCCTCTTCTGTCTTCAACACATGCATTTGACCTACGTGTTTCTATGTAGCACATAGAACACATGCATTATGGACGACATAGGTCATGGAAAGAATGATCCTGGCTCAGGCAGACATAATATATTCAAATATGTGCTATCAGTTCTTACTAAAGTCAGCAGTAAAATCATCGTTGTCTTCAATGGGCACAGATGAAGTGCTTGACCTCCCCTGTGTTATGATTTTAGAGATTCCCATTGTCCCGTCCAAAGCATGTAACAAAGGCACAAGAGTTGTTCAAACATATTTAAGAATTATTCTTGATACAAGTAATTTAGGTGCTTCCTAACAGCCACAAGACAATAAGGTATATTTCCTATGCACTTCTACCTGGATACTTAGATGATGTCTTCTGGAATACCGAATATCATCTCTCTTTCTAATAAACATGCAAGTTTTTGGCAAATCTCATGCTTATTTGCCAAGGCTAATGTGCTACCTGAATTCTCACAAAACACCACTTGGTTTTGACAGAAATGCTAATGTAGACTAAGTATCTTCAATTGTTTTCTTCCCTGCTTTAAGGCTGGGAAATATACAAATGAAATTAAAGAATATTTCATAGTTTAAAATCAAGTTTTATCCCACTAGTATGTTCTGCACCTTATGCAGCATCCTTGCTAGCTTTGACACATTAAATAATTTTATTTCTAATGCAGCTTACTGCTTCCTTTCAGAGTTGGTGGTCATCTGCATACCAGGTAAACATAGGCTCTTAGTGGCATTGTGAGTCTCAGCACAATTATATCTGACATCAGCATACTTAACATCTGAAAACACAAGTGAGATAGGACATACCTGTGTTTTATTACGCGTGGGGATTTTGAATATTTAGTATTAGTCATACTGGTTTTGTTCTGGATTTTTGTTTGGTTTGGTTTTGTTTTTTTTAAAAAACATAGCACCCTATTCTTTCATATACAAAGTCATTGCACTTGATGTCTATAACATATTAAAAGGGATATAAAGAAAACAAACTCAATCTTTGATCAATTTTAAAAATATATAAATTACCTCAGGAATTTTCTCCTTCCATTCTTGATAGAGATCTCTCATGTCAATCAATTTGTTCTCCAGTTTCTCAATAGTCCACACTTGAGTACCTTTTCCTTTTCTTCTCACCTGAATTGCCGGCTCGCTTACTATTGCACCCCTCTAAATCAGAAGAAAAAACAATCAGTGCAGCAAATGTCCATGTAAGTAGTTTAACTCTTCACTCAAACTGCATTCCTAGAAAGGAATAAAATACAGAACATGCAGCTTCTCTCTGCATGCCAGTCATGCTACTTCTGTCCTCAGACACTGCATGGCCTATACACATCTCCAACCTTCCAGATCTCTTTATCCTTCTCAAACATGACCATTCCCATAGGACACACTCAGTCAAAGCCTCTAGGACAAGCATATTATCCTAATTGCTATTGTATCTACCGCAGCACTGTAAAACCCTTTAAGACATAAAATTGTAGGAAACCGTAACAAAACCCATTAATTTCTGCAGACATAACTAAAATGCAGGTTCTATAGGAACATACATTTCTGTTCATATGCAGTGCACATATGGTGATCACACACTTTAAAACAGCAAGAGCCATACTTAATGCTCTTGCCATGTTTACTTAATTGCTTAATTACTCAGTTTCAGTATATTAATCAGGTAGCACTTCTATTTTGTCTATGCATAATCTAACAAAAGTAACATTTTATTGGCTCAAGGTCTACAAAGTTTAGCCACAAAGCTACGTTTTCCAGCATTCTTTGTTATCGTTACCTTTTTGTTGGCACTGAGGTTTTCAGCAGGGATCTGAAGTGTTACTTGATAATCTGTTAGCTTACTCATTTCTTCTGCTAAGAAGTTTGCTTCTCTCACCAGAGTATTTGCCTTTACTATTTGCTCTCGAAGTTTAGCCAGGCTCTGTCGAAACAATTCATCCCTGTGGTGCAGTAGGTAACATGAAAAATACACAGAAACCTATTTCTATTATTGGAAAGCTGCAAATAGAGGTGCTAACAAAGACTTTTCTGAAACAAGTTTAAGAGGAAATGCTGAGTAGCACTGTGTCAGTGAACACAAAACACATAATTTCATTGAGGGAAAGCAGTGATCACATATTAAACAAACAAATTACTGTTGAGGCACGTCTAGTACGGTGATGCCCAAATAAAAAGTCCCGGTAATACAAGAGCTGGTACAGTGATGATTTGTTTAAAGCCCTGAGGACATTTCGAATTTTCAAGAAATGAAATAATTGCAGCTGTCTTTGCCTTTAATCTGGAGTCCTGTTCCAAAGAATCTACCAGTCCCAACATGCTAGACTTCATCTTGATAAAACCTGCTCTTCCTCAGACCATAATGTTAGAACCTGCATTCACTGCAGGCCACAGCTCTGTATCACTCCAAGGGATTAGCAGTGACCGCAGACCTCCCCCCACTTACTGAAGCGTACACATTAAAAAAATATAAATAAAACCCACTTAAATCCTATTTACCCAAGGTATCTTTTAAGCAACAAATGGATGAGCACAGGTTAAAGCCTGTGCACTCAGTTTCTGGACAAATTCCAAAGAGGTTTCTCAGGCCTGTCTGAGCAAATCTACTCTAATGCAACACCTGGCAAACCTGCTATGACACACACTATACATACACCTGTGTACTAAGATATGCCCTCACCTGGGAGTCACATCTTTAAATTACCTTTTAAAATGATCATGATTATCCTCTGAGCAAAGTTCATTCTGCCTTTCTTTGTAATCTCAACAGCACTTCCTGTGTCTCATCACTTTATAAAACTCAAGATCAAACTTTGGATATTTCAGTCACCACCTCTCCCCTGTATGATTTTTTTAGCCTTTCTATGCTAAGTCCTACTGAAATATGGTACATGTTGAGCACATACACTTCTCATTTCTATGAAACACCTTAAATTATACAACTGTAGGAGGAACATATTCTTCCTATGAATACAGCCAAAGTTTGCCCGCTGCTAACACATCTCTCAGTCACCAACAGAATTCTAGTTGAGTGTTATCTTTTTCCAAAAAATCCCAAGGAATGGATAATTCAAACTGCACTCTGACACTCCCCTGATACCACAACCAAAGTGGTAAATAGCCAGCAGTATTAACAAGCAGCCCTGAATTTTAGGGCCTTTAACATGCTAAAACATGCAGCTTTGTCTCTCTCCCCTACCCAGCCTCGGTTTGCAACAGTGGTAGGTTTTATTGGGTCTGAAATAGCTGCTACTGTCAGTGAATTTTTAGCAACTTCCTCCATATCTCCTCCCAGCATTAGATGGAAAATTCATTTTCCCCTGCTTCTTGCTTCTGTTATCCAGGCTATCAAAATTAAATAAGCAATTCCAGACCATGAGAGTGACACATTCCACAGTGAGCTATAATTCTGGATTCACATGGCAAATTAAGGTAGTCAAAAATTAATCACAAGAAAGTATTTGATACTGAGACTGCACTACACCTACAGTCACTGTAAAACAACTGCCTAACTTGGGAAACAGAAGGCAGCTTTTATCTGTATGTAAGGGCTGTGAGAGCCATTGGATCCAGCTACAGCCAGTCACTTCCTTAATCTGGGACACCAGAATCTGGAAAGCTTTTTGGGAGGCTCCCACACCAATATTAGCTAGATTCTTGAGAAAAGAATGGTTTAAGACTGTAAGGCAAACTTACAAGTAACTCAACCAATTATTATGGGCAGTTCTTATAACAGTTGTGTTTTTCTACATACAGCTGTGCCCGAAACATTCCAGAAAGTTAAGGAGAGAGAGAAAAAAAAAAAAGGATTTTTTAATTCTCACAACATTAAACATATGACAAGCTCCACTAGGGTATTAACTGGAGCAAATACTCATTGAACATGAAATCCTGAAATAATCATTTAAGCCAGACAAAGAGAAACAACTGACACTCACCACCTCCCCAGCAAATAAAATTTGTTCAAAGTTACAATGGGTTAACTTTATGCCAACAGGATTTAACAACAGGCCAGGTATCATCTGTCCTTCCACAGTCAACAGAAAGTGGGAATAACCTCTGTGCAATGTGTTCCAACTGATCTGACAGATACAGCCACATGCCCACATATGATACCTATCAAATTAATTTTGCTGGCTGATCCATTAGAGCTCAGCTTCATTTGCAACAGCAACAGAGAGACAGCTAAAACTACACCCACCAAATCCCCTGCAATTCAGACTCTTTGAACTTTTACACATTTTTCACATCCAGTCTTCCCATTCTTCTCAGGATTTCTTGACCTCTGGCCAGTTGGCTGGTAAACATCCACTCAGCAACATGTTGCCATGCTTTTACAGCAGAAACCACTCAAAGATTTTTTTCCTGGTTTCTTTTTTAAGATGATTTTTTTCCTATTTTTTCAGCAGCCAAAACCTTTTCTAGAACTACAAATAAATAAAAAGTATACCTAAAAGGATATTCTGAAGGACAGGAAACTGATAATGAGTTCTTCCAGAAAACCGCTTAGTCAATGGCAGTATCACCAAAACATTATCAGACTGCTCATGAATTGCTCCAAAGAGAATCCATTCTCTTTTTCTTTACAATGCAGCAAAGTACAGGCTTCAAGCAGTTCAACAGTTATACAGAGTATAGCATTCACCCATGAAATTCAGAGGCAAAACTTCTTGTTCAAAGCATAGCTCCTCCTCAGAAAGACCTAATAACTACTGAGAAATGAAAGCTGATGGAACACTTAGCCTTGATATCACTCTAGATTCTCTTTTTTGTGATTACTTAGTTATGGTGGGTAATCTTAAGCAAATCAATTACCATTTTCTCTTCACAGCTCCCAAGGACAGGCAAGTTTTTTGCTACTCCCTTTTCCCTTCTGCTGCATCTTTCTAGAGGTACTGCCTCCACTACCAGTAAGCCCAGTTCTCTTCTCTGCTGCTGCAGTTCGTTATCAATGATTTCTTGAGGACCTTGCTGTGCTCAAAGCAGTTCTAAATACAAAGGCCTCCAGCTAACACATTTCTCACTCTGCACTCCTTGTGCAGCCCTAAAAGAGTCTGCAAATCCCAACCATGAGTCTGCGACATTTTACATTCAGATCCCAATGATTCTGTTTTTAGCTTTTACAGGGGCAAACAATTATTTTAATTAATGTTGAATCATAGAACTGCTTCTCCCTACACTTGCCATGAAAAACATTCTAGTCATCACTGGTCAACAGTTAGCTATTTGTTTAGGTTTTTTTCCCAGGCTGAACTGGGAAGAAATTACAAAACAAAATCTTGCACAAAACCTAAACCAAGATCTGTTTTGTTCTATTTCTGACACTCTCAACTTAAAGCTGCAAAACAATCTTCACTATCTTGGTTTAGATCCCTCTTGTAAATGGATTTGGTTTTTTAATGGTGAAGAATAAAGCAAAAAATACTTACATAAAAAAGAGCACACAAACTCGCTACATATAGAAAAACAACCACTGAGTGAATAAGGAAGCTTCTGTTTTAAAAGAAACAGATGAAATAAATTTACAAGCAACCTGTTAGAACATCTAGGCATTCTTCCTGCTAAATTAGCCCCATGACAGAATACTCACTGGTATTCAGAAAACTTAAATCATTTCGGTTGCTGCCCCTTGAACTTCTCTCCATGGAGCTGGCATCCTTCTCTCCTCAATGACACCAAGAACAAGCTTCTTCCATTGTCAAATGTAGACATTCTTCTAACATCTTCCTAGACTGCCTTTCAACTGTTCCCACAAACCTCATGATGGTCTTTCATGAAGGCTGCATTCAGCTGCCTGTTATTCCTTTGCAAAGAGGCCGATTCACCTCATGGCAAGCCTTTAACTTCCTAAACAGCTCAACGAGAGCAATTCTCTGCTAAAGCTGGGCTTACGTTTAGAAACACACATGTACAAACATACACTGTTCCCCATTCTCTGTATTTTTTATGGCTTTTTGATCGCAAAATATTACTGCTTTCATTGTGTACCTGTAAACACAATACTCCTTACTGGACTCTTTAGTCTTAGTTGACAAGTTTACCTTTCTGCACTATTCTTTTCTTTTTTTCACTAACTAAAACAGTAATTGCAAAACCAAACATTTCATAAGCAGCTTTCAAGTTAAAAAAAAAAAGAAAAAACAAACCAACAAAAAGCAAACCACAGAAAACTGAACTATAATATTGCTCAAAAAAAGCTACATTTTTTATGTCTTTTGTGTGTTAAATCTTCCACATGTTAAACATTACAATTCAGCCCTAAACAAAATGCTAATGCTTTGGTGGAAGTGCAGATCTTATTCTGCACATCAACTCCACAAAAAGTGTTACTGATTTTGGATGCAAGGTTCCAGCCACATCTTTCACCATTTGTAGTTCTTACTACTTTGTTTGTTTTAACTCTGGTATTCTTACCTCTCCTCTGTCCAGAGATTCACTTTCTGCTGTGCAGCCTGAGCAGTGTAGGAGAGCCTGTCGCTGCCATGCTGGTGCTGCCTTTCGGGGGAGAGCTGCTGCCGCAGCAGCTCCAACTCACGCTCATACATCACCCGCTGCTCCTCCAGAGCGCTCCGCTTCTCCTCCAAGTACTGCTTCTCCAAGATCTGGACCACATTTTGTACTGGGTCTATAAAGAAGGGAAGGGGAAAAAAAGAGGAAAAAAAAAACCCAGAAAACATGAGAAAATGCCATTTCAGCATTACAGGACACCCATTCTTTAGTTGGTAACAGCAATCAACGTACCCCAGAGTCTGCAAACACAAATTGCATCCCAAAACAGAATCCAAAGTAATAAATATTGCATTAAATAGATACACCCAAACTAAAATTAAAAAAATAAATGGCATGCAGAAGGCTGGAACAATGGTTAAGACCCTTGCCTATTGCACATTTAAGTGCTGTGTAGTTATAATATATTCCAGAATCCCAGTAGGAAAAAACAAATGGATGGAAAAGGAAACAAATTAATAAGAAAACAAAGCAAAACACAAGGGAAGATGATGTTAACCAGAGGAGGAAACAACTTAAGGAAGTAAAAAGCAATGTACTTTCTCTGTTTTGGCAGAGAATGAAACATGTTGGAGAGCAGCAGATGAAAACTGAGACAAACAAATGACTGATCACGCATCACACTGCGCTAATGTGCTGCACAGCACTGAGGCAGATGAAATACGTCTGTGGGGGGGCCTTCTGCATTTAGCTTTACAAAACATATTTCATCTCGGTATCAACACAGAACAAATATCTGTTTGGATATTCTATCCTGAAAAAACTGCTTGTGTCAATCAGCTAGGGATAAATCTGAAGTGCATTCAAATTAATGAGACATTACTCTCTCTGTTCCCGAGCTTAGGTCCAATGCCTGTGCCTCTGAAAGAGCCATTTAATAGATTAAGCTCTGTGTACTACCAGTATATATACCTGGTTCATGCACAAATCTCTGAAAGCTCAAATATAGCAAAAAAAGTTGTTTGCAAGAGGACCAATCTAGATGAGTGACAGCACACCACCCAATAGATTGCTGATTCTGTACACCACAAGAGGAAGGGATAGGAGTTCTGAAGCCGGAGGGTTGACTGTTAGAGGAAGCAATACTGCAGCTCTACGACATGCCAGGATTTTCAAATGCAAAGAACTTCAGCTTTAAAATAACTGTTTGTGATACCTCTTCCATTTCATTATTAAACTAAAAAAAAAAAAGGAGCTGCTGCAACTTTTAGGGATGCCAGTCTATTGCAAAGGAGGGAGAAAAATAAACCTAGATTTAATTACACTGTCCCATTTTGTGACTAGAGGTGTGCCACTCAAAAAAACCCCACAAAACCAAAAAACACATCTGTGTGATTTAGTTATAAACCATCTTCTCTTTGCTTTTTGCAAACACTTCTGCAAGTTGCTTCTGTGTCCCTGGCCTTATTCATGGAAGAAATCACTGGCTTCACACAAAGGCATCATAAATACCACCACAACGGTAATTATAAACCACAAAGTTAAAAATCAGTCAGTATAAATAGCAAACTAGTGATGCATAAAAGTGTCTTAAAATAACTAGAAATATTACTTTTTAGTACATGACATTCTCAGAAAGAAGTTAGCTATTATTAGCTTTTAAACAGTGCAACAAAAAAACCCTGACTGAACCAAGTTCTAAAATTCTGGACTACAAACCAAGTTATCAATGTTCATCTGCACCATCATGATCCTCCTAACTCCTCCAGATAATACCATGCTTTGCTGCATAATTCCCCAAACCAATTTTAGTTATTTATAAGAATGTTTGAGAAAATCAGGTATTACGCAGATGATAGAGACATGGAAGAAATTAAAATCCCTCCATTGTGTTTGCAAACACAGGGAATTAATCTAAGGCTGACTCATTAAGATGAGACTTTCCTAAATGGCTCAAAGAGCAGCTATGAGTTCAAGAAGCAGATTTTTTTAATAAAAGTAAACTTTTCAGCTACTTAGATTTACAGGATCACAACAACCATAGGATCAAATCACACCATGATAAGTATTTGGAACGAGATGCAAGAACCTAGTATAAAACTTTGCAGTTGTAACATAATCCTGTACTGCTTGGGAAAAAATAGAAGGATTATGCTTGTCTTGTAATGCAAAAGGTAAATTCACAGTCTTAGAAAACTTTTTAATTTAGCTTTTGAAAGAGTTTACTAAGAAAACATTTAAGGCTGTCACAGGAAAAAAAATATGGTGTGAGTTATAAACTATCAAGGTAGAATTTGAAGAAATAAACAGTCATAATTTTTTACAATTCAAAAGAGCTACAACAGTGTTTAAATTAAATTTAAACACCATGTTCTGCAATTTTGGCTTCCTCATGCAAAGTCAAATAAATTAAGGAAGATCCTACCCAGTGCCTGCCAAATACACAGCAAATTCCATACAGTGTTAGAAGTTCCAAGTCCCAATCCTTTACATATTTATATGACAAGAGTTCAATGACCCTGAAAAAATATTCATATGCAGTTAATCCCCTGCAAAATCATACACTACTAACACAGAATATAAAGATCTATTTTCTTCATAGGATGAGCAGCATTTATTACCTTGCTACAATGTCACTTAATTCACATCTGGAATCTGTTAATCCAGTCACACTGATGCTGAATAAATTCCCTAACATTTCTTGCAAGTATATTTGTCTAAGCAAGCTAGAAAAGGGTTATGACACAGGCTGCTTTGCTAAGTTTTATGAAAATCCTCTCCCTGAACTGTAACAGTTTTGTTTGCTAAAATGAGAAGCTGCCTAACCTAATCACGTTGTTTACTTAACTGCTGCACAGTATACAAGAATAAAGTAAACTTCTTTGATGCATTCTGTGTTTGACCAGCATCACAAATTAGCAGTACAAAGCTGATCTGACAGAATCCCACAAAGAAAGTTAACATGCTGAAGGAAGGAAAGAATCGGGATGTTTTCTTTACAGCAGTTTTCAAAGTTACATATTTTCCTCAGAGGCTCTTTGGAGCCGGATGGAGTCTGTGACACTGTTGTACTGGTTACATGCCGTAAAAACAAATGTGTTTGCACCCTGGAGAAGCCAGGATATTTATTTAAAGAGGATTATAATTCTCAAACAAATCCCGGGGGGGGGGGAAGAATCCAAAAACCAAAACAAAGGAAAACCAAACCCTCTTGCTTTTGGGCTGTATCTATACAAGATTATAAAATAATTATCTAATCAAATTTTTAAAATACCTCTTCTTTCCCCTCTTAGGACTTCCCCAGAGAATATGTGTAATAGAATTAACAGTCTTCAAGCATTTAGTTATTTCTTCCTCCTTACTCACATCTATTTTTCTTTTTAAGGAAGAATAAATAAATGGTACTGTAGCAAAGCCACTTCACTTACACAACAAACTGAAAGCCTGTGAGAAAAAAGGTACTTTAGCTATACCACTGAGAAAGTGCTGTTTATCTAACTTCAAATCAAAAGAGCAGGCTATGATCCTCACAGTCACTTGTTTTGTCAGCATTTTATTATCACTAACTACTCCAATTTAGTTAAGCAACACCTATGTGGGAGTGAGCAGAAGCAGCAGAAACTGGGATATGACCCTTCTGAAACAGAGTGACGTGTATGACTACAAACACTTGTTCTGCAGTAGAGAAGAAAGAGCTTTAAGAAACAGCAAGGTCTGAAACTGTTCTTGACCAAGACACAGAAAGCAATCAACGAAAATAAAAACTGGTCTGGACCACAATCAGAAAAGCTTACTGAACTAAAATGTAAAGACACTTGGAATGTTGTGAACAATCATTTCAATCACTTGGATAACACATGAAAACCAAAAAATGTGACCCCCTGTTCATTACAGACTGATACACTTGAGTCAAATCTCCAGTTAGTAACAAGCAGATCAAGCATCAATTAATGCTTTCAGACTTTTCCAGCAGCCTCATGCACAAGCCAATTGAGTTCAAAACCTTTGTCCCAGTTTTGGCACAGATATGGGATGGTTTGAGGCCTTAAAACGGGCAACAGAATCTTCACAAGGGATGACAAGACTGAAGACCACCATGATGGCAGATTCATCTGAAATTCATCTCCTGGTATGAGTGAACCATAATGAGATTATTCCTGTTATCAAACAGCAATTTCATATCAATTTAAGTGACCTGATCTTGTAACTCACACAAGCAACCTCATTAAACTGTAAAAAACCCTGCAAAGTATTGCTGCATCAAACATATGAAACCATCATCCTGTACTCAATGGCAAAACAGAGAAAGTAAAACAGTAAGAGGAGGCGAAATAAAAAGTAAATGCTGTATTTCAACATGCAAACCAAAGCAAAAAATGGAAATACTGTGAAGAGATGAAGAAAGGAGAACAGAAAACAATGAACCACCATCTACTGTGTCTTCTTGATCAGGGACCAAACTCCAAGGTATTTGCCTCTCTGATTTTGTGTATTTAAAACACCTGTACAAAGCATTCTGTAGTTTACCAAGTTTTTCAGCATTTCTTTATACTCTATTGTATTACATGAATTATGACCTGCCTTCTGGAAATCATGAAAAAGCCATATTATTTTATATACACCATACCATTATTTTATCTATATTGTACCTTATTGTGTTGTTCCAAAAAAGCATCACAATTTGTTTTAACAAAGATGAAATGAAATATTGAGAGTGATCAAGAGTGGAAAAACAAGTTGGCATTTGCTTATTGCTTTATCATTTCAATGTTTTTTTAATAAGGTTAAAATGGTGTCAGTAACATTTGAAACAAAAAGGAGCTAACTGAGCCATATATGATGCATCCCTTTTTTCTACAGTAACTTGCAAAACCAAGAATTTAGTAAACTTCGATGATCATTTGACAGGCATATGGTTACAACTCAGCTGCACTATAAAAGAGAGCAGAGGTACAGATAAAATCGTGTCAGGGCACAAACCAACTACTAACCTGTGTGTGTATTTATACCTAGGTGCACATATTTTTTTTACATATATATATATATATATATATATATATATATATATATATATATATGCACACACTTAACATTGTTTCTGTATAATATCTTATCCTAAAAATCCTCCAAATACCCCTGGAACAAGTGTATTGCTTGTTTGACCCAGAAATTGAGTTCCAGGATGAATTTGTTACACAACCCAAAAGAACATTTTTATCTGACAGTTGCCTTACCATTGCTATTCAGTGTCTTCATAATAACTTCCATTTGTGCAAACTCATAGTTGTAGTCTGGCTCTGAAGAAGCTTCACTAGCTGCATCCAGATCATGCTCTCCTAAGGAGGTTTCTTTCTCAAGGTCTTTCAGCCAATCTCGACGTTTCCTCTTTGGTAAATTTATTCTGAGTAAAGATGGAAATTCAGTTTATAAAAAAAAATTATCTAGAACAATGAAAGGAAAAAAATAGGCTGAATGTAAAATGGGTGGAATATAAACATTAACTATTACCTAAAAAAGTGGTTGTTTCCCCATAATATTCTATCTCCATGCCATAACTGAGTGGCAGAACATACCAGTGCACCATTTACACAGGATCTGAAAGAAAAAAATACAACTCCAGTGAAATCCTGAATATAAAAGATTGAAGAGCTGCTGTTTCTCCCATCTACTGACAGTCACTTGAATCATATGGTACCAAACCAGCTAGGTTCTCATGAAAGGATCAATGGGAAAGTTACTGGTCTGATTTCTATTGTCAGAATTAGCACCTTTCCCCTCTGGCTTTGGCTGGTACAACTCTTCAGTAAACACACAGACAGGGTTGATTTTGGTTGCAAAGTTTTCTTTAAATGCCTGTTTCTCAAACTGGGTCACTGCCTGTTTCTTATAAACTTATGAAGTCCAAACATAAATGTATGCAAATCCTACTGATAGAGCTCTTCAAGATACAACTTAGTCAACACCGACTTGTGAAACATGCTGTTAACATATTCGGCATTCACGCGTAAGAAAAGATTCTTAGATCCAAGTTTTATTCTTTCAACAAATAGAGTCTCTATTATTAACAAGGGTCTATTTTTGCGAACATCTGGTATACTGCTGTATTTCTTTGTAGGTTTCTTTGTATTTAAGTTTCAATCACAAAATGGGAAAAATTGAGCTGTTGAACTTTTGCATGTGTGAGTCACGCAGCAGAACATTTTATTTCAAAGGGGAAAAAATTCAGTAAAATGAAAAAGGCTTTTCAGATAGAGCACTCTCATTTCAGCAGTCTCTCTCATGTAAGTCAACACAAACACGTAAGCATTTCATTTTAAATCACATCTTTAACTTTTTTCAATGAAATTCTGGTAGTTAAATTTCTGTTGATACTCATATCTTAAGAACAGTTACTTAAGCATTGCAGATCAGCCATGAGTAAAACAAAATATATTTTTTTCCACTGACATGTGCCCTTGTTCCTGCCAGTCAAAATGACTGATTTCCAGTACAGTAACTCTATCACCACAAGCCTGAATCCCATCTGTTTGAAATTTTGTACTGTAGGCTGCAGAAGAAAAATACAAATGCATTTTACTAAAGGAAGAATGAAAGAAATCAGATTTTTATGTGTCTCTCAAACTTCAGTTTCTCATTCTGATACTAATCTGTACATTATTTAGATACTCAAATTTCAGACAAGCAGCATGACTATTAACTAGGACACAAGTACTGCTTTATCACATGCTATTGGAGATCAAGTGACAAAGACATTTATAATTCCACCCAAGGAGCAACAGTGGCCTGGGATGAAAAATGATTAAAATACAGAAGTAGAAACAAAAGGTGAAGTGTTACTTTACACTGCATATTAACTAGACACAACAGTAATTAAGGATTTAGAAAAGAATTCAGACCTTTAAAGCACCTCTTCCTCACAAAATACTGAACTTTACAACAGGAACTACTCAACAGGCACCATTTATTCTCTGCCATCAAGACACAGGCTACAATCCCATCACACAGGCCAGGACAGCCAGCAGCATCTGAGGGATCTTGTTATAACCCAAGATGCAGACAGGCAATGGCCCCTCACTCCTACCAAATACCTTCCTGGATGGCTTATTCCAAGCCATACCACTGATAGCCTGTTGCCCCGCAGAGTGGGTGGGTGGGTGTTTACATGTGCAGGGAATTCTTAATCGCCAAATTTCCCCTCTAAGTATCTGTTTAAGTCAACTGTATTGAAAATACTCATTGATCAGAACATAAAGGTATTTCTGTCTGTGTAAAATAAAAACACATGAAAGTCACTATCTGTCAAAGAAAAGCAAATTTCCATTTCAATGGAAAGTGCTGCTGATCTTCCTTACCTTGCATTTTCTTTTGGTGTGAGTGTAACTTCTCCATCTAAAGCAATATCAATCTCACAGTGTTCTGGTTGGATTCCTATACCAAAGAGCTGTATATCCTGAGAGGTATCTGCACCAACTCTTGTGTGATCCTAGAAAACAAACTGTTACTAAGAGACAAGCAAACTACCACTGTTGACATAACTAAGAAAATATTAGCTGAAGTGCTGAGACTGCAGAGTTTGCGTGTCTGTCTAGCAGAAATGGTGCCACAGCAGATCTGAAGACTGCAACAATCACACACAAACTGTTGTTCTGCCCTGAACCTCATCTTCATACAGTTTTAGCTAAA
Organism: Vidua macroura; assembly: GCF_024509145.1. NCBI lineage: Eukaryota > Metazoa > Chordata > Aves > Passeriformes > Viduidae > Vidua > Vidua macroura. The sequence continues at coordinate 64,126,936 of NC_071571.1, read as the reverse complement.
GCAATATAAAGCAGTGACACACAAATTCTGATTTAGAAGTATTCTCATATTATGTCTGCATGCATACATTAAACACAAAAACTAGAAGAAAATCAGTCATGTCATATAGGCATAATTAAGAGAACAGCATGGATAGTAAAACAAGGTGCACTTCTCTGCTTTTCAGAAAACAGCTATACAGCAACTCAACAAAACATACTATTCTCTACATACTTCTAAGTCATATTTTATGTTCTGCTGAAATAGTTTATTTTGTTAGTGTTTGAGAGGTTGTGTTTTATTTGCTATACTTAAGCCCTCCTTCAGCTATCAAAGCAGAAGAGTAGCTATAAAATAAGACAAAATAGTCTTTCATATATTATTGACAAGCAGCTCACATTTCCCTACAAACCTACTAGGTTTGTATTTGACACTTCTTCACTCTAGCATGGGAAATGCAAAACAGAATGGTATGAAAGCTAACGACACTGCAAAAATACATTTCTGCAAATTTTTAGCAGTGCTTTTCTTAACCCCCTCTCTCATAAGCTTTCCTGTCATTGAAGACTATGTTATTCTTACTGAGTACTACTGAACATCATCTCTTTACGGTTAAGTCTATTTAAAGCAATTCCCAGCTCCCTAACAAAAAGAAGTATCTACTATGAAGCTCCTGCTTGAAGTTCAGGCCAGAAGACCACCGGCCAGGCACATCCTGCCTGGAAAAGCTAGAATTTATCTCAACACTAGCCCACGCTGAGCATTTCTCCTACTGTTGGCAATCAGAAGATCAATTAGGAAAACAGTGAAGCTGAACTGCAGGGAGCTGAACCGAAGGGAGAACAAAAGCCTAAACAGTAGGAGGAGGCCTACCCTATTTTGCTGCAGCAAAAAAATCTACATCCCCCCTGAGTAAATTAGAGCTAGAAATTCAAAGCAAGTGTTCTTCCATTCTGTGTACATATCCTGTTCACATCCTTACCTTTAAATAGTAAACCAAAAGCTCATTGAGTGCAGGGTCTGCATTCAGGTTCACCAGATAACACTTGTCATCCCCAACCTTGATACCTGAAGACTCAAGGGAGATTCCCATGCTCTCCAGCTGTCTTTGCCTCTCCTGCAAGCACAAAAATAGGTTAATCTTGCCTGCTGCAATATGTAGGGACAAGCACAGAGCAACTAAAGCTGAAGATACACATGTTGAGGATGTATTCTGCATATCACCACCAGATACTGGACAGGTACCATAAAGTAAGTAGAATTTATTTTTACACACCAACCATGAAAAGTTAGACGTAATCCTCAAACACCTGCCTCCCCAAAGTGGAGCTTAATTAAGCAGTCCTATTAAATTTATTAGACTTACCTACACAGCTCTACTGAGTTTATTAAACCTATATATAAGTAACACAATGTGTTCTAATTACTTCAAAGATAATCATAGTCATAGATGATTTAGAAAATAGCATTGCCACAGTTTAGGCTTATTCTTTTGCAGTTTTATTATTAATTCAGCTAAAGCACTTACTTGATTACATGAGTCTTTTTGTTAGGGTTTTTTGTTTTATTTTGGGTTTTTTGTTTGTTTGTTTTTTGTGGTTTATGTGGGGCTTTTTAGTTCTTTTTTTTTTTTTTTTTGGTGTTTTTTTTTTTTTTTTTTTGCTGGTTAGGTTTGGGTTTTCCCCTCGCCCCTTCTTTTCTTTTTTCAAAATTATTTAAACAGTGGTTGCAGAAAATATGCTTCTGGAACACCAGGACTAGAAAGAGAAACCAACACCACTTTTTCTTCAAGCTGTGGATGGAGGCAATGATTGAAGAGTACACTAGAATCCAGAAGGGTTTTTTTTTAATGTACAAAAATAATAATAAACAAACATTAGTGACTACATGTACACATTTTCCTTTTCTGGCTAGAAATCACTAAAAGCAAAAGCAACAAATACCACCCACAATTCTGATCCTTCTGTCATTCTTCACTTCCTTAGTCACTTCAAGGGAAACATGTCTATGGTCCCACTGTGGTCTTACAAATAAATGAGCTGCCCAAACATACTTTGATGTTTTATTTTAAAATCAAATAGTGGCTTTTATCAATACTATCATGACTATCACCACTAGATTAAGGCTAATAAAATCTAGACTTTAAAGAAAAGCCAACAACCAAATGAACCCACCCCAAAACCAGAAACAAGGGGAAAAGACAAAAATTCACAGACATTTCAAAGAGGTGGTGGGAAAACAGCAGAGTCTGCTAAAGTTCATGAAGTTCAGCTGACTAGTACTATATGAGTATCTGGCTTTCCTCCTAAAAATTTCTGAAGTACCTGTGCAATTTCTTCTGTTTTCCTTAGCTTTTCTTCCCAGGTGACTGTCAGCTCTTTTATTAGCTTTTCTGATTCTTCCAATTTTTCCTTCAGTTCTGGTGCCTTCATGGCCTAAAAGGTAGAAATTGGCAAAAACCCTCAGCTTCTTTTACTACTGTAACATCTGCTTGCACAAGGAACTTGAACACAGCAACATAATATCAAATGCAACAAGCACAGAGTTTTACTATGTCCCCAGGTTTTTCAAGGTAGAAGTTGAAGAAATAGGAAACTTGCAAAGGAGAAGGACAGAAACCACCTTTGTTGGCTCCAGATCTGAAGTAGCTGAAGACTGACATAGCTCCAGAGCTAATGAAAAGAACAAAAATCTGGGCCTGGCCACTCAAAGTTCACTGTCTGTATAAAAATATGTGAATATTTAAAAACTTTAATTCCTAGCGGTCTGAAGTTCAAGTGCAACATCTTTCTTCCAACAGTAGTTTCAAACACAAATTCCTCTAGACATTTAGCCTTCCATTCTATCCTGGCTTTTTAAGTGTTCTTAGAGTTGCATTAAAGCTTTCAGATTGACCCTGATTATCTTCAAAGGAAGGCATGTTCTGGAGCTAACACAGGCTTCTCATTTCATAACAGGAAACAAAAGCAAAGGGCTTGAAGATGTCCAGTGCCAAGTAACAATTCAACAGGCTGGCCTATAACCCTATATAACTGTTTTTAACAGAAAGTAGATGAGAAAACACTTAACAAAATAATTAGTAAGACTTTGGACACCTTCCTACTGATTGTGTTCAGCTGCAGCCTGCCAACATGCTACAATAATGTTTTCCAAATTAAAATAAGAGCTTAGAACAGGGTTTTATTTATGAAAAAAAGTGAATGGCTCCCTTTCCTTAAAGAAGATTTTCCCATTTCACTCTATAAAGAAGTGTTCACATGAATAACACTATTCTTTAAATGATGATGAAATTTAAACACCACACAAATTTACCCTCAAGCACAGTTCTGTTCCTTTTCTATCAGTATTTTGTGTCCTTCCTGAAAAGATCAAAAATATTTTCCAACTGTTTAAGCACCTAATTTGTTCAGATATCCTGGATACCAAATAAACTATCCTACCTGGATACTTCATTCTTCAAATAGAGTATAAATCTAAGATAAGCATCAATCATACTGTGTCAACTATTAAGGCAGTGAAGCAAATTGTTGATGGTTTTCAGTGTTGCATTTCTGACAATTTTTAATAGATTTTCACAAATGTCAGAGAGACATGTCCCCTGAATTTTATTGTCCAATAATGGATTTATGGCTTTTCACACTTTTCCAACTGACATTACATATAGTTCAGCAATGTAAAAAAAAAAAAAAAATCTGCTAATAAATGAGCCTACACAATGAAGATGTAATCTAGTCCTTATTTGTGCTGCATCAATTATTGCTTGGCCTTGAGTTCCTCAAGAACTGAAAAGAGTCACCATCAGTACACTGTTGTCCTCATTTAAAAGTTATTAAAGATAAGCAGATATTATGTTGGATTCAGGAAAAAGGGTTAATTATTTTTTTTAAAAAAGGAAAGAAAGAAAAAAGAATGGGTGCAAGACTCTTCCTTTCCATGTTTTGTAAGAAAGCTGGGTCTCCCAGAATGTGACATTTGAGAAACTCATTTTACATTGTACTGTGTATAAAGTTACCTCAGCTTGTGAGAGCTGTTCTTTCAGTTTTTCAACTTCTTCACGTAATTCTCTGATGACCCTAGCATTTGGATCTTCATTCACCACAGCATGATTAACTATCCTTTTGGCTCTGTCTGCATATCTCAGAGTTGAGAGCGTTTCTTCATAGTTGTCTGCTGCTGGACTAATTGTGGCTATCATGGCAGTTTGGCTGTTTCCTCCCAAGTTGTCCTGTAGAGCAGCCACACAAAGTTCAGGAGTTAAAAATTGTTCTGAGACTATACAGTGTCTTCACAAAGAGACTTAAAATACTTAATAAAGGCTCTGAAAGTACTATTTAGGCACTGAAATGTACTCTGGATATAAACTAATCTGTGTGTTCTATAAACATTTCTAGCCACCTCTACAACCTTTGATTCTATTACAACTGAAAATATTCAAGTAGGATTTTGCATTGAATTAACACAAGATACACTTAGCTGTCCATATTACTTGGAATAACATAGCTATGACAGCACCTTCACTCAATTCTTTAAAAAAAAGATGGGAAGTCCATGTACAGAGGCATATTACAATGATCCTACAAATGAGTAAGCTGACATCTTGTGAACATGGTGGACAGAAAATATAAATTACCTTGAGAAGCCAAGTGAGTACAGAGTCTCTGTAAGGCACAAACTTGTTTTTCCCCTTTCCTGCTGCCTGGTCAGCAAGTGATGATATAACCAAGCCCAGTGTTGAAAGTGATCTATAAATGCAAAACACCAAAACAGCTTTAATACATATTCCAAATGCAGATTTAATAAAACACAGAAAAAAGGGATTGCTCTGCAGAACTTCACATCCAATTTTTAAAATATCATAGAATAATTTAAGTTGGAAATGGCCACAGGAGATCAGCTAGCCCAATGCCCTGCTCCAAACAATGCAGTGTATTTCTTTAAAGTTATATGTTTGGAGGAAAAAAACTGGTATCGACAGTGTTTCATTGTAGGTGGCACTAAGATCATATTTCAGAAAGACTGAGACTATGTTGAAATATTTAGAATAGTTTGAAAACTCTAAAATAGACTGCTTCAGTATATGAAAAATCACTGTCCTTGATTAGACATCTACCTCTTCTGAGAGGATAAAAATCCTTCTGATTTGGAGCAGTCTCGTGACAGTGTTACAAGTCAGCGTTGGCAGCACAGCAAGAACCCCTGGCTCTGGGAACAGCGTTTAAGAACGCTGACTCAAATGCCAGCTAAAACGAAACAATTCTCCAGCCATAAGGAGGCATCCTCAGAACAAATCCAGCTATGGCCCAGGAGTACTCATCTGCCTGGTGAAGCAGTGACCAGCCATAGAAGGCTGCTGATCAGAAGAGGCAGATTAGGAGGTCCCTTGACAAATGGGTTGGGTTATAATTGAGGTAAAGCCTCAGCAGCTTCTTCTGGGGGGCACAGACCAAACAATCTCCCACTTACACAGGTGCTGCACCAGTGTGAAAGAGAAAAGCCCCCAAATTGCTTAGCAGACAGCTGAATCCCAAACACTCTAGAAACTTGAAGAAAATAGCCAACTCATGCATTTTGGTACAGCTTCTACCAACAGGGGTAACTCTGCCAGCAATCCATTCAAAGCATATGTGCACTATATTATGCAATTCTTATACAACCCTGTGTAAATTTTAAGTGACATCAGGGCTCTTGGGGTGAGTATGTTTAAGATAATGAGCTTGTTGAGGAGCCTGAGAACATTAAACACATGCCTAAAGGAGACATCGCTGAAGCCCAAGAGAATTCTGGGTCTGTCACACTCCAGCTCAAATATCCAGCTACTCTCTATAAGTACCAAGGAAAAAGCTTTAGCAGCATTGCAATTAGATAGTCAAATAAATCTTTAATTGTACTGTTCCACTGCAGTCTCTTATGTTTTTTTTCAAAGAAGTAATACTATTTTGGTTTATAGGCAGCATTTGCACATATTTATAACAGAGATTTCAGTGCTGCTTGAAACCGCCACTGGTTCAGAAATAGCACTTAGAAAATGACAAAAATGTTGCAGAAGAGTATTTTAAGGAAGATATCCAAGGGTAAGTTAACAAGAACCATTACATGTGCCACAAAAGGTATGCAATATTGCATATAAACACAGCACAGACCTGGGAGCAAAATTAAAAGAAATTTAAGGAAAGGCTAGGTAGGTAATCTGAACTCCCAAGAGAGCACTCTATTTTGTAAATTTGCCTGTAGTATAACTTTCTGATTTCACCTCTGAAAAACTCATAGCAAAAATAGAAAATTAAGTTTAGTTTTGCAGCCTAAAGAAAAGCCCAATAACCACTGAATGCTTGTGAGGGGAGGATAGAAAAAGGAGAACTCGTTTTTGCCTCCAGCCTCTGATCTCCACAGAGAGATGACAGCATGCTAAACATGCAAGAGCAAACAGTAGGATGCTCCACGCTGCTCTACAGCAACCTCCTGCAGCACAACTGAAAAGCACCACCAGCACACTCCTAACGGAGTCCAAGGAACATAAAACTAAAAAACTACCCTAGACTACTTTCCTCTGATTCCTCTTTCTCTCTTTAAATGAGGGGAAAAGTGAAAACCAAAGCCAAACCCTGAGGGAGGGGGAAGAAATGGACAGTCAGAAGGGAAGTAGGATGAACAGGGATTCAAAAAGACCTGTGTTTGAAAACTATTTCCCAACTGGGCTGCAACACCAATTTGAGTTATGGGTACTGTATTTTAATAAAAAGAAAATTATAGGGTACAGTTTATTAACATGGGATTAAAAAATGTGATAACATAATCCCTCTTATAAATACTGATCTTATTTTAAGAGTAACATCTGCAATAAAAGCCAAATTGGAATAGTTTATGTAGTTTGCTTGAGATTTCATAATAAAAGCTGTTTAAAGACCTTAAGGGAAGCAGCAAAAGGAATGGCTGGCCAACAAAATAATTACAAGACTCATCAGCTGCCATCTCTTTTTACTGGATGATGCATCAGATCTGTCATTACTCTGATCCTATCTCACGGTACTTATATAATGAATCAACCAGAAGTCCTAAGCCCACAGCACACAGCAGACTGAGTCACCCCAGAAGAAACACAGTGGACTTGCTGCAAGATTACAGGAAAGTGCTATTTCTGCACACTGTCTATTCTCATTGTCCCTGTTCCTCAGGCACCAGGCTGTCCTTGCTAGTGGGCAGTGGGAAGCTTGCACACTCACACCACAGGCCTGAACCAGCAGCATTCAAAAGGAAGTGGCACTTGCACATCACAGGGAAACAACTCTGTCCCTAAGTGACACCCATTCAAGCTACTTCTGTACAATTTAGAACCAAATACTTCAATGAGCAGAATCCACTTTTCTATTAGTTAGCTCTGAATACTAAAAACTTCCTTCAAATCAGCTTGGAGCCAGACCTGTCCCAACCCATTCCTTGCCCCCATCCACATCATCTTTTTGCATTCAATAGTTAAAATGACAACAGCTATGATTTTACTAATCAGAGGTAAAATTGCAGACTGCTCACAGAAAGCATCTTTTTTGGTAGCCATTAATTAACAGATTGTTTATTCTGCCTCCTCCTACTACTGTGTTCTGGAAGTTCTTTAACTACACCACAAAGAGTTGTTAAGCACCTCCTTTTCTGCACTGGGTATGGGAACTAGCACATCCTGGAGAGGAAGGAGCACATCCAGCTTTCCTATGAGGTATGGCACATCTCCCAAAAACCTCCTTTACTAAGGTAACTCTGCACCAGCTCTGAGAAAAAAAACAGAAGTCATCTCTATACTTGAGGGAAATGTTGACGCAAAATGACACAACTCGCAGTTGCTTCAGTAAGTGGGAGAGCAGCCCCACTCTGAAACATGCTGTCCCCAAGACAGGAAAGAATGTTTTCAACAGGAAAAGTTGCAAGGTTGCATCTAGCAACTAGGTGGGACCAAGGTTGCATCTAGCCACAGCTCTAGTCAGTTTTCATGAGAAACAAACGGTACATACACTGAATAAACAGGCACATTATTTCCACATTCTTCTTCAAGGCAATAAAACATAAAACTAGCAGCAAGTTTAGTTGCCAGCAGCTCCATTTTTTATCTCATTAAACATAACACATGCCACTGATATATGTTACTGGGTTTTTTTATAAAAGAACTATAATAAGAAAAGGAGCTGACATAGTAAGGTTTAAATATACTCTACCATGTAGTACTCCAGAAAAAAATTATTATCTTTCCCTAATGACTAAGTTGCATCGTACCCTAAAGAAGATTGCACACAATGTCCTCCAAAGAACTAGTCTGACTAAACATGTACATCTATTTTTAGGCTTAAAAAAGTTAGACTTCATTAAAGCTCCAACAGCAAAACTCTAACAGAGGACACCAAGCACTAAGAAGTCTCTTTCGCCTATCAGTTCCAAAAGAGATTTCAAATAGAGAATGTTAAATAAATGGACTAAGTATTACAGATTTATATCATATAAGAATTTAATTGAATAGAAAATGTAGAGCTGCCTAGTTTTCTTTTTAAAAAACTTTTTACAGACATGTTTGGTGCTTTTATCTGAAGTTCTGTAATGTCAGAGGTTCAGCATAGGCCAAACAACCCTCTCCTATTGCATTGATACCGTACAAGTTTAACACTGAATAAAGATCCTAAAAGGGGAAAAAAAAATTGAAGTCTTTCTGTATCCATAGTTATATTTGTAATTTATTAATTGCTGTTGGGAGAAGTGGCATTTGAATTCTTTTCCAAAAATTAGAAAGAAACATTTAATTTCACCTTTGTTTATGTAAAATACAAATATAGTTTCTAGTAAAAGCAATCTCAATTTAACTAGGAACCTGTGGGGTAAGGTTACAGTATCTGCCATTAGGCAAAGACAGCCACATCATTTTGTTTCATAAGAACTTTGCCAATGTGGCTACCAATATGACACATTAGACACAAAGTAGATTAGAAAGTAAGCTAGAAAGAGTAAATATGTTTAAATTAACAAGAGGTAAATTTGAATCATTGTAAGTATGTGTGCTGCTCATACACACACTGTACTGTCATTGTTAACATAAAAAACCAAAACATTTTGTAACATTTTGAAATAAATTGAAAAAGCAGGACCTTTTAATGTAACAGTTACACTCTCTTTTCCCCAAAAAATTAGTATATTTTAGACAGCAGTAATAGTGCGCTACATTCTTGCTTTTGGACAATAGCACAGTAATTATGGCTAAAAACATGCTTGGAAACTTGTCATTACTTGAGCACAAATGCCCAAGGCAATGCTAAACCAACACAGCTTCATTCTGATCCGATTTTCTCAAACTGTGCATTATACCCTTACATATTTTAATTCATGTTGGAACAAAGCCATTCAACTCTGCAACTTTGCATTCTTCCTTGAGCAGATGATGAGACAAACACATGAGCCTGGGGACAGGGTGTATAAATGAATCACAAAAGGTATATGCTTAATTAAAGAGCACTGCTGTCACTTTTTCCAGATAAAATTCATATAGCCTTCATCTGAGTCAAGTATGAATCAGGATCCCTATGCCAATGTCAGGAAACACATGCTTCTCAGCACAGAGCAGCTGAAAGAGCCATATTGAACTGCTTCTGATGAAGCTCATTTGAGCTGACTTGTGACAAGCACACCAAGAGGTGGCCAGGGAACCAACAGTGATTCCTTCAAGATTAGAGCTTGCAGCCTGCGTATGCCGATGTCTTACTTGTTTATGTTGCTGCCTTCCTTCAGGCGCTCTCCTGCAGCTCCCGTTTTGGACACTCGCTCGCTCCCAGCCAAATCCACCAGGCTGACCTTGCTGACCTTCTCTCCAGAATTCTGCACAGATGGGACATGGGAGAACAACAGCTAAGAAACACTGGCATGAAGCACCAACATGCTTGACACTGGCACCATGAAACACTATTTTCATAATAATGTGGCTTAAAGTATCACATTTGAGACATGAGACATGAAGGAATTGTCAGAGGTCTTACAGATCTTTGAAAGTCACCCATATATTTTCTAGTAAAGGCCTGAAGCACCAAGGAACCAGAATCAGTCATGTGGTAACATCAATCACTTTATGGCAGAGTAAGCCATTAAAACACATTAACTCCAGTAACAGTTAAGACCTAAGAAAGTTTAATGGTGTCAACATAATCTTAGAAAGTGATCCAATTGTTTGTTTTATGTGGTGTGCTTCCTCACTCTTCCAGGGTTCTCTCAATCTTGATTACTGGACTCCACGGCATCAAAAGTCAAAACACAGTTAAACAGATAAAGTATGTGGAAGAGAAAGGAAGAAGAATCCACTACAACTTCATGAATTAATCAACAGAAATACGTACACCAGAATGCAGGTCATACAGTGTCTGAGTCACTATAATATTGAACACAGCATGAGAGCGGCTGCTTTCTTCATTCATGTTGGTTGCAGCAACAGTTCGTGATTTGTTTCCCTCTGACATCAGTGACTCAATATCCTAGAGCAAAAAGAGTAAAACGGGATGCTAGGATAAAAGCAAAGTATTGTGCTTGCTAAACAAAATCCCCATCTAGATGGAAGGGTGTGTGGGACAGAGGAAGAAGGGAAGGTAGAAGTAATGAGAAAATTCTTTGCACATTTTGAGCTGTATTGCTACAGAGGCATATAAATCCACAGAACAATGTTAAATCATATCCTTGTTTTAAGTGCTGCACTTAAAGCCCAGCAACTACAGTCAGTTCACCTTTTCCTTATCTGCTGCTGAAATATATTGCTGACATCCACATCACAAATCATATTGTGCAATGCCAGGAATCAGGCCAGCACGGATTCACTTACACAAGTGAACACAGGGCATCTCTTTACCGACCTGCACTAATGCTATCTTCACTTAATTGGCTCAAAACGTTACCTCACTTCAACCTGTACCTTTGTACAAGACAAAGATGACTATGCTGAGCCTGATATATGTGCTTACTGAGACTTCCACAACCTAAGCATGAACAACACATAACAGAATTTCCACAAAGGAGGTGTGCTTTCAAACTAACCAATTCACCATAGAAGCTGTAAAAGCAGTTTTTGTAACAGCATAATATGCACAGATGCTGCAGAAAAGTTTTAAAAACCCTGAAACATAAAAAGTAGGACATAACACTACAAAAATAATTAACTTTTTTTAAAAAACACTTCCAAATCAGATTTCCAAGTCAGTTTATTCATAAAAAGAAAGTCCTACACAATTCATAAAACTGCACTGTTTTAGTTATTTCCATTGTGCCTACAGTGGTTCATTGCCTTCTACAATACTAATTTATTTGAATGTGTTGTGGTAAATCAAGTGGGCTTAGATGCTGTTTTGATTTAAGTTATGAATTACCTATATACACACATATATAAAATAGAATGCAGTATTCAAAGTCAAATTCATGCTGGAAGACTAATATCCTTATTTTAGAATCCTTGTATTTCCTATGTCAAGCAAATGTAGTGTTCATGGCATATATTATATGCAGTGGAACTGCCAATTAATGAGTTACCACTGCTATATTTGTAACTGACAATATAAGGGCAAACCCAATGCTTCCACATGAAATAAATATTCCTGAAGAATTAAAGATCTTCGGCCATATGTGGCTAATAGGCCAGTGATTACGGCCAATAAGGCCAGAGGCCATGATCACTCAAGAACCAAAATATCTGAATAGACATTAGTTTACCTCTTCTGAGACTCCTACTGCTCGTGTACATAGATGTTATTTATAAACTTGTCCCTGGCTTAGATTTACCTCAAAGTTTGTAACAGCCAGCTGAGACAGGCCATCGACATATGGACCCAACACCTTGTGCTCTCGAACCTTGAGGGACTGCCGACTCCTGTGGAATAAAGTACACTTCATGCACAATCTACTAATTGGCATGGATATCCAAAATTTACCCTAATATGAAATAAGTACCATTTATATAGCAGAAGTCAATTTATGTATTTTTTAATTATAACAGGAAGAAGAAAATATTCTAGAATTTTTAACTCAAACAATAAAAACTCAAACCAATCTAACCAGTTTTGATCTATATACATGAATTATTTTTAATGCATCTTCCCAGCCCAGTATTTGTGGCTGGAACAAAACCTGAAATGCCTTAATTGGCAGAAAGAATGTTGAGCAACAACAACAAAAAAAAGGAGACTAAAAACCCTTCCCCCAGCAATTTGCTAAAGCTTCCATTCTTATCACATTTTCTATACTTTATTGACACATACCAAGTAAGTCTGAAATCTATCTTGTTAACTAACTTGCATACAACACCTTCAGCAATTCTGTTCAAGAATTAAAATATAAACCACATATATCAATGCTCAGTTGAACAAGTCTTGTCAAACTACTTCCTGTATACACATCTCCAAGCCAGAGTGCCTAACCACTGTTCCTGTGTAGACAAAACAGAAGAAAGAATTCCTAAGTAAATTCTAAGGTGTCACCTTTCCACATTCAAAAAAGTTCGATATATAAACCATAAGGACCAAGCTGTAAATAAGCTTCAAATTTCTCCTAGCTGATGAAAATTCCTACACAAATACTGCCTGTATCATCTGGCAAAAATACCCCAGAATTTACTCATATGTGGTCTTGCTTTCTGGTGGTAAAGTACTTCATACAGTATTTGTTTGCATCAGTAGGATGGTATCCGAATGTTTAAATTAATCACACCGGTTACTATTCCATATACAAGCTTCACATGAATATCCTCTTCTTTCTGGTGTTTGATACCTAATCCTCTCTAAAGAAGTCATATAAACATACATTCTGAAAAAACCTTCTCAGGGACTTCCAAAACCAATTCCTATTTTCAGAGTTTAGACAAAAATACAGAAGGCTGTGGGAGAAAGTGAAGTTACTCACCCTTTTGGGTCAAGCAGATCTCTGACTTTCTCATTGTAGATTTCCATATAGGACACTTCGACTTTAAAAGTATGAGATTCATTTTCTTCTACAGAGATTCTCTGAAATAAAGCACAACAGAGCCGTGGGATCAGACCCAGCTGCTCTGCATTGCCCATCATGGAAAAGGATTTTCCTGAACCTAAAAGAAAAAAGGAGAAGAAAATGCTTTCGAATATAATTTCTTAATTACTCATTCATTCAAGAAACACATTCTAATTCTCTTTTTATTGCTGCAGAAACATGTATCAGAACAACATGACATATTATTCCAGAGAGATAGCTTATTCTTTGGACAAGGTAGAGGTAAACAAAAAGAGAAATTATCCTGAAGGTTTCTTTCAGTAGGAACATTACTTGGGGCCCCTTGGAACACACTTAAACACTAGAAACGGAATCAATCTCCAGTAGGGGCTACTCCTTTCACATTTTAAAAGAGGCCTCAACAGGTAGCAACCAGGATCATACTGACAGAGCTGCTTTTAAGAATTCACTTGTCACTGCTTGTACTAGACATATATGAAATATCATGATATTTCAAAATGCAATTTTTAAATGTTATCTACCTTAATATTTATGTTTTGTTGTTCTCACTTCCCATGTGCAGAAAGTGTTCTCTCCACTTAGGACACTCACCTGTCTGTCCATAGGCAAAAATACAAGCGTTATATCCCTGAAAGGCCTTTTCCAGAATTCCTTCTCCAAGGCACTTGAACACCACTTCTTGACCTAGAAAATAGTTTGGTTTGTTTATTTTAAATTGTATAAAATAATAAAATTAACCAAAATCAAGAATAAAAAAAGGTTTGCACATTATTTTTATCATTAAGAGCACCAATGGAAACATATTATTCATGTACAACTGAGTGACAAGATCAAAACTGTTGCTACCTGTGTTTAAATATATTGCTGATTATCTTGTAAACTGAGCAGTTCTTCAAAAGGTGTCACAGAAGTTGAATGCTTAGAAAATAACACAAATGTCTACATTTTTTATTATTTCTGTGTGGTTTCTGCAATTAATATGCATTATTTAATCACAGAGTTCTATAACAAAAAGAGTCAAAAAAGTCCTGTAACAAAATTTCAATGAAACCCATTGGTGAACCAGGACATTAGGGGCACATAGGAACAAGTAGTTGTTCTCTTGGGAACTAGCCTCAAGTTTCACCATATGCCATTACAAACACCCCTGTGGCAAGGTGATGTTGGAACCAAGATAAAAGCATTCCAATGACATCCAGGAAGAAAATGTGTATTAGGAGGCTGTGAGACTTCAACAGAGCAGTTTGAGGACATATTCTGCCAAATCCATAATTTGAAACATCAGCTGCAGAATTTGATAGTCTGAAAATTCTCTCCCTGAGCCAGGCAGATTTTAGATGCACTTCAATCTTTCAGATGTAGAAGATGAAAGTAGTCATATTGTTTGTTTGGTTTTTTTTAATAGGAAAGCCCAGAATTTGCACACCACAAAGAGTTGTGTTGTCTGCTTTGAGTTCTGATCAGACAATTACACCAGCTGTGTGTACAACCAAAACAAGGAGAGCTGAGCTAAGGACAGTATTTGTTCACCTTCAGGTGTATGGTTTTAAACTTAGATTCACTGTCTGGTGACTTTCTGAACACCTGTGATCAGCTGCCTCTCTCATCTTGGTATAGGAGTTTCAGCAACTGTCAGTTGGGAGAAATTATTTCTCACTATGGATGCAGTAGTGACTTCTGTACTCTCAAAATGGCATACACTAGCATAAATCTTGCTACACAATTATTTATGAGAACATCTACATTCTGTAGACCAGAGAATTCCTTCAGAAACACCTCTGGAATGACTGCAGAATGTTTTAGAGGCATGTAAATAGGACAAGAAAGTACATTACTTTCATTTTCCTTTTATTATAACCTATTTTTTTTCTCCTGTAAAGAAACAACTAGTGCAGCGACATACTATAAAATGGTCTTTGTGTGTCTTTCTACCTGAATTTCTAAAGTTCCAAAGTATAGTGATACTTTGCATTAACACAGTTCAGAAACACTGACTATAGGAACTAAAAACAGAGGAAAATCCACTGTATTCTGAAGTAACTCCACTTCCTTCACCATGCTCAATCAGTCACTTCTTCAACTAGGGGTCATTTGGTCATTTTATAATATCTATGCTGAGAGAGCACTGTTCAACAGCTTGGAAACAGAGGATGTTCAACTACTGATGAATGAAATATATTAGCAGAAGATTTTAATAAGAATGTAGAATAAACAAAAATGTGCTTTCTAACCAGCTCCTGAGGGAGCCACTTATTATCTTGCTGAGTAAGAACACAAAATCAAGCAAAGACTGAAGCCGAGTATAAATATTAAAAGAAAAAGCATATATATATTACACAGTGATTGTGAGTGGAAGGCAAAACCTGTTGTCAGAAGAGGAAAAAACTTTTATCACCCACTTCTGACAAGCAATAAACCAGTAACCTCTTCCATGTTTCCTACGGGGAAAAAAAAAGTAAATACCAAAGTGCTCTAAAACTGTGCATGGTCATAATGACCATAGGATGACCTACAGATTCCTTTACTGATAAATATCAGGGAAGAAATCCACTTTAAATCTCACCAGCAAAGCTGGGTTTATTTTTCAGGAGATACTTAATTTTCAAACTGTCGTCACAAACAGAAAATCAATGAGACACCGATATATAACCCTAAAACGGTATTTTTATTACATATTTGAAGAGCTCAGCAATACCAACACAGACAAATGGGTCATTAAAGAGTGTTGTTTACAGTAACCAGTCAAATGATCATGGGATAAAATAAGATTTGGTTTTAAGTGCACTCACAGAAAAGAACACAAAATGCTGAACTTCAAATATGGATATTTTATTAACTTGCAAATGCAGGGCACTGAGAGTAGCAGTATATCATCCATGATATTTTGTTATTTTTCATTAAGAAACCACACTGCTTCCCCCTTGAATTTTATTAGTGGGTCTGCAAACTGATTACAAATTCTGTATCATATAAAATTATGTTCATATGCATTTACAGTCAAAAGAAATAATATAGATCCAGTGTCAACACTGCTGCATTTCTGTTTTGCTAAAAAAATCTATACTGCCTGCAATCCATACTTTTTCTTATTTATGTGACTTTTCTTCCACAAACGCCTAGCATTTAAAGAGGTAAGCAGGGGGTTTAACTTATGACTTAATTTTCTGCAAATGGGAGAAATTTTTAAAATAAAATTGCCTAACAGGAGGATTTCCCCTACATTAACCCTTACAGCCTTTAAGAAGGGAATTCCCAATCTTCCAGCTGGCTAAGACAATTTAGCATCTTAGAGACAACTAAAGGCCAGAGACATCCATCTCCTCTCCCACCCTTTGCTCAGAGCAGGGGCAAGCTCAGGACAGCATGTCCACGGCTGCCAGGGAGCCCAGGGTATGCAGATGAGCTGCCAGTTCTCACACACCAGGATCTCCCTTCTGCCCATCCTTTTGAGGAAAGTGAAGCAAAGTCTAGTGAATTTTTCTTGCAGACCAGGAACACCTTCAATGTTAAGTGAAAACTACAAGTAGACAAGACACTTGTGTCTGCTCAAACTCCACAACTCACTGTCTCTCTTGAGAGTAGAAGGGCAGAGTTCTTTAAGTCAATTGCCTGGTTTGCTTCCTTTTAAAAAGGAAAGTGCTGCAGTCAGCATACATATTTCCTGTAAAATTACAGTTTAGCTTCAAGTCAGGTGTATGGCCTTTCAGGAGCCTGCAGAAACATAGACCTGAGATTTCAGGCCAAACATGATGCAGGTTAGTGAGTTTATGAAAAATCCACGGGCAAGTCAATACAGCGGGGGGTCCTAGGAATGGACCTGCCTAAGTGCAGCAGTAGTTATTTATGCCATCTCTTGAATCCTTCCCAAACTGAAGGGTTTCTTTTCTTCCTTTTAAAAATCCACTTCATTGCAGACTTCAACAGGGTCTTACTGTTGTCCAGGCTTGTAAAAAGAATCCTTTGTTCTCATCTCTGAGAATTTCTCAATATCCTCCTTTTCACCAAAATGCCAAGCAGTTATTTGTCTCTGTGAGCTTTTCAAGGCAAGCAGGTGTGTCCTTTACCCATGAACTGACTCCTGACCCATTCAAGCCATGACCAAATGGTAATAAGCTATTTTGCTTACTCTCAAAACACCTCTACTGCAGCTGATAGACAATGCTCATCCCTCTTCCAGATCAAGGCAAACTCATTCTGTCTTACAACCAAATTCCCCCCCTCCTCAAAAACTATTTCATTGACTTCTTCTTCACCCCTTCCCAATGAGAGATCCATATTTGCACCAAACATCTAACTATGTCTTTCAGAAAAAAATTATCAGAAAAAAAGTAAAGGAGCTAGCATGTGATGATCAGCACAAACCATTCCTTGCTTGGAATAACACAGACACAAACTGTTCAGAAATGTACAGCATCAATATTCAGTGTAAAAACCAACCAAACAAAAACAAACGAAAAGCCCCCCACACTGAAAGAGTATAGGTTTAGATGAGTTATAAGGAGAGACCTCTTTACTGTGAGGGTGACAAGGCACTGGCACAGGTGGCCCAGAGAAGCTGTGGAGGCCCCATCCCTGGAAGTGTTCCAGGACAGGTTGGACAGGCTCTCTCTAACACAATATATCAAGTTGTTAAAGTATCCCCTTATCTTAGGGGGCAGAGATCAGAGCACCAGTTCTACAAAGGCTTGTAAAGAGTTTACTTCTCTTCTATACTCGAGACTCCCTGCTGTCTTTATAAGAGATAGTCCTGCAAGGACAGCTGCAAAGATGCCCTCTACAAGTTTTTCGTTACATGAAGGTTACCCTCATATTTTTGTTGGTGATATCACTGTATGACTTAGAATTTAAGACTGCAGTTTCCATTTCAACAGGAAAAAAATTGCTAAAAAAGCAATTCTGCTGCCAACAGCAACAATACCCATGTTTTCAAGTGCTGAAAAGATAAGGTAGTTACTTCCCGAACATGAGCACAGAAAGAAAATTAGTATGAAAAAAATAAGCCTTATGTTCAGCCAAATAAGTTGAAGATCTCTGATAAAAGAAAGATGGCTAATACCATTTCAGGGTCAGCCCTACACCCCCAGAGCTTGAGAATTGTTTTCAATTACCCATGCAATTTAGTTTATCCAAACAGGAATCTCACTCTTGAGCAAATAATATTACTATGTGCTGACAGTAGCATAGATTGATCAATAAAGTGAGAAATAAAATCAATCTGATAATGTGTGATAGTTTTAAAGATCCTGTAATAAATGTGCATTTCCTGGAGTGGACAAACTTTGGGTTTATGGACATTAAAAAAATAACAGCAAGGAAGAGTTATCCACATACATTGTCTGTGGTACACACCATTCTTTGTGTTCTCATGACCCACTTGTCAATCAGCTAAATCTTGAATACAGTATGATATACACAACTATATGTCCATTCAACACAATGCAAGATGAGCACATTTGGTTTTGCACAGAGAGCAATGACTGATAGGGCAGCCCAGTACTTGTTAAACCTTTCACTGTATTTCTGTGATACAGATAAAAGGGTTTTTCAAGGAACTAAATTCATCGCACATGTCCTTTCTAAGAATTTTACTTCAGCCTAAAGCTCATACACAAAAAGCTCTTACATTTTCAAGCAGTCTGGACTTAGCTTTCAAGCTTTATACATTTCCTTTTAATTGTGCAACTCATCCCTGCTCCTGGCAATGACATTGAATTTACAAATCCACAGAGAGGTACTTTGGGCAGGGAGTGCTTAATGCACCTAGCTTCCAGATCGGCATTCCTTCTGCAGTCCAGCATCCAAGAGATACCAGTTTAGCTCCAGAAGTCAGGTGGTCAGATGACTTGTTGGGACTCTAACATTGTACCTAAGACTGTTACAGCATTAACAGTATCTGGATGCAAGACAAGATGGTTATTTACAAGGTGCCTAGGACAATGGAGGTTTGTTCTATGAGCCAAAGAAGTTATCAGAAATCCCAACCAAATCCAGTTACTGTAATTTTGTTTTTTGTTAACACATATGCACATTGAGGCCAAGCTGTGAAAACAGACTTAAGGAGCATTAATATTAACAATATGTAAAACCTGAAATATTACCTTATCAGCATTTGGTTTTTTGGACCTAAGAAGTTTTTGGACCAAGAAATGCTACTGTTGTATAGGATAGCATCAGCTCATGCCTAAGCAGGTGAACAGCCCAGTAACTTAGGCCTGAAACACTATGGGTTTGGTTTTTAATTACTTTAGTTTTGATACTGTATCAAATTAATTATATTCTAGAACATAAGGGCTAGCAGTCACAAGATAGCCTCAAGATCATACAACAAACACAACAACAAAAACAGTGAAACCATTGTTTTTCTTGTATGCAAGTCTTTAAGATCACATTCTTAGCATATTTCTGAAAAGAAAAAAAAAAAACCCAAACAAAAAAAAAACCCACAAAGCCTCCCACACAGCCTTCCACCAAGGAAAAAACTCCAACAAAACACCCCCCAAGCCCCCACCAAACAAAATAAGGGAAAACCCCAAAGCCAAAAACCAGTTTCAGTTTTCTTTTTTCTCAGGCAAGAATATTAACTGGAATAGGCAAAAAAAAAACACCTCATAACTTTCTAGCCAGTAAAAAAATGGAGGAGATGTGAGGCACCATTTTCTAAAAACCAGTCCAACAAGAGGTTAATCTACATACAGATAATAAAACTTCATTTCTTAGATAAGACAAATCCAATTACAACTTCTGAAACACACTAGAGAGATCTAGCTTTCACTCAAATGAAAAATAAATAGATCTAGAACCCCACTGAATTCACCTGGAGATGGGTTAAACCGAGACAGTTTATCTGTTAAACAAGTTTAACTGGTTAGGAGTGTTTCTCGGGTCCATCCTGTCTCTGCTGTGGGTTAGTGCCATGGTGTACCCAACAGGTGGAGCTCCCACGTGCACATGGGCCAAGATATGGGTGCACATCATCACCTCCTTCCTTTTAAAGGAAACAGGGGTGTGCAGGCACATAAGAAGGTGCTGTGCACTCCAATGGCTGTCCCAGCCTGAGCTACAAATACTGTGCAGTGCACCTGTTCAGTGCAAACACAGCTCTTGGAGGCTGAACAAGTGAAAAACTTTTTTTCCTAAAGAAGCCTCTCTTTGCTCAGGCAATTAAGAAATATAGTGCAGTCCTTAAGATTTGAGATTTCATACCAGAGCCTACAGTAGTCAGAGATATATTTTTAATACACATACATGGCAGCTCATTTATGAGATCACTGATCATAAACTTTGAGGAAATGAAGCCTACAATCTTTCAAGATTTCTTATGAGCCACAAAATTTCATAATATGAATATCCAAACTGAATGCTTGGGGTTTTTTCCTTTCCATGGACCACAGCCTTGAAATCTCAGTGTTCAGAGCTCTGTCTACCAAAACAAGTCCTCTTATAAAATATGAATATACTAATAGACAAATCCAGTTATGAGAAAACTGCTAGGATTACAGTTTTACTTGGATTATCCGGCTTTTGGGAAGAAGGAGTCATAAAGCTGATCACTCAAAACACATTAGGGTTCTGAACAGTCAGACTATGAATCACTTGAAAGATCTGAGATATAACCACACTGTCTGAGGAGAACATGCTTTATTCCCCTCTCATGCAGAGAGATGCAGAGTACTGAAAACATGCACATTCATCACTAGCATCAGTCAGAAGTAATTGCTGATGCAGAAGTGAAATTGTAAGTGACAGAAACAACAAAAGACACTTCCAGGTGATAAAAAGACAAGTTATAGTTTAGATGTAAAATCACCCCTCCTGAACAGTGTCGCAGGCACCTTAAAACTTGCATTCCTTCTCAGCTGAGGAGCTAGTACCCAGATGACTCAATCCCTGTAAAAATGCTAAGTCTGCCTCTGTGAAGAAGTCATTTGAGCATCACAGTGTAAAATGAAAAAAAAAAAAAAAAAAAAAAAGAAAAACAACCCCAAATCAACTGCAAAAAAAACAAAGGCCCAAACTCCCATATATTCTCAAATTATTTACATTGTCCAACATACAGAAAATAGTTTACCTGCATATTTTGTGGTGTTTGATTCATCCATGGACCAGAAGCAGTGATCAAAGGCAAACACCTGTAGAAGCATATAAAAAAAGACAAATTAGGAACCCTGGCTATAAGAGTTTGGTTTTAAAGCAGTACATATGCATGACACTGTAAGTGCAGTTGGGCTCTACTAATTCTGCAGATCCTAAATCAGAGCTGTAAAAAGGCATAACCAGCAGAAATACTTTTGTGTAATCATGAGAGTTACAAAGCTCAATACTTGTTTTCTACCTGAATGATAATATACAGATTGCTCCTTACTCCCTTCCCTAATACAGATTACAAAACACAGACAAAACCTAATAATTAACTCCACTCTTCTCCAGGCATCAACAGTGACAAATGTTTCTGTTAACGGTAATAGCAGCACAAGGACTCAATATACAGAATTTGATGAGATGACTGTTCAGCAGACATCAGCACAATACACACAAGTTTTACCGTGGGATGCACTTCTGATACTTAGAAGAGCATTACTACTCACAAGCTTTAAAGAGCAAATAAATAGTATTAGATTATCCATCTAAACGAAGAGTACAGTACTGCATCTCCGTAGAGGAAGCCCAGAAACTACAAATAGAAGATGCAGCTCTATTGAGAAACAAGTTATCAGAGCCTGCTCTAATGAAAAGACTTCATATCACTTCAGTCAAGAGATCCAGCGAGAAATTGAATGAGATTCAATATTGTGCTCAGAGGGCTTGCAAACCTGGAACAGTGTCCTGTAAAACCACTTAACACTCTGGGATTTCATCCAAGTTTCTCTTCCTGCACATTCCAGAACATCATGACGGACATTTAACTTTTTTTTTTGAAGGTTTAGGTTGCTACAAACACACCTAAAGCTGCAGTGTATTTTCCATATTTTGCCATGATAAACTGACTGTGGATGAGTTAACAGTATAGATTCTGGTTTTCTTATTTGGTTTGGGTTTTTTGGGGGAAAGCACAAGAGGTGGGGAAAATCTCAAACCACCTTTTTAATAAAACTTTGCCAAAGACTGTCTTTGCCTGGTCATCCAACAGGTGATCTCCTTTGTGGTACAAACCATGCATATCAGTGTAGAGCAAGAGCCACAAGCTCTGTTAGCCAAAATATGCAAATTCCCTAGAGACAAATCCTGAGGTGAGGATGAAGATGGATCACTTTCGTTTGGCTTTGGGGATGAAGAACATCTTGAAGTCCCAGCTATTCAGAGTTACTACATAACATAATCTACAGATATGCTGCAATCTAACCCTTCCCAGAACATCTATTGCTGCAAATATTACACAAGGTAACACCAGGTTAGCACAACAACCTCACCTCCTTCCCTTTCCTCCAGCTTAAAGCAAAACACATCAAATGGCCTTAGAGAAGACTTAATACTGAGACAACACTTAGTCTGTAAGAGTGAAGAATTCTGGAATTCCCTTCTGAAGAAAAAACAAACAAACCCATAATAATAATATAACAGGGAGGCCTGAGTCACTGCAGCACAAACAGAATCAGACATCATCATGAATCAAGATGATCCTTGATGTGACTGAGTCAAAGATGTCGTTTGGCCACTGAACTGCAAGTAAAATGCAGCAGTTACTCCACCTTGTCTTCAGACATTCACTTAAATTGAGGGAATTTTAAATTACCTTTTGTGCATTTGATCATCAAATTTAGGCATAAAACCATGTCATCAGTAAGAACACAAACCTTAACTTCTATAATCCAAGAACTACTGTTTCTCTACTCATATTCAAATTCTATGGAAATTTTTGTCACGGGACTTGCTAACAATACCTAGTCTCTCTGATGATCAAATGGCAAGCAATTAAATTACAGAAAAAAAGCAGACCCTACTGTAATGCTCCAAAACTGACCATTCTTTCCCCCTTAAAACTAAGTATTATCTGGAGTGGATCACATAGACCAGTTACCTGGCTATACATGCTCATGTGTAATTACTTAAATGTCAATACAGCACTACTACAGGCCAATTTAATCTATTGTCCTACACATTTTCCCCTTAGTTAACATGGAAAATGAAGACAGGATCATTAAATGACTTCTAATTTAAACACTGATCTTGCAAAGAGACTCTTAAAACTAAAATATGGCTTGCAGCCAAGTGTTTCTTCTAGAAAAGCAGATTTTATTGGGATGTTTTTAAAATGGTAAAAATTGGCCAGACTGGTTTTCAAAAGGTCAAAAATGATTATGCAATAGGAAGAGAAAAATTCTGCCTTCAGATAGAACAAATGTAAATATAGCATTTTAGTTTGTTTCCATAATAAACATAAAAAGGCCAGGGCTTGGATTTAGTCTATTTATAAATACTGTTCTGGAAATTTGCCAAATCCTTCTAACAAGTAACAAGATTACTTTAAAAAAATAAGTGTCAGGCAAAAAGGCAGAAACTGCTGGAGCATGCACTATCTGCAAAACATGCAGAGCAGCTGCAGCGAAACTCCCCTCTCCATTAAAACAGGCAGGCAAACACTTAAACATTGCTTTGATTAGTGATGACAAAACAGCAACCTTGAACATTCCCAGCAACCATACCTTAAGGATTCACCCAACCAAAACAATTTTATGGACAACTGAGACCTTTGGGAAAACAGATTGCAAACACAGGAATTAACAGAGTAAAACTAAGGCGCACAGGAGCAAGAACGTGGTCCCAATCAGCAAGGCTCTTCAACATCTACATCCAGAAGGCATTTATGGGAAATATCTGTAGGACAGCATGCTACCAAAAGAATAACCCTTGTACAGAAAAGATGATAAAAAGATAACTATTTTATATTTTTCTGATGCCCAGTGCAGGAAGAGCAGGACAAGTAATCCCAAACTGAGAATGGAAGCATACTTGGGGTTAAGACACAGAACATACGCCATGAAGAAACAACTAAATATTCCAAATATTATCTAATGTGCTCCTTTCTTTCTCCTCTCTTCCCTGATTATTCTTCCTTAAAATGGAAGTGGTGGGCATTACTCTTTTTTTCTGATAGAAGTGTGCAGAATAATTATTTATCTCTTAATATTTTTTTCTCCCCAGAATCGATTTTCCTGAAAAGGGTATTAATCCACCTGTAAATACAACTATCAAAGCCATGACAAGTTCTGTTAATGTTCAAGTCTCAGACACCATAGCCAATATTCAAACTGGGCATTATCAGGCACCGAAAAAGCCTTTTTAGCAAAAATCTTTACCAACTTGTACCAGAAGTGTATCTACCAACTATATCAAAACTATTGAAATGTATTTGAACAATGATATCTGTGACACAAACAGAACTTTTTATTCTTCAAGCACCCTATATGAATTAGTTTTTAACTACATTTGGAAGGTGTTTAATAGTATTCTTTATTTTCATTAATAGTGTTCTGGGCTTTTAAACAACAGAGAGAATTAACAAACAAGCCTTTAAAACTTTCTTATTTTCTGCAAGATTCTATATCTTATACTTCATCCTAGCATCTAAAAGAGAAAGCTAGATAAAAGGGAGCTTCCAGAAACCTACCACACTAGGGTAGTAGGTTACAAAGCAAAGATTTTGAATGAAGGGATTAACTGGGTACATTCAGCACAATCACACAAAAATGGAAATTTATGAGAAAGAGCTAGCTGGGAAGTGCTGGATCCTGCTACTACTATATCCAGAGTCATTGTAATATGCACATTAGCCTAAATGAAGTAAATTATGCAGGTCATTTCTAGGTTATAGAGAACTATACTTGGAGTGTTAGCAACTCTTAGAAATTGTACAACGTATTCTGGTGATCACAACATTTAAGAAAAATAAAAGATATGGGGCTTTGATTGCTCCAGCAAACACCTGCAGCAGTGTAAGAGAGCTCATGGTTATTTTGCTAAGGAGACGACTAGAAGTTATGGCTTCTTCAACAAGGCAAACTGGGATGCAGGTCCATGCATCCATCACATGTGTCAGTGAAAACTCTGGAATTTTGTCTCACATTCATCTGTACCTGTGGCTTTAAAATGAAATTGCAGATTTTAATTAGGTTTTAAACTAGAGGAGCCATTGTGTCTGCTGCTGCAGTAATGTATCACAGAATCTGGAAAGACAGCCAAATGGGTGTTCACATTTTAAAAAGCCAAAAGAATATTCTATAACACACAATGTGTTTTCATTTAGGTTCCTAATCAATGGCTTGCAGAAATAATAATTTTAAGGGTTTATGCATGTAAGTATACTTATGGAAACTAGTTACAGGTAATGAGCATCATCCTCAATATTAACTGCCTGCCAGTTTAAGCCAAATTACATAATTAGTTTCAAAAGGAATTTAATTTCACATTCATTATTCTTATGAAGTCTAATCCTCAGTATAGGCCAGGCAGAGTCTGGGGCTTCCAGCATTTAGCAATGCATTACCCAGATTGAACATAATCCCTAACACACTGTCTGCGCAGCTATAAAATGTTCCAAATGTATGGTCAATGTTTAATAACCATTTCTATCTGACCAAGAGATGGCCAATCAATCACATTTTGCTTTCAATAAGAAGCAGTCAGTCTGACAGACTAGGTTACTTATGAGGCTACCTGGTTCCGAAATAGGAAAGGAAGGGAGAACTGAGGAAGGGAAGTTTGCATTCGCCGGGCAGCTGTCCCTACATCCCTCTTACAACTGCTGATGGAGATAACTAATACAGGAGATACACAAGGAAAGGGCAGACAGAGTCTACACCAGTCAGCTTAATGTCCATGGAAGCAAATAAAGAACTGAAAAATACAGTTGGTCACTATGACAAACACAAGACCTGTGACAGGGCTAGGGAAGTGTGGAGAGAAAATCTGAAGGGACCCTGGGACACAGCTCACAGATCCCAGCTCAGAACAACTGTTTTACCTTTCCTTTGCCACAAAATTACACTTAAATGGAATGTTTGCAGGAATAGCAAAATATAAAGCAATATAGCATCCCAATATCCTTACATAATTTTTTTCACAGCTTCTGAACTACCAAGTTGATTTGGGAAAACAATTTATCCGTGGCTGATGATAAAGTAGCCCATTAAAGGTAAAGAGACTTCCAATATTTACAAAATTTTGTTTTAAAAATTTTTGATTTTAAAATCAACTATGTGCAGTACCCTAAAAACTGTACAAATCAAGAAATCTCATACCACATCTTTACAAACTCAGCAATGCCAATTTTTCACAGATGGTACTAACCTTTTTCTGTCTCAATCTGGTAAATATTCCACATAATGTCATAAGTTTCAGCACTATAGCTTAAGGATATTAATGACCATCCAACTATACCTAACAATAATGTGGCATTTACGCACAAGTGCAGCTGTTCTGGTTTTGTCAAGGAAGCACAAGGCCATACGTAAGCTTTTACATAATGTCCAGAATAACTTTATCTGCCTATAATGGAACACAAATGATGCACTACAGAAAATGAAGGCTCTTGTAAAAACAATAGTTTGTGGAGGAATTACAACAACAGAAAGGAGAGTTTTCTTCCTTTTAAAAAAATGTTTAACAGTGATCAAACTCTCTATTATGCATATCAACTGATAGAAGAATTTTATTACATGTCCCAACAGGTACATATCACTTGTTCTTCTGCCCTTCCCCTGCACTACAAACAACACAGACAGTCTTTTCTATGTGAATTCTGGTGCACTTTGGCAACTTTTACACTAATTACTAATGCCTGACTATTGTCAAGTGCAAACAAAAATTGTTTATTTATTACTAGATGCTTTTTGTTGCCTTTTAAAAATAGCATTTGAACTTTTAAACAGAACTGTTTGTAATGAAATGTTTTACACACACTACTTACTCAGTCTTTCAAATGTTTTTATGACTGTATTAAAAGTTTGGCTTATCCTGGTCGCAGCTTTAACAAGCCATATGCCTTGCCTGCATGTCACTTGGATTAAAATATATTCTTCTGAAATTATGAAGTTTTTATCTTGGAAGATTGAAAAACAGATTTTTAAATATGTTTTCCCTTTTTGAAGCTGTGATGTTCACACACCACAGCAATATGGCCAATACTTCTGCAGTGCTCAATATTTTCAAGCAGACGCAAATGTAAAAAGAGACAAAATACTTACCTTTGGTGGTTTTCTAGATGATTGGCAATAAACCCAGCAACAGTGATGAGAAGCATGAGTACACCATTCACATAAAGAGAAGGGAACAAATAAAAAAAAAGAAAGTCAGTGTATGTCATTACTATAATTTAAACTTTTTTAAAATCCACAATGTATTTAAGAGCAATCAGATAAGAAGATATTTAAATGAGACACCACATATTTTTAACCAGTAATAACTTGATTACTAATACTGTCCCACATTAAAAAGAAAGTGCCAGATTCCTTATAGATATAAAAATCTAACTGAGCTGTGTTCCAGGAGAAAGACATGTAATTATTTTGTCATAAAAGATGAAACACAGCCCATCTCTGGTGGCAAATAAATCGAGCCTGCAAACTGCCAGACCAAGGTGCTAGGGTGAAGCCCCACTGAGGTCAGCAGTGTTGCACAAGCACATCCAAGGAAGAGTGAAGCAAATGTTTCTTGCAGAGATTACAGAAGTGAAGAAAAAGAAACCTGTGTAGGCTGTGTTCTCTTTGGTCACAGAAAGTCCACACAGTGCATAAGAAACCAATGCAAAAACACCATCACCATTCACACCCAACTCCAAGTGCTATCAGAAATAACACAGGGATGACAAACCCCCAGTCTAAAGACAACAACTCAGAGTAGTTCAAATTGTCCTTAAATGCTTTTATGCTTTTGCTGGCAGGTATATGGCCACATTATACATTAAATCACCTTGGGTTTTTCTGGTGAGATTGGTTTCAAGCGAGATTGCTGTCCTGTCTCACTGTGCAGCCCTGTGCTCCCTGATGCCAATCCAAGAGAGGAGGTGAACATACAGTACAGAGCTAGACTGACTTAAGCCATTCATCAAAACTACAACCTTAGGCATATGTTTAAATTATATATGGAAATAAGAAATTTCCACTCGTTCTTCACATGAAGGGAAAATAAAGCATGGATGAAGGAAAGAAAGAAAATGTGGATGAAGATGAAAAAACACAATGAGAAAGGTCTATAGACAAACAACACAAGCAGAGAATGCAGTAAGGTTTATAAGGCAAGGACACAGATGAAAGGTATAGCAACAGACACTCTACACAAAATTCAAATATATCAAATATATATTTCTGCATTCTCAGTGCAGAAACACCTGGGACCAAGCCATGACTTCATCCACCAGTCTGTACATACCAACCCCACCAAGCTGGGAGGAGGGCAGGGAAGACACAAAGCACTTTGAGCAATTTTCTTAGCAACCCATAATACAAGGGCTCAGCAAAAAACTCTGAAGGGATGCAAATCCACAAACCTATCTTACACAATCTTTTCTGCCTACTCTCAGCTCGTACCTCAGATGACACATCTGCCTGAAACAGAAGTTACAGAGCTGGGACACGGGACTGGTGAAATGCAAACATTGTTTGCCTCCAGCCAAACCACTCGCTGGAGTTTTACCCTTCCATTAGTGGTGGCTACATAGCTCCGTCCATGGCTAGCACATGTACAGGTGGCTCAGAAATTGTGCAAAATGCACTCATTGATCTGAAAAATACATTTAGCTCTACCCTGAATATTACCATTTTAATCAATTTTCAGATGTGATGCAATTACAATGTTATCAGCTTGTCTAGACAGAGTCCCAGCACCACCTCTAAACTTCCAAGAGAAGTTCCTATTGAAAGAAGTCATCCAAAGCTTTTTGAAAAGCTTTTAAATACATTCATATCTTGAAAAATAATTTAGGATTATATCAGCTTTACTACAGAATGCCTGATAGACTGCTGTACAGATTCAGCCAAAGTCCTAAACAGTTTATTTGGAAGTAAAATCCAACAGAAAGTTTACCAACTGCTTTTTGTTCCTGAGATCGTTCTTATAAACCCTAATTAGAAAAGGTACAGAACATCACTGAAGTAAACAAATGGTTTGGCACATGATTCTTAAGATATTTACTTCAGCAGTGTAAGCCACTACCTTTTTGGAAGTCTCCTCTAGCTTTACTTTGATGTCTATTTCAAGAAAAGTGTAATAGTCACTTTTTAAATCCCCGGTGGACGGCAGAGCTTCCCAGTAGCATCATTGATCTCTGAGATTTCAAAGCACAAGGAGCTGCAGCTTCCTACCATATGTCACATCCAAGTGCTCCAAACTCTTAATACCAACTTCAGCAACTCCCTGCATCACCAACAGCAATATGATCAAAGGCCTCTGGAATAAGTCAGCTATATTAACTCACAGGATAGATTTTTAAGCTATTTGGATATATCAGCTAATCAACTCAGTGTAACCATCATTCTGGCAGTGATTCAGATGGAAACACTCCAAAATACTTCAATCAAAGGACTCAAACTAATAACTAAAAACTGTTTACAGTTTACCAGAAATCACATCTGTGGCAGCTTAAAGATGTGCTATAAAATCTTGCATTAGCCTAACCAATTTTTGACATATATTTTTTGTTTGCTTTGCTGTCTTTCTTTTAAAAGTATGTGCTTCCTTACTTCTTTCCATTTCCAGCATTTTTCAGCTTCATAGGTAATTGAAGCTGTCTCAATTTTTACTAAATAGCGACAATACAAATGTGGTCATTCAGTGTCTCAGCTGGGACTGGAGAGGCAGACACACACTAAACACATGTATGGACATCAGATCAGCGATACAGCAACTAAAATGTTTATTTCCAGGAATTTTTATTCCGTGTCTAGTCATCCATGGTGTCAATGACAAGATACATGTATGCCTTTTGACTGACAACAAAATCTTCTCTAAAGCAGACTGCTAGTATATACTTAGGAAATTATCAAAGTTACCTAACCTTGTAATGCATCTGCACAACAGCAAGTTTTCATTTAATCTGATGGGCATCTTCAATCTGTACACTCAGACAGAAGACTGACTTTTTAAACATGCCTGGAATCCAAAACCCAAGCAAATACAACCAAGAGTCTGAAAAATATTCTCACAGGTCAAAAGAAAAGTATGAATTTCATGACCACAAAGCCCACTGAACTTCTGGACTTCCTCCCACCTTTGTCCTTAAGCCTTCATGACTTTAGTAAAATATCACCAGAATAATTTTCTAACTTTACTGAGCAGTGTATTTTCTGTGGGTATCTACTCAGGCTTTTTGTTTCACAACAGTACTAAGCCTCTCCTGCCCTGCTTGGCTAACACACATCAAGATCTCAATGCTTAGCTACCTCAAACTTTAAGCTAGATAAAAAAAAGATAGGTTACAGAAAGGTTTGTGCTAATGTCAACTTTTTATTCTGTTATCTCTTGCTGAAACTAAACTCAATACTTGCCACATTTGGTAAGAGAAGTGACTCACAAAATTTCAATTCTCATGTTCTATTTCAGCACATGAATGAGAAGTCTTCCTGACTGCTGTCACATTTTCTCTCTAGCACCTCAGCCCATTGCCTGTGACAGCACACCACAAGGAGTGCATTTTGCTAGTAGTTTAACAGCAGCAAAGGTTCTTTCTTCATTTTTTTAACTATCATCTCTCTCATAGGAGTCTCCTTCTGTCATACAAAAAGTTGATACAAGATGACATTGCATATTCTGACTAGAAAACTAGTCCCATGCAATTGGAAGCAACAAAAGACACTTCTGCACTATGAGCATCCAGAAGTATGCAATAATGTAATCTTAAAGACTTTGTAACTTTTAAAACAAGACTTTTTTTGTTCCTTAGTGATTGCAGTCAGTATTCTCAAACAAACGTCTTTTCTTCCATCAGAAGGAAAGACATTTTATACATCAAAAAAACCCTTGAAAGAACAATTTTTTCTCTACATTTCATGTAATGAAGCTTCATTACCACACCCACCCCCAACCCTCAGTCAAGAAAGTCACCTTCAATAGGAACAAGGTACATTGAAAAATGAGAAGGTAGGCGTAAAACCAGGTACTCCACATTAAAGGACAGAGAGGAACAAGGCATCTCTGAAAAACAGGTCTTAGATTCTTTGGAACATGCGCACAGCCCAATTCATCTTCAATTCAACTGTTCTAAGCAGCCAAGTAGGTCACAATTGTACTATAATTATTACACATTTTGGAGAGTATTTGTTTTTTTTTTTTCCCTATACTTTCTCACATTAATCAAGATGAAGCAACCATAACCAGCTATTTTAAATAACCACACACAATATCTATAAATGAATGAACCAGATGAATTTGCAGCTCTTGTAAGCTGACTACACTGAAAGTCAACATTTAAAACACTGCATTTGAAAAAACTTTTTGCTCTCATCACATGTGCAACCACAGTAAATTCATGGTACTGACTGATTTCCCAAATATATAAATGTTTACATTTAGTGGTTACATAGTCATTGACATACTCTTCAGGGTCACTGGTCAAAAAAATTATTACAAGCAATTATCAATATACAAGAAAATGGAGAAAAGGCTTCAGGTCTTTTTTCAACTTGTCATATAAAACAGTCTTTCCTCTGCAAGCATAAAGATGATCAAATTGCAAAGATCATCCTGATAAAAATATTTCTTACATTTCACTGCTCCAGCATCTCTGGAGTCTAAAGACCAGCTGTTCAAAACAAGTATTATAATATTTTTGAGTGGTTTTAAATTTAGCTTTGTTTTCAAAAATCAGGCTGCCTTACAGCTCAGGCTGAGCCTGTCACCAGCACTGTGTGTTTGCCTCACTCAATGGCTGAGTGCAAGGGAGCAAACCTGTGGAAGGATCATTGTAAGGAGTGTGCCCGCTATCCAGGACAGAAGTAACTGCACTGTTTGTTTATCCATGTGTCTGCAATTTCCTCAGTGGCAGCAGCAGAGACAGCAAGCACTCACTAACTGCAAACATTCCTAACTGCAAACAGTGTAAATTATGTAGAAGCAGAGAGATCCTGTTTCTCCTATCTTTCACAGTACGCTCATGCTGCTCTAGGACTTTTCCTTGTCTCCTGGTTTATCACTGCAGGCTGCTACCTGCAGGCTTGATACCAAGCACCTTAAAAAGTGTGGCTTTATATTATTGATGAACACCATACTAAAATACCTAGATAAAGATCACCATCTGGCACAGGAGCAGTTTCAGGTGATTATACACTGCAAACTACTGGTAGTACATCACTTTCTCTACAAAGAACACAGAAAAAGGACATTTATTTGCCCATTTCTCCCATTAATTTTCTAAACACAGAGTAAAGCGAATGGCAGGGGCAGTGCCCTTAAAGGGAACAGCAACCCACCTTTGTGCTTGTCTGGGGGTACCTCCTGTATAGCTGACTAATGAAGCTAGCACCACAATTCCTTGCTGCGATTCTTGGAAGAGTTACTTTACATGCTGTGTGAGCACACATACATACACATTAGTTATTTTATATTCTTGCATAAGGCGAGCAGCAAGAATAATGTTTAATCCTTCTACCCAGCAAAAGCCTGTCCTATAGACAAAACAATCCTTTGAAGAACAGCAAAAAAAACCCCAAACATTTTAACAAGTAAAGCAATTTGAGCAAGTGCCTGCATAATAAGGTGGTAGCTGATCATAATCAGAAACACCATGAGAAAGATGCATACTCTAATTATAAGTTGTTCTCACATGCTTTACAGAAACATACCACATGCAAAGAGAGGAAAGTCAGACACTGAAATCAGAATGACAAATACTGCAGTGTAAGTTAAACAAAATAGACATTACAGTAGCAGGGTGACTTCCATGACACAAAGGCAACAAAGACGCCTGGATATTTCACCATAACAGGGTTCTACTGAAGTTCAGTCACAACAGCAAGGAAATGAACCAGGTTATGAAACCAACCCAAGCTCATTAAAGTAAGTGAAAGGCATAATATTCTGACATTTACAAGATGGAAGACAAAGTGACAGCTGTCCAGGAACATCATTAGTTGCTAACTTACCTTCACTCACAAATTGAGTATTTTTACTGCCCAAGGCGTTATTATTCCAATGCCAACAATTTGTTGATGTGAAGTTCAAGTGTTTCTAACCTTAACACAGAAGCCTTGATGTCATGTAAAAACAAGTTCTATCAACAGCCCAAAAAAGGACTGATACCTGCCCTGCATGCAACTGATCACATCACTTTGCGAACAGCAACTGCCTTAAGAGAGCAGTCACCACC
The DNA here is from genome assembly GCF_024509145.1 of Vidua macroura. NCBI lineage: Eukaryota > Metazoa > Chordata > Aves > Passeriformes > Viduidae > Vidua > Vidua macroura. Next base: position 64,093,683 of record NC_071571.1, on the reverse strand, counting down.
CATTAGCAGAAAGATTAATTTGTTACTCTGCTAGAAAACTTGCTAAAAAACTAAAAATCTGAATATTCTCCCACATAAAATAAGTTGGGGTTTGAACAACCTGTTTCAGTTAATTTGTTTAGTTTCACTGAAAAGGCAAAAAGTAACTAAAATTGTCACTCTGATCTGAGATTGAAGAGCTTTAACACAATCCTGATGAGACCCCACCTAGAACCCCCCCAAGTTAAATCATCTATTTTCACCAAGTCTTTAATCATACTAATTCAAAACTTATCCAAGACTCTAGTTATTGTAATGAAAACCTGCTACATCAATTACAAGTATAGTATAACCACAAGGATAACAAGCTTGTTCTTACTAACATGCAGCTATAGCCTCATGACAAAGAGGCAAAGGAATGAAAGTCTACCTAATGTTCCCAGGTACATTACCAAGTAGTCCTGTCCCTTTTAAAACCAATTCTTTTCCTCACCTTTTCAATAAACTGAAAGTGCAAGAATCTAAATAAGTAGATTTTTACCACCTAATCAGGTTTAACTAATCAGGACAAGGAAATGAGGGAGGGGGAGAAGAATCTGATCTCAGAACCCAAGATCTATTAGCCCTTAAGGGTAGTCTACAAATGAATGATTCTTAGCCTGAATGCAATGAAACTGCTGTCAGAACAAACATGATACAGGTCTGGAAAGTATGTGGAAACATATTCTATGAGTGTTAATAAAATTGCAGCAGAATTTATTAGACACCTGTTATTCTTATCCTGTTGCATTTAGTGCTCTTGAGGAGAAAACACCCTAAGCATTAACTGGCATTTCAACTCTGTACACATACTTTATGGAGACTCTCACACCCAGCCCATCACTGGAGTTGGCTACTGACAGCTATTAACTACCTCCTAAGTTTCCCATGTCAATGGAAAATATCCCCTTCCAACACTACTACTCCTTTAGCATTCCTTCAGAAATGCTGCTTTTAAGAACCATAAAAACACCAGTGAAGATATATGCCTGTGGAAGTAGTGCTCAAAGCTTCTGAAAAATATACTGCTATTTTATCACTATATAAAGTACTTAATCCAAGACAGATGACTTCCAAGGGTATGTGAAAAAAAATTTATAAGCAATACAGCATTTCATAAATTAAATTTAATTTTGTTAGTTTGCTGGTTCAAAACTCAGGCATTACAATTTGCTGAATGGACATAAACAGAGTAATTAACAGCTTCACTGACAAAGCAGAAGATCTCTCCTCAGTGGAAAGACTGTGTACGAGAAAGAACTAAAGGGTAGGTGTAAATCAAGCAACTGGATCTGAACTTTGGTTGTAACACTTTACTTTCCTCAACAAATGGAAAAAAAAGAAAAAAACTCCACTCTTACTAATGTAAGATAGGCATATTTTTCTTACTCAATCAGGACAAGGATATTGTTGAGAAGTTACTGCATGTGCACCAGTCCTGACCATGTATTCTGACTGGACAACAGACAAGAACCCCCAGGTTTCACAGTCACATTCTTTTGTCATAACAGGGAAAACTACCATTCAATTGTCATCTACTTTATTTTACTAATGAGATTTCAAGAGAGATGCTAATTGGGTTTGACACTTCATCCTTTTATACAGCTCTGCAATCCTATGTTAGCATTCTTCAAACAACTGCAGTATGAAAAAGTTATCTGAGATTCAGCAAAACTCACAAATTAGTGGTTTTGTTTCATCCTATTATGTGTTTTTACTGACATGACTATTAAATGAACTTATCAAAAGGAAAACATCATTAATTAATTTGTAATTAAAATTAACACTTAGGTTTGATGACAATACACTTCAGCACAGCAAATTCACCAAAAGCCTTTTGCAAAAAAAAAAAAAAAAAGAGTCTAGTCTAGCTCAGCTGGCTGCATCACCAGCTGTTTTGGTAACTTTGAGATGACATTATTTGTTTTAACAGACAGCATTAACAACTGCTACCCTTTACCAGAAAGCGGACATAATACAGAGAAAGATGATGATTCATGGTATGAATAAGGTTTATTGTGTGGAACACTATACCAAGAATGTCAACTCAAATCAACTCAAATAGTGAGTAAGATCACCTGAGCTGGTGCAGGACAAACACCTGGAAGTACTGAGGAGACTTGGTTTTTATACAGTATTCATACAAGTGACACCTCTAGAAATCTTTCCACAGAGCTCTGCAAAGCTTAAGAAGCAACCCAGTGTGTGCCATGAAATGAGCCACACAATTAACCTAAAGACTAGAAAAATTCTTCACAGTGTGAGCTCCAAGTTTACCAGTTAACAAATCAGGCAGGTAAGCACCTTTACAGAGAGATGACATCAAGCACTAAGTTACTGAATCTATCATGGAAAGGTACAACCTGAGAGCATTTCTTCAATCTGAGAATAGCTCATTCCCAGTAGAGATGGGTGGCAACTGCTGTGGCACTCAGAGTTTTTCTTTTCATCTGAGGACCTCTGGCAGAGGTTAGATGCCTTTCTAGTAGACACCAGAAAGGTAAAAGAGAACATCCTACATGACAAGGGATGTGAGGAAAAAAAGTATTTAACAGGCTCCCCTTCTCCAGTGAGCTGTGAATTTGTGACAATTTGTATAAATATTATGTTACTTTGAGCCACAAAAAATTTCCTTTTTTTAAAGCAAAGCTTGCAGGCCAGGCCCCTCTAGCAGGCATTATGGGATGTATGTAATGTGTACTTGGTGGAAATGACAACCACCTCCTGACCAGATGCTTTATGATAAATCACAAATTTAGAGTGACAAACACACCACCCTTATAGCCAACCACTAGAACAAGCACTGTGGGGAAAAAAAGCCAAGATCCCTAAGTATTCCTGGACTGAAAAATGAAGTACACAGTGCTTTTGTACAACAAAATAGGAAATATTTAGACTTGTAGCAGCACAACATCTTTGTCTAACACAAGTCACAACACAAGTCTAACATCTTTGCAGGGCTAAAAAAACAAGGATCATTTTATGACTGAAATATATTAACTTAACAGATAAATTAAAAAACCCAAATGATATTTCAATATAATATTAAGAAAATTCTTTTGCTAGATCTAATTGAATTCTAAATGGTTGAATTCATGTTCTTAAAGAAGCCTGGCTTGATATGACGAAGAATAATAAAATCATAAGGAAAAAAAAATTAAGTATTAGGAACTGGAGTATTTTTCCTGTGAGGAGAGGCCAAGGAAACTGGCATTATTCAGTCTGGAGAAGAGAAGGCTCGAGGGGAATCTCATTAAGGTATATAAATATCTGAGGGAAGGTCCAAAGGGAAGGGAGCCAGGCTCTTTTCAGTAGTGCTCAGTAACAGGATTAGAGACAATGCGTACAGATTGAAACAAAGGAGGTTCCATTTTTTCACTCTGAGTGTGATCAAGTGCAGGCACAGGCTGCCTACAGAGGTTGTAGACACCCCTCCTTAGAAATACTCAAAAGCTGTCTGGCCACAGTCCTGCTCAACTTGCTCTAGGTGGCCCTGCTTGAACAGGTAGGTTGAGCTGGGGGTTCGACCAGATGGAGTCCAACCTCAACACTCTCGTAAAAAAAGCTAAAATCACTTTTTAAAGATGTGGTACACAGCAGTAGCATGGACATTACATATATAAATATATAAAAATATTACTATATAAATGTATAAATTGTAATCTGCAAGGCTTGAGACTCAGGAACTTCTAACCATTACTGTAATCCCAGACTTGTGTCAATTTTAAAGAAATCAATTAAAAAACACCTCTAAAAATCCATGTGTTCCCACACCAACCCATATATAGTAGTTTCACAGAAAAAAAAATTCAATGTAATATAAAATTTGTGGCAGCTCAGCAACCTTCAATGGGATTTCATAGGTGGCTTTTATGACCAGATTTTTTCCTCATCTCCAAAAAAATACAGGCAGTCTTCTGTGAAGAATATTATTCACTGTGCTCATCAAGTGAAGTTACCAGGCAAGGCTGGGCATCCAGGTTTCACCTCTCAAGTTTCACTGAACAAGCTTTGACAGTACTTCCTTTAACATCTCAGTAGCAAATTCTCTAGTTTTAAGCAGATGGTCACAGTCATTACTATGAAAGTGACAGTACAGCTGCAGTGGAAATGAAATGCCTAAAGACAAACTGAAAAAACGCTCAGTAAGACTGAGAAGGGATAAGGTACAAATTAGAATAAATCTTAAGAGATTTGCATGTGCAAGTCAGCAATGTAAATGGGTAAAACAGACAAAGCTGATATACTGCTGGCTTTACACAGAGACTCTCCTATAGAGGGAAGACAGTTACAGCTTTGAAGTGCCTCAGTGGAGAATGAGTCCACTGCTGAATGCCAGCATGTGTAGTGCTTAACTCAAAAACAGAAGAGCAGCATAATTTATTTGTTTTGTTACAATAGATTTCATTTTTACAATACCCAAAGAGTTGGCCTCTGTCCCATAAAAATTTCAATTCATTTGAAAACCAACAGCAATACTACAGTGTAGGTCAAGAGTAAAATTCCTGATTAAGTTTTACAAGCAGTTTTCAATATAAGAAATGGTGATTTCAAAGAGTAAATGTGAACTCACAGGATTACAAGCACAGCAAGAATGCAGTTTACAAGATAGTAGAAGAAGCCATCTCAGACCTCACAGACATTGATGGTTTTTAGAAAGTCTAGAAAGAGGTCACAATATAATGTACACAAGTCATTAATGTGATCAGACACTTAAGAAACAAAACGGATTTTCAGTATTTCCTGAAAAGACAGAAACAAAAATTATTTGTGTCTATTCTTACAGCTAAAGAGTGAGTTTACATCTGCCAGTACACATTAGCTGACTGAATAAAGCAATAAAAGAGCAAGAATCTCCATGTCATATAGTCTATAACTGTCACAGGCAACAATGCCATAAAGTCTTTTGAGATTGAGTAGCCTTCCATGAAGCAGAACAGCACTGACTTTTAATTACTTTGACTCATTCTCCTGCTGTCCAGAAAGCTTTCCCAAATTTTGATAGTGAAGAAATTGAATCAATTTATTTTGTTCTCGTACCAACACTGTCCTGTAATTTAACCCTTAATCAAACTTGGCTTTCTACACGTGCTGTCATACATTGCACTTCCCTCACAGCTCTAAACACACTTCTACATAAGGAGGCTTTGCAGTTCTCCTCCTCTTCCAATCAGTTTGAATTTATACTTGAGCATAGTGAACCTGAAATGCAGAGAATACAACAAAAATCCAAGACATTACCAAGTCCAATACTACCAAGAGTCTCTCAGAATGGCGTTGTTCCTGTGTTGCATTCATACTGAGCTGTTCATGAAGCAACATTTAAATTTTTAAAAAATGGAAAATACAGAAAAAAAACCTTTCTGCACAGAAAGGGTAACTCTTTCCAGACTTTGCTATATTCCTTCAGTACTCTTGAAGAAATGTTGCCTAACTCTTCTGTGAATTGCAAACGGAAGAATCATGACACATTTGGGTTTGCACTAGAGACCAGAAAGGAGGTGAGAATCCTAGAAATTGCTTTATTTTAGAAACCTGAAGCTAGCAAAAAAACTTTAGAAACTTTAGCTAGAAAATTCTTTCTGAGAATATCTCAGAGAAAGGAAAACTTTGAAAGCAGAGATTGTATCTTTATCTCTGCAGGGGATGGGGGAGGAGGAACAACAGGTAAGGTTTCAAGTGTGTACACTATTTCAGGTCTGAGGCAGAATGAGTAAGCTTCAGTCTAAGACATTGGCAACAGTTGCTCTAAGAAAACCTCACTAATTGCCCAAGAGGCAAAGCCAGTTTAAGTTTCTGCTCTTCCCCAACCTCTGGTTCCTAGCTCCATGCCACAGCCTCTCATATTCTGCTATGCTTCTGCCAGAAAAATGCAAGGCAATGGGAGGACTGGGCAAAGGTTAATTTGCTTTGACATTCTTTATTTGAAAAATTATCTTAGTTTTACAGAACCAGAAACCAGGTCTACCAATGCAGGGAATGTACATAGCAAGCATCAATGTGCAAGGGAGAGGGGGTGAAGCTGTACTGACTGCTAGATCACTGCCATATCACAGAAGGGGCAGATTCTGCCTTTGACAGCTATCTGGTCTTTTTATCAAGCCACCTGATGAACACAGCAGACAACCCAGCAGCAGCCTAGTGCAGCTGCAAAACACAGGTCTTCTCAGCAGCCATGGACAGTGAGAAACTACAGACGGAATTGACCGGTATGTTTAACCTTAATGGCCTTCAGTGACTGGATTTTTATATATTAATTTACCTAACCATTCTTTAATCAGACTTCTGAAAGTTGACATCCTGTCACAAAGCACGCAGTTTAATTATAGACATATGTTTGTACTTGCTCTGAATCCACCTTCTGATAATTTAAGTTAAAGTCCCACAGCTCTTGTGAGGCAATGGGCAGTAAATCCTTTCTCCTGTTGTTCATGGATGTACAGATCCCTAATCACATCCCTTTTCCCTCCCAGCTGTCTTCTCTTAGACTAAAGACTACTTGCTTTATTATTGGCTCTTCTTGTAGAAGTGGTCTGTAAGCTCACCGCCCTTACTGCCATTCTCTCTTCCCAGTTCCAGCAGACCTTTTTGAGACAGGAGGGCCAGAATAAAACACAACAGTGAAGAGCACTTTGCAGCCATAGAGAGACATGAAACTCCCTCCCTCATTCCCTGCTCCTTCCCAACATGCTTTCCCAGTAGGTCATGTCAGTCTCTTGCTATTTTTCACCCACTTGCTGAGCACTGAACTGAGGTTTCCCTCAAATGAGCACAACTCCAAAGTGATTTGCCTGGGAACAGGGAGCCCAAAAACCATGGCTGGGTACATAAGGTCATAAGAGCTTTGTGTTTCACAGTGAGTTTCATGTACCCCTTTATCATTCAGCCATAACCCACCTGAAGGCTATCCCACAGCTTTCTGTGGCTGCCATGCTCCAACAGCAACCACACCAACACCATCTTGCCAATATATTCCATCACACCCATATTCACCCCTTCTGGCATTCATTTATAGAAGAAGAACTACCAGACCAAGCAGAGACTCTTCAGGACTCCATACAAGATGTTCAGGGGTGAAAGAAAGGATTTTGGTTGGACATGTGGCTCATACCTACTGAGTCTGTTACTTTAATTAAGTGGAAGAAGCTAAAAGTCACAAGTCCGTGGGCTGTGGCTGACTTCTTTCCCTCCAAAGCACTTGAAGCACAAATATCAGTGCCTTGATAGCTTAAAATAACTCACTGTAAAATTATTTTGAGTATTGAATCTTCCAGAAGTCTTTATAAAAACAGGCTAAGGAACTTGCACATCCCTTCAAAACGGAACAAATCATGTGCAAAACCTTACACACCTAAACTATACACCCAATACCATTCATACAGGAATTGCTGAAAAGCAATGTAGAAAATAAGTTTGAGTCTTAAAAACGCTATCAGTATTTTTGCTAGACACTAGGTTTTTAAACTAAACTAAGTGTTGATAAGTTAACTACAGAACCTCTTGGTCAGCCTCTCCCAATTATCTGAAATGATGATGCCATTACTAGAACACCATTTACGCTTGTTTCAGAAGAAAAAGATGCAGAATTAAAAAATGCAGCACTTAGAAAAGAAAGTAATATAAAAGTCCAAAATCAAAATTACAGTACTGAGCTTTGACATATCCTTGAAAAGCAAAATACCCTTCCACCTTTGGACATGTATGCACAATCAAATCTAAAGCTTGGGACATGAAGCAATACTCCGTACTCTTTTATTTAAATATACTGCAAACAAATTATGTGGCATCATCTAATTCAAAAGCTGCATCCAAGAAACTGTACTCCAGAAGAAAAAAAGCAAGGCTAGAGACAGTATATCTGAGGGACTAAAAATATTTGCTTCATTTTCAGTTTTCTTTTCAACAGTTTGCAATGGAATACTATACAAACATCTTATCTTTTCTACCCCTCACTTTCCAAATACTGAGATCAAGATAAGTGAAACACACAAAAGCTTCCTTCAAACACAGCTTTCCATATCTATTATTGTAGTATAAACTGAGTACATTCTGGGATTGCAATTTTGTTTTTATTTAATGTACATTATGCTACATCTGACAAAAAAGGATGTTCTTTGCTTGCCCTACTGAACACACATGTACCTTCTCCTCTGTGCAACACCAGTAGGTAACTAGTCAACAGAAAAGCAGAAATGCAATTATTTCATATTTAGTGTGTCTCTCCTAATCTCTTTGTAGGCAATGGAACCTATCCCTAACAAATAGAACCAAACCTCAAAAGCTCAATACAACATTTCCTTTAGTAATGCATCAGTTGCATAAACATTATTGTCAAGCTCAGACAAAAATAAGTTAACTCCACAATATAATGATATATAAAAATTGTAACCTTTCAATAGAAACCTAGCTTTTCCAAATAGCTCTTTTTAGACTAATCCACATAAGGTAGGTAGGGTAATTCCTTTAGTTACACTGAGAACCATAACTCTTGATTCTTGGGCAATTACAAATAGATACATTTTCTGTAAAGTACTGCAAAAAGTATTAAGCACTTTCTAAATACTGTCTCACTCGATAAAAAAAAAAGTCCTCGGGAAAATAATATTATATACACTAAATCAAATGCAACCCTGCTTGTCAAGAAAAGGCAATAGTATCATGTTCTACCCAGGAGGGAAGGAAAGAGGGAGTGACGGCCAGAAGTGGAAGAGAAAGATTCTTTTTTCCTTATAGAAGAAAATGACCATTAGTGGTCATCAGGTGGAAGATAGATATATTCCTTTAAGCAGCTGACCAAAAAAAAAATTTCAACCAAAAAAATAGTTCTTTTCCTTTTTGCCTTGACATATTTTATTATAACTACACATGAGTATTATTCTTTTCTTCTCAGTTTGATTATTTTCTGCTCCTCCTTTTCTACTCTCCTCAAATAAAATTGTTTGGTTGCCTTTTTTTTTTTTAAACACTGTAGAACTGGATTGAACCTAATAAAACTGAAGAACGCTGAAACAAAAAATCTGAAATATTGCCAATGTTAATTTTGACCAGTATTCTTATCAAGCTCACTAACTGAGCTCAAAATCATTTATGGCTTGAACATTTTGGATTAAACTCCACTGTACCAGAGCGAGCTCACAAACTGCAACACTGCAGTTTTAGTTTTCTGTCTATTCTTTGACCATTTTCCATGGATACTTTTCAGATCTTGTTTTAACTACCATGTGCTTTTTGTTGTAGCAACATAATGAAATTTATACAAGTCACTTCAATCACATAACTCCTCCAAAAATACAAAGACAGGATTTATTCCAGTTGCAGAGGAATCACATCCTCAATCTCCAAGCCAAGCTTTTCAGTTAGGCACTAGGTATACAGCTTAGAAATAGAACTGTATAATGGAAATACTGAGAAGCTCTTTGCCATAGCATCACTGGCAATTAAAACACCCAAGATTACAAACAGTATCATCATGTGAGCATTCCAGGCCGGCCTATAAATAGAATTCAGAAAGAACTGGCCTCTCACAAAAATACTGTGCCTCAGTTCAACATGTATCTGCTAAAAATACCAAGTATGTTCAGTAAAGTAAGTCCCTCTGAATTTTGTGAATTAAATACCTGTTTACACATCCTGACTGAACAAGTGTATACTATAATGAACAAGTGTATGTGAGTGTTATCAGTATATGATTTATCGAGGAATATGCATATATTTCTGGATATACCACTACTGTCCTTGGTAGTACAGAAATACCATGACTAAGAGGCTGTCTGGATAAAGATCAAGATCAGAATTTATGATTCAGTAATTAATTTGGGATTCCAGCCACAAAAGCAAAAAGACATGATATTATGCAGAGATTCTTAGGGATATGATGCTCATCTGCAGCTACCTAGTCAGATGGTAAAAATACACATTCAGAAATAATTTTTTTTTTTTGTATAAAAAAACATATTATTTCAATACCGTTAATTATTTTTCCAGAAAGAACAAGAGAACAACAGATTCATACTAATGGTTACACCACGTACTTATACAATAGAGGGAGTGGACACATTCCTCAGGTAGCAGATCAGTAGTACACAGCGTTTTAGAAACAATCAGAACTTCCTGACAGATACTGGAAAAGATATTTCATGTATTACTCAGGATAGGATTATTCATTTTGCTTAGCCAAAAAAGAAAGGTGTTGGACACACAGGGAAAAAAATGACAAGTTACTTGAAAGTATTAATGACTTAAAAGTTTATCAGTGGCTGTAAATGTCATTTTTAGCAGTTCATATGGATATAGCCAAAGGAAAAAATACTAGTCTCTGCAGCGAGTCTCACACCCCACTTATTTTCTATACTTCCCCAGCTTCTGTAACATTATCTCACACATCAACCACTTCATTCACTGTAACAAACCAGTGACAATAAAGTTGAATGAAGAAAAACAAAAAAAAGAATTGGATTTCAACACATCACAAACTATCTTCATTTGCTGTGGCATTAATCAAGCTGTCCATGCCTAGCACTTTAAATTTCTGCAGACCTGTTAGTGATTTCAGCTTGGCACAGGAGCAGTCATAGCAAGGAGTGCTCTGACTGCCAGCCCCTTTCTCTCTAAGGCCCAGAGCAAGGCCCAGCTGGTGGCTCAGTAACCTGTTCTGGAGAGATTCCCAGCAGAGTGCTGGCACGTGAGCAGCAGCACACTGAGCTACAACAGACTCCAGGGAGTGACCCAGACCCAGAGCTGAGCACCAGAGTTAACCAGTGGATATCCAATCAGCAATGCACATACACCATAGTGCCAAGGAGGGTGGGAACTCCTGCAGAGTCTCCTCCTGTTCCTATCACTCTCACCTCCAAGCAACTATCATTGATCTGGCTCCTGACCATTCTGTGGTTTTGAATGGAAGCTGCACAGATAGAAGAGTTTACTGTTTTGAAAACTAGATGCAACCTTCAGCAAACAGCTTCTGGAGCATGAAGGGGGAAGGTCGAGGAAACCATAACTCTGGTTTTTTCTTCTTCAGTCATTAGTAAATTTTATTTATTTACCATATAGCATTGGAGACCTAAATTTACTAGACAAGCTATTAAGTGTAAACTGAGAAAAAAACCTCCAACATAACCACAAAATACATGGCAATCTCTTTAGATCAGTAACAATGCTGAGACAGTGCCAAAAAGTTTTGCAGCATCCTGGCACATTTTTATAATCTTCTGTTTAGACCTGCTTCAGAAACCCAAATATTTATACAGATACTAGGAATAAATAGAAAATACTCCCAGATAAAACAGGAAACTACAGTGTTCTTAGTATTAAAGACAACTAATTAAGTCTCTGTGATAGACAAAGAAGTGTGAACAATAAATGGTTCTTTTTTTGACAGAACCACGCACAGCTTTAATAGAGTATAAGCCAGTCATCCTTGTTAACTACATCAATTGATTACTGATTCTATTTAAAGGAAATACATAATAGGAATTTTAAAGCATAGATTTTATTCCTGACTAGCAGGACAGATCTGTGCCATTACCAAAAAGTGCTCTGAAACACAGAGAATGTATGTGAGACAGTTTTAGTTTCCAAGTTGCATGTTGAAACAGGAATGTGTTCTTTTGTGCTATTTTTTCCCCTCATTTAATCATAATGAAGTCACTGGCGACACTACAACGGTTTCCAAAGCAACAGTCCAGTTAGATATGATGAACAGAAGATAAGGGTGTGTGGGGAGAGCTCTGTAACTCACTGGTGATCTTGGTGGGAAACCCAGCATTCTGCAAAATTAATTCTGAAATTCATATTCTGCAATACCTTCATATAACAGGATCAACATTAAAGAAATACAAGGTGAGAGAATGAGTGTTTTTCCAAAATATCTGAAAAGAATGTGTAAATCAGCTGGTCTGTGCCACAGGGAAAATACAATATATACAAAAACCAAGCAGAAAAAAACTACTGTAACACAGAACACAGAGTTGCAATAACGTGACTGATAATCCAATGGCTGGCTACACCCTACAGTACTTGACTACAAGATTTCCCAAGAACTTACAGAAATAATGCTTTATGAATCCAGGGCAGAAAGGGTAAGGTGTAAGTAACAACCTTAGATCAAGTCAGGTGCATATGCCAACCAGACACTGTCAGAAATATGAGAAACAGAAGATTGTGCCTTGAAAAGCAGGAACTTCATTGTGAGAAATGCAGCCTGAATTCACCCAGAGATACACATAGTCATATTTCTATAGACAAATCACCTTTAGGGGTTTCACGAGGTGTCTGCAATCTTTCAAAACAGAGTGCGTGAAATGCCATGGATTAACCAACTCATGTGTCTGTGTCCTGGGGCATGTTACATGTGTATTCTGCATACTAATGCTCAACCCACAGCACTAACACCACCAAAAACTGCACACTCAGCATCATTTGCATATGTGAGGCACAGGAGATGAGCTTTTCTTTCTTACACTGTATTAATACTTCACAGATAATTAATATTTTTTGAAAAGATTCTCCTCAGAAAAACAGTGGTAAAAATATGTTGCAATATTCTCCATCAAAGCGCATGCCTTCCTTATGAAGGAACAGCCTCAAAGGAGCGTTTGAAGGAACAATTACCAACAAAAGTAATTGTTTTCCTGAAGTTCTCTATTTGTTTCTCTACCTTTAAAACAGAGAAATTAACAATCTCTGAGGTTGTTTTTTTTTCCAGGCCTCTGATTAGCATAGTAAATATTCTTGAGTTGTATCACCTTTTTTTTTTTAACAGGTTTGCTGCATTTCCACAGAGCATCCCTTTTTACTGTAATTTAGTGTTATGTTTGACCTGAAGTGTGAAACTCATGGGTACAAAATGTCTGGAAGGATGGTTCAAGGACTGGGCTGCTATTGAGGCAAGACTCCTAGTTAATTTTCGTGCCGATAGTTAGAAAATACCAATTAGAAAAGGTCTAAGTTCTGAATTGTGCAATGAGTGCTGGCACACAGCATTTCTGCTTCTAAGAGTACTTCCAACATAAACAGACACCTACCTATAAAACCCCAGGACCACAAAGGTGTCTGCATCAGATCCCAAAACAGCAAGAACTTTAAATTTGCGTTTTCCCTACTTCATGCTTTGGGACAAACAACAACAATGGACTAATGACAGCACCCCTGGCAAACTTGGTATCTTGGCTAGTAATTTTCCAAAGGAATAAAATCCATGCAATCCTAATCCGAGAGAGCAGCTTAGTAGAACTAATGTAAACCTATTGTTACTGCATTATGAGTAGCTATCCCCTAGTTAAGCTTTCAGAGGGACACATAAGCAAACAACTCCAAGAGAGATTTTGGAAACGTATGTTTTTATTGGGGGAGCCAATAGCAGGGACAACAATACAGGGAAATCTGGGTGAAGTGGTTGTTTCCAACAAACTCAGCTGCTTAAAAGTAGATTTTGCAAACCTAAAATCTCACTAAGCTTATCTTGGCCAATTTTAAGAATTGTCTCAAAAAAGTTTTTCTTAAGAACAACTCGTCGCTAATAGCAACTCTCTTCCAAAAACACACCTCACACATGAAGAAAAAGGAAAAAAAAAAATCACATAAAAAGAAGAAACTATACTCTCTACACTGACTATACTTCAGCCATCTGTGAGTGCCAATTGTATTTTCATGGTCAGACCTGAGTTGTTCACTGCAGTAAAATATACCCCAGATTTTCCTGAATGAGAGATTATTGTTCTTATACATCTTAATTTGGTATCAAAACTTGGCAATCTGGCACATTAACATAAAATCAAAGTTAAAATGTTATTCCTTGACAGTAGCTCTTCTCCAGAAGGGAGGCACAGCATAGCAACATTTGATTGTCTCTGGTGCTCAACAGCAGCAGGCACACCTACACCCATCCTACCTTCACTCCTTCATTGCCAACAGCAACACTAGATTAACAGTGGAAGAAGTGTTAAGAATTCTTAAATACCCCAACCTTAGAAATATTCTTCCAGTATATCACCCCATTAACCAACTTATGTGAACAACTGTAATCCAAAGCTGTTCCACAGACATGCTCACTTCATTTTACCTGTAGGATTGTGTGAGATGCTGGAGATTCTGCCTGCTGCCTACAGTGAGAGGAGGCTTGGTGACCCTGGCAGGGAACAGTGAAAAAGTCCTCTGCCCTCCAGGTTTGCCTAGTTGTTTGTTTTACCCACATCCTGCAAAGAACTCTAAAGTCAAAGCAATTATTGAATGGTTTGTTCTCCTCCATGCCATAACCTAGAGAATAGCTAAGTCTGGAAAAAGCTTTAACAAAACCCCAAACAACACACAAACAGATGTATTTCTTCAGAGAACAAGTTTCAAATGCTTTTGCATTCACAGAAAGTCAAAACAGACAAGTTACTTTTGTGTACTTTTTTTTTCAGACTAATTCCTGAAGAGCTTTTAAAAGTCATCTAGTCTTCATCACTGTAAATTACTTCCATAATCTCAGAAAATTGTGATAAGGGATTAACAGCAATTTTCCCTTTCCAACAGCACCAGTGCCTTCTGACCCAATTCCAACTAAATCACCTCATCTAAGCTTCAATTTGTATCACAGGATTTTTCTTCCAACGCTAAACACTATTTACAACCTCCTGCAGCCCCTGTGTGAAACCTTGCCTCTGTTCTGCACCTTTGCCACAAGCTGAGAAAAAAGAAAACATTTCCCAGCAATTCTGTCCTCCAAATCCAAGACTGACGATTCTAATTTACTGTAACTGCACATATTCACTATCTGATCCATAAACCTTGTCTCTTTACAAATACATCACTTCCTTCTTGAAGTAAGTTTATTATTTATTAAAAAGGTGCTTTTCTTCACATCACGGCAGCTCATAATAATGTTCAGAGAAATTTAACATCCAGGACTTGGTCTTACAGATACTCTATATGGCTTAATAAGTACCAGTAAATGCATTACTTGGGATCTCTATTTAACACTCCGCCATGGCACAAGAGAGCAGCCATTTATCTTTGCACTGTGATGGAAACTATTACTGCCATCTGTGCTGACTCCAGCTGGTATAGGACTAATATAAAATTCTGTTAGCTGCTTTGAGCTGCTTGTTCAGCTGGCAATAATAAAAGTCAAGCTCATTAACAGCAGTCTTGCATAGCAAAGTTTCTGCTTACATCAGAGAGACGACTAAGCATCTCCATGAACCTTTTCACCATTCAAAAAAACCTCCAGGACTATTTACTTGGCACCTGTTTTTCATAACAATCACAAAAAGCCTCACAACAATTACATGCTGGAGTTTTTTTTCAAATATGCCTATCAAGTGAGCCAAAATTACTTTAAAAAAAGAAAAGCTGCTCCATCAAGGCAATATGGTGTTTCCTGTATGCAAACCAAAATAAATTTCTAAAATCAGAGACCTCTATAATGCTATTAGAGGCAGTTGGAGAATGAGCATCTCTGAAGTAAGTGTTAAGGAAACATTTTTTTACCACTCAACCATCACTTAATTGCAACATTATTCAGTCTTTACACGTCAGTTTATAATTTAAACAGACAAGACAAACTACTGGGTTGCTCAAGCAATCTGTCATCTTAAATACACACTGGAGAATTTTATGCTCCCCTGCTTGCAAATTGCAGAATTTTGGGACTACAATCTGGGAGATGATAGGGATGAAATTTAACAACAGTTGTAGCGGGCTTTCCATTCTCCCTCCTCTCTGAAGTCACTGCAATGTTACTGTAGGCATCAATAAGCATGAACACCAAGGAAACACAACTTGAACAGTTTAATTTAGCTTATTAAATGTACAAATGCAGTAGAAATTCTCTTGTGAACTGTTACCAGCTTTTGATTCTATCATGGTCCCCCAAAACTTTTCTTTCTCATCTACACGTTACGGAAGAAGCCCCCCTGATACAGCTCATAATACACAATGCCCTTTTATCTTTTGTCCTCCTACAGCTTCTATCCAAAGCTGTACTCATCTCAGTGGTAAACCTTCTGCCTTCAAGTGACTCAAATTTTTCACATTTAGAAGTCATCCCCGATTCTTATCTTTCATTAAACTGCTGAGCCCAAATACACAGGCCAAACAAATACCAAAGGAAAAGCTCTTTTTAAAAGGTGGTGTTCCCAGCTGATAGACATGGGCAATGAAAATAAGTTAATTACCACCTTATATTTGATGGTTAGCAAAATGTGTTATCACATACTTTCTCTCAAACCTGGGAAATCCCATACTGAGACTCAGAAGAAACTATTCACAATTTTAAAATTTTCTTACTATAATTCTCATTATTGACCAACATTCCACACCACCAGCAACCTGAGACACAGTATTAAAGAAAGAAAATGTTGCAGGTGTAGTTCTTAGTGCAGGCCTTGAAGACCAAAGATTTTTTTCTGCGATACCAGAAACTCAGAAGATGGTGACCACCATCCCAGCTTTGTCCAAACAGTCAAAGTCAAAGCATGCCACACTTCAGAGAGGAGACTGACTTGTCTCACCCACCATACAATTCAGAAACAAGAGAAGCACAAAGTGATCAAAGGCAAAAGGAAAGACCTATCTTGTTTCCTTAAGTCAGGAGATATATTCCTTCTTTCCTTTAGCAGTTTCTTCCAATAACTAAAGATATGTTCTTCTGTCCTCCCCTCCCCCACCCCAAACCCTCCACTGGACTTGAGCTTTCAACTATTAGTCTTTAGTATTTTATGAAACCTTCTGTTCCTTGTATGAAATTATCCATCTACCATTAGCAATAGTAAAATACCATTAGCAATAGTAAAATAGTAAAATAATAGTAAAATAGTAATTTTTTTAATATTCTTACTTAAAACCTAAGTATTACAGCTAAAAATTAACTGAGATACAAAGAACCTCATTGACACTGACACTCTCAGGGCACAGTATTAAACAGATGAAGGGTAGTAACTTCTGATGTCTCTCCATCTGATGTGCAAGGTACTACCTGATCACACTCTTCAGTTCAAGGCCAGTTGTTCATCCAGTCCCAGTTAATGTTCTACAGTTTCACTCAATTTTCTGTGAAAAAGCGCTGGAACTTTCAGCAGTAAGTTATGCAGCACTTCATTTCAAAAAGCCAGAAGAAGGTGCATGGGAGAGATTTAACTACTAAGCCAAAGTAATCTGGCCTCTCATCAATTTGTTGAATTGCAGCACTCATTCATATATTGACCTTTTAAACTCTTAATGTTAAATATGAAAAAACATCCACAATACATTTCTCCTCTTCAGAAACTACTTCAGGTTGGATCTGCCATATGCAGAATTATTAGATTAAAACAGACATTTTAATCATCTTACCTCTCAAAAAGAAAATCCACAGATCATAATCTGATTTGACCTGTTAATTACTTGTAATTGATGGTATCTTTACTGAATGAAGACAGCTGGAACATTTTGTTCAAGAAAATTGGGAACATGATGAAAAATATCCTTCTGACAGCAAGAACATGCTCAGAAGTGATTAATCCTCACCTGTTTTTGAGGTCCCAGAGAATTAAGTGCTCAGAAAAGGCAATTCTGACAAAGGGATGGAAAATAGGAACTATTTGATGTCTACTTTAAAAACATTATCTCAAATATCATGTAAAAAGAAAAAAAAATCAAGCCCAAACTAAAATCAGTAATGCACTGTTTTTACAGCATTTTAAAATCACAACTGGTATACAACCTACAGAGATCTACAACTTACTACTACATTTGTTCACTAAAATATTTGGATTCTTCTTTTGATTTTTGACTTTTAAACTTTAAAACTCTGAAAAGAAGTATTTAAGCTTTCGCAGCCTTTGTTACAAAAAAACAAACAAGCAAACAAAAGAAAACCCAGTTCAAATGTAAATTTAGGAGAAACATTAAAAATTTACCTTAATTCTGAATTGAAGCCTGTCCCATTCCCCAAAAACCCAACATTTCACACAAGCATGCCCAGCCCAACTACTCCTGTAACACGCTTCACCAAACCTCTGATCACAAATTTATTCCATGCATTGCTCTGCATATAAACACTGAAACGTGCTTGAAACATGTCCTAGCAGGTTTTGCTCTGAAAAATGTCTAGCTGGGATCAACAGCTTCTTTCTCTACAGAACTTGTCCAGTGAATTTGCAGTAGCATGCTGGCTTTGGCAAAATTACTATTCTCATATTCAAAGCCACTAAAAGAAAGACGGATACATCTACTCTTTTCTACCACAGCAACTGGTGTTAAGCTCCAAGAGATAGAGTGACAGGCAGCACAGACACAATGAACTGAGAATAAAGAAATCTGAAGTAAAGAATCTAGCCTCTAAAATTCCACAGGGCTATAATAACTAACAAAAATTTGATTTTGCATCTTTTCAGGCCCTATCATAGTTTAAAGGTTGTACTGACAAAATCAGCAACTTTGCCACCTAGTTCCTGACAGAGCTTACTCAAAAACTGCCAGTCATCATAATCACCTTCCCAAACTGACTTCCTACACTGTGCAACTCTCACATTTATTGATAGCAGACATCACAGGAACTCTGACTGGCAGCCTACACAGTGTGCTGCTGTCAGAAAATACTTTTTTCCTTACACAATTTGTTTCTCTCTACACATACTTTGACATTTAAAAACGCACGTTCAAACAACATGCAGTATTCTCAGTGGAATTTTACTCAAAGCCTATATACAGATCAAATATTTTAAAAATATGATAATCCTTCTTTCTTAAAAACTTGTTCATTTTTCTTTAACTCCTACTGGAATCTTTTTTCCCCTCATTGGCTTGCAGCTAACAATACCCTATCAAAATGTTTTTTAGCTATGATCTCAGACTGCAGAGATAGGTTTATCTTTTTATGAATATTTGTTTAAAAAGAGTGGAACACTACTGTATTATTATAGTAAAAGGCAGTAGTTTTTTTGAAGTATCTTCCCACTGCCTTTACCTGTGAGAATTTTAGCCATGTTGCAGATTTATTGTGCAAGTAAGATACCCAAGCACTGAATCCAGCCAGGTGTTGGGTTCTTTTTTTAACTCGGGGCATAAAACAAAGCAAAGAAGTGGCAAAGAGACAAATCAATGCCTAAAAATAGAGAAGGTGCATGGACCCTTTCATGCAGTGGAAAGCACCTGATTAGGTACTAAAAGGGCCCAGCTTCAGCATGGATACAGTGTGCCAAGAAACACTCCAGGTTAAGAGAGGGAGAGTTTGAGAACGGGAGAGTCTATACCATCCTGCAGAAATGCAGAGGCCTTTTCATTCAGCAGCAGCATACTAAGCACAGCTACATTATGAAAAAAGTTATTCCGTTATAAGAGTTGTCGTATTGCAGCAGAAAAAAAACAACAAAAACCAAAAACCAACCAAACTCTACATTAGACATCTTAAAATCAAATGAAGCTGTCAGCCCTGACATGTTTCAGAGCAGGAGAAAGATATTTATCAATTAGCATACAAAAATATAAATGCAAATCAGTTAATAATAGGATTAAAAAAGCCCCAATCCCTGTAAGTGAGTACTTACTATAAGGGAAGTTACTCAGAGGAGTGAGACACAAAGCAGACAAAAGAGCTGAAACACGAATGACACACACACTACCATAATAACTACAGATGATTAAATGCAATCAAAGCTTCCAATTTAGAGTAAGCAGCAGAGTGCTGCTGGGAGTTGCTAATAGCATTCAAGCTCTATTCTGAAGCACCATCATTTCTGGAGATGATACTTTACATGGTATTTTTAAAGGGCATGGGAGAATGCAGGTAAAAGGTCAGGAGAACAAAGGGTAGAAAAAGAAGGAAGTTAAACTTGAGGAGAACAGAAAAAGGCATAAACTTTATCTATGGATCTGCTTCCACAGAAATTACAGTACTTGGTTTAGCTGAGTATGTTTAAAGATCCTCCAGGGTGATAAGTCAGGCCTGGCTACTGGGCCCAGCTCCTGCATGCTGACCCAGAGACTGCAGGAGGATCTGTGGCCTGTGCTGGCACCCAGTCAGAGGCAGTTAAGAAGGGAATTCTGGGATTTTGCACTGGGATATGAAGTGTTCACCAGTGCTGCTGTACTGCAGTTACACAATGGAAAGTCTCCTTCTTAGAAAGAGAGAACCATGAAAAATTTATTCCTTCCTAATGATTGTTTTTCTCCAGGTACTGCAAATAACTGTGCTTTAAACTTAACATTCAGCTCAATCAGTAAGGTCAGCAGGTATATTTAAATCAATCTGTGATTGATTTGGGACTTTTTGGCAAAGTATTTCAACTACTTCGTTTCTAGTATTCAATAAAATACTTTAAATACTACTTAAGACACAGCTTTATAGTTCCATTTAGTAGCTGTATTGCAATTGCAACCAGCTCTACCACTCATGATGGGAGTAGGCTGAACCATTCTGGAAACAGAAAATCCCAGATAATAAGAGTGTACACTTAGAGGCATCTTGTGGTATTGCATGTTGAGGTATTCTCAAACACCAAATCAACACCATGGTGTCCATTAGATATCTCTACACAGCCAGTCCTCACACATGAATTTTAGGAGACTCCCCATCAGCTTTGCCTCATTACCTGAACATGCTCATCCTGCACTGCATCTGAACCAGGAGAGCATTAGTGGAGGCCCACACCCACCTACCTTTTGCCCTTTCCTGTCCCTGGCATTGCTCTTGACTCCAACAGTGCCGCGAACACCAGGTACAGAATGGGCAGCACAGGCTAGTGGAGCTTTGCTAGACACCCCGACTGTGGGAGTCCAGCACTGAGTCTCCTGATCTGACTCGGCACGGAAGGAGCTGAGGCCCCACAAAGCTTATCAGCTAAACTTCCACGACACTGAGCTGCAATTCTTCTGTTTCAGGAGCTGCATCTCAGCTAATTATCTCTGCCATAAATAACCCACGGCCTAAATGATCTATCCAGGGATCTGCCTGCATAGAGAATAGAGTTACACAAAACAAGCAAGAAGAAATAAAGCAGAATTACATGTGGTCTCTCAAAAAGTTGACAAAAATCCTTAGAAGAGAATGAGAAGCCATATATTAAGGAACAAGAAGGACTCCGAGCAAGCTGATCAGTCTGAAACACCCTGAAAAGTCATATGAAAGGTTCTGAACTCAGATAAGCATTACATTAATTAGGGAGCAGCATTAATGAGGTCAGCAGTTCGGGGTTAGTAACACTAGGATAAGAATGTGAAAGAGTAAAGTAGGTGAGGAGCAATACTGCAAAAAAACCCTCAGGTTTCAATACAACATTAAGTTCAAAATTAATTTAAAAGTTTATCACACTGATTCTTCAGTGTAGCTTTCCCACTCTGACCATCATCACTAATATTTTAAGTCAGAGCAACCCTCAGCTCTCAATTTTCAATGCAATAAGGAGTCATCTGTTTCCTTTTTTGCCTAAATAACCATTCTACTAAAAAATGGCTAAGACGTGTTGTTTGATCAGTAATTCCACACCAGCTTAATTTATTTTCATCTACTACACCTGCAAACTGAGACATGAAACTGAAAGAGCATGCTACAAGAGTAGCAGCAGCTAAGGCAGGTATCCTATTTCAAATACTTTTCAATTAATAGTACTTTAAGAGAAAAATACTACAAAAAAAACCCAAACCAACCAAAAATGCCACAGGAGACCAACACAAAGCAGCCTTTGTTCCTTCTATTAGGAGAAAACATTCTGCAGGGAATTTATAACTTTTCTTCTATTTTGGAAGCAAAGCAGAATGATAATTACAAAAGTATTTCAAATACGAAATATTTCCATTATTTGGGAAAAAATGTGCCAGTTTCCTAGTCAAATCAAACACTTTGAGCTCACTGAACTCTGACATTTCTCATTACAGCTACTAGTCAACAGGCTGTCAGACTCCTATCACTTCCAAATGTTTCTTGAAATTAATGAAACTAGCTAGCTTCATTCCTACACAACTGCTTGTTGTCAGTATTTCTGTTTTCTTTCTTTGGTACACACTGCTAATGAAAAATTCCTTACTCAAAATTCAGTTCTGCAATTCCATTTTATAATATCCCATTTCAGAGTCCACAAAGACCCAGCATTTACTTTCCCTTTTCCATCTTAGTGAAGGCAAGCTCATCTGCCTCTTTTTTGAACCATGATGAAGATGCCAATACCTTCAGAAACACATTTGAACCATGAGATCCTTCAGAAGTCATCCTACAACAACCTCCTAGACAAAGGATGACAGATTAAGATCAATTTGAGTTAGACAGGTTTTAATAAAACTAGTTTCACACCTTGGTCACGTGAGTACAAGAGTGTTTTCAGAGTCTGTTTGATCTATCTTGCACATGAGCTATGGATTTCTTCCTCATTCAGGTAAGAAATTCTGAAATAGCAACCAATGGTACAGGTCAGGCCACACACCAGAAGTACCATAACTTAGAAATACACGTGTTGTAAAACACTAAGGGCATTCAGCCCACTCAACACTGCCAACCTGCATTTCTGGGTTTCAACTAGCCCAAAGTTGCAAGAGGACATCCTGAAATTCCAAACAGAGGTATACCACATTCCTCAGAGCACACACAAAACTTCTATCTGTGACTAGATGGCAGCAAGGACAGCATTAGCATTTCTGACAAAAAGAGTGCCACTGTCACATTCACATCTGCAAAACTGAAACTTCAAAAACTACTTGAGAGGATGCAGCCTGCCCCAAGGAGCAAACAAGGAAGGAGAGATTAGACTGACATCTATCCAGGTTCAGTACTTATCCACCACACTTTGCTGAGAACTTGAAAATAGAACTGTCAAGAGCTAATTTCTACCTTTCACCATGCAGAAGTCAGACATCTCCCTCCTTTAGTACACAACAATTCTGACAGTAAAGAGGAATCCAATCATGGTACTGCAATGTTAATTTATTAAAATATGCAAATTACTGTTCCATTGAAAGGGACCTGAGGAGAACACTTAAATGCTCCATCTTCAAACACACTCATCCTTCTGATGGACACACAAGTTGTCTCCCGTTAGATTATTTCACAGTCAATTTAAAAAGGTTCTCATTCATGACATTTAATGTAATAAACACTAAAAATTCAGTGTTAAAATATAGATTACAGCCATACACTGAAACATGCCATGGATTTAGCTACAATGTTATAAATACCTCAAACATTAAACATTCTAAGGACTTGGAAGCTCTTGACAAGGAAGCTACATAGCAAGCTACCCAACGTTACAATAACTGATTTTCCTTTTTGTTTTCAACTTGGATCTCAACCAGAACACCCATGAAGACTAGTACCACCCCAGAGAATGCCAGGTTTTCAGGAGGATGAAAAGAAGCTTTTATTTTTTGCGAGGGGTGGGGAGTGAAGGCAGGAGAGGTTGTTGGTTGGTTTGATTTTCTCCAACAAGTATTTTAAGGAGTTTCATCCTGTTGTTGGGCAAACATTTTCTGCAGCTCTCTTTTGCCTTTCATTGTCCCGGTTCCCAAGTATCCTTTCCCTATATATTCTTCCACATCAGCAGCAAATCCATTAACAAGCCATTTCTTGGGTTACCTTATGTGTCAGTTTCTCTGCAGACACTGAAGCAGCATTTCTCAAGGGCACTCCTATCAAAAATGCAGGTTCAAGGATTAGTTTTACACTAGAAGAATAGGAACTATTCAAAAATTCCTTCTTTTTAAATGTTATGGGCACTATGGAAAGTACTAGCTTGCCTTCTGGAGAGTTTGTTTCAGAATAGCATATCTGCTGTGGACCCAGAAAGAAGCTCCAAAACAGCAAAACATGAGTGCTGGGATGATTGTCCATTACACACTTAAAACAAAACTTTCAGAACCATATGTTTATATCAATATAATAAAACAGCAAAGCACAGGAGATCTGCAAATACATTTTGCTCTTACTCCCTTACATAACTGCACAGGTCTCTTAAGAAAACATATTCAAACTCTACTACTTGTTTCTGAGCATTCAGAGGATACACAAGTAATGTAGTAACGTCTTCAGCTACATACGATGAATAAATTAACATTTCTCTGTTTTACCAAAATGCCAGTTTCTATTTCAGTCTGATTTTGCTAGACAAAATTATCTGAAAATGTATTTGAAGTAAAAAAGAAATTGAGAACTATCTTAAAATAAAGAATGACAACACAGTATGGCAGGAAGGAAAAAATACCAAAACTCATTTAAAAAAATCAAAAATCATCAAAAAAAAAAAAAAAAAAAAGGACTTGCATCATTCAGGGAGGTGGCACTACTGAGCCAAAACAAGTCTGGAGCACTGCAGACTCACATCATATTGTGTATTTAAAAACTCACACTGATAGATGCTGACAAAGAAACTTTCCAAAGCAGAACAGAATGCCACTCATTCAGGGCCATAAGGCAGCTTTGCCAGTAGAGAACTTTCACCAGCTCTGTGCCTCTACTGGAATGCTCTGTTGATTTATCTTTTGCAAAAGCTTGTCAACTGTAAAATAAGCCTGGGCTTTTGAATCACAAAGTAAAACTGAATTTAAAGTAAATATTCAACAAGAATAAGAACCCTGAAGTTTTAAAAATTGCATTGCAGCCAATGCCAGTAACCATACAAATCAGTTTCTTTGGCACATAAATTGCCCCTTCCACCTCACATGATCCTTTTTGCTTCAACTCTGAAAGAATCAAGTTTATGAAAGGCCACCTCAGCTACATGGGACATGATTTAATACTGAAGTCAGACAAAGTGGAAACCACATGAGAAGAAGTATCAAATCCTATAGTTTCTTATCTAAGATCTTCTGTTCCTTGTCATCATGCAAGAATTATTAAGCAAAACAGACTGCTCCACATACTAGTATTTAACACTAGAAAAATTATTGCAGTAGCTCAAGAGACAGATTCAGAATTTTGAAGCCTTACACTAGAAGAAAATTTAATCTTGACGAGAGGTTTTTGTACACTATTTAATTGAGTTGACATTTGTGTTTAAAAAGAGAATAAACTGTGGAATAAACTAATGAAATGTAAGCTCAGTAAATAAAATATGATGTGTATTTTTTTCATTGTATTTGTAAGCCTAAAATATTCTCTAATACAAAGAAATTTCAGAAAAAAATATTCAAGGGTTGACATTTTCAGCAATGTGTTTTTAAAACAAAGCATCAAGTTACTTTATAAAACGTTTACAAGTTCACAATGCACCCTGGCACTTTTTGAAACATATGGAGTAGTATCTCCCTAAGTACATGCAGAGATAAGCATGTCATTCCAGCCACGGCAGCTGCTTTGATTCATGTTTATGAAATGCTTAACATTCTTGGAATATACATACACACTGCAAAAAGAAGATGCCGTGACACCATGAATCTCCAGCCACTACTAGCCTGTTGTCTGTGTTGTTACTGAACATGAAGAGGCAGCAGCACAGGCTTGGTGGAGACTAGGTTTTAAGAAGCAGCCGAATACAGAACTTGCTGCTAGTGCACAATGAGCCTGTCAGCACCCATCTGCAGCATCATCATTAACCATGCTACGTACCATGCACTAACACAAGCACCCAGAAATGTTTCAGGCACACCTTTCTGCTGCTGTGCTGACTGATGCACCTCAAAATAAGCCCTGTACCATTAATAAGCACCAAAATATAATCATGGCTTAACTTGTCAAATAGTAGTTGTGGTGTAAACTTCTGTCCTGAGTTATAACAAATAAGTCACTATAGGATGATAAGCTGCCAGGGACTTCATGAGGGGCTGTGAGTACACAGATTGCTCTATAGTGATCCAAGAGAAATGAGACAAAACACTTGAATTACCTCCTCTTGGAAAAGTTCCACCTTACAAGCCACTAGCTTCACATTATCCAAAGATGATGTAGGAGTATTTGGTAAGCATGTACGTGAAGATGTCTCTATTTGGGATGTAATAAAATGCCAAATTAAGGGTGTGGCTAGTAAGTACAAAATATACTAGTTCAGGATATGGTTATGAATTTATAGATGTTTTGATGGCTGAGGGTTGGGTTTTTAAACTATTGATTTTACACTAAAAGGCAACTATCAAAAAAAAAAAAAAAAAAAGGCCAGAATTACAGATGATAACACTAACCAAGCACAACATTATAAGAAAGCCACTTACTCATTTTTCACCCAAAATGAGAAATTAGATAAAGGGACACTCTCCTCTGGCATTGAAAACAGCCTGTGTAACTCCTGCTCTTCACCAACATGGATATCTTGAGCTGAAGTCATTGATTTTCAACTCCTGTCAGCAATGCATTTTTCTGGTTGACCTTCCTTTCTAAGATAACTTACTGAGCTCCTCTATCACCCCACAGCAAACACCCACCTCAAGCTTCACACAGAAGAACCACAAAGGCAGATACAATCACCTCAAGCTCCATCAAACCTCAAACTCTAATGACCAATTTCATATCAACATACAAAGTCAGGTATTGGCTAGACAAACTTATGGCCCTTGTACTCCTTCTTGTAACATACACAGCAAAATTACTTCCAGGCAAGGACACAACTGTTTTAGTTAACTTGGTGCTTTGGGTCACAAGTTAGTTCAAGAGTTGTGTCCTGTGGTGCACATCATTGCACGGCAGGGACCTTTTTGTTGTGGCCTGCGCTCACTGTCTCCAGCCAACACTCTACACTTCCTTAAAGAGCCTTCTTCAGTCTGCCATCAGTAACAGAAATTCTCCCAAAATATCAAACAACCAGAGGAATTACTCAGAAACAAGTAGTTGGCATCTTACTAGAGCAGGCAGTAATTGTTTCCATTAATAGATTCAAACCATGTCCAGGGCAGGCCAAATAAGCAAAGGCACTGCAGTACTTTCTCATCATTAAAGACAGTCTGTCCATGCAAGAGACACTGGCTCTGCAGCCAGAGGCAGCCACCACTACTCAGTCTGCACCAGAGGAACGCAGGAGTTCAAATCTGGTGAAGTCTCAAACACAATAGCAACGAGTGCATTTGTCAATTTAAAGATTTAGCTCTAATCTTACTACTAGAAGTACCATCATGCTGAATGCCTGAACAGCAGCTGCCTGCCTGCACATGCTGCCCCACAGGCCTGATCAGGCTGAGAAGGGATTTGCTTTGTCCCGGACACTTTGTGCCAAGATTCACACCCCAGCTCTGCTCAGCACACAGACCTGCATGGAAGGGCAGCTGGTGTGCACTGCTGCTCCCTGAGCTCAGGTTCTGCAGCACCAGCACTTCTTAAGCACTTCCTAAAGTATCTTGAATCTAACCCACATCTGGGTTACAATATATTTACAAGCATCATTTAACTCCAAGTTTTTTAACTATTAAAGTACAGTGAATTAGGAGTCTTACCACATGCACATTTAATAAACCTACTAGATGCACAACAGAGCAGAAAATCTTGTTTTCAAAACAAGACAACTGTCTCTATTTACACTAAGGGGGTAAGGGGGTTAAAAGAAAACTTTTCCTTTAGTCCTGACATCCCCCCAAAAAGGACAAAAATCCCCCTCCGTTTTAAGAGAGCTGCAATTTTTTAAAATTCATATTTCATTTCAATAGACAACATATTCAAGGTGTATTGACTAGTAATCCAGAGCTCAAAAACACCCCTGGTTGCAGAAATAAACATATGCATGCATAGCTGTACCTTCCAAACACAGAAGCTAAGCATGTCTATAGGCTTACTGATCTTTTTACACCTATTTTCCTGTTCCACAACTTAGATACTTCCAACACAGCAAAAGAGAAAAACTGGACAGGTTTGAAGCTGCACCTCATTCAATTGTGTTCTACTCAGAAATATCTGAACATAACACTCTGTAGTCCAAAAGCACAGAATGGCTACAAAGCAACGACTGCCTAAACATGGTCATTCTAAGAACAGTTTTCCTTCTACTCAAATGCTTTATCTATTTTTATTCTGAAATTTTGCCAGCTAAGTACTACAGGGCGCTTACCCATGATCCCAACAGCTTCCAACAGTAGTTTCCTCTGGGAATCACACTTAAAGAACAAATCACAAGGTCCTATGAGCAGTCTGGATTTTACAAAAATAATGGTGAAATGGTAAAATAATGGATATTGCATTTATTCACAGTTCAGGTTGCCTCATGAAGAACCAAGAGCCATATCACACAGTATTTTGGACTACAAGTTTGTGCCTCATTGTGTTCCAAATTACATGGAATTTTAGAAAAGCAGCTTCAAGGAACTGCATCTAGTGTTGCATTTGAGGCACAAATGGATTAAAGCAATGCAAAAGTAGCTCCCAAAATGACATTTTCCAACGACACATAATTCAAATCCATCTCCTCTGCCAAGGTTCAAAGCTAACAGTTCACATCCTGAACACTGATGTCTAACAGGAAAGTTACACAGGTCAAAGTCAGATTATTTTTACAATTTCCTGCAAAGATAAAAGTTGCTACCTTCTACTATTTTATGATCCACCTCCGACAGGTGATAATTTGAAGTTCACACAACAAAGACGTGATCTGGTCAGTCATTTCTTCAGATACAGAACTAATTAGCAGCTGTCCTATTTCAGCTTCCAGAAGTTTCAGTTTGAAAAAGTTACCGTTATCATGAAGGCCTCCAAGAGCGCTCTTCACTCATCTCTGATGCTACTTAAAGCAACATATAAAAAACTACGAAGTACCGCATCCACCAAGGGAAGGACTGTGTACTAAAGACCATCCAAAATGTTGTTTTCTCCAAAGCAGAAGGTGCAACAGCTGTTTTCTGGAAACAAGAGTTTTAGGACAAGCTGCCTAGGGATGAAATCTGTGCTTCAGATATTAATCTTTGAAAGTATTATGATCTACAAAAACTAGATAGACACACACATCTGTTCCCAGCTATTTATTTTATTAAAGAGATTAAACCTATGAAAAAAACAAGAAAGCCTCCATGTATTCTGAAATCTTCAGTCATTTAGCACTATAGGAAGAGGGGTTTTTTAAGTAGAATTGGGCCTTGGTGCTACTTGTCTTATCAAAATGAGGATGGAAGACAGCAGAACAAACAAGTCATAGCATGGTGGGGGGGGTTAAGAATTAAGACAAGCAAGAAAGTTACTTTCAGAAAAAAGTGAGATTTTGAGTTCAGGTCTACAATCTGAGGACACCTTTCTTATTTTCTGATCTGAGATTTTTATTAAGGCAAAGTTTGCATCAGGCTACTGTGCTCTAATGGAATGAATTGCCCAATAAACGAATTTGTGTTTCAGTTAAAACTACAGATGAAATAGCATTTCAGTTCTCCTGTCTCCATGGTTCCTTGTTTATTTCTGTCAAGACAAATATTTTGCTTACTAAAGGAAAAATCATGTCATGAAGAACTGCTATCAGGGAGCTAAAATAAAACTTTTCAGTGTAAGAAAGTTGTAGCAGAAAGGAAGGAAAGCATATTTTAACAATCAGAAATAGAGGAGGAACCAACCCAGCAAGACCTCATTTGTCCTACTGAAAAATAACATCCATAATGTAAAGTCAGATCTTTAGTAGATACAGAGATGTAAAATCTCCATTGTAAAAAATTACTCAATCATTTTGCAGGATTGTCTGTGACTCTATTCTCTAATTATCTCATAGTTACATTTCAATATGGCACCTTGTTGCCAACAACTAAACACAAACATTTATAGCAGGACAGCAGGATGTATTCGATTGGCTTTGAAACATAATACCCATTTCTAAAAGACTATAAGTTAGAATAGTTTTGTTTTTTTTTTCTGTGAAGAAAGTACTTTGAGAAAGGAAATTCAGGCTGCTAGGTAAAGACAGGAGAAAAATCAGAGAGTTCCCAGAAACTTACTTCTTGGGAAGAAATGGAAATCTATATTGGTTTGGGAAGGAAATGCCTGAGAGACATGAGAGGTAACTAAAGAACACACAAGCACACTTCAGCACATATAAAGGAAACTACTGCTACCAGTAAAAGCAAAACATGGGTTAAAGGTATGAAGTCCAACAACGAACTTCCAAAAACTTTGCCAGCACCTGATAGCAGTTAATGAAAACCATTCCTTTTTGAACTCTGTCTCCTATTATTTCAGTTGATAAAGATTTTCTTTTCAGACTCGGACTGTTCAGTTTTACTATGTTCTGGTTTTCCTCCTTCATTAGTTTAGAACACTGGAAGTCATGTGCCTGTGGGCAACAGCAGGCCTGCTGCTTATAAAAAGACAGAACACTTGCATTCAATAACAATTACTATTTTGTAGCTGTGTTTGTTACAGTGTGAGTGCTGTGTGGTCTAGCAGTTAGAAAACGCAGTCAGAATCCTGTTCTAATTTATGGTTACAACTTTACCTCTAACACAAAAATGAAAGTTGGACAAATGACAGCACTGTCCGGGATTTTGGGCCTTTTACATCATCTGTAAAACTAGCATTACTTGCCCATCTAAAATCCTTCAGAACTATCCTTAATAATGCCTAAAGACTAATTAAAATAATACAATTGAATTTAGATTTAATTCAAAAACTCCATACAGCATAGACAAAGCTAATAAAATCTGATTTTCCTAACCTTGGATGTTCTTCCAAGAGCAAATTTTGTAATTTTATAGTTATTAAAGAGTTACCTAATTTTACTTTAGAAAATTCTGTCAGTATCTTTTAAATTATAACTGAGAGAACAAAGCAAATAAAGAGCATGGTCCTGAATTCTACTCCTTACACCCTATAGTCTCTTGGCTTCAGCTGAATTAAAAAAAAAGCAGCCCTGGAAACCAAATTTGCTTTAGAAGGCTACTTATTCTTATTCCAAAACACAGCACAAACTTGTACTTCCATTCAGTTAGAAAAGGGAAATTTCCATATAAAAAGATAAAACACAAAAAGGGAAAGGTAAGACTAAACAAAATATTAAAATAACACATGGAATAGAGAAAGACCAATTAATCACCCTAACAAATTAAATCATTTTTGCAATGACATGGTTGCTCTGAAAGAAAAATCCAGTTAAGCTATATAAAAACAAGCTACACAAAGAAAACCAAAAATCCGTTTGACATCTCTAACCCTGCCAAGGCATCAATCCAAGTACAAGCAGCAACTACTCAGCAATTTAGAGCCAGTTTATACAGACATTCTATGGTGGGTACACACAGAAGAACAAAATCCATTTCTCATCATGAGAAATTAAACTATTTATATTGAGTAAAAAATATAAACCAGCAGCTCAGCACTGAAGGAAAGGTAAGGATGTTCATAAGGCGCTGGAAAGCCCATTAGGCATCTTGACAGTTTACACACAATGTCTGCCATTAAGCAGGCACCCAAACTATCTGTTTGCACTAATGAAAGTTACTTCTGATCAGTATTTCTGACTGTTCTTTCCAATAACACATCTGGCAGTTGTTTCAAATACACAAGTTAGCAGCTAGCCAAATTCCAGCCTCACACTGTACTGCAAGCAGGACAGCTATCCCTTGCCAGCACAGCTGCCGACGGTGAGGTCGCACACAAGCGTCACAGCTCACCCATAAGGCTCTTAACGTAGAAAGAGAAGCCAGTTCCCACCAAGAGAATTTATATATTTTATAGATATTAAAGCCTGATAAACACAAGACACACAAGCTCTCAAAAGACAGTCATTGCACAGTCTCACTGAGTACCTGCGGGCCAACGTGCACAACAAGCAAAATTCCCACATTACCAGCTCTTCATTAAACTACCTGGCTCTTAGTCTCTCAAGTCTATTGAAATAGCGATTTTTAAATCTTAATTTTGTTTTTGCTTTATCAATTCTATGTTTTATGTTTCATACTTGTCAATTCCACTCACTTTGAGGAGTTTGTTATTCTTATTACACCAGTGTTCTGATGGAAGCTATATACACACTTCAAGAAACTCCTATTTATTGAAAAAAAACCCCATACATTCTAAAACAAAATAGTTTTTTAAATCCCCCAAGATTTCCATTTCACAGATGAGCTGCTAAGACCCAGAGAGGCAGGACAACTTATAGAAGATCACACAAAGATCTGTGAAAGAAGCAGGAAACAAGCACAGATCTTTCAAGATGCAGGCCAGCACTTTAGCCACAACAATGGTTCTGAAGACAATGCAAGTTGGATCTAAAATAAACTGGTGTGATTACTGCTATATTCTAGTACTTGGGTTAATGTGAGAAGCACCTTCACACCTTGGACATGTAAGAATACAAAAGATCTCAGCCTTTTCCGCTGGAAAGCTACCAAAACATGACACTCTGCCTTTGCAAAAAAAAAAAAAAAAAAAAAGAATATTCTCACACTACATTTTCTTCATAACTATTATAAACTGAGTAAAAAATGTTTTTTAAAAAGGCTTAAGTAGTAGGAAGGTGCTAGGCTGAAAATCTCCGTACCCATACAAATGATTTCTCCCTATCTGGCATTAAATGCATTTAAAAGATCAATTCAACTTGAACAGTCAACAGGTAACCGAGCACATAAAAACACAAGGTAACTGAACACACGAGCATACAACATAACTATTCCCCTTGCACCTCCCCGTCTTTCCCCACATTCCCTCAAAGGAAAGAAATCTTTTCCTGTTCTGATCTATTTTTACAGTCTAGTGCATTGGTATTTTGGATTTTTTCCAACGGTATTCTTTACTGGGGCATCACAACTAAATGCCAGATTTCAAAATTATGTTAGCATATTCTCATAGGCTACTTCACAGAACAACACTGAATTAATAAAGGATCTAGCAATTACAGCCTTTTCAAATGCAAATAGGTTAAAACCTAGTAAACAAAGTTACATATTAAAAAAAATCCATCAGTAGCATAAAAATCAGATTCTGCTTCTTGTTCCCCCACAGGTTACACCAAGTTGTTAACAGCCTACACGCAAGGGAAATTTCTGAAAACAACACACACAGTCTAAGTCCTTACCTATTCAACAGTTTATTTTTTTTGAGCAGTCAATCAAGAATCGACTTCTAAACCTGGGAAACTTACACGGATCTTCTGTCTCCACACTGGGTACCTCTGACTCCCCCAGGAAGCCAGGTAAAAAACCTACCCTTACTTTCCCATGGATGCAAGCCCAACGCAGCAGCCCCGGTCAGCACTCGCCTCTCGCCCTCTCCTTCCCACTGCAGACCCGAAAAGCACCAAGCGACACCCTAGGGACCCCGCCACTGCCCTGACAAAGCCAAGCGAGGCGTCTGCGAAGGCGAGGCGGAGGAGCCGGGACTGGGCTCCCACTCGGGCCACGGCGACTCGGGGTTTTACCTTTCTCCTTGCTTGGCGTTGGAAGGCGGCGGGTGAAGCACAGTCTGGTTCCCTTCCATCTCCACGATGCACTTGGTATTCAGGTCCAGCTCTGCAAGGCGACACGGCGGGGGGCTGCAGCCAGGGCGAGCGAGCGCAGCCCCCGTCTCCCGGCACGCCGGTGCAGCTCGGCCCCCGCCGGCTCCCCCGGGAGCGAGGGGCTGGGGCGGCGGGGGGCGGGCGAGGGGTCTCGTCCTCCCACCAGCCCGGGCAGAACGCGGGGGGACGCCGCGCTCCGGTGCCGCCCCCGCCCCGAGATGCCCCCAGACCCCGGTTACCTCTCTTGTTCATGGGCCGGACCCTGACGGCAACTTTCACCTTGGTGTCCGACATCTTCCCCGCTCCCGGGAGTGGCGGGCGGGCGGCCCCGCTCAGCGCCGTCGGCGGCAGCGACACGGCGGGGCGCCAGCGTCCATGCCGGGCCGGGCGCGAGGGCGGAGGGCCGGGGCAGGCGGGGAAGGCGACAGAGGGAGGGAGCGAGGGAGGGAGGGAAGGAGCGGAGAGGAGGAGGAGGAGGGTCCGGCGCCGGGGAGGGCGGCGGTGGCGCAGCCCCAGCCACCTCCTTGCTCAGCCGCGGGCCGCGCCGGCGCTGGCTGCCGACGGGCTCGCTTGCAGAACCGCTGCCGCCGCCGCCGCCTCCCTGCCAATCCCTACCGCCATCTTCCGCCTCCTCCTCCTCCTCCCGCCGCGCCGCCGGGAGTGCGGGCAGCCAGGCAGGCGGCGAGGGGGCGGGGAAAGGCGATGGCGCCGGAGAGAGACGGAAACACCCGAGCGCCTTCGGAGTGGGGGCGTGGGGAGACTCCCTCTCCCCCCGCCCCATCCTCGGCCAGCCGCTGCTTCCCAAGGAGCACGCGCGGAGGGATGCGCGTTGCGCGGGAAGGCGGCGCCGGCGGGAGCGGGGATGCTGCGGGAGTGGGATCTGCCCGCGGGCTCTGCCCGACAGCCACCGTCCTGCCTTGTGCAGGTGTACGCCGCCACCGCAGAGACACCGGCTTGCCCGACTGTACATCAGGTTTCCTTGGGACAAAGAAATGAACAGCCACTATCTGCCACGGAAAAAAAAATGTTATAGCGTCAGGGGATGTTTTTTTGGCAAAATATGCACAACCCAGGATGACCTGGGTGCAACGTGCATGTAGGCCTGGAAGCGGTGCAGCACCTCGAGGTGATGGAGCAAGGAGCCCTGCCCAGGCTCCAGCCTGCACGTCACCTCCTTGGCTATAAATGGGCTACCTGCGGAGTGCCGGGGCCACTCGCACTGTCCTGCTGTTCCAGGCAGCGACGGGCCGCCACTGACAAGTGCCAGGCCAAACACTGCAGGACAGGGTAGTGGCCAGTTCAGTATTGGGGGAAAGCATTATGAACAATGGTGTTTTATCCAGCAACCAAGAGCTCCGAGGATGGCTGAGCTTCCAGTGGGCAAGCCAAGAAAGAATTTTAGTTAAAAATACACCAGGGCTCTTTTCAAAGTGTCTTGTTAAAACCTTTTCTCCCCAGAAGTCTTTCCTTAGTGTCAGTAAAATATCTTCCAAAGAATCAATCCTTATTATCAATGCAGCTAACTGGCAGGAATCCCAGTGCAAAACAGCGATGTCTGTAACATTTTCTTTACGGAAGACAGGCTCAAACCCAAATGGGATTATTCTGTCTACTCTGGGGCTAAACCACTGTTGGGGGAATGGGCTAAACAACCAGTGATGAATAGATAGCTGCACTGAGAAAGAGCAGACCTTTCAAACAGAGGTGGAAACAATGGAGGGAGGCTTAGAAGATCAACCCCTTCCTGGCTGCCAGCACACCAACCAGAAGGGCCCTGCAAAGCCACTGAGAGGACTGTTTCTGGAGGAGGCCTGGCTGTCCCGAATGGTCACAACTCACAGGAATGCTGAAAGGAAACGAGACACGCACTTAGCACAGCAAAAGAGAAAGGTTACCAAATAGAGCCAGGCATCTGGAGAATGTCAGCAGAAGTACTAGGACTTCTTGCCTGTAGAAGCAGGCATAAGGAATGAAGTTCATTATGAAATGCATCATAAGCACATGGCCCAATGAGTAAAGAGAAGGAGTGATGTTGACATGAGACATCCTATTTACTGCTGTAGAATGTAAGAACCCAGATCAAAGTAAGCGTTGGCTCAAGACAACGCATGAGGTCTGAAATGGCTGTGCAAAAAGGGAGTTGTTCTGTGAAATTTGGACACTGCTGGGAAAGAGAAGACAGCCAACAGATGGAAGGGAAAATACTCCCATCTCAATTTTCCACCTCTTAGTGGAAAAACTACATCATTGCAAGATTACATAAAAACAATTACATTAGCTGAAGAGAAACTAAGGAGAGTCTTTATGAGATTGACTATGATTTTGGCTGTGGGAAGAGTCTTCAGAAGAAATTTTTATGGATGTCTGGTATAGGTTTGTGAATCATATTCCATCATTAGAGGTACAGAAAGCCAGCCATGCAAAACTCTTTGAAAAGGCAGATGCAACCTAATTTGTTCTAATGCAGACTGTAACTGTTCACTTCTTGTGAAATTCTGATTTATTCAAGTGTTAGGTAGTTGAGAAAGGGATTTTTAATCTTTCATTCACATCAATGTACCCTGAGAAACAGCTGCCAAAAATGTTGTCTTGGTTCTGCCCCCTCAAGAAAGGGCTTTTGGCAACATTTGTACCATGACTGGACCACACCTACTGGGCGTATAGTAGAATGTATTTCTGGTCTCTCCCAACCCGTTGCCATTAGGGCAGAATAGGAAGAGGGTCATGTTATAGAGGCCTCATGAGACTACTAGGTAGATCAAAGAACAAACTCTGAATTCAGGCCGATGAGACGTTTCTCTTCTGGCATTGTATCTCCCCATTGAATTCCATATGGAACCCTTTACATCTCTGTCTTTGCTACCGGTAGCAACTGAGGATGAATGTCTCTCACCTGTCAGAATTTGTTAACTTGATCAGTTTACATGCCCCGTGGGAACTGGCAAGGGATACTGATGGGTCGCTAACCCATCGGAATTAGCTGCCAGCTATCCCAAACATGCTGATGGATGGATGGGAGATAGCGGATGAGAAATGACAACTTACTGCTTCAGCAATGAGAAAAGATGAGAGCTGGAGGAAGTGGAGACTGGTGGTGGGTGGGGGGAACTGAGATGGAAACATGGGGATAAAATCATCTGGAGCCATCCTTCCCTGATTTCCCTTTCCTTTGTTTTCCTCCACCCTCTATTTTTTTTTTTTTTTTTTTTCTGGCTCTCTACTGCTGCAGTCAACAGGAATTTTGGAGCTTTACTAGGGCCAGGATTTAATCTTTGTCTATTTCTTGTTTTCCACCTGTTTCATTCTTCTTTTTTGCCTTAGAGCATTTCTGTACATTTGCCCATTGATCCACAGTTCAGCAAAGAGCATAAAGAAAACATTGCTCCTTCCTTTGGTTTAGTGGGAAGTTTCAATTGCTCCTCATCTTCCCAAGGCATACCACAGGTAATGGGATTTGATGTGATTTGCCCAATTACAACAATTTATCTTCCCATATATTCTGAGCAGGAGGATCAATTGCTTTGCTTCATGACGTGGAAATGGGGGAGTAATTCTGTGCATCCAGGTTGATGCCTGAAGCCCTGATGGTGTTCCAGTGACCTTCTTTCTTCAGCAAAGAGCAAGGAGAAATGTCACGGAGCCTGCCAAGAATATCCATCTTGTCAGCAGCATCCCCAGCACATACCTTACTGTGCCTGACTGATGCATGCTGTCACTAGTACATCTAACTTCATCTTGTGTCACAGGAGCCAGAGAGGAGGAGGAGCTGGCAGCGGTGGGAGCATGGGAAAGCAGTGCTATTCTTTTGGTGTTGAAAGTGATAAAAGAAAGACAATGTGTTTAATTTTACAGCACCTGAAATCCAAGAGATGCTTACAATGGAGGTTTTTACTACAAAATTTACCCCAAGGACTGTATTTTATAAGACTGGCCCAAATAAGAGTTTTGTGTTTCCAAAATTTTACGAAGTATATTTTAGAATTTGAATTAACAGAGAAAAAACTTCTATTTTGAACCCAAACACATTATAGCATCATCCAGTCAGAGGTAAGATGAACAAATATATACTATTTATAATATAAATATAAAATTAATCTATAAATATTATAAAACCAACAGATATTTTAAGGTTAATAATCTAATACATTACACTTAAATTAGGAAAAAAACAGGAAGAAACCATAGCTTTAACTAAATAATTGATAAATCATTCACTTTTCATGTTGAGAAAGAAGAATGGCTAATAATTTGTGCATTTTTTTTAAATAGCATTTAGCACATAGGAAGGAGGTATGGTCATTATGGAAGGGAGAAATATTTCATATTGGAGGGGTGGGATAAAATATGACTAAATTTGTGACAGGACATAAATGAGTGTCCTGTTATGCAGACAAACTTGAATTTTTCATTTAATAAAATGCATTTAGACAGCACCTGGGGAAGCAACTGTCTGCCCATAATTGCACACCAGGAACCAAACTTCTGTCACACATCACCAGGTTTTGCAAGTAACCCTACTGGACAGATGCACTGAATTTACAAGTGTGTGAGGGCAGGAATTTAGCCAGTGACCTGTCTGAGGTCACTTTTCAGGCTGCTTTTCCCCTTCCTTCTTGCTCCAAATTCAAGCTGGACGTTAGTCAGGCTGGATGGTTGC
This sequence comes from Vidua macroura, assembly GCF_024509145.1. Classification (NCBI taxonomy): domain Eukaryota; kingdom Metazoa; phylum Chordata; class Aves; order Passeriformes; family Viduidae; genus Vidua; species Vidua macroura. Next base: position 64,055,745 of record NC_071571.1, on the reverse strand, counting down.
CACCTCTGTCTTATCAAAGATCTGTTTTGACTGTCTCTAAAGCTGTGCAGGAGGCTTGAAAATTGTCCTCTATGTCCAGCATATTTATGGCAACACTCTGGGCCCAGAAAGGGGCCGCAGTGACAAATGCTCTTCTGACACTCAGGAAAAAAATGAAGCAGTTTGAACTGCCAGCATTAAGAACAAATGCAGAATATATGCACCTAAACATTACCCTGCCTGACAGGTGGGGTAGCTCAAAGCTACACAAGGTAAATAGCTTTGAACAGGCACTGCATTTTAAACCTACCTCAGCTCTGAACAGTTGCCTTTCTGTGATGAACAGACTAAATCTGTGCTTACAGGCTAATTTACAAATGTTTTGAATTACATGATTGGTTTCACCTTGCTGGGGTGATGACCTTTGCTAGACCCTAGCTCTGCCTCCATGCCCACCCTGGCTGGTCTACAGTAGATCTCACACTGGGATCAGAGGTGAACAATTACAACAAATCAATGTCCCCAAGACAGGCGTAGTCACATCTCCATTGAGCCGAAACATTCCTTGCTGTGGGGGGAAAAATATCACATGCAATTTTACTGATAAAATCTGATATTTTCTCCTTGCCTCTGATACAATATTGCAATAGGCTTTTATAAACTTCATCCCAAGATCAGTGCAGTAAGTGGAGCTGAGTGCAGTAAGATCACTTGTAAGTGGAGCTGCTCAATTTTAGCTACATTTAACTCCATGACCATTCTGCAGAGGACAATCTCTTTGCTCCACTCACTGAAGAAGAGGGGGCAGGGAGCTCTGTTCCCCATCTCCTATCACTTAGAACAGAAAAATAGTTTCAAATTACTGTGAGAACTTTAATGGTCATTACTACCTACAGATGAGAAGTCCTATTAATAGAAATAAATGAGCTTAGAAGCAGAGTAATGCAGCTATAGCAAAGAAACTGATGGGTAGTAAAAAAGGGGGAAAAGGTAGCAAGGAAACTGATGGGAAGTAAAGAAAATTTCTTTATATTGCTCAGAGACATTTCCCTATACTACAAAAGTGTGACTAAAGCTTTTACTGAATCCAAACTGAACCTTACTGTCATCTTGGAGGGATTTGGCTATGGCAGGAAATTTAACATCCCCGCAATTATAACCTCAGATATGAGCAACAGTTGTGTCTTCCTCTGATAGCTAGTCATGTTCTATGTAGCTCACGTTCCTTAGTTGTCCAGGAAAGAAACGATGGCTTTATTTACATTTTTGTTGTTATTGATGTTAATTATCTATATGCCATCCCTTTTTTACTTCAGGGAACACTCCACCCCTAACTCAAAAACCTTCCTAAATTTGTTTATACCAGGGAGAGCAGGGCTGTGGGTCTTTATCCTGGACTCAACCAAGTAATACCTGAATGAAAACCTATGTAGTTCAATAATCACTTCCATTATTTCCTACAGTGAAAGAAGAGGTACAGATGACATGATAAAAAGAATAGCTGAGATTCCATCTGGAAATTCAGTACAGCATTTAGGAAGAGGAGTTCAGAAGAGATCCATTAAAGGGTTACTGGGAGAACTGTGGAGTGATGAACATTATCAAAGAAGACCAGACTAAAAAAGTTCAGTTTGTTTAGTCTAGCAAAATAAAGACTGAGAAGGGATATGGCTGTTTATGCTTTCTTTCAGGCCAGTCAAAAGCATGGTGCTACTGAAGTTCCAGGAAAAACACTAGGACAAGAACAAATGGGAGTAAACTCTCTTTTACACAGTCCTTTTATTCTGTGCTGCATTAGGAGGAGCACTGCCAGCAGGTCAAGGGAGGTGATCCTACCCCAGCACTGGTGATGCCACACCTGAAATGCTGGTTTGGGGAGAGTTCGGGCCTCTCCAGTACAAGAGGGACATGGACATAATGGAGACAGTCCAGTGAAGGGCCACAAAGATGATTAAGGCTCTGGTGCATCTCCTAAGAAGAAGGGCTGAGACAACAGGGGCTATTTAGCATGGAGAAGACTAAAGGGAGGAATCTTATCAATGTATAGATATATACATATATACCTGAAGAGGAGTGCAAAGAAGAGGGAGCCAGGCTTTCTACAGTGGTGCCCAGTGACAGGCCAGGAGGCAATAGGCACACACTGAAACACAGGAGGTTCCCTCTGAACACTGAGAAACACTTTTTCACTGTGAAGGTGACTGACTACTGGCACAGGTTGCCCACAGAGGTTGTAGAAGGTTCATCCTTACAGATACTCAAAACTAGGTGGCCCTGCTTGGAAAGGGGAGTTGGACCAGATGGGCTCCAAAGGTCCCTGCCAACCTCAATCCTTCTGTGCTTCTGTCTCAGGCTGGAAATGAATTGACTTCTACCCCTAGAGGAATGAATGGCTTTTTACACAGAAGACCAGAGGACTAAATTAAGCTAATTTTAAGAGTGAGCTTGATTAGGTTAGGTGACATGATAGGAGGGAACCTTTCCTGCTGACCCTACCAGACATGTGCCACTATACAGTCTTTAAACGTCATGGTAATGATAATGTTTTATGGCAGTGGAAAGGGAAGGGAAAGGAAACAGTTTTGTACTCTTAAAAAGTAAGATCACAAGGTCCCAAAGGAGCTGACATCACCTATCTGTGGTTGATATAACTATTAAGTTAGGTAAAGGGATTGATGTTAAATTAATAGAGATTTTCCTTTTTTTTTTCTTTCAATTTTCTACTATGTATTAGTAGAAATCAGATGCTTTGCCTAAACAAAGTGCCATAGCTGGTTTGTAAAGTTATTTACAATTTAAATCAGTAGGCAGGCCCCAGTGAACAGAAGGAAACGACAACCCTGCCATTCTTCCCCCTACCCAGAAAGCTCTTGCCCCTCTTCATCTCTATGATTAGGAATGTCTGGTATGCAAGCATCACTTCAGCACAACCATGGAATTCTCTTGTGACTGCAAGTCCCAAATTGAAATTAAGGGCACTTGTGAGCAGGGAGTTGGCTCACAAACATTGTCCAGAGCATCACAAATTATTATGCATTTGCTAAGTGCAGGTGTGTGCCTTTCCACAGGTAGGAAAAGTGAGCCTTCAAGTGCCTTCAGTTAGCAAACAGATACTACATGCAGTCTGTCAAACACATAGAAGTGCTCAGATTCTGTCTTCAGAGGTGAGCCTTTTGCTCAGTAGGGATGAATGGGAAAGCTGTAAATATAAACAGCCTGATTAGTGGCAGCAGCCTCTTGGAACAAAAGAGCAGCTTTCCTGTTAACCCTTCTGCACTTAGTCACAGTCCCTTTGTTGGTTTACTTTCTGCTTTGAGAGAGAAGCTGAACTTGGCTGGCTACCATAGGAGAGACTTGGAACTGGAGCCTTGCCCCTGGGAGGAAGAGGAGGGTGGGGAGGGAGGAGTACATCCACCAAGCTTGCTTACTAAGTAAGCTGAGCTGTTAACCATGCTGGCCAAGCCAAAATTCCTCCTTACGCAATTACTTTTTAGCAATGCCTACAAATAAGCACTCCAGCCAAACGTGTTATCTTCATAAAGTGTGGAGAAGGAAAGAAGCTCTTGCTTGAAAGAGATTAGAAAAGAGAACAGTACACACGGGCACGTCAGCAAAGTAAGGAAGCTGAGTGAGGCAAAGCCTTGAGAGAGGAGGTGGAATTGTGTTTGTCAAAACATATGGAAGTCAGCTCAGCACAGATCTTGGATCTGTATGCTGTCTCTGGAAGTCATCAGGAAGAGTCACATTAAGTTGAGCAGGTTTCATCAGTTCCTGTAGAAGGTAGAAACAAGTGCTGAAGGTGCTAATTAAGGTGCATTATAAGACTTATGATCTTTTATTTAGAAAACAAAACACCCCATCATTTCTCCTCCCAGTTCTCTCCAGTCTGAAGAAAACATACCAAAAACAATAATCTTGTAACTACCACCACCACCAAAATTATCAGCAACAGATCATACTCTCATTTGTCTATTGAAGACTGTCAAAGAGTTCAACCACTGGGTATCCTTTGTTGTCATGTCACTTCAAATTTCATCTTCTTTAACACATGACAAAAGGCTTGCTCTTTTGCAGGTAAAAATATAAATTGAAGAACAGATGGCCTATGGAAGCTTCCAAGCTTCTTGTAAGTTGTCTACACCAGCATTTGATATGAAAACTCAGACTAGTTATAGCAATCACCCACAAAATCCAATACAGGGTCATGGTCACTGGGATGAGCCTACTGCTATTGCAGAGGACTGAAAAAAAAACAGTGACTTGCAAGTTGGTGACTTCTGATTTAATTTTTCCCACAATCACTATTACAAATGGAGCTGCACAGGAGGAGCTGGGGTAGAAGGATTCCTAAAACTGTTAGTCCACACACAGTTTTAATTGTACAGTCCTTCACCTTCTTCTCTCCTGTAATAAAGCTTGCATTGCCTGTCTCCCAAAGGCATTCCCTGAATGACTTAGGTCCTTTCCCACCATTCATATTGTGATCTGAGGTTTCCTCCCTTTAATCTGACAGCAAAGATGAAAGGCTGTTTTAGAGAAGAAACACAGCAAAATCAAAACATGGACAGAACCTCTGGGGGAATTAACCTTTCTTCTGAAATCAAAGTGGTGAGGACACACATGTACACCACAGTTTGACTGAACAACAGCTAATGAGAAATACAGTTCGGGAACAGACTAAACCAGCTGGGAATAATGGGTAAGGGTTGTGCAGAAGTCACAAATAGGGAGAATGTGATTGAAATTCAAAAATCAAAACTTTACCCTTATCATCAAGAACACTGACTTGAGGTTCAAGTCAAGTCAAACAAAAGGGTGAAAGTCCATGGCTTGATATAGATGTCTGATAATAATTCAGTTGCATGGCTTTTATTTCTCCAGTGAGAGATACAAGAAAGACAAGATTTACTTCTGCCTTCAAGGTACACTTTTCTAAGTGGTTTGGGTTTTTTTTTTTTTTTTTTTAATCTCAGTAACACTGACACAGTGGAAATATGTGAAATATACTATCAGCTGCATTTTAATGATAGTATCATCCAAGTACTGAACAGCTTTATGAATGTCACAAAATAAATTACAAAAAGTTCTAATGCTGGGCCTGGCGTAACTTCAATTTCATTTTGCCATACTAGGGAAGAAATGGTGCACTTTTCACTTGGTCTTTGAAAGGCAGCAATTCTTCTTGCAAAATAAAATTAAAAGTGGCTAACTACCCTGCAGCCTTAGAAATGTTTTCACACAGTCTTCTTGGGACTAGAACCTACAGTGTAATCTCTACTACAGTGTAAACACTGTATCTTTTCTAACCTGTTGGCTAAGACTAAAAACCTCCTCTATAGGATGTGCAAGACATGTTCAGGACCAGCTTCAGTGAAGCTGGTCCAAAGTGGGTCTTGCCCCAGCTGGTTGGTTACTGAACAACTGCACATGCCAAAAGGGAAGTGTGGTACTGCTCCACTCAGTCTAAAGGACTGTTAGGAACCAAGTAAGGGTTCAGTATATTATGAAAGAATAAATAAGAAAAGCTAAACTACTACAATAAATTTATTTCACAAAGGATTTCTGATGCTGAAAGTCGTAATTGTTTACAATATATTCTAAACATGCACAGGACTTTCAGCACATAAAACCCCAAAGCAGCATTCCCAGAAACTGTCATCCTAAAGTCTGCTGCAAAGACTTCTCCAGGGCAAACCTCTGCACTAATCTGAATCTCCCTGACTTCAAGCCCAGTCCTGCAGCATTTATTTATGTGGACAATTCCATTTGCAGTACTCATGACTGCACAGATAAAGTGCTCATGACAGAGCAAGTCTCAACTCAAACAAGTCAGCTCAAGTAATATTAGGAATAGAAAAAGACTAATACACGTACCTTAAATACTTCTGGCTCCATAATATCATGCTGTAAGTTGAGGGGAAGTTGGCAGAGAACTCACTGAAGAGCCCTATTTCCTACCTAATTAAGGACAATGACAAACAAGGGAGCCAGGCACATCCTTTTCATATTAAAGTGATTATATATTTTTAATACTTAATATGTCTGACTCTTTTTGCTAAATTTCTTATAAAGCATATTATAATGACATTATATTTCTTCTCATGGTAGTGCCTTAGTCTGTGATAATAAAAGGCACAATTGTTCTTTGTTTCTTACTTTTAGTAGAGATGAGTAGTTACTAAATACTGGTTAAATTCCACAGTCCATATTATTCAGGAACTCATGCTAGCGGAGTATCAAATGGGTTTTACCTTTCATCTATTTATATTTGGAAAAATTCCCAGTAAGAGTTACCTCCTGTGATTATGTAGGTGTATAGTTCAAGATTTTTTTTTTTTTTGGTACTAGAAGTTTTAAAAGCAAGCTTTGATAAAAAAAAAATTTTTGTTGGTTGGTTTGGTTTTCTTAGTGTCTTCAGAGTTTTCTCAAAGTAAATCCTTTCTTTTTCTCAGTTATAATTTTAGATCTCTAATCCTATGTCTTGCTTAAAATTGCCTACACTTCATTAATTACAAGGCATATAATGATAAAGTATTTAAAATGTTTTACAGAATCTTGTGACAAGCAATAGTTTCCTGATATAAAAAACAATATATTCCATGAAAGCAGGATTTGTTCTCTCACTTCAACTCTCTGCCCATATAGTCCTCACCTGTGAGCAAAGAATAAAAGTTGCCTACATTAAGAGGGATCGTTAGAAAAATGCTACATATGTATTAATTCAATTACAGGAAGCATACTTCCCTAAAATGCCTAGTTTGCTCAAAATCTTTATCTTCCCCCCCCCCCCCCCCCCCGCCCCCAGATTTTTTCTACAAACTAATAGATAATTAAAGCTACAAGTAACTGATAGCTCTCCTAAGAGTTGCCATCTGAGAAGTGTCTAATTGTAGCTGGAAAATCTGTTCAAATGCAGGTTATTCCTCTGCCAGAGGTAAATACAAATCAAAAGGCAACAGCCCTTATCACTTTCCAGGCTGAAATGCTTCACCTCTTAAGAATGCATTCCCTTTACTGGAATGATGGGTGTGCTCTGTTCTCTGACTTGGTGGACTTCATCCTCTGCTTAAGCCACAGACACCTTCCATTAATTTTTTCTGCTTTTCAGAGTTGATCCCCTCCTTTCCATCCTTAATGTGAAATTCGAGCATTTCAAAACCACACACTTTTGTGGAGCACACTGGAAGCAATTATCTAGGAATACATTGCGGTTTGGAAAAGTATTAATTTCCATGATTTGTAGGAAACACCAAAGGAATTAGTAACCAGATCATCAGTATAGTGTCAAAACTTCTTCCAAAATCAGTAAGGCACCTCCCAGACAAGAGGGTGATTAAACACAGACTCTCCCTGCTTTATTAAGGTAACCTTTTGATGGGAACTCTAAGATCTAGCCTGAAGTCTGCCAAAGGCTTCCCTTGATTCTCAGCTCTCTTGTCTGCAGCTGCAGGGCCAAGATGTTTGTGCTGTATTTGCCTCACAGAGAGGCTGGAGCGCCAAGTTCAGGAATATCTGTAAATCTCTTGGAAAGCAGTAGTGAGAAAAAGGTGAAAGTGCAATGCATAATCTGCTCCCTGAGAACCTCTCCACTATTAGAGAGCTTTGCAGCTGTCCAGGAGAGTCAGGCATGTAACACAAAGGAGGCACTTCAGAGAAAGCCTGGATGTTTATGGAACACTATCAAAGAAGTGCTTGCTGTTCTCCGAATGATCTGTCAGTTCTCCTAAGATGCCTGAATGAAGAGCAAGGTTTAAAACTCCCTTGAAAAATATCTGTAGTTTTTTGCTTTGCTCCTATGGAGGCAAGCCATGACTCACAGGTGACATGTAAACTGTAAGAGGAGCCTCTGAGAAGAGTCAGGGAAAAAAACCCCAAACATTGAATAAAAGGAAAAGAAATTCCTCCTGTGTGGAGTGCAACAGCACTGTGACCCATGGTCCCAGGAAAGAGAGCTGCTTTTTGACCTCCATCACCCCTTCCAGAACTGAAAGGACTCCTATATTGCAGGCTATCATCTTGATGGACCTGCTCTGTAACATTCTTAGTAGTTTGGGGACTGGACATTACAGGAGATCCCCTCTTCACCTGAAATCAATCCATATTAAAAAATGCTACAGTGATGTTACATGCATGCTTTGGGAAAATATAAAGATCAAACTGATGTGCACAGCAATGTGAGTGGAGGGAATGGACAGGTGCTCAAATGGACAAAATGAAATTACTTTTTTTTTTTTTTTTACCTTTCTCTCTTATTCATCAATCTGAAAAAAATATAGTCTTTATCTAAAATTATTTTCTTCCCAAGCAAAACAAAAAATATAGATAGATGATATAGATGTTATAGAACATCATCTCAATATGCATTTCTGAAACTCCTCTGACTCCTTTAATTCCTTAACACTGTAAACATACCCTGATATGTTTATATGCAACCTGAGATCAGTGCTTAAAAATAAACCAAATAGGAATTGCAGTGTGTGTGTACAACAGACATAGCAATCTCTACTATGGGCTGAAGACATGACATTAAAGGAAGACTGTCCATTATATTTATTTGGTTTTAATCCAATGGCTAGAGCATGAGGTGCAGAAAGTTATGCAAAGATGATGGATTTTTAAAAAATAAACTCAACACTAATTGTCACTGAAGCATCTAGACACAGCCCTATGTTCCTTTCTAAATGGAATGGCCACCACTCTTTTCCAAAGGTAAGCACACATCTAGCTATCCCCATTCCAAGCACAGCCAGTCAGACCCCAAACCTAAGGAATCAGTTCAAGCATGGGCCCTTCAATATCTGCCATCCCTCTCTCACAACACAAGATCTTGTGTCAAAAGAAAGATTTCAGCTTTACTGCTGCATTTTCCCTTAAGCACCAAAGAACTCAAAAATTTTAATATAGTTCATTATGCCTCAATTTAGGTACCTGCATCACATTAATTCAGGCAGAATGTAATGGTTCCTTCGATGCAGTGTTGTACAACACTAAGCACCAAGCTGTAGATTAAAAAGAAAACAGCTGCATTGTTCACAGAAGAAGTCTACATTTGCTTTCAGTAGGTAGGTAAAACAGAGACTGCAGGAGATGGCACAAAGAAAAAAAAATCTATTAGGTAGAATAAAGTCACAAAGTTTATTTTGCTTACAAATCAAAAAATCAAGTGATTTCTAATTACCAAAGGAGTCAGGAACAGAATGGGCAGTAATGGGAGTTTTTGTAGATTTTAAAACAGCATGAGTCAAATGTTTAAAAATCTGCATTTCAACTGCTGGAAAGTTGCCTACATGGCAGTAGGTCCTAGGAAATTTTCCCATCCATGAATTTAGTAGCAAAAAATAAGCTCCTGGTGCACACAAAGGTTTGAGAAGATGAAAGCTCACATCCCATGGTTCAGAGGAAGTGTTACCGTGACTAAGTATTAATTCTGTATGAATACAGCATTGAGGGCATTGCATGCATTTTGACACACAGCAGTCTCCCAAAGGAAGTGTTATCTAATTGGTTCTATCAAAGGCAGGCATCTCCTTGGCATCTAGAAAGGAATATATAATCCAGGGGTCTCCTTCTCTGAGTAAATTTCCTTCTTGACCTCCCAAGTGGGCTCCTGCTCAGGGCCATACAGCTCGCGCTGCAGAACAGGCAAGGAGGATTTCTGGTTCTTCCAAAGGCACTTGCTGTCTGGCCAGGCAGTAGAGAAGGCTGCAAAATACAGACTGTGCACATCCATATAATTTTCAATAGCAAAAAACGGCCCTATAACAACTTCTGCAGGATATCGCCAAACAGAAGAAGAAACCATCTACAGGGCAACTGCAATACAGAAATGGTGTTGTAACAAGGAAACATGTGATGAAAAGATATGAGGAATTATCACTAAATTATTAAAATATAGAAGTAAGCAAATCACACTTTATTGGCAGGTGACTGTTCAATTAACTCTTACAAATAGCTGCAATTAATAGATTTGTTTTGTTTATATAAATGTTGACATGTGACAGATTAACATATTGGCTGAATTAGAGAGCTAAACTGCTCCAATTTAATGCAAGTATTTGGTAAATCACTGGTGCTGTAACACATACAGTTATTAAATGCCCTGAAGTCAGACCAAAAGCCAGATAAAAAATTTACTGATAGATTGTCTGTGAATTTCAAATTATATTAGTTAATATTAATTATTTCAATTACTAAAAAAAAAAAGAAATTATCCCAAAAGTTTTATGCCCTTTTAACCTATTCATCTCTACCTCAGATAGCATTTACATCTAACTTCATTTTAATGCTGAACCATCTAAGTAATCATTTTAGCAGCAAGTAAATGCCTAAAAATGCAGCACTGACTTCTAGTGGGTGTATTAAATCCTCCTCAAAAAAAGTCATATATGCCATAATTTCCACTATGCAATAAGGCAAAAAGACTTGTGTTCATAGTAAAACTGTGAGAATATAAGTGAGAATATAATATTATTGTGAGTAAAACAAGAGAATGTAAACTGATCTAAATCTCCTGTGTTTTCACAATCAACAAAATCGAATTTGGAAGCTATGAAAAAAAATGAGGCTTACCTCTCACTAACATTGCAATTTGCAGTTGAATCCTGGGGTTGGGGAGTGCAAAAGCACTATATTAATGACAAAACAGGAGCAGGCAGTGCTGAAAACCTCCTACATGTAGCCGTGTTAGCAGCAGAGCCAACTCAAACTTACATATGCAGGAGTATTTCTGGTCTAATCATGGCTTCAAGAGGCTTTTAGGCAAAGCAGCTCACGCTGTGTAACCACACACCAGACTACCTCCAGATAAAGACACAGACTTGGGCATTTTATAGGAAAAAAAAGTGCTCCAGTACAACCTTAATAAAGGTGGGAATAAACTAGCAGAGAAAAGAGTGCCCCCAGAAATGCATTTTCCTGGAAAAAATAAGACTTTGAACATGATTTCACTTCTCATAACTCACTCATTAGTGGTAGCTCCTCCATCACAATGATTTTAGCTGGATTTATGCAACCTTGAATGGAGGCTTCCAATTCTCCTATCATTCTGTCAAGGCAATCTCCTTCCTTGTGCACAATTCCTGGAAACAGGTCTGTCAGGAGCGTATCTATACTTAATTAAGAATAATGATAACTATGTGTTGGGAAATGTAAATAAATGACGCATTACTTTCACATGTGCTGGTCTTTGATTACGTGTCAAAAAGAACCAAAACCACTTAGTTGTCAAGGCATGGAATAGTTTTAAAATGCTAAGTGATTTGTTTGGTTGATTTGTTGTTGGCTACAGGCAGCAACAGCCAAGTCCTCTCCCACAGGTAGGCAAGAGACGTGGTACACGTTTTGCAGGAAGCACGGCGTGTTGGTCAGAGGGTGATTTCATTCAAAGCCTCAAAACCGCCTCCTCCCTCCACTCCTACAAACTCCAGAACTCCGCATGCTTTATGGCCAGAAGCAGCTTGAGCCTGCAGCAGTAAGCATCTAAGCCCACTCAGGTAGAGCTATATACTTTCACTGAATGATCACCGCTGTCTAAAACGACGAGGGAATTGTTTGCCGTGTAAGTCAGCCCAACAGGATAAGAAAGCCCGTGGCTAATTAGAGGATTAAAGATGGGAAATTCCTCAGGTTTTCCTAAGCATATGACAGCCTGGCTACAAACATCCGTTACAATAACACGACCTTCTTTGTCAAAGGCCACAGCCGTAGCATATATTCTGGAGGGGAAAACGAGGTTCAGACCGAAGCTGTCCATCTGGCCGATGAGATCCATCGCCGCACTGAATATCGTCACTCGGGTGCTGCCCTTGCTCAGTCCTCGAGCTTTCAGGTGCTCTATTACCACGACAGCACCCGAGGTCTGGCAGACTGCAACCGCTCTGGGGCTGACAAGCTGGGACCGGATCATCTGACACTTCTTTAATTCCCCCTTTTGGAAGTCGGCCGCCAGGCGGTAGAGCGCGCCTGCCTCCGAGTCGGTCATGATTACTTCGCTCTTGAGGGTGGCATCCAAGCCCCAGGGCAAACAGAAGCCTTCCCGGACAGCCAGGACCCCCCTTCCCTCAAAATTGAAGGCCTTCACGGAGCAGTCCCCGCCGTCGGTGACCACCACGTGCCCGTCCGACGTGACCGTCACATCGAGCGGATACTTGATGTCGTTGCTCGCGTCCCCCCGCTCCCCGAACCGCCGCAGGCAGAACCCGCTCGGCCCAAAGACGTGGATCCTCTTCTTGCCGTCGTGTGCCACTGCCAGGCGACCCGACCCGGGGCAGGCCGCCACCCCGGTGGGGTTCACCAGCGACCCCCAGCCCCCCAGGCACAGCCGCAGCCCGAGCCCCGCGGGGGCCGCCCCCGCCGCCCCTCCGCCGCTCCTGCCCAGGGCCGAGGCGAGGCCGCCGCCGACGGGGCCCAGGAGCTCCAGCAGCTGCAGCAGCGGGAGGCAGTCGCTGGTCTCGGCGGGGCCGCAGAGCCGCCGGCAGAAGGGACACTCCAGCCTCTGGCGCTCGGCGGCGGCCAGGGCCCCCACGCAGCCCCGGCAGAGGACGTGCCCGCAGGGCAGATTGAGCGGCCGCCGCTGCCCGTCGGGGCCGTACGGCTCGAAGCACACCCGGCACTCCAGCAGGCTCAGCTCCGCCTCGTCCTCCGCCGCCATCCCCGCCTGAGGAGAGCGATCGGAGCCCCCGCAGCGGCCCCGAATTCCCCGGGCCCAGCGGGGCGGGCGCTGAACGCGGCCGAGGCGGCCGCGCGCCCCCTGCGGGCCAGCGGGAGCGGAGCAGGGCCCGGGCCGCCCTTCCCGCCGGGACCGCGGAGTGTCCCTGTACTCACCGCTGCACCCGCGCAGATATCCACCAGTGCTCATATATCCACCAGAACATCCAAATATCCACTAGAATATTCAACTACCCGCCAGAATACTCACATATCCACCAGATTCTTACAGACATCCAGTTATCAAGTTACTGTACCCCTACTACTCTTTATGTCCCTACCAGAGTAAGGAATTAAGCCACAATTTCACAGAATCATGGAATCACGGAACAGTTTCGATTAAAGGGACCTTGATGATTATCTAGTTCCAATCCCCCTCCCATGGGCAGGGATGACCAGAATAGACCAGGTTGCTCAAAGCCTGATCCAGCCTGGCCTTGAGCTCTTCCAGGGATGGGGCATCTGCAGCTTCTCTGGGCAATCTGTTCCAGTCTCATCACCCTTGCACTAAGGAATTTATTGTTAATATATCACCTAAACCTACCCTCTGTCAGATTTCCCCTTGTCCTGTCACTACATGCCCTTGTAAAAAAACTCTCTCCAGTTCTCCTGCAGGCCCTTCAGGTACTGGAAGGCTGCTCTAAGGTCTCCTCAGAGCCTTCTCCAGGCTGAACAATCCCAACTCTCTCAACCTGTCTTCATAGGAGAGGTACTCCATTTCTCTGAACATCTTGGTTTCATTGGATTTTCCTGCTGTTCTGGCAAAATTTAGAAAATATTTACATTCATCACTTGTAGACACATTTCTCAGGCACGAACACATATTTCTGTAAGGTGCATGGACAGCATGTGCTCCTTCTGCTAGGTGTATTTACAGGGTATTCTCAGAGTAGTTGCAGGGTACACACAGATCTTACACATCCTAAAATGGCTGTTTTGGCACGTGGCATTGCTCTTGCCAGGCTGTCGCATGCCTGGGAGTCCTGTGCAGGACACCACATAGCATGAGGCAGCCTCGTGCCAAGAGCCTGGCCCTTTGCAGCTATCACATATCTCAAAGTCTGAGATAAACTTTGGGAGCTCTCATGTTGCATCTGGAAAAAACTTGAAAGGAAGGAGATGCTTTAACCTGGTAGCTGCAGTACTGGCCAGGAGTGAAAACAAACAAAACCAGCAGCTCCCAGTTTGCACTGGCCCATTGGCTACACCCTTCTTCTGTCAACCCAGCCTCAAAACATGAGTATTTACGAGCAATACTGAGTGTTCCAATGAGCTGTGGGCGTGGGGACTGTGCTAAAACCAGCAGACCCATTTGCAGCTCTAGGACTATGGCACTCTAAAAAGACCCATGGCTTTTACTTGCCTTCTGTTCTTGATGAATGATGATACACTACATTGCAGTCATACCTTTCCTTTCAAAATAAGCTGCAAAGGGGAGAAGTCACTGTGCTTTGTCAACCTCAAAGTGGAGAAGATTTTTCTCGTATTGAGATGGAACTTCCTGTGTTTCAGTTTGTGCCTTTTGCTCCTTTCCTCATCTCTGGGCACCACTGAAAAGTCTTGTCCCATCCTCTTGTCAACTACCCTTAAAGATATTTGTAAGCATTGATGGTCCCTTCTCAGTTGCCTCCTCTCCAGGATTAACAATGGCTCTCTCAGCCTTTCCTCATAAACGATATGCTCCAGTCCCCCAGCCATCTTTATAGTCCTCTGCTGGACCTACTCCATGTTGAGGTTTCTCTTGTACTGAGGAGCCCAGAACTGGACTCAGCACCCCAGATGTGGCCTCACCAGGGCTGAGTAGAAGGCAGGATCACGTCCCTCGACCTGTTGACCACACTCTTCCTAATGCACCCCAGGATACCACTGGCCTTTTTGGCCACAAGGGCACACTGCTGGCTAACTTGTTGACCACCAGGACTCCCAGGTCCCTCTCCACAGAGCTGTTTTCCAGCAGGTAAGCCCCCAGCCTGTGCTGGTGACTTGGGTTTTCCTTCTCCAGGTGCATGACCCTGCACTTGCCTTCTCTGAGCTTCACTAGGTTCCTCCCTGCCTGGCTCCTGTGCCTGGCCAGGTCTTGCAGCATGGCCACAGAGCACTGTGTTGTGTTACCCACTCCCCATAGTTTTGTATCATGATCAAACTTACTGCAGGTACACTCTGTCCCTTCATTCAGGTCACTGATTAATAAGGTGAACAAGACTGGACCCAGTACAGTCCCCTGAACATTGCTTGCTAAAGCCCTCCAACTAGCCCGATCACAACACTGAGCTCTGCCACTCAGCCAGTTCTCAATCTACCTCACTGTCCACTGACCTAGCCCGTTTGCCTTGGTGAATCCATGTTGACTATTCCTGATAACCTTCTTTTCCTCCACTTGCTTAGAGATGACATCCAGGATGGGTTGTTCCCAAGGATGAAGGTAAGAATGACTGGCCTATAGTTTCCTAGGTCCTCCTTCTTGCACTTTTTCCAAGACTGGAGCGACATTGGTTTTCCTCCAGTCCTCAGGCACCCCTCCCATACTCTGTGACCTTTCAGCTATGATGGAATAACATCTGCAGCTCTCTCAGCACTCCTTGAACCCTCTTACCCAAGTCATGTTAGTTTGCTTGCCCATAGCTGCACTTTCAAATGAGGGAGCAGCACACTTGTGAGCAACTGCCAGGACATTTTCCACCCATACTCTCCCCTCTCCCTGTCATCCAAGTCTACTTCCCTCCAGCCTTTCTTGCTGAATGGTAATTTCCTCTTGGCAGCTGCTGCCTTGCCTTGCCCACTCACTGCCAGCCCTTCTCTTGACCTATATTCACAGGGATGGAGAGAACCAACTTACAGCAGCTTCCCACTTCTCTCTGCCCAGCCTGGTGCAAGGCCAGTGTCCCATAAAACAGTGTTTGAACCACAGCTGCCACACCCCCAGGGCTGCTGGCTGACAAGGCCGAGTTGCAGAGTGCCAGGCAGACAGCACTGACCAGCAATGGCTGAAAATGAACATTTCTTTCTCACAGCTCTCATGATTTGTATCGATATGGAAGAAAAAGGTATGCTTTGGTAATGGCTGGTTGTGCATGGAGTTTAAGAAAAGCTGTTCACATCTCAAGGTAGTAAAGGCAGCTGTGCAGGAGACCTGAATTGGTAAGCAAAATGCACAAAGCCCCTGCTTTAAGAATGCCCCATTTTAAAATGTGACATACAAGAAATAGCAAGGTGGGAGGCAAATTATTTTAATAAATTTTAATCAAGCTACAAACTTTAATAGATATAGCACCTCCAGAAAATAATCTAGTCCCCATTGTCTGTGCCTCTCCGAGAAGTCATCAACTTTTTCAAGACACTTAATTTCACAGCAGTTGCCTGAAAAGGAGGTAAGAATAACAAATTAGTAAATGATTAGTCAATGAAAAATGCAAACTATCCAGAAAAAAAAAAATCTTATCCACAGATTTCCTCACAGTGCCTAACAGTGACATAAATTGCACTGGGGAAAACTTAATTGCTCTCTTTTGCATTGGGATGCAACTGTCTATGCCAATGACTCACTGCACGCAAACGCTGCCAGTCTCAGAAAGTTGTAAATTTAAAAGTGAGATATTACAGCACATCAGGAGGAACTCCTAAAATTAAATTCCTGACACAGTTCCACATTTCATTATTTTGATGGATTTGAGTTGTACATTTCTAGCATTTTCTTTGAGTGCCATGCTACTTTTCTTCTTTGTCACAAAAGTACAGTAGAAACTGTAGCACTGGTAGGACTTGTATTAAAACCAGAGCAACTGGTTGATGAGGTGCAGGCAAAGACAGAATGGTCAAATAGGACTCTAAGACTGCAGCTACAGGATTACTGAGTGCATTATGAATCCTGGGAGAATAAAAGGGTACCAAAGGGAGACAAGAAACTCTTTGTCTCTTGGGTTTTCTTCATATCTTTTGAAGAACTGAGAATTTTCCGTGACAGCAACATCCCTGTGGCTAAATCGTATTTATTTTTCCCAGTACTTTTCCATGACTCTAGCCTTTAGATAAGAAGCAAATGACTGCATCACTCATCACAGGGCAAGGTAAAGGCACATAAACATCTTTATGTGTTTTGGAAAAAATTCCTAAGGGCTAGGTGAAATTTTACTCACCAAACAAACTTTTAATTTCAGATTCAGGAACATAAAATGGTGGGCCTGAAAGAAAAGGGGTGAAGCTAATCAGAGAGGAGACATGGGAAGAAGACAAAATTTACACTGCAGTAAGAGAGCCAACCCCTTCACTCACAGCACCTGGCCTGTAATGGGGCCCCAGGGTGCAGCTCCATCAGCAGGAGCCAGAAGGCATGTCCAGGAACTTGTGGCACCTTGGTGGGCCAGACAGCTTCAGGTTTTGCTGCTGCTTCATCTCCAGCTGTAGCAGGGAATCATGAATGTGACGTCGATATGACCACTCTCAGTGTGCTGTATGAATCCAGTCTACAATCTCTTTAGACTACAGTGGCATGATTAAGGCTAAGAACTGAACATTGTCAGAGGAAAAGTAATGAATTAAACTGTTCTTGCTTGTGATAGCAAGACCTATTTTTTGGGGGGATAATTATGCTGAAGTGCCCAAAAGCAGAAAAAGATCTCTTTCTTTTGTGAGTTAATATTAACTTAAAAATCTCCCACTTCAGTATATTATACAAAAATGATAAAAGGAGAAGTACCCTATGATTTTACAGATTTTCACCTTTTCCAAGTACATTCAGAGCGTGGTAGTGGTTGAGAGAGACGCACAAGATGGGCAACACATTGGGTTGCAAATTCTGGATAAACAGCAAGAAGCTGATGTTCTTGGGAGTGTTTCAAGCTCCCGAGGCCAGACAGGATGTTACTAAGTGCTCTGACTTACAGCTTCATTGTTAATATACCATGACTGTCCTCAACTTAACTTTAGCATGACTGAATGCTAGAGAAAACACAAATTTAGTCCCAAGCTTGGTCAAAATCTAAACTTTTTAACCCACAGTTATACTGGTGTCACCATCTAACAAAGCTATACAGGTAAAAATCTTGGGGAAGATACTAATACATCTACTATATCTTTATACAGTTTGTATTAGAGGAAAATCACAATATGAACAGTACAAAGTTCTCACCTTTGTGTTTGTTTGGATCATATGAAACCGTAACAAGGAGATAAGAAGAATTTTTCTCCACTAGGTTGATCATCAAACTGGCATAGCTAAAAGGAATAAAATTATACTTTATTGTTTTTGTAAAGCATTCAAGCACAGCATTCAAAATATTCAACAAAATGCATTTCTATGCAGACAGAATTTTAACTGAACTGCAGAGAGACTAAGCAAAACATAGTTTAAATTTCAGGAGCATTAAATTCATGCTACACATAAAGAACATAAAATAAAGGTTATATTTATTCATCATAAGCATTTATCTTTTCTTGCACATTGAACTCAAGATTAACAGACAAGCAAAGTATTCATCTGCCACAGTCTAGAATATAGTACACAGTACAGTACTTATCTTTTAAAATTATTGTGAATTGAAGATTCTGTATCTAATTTAAAAATCCTGGGAGCAGGTTCAAACTAAATTTGGGCTGACTATAGGCAAGAACAAAAATTTGTAATCAAAGAGAGTGAGGGGGAAAAGAACAAAGACAGAAGAAGCAGATGTGATGAAAAGGAAATAATAGAATTCAGATGAGGCTTGCAGTCCTGCTTCTGCTCGGTTGGAACAAACCACATATTTTCCCACCAAGAGGCAGGGTGGCTTCCTGAAGGAAGAGTACAGCACTCTGCAACTGCACCAGATGCTTGTGGTAGAGAAGAACTTGTGTAGGTTGGTCCTTTAAATGAAAAAGGACTGATTAACAAGTCACAGGATCAAAAACTTGTCACTGATACCTCAGAGAAAACACAGTAACAATGCAATTTACTAACCATTGTCTGTCGCGTGGATTCACGGCTACGAGAGCTCCTCTGTCCCAAACCCCATCAAACTTGCCAACTATTGAGCTATAAGGAGATAAGGAAAAGGCTTAAAATAGTAAAAAGGGACCTTCATCTTCTTTTGTGAGGTCACAAGGATTCTGCAGCCAGTGATGCAGATTCCCCACCACCTTTTTGTTATGGTGCAGCATTTTCATAATCCAAGCCAACAGGATGTGGAACTCAAGAAACCCTCCTGGTTCTTTGTCCTACTGCAAAGAGGTGTGGGATAGTACAGAGGTGTGGGAATAGGTCACTGCTGCCCCATTCTTAGGAGCTGCTGAGACACGGCAGGGAGGAAGTAATGTAGTTTTAACACATTTGGGCTACAAGTCTGGGTGTTCAGTAACTGCATCCTTCTGTCTAACATGCACTCAGCACATCAACAGTTCTTGACCATCTTCTAAAACGCACGCATGATTTCATATGCAGGCTAAGGAAGGTGCCTTGTTGCTTTACTATCATTGACTCAGCACATTCAGTAACTTTAGCCACTTGAATTCCCAGCTACATGCCCAGGACAGTTAGCTTCAGCTTGCAATTTGTTTAATGCTAGGAAAGCTAAGTTACACTGCTGCTTGCCTCAGTGCAACTCTGCTGCAGACACTAGTTTTGGTCCTGGATATGCTGGCAGATGGCTTCATTGGCCACCCAAAGCCTGCAAGTGAGCAAGACTATCAAGAAATGCCTTTATTAATGGATGGTAAGAGCAGCCAGAGCAACACAAAAGAATATCTGGGGATAAGAAAGAGCCTTGGTTTTGGTGATTATTAAAATAGGTTAAACAGTAAGGTAGTAATAAAGTAAATAGTGTCATTTTAAAGAAAGTTTGAATCAGTTTACTTAGAAAAATGTGTCATGGAATTGTGCAATACCCTTCTGCCTAGTGGGCAGGTGTCCAAGACCAGTTGCATCACCTCTGTCTTCATTTCTGTACAGATTTTGGCTAGGGTAGAGTTACCTTTCTTCATAGCAGCTTGCATGGGTTGGTGGATTTGGGCTTGAAATCATGTTGATAACACACTGGCAATTTAGTTACTGCAGAGCAGCACTTACACAGCACCAACACCTTTTCTGCTCCTCCCACCCTGACACCTGTGAGTAGGCTGGAGAGCACAAGAATGAATGAGACACTGGGTGGGAACACAGCAGGCACAGCTGACCCCAACTGAGCAAAGGGATATTCCAGACCATCTGGCTCCACTCTCAGCAATAAAACTGGGTGGGAGATTGGTGGATGGGAGTACTGCTTGGCTGCTGGCTAGGCAACAGTTGCTTGGTTGGTGGTGGGCAACTGCTTTCATTTGCACCACTTGTTTTTCTTGGGTTTTATTTTTCTCTTTCTTTGGTTGTTCTTTTTTGTGTAATTTTTTTTCCTTACAACTTTTTAAAACTTATTTTTAATGATTAAACTGTTTTCATCTCCACACGTTTCTTTCTCACTTTTACCCTTTTGCTTGTCCCCTGTCATGAGATGATGGGAGAGTGGGCAAGCAGCTGTGTGGTGCTTAGTTCCACCACCTCAGCCAGAGTTATACCATGAGAACTTCTCTCTGCCCACTGCTATCTTCATTGCAATGGCATTGCTAAGCCTCTGGTATCTAACCTGCAAGCTGATCTTGTATTTCCCACTCTACTGCGATGAGACATGATAAAACTTTCAAGTGCTGACTTCTTTTAAAGTTTGCCAAGTCTAAGTATCTAATTTAAATAACCAGCCTCACAACTGAAAGGAGATTTTTAAAGAGACAGTTAAACAAGCAATGGACATGCAGGGCACAAAGGAGAGTTTAGTGGGGCAGGTGACAAACTTGATCTTCTGAGGCTTGGAGGCAGTTCTCCTCTCTGTGTAGATGAGTCTGCTGGGTGACCTCAGGCAAGCCATTGAGGTTTTCTGCACTTGGTTTTTCTTTACAGCTTTAATCTGGTCTAACTGGAATGGCAGCAGTGGCTCCAAACATGCATTTCATGTGCTTTACTCCCACGCAATTTCATCAAGGCCTACAGACAAACCAGGCTGCAGGCAGGCTTATGCTGTGGCCCTGTCCCAGTCCTGGTCTCTTGGCTGCCAAGATCTCAGGACCTGCTGAATGTCTGGGTGCTCCTTGTCCCTCTGGACATCCAATTTCCTTCACAACACAATGAAGCCATGAGGAAACAGTCAAAACAGGCACACAACTGTCTTTCATCCTGATGTGGAGTCACGATGAAGCTAAGGTATGAAGAAGCACTTTTCACTGTAACACACCGCTATGTGTTTATACAGCATTCAGCATGGGTTAGGTACTACTACATCTAAAAAAAATTAACATGTAAATCAGAAATTCACATATCTGCAGAAAACCCACTGGACTTAAGAGGAAACTTGTGAATTTCTATATCTGCATAAGTTTAGTAGTTTCAGTAAATGCAATTTTTTATATTCTTTTGAAGTCTTGCAGCCATAATTTTATTAAGAGGTACAGTGATTGTGTAATATAACTGTTTTACATATGTCCCAGAATTCCCAGAAAGAGCAGTAATTCCTGTTACTCTTTAACTAGCAAGAGTCTTTGAAATGTCCCATTCTGACAAAGGTCAGGAGCACATTTGAGTTTTCTTCTAATGAATGCTAGGCTAATGGAGATGAAAGGGACCTGTTAGTAGGCCAGTCTCAGCAAGAGAGAAATAAATTTAATTTCCATAATTACTGGGTAATTAATCAAATTGTCTGTACACAGAAACTAGAAGTGTGTGCGCATTTTTCTAGTCACAGGTATCTGCTGACTGATGATGGGAATATAGTTCATTCTGCATTCAGAACGTCTATTTGCCAATTTATTTTGTGACCATAAACTATGTACTGGATCCAGTGATATGGGCTGAAATTGTCACTAATTACCTAATTTTGTTTATTTCAAAGTATTATTACACCATGTTGTGATAGAAGTTACAAGTTTCACCACACTATTTGCTACAAAACTTATGACTGAATTTTTCAAAAATTTCTGAGAAGCTTAAGCAATCCTTGGGCAACTTGTCAACTCACAGCAAGAAAGATTTAAAGGGATCTACAGTGTAGCAAGTAACTATACTGGAGGGACAAGGCGGGTAAGAAACTAGGCAGTATCTACAAAGTCACATTCATTCACACCCCATCTGTTGGACACTTTGCAGGACTAGATACATATATACACCAGTCAAACAGACTGGAGTCAGCTGCAGCAGCAGAAGGCACAGTCATGGTCTACTGTCTGAAAGACTCTGGACTCTAGTAATGAATAGTCTTTTTTCCAGTGTTTTGGCAGATTGAAAAAAAAAATCATATAGTAAACTCTGTGTTCTGGTGTCCTGAACTACCTATTGCACCTGTATGTACTAGTTATGGAAATCCCAGACTTTACCTCCTTCCTACTGAAGAGCCATGGGACAAATTCTTGTGCCTGACAGTTGTTTGTAAGAAGAGCAAACAAACACAAAAAACTTCACCAAAACCTTATAATCTAGGGAAAAAAATCACATCTGAGTAAGAACTGCAAGAAGAGGGAACTATTGTGCTAAGACACCTCTGGATAAATTATCTTTACTAAGTTATTCTGAGTAAGGGATTGTGTTAAAGTTTTGCTTCATAGAGTTCATCAGTAATGTTAAAGATAATTTGGTTTTACTGTAAAAGCAAAAATGCTTTTTGATAACTTTCACAGAATGGCTTGGAATAAGAAGTCCATTTAAAGATAATTAGTTGTCATCCTTAATGATTAACAACAGGATTAGACTTTTGTTGGAGATTGGCCATTCAGCTTTCTCATACAAATGAATATGAGTTTGCTTAAGAGGACCTGACAAATCTTTGCGCGATTCAAATAAAATAATAGTAATGGACAGTATTAATACATATTCGATTATGAAGAATTGTAAAACACTATGAGTATGCCTACCTGGACAAATCATAAATACTGCAGCAGTAGAGGGAAATGTTGCCAGAGGTACTCTACAATAAAGCAAAGGAAACAATCCTTATCAGCTAATTATATTTATATACGCACTCATAAGTGTGTGTGTGTATATATATATATATATATATATATATATATATATATATATATCTTAAAATATACCCATACACTATTAAAAATTAAATTTTAAAAATACATTTATGTGCAATGGGGAAAAACGTTGAGAAATATTTTTAGTTTTAATTTACTGAGGTAACTCTTCTGATCCCCTCCAGAGAGGTTCTAATCTATCAAGGCATGCCTCCAGTTTTAAAACACATTTCATCTACATTCAAGTGCTTCGCTGTCATAAGAAGGCCAAAGTAGTAAGTTTAGAAGAATAATTTTTTAGTCCAAAAATACAACTCAGAGCTTCCTTTTAGACCTCTTCAGGAGAGGTGAATGATTACCAGTAAAACAGATGCATAAAAGCAGAATGACTTGTTTGCTCAGTTATGCCAGTATTGCATGATTAACCACACCAGATAATTTGACATACCTGGAACATTTTTTCTCCTGAAATCTCAGGGACTTGCTCCTCACAATAAGGCAGACTGTGTTCTGAAAAAAATTCCTTTACTGCTTGCTCACTGAGTTCCACACCAACAACGCTGTGCCCCATGTCCGCCAGCCTGCACACAAGAGAGAGAAGGCCTAGGTTTACATGAGGCCCACAGGTGGGGCAAAATGTGTATCTCCCATACATCATTTATTTATTAGGGAAAGCCTAGTTTTAGGGTGCCCTGATATGTCTAACTATCTCAAGTGTTCACATGATATTGAACAGCTCCCTTCCATGATCTGAGCTTAAATTAGCACCACTCAGCATACAGTTGATGAGGAGTTATATGCTTTATTTAGATTTAATGAACTATTCATTTATTCCTACTAACTTGCTGAAAACAGAGGTGATCACACTGAGAAACTGTCCATTTCAGAAAGGTGCTGTGCTCTGAACTGAGGTGACTGAGGCACAGTGTCCACCCAGCTGCCTCTGTGGCTTGGCAGGAATGGGCAGCAAAGGAGATGCAGTAACCTCTGCACCGCTGCAGCTCAGCAAAACACCAACATGTGTCAGAGCCCACAGTCAGCCTAGGAAGTAGGCACTGTGATAAAACCTGATAACTGGATTACTTGAAGATGTAGGTTTTGGATTGTGCTCCTTCCCTCCAAGAGAATCACTGGCTTATATAGGCCCTACTTTTAAATACAACACTCCCTCCCCCTGCCCCCCCGCCCCCCCCCCCAATCCCTTTCCGAAAGAGAAAAAAAAAGGTAAAAGTAAAATAAGAAATATAAAAAAGAGGAAGTTACATTTAGCCCAAATCACTTAAATTTCCAGAGTGGCATGCCACATGGTGTCTTGAAAATGTCTAACACAACTGACCTCATTGTGGGCAATTTAAGCTCGCATTGCTACGAAAAGCAGCAGTGGTAAGGGTATAGCTTCAGTCACTCTGTCCATCTAAATTCAGCATTCCCCAAGCTGAACTTGGGACAATCAGTAGGACTTTCAGATCAGACCTTATCCATTCAATTTATGCTACTATATGAAACATCAGCCTTCTCCTCCCTTCAGCTTCCAGTGACAGTGTTTTCCTAGCAGTGGAAATGTGGCACATTTCCACTGGCCAATGTAAGGTTGGGAATTCCCCCTCTCCCTCCCTCCCTCCCCACATCAAATAAGATTTTTGCTCTTATTATCTGTGTTTTACCATTTCATCTCTACTGCTTTTCCACAAAGTGGGAAAAATATCCTCAGTCCACTCCTGCCATTTAAAAGAACATCCAGATACTTTTGAAGGAGCCTGCAGAACAGATACATTTTACTTAACTCTGCGAGTATTTGTGTTGGCACATGAAAAGCCAAGTGTTACACACTATGCCAGGTAGCATAAAAGCTCCATGATGGAACATATGTAATTAGCTCAACCTGCTTCATGCCATTAGACATAAAAACATAAAATAAAAGCATTCACCTTCCACTTACATAGCAAGAAAGTAAATTTCACGTCATTCAGAAATTAAGACATTTCTGTTTTTTCTATTTTCTTGTCTTTGCAACTGAACAATCCAATCAACCCACCTTAAGAGGGTCATAATAGAGATTTTAAAAAGAATGATTATGAAACTTCTCCATCAAGCAATTAACTTTTACAGGTCTTGAAAGACTATATAATCAGGTTTGTTCTCTTAGGTCCTTGTCTTTTACTGCATGGTATTTGCTCTGATGCCCTCTGCACATTGTTTCAAGGCCCAGTTTCACAACATGAACAATAGTGTAAAGCATGTCCATCAGAAAATTCAAGATTTTCTAGCCAAACTATCCAAGCTCAAAGGTTTAAAACCTGATTCAAGAGTAAAAGCTCTAATCTTTTACAATAGTTTCTTTTCTCTGTCCTTTGACAAATGTAGGTCACAGAAATATCTATATTAATTTTTGTTTCAAGCTGTGCCCATGTCAGATAATTTGCTTTTTGCAAATGTTCCATTTTCAATTAAGAGTTTCTCGAATGAGCCAAGCCACTCATCTCATGGCATTACTTAAAACAGCTTAGGCAGAAGAGTGAAGTCACGTACGGATGCCCTTGTTCCTTGTGAAACCCGATGTTACCCATTTCCCATTTTTGTAGCCATTCCTCCTCTGTCACCACTCTCTCTTTCTGAGACTCAACATCACAGCCTTCCGGGAGCCCGGAACCATCGGCTGAGTGGTCCATATCTCCAGGGAATGCTTGTAGCTGTGAAAAAAGAGAAAATAATTACCCCCACCCAATGCATAGTTTGGAACTGGCTCTTACTTCCTCGAACCGGACAAAAATTTAGTAGATCTCAAGAGATCACCATTTGGTGACAGTCGCAATGTACCGAACGCGACAGAGTAATAGGCACACTCTTGCTCCCGATAGCGTGGGCCAGACCCCTTTTCCCGGGGCGTCTGAACGCGCCTGTCCAGCACGGCGGGTCCGCGGGTGGCCTCCCTTTTCGCACCCATCCAGAAGCCCCCCTACCCCGGTAACGAAGGAGGGAGATGCCGACATTTCTCTCTCGTGAAACCCGCGGGCAGAAGGCGGAGGCGAGCGGCTGCTGGGGCCGGGGGACCCGCGGGGTGACCCGAGGCGGCTCAGCACCGCCCCGCTCGCCGCCCCGCTCGCCGCCCCCCGCCCAGGCAGCGGCAGCCGCGGTACCTGCACGGCCGCGGGTCCCGTGAGGGCGGCGGGGCCGGGGCGGTGCCTCCCCGCCCTCCCCCTCGCTACGCACCGCGGAGAGCGGAAGCAGCGGCAGGAGGAGGCGGGCTGAGGGTGCACGGCACCGGGGAGGAGGAGGAGGCTGGCGGTGGGGATGGCGGCGGCGGTGGCGGTGGCAGTGGCAGTGGCAGTGAGTGACTCCCTCCCTCCCTCAGCTGCAGCGCCCACCGCGGGGCCGCTTGTCCCTCCACGGGCTGGCGGGGCAGGTGCCAGCGCTGCCCCCGTCCTCACCTCCCCGCTTCACTCTTCCTTCCCCCTTCTCTTTCTCCCTCCCTCCCTTCCTTCCCCCTTCTCCACCCCTTTTCCCCGCTGCAGCTCTAGCAGGAGGCGGTGCGGACACGCGTGAATGTGGTCTCCGGCCCCCGAGTGACCCGGCCCCGAGGTGAGTGCCAGGTGCCGACCGCAGCGCCTGCCCCGCCGCCGCCGCCGGGACCGCCCCGCCTGACTCCGGGGCAGCCAGCTGCGGGGGCTCCCGTGCCCCGGGGGTGCCCCTCGGGATCCCCGCCAGCTGTCGCAGCCGCGGCCCGGGGCGGGCGCTGTCAGCCGCGGCCGGCGGGGCTGAGCGCCGCCGCTTCACTCTGGCTGAGTTTTAGAGGTGTGTGCACTCCCCGTGTTAATCAGGCTGCTCTCGCTTCCTCCCCGTCTCTGACAGTGTGTGTCTGTGTGGTTTCTTTTCTTAATTTTTTTTCACTTTCCCAAAGGCAAACTTGCTGCGAACTGTGCAGGTAAACCCCACAAAGCTTTCCGATATAGGCCACGCATTACAGACGGATGAAACGTTATTGAATGTGACATTCGCGCATTATGCATCCCTCTCCTTTTAAAGGGCTTATTTTCTCAGCCAGTAAGATGTCTACAGGATAGGATGCAAAGTCATGTAAAGCTTCGTAGAGTAAGCCATGTTTGTTTGTTCTATAAAAAATTGTGGTTTTTTGGGTGGGTGTTTTTTGGCTTGTCAGGGGAAGTGGGCACAAAGTATCATACACCTGATCTCCCTTTCTCCCCACCTCCCTCTTATCCCTGTTAAAGGGATAAGAGCAAAAATATGTCTGCAATTCTGTACAACTGACCTCTGCCTTTCAAAATGGGCAGCCTCTCTGCATCTGAAATATTTTTACCAAACTTCCTAGTGATTGACACTTTTTCTATTCCCCACATACATAATGCAAAATTCACGTGTTCCTTTACCTTCTTGGATAAAAGGGCCCCACAGCAGCACCAGACTGCGATCACCTGATGGTCACCAAAATGAGTCACCTAGTGCCTTGCTCGGCACTCCTTGCTCAGTTGGAAACCTCTGACAGTAAGGACCATGGCATGTCAGAACGATTATTTGCCATGAGAAGATTAGGTGACACAGAGAGATACTGTTGTGCCACTGATACATAAAGAAAGCTCTAGGGGGAAAAAACCACCATTTTCTGGGGCGTTATGCAGCAGTTTAGGGAAATCTCATGCAAATGAAACTGGTTGGTTTTCTTTACTCTCCAACCTCGTCCACCCCCATATAGTGGTAAGTTACAGTGAAGTGATAATGCTAATTTTTTTTCTTTTTTTTTTTTTTTTTTTCAGGAATCAAGAGAGATTGACTTAATAACTTTTTTCCTACCTCTGACTAGTTGTAATTGGAGGTGATACATGCAAGAAAGAAAGTTTAATTTTGTATTGGGTTATTTGAACTAATTTTTCTCTTGTGTGGATATCCTCATGTGATTTCTTTTCCTCTCACAAATAATTTTTCCTATCTTGAGAGGAGAATGAAGCACCAGTTTACTTGACTTGAATCAGCTTAATATAAAATTTTGTAAAAATTCCCACTCTCCTCCTGTTACCTTGACTTTTAACAGAATTTCTGAACGAAAATACTGCTGCCTTGTCCATCACTGACAGCTTGCTTGAATAAGGAAGTTGCATCCTGAAACAGGGAGAATTGAGAAGTATATATATATATATATATATATATTAAAAAAACCCTCCCAAAATGTAATTACAAACTGATCCCTATTACAACAAAATAACATTCACGATGCAGTGCTGTAGTACAGGGGGTTAATTTCCACTTCTTTTCTGTATGTTGTAGAGCACTCTTTAGATTTACTTCTTCCTCTAGGCTGTCTTTGTGCTTTACTCCCTGGGAAAAGAATGCCTTTGATTTAAAATATGCTTTCATATTTCTGCATCATACTTTCTTATACTCTGGTTTCCAGTTTGCATGGTTAACTGTGGTCCATTCTGTGCTCCTACCAATGCAGTCAAAGACAGCTACAGAGTGCTCTCCTGCCGTAAATATTTTATTTTGACCAATAGAATACTTAACAACAAACTTTGTGATATTCCAATCACTTACAGCTGCAATATTATGGTAGTCTAGACTTCAGATTCTGATCTCTTTCCATAGGAGGCTGTGCAAGTCTGGGAACTGGTTGTTCATCTGGTATTAGATGTCTCTTCACTGTTTGGAAAAGTGCTTTACCATGCAAATCTCTTGCTGCCAATAAGTCAGTAGTTAGCAGGATGAGTTTTACTCTGAGTGGTATTTGAATGCTTGCATCAGCATTGAGCTGATGTCTGTTCACTTTGCCAACCCAAATTCCAGTCCAGGTCTTCACGTAATGCAAATCAGATTATTGAAATCCAGGATATATGCTCATCTGGAACATCCTGTCAAGATGTACTCAGGGATCTAATCTTAACAACAAATTTAGTTTAAAATAGTAGTATTGTTCCTTTTCCATAATGCCTTGTTCCCATTTTCCTCTCAAATTAACAGTCAAGCTGAACAGATTCTTACCTAGGTAACTCTGTGAAAAGTAGTATAGTGAGTGGCTGTGATAGTTCTGCAAAGTCAAGCAATTTAAATTAATTAACTATTGCCTACCTTTTTTCAGATCTAACAATAAGATGTCAACAGGAAGGGTACGAACAAAGAAAAAGGCATGTTCTTCAGATCACTCTCCAGACAACCTTCCTGTGAGGAGTTCTGGAAGACAGGTATTTATAATAATTTAAAAACACATGGGTTTATACTTTGCTATTTTTTATTTTCTGTTGACATTTGTAAAGGAAGTGGGCTTCCTTGAGGGTAAGTTAGGCCTTAGAGTACTTATCCACAGAGAAGGAGAATGAGTTAATTCATTAAGCAGGTCAAGTGTCTCATTTTGCAAACAACATTCAGAAAGGATAAATACTCTATATAACCTGTAAGTACTTAATGTGTTAAAAATACAATCACAGATTTCTGTACAGTCAGACAAAGCTGCCTGCCCATCCAGACAGAAGCCTAAAACAACATAATAAACAGTACTTTTGAGGCCCAGAAGAGACATTTGGTATACAGTTTTGTATCCAAAAAATGCAAACACCCATACTAAGCCTACCCTAATATTTTATTTGAGGCACAGATAGGATTGCCACTTGTAATTAATATCAATAAGTATTATAAAAGAGGAGATTTTCTGAAGGAGAAATAAAATGAATGCATGAGGCTTGACTCAATAACACATGATGGAGCTTAAAATACTATTTAAACTGGAAGCTTTGCTTATAATTTCTTCAGTGCCATCAATTAGACCAAGGCAAGAAATTTTTAGATATAAATGATATTTCCAGTCTTACTGTGGGCTTGGAGGCTTTTTTGGTGGGCTTTTGTGTTTGTTTTTTTTTTTTGTTTGTTTGGTTTTTTTTTGGGTTTTTTTTTGGGTTTTTTGGTTGTTTTTTTTTTTTTTTAGTGGGAAAATCTGACCTAATTTGACAACTGTTTCATGCTGCAGCTAGTTCACAATGGCTACAAAGATTTTCATTAGGATTGTTTTAACTTGGGGATGCCACTCATAAGCTGCAAAATTGTCTGCTGCTTTGTAGAAGATGCATTTGTGTCATTTATGGTCAGATTCCAACTATTCTTTATTAGGTGAAGAAGAAAGCAGCTGAAGCAGCAGATGATGATGATGAAGCGTCAGAGAAGAAATATAGAAAATGTGAAAAAGCTGGATGCACTGCAACATGTCCTGTTTGCTTTGCCAGTGCAGCAGAAAGGTTTGTTACTTTTTATTTGCATTTTTCATGGACTTTCTAAATCTGTTGCTGAAGTTTAGGATTCTAACTATATTCTGAAAAATTCCTTCATATCTAAATGTAGAGGGAGAATGGAAAGATGCTGCTAATAGAAGTCTTAAGGTGCCAGGAAAATGTCACAAGTTATTCTTGTTGTTGATAACTTTCTCCTGTGCAAGTTGCTAATTCAGATACAGAGTATCTTTGGGATATGCTTATTTATGTTATTAATGGTGTCCTCTGGAACATGCCTTGCTTCTATGAAACTGAGAGCATATTAGTGTAATCTGAGAAAGCTAAACTTGCTTTCAAGATGGAAAATGAAACCATTGTTTACTGTAGAAAGTCTTTACCACTCCTTCACTGGAATGCTTTGCAATCTGAGGTGAGATTCTAGCCTTGAAATTCTAGGTCATAGGAGAGATAGTCATACTTATATGAACTCTTTGTTCTTGTACACTTCCTCTGCACTTTCACAAGTGCTTTTGCATTCTGACTTGGTGGTTTTGAATGCATGATACTGGCAATGTATATCTATAATAGGCAACAAGTTAGACCTCATTATGATGCAGGCACACTGTAGTTATGTAGCACTCTTCCCTCCCTGATAATTGAGACAAACTTTTCTTCTTTATAGCACTGAAAAATAAATAAAACTAATTACATGTTTCATTTAGTTATATCCATGGATTGTTCTTGGGTGGCAGGAAGTCAGTGTGTTCTGGATGTTGTCATAGACAAGCCAAGTGTTTTGGCAGTTGCCTGAGAGACTTGTCTGGGAAGTGAGCACCTGTGAAATCAGCATTGGTGATATTATAGTTTTGATTTGGGAAACAATGCATACTGCTTACTCATCTTCTTGAACTGTTTTTTTAGTATTTTGATTTTCACCTTTCCCACCCCCTCAAGTACATACTTTCAACTTTATCTATTTGAGATGAGCTCATTTCATGGCTAATTGAGTTAGTAGTTTAGGTCACTGCTTTTTACTTTGTGCATTTATCTTGAATAATTTCAGTGAGTTTAATGAGAGTCTTCTAAGGGAAGAACGATTGCTTTATCTGATGAATGTAATCTTTGTAATGGATATTTCTTTTTGAGACTAGTAAAGAACAAATGCCCAGAATGCGTAACTGCTTCCTTAGGGTTTTGTTTCACTGGGTTAAAATCACAAGTTGTTCATGAGAAAAAAAGTATGGAACATCTGTTTTATGTTCAGATTTGCCTTTATAGTTTTGCCAATTGTTCTGAGGACAGAACATTGTAATGACTTATGAATCAATTGATCACATGTACAAGAAAAATGTTAATTTGAATGATCCCTCCCAACTCTGCACTAATATTGGAAGAAAATACATCAAAGTAAAGGAACTCTTAAGTACTTGTGGAGAGAAGCTTTGTCATCTTACACGTTTCCAAAAGGCTTCAAAAAGCACATATTCACTGTTTTATGTTCAGGAAATGCCTGCTTACAGGGTACTAAAGACAGGCTCAGATGACCATTGTTAGAGGGAAGCTGCTGAAAGCGAGACCAACTATAAAACTGCACATTGTGTACACTTTGCCTCCCTTGCATCTGGTGTTGCTTAGTTTGGAAACTGGAAATGTTTGAGACAATTGGAATAACCTTATTGTTATTTGTATGGCTGTAGTGCCATGTGTAAGTCAGCCATCATGAATGTAACATAAAGCCCTGGCTTGTTCTGAATATTTTGTTCACATTCTAGAACGTGCTACTGTCAATAGAAAGATTTTTTTTTTCCCCCCTAAATGTACTATAAAACTATTTCTATGTCTCCTGCATTACAGATGTGCAAAAAATGGGTATACGTCTAGATGGTATCATCTGTCCTGTGGGGAACACTTCTGCAATGAATGTTTTGACCACTATTACCGAAGGTAGATTTACCAATTAAGGTTGTGTCTGTTCAGAGCTTATTAAAGTTTGGCAGCTGTTACAGCTGTTGAAACATCATGTACATAGACATAATACAAAGATTGGTCCTCTGTGCTTGCTTGCTTTGTTCAGAGTGAGGCTTAGACATTGATGATAAATCTGCAGGTGTTGTATGGACTAATCAACTTCAACAGGGCAGCATGAACAAAACTGGTTACTTTAGGCAGGCTGGTTTGCGTGTACAATTATTCTGAAGCTTTTGTATTTCTTAAAAACAATGTCAGAGAAATTTAAATTATGGGAACAATTATGAGTAAATGTGTTTTCCTTTATAAATTCACTTTACACTGTGCATTGGGAAGATATTGCATCTCTAAAGCAGTACAATAAAAAGCAATTAGAAATCAGTTTAACTATTGCAGTTCAGTGACCATGAAGACTCCTATCAGGCTGACAGAATGCTTTCAGCTCCAAGCTCCTTCCCATTTGAGTAGGAGTTACATCCAGCTCTACCAAGACTTTTGTGTGCTTATGTGCTCAGCAGTACCCATCACTCAGTCCAGGCCTTAGATACCAGGAATTGTGCTCATAAGCAACTGGACATAATGGTCAGGATGCAATTTATTGCTGTCATAAGAACCATGATTCTCTCCTTTTAACAGCAGAAATACAGTGCTCTCTACAGACTTACTTCTCTGTCCTTATATAAAATGTTTAATTTTAGAGTAACTGCTATTGCTTGAAGCGAACTAGATATTCAATTTTCTGACTGCTTGCTGTTTTCTCTTTCTTCTTAGCCATAAAGATGGCTATGAGAAATACACTGCCTGGAAAAGGATTTGGACAAGCAATGGTAAAAGTGAGCCCAGTCCAAAAGCTTTTATGGCTGATCAACAGCTTCCTTACTGGGTAAGGTGAAAGGTGATTTATTTAATAGGAATGTGATGATCTGATGTGTTTCTGATATTCTGCTGTTCAAGCAGCAGGTCAGCTGAGTTTTTGGGGTTTTTTTTTCTAGTATTAGAGGATTGTGAAAAAGCTCAAGATAAAAATTCTGATCAGCTCTTCCACTGTTGGAGACTTTCTCCACACCCCACAAGACCAATCTTCTGTTACTTTTCAGTGAAGCAGCAGCTGTGATTTTTAGGTAGAATAAGATTTGGCAGGAAAAGTATGAGGGTGAAAGACTTTGAAATCAGATTTTGTATTTCCCTAGCAAAAAGAGCAGAAGAAAGATGGGAATGGAAGGAAGTTTGGTGGTGGTGGTGTTTTGTTTGAGGTTTTTTTTTGTTTTTTCTTTAAGTGATGAAGAATATATTTTTGAAGTAATGCTTGCAAAGTCTACTAAGACCATAGTAATGGTGAATTAAATTAATTTTGGCCTTAGGTTCTGTGCAGAAATTCAATTTTGCAGAAATGGGTACAAGATTTCTGTAGATCAAACAGTACTTATGACCTGATGATTACACAAGAACATATTTAACAATTGCATTTTACAACTTTCTCATGTCTGGCTTCTTTCTAATTGGTTATTTAAGTTGCATTAATCTTATCTGTAATCACAAGCAACAAGTAAAAACATGTTTGTTTTTTGACTTGTAGGTGCAGTGCACAAAACCAGAATGTGGTAAATGGCGTCAGCTGACAAAGGAAATCCAGCTGACACCACAAATAGCAAAAACCTACAGATGTGGCATGAAACTGAACAATTCCACCAAGGTACCACACAACAGTTTTGCTCATATTGAAACTTAACAAGTTGGGATTTCTTGTTTGCAGAAATAAATTTCTTCTTGCTTGCTGTTCAGTGTCTCTAATGTCAAAATGAAAGTATGATGGCCTGGAGAGCTGCACAGTGAAAGGCCTACATGTTGCTTGGACTTTTTGTTTTCTGTCAAGAAAGAAGCATCTGAAATATCTTTGTCTGCACAGTCAGTTGTAAAATCCTTCAGCTAGGGGATTATTATCAGTATGTACAAAATAGAAATACACCAACATTCTCATTTCAGTTTTGTGTGGCCTTTTTTCATTATTGAGGAAAGCATTTGAAAAACTCAATGAGCTTTTCCTACTTGCTATCAAATCTTCATAAAGCTTTACATAAAAAGTTTCAGCTTTGGCATGAAGATAACTCCTGAAATTTCGAAGAGTTTGGAAATTTGGCACTTTGGAAAAGTGCCATAGAATCTGTATGGCGCTTATAACATGAAAAAGCATAACACGAAAATAGTGACCATATGAAAACCAGAAGGGTCAGCATTTAATTTTGAAACTCTGTGATAAAGATACTCTTAAAATAAATAAGAAACTCTCTTTTCTACTCTAGACTAGAAGAGTTGCTCTGGAAAAATGTGGGATATTTCCAGAATTTTTCTATAAAATTCTGTGGTTTTTTTTCTGAATTTGTTTCAAGTGTTCCACCCCTTTTCATGGACTAGAATGTATACTTTAATGTCTGGTCAGTAGAAATTAACTTAACAAATGAGAAACATTTGCTTTATGGTGTGTTATGGTGTGTTATGTTTTTAACCTACACATTTCTCTACCTTTTTTTTTAGCAATCATGTCTACTACAGTAGGCTAACACTAAGCACTTATTTTTTTTTTTTTTTTAATTTAGAGAAAATTGTCTTGCTTTATACTTAATTTTTTCCATACAGCTTAAGAAAGCTCTCATACCATTCCCTTTTCTTTCAGACTGAGGGCTCAGACCAGTGTTCCATGCCTGAGGACTTGGTGAGTAGTGGCTGTTCCTCCTCATTTGTCCTAGAATATGAAAACAATCTTGAAGCATGCCATATTTATTTCCTTTTTTATTTTGCTTCTTTGGCCAATTATGTCAGTATTTATGCATTCTGCTCAAGAAACTGAGAGACACTATTTGCAACAGAGCCTTGGGCCTTCTATTTTCTCTTCTTTTTCCTCTTTTCCCTTACCATACTAAGTAGCTTTCAAGTGGTTTGTGGTGTCCTTTAGTCATGGCCTGTGACTCAAAGTTTACTCCTAGTTCTCATTTTTGATCAGGCAAAATAGTATTAATTTGCCAGCTTTCAAGTAAAATTCCACATCCTAAAATGTCCTTGTCTTTCAGGTCTTTTAGTCAAGCTAGTCTCACTTTTTTGAAGACTGCAAGAGAACACCTAAGCATGTTTTCTCTCCTCTCCCTTGTAATACAAAATGTACATACAAGATGTATATTGGTGTTTCAAGGGGTCTGTGATAATGTCACTCTGCATTTCTGATTCATATAAACTTATGTTCAGTAACCTTGTTCACAAGTGTACCTGAGGTACTTCTATGTGTTCTACAGGGTACTTCTACAGGGAACGCATTCAAGCTTATTGTTGACTCTTGTAGAAGCTTTGTGGCTTTGTTTCCCTAATGCATGTCTGACTTCTAAATTAAGGGTGAATCACTAGCACGTATTAGGGTTCTAGTAGGTCTCTGATGGGGATAGCAGAATCTAAATTAAATTAATCAGTTAGTGTGGACGTAGTTCTAAGTTCAGATTTCTGGATGCATAAGTGACTGTAAATGTTTTATAAAGAGCCTGATAAGATATAGACATGTTGTTTTGGCATGTCTCATTTGTTTGCTTTCCATGTGGTGTGGAGTTTGTGAAGTTTCAGCTCCGTGTCTAAGAAGAGATCAATACTACAGGTTTTCTGTGTCAGGCTGAGGTAGGGGAAAGAGGGAGAGAAAAATGTCTTTATGACTTGCAATTCTGAGATTGGTACTTCTCGTGCTTTTTGGTCTCGGTTTTGGAGGGAGGGGGGAAATTGGTTCATTTTCCAATGTTTTTGAAGTACTGACATGTTCTCTTCTCCCCTCTTTCCTTCACTTCTCCGCTTGGCCAGAGAGTGGCTGAAGTTTCAGACCATTGGTGGTACTCCATGCTCATACTCCCTCCTTTGCTGAAAGACAGTGTGGCAGCTCCCTTTCTAGCTGCATATTATCCAGACTGCGTGGGCATGAGTCCATCCTGTACCAGCACTAATCGGTTACCTGGTGAATCCAACCTTGTGAAGTTAGAGCACCTAAAGAGCGTGCCTAATGTGACTGGTAAGGGCCATCTGCAGGCTCTGTTGCTTAAATAGATGTGATAAACTCTTATAACTGAGTTTATAAGGCACATTTATTCCCCTGATTCAGAATACTGGTTCTGTTCTCAGTACTAATACACAGAGTCTGTGTGACTGCCTCTGTCGCTTGATGCCATTTGCTTGTTTGTAAGATAAAGGTAATACATTTCTTATAGCTTTTCTTTAGGGAGTAAGCACAGACTGCAGAGGCTTTCTGTGTGCCACTGTCTTTGGTGTACAGAAACAAGAAATTACCATGTGGGTACTTAAAGACTGTTTGCATTCTTAAAGAAAAGAAGATTTATCAAAAACCCTTGGATTCTGCTAGTTTTTATATCATCGATCTTTGGGGCTTTGAAGAAAAGAAATCGATTTCTTAAGGCATTCAGATTCTGTTTAGGTTTCTTTTTTTTTTGCTAGTGACAGCCTGGGAGTACAGATCGGCAGAATAGGTCAGGTATAGAGAAAGGTAATTCAGGATTCTCATACTTATCTCAGAGAGAGTGCTTTGAGGAAATTTCAGCTTCTGTGTTGTCTTAGCAGGCTTTGTTCTCCTTAGGTGCTGAAAATAAATCTATTCATATGTTCAACAGATGTTATATCTGCTTAACAGAAAACTTCATTACATAGAGCTACCAATACCGAACGTGGAAGATGATTAACTAGTACCCCCTCTGGGCAGTACTGGGTATTGAAGAAGAAAGGAGTTCAGAGTACTGTCTGAGTCTGTACAGTGATGCTAGTCCTCACACTTGAATTTAGATTCTACTCCGTGTTGGACTCCTCATAGCATTGGAGCATTACTGTTTCTTTGACAAAACTTCAGCTCTGATAGGTCCCAGTCGTACCCATGAGACAACAGAACAATAATTAATGCACAGCCAAGAGGACAAGAGGGAGGAGAGCCATGCAGATGAAATAATTTTGGAGGCTCCTAGAGGCTGGAAAGCTTCCTTACTTGTTATCTGTGTGAGGATCGCAGATTGTTTTAGAGGAAGAAGGACATGATGAAGATATGATGGAGTATGACTAATTCCTGGTGTGTTCTTTATGCAGTTGCAGGCATGAACAAGTATTTCCAGCCTTTTTACCAGCCCAATGAATGTGGGAAAGCACTTTGTGTGAGGCCAGATGTCATGGAATTGGATGAGCTCTATGAGTTCCCAGAATATTCACGAGACCCTACCATGTACCTGGCATTGAGAAACTTGATTTTGGCTTTGTGGTACACAAACTGCAAGGTAAGAGATGCTCATTGTTAATTTGTTTGTTTAAAAACAATAGCAGCTTTTCTGGTATGGGGACTCATTTCTTCAATGTCTCCTTATGCACCAGAAAAATTGCTCCCATATTTTTGAAAATCCATTCCAAGATGGGCTGGGTTTTGGGGGCTTGTTGGTGTTGAGAGTTTTTCTTTTCCCCCCCTTTTCCTCCTTCCCCCCCTGCTTTTTTCCCCTTCCCCCCCCTTTTTTTTTCCCCTTCCCCCCTTTTTTTTCCCCCTTCCCTCCCTTTTTTTTCGCCTTTCCAACCTTTTTGCCCCCTTCCACCCCCCCACTTCCCCCTTTCCCTATCCCTTCCCTGCATAGAAGTTTCTTCTGCAGTAAAAATCAAGTTTTAAAATTATTATTACTCTACAATGCTTGCCCAGCTATTAACTTGTTAAAGGGATGCTTGAACACAAAACAGTGTTTTGTGGTGCTTTACAATTTGATTTTTTTTTTAACCTGATCGTTGGACAGGGAGGTGATTGTCATTTTATTTAGGCTAAACCTATGGCACTACCTTTGATAGAACTGCTGAAGTTTCACATACCAATGCTTTCTGATATGGATGTCTGCATTTATATGAAAGGTTTTGGATATTAATCTCCTTTTCCTTCAGAATGCCATTTTGGAATGGATTTTACTGGAATGCCATTGTGAACATTGCCACCATGTATATTCATTTTGTAAACAGGAATCTGTTTCAATACCATGCCTGTACTAATGGAACACACCATGGAGTTATCAGAAGTCTCTTGTAGACTCATTTGGTTTTATTCCATGCTAACCTTACTTAATAAATTGTTACCTTACTGTGTAAAGCTCGCTAACAAGAAATTTCCACAAAAATTCTTTTAAAATGCTCTCATAAACCTGAGGTGTGATTTTTTACCATTTGGTTTACAGTTGAAATATGATGTAAATATATGAATAAACAGAATATTATAAAATCAACGATTTCTATTCTTCCTTTCTCCTTTGCAGGAGGCTCTCACCCCTCAAAAATGTATCCATCATATAATTGTTCGGGGGCTTGTGCGGATTCGCTGTGTACAGGAAATGGAGAGGATCCTGTATTTTATGACAAGGAAAGGGCTAATTAATACAGGGATTTTGTCAGTCAGTCCTGACCAGTACCTTCTTCCTAAGGAATACCACAATGTAAGTTGCTGTAATAATCCCTACATTTTTAGTGCTATAAAACTACATGGTGCAGGCAATAATTTTTTTGGTTTTGGATTTTTGGCTCATTTACATAAATGGATGGAATGATAGGTAAAGTTACATCTAAAACCTAATATGTGGGAAGTTTTTAACATTGTTCTCTTATGCCTTCAATGGGCATGGAAACGACATCAATTAGACTCCTTCCAAAAAAGATTTTTTTCCACCAAAATCTATGGAATTCATTTCCATGGATTTGTGCTGCCAAAGTGCTGTTCAAATGGATGGGAACTGTGTGAAAAATACAGAGGTTCTGTGGCTCCTAGAATACATCTGTTTCCATAGGTGAGGAAACTGCTATTCCAGGTTGGTTTGCAACATCTGTGATTAAGACAGAACATGTTTATGACTAGCAAGTTGTTAGACAGCACCCAAAATTTATTAAATTACTGTATTCTGTAACAGGATATCACCTAGAAATTGTAAGTCATGTTTGAAAAGTGTAGTTGTAGATGTTTTTCATTTATAAAATAGTTTTTTCTGGTCAACCCAATCTATGATTGAAATCTTTACAAGGTAAGTATGTTTCTTGTCTGATAAATTCAATTAGATTCCTACTTTTGGTTTTTTTGTTACTTCAGCTCTTTCTGTTAAAAAAACCTGAGGCATCTTTTTTGAAATCCTTAAAA
Source organism: Vidua macroura (assembly GCF_024509145.1). Lineage (NCBI taxonomy): Eukaryota > Metazoa > Chordata > Aves > Passeriformes > Viduidae > Vidua > Vidua macroura. The sequence goes on along the minus strand of NC_071571.1, from coordinate 64,016,712 downwards.
ACTTTAACTATTTTCAAAGCTGCCACTGATCTTTTTTCTATATTAAATGCACTGCCATCTTTAAAAGTTATCACAGATTAGTTTAGATGACAAGAGAGCTTAGACTTCTGAAATATAGAAACATTTTTACCTTTAGCAAATGAAAGTGAAATTACAATTTCTATTTTATTTCTAACTATTTTTATTTAAATACTTTAATATTTTTTAGAGATCTGTCATTATTGTTGGGGCTGGTGCAGCAGGATTAGCAGCAGCCCGACAACTGCACAACTTTGGAATTAAGGTAAGAAGCTTTAGATTACATTACTTAAAAAAATCAGACTTCCTCTCTTTGAAAAGTGTTCATCAAAAAGAAAAGGCCTACATTCTTGTTACAAACATGTATGTATAGAGCACCCTAATTAATCTGTGAAATCTGGGATTTTATTTAGTAAACCTGCTGTTTAAAACCAGCATTTATTTGTATCTAAAATTAAACAGTATGCAGCATATATATATTTGGTATAGACACTGCACCCAGATCATTGTGTTTAACAGATTGTAGCATGCCTTAAACTCCAATTTTGAGATTTCCAGAATAAATCTTCAGCTTTTTTAAAAAGAAGGCTTATTTTTGTTAGGGTTGTTTCTAAAGTAACAGTTATCTTTATATGTGTATACTCCAAAGTGTAACCTAAGATGATTTAAATGCATAAATTAACTACAAATAATCCAGAAATGAAAAAAAAATGTTAAGATTGCTAATATTGCTGGATTGCTCAGGTTTTGGTTTTTTTTCATTTAGTTTTCTCCTTTGCTCTGGAGTTGAACAGATATGTTTAATAGAATTAAATCTTGCAATTTGCTAAGCTGCACTTTGCCACAGGTCATTGTATTAGAAGCTAAAGACAGAATTGGTGGCCGAGTGTGGGACGATAAGACGTTCACAGGAGTCACTGTTGGAAGAGGTGCACAAATCGTCAATGGATGTGTCAACAACCCAATGGCACTAATGTGTGAGCAAGTGGGTTCCTGCAGTGGTCATGATTATCACTAGTTAAAGCCAGGCTCAGATGGCTGGGTAAGGGTGGGAGTCCTTTTCTTGTGACGTGATTAAAATCCTGTTCTGCATTGTAAGTAAACTCCATGTTGCTAATATATCTTTGATAACAGTTGGGAACAGAGAAGGGCTCTAGAATGGTTTCAGGCACATTATGTAAAGAAAAGCAAAGTGGCTCCAGCTTCAGAACCAGAAGAAACCATTTTTTCCTCTTTTCTAGAGATTGCAACATAAAAGGTCCCCAGCAGCTTTCCTTAGGGCTGAGAAAGGCTTTACTGTGGGAGGCTACTGCTTTTGTGACGGATTTGCCTTTGCTGCCTCTCGATATTTCTAGTTAAATTCTGCACAAGTTAAGAATAACATGTCTAACAACTAAATTGCTACTGATGCAAACATGCTGCAGTTCAATTTCTTTAAAAATTCTTATTACTTGCTGGTTTGGTTTTGATTTTTTGGAGGTAGGAATCTGAATTTCTCCATGTGGAGTCTGAGTATGGGTTTTGCTCAGACACACATGCAAATCCAGCTCATGCTGTTTTAATTGTTTAGTGCCCTATAGTGCCATGAAGAAATTCTAGTTATTTTAAAAAATCATGCTTTATTTATGAAATGGAGAACAATGATTTCTGGACACACTTCAGATACTCATCCCTTTGTGGTCATTTAATGTAATTTTTCATTGAAAATACAGCTGTATCTTAAGATCAGAGAGATGTGAGGATGTGTGAAAAACACTGGAGCATGCCCTAAGTAACAAGGCCTTAGGAAAAAATTAGCACTATGTTTGTGCTATTTTTTCTGGATTGACTCTGTAGAATGCAAAACCATCTTCATTTTAATTTAGCTCTGTTGTGTTTTTGATGCAGGTTGGACAAGCAAAGCAAGGTTTAATTCCAAATAATGTCTTTCTTTGATTGGTTGTTAATAACACTGGTGGTTAATTGGCAAGCAATATCCTGTCAATTCCTGAATTCAGGGAACTGTTTGGGCCTCAGATACCAGAAAGTTGTAGAAAGTAACTGATTTTAATTGTGACTTAGAAAATAAATTGAGGTAGAAATAAAGGAGACTGGTTCATCATGTTTGATTACCAGACTAAATTTCTGTACTAGCCCTTGCCTGACAGGAATGTTCCAGAGGAAGTTTCTGTGAATCCCCAATAAAGGAAAGGATGAAAAAATGGGAAAAAAACAATTTGTGGACAACTAACAGGTAGAAGGATTATTGATATTCCAGTTTGAAGAGTGCAAGAGTTACTCTGACTAAAGTTGTTGATTTTTTTAAATAGTATCACTTAAATGTGAGGCATTCACCTTAGGTTAAGTAACTTTGAGCAGGCTGGGTGCTGTAGTTTTTCCATACTTAAAAAAACCAATAAAATGTCTTTTTCTTAAGCTTGGCATTAAAATGCACAAACTAGGGGAGAAATGTGACTTGATCCAGGAAGGTGGAAGGATAACAGATCCCACTATTGATAAACGTATGGACTTCCATTTCAATGCCATCCTAGATGTTGTCTCTGAGTGGAGAAAAGATAAAACCCAACATCAAGATGTTCCTCTTGGTGGTAAGTGAGACATGTACTGCAAAGTGAAGATTTTGGCTGTGCTCATAAAGTTCTATATTAAATTGGCTCTTACATCAGACATTTTTAGAAGTGTATGGCTGTCCATCAGACCTTAAATCCAATAGATATTTCTGATATTGTACCTTGTTTTCATGAGGTAGCTTTTTCAGTATAACTAGTGTCACTAGCAGTTCAGAAGACTAGCTTCTGGCTGAAGCAGACCATAGCTAGACTTAGCTCTTACACACTTGTTGACTAAAAAAGAGCCTGATCAAAGCCTTCTGCTGGCAAGAATTGTGTCATCTCCATTGGTAATGCCTCCCACCACACTTACAGCTTGCAAACTCAACAGCAAAAAATAAACTTGCTCAGAAATGTCTGCCTACCAAATCTCTTCAGCATGGATTCTGCAAGACAGAATTAGTACCTCCTATGTTCTTCAGTGAACCCTAGATCAAATTTCTCAGTTCTTTGATTTTGTAAAAATTAATCAGGATTTATTTGCAAGGATCCTCCATTATTTTAAAGTATATTTTACCTGAAATCTTCAACTGTATATTGATAGCTAAACAATTAATTTCTCTCCTGTCTCACTCAGAAACCTATGAGTAAACAACAGAGTTGTACTCTATAACTGGAAAGGTGGTTTTGTTTTTTTTTTTTTTCTTTTTTCTGTGAGAAGAAAAACATCTTGGTACAAATTAGCAATAAGCGTGAAAATCTTGTGATCCAGGGAGCAGCATGTTGAAATGCAGTAGCACTTCTGACAGATTGTCATATATTCTTACTTTAAATGTGTTCTTTCACAGAAAAAATACAAGAAATCTATAAAGCCTTTATTCAGGAGTCTGGTATCCAGTTCAGTGAGCTGGAAGAAAAAGTACTACAGTTCCATCTCAGTAATTTGGAATATGCCTGCGGCAGCAATCTCTCTCAGGTGAGTTTTGACAGCTGTGTTGTGAAGTGACTGAGCTTCACAGAAGACAGAGTCGGAAGTAACCCTGAGAAATCTCCTAGATGGCCCTAGAGGAAGAATCAGCTATCCTGACTATTCCTACACCCATAACCTGTTGTTTGAAAGCACTGAGACGCTGACTCCAACACTGCCTTATTTAATCTGATGGGAGTTTCTGATGTGTTTCCAGTGAGATGCCCTTTAAGTAGAAGTTGAGAGTAGATGGCTAGAAGGGAGCTGGCATTTTGCTGAGATGCTGGGTGATATGATTCACAGAAGAGTTATTCCTCCTCAGATGTTGGGTGTGACTTCTGCTCCTCTGTTCTGTTTAGAAACTGAGGTATTTCTCTACCCTGCTACATATCTTGAGAATAAAGGCATTTGGCTCCTAAAGTGTTCCAACCCGCTGGTGGTGAGCCCCAGTTCACCACTCCTAGGTACTCTCTTGGCTACCTGATACTTGGCTGCCCTCCTGACTTCCGTTTTAGCCAAGCAGCTCCAGGAAATACAAGAGTATCATGTTGTTGGCAGTGCATTGTTTACTCAGTCCTGTTGCTATATTTAAAGACATTTAGTGTCAATTGTACTACAGCAGTGGGACAGCTATTGACATGTACACATGCACAAATCTGAACTGAGAAGCACACAAGAACATACCAAAAACCTGCAAGACAATGCTATACCAGAGTAGTCACTGGAAAATATTTTGATAGGTCAAGTTTTCATATTCCATAAGCACCCAGGGGAATTAAGAAAGATGCAAAAATCTACCTCTACCTTTAATTTTAAAATCAAAATGTGATTGATTTTATGCATCTGAATAGTAGTTCAAGAATTGTTTCAGATTTTTCACTGCTAAGTGGCAATTGCTTAGTGCAAATACCACTGTTTTATTAACTATAAGGTTGCAGGGGCTGGAGGACAAAGTCAATGAAAGGTATCATGAAACAACCTCCAAAGTGACAGAAAAATTCCATTGTGTTGGGTTTTTTTTGTGTCTTATTTTCCTCTTCATTTTGGGAAATAAGCTATTTCCATTTTTATATGAAGTCCTAAGGCTGTAAAATCTGATTACTTTGCTAGATACAGACAACTGAAATAAATACACTGCAATTCACCTGGATTTTTGTACTATTTTTCTTGTTTTCTCTACTAAGCAGAACCATAAATTCCCTGCTAGTGACCAACCCATGTTATGACTTTTCTTAATCCAGCAATTCATGTGTTACATACTAGCATTGGGTAAATAAGCATTTTGATTTTGTCAGCATTGCCATAAATTCTGCTAATACACTTTTTTCCCAGCTGCAAAGGGGCTAGTGTGGCTTATTCTAAACTTCTCATAGTACCTGTGTCCTCTTGTCAGTAGAAACAGCCAGTTATGTTCTGTCCACAGGTATCTGCACGCTCATGGGACCACAATGAATTTTTTGCCCAGTTTGCTGGAGATCACACTCTTCTAACTGTGGGATATTCAACTGTGATTGATAAGTTGGCAGAAGGGCTGGACATCCGGCTGAATTTCCCAGTGAGTCTGGAAAACGTTGATGCAGTGCCTGTCTTGGATTGCTTTGAAACACCCAGTCATATTTGTATTCTTTGGGACCAGGCAAATCTGTTCCTGTGACTGTTTCAATTTGTTTTTAAAAAGAACAAAGAGGACAATTTCAACATTTCTGAAATTCTCCCTGAGGACTATCAGTACTTAAGTATTATGATATGATGATCTTACATGCTAAAATCAAGATGATTTTTCTTTTTCAGATTTATGAAGGCTATTTTTTTGTCTTTCAGGATTTCTCTGGAAATTTGTGTTAGTCACTTTCTCGATTGCTGACCAGTGCTATTTTAGCTATTCTTGCTGGAATTTGCATTGCATATGTACATTTTGTAGTACAGTCTCTCAATGTGTCTTTCAATAGGTTCAGAGTATTGACTATTCTGGTGAAGAAGTGCAGATCACTACTGCAGATGGAACAGTGTGGACAACACAAAAGGTACCAAGTATACTTCAAGACTGAGAATTTTAGAGAACAAACAGTACATGTCCATTTTTTTCTTTTCTTTCTCTTAGACTACTATTTAGTCCATTTTCTCCCCATTCAAAGATGAATACTCATGTATTTTAGTGGCCTTTATTTGGGTATCCTAGAGCCTAATTTTTGAGCATGCTTGAGATCTGAGTATGAGTTGATTTGAAAAACTAAGGACTATAAAGGGTAGTACTGAAAATGTGAAGCAAATAGATTTTTATCTGGTCTTTGAAGTGACATTTATATTATCTAGTTCCATTCCGTGCTCAGCTTTACCCCCTTAGCATGTGTATCATGTTAAAATTTCCAGGATTTGACAACCCCTACTTCTCAGTCTCTCATTCCTTGTATCCCCCCCTTCTTCATGCTGAGTAATTTAGCTTTCAGTAATTTTTAAAATGATATGTAAACTTGATAAAGTTTGGATTGACATCAACAGTGTTACTGAGTATATTTTAAAGAGAAGGAATCTCTGAAGGAATTCAAACCAAACCAAATCACTGACTATCTATCTCTGATTTCAAACAAACGGTTTTGTTAATCTGAGAGCCATTGACTATTGTTTACTGAAGTATCGGTAGCATGGTTAGCCACTGTGATACAAGCAGTTCATCAGACTATGACTTAAGATCAGTGAACTGTGGGATCGGTTCCCACCTGAATGGAAGGCATGTGTTTCCCATTAATGGGAACTAAAACCAGACACTAATCTAGAAATGTCTGGTGTGTTACTATGCTGCATCCTACTAGCATAATCCAAGACATTTAGGAGGATGCTGTGAGGCTTAAGTGCTGTATTCAGGTTTTGGTACTGTTGTGATTGTAGCTATTTCTTTCAGGTATTAGTGACTGTACCACTGGCCCTTCTTCAGAAAAATGCCATTCAGTTTAATCCTCCACTATCAGAAAAAAAAATTAAAGCCATTAATAGTTTGGGAGCAGGAGTCATTGAGAAAGTAAGTGATTTTGTATTATCTTTAATTTTCTTTTCATAGAAACATTGGCTGTTTTGTCCCTGTTGCTTTTGCAGTGTATTTATCAGGGTTTATGATGCAGAAACATATGTTTATGTTTTGCTTGTATACAGTAGCCCAGAAGAGCAAAATGTTATCAGGGATCGCATGTATTTCTGTTTATTAGATCTCACAACTTAATTGTGTTTTTAAAGAAACTGTTTGTAGAAGAATTTCATGGCATAAATATTTTGTTATTAATTTTGATTCAAGATGGTCTTGGATCTTTCAGAATTCCAATAGTGTATTTATTTTAGGTCATTTTAACCTAGTAAATTAATAAAGTATTTGCAAAGAATACTGAAAATTGTGTGTTGGACCACTGTAAAATCTCCTACCCTTTCCCAATACAAAAACACAGCCTCTCCTGAAAAGCTCCCCAGTAAGATGTGTGTTTTGAACAAAACAGTAACAAAGTAATGCCAGAAACAGGATTATGACAATCTTGAAACTTAAAGACAAGATTAAGAAACTCCAAATACAGGATGCCACTCATTTAAGTTATACATTAGGTTTAAAAAAAAAAAATCTGAATTTCTTGAGCATTTTACACAATTACTTCCATTGTTGATTTGATATTCTGTGCATTTGCAATTTATGACATCAACATTTTTTTTTCTTTGCCTGTCCCCCTCGGAGGACAGGTTCATATATTCTCTGTTGAGACCCACTCATAGGAAGAGCAGTATCTAAATGAGTGGAAACGGGAAAATGGATTAGAAGAACATATACCATATCCTGTTATGAGTTGTGTGGTATGAAATGCTTAAATACCATTTTTCTATATCTTTCTAGATTGCCTTGCAGTTTCCATATAGATTTTGGGACAGTAAAATTCAAGGAGCTGATTTTTTTGGTCATGTTCCACCCAATTCCACCCTACGTGGGCTCTTTAGTGTCTTCTATGACATGGATCCAGAGGTATGATATATGCCAGCTGTGTTTTCTCTTGGCCCTTCATAAGCTGAGTTTCAAATCTAGGTGCAATAATTACTGAACAACAAAATTTTTCTTCTTCCCACCCCACCCTGCCCCACCACATCTGTAACTATTAAAAGCAGTGGAAGCAGTGTTATTTATCTAGATAAAGCTCATCAATATTTTGTTGTAATAAATGGGAATGTATTTCATTGTTTGGATACAGACTAATATACAAGCAAGTACATTCTCAATCTCTACTGAAGACAAGGCTGTAATACTTCACTATAAATCTGCTAATGTGGGAAAAAGGCTATTAGTCATTTCTAGTTTAGGACTCTGTTCACTTATGAAATCAGCTAAAAATCCAGTTAAAAAGATCATGCTGACTTACTAATGCTTACTGGCTTGCAGTAGTCTGAATAACTATTTAGATTAGCAGAAGAAAAGACAAACATGAAGTTCTGCATGAAACTGAGATCTGTAGGGTCAGTTTCATACTCATGAATTTCAAAGCAAATTCAAACCAGTGGTTTGACATCAGGTTTCTTTTCCCTGCCAGTTCCAAGCAGATACATTACACATTAATGTTGTACCTCTTCATACTTTTACAACAACTGCTGCTTACTACTTGGCAGTAACTAAAAGGCCATTTTGTAACCTGATGTCTTACTCCAAAAGGAAACCATCCTGTGACATTTGTGCTCTGTTACTGCCTGATTTGTGCCTGTATAGAACTTTGCTTAAATGAATTCTCTCCAGTACTCTTAAACTCGTGCTACAAGAGGTTCAGTGTGCTGGTGCTGTCCAGAGAACCTACATATAATGCTTAATTTGCTTGATAATTATTCTCTACTAGCTATTAAAGTTAGTAACAGAAGAATTATTACCTTACATAAACAAGAGAGGCAGAGTTATTTAAAGGCACTCAGAACCTGTGTACTCTACCCTACTCTACGACTTCACCTCTAAAACTTCTGCAGGGTAGCAGATGTCATGAAGTGGAAAAAATATTAGTAGATGTGACCTTTCATTTTTTGGTCCAAAATCTGCTGGTAAGAACCTAGTATTGGTCTAATCAAAAACATATCTAACTAGTATTTAAATAGACTCTGTCACCACATTTTGAAAATGGAGTACAGCTGAGGTGAAAGTTTGGCATGAAACTGAAGCTTAAGAGGGTGTACAAAGACTAACACTATCAATGTAATTTTTTTGGGGTACAGCCTTTAAGTAGGTAGATAGGAAGTGTTCAGTGAATTCAGCAAGTTGTACAAGGGGTTGACTGTAACAGATCTGTGAACAAGGCATCAGAAGATGTAGTAATTTGAGCATAAATACTGTATATTATGCACCCTTTTTTCCAAGGAATCAAACCTGCTTTTCTCTAGAACAACAGTTGCTTTGCAGCTGAAAATATCTTTGCAATACCAATAAAAAGAGACTATTTATTAAATACTTAATAAAGTTTTGTTTTTAGGGCAAAGAAAGCATTTTAATGTCAGTGGTCACCGGAGATGCTGTGACAACCATTAAGAATTTAGATGATCAACAAGTACTGCAACAGTGTATGACTGTACTCCGTGAGCTGTTTAAGGAGCAGGTAAGAGAAGTCTCTTTTATTAAGAGATGAATTAACTTGTCACCAGAAGCTTTCTGGTGACAAGCTTTCATATGCAGTACTTCAAAGCTTCAAATGTAGTATTTTCTGATGTATAGGCAGACCTTTGACATTTAAAACTATTTTTCTTTTCTTCTCAGTTTCAGGGAATAGGTTTTCTTTGAGACATACTAAAAATTACAATTTTTTGTCTCTTGTGTGAAAAATGTATATTGAAATATTGTAGATCTCTCCAAAGGACAGTAGTATATAACTGAAAAATAGAAATTAACTATCATCCTTTAAAATGCTTTTAAAAAGCAAAATTAATTAAAAGCAGTACTTTAGGCAGGTAACACAAAACATACTTCTTACTTAGTTGTCACTTTTTTTCTGGTCATCGCCACTTCTAATACGGGATAAGATCTTTAAGCTAGATGAATTTGATTGATTTCTGACTTCTGCCATGCCAAGGCAACTGAAATTACAACACTCCCAAACCAATCCAATCAATTTCTCTTCTACTAACTAACAATCCTTTCTCAGCTGTCTTGGGATGGAGGTATGGGCAAAATGATCTAGCAAGGGCCCTACATCCTGAATGTAAAAGAAACCACTAGATAAAAATTTCTACCTTTTTTCCTTCCCCCAGATCATCATTAGGATAAAATTTAATAGGAAAATCAGGGAAAGCAAAACAATATCACTTAGCAATGTTATTTGCATTCCACTCTAGAGACAATAATGCCTCAGTCAATTTACTTAGAACAGTTAGATCCCCAGGAATGACTGTGTTCAGGGGTGATCTCTCAAGTTTTACTGATGGTTCAAATGTTAGGATTAACGATCTTGGAAGAACTTCAGTATCTGAAAACTCAACTATTCCTAGAAACATATGTTTGGTAATGGCTTTATTGTTACTAGAACCACATTCAGTGGGAATTCACATACCTGTATCTTGATCTCATGAAAATGCAGCAAATGGGTCTTTGGTTTCAGTGCCACTCTGGTCTAGAAGAGTGATTTTCATGGCTGTCTCCATGATTTACAGCAGTTGTGAATTTCAGTCACCTGAGGATGATGCAGTGGGATTTTCAAAGACAAAAGAGCTTCAGGGATGTACCAGAGCTACTTCTTAGACATCCATACAACTTGTCATATTTGGCTGGTCCTTGTTTTGATTGCTTGAGCTTGAGTTTCTCATGTGCTGCCTGAATGGATTTTATCTGTCAATACCAGACCTTGTGCAAGAGGAAAGCAGAGCTGCTTCTGTTTACTTGTCATGAGCTCCTTCAGAGTAAGACACAGCTGTAGTTGACTAAGCCTTCATACAAGTGTTTTCAGGCTCTTTTTAGTAGAAATTTGTGGAATTTGCATGCTGCAATGTGACAAAGAATACACAGTATTACTTGTCATGGCTCAGCCAGACATTGACTTCCTCGTTTTTGTTTTCTCCCTGAACCTAGTTTTCAAGACAGCTTATTTTCTGATCTTAGATAAAAAAATCTTATTTATCCATTGGAATAAAATTACCTCCGAAATGAAAATTGAATTTTGAGATTTAACAAGCAAGATGTAACAAGCATTATGCCTACCCAAGACATTATGTAACCAAAAATTGCTTACATTATACGTACATGTTGAACAGTATCAGTATTGTATTTGCTTACAAGAGTATGTGTATACGTATTTTAAGGGGATTTCTTTTCTTGTGGATTTCTCGGTCTATTACAATATACAGATCTGTTGTATTCAGAATAGTGCAGCTGTGATGTTTCAGGCATCAGGCGAGTCTAGCAAACAAAATTATTTTTGTGGTTAGTACTGTAATAAAATAACGGAATTTTATTCTGGATTGTGATCTAATCTGTATCTTAATAATACTAAATACTCCAAAGATTACTAGAAACTGTTTGAGAAAAAGCTGTGCAATTCTGAACTTTTCTTTGCAGTGTTTGACTTCTATTTTGGTTATGCAGGAGGTTCCTGACCCAGTGAAGTTTTTTGTTACTCGATGGAGCAATGACCCTTGGCTGCAGATGGCGTACAGCTTTGTGAAAACAGGGGGCAGCGGTGAAGCTTATGACATGATAGCTGAAGATATACAAGGAAAAGTTTTTTTTGCTGGTGAGGTAAGTATCTTTGTTACTGAGAGCAGTTTCTTATGGAAGATCACCTCTTGCTACCCAACACCATTAATGGAGAGGTAGTATATAAATATTGTTATATAAATATGCTAATGATTCTTGACACAGAGCCCTCTCTATTCATATTATTACTGGGCATAGGAAGTCTGCCAAATATTTCAGGTCAGGAGTAAAATGAATTTTTATTCAAATTGTCTTTCTGGTACTCAGTTTGTGGGTAACATAACAAATGCACCATGATGGTGTAGGGTGCATTCTGTACTGGGGCAGGACTTAAACTGCCCCACTAAAGTGCGGATAGCAGAACAGATTACTGCTTTTGTAGCTGACTTGCTTGCAAGTTTTGAAGTTGCTAAAAATCTTGAGTATTTCCTTTAATGTTCTTTCTAAGGAGTTTCCCATGGCTTTTAAAAATGTAGGTATATGCTTAAGGAAAACAAATCTGATCTTATAAACTAAAATTTTGTACTATTAGTTTTAGAAACAATTGACTTTTTTCTTTCTCTCTTTTTTTTTTTTTTTTTTTTAAATACAGGCCACAAATAGGCACTTTCCTCAGACCGTTACAGGAGCTTATTTGAGTGGGGTTCGAGAAGCCAGCAAAATAGCAGCATTTTAAGTACCAAAATTTTGTGTTTATAGATATATTTTTAATTGATTTCTGTGGGTAAAACTATTTTCAAGTTTCCTATTGCTGCCTTTTTCCTACGTGTTACTTGAATAGTATATGGTACCTGAAGATAAAGTCTTCATCTTCCTTTTCCTCTTTCTCCCCCACCCCATTTTTAGGCCCTGATGATACATATTGTTGGGGGCTTTTTTCCAGCTAAGGTATTGCTAGCAGGAGTGACATTGGAATCATCGGCCACAGCTTAACTAAGAGAACTCTTGTCAAGAGTCCTCTTCTGTATGGCTCAAGTCATGCTATTGTGAACCTTCATTTCAGAAGGTCAGATTAAAACAAGACTAAGTTAACATACAGCATTAAAAATGCTGGCAGTTAGTAATGATATGGGAATTTTCTGCTAACTGTGCTTCTCAGGTTGATTATGCTCATAGGAGTTCAAACTGGCTTCCAAGAGCCTGAATAGTCTAGAAAAAAAATCTAGGATTAATGTAGGAAGAAACTCAACTATCACTTTTCCCACTTGCAATCAGTAACCTTTTCTATAATATTTTTTCATATTCTTAGCATCCACTAAGTGGGCTTTGGGATATGAAGTTTGTTCCTTTAAATAAGAGAGCTGGAACAGTTTACAGTGCAATCCTAGAAAGGTTATTGTAGCTGATCAAAACTTGAAAAATTAACTTCTAGCTTACTTTAACAAACTATGAAATATCTCTGCTACTTATTCAGAGAAATTCTTGTTACAATAATAGGCTAAGAGTTTAGATTTGCTCATTACTTCTGTAGAAACAAGACAGCTTAAAAATACCATATTGCTATGATTATTTTGAAAAGAAACTTCCAGATTCATTTGGACTGAATAGAGGAAGTATCTGCTGATTTGACTGTACAGTGAGGAGAGCAGGACTGTAAGTTCCTAATAGTTCATGGAAGTTTTATATTAAAAAATAAGTGAAGATGAATGAGGAAAAATATTAACATTCTTATGAAGGGCTGAAACAAGGTGGCTTGCACTTTGACTTGAAGTTTATTTTTTTTCTTTTATTATGGAAGTATTATTAAAAACAACTTGAGAGAGTAATTCAGTAATGGCTAGACATCTATATAGTAGCTTTTTCATGGGACAGAGAGGAAAATATTTTTCAACAGAAATGATGAAAAGAGAGATGTAACTGGGATACCTATTGTAATACTGTTCCACTATATTGGTATTAATTAAAAAAAATTAAATCCACTTTTAGATCTCTTCCCCCACACTTTCTCTGTAACTTGGCTGCATAGATGTCATGATTTCTGAAATGAACATAAGCTTACTCTATCCTGCCCCATTCTCATGCATAGGCTTTTTTCTTTTACTAAACCCTTCATCTAAGAATGATAAAGTGCTTATTTCCTTAAAGCTGCATCATTGGAAACAAACAACAGGCAATCTTAAGAAAAATCACAGGATGTTAAGGGGTTGGAATGGACCTTAACAATCATCTAATCCCAGTGCCCCCTGCCATGGGCAGGGACACCTCACACTAGACCAGGTTGCTCAAGGCCTTATCCAACCTGTCTTGGAACACCACCAGGGTCCTACTGAATAAATGCAATTCTTCTTTTCAAATGTAGTATTTTGTTTTTAGAGTAGGTATGATATTGTTAAAACCCTTTAGTCAATCTCTAATTGACAAGGTGAAGATGTTTATATAACTAGATGTTTTTCAGATATATATTCTGTTCTGCTTCTTAAAGCTGAGTTATATGGACTAATAGGAAGAGTGTAACTGTTCATAATTTTCCTCTACATAAATACTGGTATGTACAGTTTTAAAGTATTTCCAATTATTAAATTGCAGTTTGAAGGCTGCAAGAAGCAACATAAAGCCTTCTGATGATAAAAACAATTAGGACATCAAATTTTGCTTTTAGCAGTCATTTGCACTTTGTTAATTTCATATATTACAGGCCAAGTTATGGCATAACTAGCAAGGATTGAGATCTATGTATGTTTGTTTGAGTTCCAAGTTACTTTCCCACTTTATCATGTATGACAAATTATTAGGAGAGGAGCTTCTGGTGGTGGGAAAAAAAGCTTATTACTACAAGCCCAAAACCTTATATTCAATGGCTGCTTCAGCTAACCTTGCTTAAAAACCTCAGCTTAGTAATAGATACAAACATGTCACATTTCAGGTAGGAATGGTCTGGAAAGTTTAGCTCAGCATCCATTTCTCCAGTCCAAAGTTTGTATGAACATGCTTGATGTCATTCTGTTAATTTGTACTTGGGGTTTTCAATTTACCTACAACTTTGCAGCTAGATAAACGCTGTATTCTAGAGAAGAGAGATGGACATGAAGAAATACTATCATATTCAGCCTTACATGATGCATGCTTACAAGATTAGAAAAACTGGTAACAAATGATAAATTTACCAATGGCCTAGTCTACTAACTATTTGTATATTGTTTTTGTGCCAGGGCACTTAAAACTGTTTCGTGCTGCACTGAAGTTTGAGGAGTAAATAAGTATGTTCCATTTTAATTTACGTTCATTTGAAATATGTAAGAACATCAGGCTGGTTCTGAGACTTCATTCTTTAATGTTACCCAAAAATTTTTTTAATATCTATGTTAAAATTTATTTCAAGCATGTATGTATTTTTTCTTTTGTGTTTAATTTATTCCCTCAAATAAAGAACTGGGGAATGTTTTCTTTGAGTAGGTTTGTTTAAATGGTATTAAAAAGATTTGAATGCAGAGCATGATCTGTTACACTTCGGTTCTTCTGTGTGACTATGTTATGGCAGCAGAATAAAACTGGAAAGTATCCATGTTGTTGTGGTTCTTGGGGTTTTTTTTCTTTAAATTTAACTAATGATTAAGCCTAAGTCCTAACTGCTCTTCTTTGGACAATACTGTAGTCATTGTCTTTTGCTTCCAAGTTTTACAAAGCAACTCATAAGCTTGTGTTAGATTATTTTCCTTAGGCCTGAGGAAATTTAAGCTAGTAGTAATTGTTGAGAAGCATGTCCCATGATTTTCAAATATTAACAAATAAGCATTTAATGCTTTTCATGGAGTAAGTGTAGTGTGAACACTTTGTAAGATCATGGTCCTGAAAGGTTCCTACTAGCACAGACCACTATAAGCATGTGCAAGCCTGACTACATACTCAAAATGTTTAAAATACAAAATATGACAATTTCTAGTAACACTGAATTTCTAGTAACACATTGTTTTTCGTGACAGGGATGTTAGGTGTTCATTTCGTCTGACTGCAGCTGCCTTAAGAGAAAAATAATAACTTTGAAAGTTTATTTCACCTACATGTAGGTCTGAACCAGTGAATGCTTTACTGGGGGCAAGATTCACTGCTTTCCCCTAAACTTGTCATATTTGGTTAGCAGTTCAAAGTTCGTATCCTGAAGATGTGTTTTGTTCTCCCAATGCCAACTCATTACACCTGATACTGCTTTTCAAAAATGATAGTTACATTTTAAGAAAAACAAGCTTTAGAATTGAAATACATTAAAATAATGTACAAATCAGCAGATTACATCATACTTCCCCCATAACAATTACAATCCTTAAAAAAAACCAGAGGATATGTTTTTCCTTTTGGCCCAGTTGTCTAACACTTAGATCAGAAAAAAGTGAAATAGTGCAGTCCAGTGAATGATGTCAGGTGAAAAGGCAGGGCAAGTTACATCATACTGCCATCCTTTTACACCCAGAAAAGCTGGAGATCATCTGGTGCCAAAGCTTCTACTTGGAACAGGGCCAACATGGAGCTGGGTACTTGGGCCCCTGCCAGGGTGATGTCCAAACATCTCCAGCAATGAGGATTCCACTACTCCTCCACGCCGCATTTCTGTGTCCACCCACATGGTGAAGTTTCTTCCCCTAACAAATAACTGCAGTGTCCCTGGTGACAACTTGTGCCTGTTGCCTCCCATCCTCTCCCTGTGCACTTCCAAGCAGAGCCTGACCCTGCCTTCCCCATACTCTCCCATTTGGGAGTTGCAGACTGCAAGATGATCCCCCTTCATCCATCTCTTCTGCAGGCTGAACGGGGCCAGCTCTCTCTGCCTTCCCTCCTCCACCCTGTGCTCCAGCCCCCTCACCAGTGGAGGTGCCCTTCCACTGGACTTGCTCCATGATGTCCATGCTTGCCTTGCCCCAGGGAGCCCACAGCTGGACCCTGCTGCCAAGGCCAGCTCACAGGTGCTGAACAGGGTGCCAAGTCACTTCCCTGAGCCACTGGCCCCACACTTGCTGCAAGAGCCCCAAGTGCTGTCAGTGCTCTTTATCAGGAGTGCCCATTGCTGAATAGCCTCCATGAGCTGTCTGCAAGAACCTTCTGCCCTGGCCCTTTTCGGCAAATGTGCTTGGGAAGACACCACTGACCTGACCCTCAGTGGAGATACTCTGTCCCAGAAAGAAGGATGCTGCTTCTGCTTTTGTTAACCTCTATGAGATTCCTGTCAGTCCCTTTCTTTTTCAAGTCAAGAATAAACCTTTAGACCTGTAATTTCCAGCATCTTGCTTTAATAAATACTTCTGAATCCAAAGGCAGGAGAAACATTTCTTTGCAGAAGGGAAACAACACACTTGTCAGCATTCAAGATGCTTCTTTTCTCAGTGACTAGAATATTGATTTTACTAAATTTCTTACTGCAAGTTTTTAGACAGTATTCTGGTATCTTACAGATTTTTCCATTCTTCTCCCTAAATAAAAACCACCAAAAGTAATTTCAGGGATGTTTTCATCTAGTCCAGTTTAAGCTACTGTATTATAGTCAACTTTCTGATTTGGAAACAAGGAAGATTAGATCTGTCCAAGTGGTCGTGAGCCACCCTCTCTCTGAAACAGAAGAGCTAATAATAAATTTTACTTGAATCACTATGCTGACAGCCAGGGGCTTTATTCCTCCAGATTAAGTACTGGCCTCCAAAAGGGTTATTTTAAAGTACAGCTTAGCAGTGGCTGATATAAACTCAGACAATTCTTAAATCTTGCTTTGTCATGTGCCTTGTAACAGGATAACATAGAAAGACCATATACCCTAAAAACAGCCTACTCAGGTCCAAGAAGGCTGTTAGTCTAGAGCTTCTGGAAAAAAGTGGGATTGAATTTACAGCTGGTGTCTTTGTAATTTCATTTTGGTTAGACAAGCCTGACCACTATACCATGGGTTACTACATAACTCTAAATGCATGTAACCTCTTTTCAGTCCAAATTGCTGATCTCCTTCCCACCTAACCCTCTCCAT
Organism: Vidua macroura; assembly: GCF_024509145.1. Lineage (NCBI taxonomy): Eukaryota > Metazoa > Chordata > Aves > Passeriformes > Viduidae > Vidua > Vidua macroura. The sequence continues at coordinate 63,999,553 of NC_071571.1, read as the reverse complement.
CTTCCTTCTCCTACAGGTCCCATACATTGTTGTCACAAGTGCCCATAAGAACAGGTGTTTATACATGCAAATCATTCAGATTAACTTGTGGTTTTGCAAGTCACCAATCAAAATACTGAATACCAAAAACCTAACCAAAGAGAGAAACCAACAGACTGGACTGTAGGAATTATGCTGGAAGTAATCCAATTAAGATGTTAGGACTATTTTTCTCTAGAGTACAGTGGTCAGAGCATTACCTTAAGCATCTGGAAGGCACACGCCTGAACAATTTATTCAGTTACCTTTTATCCAGTTAACCCATTTCTACTTCTATGAGACTCTGTGAATAGATCCTTGATCAGATGTGCTTCTAATCCAACAGCATCAGGAGAAGCAGGAGATTTTATTTACCTTTCAGTACTATCTTGCAGCCTTTCTCCCAGTTGCAGAAAGAACTGGAATCCTGTATCAGCTGCAGCCAGACTGGTATGGATTAGCAAGGAAACAGGCAGTCCTCTTCTCCATTAAGGACTAACATTGAGTTGTTAAGAGATTTAAACAAAGCATTTGAAGAATGTCAAGTTCATTTCCATTCCATCTATGCAATTCCAAAGTGGCAACTAATGTATATATACAATAAATAGAAGTATGCTATCCTTTTTTAAGTTTTCATTAGAATTTAAATTATTTAAAAATATTTATATTTTGGAGTTGTGAATTTTAAAAACACTTCCTGACCCATATAATTAAAACTGGTACATTTACATAAAAATCAAAAGGCAGATCAAGTATTTGTAAAACATCAAAACTTAATACAAGTAACTTTCTGCTCTTAAGACTGACTTGGAAATTTTTGATGTTTTAAATTGCAAATTAAAAAGTGTTCTTTCTGCTAAGACAGTTCAGAGACAAAAACCTACAAAACAAATCAAAACAAAACACAAATCAACCTCACAAAGATATAAAATCCTGGTGCAGGGACATACATTTCAGCAATAGTGTCTTCTAAAGTAGAGAAGCCAATATTTTCTAGCAGATGAGATAAATACAACAATGTTCCTGTATAGTTTTTTTTTTTTTTTTACTATAGATGTAAGCAAATGTTAGATTAAAACTGATTTACATTTTTGTGAAACACATTTATTGAATACAAAAAATCCCCATTACATTCAGCCTTATTATAAATGATTACACGCAAAGAAATTCAAACGTGTATATGTAAGATCAACAGTCTAACTGGCTGAACATTTTCGGAATTCAGATAATTTATGAACCCTTACTTCTCAACTGTACAATAATAAAATTCAAAAAAATACACTTTGTCTTTCCAGCAATACTAGTCAGAAGATTCTGTGCTCACAGTGTGAATGGCAGCCCACACTTTGGCAGCTCTTAGCTTCATGATTTTAAGTGTAGGACTTCCTATATTAGAAACAAGGGGTATGGAGAAAACCTAAACAAAACTTATGCACAGAGTTCACTTTGATCCTAAAAACTGCCAGCCAAAGTTCAAGACCGCAGGCTTACAAGTACCATTGTTCATGCTGAGGCAATGAAACTCAGGTTCAGAAAAGTCTTCCCACATGGAAGAGAGGTTAAACACATGTTCACATTGGTGCTGTCCGATTTAGAAGCCCTACTGTGGATTTCCAAAGCTATCAAGCCTCCAGCTGTATATCTTGGATACCCACTTGTGAGATGCTAGAAATTTTCCTATTGCCTTTGGGGGGATTTTATGCACTACATCCAAGACATTGAAACAATGTCTGTAGTCTTTGTATAAAGTTAAACTACAGATATAAACCTACAATTTAGTTTTTGTACAAGGTAAGATGAGACAAACATCATGAAACCTCATCTCATTTTCATGAAACTTCTGCACACCACTTGTTAGTACTGCCTCACTGCTGAGCACTGACATTTCATGTCATAAATTCAAAGATACCAAGATTAAAAAACTGATTTGCACAAAAGAAATTTGAAATAACTTTATATACACAACAAAAAAACTTTTGAAAGTATAAAAATAACATCTATATGCCAATTAGTTACCATGCTGTGAGAGCTCTTTCAGTGCCTACACATGCAAGACTGTAATCTAGATTCAGAATAATTCTGTATCTGTAGAATTTATCAGAATATAAAAGAGATCAATACGTGACTAACTCTTCTTATTTTCAGAATTAATATGTATTCAAAATATCTTTGTAACCAATACTGCAATATTCCAGTCTCTGCATGTATACGTGTAGATAAGCAGCTTTCATCTTAGTAGATTTTTAAATCTCCTGTACGCTGGTAATCCACACTAAAAAGTTACAATGGCTTTAATGAATCTA